>NC_140594.1:333173888-335573888 GCF_964204655.1 Triturus cristatus | reverse complement strand
GGAATATCTTATTGCTGGATGACTCACTAAAGAAAAATTTACCACCTACTCCTAAAATTACCTATAGGAAGACCTCATCATTAGGGGACATTTTAACACAAAGCCATCTAAAAACACCAAAGAAGGACAGAGTAACATGGCTAACCACACCTGGTTTTTGGAAATGCTCCAAATGCAAAGCATGTGAACATGGAAATAACACAGTGTCATACACATTGGCCAATGGCAAAAAGGAATGGATTACTGCTCATATCACGTGTGAAACCAAATACGTGGCATATGTTCTAGAGTGCCCGTGTAAACAACTTTATGTTGGAAGCACCATCAATAAATTAAAACTGCGCATTCTACAGCATTTGCGAGCAATAAAAAACCGAGACCTGGCGTACCCTATGGCTAAACATTTCTCCGAAAAACATCAAGGGAACTCACTAGGGTTACGCTATTTCGGAGCCAAAATGATGCAACCTAGTGAGAGAGGTGGGGACATAACTCTGGAATTAACAAGGGCTGAGTCCAGATTCATTTTAGCGCTAGGAACAGAAAAGCCCTTTGGCAATAACCTGGATGCAGAATTACATGTTCATCTATAAAAACCATGGAAGACCTAACCCTGACCTGTGGCTTTCAGTGGAGAATTTCAAAAGGATGAGTTTTTATAAAATCATGACTATTAAAATGAGACTGAAACTAACTGGAATACCTAGAAATGAACTATGGGCCACCTCGAAAAAATAAAACAGTTTTTAAGACAAGACAATAACATTGATGGTAGATTGGAAAATGCAAATTTGCACAATGCATCAGAACTATATATGAACTTATGCTACTTGTAGCATCAAATGATATATCTCATAGGACTGAAATTGCTTGTTTGCACGATATCTTTGTATCAGATGATGGCTATGGCACCTTGTATTTATGAGTCTAAAAAATTGCAATTTTGCACAATATATTTGCATAGTTGTACTTTACTAAAATGCACTGTGTAACACCTACGGCAGCTTGGATCTCATGAGCCTAAATAATTGCATAATTTGCACGATACACTTGCACTTTACTAAAATGCACTGTATTACAGTTACGGCAGCTTGGATCTCATAAGCCTAAAATAATAGCAAATTTGCACGACACACTTGCACTTTATTAAATATCTTAGCAGGTTATTGACCCTATTGATACAATTTGCACATTGCACAAATCACTTTTCTATCATCCCCTTAGAAACTTTAAGAACTTCCTTTTAAACTCGGGAGATGATCAACTTGAGACCATGGCTTTTTATAATAATTTTTTTTTAGTAAATCTTAAGAATTATTGATAATTCCCTTGGGTTTTAAGGTCCTCTCTTAAAATTAGTCAAAACTCAAAATCCAGTTTTTTCCCTGTATATCTCTTGGGATGTTTTTTGGATCTTTTAGGACCTTTTTAGGATCTTTTTTTAGAATGTGAATATATGCATGATCTTGATAATCATAGCATACATGATGTTCTAAGGCCCTCATAAATAAGTCTTCCATAATCGGTGAGTACTTTACTCAATAAATCCGCCAACGCTGTCTGGTCACCTGTTTAAGGACCCAAAATAGGAAGTGTTTTCTATATATACAACAAAACACATAAATAAATAAATAAGAAAATAAAAAAATAATAAATAATATATAAACAAATAAAAAGAATAAATAAATAAACAGACATACACAAAAAAATAAGAATGGAAATGTAAAATGGCGCCTAATGTATGCCATCGTTGAGTGTGGGTTAACATTCTAGTCTACTGATAAACGCAAGGTGAATTCTTTGTTTTTATTGCACTCTGTCACTTTAAAAAGACTGTCTAGATGTTGGGACTCTATGGTCCAGTTGAAGGCATTCGCCGAAACGCGTCGACCGTCCCTGTTGTTGTGCACCTGGTGAAGATGAAATAAAACGTTATTGACTGACCTTGCTGTGCTGTGGACTTCCTTGGTGCCGTGGACATCTTGGTGGGGGATGCTACCGAGTTTCTTTTTTAAATATATATATATATATAGCGCTTTTCTCCTCACTCAGCCTCTTTTGCTATTGCCCAGATAAGGAGCACGGACCACAAAATCGGTGCAGCTTAGATTTTATTCAGCTCCGCACATAACTCCAACAGCATGACGCGTTTCGATCCGCAAGGGATCTTGATCACATGACGCGCTTGCACAGATGGAGGTACCTTTAAATGCCATTTTTAAAAAATTTCTTAAAGTGCAATGCAACCAGTATTGTTTACAAAGACATAGACAAAATACTTAACAATTGATTGCCATATTGCTTAATGGTTGTCTACATCCTATAATAGGATACATGTCAGAATAAATATCATACATCCATTAAGTTAATATAAAAAATCAGGCAATTTAAAAATAGAAACAAAAACATGGTACGGTAAGCAAACAAATTATAAAATCTGTTTGCTTAAAATCCGTTTTGTTTAAAATCTCATCATAATAAATAAGATTAAGACAATGATTATTACTGATTATTTGACAAAGTCCACGTTTAAATACCTTTGGCCTGCTTGGTCTCCACAAGGGAACAAAGTGCTAGTGCTTCCACAGTACTAAGAACATGTATTGGTCTATTATGTAAACAATTCAACTGGTTATGTAGTGTTAGTGCAAAATGCAAAATGAATAAAGTGCTCAGTGCTAAAAGTACTTCTAATGTGTAACCCTAAAAAAATGGTACCTAAAACTATATGAGCATATAAAATAGGAAATATGAAATAGAAGCGGCAATAAAAAGATTTTCTGGAACATAATGTTCAATAGTGTGTTGTTTTATATATATAAAAAAAGCATAGAGCTACATGTTAACCATTATAAATAAAAAATAAATTAGAGTTTACCAAAGAAGGACAAACCTTATGAAAAAGATTCAAATCCAAAACAAAACTAACCAATGAAATCAAACTATAAACAAACATAACCAATAAAATCAGACAAACAACTAAATCAACAATATAAAAGGCACACAAATATTATGAACCTAATACTCCAAAAACACCAAATGAGGCAAGAAGAGAATACTCTGCTGGATTCACTGACCAGACCCTGAAAACCGAAATGTATGCATCTCAACAACTACCTTTCAAGTAAGTACAACTTATGTTTAAACTGAAACTTATTTTTAATTAAAATTAAAATTGTGAAATAACAAATAAATATCAAAACACTCTCCAACTTTTATCTCTTTAAATTTACTTACTAAAAGAACATTGAAGAAATGTTAACCTATTGACAAACACCATCTATCACAAACCAGGAAAAACGGCATTAAAAAGTAATTGTATGTATATTGTTCTAATACAGAAACACACTTTAAAACAAACAGAAAATAAAACTTAACAACCTCTAAAACTACAAACTATTAACATATATACATTTAATGCTTCCAACATAAAAGAAAGCACCTGCTCCACATTACGACACTGCAACAGAAAAGCGGCAAAACAGTGTAAAACGTCTAAGTAGAACATACATGGAAGTATAAATAGAAAAAAAGGTTGCATAATTTTGGATCCAAATAACAAATGAATAAGCCATTTATATTTGTAATTCTTTATTCAATTGCATTATATTCAGATATATTGACTGAAAGAGCAAGATACATAACATCACAGAAATGAAAGCAATTTAACTCACATGGCCTACTTCTACAGCCAAGAAAGTAGATCAATGGAAACTGTGATTTGGAAATATAGTAAATATTACTCTAATGCATCCTATGGGAGGACCACTAAAAAAGATGAGGATGTAAATAATGTAAGGAAACACAATGACTCCCCAAATGTGACAGACATAGAAGTGATGTTTTGTAGGATATACGAGTGGCAAGTACTAGTTCCCAGGAGCCTACAACTTAAATCCTAAAACATATACTCCCTAAAGTCCTCAAACACATCACAGACCAACTACCACCTATACACACCTTAAAATGTTTGATTACACAAGCTAAAAAAACAAGCTATACCCCTCCTGCCACTAGAAGATACCAAGATATAGAGATACCTGAACACTTACAAATGACAAATAATGAGGAACCCTTCCTGCTATATGACAATGATAGACAAATCCTAATATTTTCTACAGCAGATAACTTACACAAGCTTAGCCACAGTCAAACCTGGAGGATGGATGGGACCTTCAAAATATGTCCCAAGCCATTCACTCAGATATACACCATAAATGGTGAATATCGAAACACAAATATCCCTTTTATGTATGCCCTACTACCAAATAAATAAAGTAGCACTAACTACAAACTCTTAAACCACATTCAACATAAAACCAATAACTATTACCCACAAAAAATAATCATAGAGTGAACGAGCTATAATTCAAGCCTTTTTAATGTGTATACACACACACAGCCATACAAGTCTGTTGCTACCATTTCAGTAGAAGAATATGGAGACACCTCTGAAAATCTGCACTTAGGGCCTGATTGCAAGTTCGGTGGTCCCGAGACCACTGTACCCGCGGTGGTGGGCTGACCACCGCATTACAAGACATGCAGTTACAAATATAAAAGACTGCCGCGGTTCTGCCGCGACTGCCAGCCAAAGCTGTCTGATGCTCGGACTGCTAGGGAAACCGTCTGCCCAATTATGATTTGCATTACAGCCAGCATGACCATGGTGGTCCAACCACCACATCTGGACAGACAGAAAGGGAAGTATATAAGGCCAAAACTCTCCACTACTCACTTCTACATGTCCTGTGCAACCATGGAGCCGTTAATACACGCCTACCGCCGCTGTACCTGCTTGATCACATAAAAATACCACACCTTTGCAGATACAACTGACAGTAAGTCATATAACTACCTGCTTCCAACCTCCACATCTGAGCATGCAGCAAGGGAAGTATATAGGGCCAAAACTCTCCTCTACTCACCTCAAAATGTTCTTTGCTACCATGGAGCTGATTGTACACGTTCTGCCGCTGCTGTACCTTCTTGATCACATTCAAAACCCATCCCGTTGCAGACACAACCAACAGTAAGTCATACTACTACCATCTTCCATAGACTCCTCAGCAAAACGATGTTCCGTCATGGACCAAGCAATGGTGTTGAGCTTGGTTGTTCAAACATATTTTCTGGGAACCTGTGCGGTATTATTTTAAATGTAATATACATCTGTATGATGCTCCTCATTCACAAATCACTGTTACTGAACATGCACATTGTATGCAAATGGACATTTGTTTAGAACCCTTAATCAGTAGTAGTGATGTGCCCATTATATTGTGTCACACAAGGGCACCTCCTCATCAATATCACACCTAACAATCTCTGTGAAAAACTCACTTTGTACACATTCCAGGTTCTGTTTTGATGTCAACGATGCACATATATAGTTGTGTCATTAAAATGAAACACACCTTCTCTGCTGCAGCTCTGTATTGGACACTCAAACATCACCCACATTTCAAAGGAAATGCCAGTAAATGGGATTTCAAAGAATCAACGTAAGAAGCTTTCTAAGGGCACAATGTAAACACACACTGCAAAATAGGTATGCCTCTATCATGGGGAAAGCTGAAAGGCTGGGGCTCTGGGGCACAGTACATTTTGCCCACAGGTGAAAAGCTCAATGTCCACAAGACCTGTGAATTGAAGTATATCTGGGACAAACAACAGCATTACCAAGTGCCGTGCATGTGTAGGTAATGTGTAAGTGCAAGTCAGGAAAACAAACAGCACTAACAACATTTCTCACACATCTAGATAAAGTAGGTGTAAGATACACAGTGGAAAATTGACATATTTCCATACACTCCCTCTCCTGGTTGGGCCGAATCTCAGCGATTAAAATGACTATTTTACCCCAAATCATATACGTATTTCAGGCCCTCCCAGTGGCTACATTCCCTACAGAGAGACATAGCACGCCTCATCTGGAGGGATCAGCGACCCCCGGTTGAGTAAAGAAGTACGTTACAGGACCCCACTGAGGGAGGTTTAGCGGTCCCAAACCTACAGGAGTATTACTGGGGAGTCCAGTTGCGTGCCTTGGTCGAATGGACCAGACCAGAGTCCGAGAAACACTGGCTGTTCATGGACAGGTCGTTAGCCAGGCAACCACTATGGGGGATTCCTTTCTCGCTAAAACAGGACGACCTCATAATTTATACCTTTCCAAGGTCACTCAGTCCACCTTAGGGGCATGGGATAGGGTTGCCACTACACAGGGCCTTACAACACTCCCGTCACTGATCAAACCTATAGTCAACAACCCTGATTTCACCCCGGGGCTGTATATTCATACCTTTGCACGCTGGTCACATGAAGGCTGCCATTCAAGTGGTCATTTCTTTGATTTGGAAGGGCTTTTAGCGATATGATGAAATCCCATGGTCTCCCAGAGCAAGAGCGCTTCCGCTATCACCAGATTAGGCACTGGGTATTGCAGACCGAGATCCGGGGAGGGGCGGAAAGGCCACTCACAGGTTTTGAGAAGTGGTTGCTGACCAGGGAGTCAGATGCCCAACTGACATCTGACCTTTATAAATTCATCAGGAGTAGTCTCAGTGACGAGAAATATCCCGGGCAGCGAAGGTGGGGTGGGGAGCTGGGGAGGGAGCTGTCACAGAAAGAGTGGCAGGACATCTATTACACAGCCCACCACTCAGTGCATAGTGTAGCAAATATAGAATCAGCGTTGAAAATCATCACACATTGGTTCTTAACTCCCCAACGACTGCACAGAGGCAACGCAGCGTGTAGCACACTCAGCTGGAGGGTCTGTGGGACATTATGTACCCTAACTCACCTTTTATGGGACTGCCCACAACTCTCTCACTATTGGCAACAGGTACTGGATGATATCGATACCCATTTTGACACCCAAGTACCTTGTTTCCCATCATACATCCTCCTGGGTCTGCCCAACACTCCTACCTTTACACTCAGCGAGGCAAACAAATGGCATTGGTTCTGGTTGCAGCCATGCAAAACATCCTCTCACACTGATGGAAGGTGACAACACCAACACATGTTGGATGGCTACACAGATTGTGGGGAATCCTGGGGATGGAAAAAATCTCACTAACTCTCGCTCACCCTGGGGCCTCTTTCCAGGACATGTGGGTGCCCTTCTTATCGCTGTTGTCCTCCGAATTCAGGGAACTAACTTGCCCTAAATATTTGAGAGTATTGCGTCTGTCCGACTCGCCCCAGAAGACACCTAGGGATGGTGGGGCAACTGTGGACCCCCAGGCATAGGCATCATGGCCTGCGGTGTAAGAGAGACATTCTAATGGTATCTTTTGTGAGTTGTATCTTAAGCAAGGGAGGGGGAGGGCAGGATTTGTTTATTTTTAGTGTGTATAAGTGTGTTCCTCATGTCGACCCGTTTAGTTCTTCGACAGGTAGCACATGCAGAAGGGAGTGTGCATTTTATTTCAGGTACATGTTATATATGTTTCATTAAATTTATTAAAAAAATGTAAAACAAAAAAATTGCAACTATCTAATTAATTCTAACCTCTCAGTGGATAACTCACTATATACCTAACTTTATAAAAACATTTATCAGAATCTCAATATCAATGCGTAATAATGATTCACTTATATACATTTTTATATTTCCACCAATATTCGCTACAACGTCGGTACTCACGATGTCCCTGCGATGGTACATGGGGTGGCATGGTGGAGGTCACGCTGTAGTCACGAATATCGTACGGGATTAAAAAAATATGTTTGGACACATATCTTATGTCACTAACACCCCGATTTCTCAACCATGGGGTCAGAATATCTCCACCCTGACCCCTTTTGTGGCTTTCACACAAATTTTCAGACCCGGGAACCATTCCCAATAGATAAAATGGCAGCCGCAACTGTCTGTTCAGGTTGCATCCAGCCAATCAGAGCATTCCCGTTGGCGCATACATTCGCAATAAATCTCGAAACCAACGCAAAATATCCGTGGCCAGAGATATCACCATAATTTTCATCATGAATTTCTCAAAAACTACTGTACAGATTTACACCAAATAGGCAAAAGGCACTTCCTTGAACCAACATCTACTTCCCTGCCAAATTTGGTGTAAATCCATTCAGCAATTCGGGCTTTAGTAGAGGCTAAATGTTCCTATGGGAATTAGCATTACAAACACACTCTTATTTCACACCCCTAATTCTCAGTCCACACTGCATCGATCACGCCCAAACTTTCCAAGAAAACCAGAACCTACATAGACACTTTTTGGAGAAAATTAGATGAAGAATGGTCAAACAACATCAAAGTTATAGGCAAGTCAAAAACTTATGCAACCTAGTAACTTCACGTGGGTGGGGTAGCAATGGAAAGAATTACGGGATTTACATGTTGCATGCGCTGCAAAGCTTGTGTCAATAGTAGCAATTGTACTAATGTCATGGTCCCAAACAGTGGGAGAGAATTTATGATCAAAGGAAAGATCGTTCTGAGGCCCACTGGAGGGTTTGTCTAATTTCAGGTCCAAAAGTAACTGTGAACTAAGGCAGAGCCTACTGAAAGGTTGAAATTAAGAAGAAATGTGCTACAAGTCCCAGTATGCATCGAGAAGTTTTACCACTTGGAAGGCACACCTGAGACCTCTAAATGTTAGCACACGGGGACTGTGGTTGCTTTACATTGTTGCTGCCTTTTCACAATGCCTTTGAAAAAGAAGCAAGAAGCTTCGAAACGTGTCGGCAAAAGGACTGAAATATCGAGATGAAATTCCGCTCTCTTCTGTGAAAATAAAGGTTGTTACCTGATGCTGTGAAGTGCGGCCTTAAATCTGGGAAAAAACTTTGGCAACATATATATATATGTAGAGATCCTAACCTCGCTGTGGAGACGGGGGGGTAAACGCTTAGCCAACTCTGTCTAACCTGAAAACCGTGTCAGCATCCGACTCGCGAGAGACGCGGTCCCGGGCGGGTTGAAAGTGAAACCGCTTTGTGCCGGACGTCTCGCTCTCGTCCCAGAAAGTAGAAAAACAACATTCTTTTGAGGCATACAGTGGAATAGTACGCACCTGCTAAGCTGCAAGGTGATTATGAGGAAGACCGCACAGCAAGGAAACGAAAACAAAAAAGAACGATTTATTCATATTTGTAATAAGCCTTAACACTTTGCACAAAACTGCACAACAATGATGAAAAACCCCACGCAACGAAACTGAGTGAATTGTTGTAGAACTGAGCACCAAAATCAAGGGAGCTTATCAGATAACCAGACAGTCACATGGCGGATAGAAACCTCAACCGGGCACAAAGAGCCAATGAGCTCTTAGATGACAACTCAGCGACCTCAGATCCATCCCGCCGCAACAGTGTTCTTTCAGAGGTGAACAACAAAAATGTCCAAATTGTCATCAGAGAACTACAACAAGCAAAGATCATGGAAATTAATAAGTGGTGGGAGAAAACCACGCTAGAAAAATATATCGAATTTAAAAGAGTACCTAGAGGTCTACGAATTTTGATTATGCCCACACTTAACGATTTGGATGCGGACCTCATTAAACAATGGCAAACGGACACAAATGAATGTTCCCTGAGATTAATGAAAACATTAATTACACACGCAGAGCGCAAATTGGCTGGCACCTTGGAAAGAATTAAAACCTTGGAGGCGGAGTTGGATAAACTTCCAAATAATGATGAGAAAAAAGAACTGATGGAAGCAATGGAGAATAAAATAACCAAACACGAAGTTGATGTGGAGAAAAGAAAAGCCAGTAAATTTAACCGTGACCGTATTGATTACGCCAATGGGCGTATTTACACATTTGCCCGAAAATATGACTCTCTAAGGAACAGAGTGGCAATGGACAAATGCATCAGCCATGAAACACTAGGATTGTATGACAGCTCGGATCTGAGCTCGGCAGATGAGGACATAGAAATTTCTAAGTTGGATTTTTTTGGGGAGATGAGATTAGCCCAGATGGAAACGCGACAACGAGGTCGACCAAGAGCATGGGGAAGGGGGAGGGGTCAAAACCCACCCCAATCAGACGTGGTAAAAGAAGGGGCAAGGCCAAAAAGAGGAGAAGAAAAGAAAAAGCAAAAGTAAAAAGAACTTCACTCGATAAAAATCTGGTCATTAATCTCTCCAACATGATTTTAAATACAGACCATATCAGCCTGCTCAATAAAGGACTCACATTCTGTCCAAATACAACTTTAGATATCCCAAATATGCGCATTGACCTATACAAATTTTGCCGCAAAGCCAAGTTAAAGAAATACTTTGAAGAAAAGCTGACATCAACAGGAAGGGCCCTAACCTCTAAAACTCAAGACATCTCCCCTCTGAATCGCAAAGATTTACCAGCTTTAAAGACACTATCCAATCTTGGACCTCAAGGTCGACAATCATATTACACCCACAATTTACTTTCTTCCAAAAGTGCATAAGTCAACTGTAGACCCTCCGGGCAGACCAATTGTCAGCTCTATGGGCTCACTCTTGGAAAGAACATCCCATTATATCGACGTGTTCCTAATTGAATATGTGACAAAATTGCCCTCATACTTAAAAGATACCACAGATTTTCTAAACAAATTGGAAACCATCCATTGGAACAAACATCAGACTCTGATTACAGTAGATGTGACTTCACTGTATACATCTATCTGTCACAAAGATGGTCGGGCAGCAGTGAACACATTTCTGGATACAAGATCACTGAGTTATTTGGAACATTCACAAATGATCCTAGATATGTTGAATCATTGTCTGACACATAATGTTTTTCTTTTCAATGGGGAAATATTCTTTCAGAGACAAGGCGTATGCCAATCTATTCATGGCAGTGTGGGAAGACGGCATCCTGAGAAGCAGATACAGGCCTAATATTAAAACGTGGATGAGGTACATAGACGATTTGTTTATAGTGTGGGAAGGAGACGAATCGACACTGGAAGACTTCATCCAAAGCCTGAATGAGAACAACTATAACTTGTCCTTCACATCCATTTGGAGCAAAAATCAAGTAATCTACCTGGATGTAGAAGTTTTCATTCATAAACAAAAGATCTGCACCAGAATCCATCGGAAACCCACATCGACAAACAGCATGCTCCATGCCAACAGTGGACACCCACAACATCTGAAATGGAGCATCCCGTATGGCGAGATGCTCCGCATTAAGAGGAATTGCTCAGAGATCTATGACATAGAGAGAAATCTGGAAGATGCAAGTGCTAGATTCCTGGTAAGAGAATACCCCCTGAAGGTCATAAATGACTCAAAGATCAAAACCATGGAAAAATCAAGAACAGGACTACTGAGAGAACGAGATGATACTGACAATGACGAAACAATTCGGATCATTATGGATTTTAACGTTGAAAATAAGTGCCTAAGGAAAATCATCAGAAAGAATTGGAATATCTTATTGCTGGATGACTCACTAAAGAAAAATTTACCACCTACTCCTAAAATTACCTATAGGAAGACCTCATCATTAGGGGACATTTTAACACAAAGCCATCTAAAAACACCAAAGAAGGACAGAGTAACATGGCTAACCACACCTGGTTTTTGGAAATGCTCCAAATGCAAAGCATGTGAACATGGAAATAACACAGTGTCATACACATTGGCCAATGGCAAAAAGGAATGGATTACTGCTCATATCACGTGTGAAACCAAATACGTGGCATATGTTCTAGAGTGCCCGTGTAAACAACTTTATGTTGGAAGCACCATCAATAAATTAAAACTGCCCATTCTACAGCATTTGCGAGCAATAAAAAACCGAGACCTGGCGTACCCTATGGCTAAACATTTCTCCGAAAAACATCAAGGGAACTCACTAGGGTTACGCTATTTCGGAGCCAAAATGATGCAACCTAGTGAGAGAGGTGGGGACATAACTCTGGAATTAACAAGGGCTGAGTCCAGATTCATTTTAGCGCTAGGAACAGAAAAGCCCTTTGGCCATAACCTGGATGCAGAATTACATGTTCATCTATAAAAACCATGGAAGACCTAACCCTGACCTGTGGCTTTCAGTGGAGAATTTCAAAAGGATGAGTTTTTATAAAATCATGACTATTAAAATGAGACTGAAACTAACTGGAATACCTAGAAATGAACTATGGGCCACCTCGAAAAAATAAAACAGTTTTTAAGACAAGACAATAACATTGATGGTAGATTGGAAAATGCAAATTTGCACAATGCATCAGAACTATATATGAACTTATGCTACTTGTAGCATCAAATGATATATCTCATAGGACTGAAATTGCTTGTTTGCACGATATCTTTGTATCAGATGATGGCTATGGCACCTTGTATTTATGAGTCTAAAAAATTGCAATTTTGCACAATATATTTGCATAGTTGTACTTTACTAAAATGCACTGTGTAACACCTACGGCAGCTTGGATCTCATGAGCCTAAATAATTGCATAATTTGCACGATACACTTGCACTTTACTAAAATGCACTGTATTACAGTTACGGCAGCTTGGATCTCATAAGCCTAAAATAATAGCAAATTTGCACGACACACTTGCACTTTATTAAATATCTTAGCAGGTTATTGACCCTATTGATACA
This sequence comes from Triturus cristatus, assembly GCF_964204655.1. Classification (NCBI taxonomy): domain Eukaryota; kingdom Metazoa; phylum Chordata; class Amphibia; order Caudata; family Salamandridae; genus Triturus; species Triturus cristatus. Next base: position 335,561,299 of record NC_140594.1, on the reverse strand, counting down.
ATTTGCACATTGCACAAATCACTTTTCTATCATCCCCTTAGAAACTTTAAGAACTTCCTTTTAAACTCGGGAGATGATCAACTTGAGACCATGGCTTTTTATAATAGTTTTAGTAAATCTTAAGAATTATTGATAATTCCCTTGGGTTTTAAGGTCCTCTCTTAAAATTAGTCAAAACTCAAAATCCAGTTTTTTCCCTGTATATCTCTTGGGATGTTTTTTGGATCTTTTAGGACCTTTTTAGGATCTTTTTTTAGAATGTGAATATATGCATGATCTTGATAATCATAGCATACATGATGTTCTAAGGCCCTCATAAATAAGTCTTCCATAATCGGTGAGTACTTTACTCAATAAATCCGCCAACGCTGTCTGGTCACCTGTTTAAGGACCCAAAATAGGAAGTGTTTTCTATATATACAACAAAACACATAAATAAATAAATAAGAAAATAAAAAAATAATAAATAATATATAAACAAATAAAAAGAATAAATAAATAAACAGACATACACAAAAAAATAAGAATGGAAATGTAAAATGGCGCCTAATGTATGCCATCGTTGAGTGTGGGTTAACATTCTAGTCTACTGATAAACGCAAGGTGAATTCTTTGTTTTTATTGCACTCTGTCACTTTAAAAAGACTGTCTAGATGTTGGGACTCTATGGTCCAGTTGAAGGCATTCGCCGAAACGCGTCGACCGTCCCTGTTGTTGTGCACCTGGTGAAGATGAAATAAAACGTTATTGACTGACCTTGCTGTGCTGTGGACTTCCTTGGTGCCGTGGACATCTTGGTGGGGGATGCTACCGAGTTTCTTTTTTAAATATATATATATATATATAGCGCTTTTCTCCTCACTCAGCCTCTTTTGCTATTGCCCAGATAAGGAGCACGGACCACAAAATCGGTGCAGCTTAGATTTTATTCAGCTCCGCACATAACTCCAACAGCATGACGCGTTTCGATCCGCAAGGGATCTTGATCACATGACGCGCTTGCACAGATGGAGGTACCTTTAAATGCCATTTTTAAAAAATTTCTTAAAGTGCAATGCAACCAGTATTGTTTACAAAGACATAGACAAAATACTTAACAATTGATTGCCATATTGCTTAATGGTTGTCTACATCCTATAATAGGATACATGTCAGAATAAATATCATACATCCATTAAGTTAATATAAAAAATCAGGCAATTTAAAAATAGAAACAAAAACATGGTACGGTAAGCAAACAAATTATAAAATCTGTTTGCTTAAAATCCGTTTTGTTTAAAATCTCATCATAATAAATAAGATTAAGACAATGATTATTACTGATTATTTGACAAAGTCCACGTTTAAATACCTTTGGCCTGCTTGGTCTCCACAAGGGAACAAAGTGCTAGTGCTTCCACAGTACTAAGAACATGTATTGGTCTATTATGTAAACAATTCAACTGGTTATGTAGTGTTAGTGCAAAATGCAAAATGAATAAAGTGCTCAGTGCTAAAAGTACTTCTAATGTGTAACCCTAAAAAAATGGTACCTAAAACTATATGAGCATATAAAATAGGAAATATGAAATAGAAGCGGCAATAAAAAGATTTTCTGGAACATAATGTTCAATAGTGTGTTGTTTTATATATATAAAAAAAGCATAGAGCTACATGTTAACCATTATAAATAAAAAATAAATTAGAGTTTACCAAAGAAGGACAAACCTTATGAAAAAGATTCAAATCCAAAACAAAACTAACCAATGAAATCAAACTATAAACAAACATAACCAATAAAATCAGACAAACAACTAAATCAACAATATAAAAGGCACACAAATATTATGAACCTAATACTCCAAAAACACCAAATGAGGCAAGAAGAGAATACTCTGCTGGATTCACTGACCAGACCCTGAAAACCGAAATGTATGCATCTCAACAACTACCTTTCAAGTAAGTACAACTTATGTTTAAACTGAAACTTATTTTTAATTAAAATTAAAATTGTGAAATAACAAATAAATATCAAAACACTCTCCAACTTTTATCCCTTTAAATTTACTTACTAAAAGAACATTGAAGAAATGTTAACCTATTGACAAACACCATCTATCACAAACCAGGAAAAACGGCATTAAAAAGTAATTGTATGTATATTGTTCTAATACAGAAACACACTTTAAAACAAACAGAAAATAAAACTTAACAACCTCTAAAACTACAAACTATTAACATATATACATTTAATGCTTCCAACATAAAAGAAAGCACCTGCTCCACATTACGACACTGCAACAGAAAAGCGGCAAAACAGTGTAAAACGTCTAAGTAGAACATACATGGAAGTATAAATAGAAAAAAAGGTTGCATAATTTTGGATCCAAATAACAAATGAATAAGCCATTTATATTTGTAATTCTTTATTCAATTGCATTATATTCAGATATATTGACTGAAAGAGCAAGATACATAACATCACAGAAATGAAAGCAATTTAACTCACATGGCCTACTTCTACAGCCAAGAAAGTAGATCAATGGAAACTGTGATTTGGAAATATAGTAAATATTACTCTAATGCATCCTATGGGAGGACCACTAAAAAAGATGAGGATGTAAATAATGTAAGGAAACACAATGACTCCCCAAATGTGACAGACATAGAAGGGATGTTTTGTAGGATATACGAGTGGCAAGTACTAGTTCCCAGGAGCCTACAACTTAAATCCTAAAACATATACTCCCTAAAGTCCTCAAACACATCACAGACCAACTACCACCTATACACACCTTAAAATGTTTGATTACACAAGCTAAAAAAACAAGCTATACCCCTCCTGCCACTAGAAGATACCAAGATATAGAGATACCTGAACACTTACAAATGACAAATAATGAGGAACCCTTCCTGCTATATGACAATGATAGACAAATCCTAATATTTTCTACAGCAGATAACTTACACAAGCTTAGCCACAGTCAAACCTGGAGGATGGATGGGACCTTCAAAATATGTCCCAAGCCATTCACTCAGATATACACCATAAATGGTGAATATCGAAACACAAATATCCCTTTTATGTATGCCCTACTACCAAATAAATAAAGTAGCACTAACTACAAACTCTTAAACCACATTCAACATAAAACCAATAACTATTACCCACAAAAAATAATCATAGAGTGAACGAGCTATAATTCAAGCCTTTTTAATGTGTATACACACACACAGCCATACAAGTCTGTTGCTACCATTTCAGTAGAAGAATATGGAGACACCTCTGAAAATCTGCACTTAGGGCCTGATTGCAAGTTCGGTGGTCCCGAGACCACTGTACCCGCGGTGGTGGGCTGACCACCGCATTACAAGACATGCAGTTACAAATATAAAAGACTGCCGCGGTTCTGCCGCGACTGCCAGCCAAAGCTGTCTGATGCTCGGACTGCTAGGGAAACCGTCTGCCCAATTATGATTTGCATTACAGCCAGCATGACCATGGTGGTCCAACCACCACATCTGGACAGACAGAAAGGGAAGTATATAAGGCCAAAACTCTCCTCTACTCACTTCTACATGTCCTGTGCAACCATGGAGCCGTTAATACACGCCTACCGCCGCTGTACCTGCTTGATCACATAAAAATACCACACCTTTGCAGATACAACTGACAGTAAGTCATATAACTACCTGCTTCCAACCTCCACATCTGAGCATGCAGCAAGGGAAGTATATAGGGCCAAAACTCTCCTCTACTCACCTCAAAATGTTCTTTGCTACCATGGAGCTGATTGTACACGTTCTGCTGCTGCTGTACCTTCTTGATCACATTCAAAACCCATCCCGTTGCAGACACAACCAACAGTAAGTCATACTACTACCATCTTCCATAGACTCCTCAGCAAAACGATGTTCCGTCATGGACCAGGCAATGGTGTTGAGCTTGGTTGTTCAAACATATTTTCTGGGAACCTGTGCGGTATTATTTTAAATGTAATATACATCTGTATGATGCTCCTCATTCACAAATCACTGTTACTGAACATGCACATTGTATGCAAATGGACATTTGTTTAGAACCCTTAATCAGTAGTAGTGATGTGCCCATTATATTGTGTCACACAAGGGCACCTCCTCATCAATATCACACCTAACAATCTCTGTGAAAACTCACTTTGTACACATTCCAGGTTCTCTTTTGATGTCAACGATGCACATATATAGTTGTGTCATTAAAATGAAACACACCTTCTCTGCTGCAGCTCTGTATTGGACACTCAAACATCACCCACATTTGAAAGGAAATGCCAGTAAATGGGATTTCAAAGAATCAACGTAAGAAGCTTTCTAAGGGCACAATGTAAACACACACTGCAAAATAGGTATGCCTCTATCATGGGGAAAGCTGAAAGGCTGGGGCTCTGGGGCACAGTACATTTTGCCCACAGGTGAAAAGCTCAATGTCCACAAGACCTGTGAATTGAAGTATATCTGGGACAAACAACAGCATTACCAAGTGCCGTGCATGTGTAGGTAATGTGTAAGTGCAAGTCAGGAAAACAAACAGCACTAACAACATTTCTCACACATCTAGATAAAGTAGGTGTAAGATACACAGTGGAAAATTGACATATTTCCAAACAAAAGTCCACAAAGTTGTGACAGTTTAACAACCTCCATATATGGATACACAGGATCACTGAAAGAATATCAAGGAGCAAAATATCGAGCTGCCTAAATATCGAAGAGAAAATATCGAGTGACAAACTATTGAATTGCTATCTACAAACAGGTAAGTACAAAAATATCGAATCCTAAATATCGTTGTAAATAATATAGCTTGCTAAAATATCGACTTTTTTAAATGTCTTAAAAGTAATATCATATTAATTAAATAATACATATAATTGAATAAAACATACTTTAAAATAATTTTTAAAAAACGGAAAAATTAATAAAAAATAAATGTAATGTAAAAAATAAAAATAAACATGCATTTTTATTTTTTATTATATATATTAACTTAATAATATTACAAATAATTAATATTTTGAATTATAAAATGTAGAAAACATAATTTAAAATATAATGACACATATATACGGCTGAACAGAATTACGTGGAATTTGGCAGAGAGGTAGCCATAAGGTCAAGGAAGTGCCTTTTGCAGGTCTGGTTTAAATCTGTTCAGTATTTCCTGAGAAAATAGCATTTAAAAGCATATCAATATCTACTCCCTTTCGCACCGTGCGCGCACAGTGCGCGCACCCTGCCGTGCGCGAGCGCAATTCTGATTGGTTGTTAGATGTCGGTAAACATTCGAATTGGTCGAAACCAGGAAGTGTCGGCCGCCATTTTGTCTCTCGCAGTCTGAGGGGGTGAAAAACAAAGGTGGAGAATGTGAAAAGGGGGCAGAGTGGACAGTTCCTGACCCCCTAGCCTTGTACAAGGGGTCACAGAAGGACCCCCAAGGGAGAAAAAAACATTTTTTTTTTTTTAAATCGCGAGGTGCGCGCACCCTGCGCGCACTGCGAACCTTGGGCGCTCGGTGCGCAAAGCGCACCGAGTGCCCACAAAGCGCGCATGGTGCGCGCACGGTGTAGAACCTGAAAAAAACCCCCCAAAAAACCCTCATAACTTAGCATTTAAAAAACCGTACAAATTCACTGAAAAAAACCATAGGTTTCACACACGTTATAGTTACGAATTAGAATTTAAAAAACCTTGCAAATTCACTTAAAAAACCATAGGTTTCACACATGTTATAGTTAGCTGGACATTTCACTCGTAAAAAACCAATGAAATTCCCCCGTTATAGTTACTGCAGGCAACTATAACTCACGCGACCGCAATCCTCTGCTGATGACGTCAGATATTACATCACTGATGACATATGTGTCTTTCTGAAAAATAAATATTTGTAATATATGTATAGCTAAAGATTAATGGAAGAAGACATGGGTAAATAAGCGTCTAAATACAGTGATGTAATATCTGATGTCATCAGCAGAGGATTGCGGTCGCGTGAGTTATAGTTGCCTGCAGTAACTATAATGGGGGAATTTCATTGGTTTTTTACGAGTGAAATGTCCAGCTAACTATAACATGTGTGAAACCTATGGTTTTTTAAGTGAATATATATATATATATATATATATATATATCCACAAAAAGTTTGCCTTGAGGCAAGAACGGGCCGACTGCAGGGTGGCGTTGCCATGAATTTAATGATTACAGCAATCTCAGTCCAGAGTTAAAAGTCTCTCTACATTACTCCTTACGCGTTTCAAAGCCATGCGGTTTCTTCGTCAGAGGAACATCGCTTAGAAGGAAAATAGCCCCAAGCATTTAAACGCACGCACCGTAACAATTACTCCCAGGTGGGCTTTGTATTCAGCATCCTGGTGCTTGTAGTTTTTAAGGTGACAGGCATCTTTATTACCCAAGTGGATTCCATTCAAAGCGTGGATGAAAGCAAATTATTAAAATACCCAAGTGGGCCTCCAGGCCGAGGCAGCTGTCATTTTCATCTCTCTGCCCCGCTGTGCCATATATATATATATATAATCTACTGGCGGTCGCCAGTAGATAGTTATAGTTAGGACCTATTTTCCATAGGAAATCCGCAACATTCTATTCCCAATAAGTCTGGCGCCGGTTGACGAATCTTCGCGAAATTTTGGCCAGCTCCGCTCCGCTCCTACCCTGAAAGTTTTGTGGTGATTCGTGAAGCAGGGGACGAGGAAAAAGGGTGGTCCCAACACACGTTTTCCCCATGCAATTTCCCATAGGATCTGTTGTTGCAGCTACAGCCCGAACCGCTGAAAGGAATTACACCAAATTTGGCATAGAGGTAGTCCTCAGTTCAGACTCGTGCCTTTTGCATAAATGGTGTGAATCCATTCGGTAGTTCCTCCGAAAATTAGAGTTAAATGTACATATATATCTATGGCCGGGGAGGATCCGTGCACCCTCCCCGAACCGAGCGTGCACTCTCCCGATCGCGCGCTGAATGCTAATTGGCTGTTGAGTGTCTGTCTACATTCGAAACCAGGAACTGTTGGCGGCCATTTTCTGCCTCGGTAGAAGCGAGGCTGAAGAAGCAAGGGGAATAAGTGTGTAAAACATATAAAGGGGGCAGAGTGGAAATACTCTGACCCTCTAGAGGTGCTTAGGGGGTCCCAGAAGGACCCCCATGGGGCCCCCTTTTTTTGTTTGTTTTTTTAAACGGCGGAATGCGCGCACGGTGCGCGCATTCTATCGCGTCTGGTGCACAGATCCTCACGCGTTGGGTGCGCGGATCCAAGGAAAAAAAAATGAAAAAAGACAAGAAATCATTGGTTGTATGACAACTTTCTACACTGAAAGGTAGGGTGTATATTTCTGTATTTTAAAGGCATGATTCTTATTGGTTAACAAAAACTGATTGTAAGGAACATTATATATAATAAGCTGATATGTTGAAAAGTCAAGCACACTTGCTGTCTTGTTTAGCAACATTGTGTGCTGAACTTGTGACCTGTGTGCTCAGTGCAGTGTTCCATGACCTGTTTCTATGGTAACAGGCAGAAGGCAGATTGGGGGAAGGGATGAAATGTATTTCATTTGGAAAGGGTTGAAATGTTTAACCAATAGAAATGTGTGTTTGCTTTTGAATTTATGTGTGAAGGATTGTGATTTGATGTTTACATGTATATGTGTGGAAAATGAAAGGGAAACTTTTCCATTCTTTGTTTTTGCTGAGACGTGCACAGTGCAGAGATTCTGTAAAAGAAAATCTGGTGTGTGACTGATATACTTCTTAATCTACAAAACAACTTGAAAGGTGAGTTATTTAATTGTGAGGGGATGTATGTAGACTATTTTGATTTTAATCAGACTAATGTATTTCTCCTGCTAAAGTGTAGGAGTACTTTTTTTCTCTACAAACTTATTGACAGTGTGTGTGCATGTAGAAACCATTCTGTGATAAGCATTTGTGTTTTTCATGTGTCTGCAGACAGATAACTGTGCTGTTTTTATATGTTGGTAGAATTAGAAACCAGTTATTGTTTATGAATTTGTGAAATGAGTTATGTTTCTATATTAAAATGTAGTACTCCTTCTAGATGAAGAAATGTGTTTTGGTATAGTGCAAGGGATAGTGTTCTTTGTCTAGAATCACACAGTGAGTATGTGTGCATTTGGGAACCACTGTGAGAGAAGCATTTGGCAACATTGTGTATTTGCTGACAGATAACTGTTTTAAAACCTGTCATGTTGTCAAGTTTTAGTAGCATTAGAAGCCAGTCTTTGCTTATGCATTGATAAAATAAGTCATGCTTTGACACTAATGTGCTGTACTTTAATATGTAGATTGTGTGTAGTCTCCTTACCCCTTGCACAGTAGTGAATGAGTTTTGGTAAGCTGCTAGGGATAGTGTTGTTTATCTAGAATCACACTGTGAGTCTGTGTGCATTTGGGAACCACTGTGAGAGAAGTATGTGGTAACATCTTGTATTTGCTGACAGATAACTGTTTTAAAACCTGTCTTGTTGTCAAGTTTTAGTAGCATTAGAAGCCGGTTTTTGCTTATGCTTTGATTAAATGAGTCAGGCTTTGACACAATAGCAGTCCTGAAATATGTAGATAGTGTGCAGTTCCCTTATCACTTCCACAGTAGTGAATGATTTTTGGTAAACTCCTGGGTATAGTGGTTGTTGTGTAGAATCACACTGTGAGTCTGTGTGCATTTGGGAACCACTGTGAGAGAAGCATTTGGTAACATTGTGTATTTTCTGGCAGATAACTCTTTTAAAACCTGTCATGTAGTCAAGTTTTAGTAGCATTAGAAGCCAGTCTTTGCTTATGCGTTGATTAAATGAGTCATGCTTTGAAACTAATGTGCTGTACTTAAATATGTAGATTGTGTGCAGTACCCTTACCTCTTCTAGACTAGTGAATGAGTTTTGGTAAACTGCTAGGGATAGTGTTGCTTGTCTAAAATCACACTGTGAGTCTGTGTACATTTGGGTAAGGATTGTGATAGAAGTGTTTGGTAACATCGTGTATTTGCTGACAGATAACTGTTTTAAAATCGGTCATGTTGTCAAGTTTTAGTAGCATTTGAAGCTAGTCTTTGCTTATGCATTGATAAAATGAGTCAGGGTTTGACACTAATGTGCAGTACCATGTACTATTCTCTTCACTCTGCCAGAACTGAAAATTTAAAAGTTTTACCCAGGCACTGTCCTAGCAGTAGTCTGATGATTTAGTCAGTTTCCAAGTACTCATGTTGTGAACCATACATTACCACATAGACTGCTTCATATGTCTGTGCAGTATGCATGTAGTCTTCTAACATACTATACACGTGTCTTTCACATCTTCAATACCCTAGTCAGTATCCATACAGTCCAGCAAACATCCTGTCACTCCCTTTGCACTCCTCTAGTGACCCTTTCAGTACCAAGTACTAATCCATTCACTGTGTCAAAAGCCAACCACTTATAAATTCACCCAGGCACTCTCCTTGCTGTACTCTAATCATCCCGTCAGTTCCCAAGTACTCATGCAGTGAGCCAGGCCTTAGCACATAGACTGCTTCAAATGCCTATTCACTATGCATGCAGGCCTCTAACCACCTACACAGTTGTCTTTCACACCTTCAATTCCCCAGTCAGTATTCATACACTTCTAGCAAACACCCTGTCACTCACCCAGTGTGTCTCCTTATTGTACTGTAATCATTCAGTCAGTTAGCATGTAGTCTTTTAGTGAGGTAGGCTTTAGGGCATGAACTGCTTCAAAGTAGTATGCACTATGCATGTAGTGTTTTAACCATCGTCATACCTGTGGTTCAGGGCTATAGTTTCTTAGTCAGTTTTTATATAAAATGTGTTTGTACAGTAATGGAATAGTATAAATTTGAAAGTTATTAATATACATTTATTTGTGATTCTTTTTTACAGATACAGAACAGGATTGTTTCTCATCTGTTTGCACTCTTCTCGTGCAAGATTGTTTGGATGAAGGGTCCTTTGGTGTTTCATCATACTTGCCGTGCCGTACGAGTATTTCTTGCTAGGATCCCCTTGCAACAGAACTCTTTTGCATATCTTGCACGTGACCAAGGTGGCATTGATCTTTGTTTGCCCCTCTGGAAAAGTAAAACATTTCCACACCACTGAAGTAAAATGTTGTGGGTGTGGTGCGTCCTCCAAAAATTCATCCTTAGATTCGGTGAATATTTTAAAGCGACAACATTTACAGTTTTTGTAAGTTAAACTTATAAAATTTTGTTAGCTGTAAGCATTTTATACATCTTTGATTTGTATCTTGTGGTATTTTGTTGAGAATAGCATGTTGTTTTTTTTTTAACAATATTTTTGATTGTTTTTTTTTTTGCCCGCTGTTAAGTGATGAGTACGATTTAAATCACTATTTTTAGTGAAATTTAAAATATTCTGAGAACAGCAAATTACTTTGTGGAAATTATGCTGTGTTGTAAAAAATGTATTATTACATGTTATAATTTTTTTTTCTTTTCTTTCACAGATCCAAATTTAAAAATAAGCAATTTATATGAATTTAGATTGCAATGAAAATCTGAAAAAAATGTATACCATTTTTTATTGCTATTACTGTGAACGTAAGTTTAACTAAGTCTCAATATGCAGAATGAGGAGGTCTGCAAGAAGCTACAAAGTTGAAACACGTTTCTAAAAATACTCTGTTTATACCTATGTAGTGTTGAAATCTGACCATAATCAGATATCATGTGACCTGCAAAAAAAGAGATTTGAGGGGTTCATAATATTTCCCATTGTAGCTATTGAAGGACCGCAATTATTTCAGTCATTCTTCTTTGAACATCTTTGCAGACAAAACTCTGTGCTTACCTTCTATCATTCGCAAGGAATTTTTGAACTGGAAATTTGTCACTTTTTGTGACATAGTTATTGCGCAAGACACTCTTTCATATTTACAAAGAGAGGAAAGGGCACTCTGTGCACTTTTTATACTCCTTGTAAATACAACCTCATCATGCACACCAGTTTGCGTTGAAAGGGTGTTCTATAAGTGTTGTTGTGCATGATTGCACTGAATACTCATAGAACATGACACATGTCTAGATTTGTCAGAAATCATGAATCTCGATATGTGTGTGAATGCTGCACCATTCTAAAATTGGTGTAGGAAAGCACAACAAGGAGAATTGTGTTCATTTCTCCACATTTTTACATCTCCAATGCATGCTAAAATGCTCAGCATACATTGAAGGAGAAAAATGCCTTTACTGATTGTTTTTGTGCAGGAAGGTGTGTCTTCCTGCACAAAAACAAACAACACATGACACAGATATCCTTGCACTATGGTGCAAGGGTGCCTGTGTCACCACATGGCTGCAGTTTAAGCAGCCATGCAGAGAGAAGCATAGATTTGAAACATATTTATGTACATATGTTGCATCCCTGTGCTTCGGAACTACTACAGCTCGCTGTAGTTAATGAGGTTACTGTGTGATGCTGCAGCACTTCCTCATAGTTCTGCTCTCATATATTCACTATACGCTACTAATGCATTTGTTCAGTCAATTACGTACTACACATACATTCATCTAAACTTTCACAGACAAACAAATATAGCTCTTTTTTTAAACCAGGAAAGTTAGTTCTTAGAAGAACTTTATTTTTTCTTCTTTTTTTTTTTTTTTTTTTGTACTTTTTGGAACAATTTTGTTATTTTTTTGTTTTTTTCAAAAGGAAAAAAAGACAACAGGAGGAACAAAACAGTCAACTTCTGCAAAAAAAAAAAAACACAAGTTTAGCTCGGCAGATTAGTTCAATTGACTGCTCGCCGTGACATAGTCGTTTGTTGCATTTAATGCAACTAATTTGTAGTTTTCCAAATTCTGGACGTATGTCCGGGTGAGTGCTCGATGGTGATGCTGCAGAAGTGCTTGCCACTGCTGGCTGAGGCTGCTGTCGGAGTCTTCTGCATTCCTGCTTCTTGGCCAGGTTCACGGGATGCAGAGTCTTCAGGTGTTTTAACATACTCGCAGTCCCACAAGAGTATTTTTTTGATGGATCACCTCTGGAAAGCACTCTTTGACATATTGTACATGTCACTTTAGTTGAATTAGTTTTATTTTGTCCTTCTGGGAAGGTAAAAAACTTCCACACCACAGAGGTGTATCTTTCTGTGTGTGGAGGTTCCACAACAAATTCCTCATCGGACGAATGGTCTGATTCTGGTGGTGGCTGCTTTGCAGAAGCCATTGTCTTCAGAAAAATTGCAGCTGTGGACATCTTCTCCAAAAAGTTTCTTCTAGTTCTAAGGTGTGAGATGTTCCTCCAAAGAAGCTCAAAGACGAATGATTGAAATGGGTGGGGTCTTTCAATAGTTAGAATAGGAAGTGTAATGAACCAATCAAATCTCTTTTTTTGCAGGTCACATGTGATCCGCGCATCCTGCGCTTACGTATCACGCACCCAACGCGCATCTGCGAAATTCAATTAAAAAGAAGTATAGGATTAGATGTAAAAATATAGTAGTTTTAAGACTAGTTTAGAGTTTGTCTTCAATTAATATTCACATGAAATACATATAGATATGTTTTTTTAAATGTTAAATATTTTTAGCCGGATCCGCGCACCCATCGCGTCATACACGCATATGACACATCGCGGAAGCGCGCATGCGTCGCGTTACGTACATCGTACGTGTCGCGTATAGGCTTGAAGTTGCATACCGGTCGCATTGGAAATACGTACCCAACGCATACCGTGCGTGGATGCTTTCGCGTAAGGATCGAGAACGGTGCGCATAGGGTGCGCAAATCCCCCAAAAATGGAGAAAAAAAAATAAAACATAAAGTTTTGAAAATATAGTTTAAAAATAGTTCTAAAAATATAAAAACATATTTTTAAAAAACCCAATAAAAACAAATAATATTTTTTAATTTTTAAAAGAATTAATTGAAAAAATAAGTTAAAAAAATGGTGATAACATAGTATTTCAAAAAAACATAATGAAATTGACACACTGAAATTATAGAAATCCAATGAAAATCATTAAACATGATATCTTTAGAGATAAGTTATAGATAGGAATTAGCATTTACAAAACCTTTGAAATTCACTGAAAAAGCTATAGGTTTCATGCACGTTATAGTTAGGAATTGACATTTAAAAAACCTTTGAAATTCACTGAAAAAACCATAGGTTTCAGGGGCGATATAGTTAGGTTTTGGCATTTAAAAAAACCTTAGAAATTCACTGAAAAAACCATTGGTTTTAGGGGCGTTATAGTTAGCTGGACATTTCCCTCATACAAAACCCTAGAAATTACTATGTTATAGTTAGTTCAGCTAACTATAACTCGCGCCCCCGCAATGCACTGCTGATGACATCACATATTACATCACTCATGACATGGTCAGTGACATCACTGATGACATCACTGATGACATCTCAAATGACATTTTGGCCAAGATGGCCAAGACCTTCTCCTCCCAGGGTAAGAGTTGTAATGGGCCACTGGGTGGGCCACCGCCAGCCCTCTAGGCCTCCTGGTGGTGCTTAGATGCCCAGGTATGCACCTTCAACCTGAGGCTGTTCCACCTCTTCCTAATTGTGCCCTGTGTGTGAAGGGTAGTATTAACAGCATTCACATTGTTGACTATACTTTCCCAAAATCAAGCTTTCCTACTGAGAGCAGTGCTGATGGTGTCAGAGTATGCATCACCAACATTGCAGACTGCAGTGGTCCCGACAGGAACAGCGCCATCAACGCAATCGGCGTTTCAGGCTGCACAACTAGTAATACAGTGGGTGGAAGACCACCAGCGCTGCAGTCTATTGGAGGCCATGGCCACGGTGGTTGGACCGCTAAACTTGTAATTGGCCCTTAAGTGTGGAATATGCTGCAAACAGTCAATTTGCCTTTTAAATACAAAATGAATACACTAGCTTAGCTACCTGTCATAGAGGGTGCTAACCCCTACTATTTACTAATAGAATACTCTTTATACAAACAAAGCAAACACAAACTATGCTCCCCAATGGACTACATTACTCTGGACCCAGACACCAACCCAAATTCCAAATACCTTGGTGGAATGTCTAAGACAGCAACTTGGCAAAGGAAGCCAAAACAATCAACCTATTGGGAGGATCGTGCAATGCCTTCCAATCCACACTAGCTGAACCCAACCTACACTCTATACATTTATAGAAGCATTACAGAAAAGAGCAAAGCTACCAACAACTACAAATTGCACCTAAATGTTTAACAAACAAAAAAAATGTGAAGCAGGGTAAAATTTAAAGTAAAACTCTTCATAAACAACAAAGGAGTAGATGAGTTAGCAATAATAGCCAAAAGCATATTTAAATAAATGCTAGCCTATAAAACACCCCAGAAATTATAGCATCATCTTTGAAATAATAGCATAATCTTAACCAACATTACAAATCATTCTTTTTACAAATAGTAAACCTAATTTTTTATTACATCAGTCAATTACATAAAACTTCCATTTAAATAAGATTGTTATTATAAAATAATATATAAATTATACATATATACATTTAACAAATCTAAACCTCCCTCAAATGTGGGATGATGCTGTTATGCAGGATATATGCGTCATGTTCAGAACCAAGAAATCACCCACAGATATGTGAAATGCACATGCCAGACAAACACACCACCTGGGCATTGATTGAGTGGAAATGTTTGCTGTTGCAATATACTTGTTCATTGGCCTGTGGTGGTACCAAGGCAAAATGAGTGCCATCAGTAGATCCAATTGCATGGGGTATCTGTGCTAATGCATAGAAATCACCCTTGAGGTCGACAAATTCTCCAGGTTTTGGAAAGCTTGATATAGAGGTCCATGTATCAGGTCAATGCCTGAAACACATCACGAAGAACATTACTGAACATGGGCTGGTACATTCCACACAATGTTGCCACTGCGTATTGTCATGTTCCTGTAGCAAAGAAATGCAGTGCCATCATTACCTTCACTTCGGGGGTTAGTGTTGTTGGATGGGTGCAGTGAGGCCGCAAATAAAGTGACAACTGCTGGCACAACTCATCAATTGTTGCCCTTTTGAGATGGTCTTTCTTTATAATGTTTCGATCTTTCAATGTTTGTAGGTCTGGAAAGGGCCTGTACACAGGAGTCTGTCTTCTGGCTCATCCGCAATACCTATGTCTAGAGTGTATACATAGTTGGTGTCAGTTCACAATGTACCAAGCAAAGTGCACTTAGACCAACAGCAAAAAGCAATTAAACACACATAACACTTCATGTCAGTGGAAAACACATGTCAGTGATCAATGTTAAGATATCACAGTATACAAGTCATTGCTAAATAGGTCAGAAATGTTTGGTGACATCGTAATTAGAGTGCAGTAGTGTAATCTTTACAAGGGTTAGTGATTGTTCATGTAAATCAAGCAGGACATATTCCAAAACTCACAAAAAAGAGCCCTAGACTTATATTTGTGAAATCATGTAAAGGGTTCATCTTAATACACAATAGGATCATGTAATTCATACATCTGGGATTCCACAGGCATTTGGCGTACCACAATGCAATATATCCACACTAATGTCACAGGGTGGACACTGTCATGTTGTCATGTCTGCATTGTACAAACAATTACATACACAAGCCATTTACAATGTAGAAGTGTAGAAGTGTCAGAAAATGCAGTTGTACACTTAAGTGTAGCACACCAAGAAGCCCTAGAAACTCACATATCAGAGCTCGGGGTATGTGGCTGCTTAATGTCACAATTTAGTAATTCCTCTGGAAATGTGGTCTCCGGGACTTGAAACACACACCACTATTCCAGTCTCACATCACACACATTGCACACTGGGTGAAAACTGTATTTGCAATGCACCAAATATGCATATTGACTGTGATCAACCCTAAGGGGAAAAATTGAGTTGTTTTATTTCCTGTCGGGATTAGCCTCCAATCAGTGTGTCATATGCCCCTCAAGGTTAGATCATCATGGGAGTGTGAGTGTTTCAGTTAGATGCCCCTTTCACCAGAAAAATGCTGCATCCAGGCATAAAATATCACAAACTCACAACATTTACAAAAGTGTTGCACCACAGACTGATTTTTAAAAGGTTGTGGTAGGCGCATCATAATCGAATCAGACACATGTTAGTTGTTTCCGAGCGGTAGGCGTGGTGTTAGTAAGCAATGGAATGCAATGGATAGGTTCGGAAAATGTGACCATTGCGGACCAATCGATTTGGCCCCCTGGACTGAAGACTGCCTATGTGGTCTAGATATAAGTCTGGTAGGTCCCAGAGAGTTCACTTGCCTGCAAAAAGAGCATGATTCCAGGATCTCTCTGCTGCTGTCCACGTCCTCTGGGAGCTACAGCATCTTGCTGTACAGAGTGCAGGGCCCCAGCCTTCAGAGCTAAGGAAAACAAGATGCTGCTAGACACTCTCCTGCCCCTGTATGGCAGCTCTATGGCAAACCAGAGGAGCAGGTGAGAGATGATCAGACAACATTGTTAGTTCACATGTGCAATAACCATGCACTTTTGGCATTAGGACTCCTAGAGGCAACCATTTAAACCTGATTATTATTAAACTTGAAAAGTCTGTATGTAACTGTTCTGGGAATGTACACTGCTGAAGGTATGTATGCACTGGTGTTAACATCATATCACTGTTCTCATAGGAGAGCATCAGCATCGAACACTGGGGAAGTGCACGGAATACCATATTGCTAACTTTTAGACAGTGTGGGCAAGCTGTTCATGACCTATATGTACCAGTATTTCTATATGTACATGTTGCATGTGAACTAAGGGCCTGCAACCATGTCACTTTAAAGGTCAACTGCCGTCAGAAGGTATACCTCTTGGGGACCATCGCCCAGAAGGTCCGCTCCGCGGGAGTCACCCTTCAGCGCAGTGCCCATTGAAGGAAACAGTGGCAGGACTTGAGAGGCTGGACCAGGAAGATCACAAGCTGGGCCTGTCACCTCCAGGCATGAGGGGCGCGTGTCTCACCCTGAACCCCTTAATGCAATGCATCTTTGCTGCGGTCTTCCAAGACCTATATGGGCAGTTGAGAGCCAGACCGCAGCAAAGAGGGGGTGAGTATGTGCCTTGTTGCACATGTTAACCCATGCGTGTGCAAGTATTTGAGCCTGCTGCCCCTTTTTTAGGTTGAGAGATGAGCAAAACCACTGTTCAGTTTTAAAAGATGAAAATGCACCAGAATTAGTAGATGCATGGTTATGCTGCTTTCAGGTGGGACATGTGAGAAAAGTAAATGGTCATGTATTGACAGTAGTGCCATGCTATTGTAATGTGAACGCATGAGACCAACATGTGCATGGAGGCAACCTTCAGAACTATAGTGAGTGCTCAACATGTGCTAACACATTGACAAATGTATTGACTGTGCTCTGTGTGGCCACACCAACCATGTTGATGTTGGATCACTCAACTGTAAAATCCCATGCTATACATCGAGGTTGCAGGTAATGTCTAGGATGAGGGCTTGGTTAGTATTGATTGGTCAGTGTGCCAATGTTAGGTCCCAGCACTTCAGCCCGGTGTCGCCAATGTATTTTATGGACAAATTACAGGTATGGCAACTCTTGTCACCTGTCACACTGGCCTTTCATGTGAGATTCAATCCTCTCTATTCCAAAACTGAGTCCATGTTTCTGACTCTGTAATAGTGACAACACATGCCATTCAGTGGCTAATAAAGTAGGTCTGTGGTGGAAACAGGGTTTTAATTGAAAGGGATAATGTCAAAAACACATTCTCAACTGTTCTCATCTGTGTAAATGGTCTTAACTGGTCATACATGATGATTTGTAAACCATGGTTTAGTTGCCTTACTGATAGATTCAGAGATGTCACATGAGCATCATTCTGAAGTGCTTTGACAAAACTGAGATGATAAGCAATAGCATTTAAGATGCACATTGTGTGCATGATGAAGAAATAAATGAGGTCCATTCAGACAAGGCCTTTGCAAGTACGTACTTCTGCAGTGTTGACAAAATGGTCAGAAGTGTTGAATACACATTTTCAAGTAAGATGTTCAGGACTGATAGTTTGTACAGACAATGCATCCAGATGGCCCAGTGGAATAGTGATCCACATGAAGCATTAGGAAGATGCAGTCATTGGGCTTGGCAGTGTGCTGACCTGTGTTTACATGGCAAGCTGATAAAATGTTTCCAATGTGGACGAAAATCTGGTACATCTTTCTAACACTGTGCATAAATGACACAAGACTGTGTGACAAATACCTTTCACCCTAGCTATGCCTACAACCTTAGTGTGTCCACGATAAAAGAAAGCCATGAGACCTGACAAACAGCTACTTCTGCTACTGGATATATGAGCAAATTAAATATGATCTGTATGATATGGGTCATTCAATGACCACACCTGGTTGCTGTATAACAATCAAAATATATAACATGTAACACTAGACTGATGTTCCCAAAGTTGATGAATAGGGATAGCAGAATTGATGCCATATCTAAAATCAATTGTGTGACTTCTGTTCTCATTCTGAGGTCTAAACTCCCTTGCATTCGAAGAGACAGGTATGTTATGACACCAGGCCATCTGTAGTGAGTGACAATACATCAGCTTGTACATAGTTATGTTGAAGATATTGTGAATGAGGAAGTTGAAGTAGCAGCACACAATGTTGCTGACATTACTATGTGTGAGGGCGCACAAGGTTTCTTTCTTTCCAACATGTGGGATTTACAGAACAGTATTGTCAGACCTGACATCTTTTTGCGCGTTTACCCTGTCTTTTTGCTTTCTGACCTCCCGGTTTTGACTGTGCTTTTGATGATTTAGTGTCTCTGCGCACTTTATCACTGTTGTTCAGTGTTAAAGTGCAAGTGCTCCTATTGTAAATTGTGTATGGATTGATGTTTCCATGATTGGCATATTAGATTTACTAGTAGGCCCCTAGTAAAATGCACTGAGAGTGCCAGGGTCTGTAAATCCAATGAGGATGGTGGGCCTGCAGCACTGGTTGTGCCACCCACACAACCAGCCCTGTAAAGGGTCTTCAGACCTGCCACTGCAGTGTCTGCATACAGATCCTAACTGCCATGTCGACCTGGCATGTGCACCCCCTTGCCAGGCCATAATCGTCTCCTTTCTTACATGTAAGTCATCTCTAAAGGAGGTACAAACCAAACTGTGGGCAGGGTATTGTGTACGTTAAAGTTAGGAAATGTACTGCTGTGAGTGAAATCTCCAGGTAGTGAATTACTGTGTATTTCGTTTTTCACTATGGAAAGACTATCTGCCCCATAGGATATAATGGGAGTTTACTTATAACGTCTTATAAGCATTACCTCCCAAGGTGCCAAGAGAGGTAAATGGAGTTTAGTATGCCTGGACTCAGAATGTAAAAATGCATCTTTTAGTAAAGATGATTTTTATGTTCTCTGTTTGAAAATACCGCTTTTAGAAAGTAGGTATTTTCTTACTTCTTGTGTGCCTCTGCTGAGTTTGTGGATTGACTGTCTAGCTTTGGAGCGATAAGGGCTGGGGATGTGCATTATCCCCAGACAGCCATGGGGGGGGGGTCAAGGTGTGTCCTTCCTTTCCTGGATGAGTCAGGGCTGGGCTGAAGTGACCTGGGCTGCATTTAGAGTAGTGGGATGAGATTTCTTTGCATCTGAATGGGCCTGGTCAGCTTTAGACATGCTGTCTCCCCCTCCTGCTGGGAAGCTGGGCCAGAGAGGACCAAACTGGTTTGGACTAGGCACAGACACTCTGTGCCTTAAAGAACAAAGAGAAACTGAGTATAAATATTGGGGCCAAAACCTCAGAACTTTAGAACTCGCTGGAATCCAGGCACCTACCAAGAAGAAGAGCTGGAAGAACTGCCAGGAGGAGTACTGCCCCTTTGCTGTGTTGTTGCTTTACCAAATTAACCTGCAGTTGCTGCTTCTGCCTTGGCCAGTGAAAGGACTGGAATTACATTTCTTTACTTGTGCTGAGTATATTCAAGGGTTTGAAGTAAAGCTTGCCACATGTTCTGAAGTCTCAGGGACCGAAAAGACTTCACTGACCTCTGGAACAGTAGTTTCACTTGCTACAGAAGGGGGAAAGCAACAGACTCCGTCACTGGCTCCGTGTCCTGAAGGCACAGCAGAGGGCACCGCCGCATCTTGCACCGCAGCCCTGGTCTCACCGACAACAAAAACTGACACCGCTGCCACCGAGCCGCTGCTTGCACCGTGACCTGTGGAAACTGCACTCCGCACCGCCTCACTTCAATTCACTGCCCTGGTCTCACCGAGGCTGTCGGTGCCCGCTGACTTCGACACTCGTGACCGCATCATGGCTTGGGGGCACTGCTCAGAAGTCTCATAACTCGCCAACCCGTCCCACACCACGTTCCGGACTGACCGACGCCAGCTCCCCGCAAATGGTTCAGTCACCTGCACAGTCATCTGTCACCACCGCAACGAGCAGTGCCTTGACTCCACACCGCAGCCCTGGTCTCACTGAAGCCAATGGATGACCATCACCAAGCGAGTTGAGGGCACTGCACTCAGCACCACTACGTTTCACCTCTCAACCACGACGGCTGCTATGACCGACCCGCGTCAACATGATCGCCCGCAATTAAAAGGTACTGTTAATGCGTCTGCCGACAATCTGAATAATGCTGTCAGACAAAACTGTTGGATTCTGTTGCTCCCAGCACCAAGGTAGCACCGGATGGAGCTACCGACTTCAAGGAACTGCATTTTAAAGGCTATTCATGCAAAGTGCATATTTTAAAGTAATGTATGTTGGATCTTTACAGATTTGGTCTTGTTTTAACTATATAAAAATTTATATTTTTCTAAACTGGTGTGGTGTCAGTTTGTTGTGTTTTCACTGTATTACTTTTGGTTATGTGCAAATGGTTTACACACGGCCTCTGAGATAAGCCTGACTGCTCGTGCCAAACTGCCAAGGGGGTGAGCAGGGTTTTTTTCTGTACTGTATCCCCCTTTATCCTGACTAGAAGGATGGGTCCCTACTTGGGCAAAGGTGCAAACCATTGACAACTAAAGCCCCCCTTTTTTAACAAGTATCAAGTATTTTGCACACAAGTTTAATTAATGTAGTTGTGTAATCTTGGAAGAGTTGTGATGAAACGTATGTGGCAAGTTCATATGGACAACTCATGTGATGAATTTTACTTCTTCGTCACAGCATTAGACCCAGCCAGCGAAGGAGACAGCACCATGGATGTTGGGGCAGCAGCTAGCCAGAGTGGTTCCTGTGCTGACACAGAGCAAGAGGGAACCAGTGGCATGGAGCATGAGGGGAGCTTCACTGAGGGCACAAAATAAATAACATCAGTCAGATCTACTTCAAGCTCCAGTGAGGAATTCCATGTGGTCACAGATGACCCAGGAACTGAATCCACTTCATCAGAGTCCAAACCCACCACAACCATCCCCACCCTCCCCACCCTCCCAGCTGCTCCCCAGCTTCTGTCCGTGGTTGCCCCCCTAGAAGGGGAGGTATATCCTTTACACCAGGCACCTCACCCCCTGCCTCTGTCAGCCCTGCTGCCCTGAGTGAGAAGGCCATTGAGATCCTGAGGCAGATATTTGTGGGGCAGACAGCAGTGCTGAATGTCTTCCAGGTGCATGCCAATCACCTTAACCTGAAGGGCATTCACCCAGACATGACCCAGACATGTCTGGCCTACAGAGATCCAATCAGGCTCTAGCCTACACATTGATGGCAGCATTGTCCAAAATTCAGCTGTCCTGCCTCTCTCCTTCCTCTTACTCATCCACAGTTCCGAGTACCCTCCCTGACACACGCACACACAAACATAAACATGTATCCACCTCAACATCCACACACAGCACACAAACACACAAACATCAGAGCAAACACACAGACGCACACTCCCAAGACAGACATCACACACTTCTACAAACATGCCAACATACACCACACCAGCATCCACAGACATCCTGCAGACCTCACAATGCTCTGCCTCCACAGCCCCTCTCCTTGCCTCTCCTCGTACCCACTCTGCCGAGAAGCTCCACCTCATTGCCCTTGACCTCTTCACTTCCCAAACTGACCAACCCCCTCCCAAAAAGAAAACAAATGACCCTCCCACCCCTGCCATATGCTTCAGACGCCCAGCCAAAAAAGAAAAAGTACTCCCTAAGGTACCTGCAAAATAAAATCCTCCAGTCCAACCAGTCCCAACCCACTCCTGAAACCCTATCTTTCACATCTCACTCCAGTACCTTGACACCCAATAAATCCCAGCCCAAGAAAACACCTGCCCTCCGTATTCTCTTGCAGACCCTTCAACACTACTGTATCCCCAAACTCCTGAAGCCCAGCTCATCTCTCTCCAACTATCCCTCCCACTACAGTGATCCCATCCCTTTAACCGACCCTCCCACTGCAGTTGTCCAAACCACCTCTATCTGACCCTCCCACTGTAGTTCTCCCACCCCCCTCCATCTGACCCTCCCGCTCAAATTGTCACACTACCCCTTCTGATTCCATCCCTCCCAAAACCCAAACCAGTACTCCCTAGTCTTGTACACTTGGTGCCTGGCCTGCACCCTAGATGCCCCTCCTGTGGAATGTGTCCCTTTGCAGGACAAGTGCAGGCAAGAGATGATGGACATGGCCCTTGAGAGGAAAGAACTTTCTTGTTCTGGCCATCATTGGCATTCTTCTCTTTTCAAAAAACATTATCTTGCAGGATAAAGCATGTTCTAATTTTGTCTTCCAGATCTGTGTCCCCTAAATGGACTTGTTGTTAACTGTGTTAGCTGTCATTCATGTGTAACTTTTGATGTAAGTATACAATGATGTTAGTATTAAGGGTGGGTGGAGAACTCCGCTCCGCCAGCGAAGTTTGCAGAGTTTTGCCAACTCCGCTGGAAATGCGGAGTTCAGCAAATGCTCAGATTTCATGGCATGGTGGAGTTTGCCCCTGCCGCTAACCCTGTGGAGAGAGTTACGGGGTGAGAAGGACCAGGTCTTACTTGGGTCTGGCATTCTCCGCCAAGCCCGGGCTATCCTCCTCCTAGTCTCCTCAGTGCAAAAGCAAACCCCCAGAGTTTGGTAAGCAGCAGGATAGGGGATGTGTAAGGCCTGTCCAAAGGTAATGTTAGTTGGCATTTGTTGTCAAAGCTCTTCAGTGAGTATTTGTGTGATAAGTGAAGTTGAGTGTGGCTACATGGCCAGAGAGGAGGTGTGACATGCTAACTGTAACCAAGACATAATGCGTAAGACTTCTGAGTTGTGGTTTAGTCTTCTTATTTTTTGCTCTGTGATGTGCTTTACATTGGTCCTTACATGAAACCTATTGGCTATTTCAGTTTGACAAGTGTTTGGTTGTCTGGAGTCATAGGGATGTGTATCATGAGTACATAGCTAGCTTTTCCACCTAAATGAGCAGCTAGTGCATTTCACATATAGGCACAAGTTCTAAAGGTTGTACTTTTAAGCATGTGATGATTTTGAGATTGGCTATGACACTCCTAACATTGTACCTAAGATGGCAGACAGTTTATATTTGGCAAAGGCTGTGATAGTCATATTATGTATGTGACACACATGTGGACTTTGCCCCATACCGATTTGGAGTGATAACTAAACTGACAGAAGTGAATTGAGCTTGTTGTGTCCAAGATATTTAATCAACTTTTTCTGGGCCACTGGTGGGTGCTGCATGGGCTAGGTGTGTTAATATGTTTCAGACATTTACCCAAACTCTATTCATTTCAAAGGGTATTTTTTATGTACATGAAATTGACTTGTTGGAATGCTAGGCTATGTCAAGTCCTGTTAGTACATTATGAATGAACAACATTAGTCAATGCTTGGTCATTCAATGCCCCTTCTAGCCCCCTCATGTGATACAGCTGAAGGTATTTCAGCATGACATGCACTGCAAATATCCTTCTCGGCTCAGTTTATGCAAGCAGACTGAACCTCAGCCGTTGGTAACAGGAGTGGTGTAGAGTATATTTAGTTCAGGTGGATGCTGTGTGCTAGTCGGGGCTGGCGCTGCCCGTGGATATCTGCCCAGGCCTCACAAATGCTAATGACTACAGGGCCTGACAGCAGAGCACTGCCTTAAGTGGGCTGTCAGTGTTAGAAGCTGCAGGTGGTCAGCCCCCTACATTGAGTTTTTCAGCCATGGTTCAGCAGGGTGATGCACAAAAAACGCACAACACCCCTCACATGGGTCCCTTAGGATTGGGCTGAGATGTCAATATGTTTGGCACAAACAGATTTTCAGTTTACAAACTGGAATGAGAATATTCAATTTGAGTTTCTTTACCTGTCAGACTTGCCTTGCTGTCACCCCTCATTCTGCATAAACAATGCGTCGGCATCATGAACGGAAATAGCCACAACTTTTAAGGGTACTATGGATGTGACAGGCACCTGCTCATGCATGAATGAACATCGGGGAATTCTATGGGAGGCCCACAAAACCTAATACTGACAGCCATTAAGCCATTTTATCACAATGGGCACTGCTCACCAGGGATGAGGGCAGAGGGAGAAGAGGGGAGAATGGATGAGTTTTGCGTTTTGTTCACACGTTTCCACTGACAAAGCTTTTGTTTGTACAAGCTATGGCAATACAATTTTACCCACACAACATTTGGAGTTGAGCAAATGATAGGTGTATATGTAGTCATTTGTATATTTAAAATGATAAACGAGATTTGGGAAATACTTGATGCTGGGCCAGATCCAACAGAGATGAACTTAGCAGGTTGTTAACGCTAGTGGATTGCCTGTGCTACATGTGAGCCGAGTGAACTGTGAGTCCCCAGAAGTGTTGTGGCCTGTCTGCTGTGCAGGTGCTGCAGAAGCCTTTGTTTCACCCATGACCCAAATAGACAGACAGGGGAGAAGGTGGGTGTTGAAATTTGAAGCATAGCTCCACATGTTGTTGGAGAGGGTAATGTTGGAGGGGTGGAGCTAGCTAAACAAGGATAGAGGTGGGAGTGAGGTGTGATGACATGTTGTGCATGCAGGAGAGGCTCAAACGTAATAGGGGCAGAACAAGTGAAAACATGGATGAGTGGAAGGGAGGAGTTAAGGTCAAAGGTAGTGCTTGGAAAGGATATGTAGGGTATCCTCATTATTACAATGGGAATTATTGGAAATGACGGAATGTGGATATCAGAGTGTTGGACCTTAAAAAAAACTGGTTAAAGCATGGGTGAGGTATGCTAGGAATAGGTAAATGTGAAAGAGGTTGAACCAGCTAGACAACATTAGAGGCTAGCAGGAGATAAGAGATGAGGTATGTGGCACTACGGTGAAAGGTGTCTGAGATAGAGGCAGATTCATTGAGAAAGGTAGTTGTTAATATGCAAAAAAAATAGAGGCATGGAGCATAGAACTGAGATGTTGATGTAAGAGTGCCACAGTGAGACAAGGTAAGAGTTTTTTTAGAAAACAAAGTGGATAGCTGAATGTCAAGGGAATACACCAGTTGTGTAATTTGGGATGCTAGATTGAAAGATGTGAGGTGTGGACCAGTAGATTGCTGGTGTGTTTGAATATGTGTATGTTCTAGTTTGTCAAATGACTTTTAGTAGGCCTTAAGCTGAGTAGAGTGAGTGATTGGTGAGAGGCTAATGAATATGACCAGATTAATTGAGGAATGCAAGTGTCTGGGTGAGATATGTGGTGAGGTGTTAAGAGTGAAAATAAGAGTTGTCTATCATGGTGCACCTTGGCCGAAAAGAGTGTCCCAAAGCCAGAGGAAAGGGGAGAGATTGGGATGAGAGAGGTGCATTTGACATGATACGGTTATCGTCTGCTGAGGATGTTATGAGTACAGTACATTGTGTGTACAGGGTAAATTTTAGAGGTGTTTTGCACATAGAGGTGAAGAGTGGTGCAGGCAATGTATGCGTGGATGTAAGAGGTGCAGCACCAGAATGAGAATGTGAGAGTCTGGGTGGAATAGAAAGAGTTCAAGGGTAGAGCTTAGAGGCAAGAGATTGTCTTAAGGATAACAGTACCAGAGGGTGATTGTGAGGAGCTTGTCGATGAAGGATAGGTTGAGAGATGAGCATGTACGTTGAGGTGGATGTGAGACGGGTCAGACCAGCACAAGTAGAGAATATGCAGGCCAAGAGGTAATGTTGAATTGGTACGCCTGGATAGGATACGTAGAAGTTAGTATGCAAAAACTGTTGCCAGATGGAAGTAAGAGATGTAGTTATGTTTCACTGCTACTTTCTGTCTGCCACTCATCATTACAGATTGTCCAAATGGTCGCTAGGAAACCACTGACATATGCAACACCTATTGGCATCACAGGACACAGGCTTTGATGCAAATAGAGGCACCACTAGGTCAGGATTAGATTGCGGTCCAGTTGCAGCCTGGGATGTTACCCATGCTGACAGATGCTCAAACACACCAACCCCATCTCATTGAGCAACTGTGTTGCTTTTACTTTGAAACATGACAAGCTGAGATGCACACAGAGGGAGATAAGTATGTGCAAATCCTGGCCTGCCTCCCCCGTGGCATGACACCAACCCATGGGGACTGATTATTTCCTTAATGTGCAAAGTGCAGAATGGCCATGCAAGTAATATGGATTTATGTACATAGGTCGCTATAGATGATTAAGTGCATTTTACAGGGCTGGGGCAGGTATTTATGCGGTACTAGATGAACCATGGTATTTCCTCCATTAAAAGTGGAGGTAAACAGAACTATGCGTCATTAAAATGGCAGGTTTAAACAAATTGGTTACTTGAGCTGGGCGGGATACGGAACCAGCTAGTTACAACGGTCCCTAGCAGCCCGCCTGTTCATTAAAAAGTTACCTATTCAAGCGACGTTAACCGCAAAACCTATGAATTTATCATGTCCTATAGCTAGGATTGGGAACCCCCACAAGATTACCCATCGTCCCCCTATATACTGATCATTTGTTTAAATAAATACTCAACAACTGGGTTAGTTTAATGTTCAGCATTGTATTGCACAGGTCCAAAGACTCCACCAGAGCAGGCCGACAGGACCTAATTCCTCGGTCGAGGAACTCCTGTCTTAAAAGAGATCTTCGTCGAGCCATCATCATAGGACAAATGCATACAATGTGGAGCGAAGTCTCGTTACCCTAGTGGCATAAACGGCAGGACCGATCTTCCTTAAAACCAACCATCCTCCATTTTGGCACAAGGTCCAGGGTGGGTATCTCTCCAAATCTTAAGGCAAGAAATGACTGTTTGATCTTTCGCTGGAAGGGAGCAGCCAGCAAGGGTGATTCTCTTAAAATGGAATATGATGTCAGCCCCAGCCACCCATGACGGTGCCTAGACAGGCTTTTCTTATCAGCTGTCCAGCTTTGCAGTCTGGTTGATTTATGTACCAGTTTCTTGAAGGTTTGCCCAGAGATATTAGAAATCCAGAAATCTCAAAATTCAAGAAATCTAATGATATGTTCTAGATGTTTCTTGTAAAGGCCATTTCCCTGCTGTAAGTTTATTTCAGACCGGACTAAATTGGCCAGAGTGTTTTCTACTGCTCCTCGGTGATTATGGCAAAGCATTACGAATGTTGCCGGCCCAGCGAGAGTCTGTTTTGTGAGTAAAAATTCTAGCCAGATCTGTGCAGGCAAGGCCGGCCTATGGAGCCTAAAGGCTTGTTTATAAGCTCTTATCAATAGTTTATCTAGTAAAGGCGCCTCATCACCTAGAATTATCTCCGATCCATATTCGAGGGTTGGCAGCAGTTTAGTTTTCATGATTGTTCCCATGGGTTTAAGATCGTGGCCTCGAATAGATCTGGCCAGTATTGAGAAACCGTAATTAGGGGCCTGTGCTTTTGCCCTTATCCCCTTCTTTTGAGAAACAAAGGAGCCAGTTGTGTCTATTTTCACTCCTAAGTAGGCCTGGGCGGAAAATTTCATTCCGCCAATGAAATGTGAAATTGGCGGAATTTGGGTAATTTTGCGTTCCACCGAGAACGCAAAATTGCCAAAAATTGTGCGATCCGCGGCTTCACGAATGTTTTGCTTGTTCGCGCTTTCAAAATGCGTATTCACGAGATATTTCCCCCCCCGAGCACGCAAAAAGCGTTCGTGAACAGGAAAAAAGCATCTCGAACGGGCAGAACAAGCAATTCCGCGTGTTCGTGGAACTTAGCGTGCTCACAGAGATTTTTTACCATTTCACGGAGCTTTGCGTAGCGCGACTATGCAAATTCCGCCCACCCCTACTCTTAACTATGCATAGTGTATAACTTCCTCAATTCTATTTCTCTTGACAAGTTATTTTTGATTTTTTCTTGGAGGCGCAATTACATACCAATACACTTGTTTGTGAAATGTTTATTTGCAGGCTGTTATTTTCAATATAGGTTCCAAGGGAATTAAGAAGCCTTTGAAGTCCTATATGAGTGTTGCTAAACAATACCAGATCGTCAGCATAGTGGATGTGCGACATTTGTTGTCCTCCTATGCTCGGTGCATGGGCCTTCTGTTCATCAAGATCTGTAGAGCGGTCTGCCAAGAATAAATGAAAAAGTAGGGGGTCTAGAACACAGCCCTGTTTTACACCAGTTGTTATTTGTACCTTCTTTGATACGCACAAACCGTCTCCAATTTTTATTTTGACTCATGTGTCTGAATATACCGG
Organism: Triturus cristatus; assembly: GCF_964204655.1. Lineage (NCBI taxonomy): Eukaryota > Metazoa > Chordata > Amphibia > Caudata > Salamandridae > Triturus > Triturus cristatus. Next base: position 335,532,610 of record NC_140594.1, on the reverse strand, counting down.
TCTAAATGTTAGGTGTAATACCTCATCACTGAAGTTTGATCCATAGTTTGTTCCGAGAGACACAGTCAAAAGCTGCCTTAAAGTCAACAAAGCACATGTAAAAAGGTGTCCCAGTAGCTTTTGCTCTATTTCTGATTAGGCTCAGGGTCATGAGATTTGTTAAAGTGCCTTGGCCTGTTAAAAAGCCAGGTTGAATTAAAGAGAGTCTTCCGTTGTCGAGTGACCACGATTTCAGATCATGCAATAACAACGTGGAGAAGTATTTTAACTCACCGTCCATCAATGCTATTAGTCTATAATTACTAGGTGAACATGCTACGCCTTTTTTAAAGATAGGGTGGAGTATTGAGACCCTCCAACGGTCAGGGATAACATAGTTTTCTAAGATGAAATTAAACATGGATGCTAGGAAGCCAGCCAATTGTGGGGTATGGTGTTTATCAATGCTTGAGGGAGCCCATTTGGACCAGGGGCACAGTCTGCCAGAGACTTTTTGATAACCTTCTCTACCCCAAGCGCTGTGATTATCCGCTGTACCACAGAAGCTTTGTTAGAATAGTGCGTGTTAGCTGTGGATGTGAAACCGCTCTTAAAGTGTGATTTTAAATAATTAACCCATTCCATCTCACTGATGTTAGCATTATTTGCAACTACATGGCCTTTTACAGTCCTGTTAATTATCTGCCAAAATCTTTTCAGATCATGTGTTTTAGAGGTGTGTAGTAAATGGGCCCATAGTGTTTCTTCTTTATATTGTTTGAACATCAGCGTCTCTTTTTTTAGCTGCCGTCTCTATTTGCGAAGTTGTTGTAATTAATCCGGATCTCCTGTGTATTGACATGATTTACGGAAAAGTTTACCTATGTCATTTTTAATGTTTCGAATATGGGCAGGTATAATTGACAATTTACAATAATCCTACGATCCCTTTTTGGGTTTGTTTCTCCCAGTATCTGCCAGTCAGATTGTAGATCCCTGATGATGACATTCCTTCTTTTGCCATGCTCAACATGCTATGGGACACTTTACACTCTATTGATTTTCGCTTGGTAGTTACGTTAATGTGTAGGAGTAGGTGTCTTACTTACCAGTGGCAACGTCCGCATCGGTTCGGATTGTCATTTTCATTGATGATGTATAGTAGAGGGATGACATGCACAATGGACTCCATATCTGCACAGCAGAAGTTGAAGGAAGCATGTTATGATGAAATTCGGACTTGAAATACTCCCCTTTCACCTGCTCTGATGAGGTGGTTGGAACGAAGAGCCGATGTGTCTGAAATACACATCGTAATGGGGTGGGTGGTTCCGGGGTCAGAAGTTGCTCCAAAGTGCTGAAGTTGGCATTTCCGAGAGCTTTGTGGTCTAAATTTTCAGTCTGAGTCCGAGAAAACGATTTGGTTGGTAACCAATGGGTTTTAGACATCATAATACAGTATTCGGAGTGACTGCATCTGAAGCGAGATGGTTGGTCCAACCACCCCGACAGGCCCGCAGAGGCACTTCTGACCAACATTGTAATCTACCACATAGTGTGCTTTTAAGAAACTTGGGCAATGACAACAGCTCCTTTAGCAGGCTATTATGAATTCGCAGCAGCAGCCACTAAAAGGAATTTCTTTATCCGCACTTCTGGAGGACTCTCAGTCTACCTAAAACACGCTTTTAAGTTCGTTGCTATAGAAATACCTGCTAAAACACCCATGACACAAGCTCTACTAATTAAAGGCCCAAGGCTTAACCACCAATCCTTTTGACTGTTGTTAATAAATTGTTATATCAACCCTGTGCAGAGTTAGAAGAAAGACTTCATGGAATCACTGATAGGCACACTGGAAGATCTACTAATTCAACATGATTCGCATCAGGTGATTATAGCTGGAGATTTCAACATGAGGGGCCCGGACAAGAGAACAAAAATGCAAATGCACGTGGGCCAGGGTGCACTCTTCCTCAACTTCCTTCAAATCCATAAGCTACACTCAGCCCGCTCATTAAAAGAAATACGCTCTCATTTGTGGTGCTCTAAACTAACTTTTAAGAACGCATCCATAATTGACTATATTCTAGTCAGTGAATAGCTAGCAGACAGACTGGAGGATTTCAAAGTCAATGAAAGAGGCAAAAGCGATCATAGGCCACTGCGTGCTAATTTGGAATTAGCAGTGAGTACAGCAGCTCCACTTCAAGCGATAGCATATGGTCACTCTGGGGGCCGCATATAAAAAGACAGCATGGGAATGCAAAAGAAAATACATTGAAATACATCGAAGGAGAATGGCTTAAAGTACTTGCTGAAAGAAAAGAACCACTCCAGATTGTGGCGGTTTTAACCGGCTTGATAACCAAGGAATGACAAAAGGAGAATGGGGTAGCCAAAAATGACTGGAAAAGGTATGTTAAATATCTGTACATGAAAGACTCACTTGACGAGGCGTCCATTGAAATGAACTGACCAGAAGCAGCCAGTGTCATCATCCAAGTTATTTTGATCACTGATGGTGAAGTAATCAAGAACATTAACAAAATGAGGAGAAACCAAGCTCCAGGGGCAAATGGGATCTCCACACTGGTAGTTAAATCAGATCAGGAATTTTTTGCTCTGATCTTCCCCCACTTTTTTATCGACAGCAGCGATCCCCCAGTCCTGGAGAGGTTCCATTTTATTGCCCCAGTCCTGGAGAGGTTCCATTTTATTCCCTATTCATAGAAAAGGAAACCAATCTAATCCAGCAAACTATAGGCTTCTCACTAACCTTGGGCAGAGTTCGCGGAGTTGCACTACGCAGAACTCCGCGAAGTGCAAAAAAAATCCGCCGTACTAAGCGGAGCCCCACAAAAGGCGGAGTACAATAGAAAAATGCTTTTCGCGTTGATTGCACAGTGCCGGATGCTTGTCCGCAATGACCAATCATTGCGAATGGCGCCATGCACAGCGCAAGCGATCCCCGCTTTCCTTTTCTGCCGCTTGAGTAGATTTTTACTTGAGCTACAGCTTTCTCAACGCGAACAGGCAGTTTCTCAACGCGAGCTGTCGCGAGCATACATGACCACTCACAATGAAAAACCTGACACCCCCCCCAAGCGTTGAAAAAAACCACTGGGATGTTGATTTTTGGAACTCCGCGAGCTCTGCGTAACACGGAGTGCAAAAATCTCCGCAAACTCAGCGAGCAGAGCGGAGTTCACCGCCCAGGGCTACTTGTCGCCCTGCTTGATCTAGAAACCAAGGTTTATGCCTGAATCCTATTGAAGGAACTGGAGTCATGGGTAAAAGAAAAAGGAATCCCCCCATTCTTTCAGTCGGATATAGACCACACAGTTCAACTATGGATAACATAATTGCGCTGGCATATCTTTCCAAATAATCGATCAAGGAGAAGCACCTGCCCTTGTTGTGCTGTTTCACGTCATTCGATAGAGTGGACCGCAGCTGACTATGGGGTAAACTAACCACCTGGGGGATCCCGCCCAAGCTCCTGAAAGCAATTACATCCTTATATCAGAGATCATGGGTTCAAGTCAAAACAAGCCCCACCACAGGAACATCAAGAGTCACCACAAACAACTGGCTCAAGCAGGGCTGTGTTTTGGACCCCTACTCTTCAGTCTGTGGACCGCAGATCCGGGGGCCACCCTGCAGGAAGTCAGTTTAGCCACTCCAAGGCTGGGTAAGTTGAGACTTCCTACCTTATAGTATGCGGATGACACCGCAATAATGGACCATACTAGGGTCTGCCTCCAAAGAGGCCTCAACGCACTCCACTGCTACAACCAGGAGAACCATCTGCAAGTCAACCAGAGCAAAACCATGATTGTTGTGTTTGGAAAATAGCCACATAAAAGGCAGTCCCACTGGCAATTGGGAGAACATCAAATAGGGACAAAAGCAGCCTACAACTATGTTGGGATTGGCTCTCGGAGAGGGCTAAACCGGCCACTCATCTAAAACACCTTAGCGCAAAGACAGACTGTGTAATCTACATACTGAAGTGACTGAGCCAATGACTGACAAGCCCAACCGCTGAGCCACTGCTGATAGTCCTGAAAGCAAAATTTATACCGGCTATTAACTTAGGCCATTTGGCTTTCTCAGGTGCTCTGGATAGGTTCATAATAGCAACACAGGGTAAACCATACAAATCAATGGTGCTAGCTCAATAGCAAGCAAGAAAATCAAGGCTAAGGTTGGAGCTTGGTCTTGGAAGGTTAGATTTGGTGCTACAGGGGGAATCTGATTAAGTTCTATATCAGTATTTTGAGAGCCCCAGAAAATACACGTAACACCAACTGGGAATTATCTTCAGGAAAGAGGGCTCCTCCTGGCACTCCAAGCTGGGGCAAGCACATGACAGCTTAAAGAATGAAAAAGAAAGCCTGCACTCACCTGTTATTCCGATATCTGCTTAGAAAAATGTGATAAAGACGCAGGTACTGGTCATCTCATCTGAAATGGACTCAGCAACATCTCACCTTATTTCCATTACCGCAGCACTGGATAAGTCATACTTCCTGGCAAAGCTCAGCCTTTTCTACTTGATGCACTGTCAGCTCAGGCCTGTAGGAAAAATACTTTAAATACGGTTCATTGTATTAAGAATCACAGATTTTAACCCAGCTTGGGCATGTAAGGGGAAAGCAGCCTCGTGCAGGTTATGCTCACACCGCAAGGAATCTTGGTTGCACCTGTTGTGTTGCTGTCCCAAACTGGCTGGAGAGCGCCACCTTTTGCTTTGCCCCTGATCTAATAGTTCCTAAACAGTCTAAGACACAGCACATTATAACCGGCATAGCGCACCCAAACCTATAGGCTTACAACGAGCTGCTGGATTAAGTCCATCAATATGTTAAGATATGCATGCTTAACTCGCACGAGCAGTGGCGTCACTAGGGTTGGTGTCACCCGGTGCGGGTAACTCATGGTGTCACCCCCTCACGACTTACCGCATGGACCTCCTCCGCTCCGAGTCCGCCAGTGGACACAGTTGGCAAATAACGGAAGCATACATAATCCTTAGTAACGTTTGTAAATTTAGGTCCTCTATTTACAAAGGCCATAGAAGGGTTTTGGACCGCCTACCTGCACCTGGTGGCATCACCTGAGGATAACCCCATGAACCACAGTGGGAACCGAGTGGTAGGAAGAGGGCTCACATGTATGTATTGTGCCATATAAAAAACTTTGCGCCTTCTGCTGAAGGTTTTTTCTTCATGTTGTTTAGGTCATCAGGAGGAAGGTCTTACCTTGGGGCACCAAAAAACTCCCAGAGGCAATGTCTGCTCAATAACATGTTGCTTTATTGTGGAGGCACGTGCAGACATGCAGCATTATATGCTTGGCATCCATCATGTTCTAAAGCTGAACGTCCCAATGCACACCGACTCATCTCAGAAAATGCTTCCTTGTTGTGGCCTTATGTCACCAAACCACACTGTGCCCACTGCACTCAGTGAGATGTCACAAAACCCCATTCTTATTGTTTGTTTTGTTTGGGTGTCATTTTAGTTTGTCCATTGAAATGGCCACTAAATTTGCACAGACATTCAGTTTTACTGATAAAACTATATTGGTGACAAATGATCATGTGTGGAGCTTGGGTTTCTGTGACCATTCATCATTTGTGCATCAATGAGTTGCGTGTTCTGTTTTGTTTTAACCCTATTCAAATCTGTGTTTCCATAACTCTTCAGAACTAAAGGGGCTTTGTGCTTGGTTTTCTCACAGGTGAATGTGTACATTTAATTTATAGGTATCTACATTTTGTTGTGGGTTACAAAAAATGACAGCCTTCCCTTTCGCACTCCATGTGCCTGGCAATATTGTCATATAATTCACTTTACTTTCTCTGACCACAAAGTGAGAGAAGTTTGTAAATACCAATCCTTCACGTTGAAAAAAACATAAGAAGCAATTTGTCAGAAGTCAAATGTCAGGTCATGTCCTCTATCTTTGAAGCATAGGAAATGTGACCAGATAAATACAGAATTTACAAGCATCTTTGTATATTGCTCGGACTAACTTTCAAGACCCACCAAAAGTAAGCTCGACCCTCCAGTGGGTCCTGAGCCACAGTTTGGGAAACGCTTTGCTACTAAGGCATGCAACCACAGGTAGGGAAACACAAATGCAGACTGACTATTTGTGCGGTGCCTCTGTGTAACCTGTCACTTTCTGTTTGTGTTTTTGTCTGTGCCCTGGATTTTTGTCCTAAACATCTGGTGCTGCTTTTCTTTTGCTGCTGACCGAGGGAGCAGGGGTTGAATCCTTGTCTAGGCTTAGCAGTTTTTGTGGGCAAATCACTTAACCTTTCGCTGCTTAAAAAATGAAAAAAATGTGAAAGTAGTATGGTTTTGTTGTTAAGTGCACTAATGCCCTTGGGACAGTTTCACGCTATAAAAAAAAATGCATTAAAAAAAATGTCCAGTCTGGGGTGACCTAGAAAGAAGCATGCTCCACTGAGAGACCACATACATTGTCTGTGTTCGTTTATGCATGCCTCTGTTTACATACGTTAGCAAGTTCTAATCAGACTTGCTGACTTTGTCAATGCTCGTTTTAATAGGTCTAGCAAAAGTAAATAAACTGACTTGAAATTTGCTGGAAAATCCTTATATGCATGTGGTTATTCACGCCATAACCCCCTTAGGTATGCGGTGTTTACGTTTAAAGGGCATACGTTTCATGACGTTTTTACAGTGGGTAGTTTAATAACAAGAGGTGCATGGCACAGTGGTGCAACTGCCCTGACCTTTCTCGGTACCTATGCGCACGTGATGCAGGTGTACTTGTGAGTGGGTGGATGCAGGGGTACTCGTGAGTGGGTGACATTGGCTTTATCAGACAGCAGCCCTCGTGCATGCATCTCTTCCCAGGGGCATCCAAGCTGACATTACAGGTGAATCACTGTAATGTTACATGAACTGTAACTGCAGTGTGTGTGGTCTTCCGGGTACTACGAGCAGCCTGATTGGATTACACAAAACATCTTACCTTTTCAGACTTCACTGTGGTGCTGGTTGCCCCTACCGTATGGGTTCTGCTCTGCTCTGCTTCTGCAAATCGCCCAGCAGCACTCCCCTGCCGAGACTGTCTGTCTTCACTCAGTCTAAGCGCGTGGTGATGGCGCGCATCAGAGGAGCACAGCGCGGGGGCGGTCCCAGGGCCGTCATTGGTAGCACTATAAGATTGACGGCCCTGGGATCCACAAACTGGGTACGCCACCGCCGCACATCGCACCATCACCCCTATGCTAGTAGGTGGTGCGTGCGTGGCGCTGGCGTGCACTGCAGTATTTGTTCCTCCTGATTATAAAGCAGTCAGAGGCATTGGCAAGGCTGCAGAGCTGTGTTACACTTACACAGCGTAACAAGATTGGTGTCACCCCATACGATGGTGTCACCTGGTGCGGTCCGCACCCCCCGCTCCCTCCTAGTGACGCAGCTGCGCACGAGGCACTTTCGTCATTTCTAGGCTGCAGAAGCATCAGTAGGATGACAATGAGCTGTTAGACAACGTCCATCAATAGGGTAAGATATGCATGTTTTAACTCATACAAGGCACTATCATCATTTCTAGGTGGTAGTAGTGCACCCCTCTACTAGGAGTAGAAGAGGTGCACAATAATACCACCCATCAGGTACCAGTTTTTAAACCTTTAATCTAACTGGTGTGCACCAGCTGGGACTTAAAGGACAACATCGGGTCTGAGGAGATAGCACATTGCACTTTAAAAACTCAACTTTATACCTTATTGAACTAAGTGGCTGCGAAGCAGGTTCCCAACTTGGGTAGAGGAATTGTATAGCTAACTGCACTCATTAATGAGTTTAAATTTGGATTTTCACAAATCAAAATATATCTTTTATGTTGGATTATTTTGAATGAAGTGATATACATTATAACACACTCTGACGCTCTTTTCTGCTGCAAGTTAAAACTAATAATGACTCTAGAAGATAAATGAGCTGTGGGAAGAGTTGTTTTTTGTATTTGGGGGGTGATTATTTATGCCTATTTTACTGCAATGATTTTAATTAATCAAACGGCTAATAAACTTTACTTACTTATATTACAATCTTAACCAATTTGGAGAAGGTGTTGGATACTAAATGGGTGACATTCACTAGCCCCACTCTAACCTAAACCAATTTCTGGAAGGGGTTGGAAACAAAAGTGGCAACATTCGCTATCCACACTCAAATATGAACCATTTTATGGAAGGTGTCATTAAAGGGGTGACATTTGCTATTACCACTTTAATCTAAACAAATTATATTGAAGGTATTAGACACTTAAGGGGTGAGATTTACTATTCTATTCCAATCCAAATGGGTATTTGGTAGCCGGAGTTAACATTGTACCAACACATAATGGTACTTTAGCCATATGTTTTGGGCCTTCTCTCTCAGCACCATATGATGTTGTGTATTGTTGTTGACACAGTGTTGTTATATTTATATATCTTTTTATTTGTTGGATTTTTAATGTTGTTTAGTCTTGTGACCTGTTTGTATGTTTATGCATATGTATGTACTTTTATTGTATAGCAGCTGAAGAAGTCCACATGTGTGTGGACGAAACACACCTGACCTTTTTGCAATACAATGATGATACAACAATTAAAAAAAGAATCTCTACTACCTTCGGAACACTGTGGATATATTTGAAATTATTGGGACTGTGAAAGTGGTGCAGCACTGTTTACTTTGTTTACCTGTTTTCACCAAATTATGAAGGTACTGGACACTGAAAGGGTGGCCTTTTCTATTCCCATTCCAATCGAAACCATTTTGGGTAGGTATTCAGCACAAAAGTGGGGAATATTTACTATTCCCAATCCAATCTAAACCATTTTGTGGAAGGTATTGTTCACTAAAGGGGTGACGCTTATTATTTCCACTTTGGAGGAAATCTCAGACAATAAAGCGGTGACATTTACAATTCCCACTCCAATCTATACCATTTTGAGAAAGGTTATGATCACTAAAGGGGTAACATTTACTATTCCCTTTCCAATTTATTTACGAAAGGTGTTGGATACTAAAGGGGTGACATTAACTATTTCCTCTCCAATCTAAGCCAATTTGGGGAATGTTTTGGACACTAAAGGGGTGCACTTATAATTTTCCTTGCAATCTAAACCATTTTAGGCTAGTTGTTGGGCCTTACAAACTGTATATACATAATCAACGCTCTATACTCACACATAATTATAGATGTATAAAATAAAATACAAAATACTTAGAAGACACAAAAACCGAATCTAAAAGTCTATATATTTAAAACCAAACAATTATTGATATAATATGTTAATAAGTATTTATAAATTATATATTGTTAATACTATTTATTAATATTCCTAAACTTTGAAACATAACATAAAAAATAATCATAAATCAAAATCGAAAATCATTCAATAAAACAAGAACATATGAAAATCATTTTCAAATTACATAATAAATATAATTTATATTACATTGAAACTAATACATTATCAAATACATTTTGGCAACAACAGACCTCACTCCAATAAAAGAAATATTAAAAATATCATTATTAGTAGTTTGATTAATCATTGAAATACAAAATAGCCTGAACATATACATCTTCAAATAAATATTAATTTATACATCATAAAAAGTGCATAATACATAATGTTTCTATTTTTTTTAATTATACATCATTTCAAATAGGGTTTAAATACATTTAAAAAAAACATAAAACATATTTCAAGAATTTCTTAAATGTATATTATCATTTTCAACAAAAAACATACAAATATTTTAAAATGTAAAACATTACATAAAAAAAATTAATAAATGTATAATATTTAATAAACCTAAATTTACAGAAGTTTTATATTTTTAAATTTAAATGTCAATTTTTCAAAAATAGCTGAATTTAAAATATGTATGTAAATATTTCAATTATACAATATCTTATTAAACTCACAAATAAAAGATTTATGAACACATAAAATCAAACAGTATAATAAAATACATATACAATAACACTTACAAAAAATATGACAAGCAACAATATTTCCTAAAACTGTTTTTTACAATGATATTAAAAACAATACTAACCTTCGATATTCCTGTCCACAATATTTTTGACACATTTATATTATTTTCTTTAAACTCTTTTAATTGAACAAAAGCTCAGAACAAGACTTGCACACATAGGAGAAAGAATATACATATTCCAATATTTAAATCTCTTACATCTCAGGTAGATTTCCTTCTCATACATCCCACAGATCCCTGGGCTACTGGGAGCAAAGGCCACTCATATTCCAATATCCTCCCTAGCCCTCCCTCACCCTTTTCAATAACCTTTATATGCCCTCCAGCCACCCCAGATTTTATCCCATTTATGTGGACATCCTCTAGCTTTGTATATCACCTTTTCTGCCTTAGAACACCAATCTAAGTCATTTTCCCATTACGGTAGGTCTGGTGTTTGTCTCGCTCCACACATCCTGGCTATATTCCGTTTTGCCACCATCGCAGTTATTTTCAGGCGTATAGTCGTATATTTGGGCCATTTCTCCTCCCCAGTAACACACAATAGCAGCCATCGTGGCTCAGTTGGAATTTCAATCCCAGTAACCTCAGACATAACTCTTGTCACAGCCTTCCAAAAGTTATTGATGTATTTACATTCCCAAATGATATGGAAGAAAGAAACAATTGCACCACTTTCCCTAGCACAATACTTGGACATCCCATGCCCCAGTCGATGGAGTAGGGTTCTGGAGGCATATGACCTGTGAAGTATGTGTATTGAACCTAACGGAATCTGGTCCTTATGGCTACCTTCCCTGGGCTCTGTACTGCCCCTTCCTAGTCGTCATCTTCTATCAGGCCTAAGTCTACTTTCCAGGCCATCCTCAAAGGGTCTACCGGGTTGGGAGAGTTGTACATTATTTTCTTGTATGTCAATGAGTTGGCCTTTGCCACCATTGGGTCCAACAGTAGTCTATTTTCTAGGGTTGAGTAATCAGGTAAGGTCTCCCCCTCTGTAAAATATTGGCATAGGGCGTGACTTAGTTGCATATGCTTGTATCTTTCTGTATCAGCCATTTCATATTCACTTTTTAGATCTTTGAAAGTAAGCTATATCTGTCCTCTCCATATGTCTTCCAACCTTTCGATCCCCAGTACTTCGCATTTTTTAAAGGTCCTTCTCAGGACCCTCACCTCTGCCAAGTGGTCACTACCCCACAGTGGAGTTCTTCCTGTCAATTTTCTTTCCCAACCAATGTGCTTTGACGCTTCTCTCCAAGCTCGAATCACTGTCTGCATGTGTGGGGGAAGCTCTTGTTCCCTACTTCTGCATTATAGTGCTGCTAGGTATCCCATTTTGCCCATAGCCCAGTGGTCTGCCCTGAAGGCCGGATCTCCACGGTCAGTAAATGCCCAGTCATTTACCACCATCAACTGTGAGGCCCAGTAGTATTTGCACATATCTGGAACTGTAGCCCTCCCTAAAATACTCCCCTCTGGAGTTTACAGAGAGCTCTTCTAGAACTGCCTCCATCCCAGAGGAGTTTTTGCAGCTCACTATGTATATCTTAGAACACCTTCTTGGGTATTTTGTATGGGGTATTTTACAGAACATATATATAACCTGGGCAGTGACATCATTTTGAAAATGACCACGCTGCCCATCAAGGGTATCGGTAATTTCGTACAGTATTCCACGTCAGTGCCCAGTCTCTATATTTGGGGATATAGATTGTCTGATAAGAAATCCTCTGCCTCTGTGGATATCTGAATACCCAAGTATGTGAACCTTGTTTTAACTATTAATGGTGTGGTGTATACCAGTCTATGAGGAACCATACCTGCTAAGGGGAAGATGAGGGACTTAGTCCAAATTATTGTGTATCACGAATACCTACCAAATAGTTGGAATATGTGGAGCACCCTGTGCACTGACCTGTATGGGTTGGCCAGGTATAAGAGTATGTCATCAGCGTATAGGGATATTTTGTCTTCTCAGTCACCCCCTCCTTGAACTCCTTGTAGTATTGGGTTGTTGCAGACTCACGTTGCTAAGGATTCTAATGCCAGGGCAAAGATCATCGGCAACAGCAGACATCCCTGTCATGTACCCTTTCTAAGTGGGAAGGAGCGAGACACCTCTCTGTTAACTCTCACCCTTGCCTGGGGGTCTTGGTAAAGAAGTTTCAGCCATGCACAGACGTTTGGTTCAAAGCCTACTGTTTCCAGGGTGGCAAATATAAAATGCCACTTGATACTATTAAATATTTGGGCATCCAATAAAAGGAGCACTGCCTCTTCGTCTTGCATATTTTTGCTCCAGTGTAATACCCCATATATCCTTTGAAGGTTGAGCAATGTGCCCTTATAGGGCATAAACCCAGACTGATCCAGGGGGACCAGAGTGGAAATGACCGTCCGTAGTCTAGTTTCTAGTGTCTTTGCCAGCACCTTTGCCTCAGTATTAAGCAAGGATATCAGCCTGTAAGATCCACAGTCGACCAGCGATTTACTTTTTTCGGGGATCACCACTATCGTGGCTGTACGTTGGTCCAGGGGGAGGATCCTTTTTTTCTTGACTCTAGGTACATATTTAAGAGATGAGGAGCAACCTTACTTGCCACACTCTTGTACAGTTCCACTGGAAGCCCGTTAGGACCTGCCACCTTTTCTGATTGTAGATCTGCAAGAGCGCTCGCTATCTCTTCCGCCGTGATTTCTTGTTCTATTGCCTGCCTGTCTTCTGTCCCAATCACTGGGAGGTTGGTTTCCCGTAGTCGTTCCTCACAGTCGTCCCCAGATGGCTCCGTAGAGGATGTATAAACTCCTACATAATATGGAGCGAAAGCCTCTGCTATTTCTTTACATATACGTTTAATGTCTCACCCCGGGGTGTGTATTTTCAAAACCCATCCTCTATCCCCATCTCCAGCCAGGTGATCATTTTATTGGCTTTATCTCCAATGTCGTACAATTTTCTCTGAATAACTAGAGCTTGCGCTCTCACCTTTTGTTCCCCCAGATCTTTTAATCCTTTTTTTGTAGTGTAAGTCGTCGCGTCACAGACTTGTCAACATTTCTATTTTCCCATGTTTCTTTCTCCAGTCGGCTTATTTCTATTTCAAGTTCTTCAACTTCTCTGTTTTGTTCTTGTCTATGAATGCCTATTTGTGCCTGGACGTATCCTCTAGCCACTTTATTGTAAGCCTCTCACAGAGTGGAGGGCGATTCCACCGAACCCTCATTGTCTTGGAAGTAACGTGTAGCATGTATCTGTACCTTTTGCACAAATTGCCTATTTCTAAAGTGCCATGGGTCTATTCTCGGGGACAATTGGTCCCTTTAATTGCACTATGACTGGGGAATGGTCGGATATACCACGCACTTTGGGCCCAATTCTGATGCAGGCAGGAAGGGCTCTGACTGTCGGTCAGAGACCTCCTGCCCACATCTGAATGTGCAGTTCGGATTCCTTTGCAACCAAGCCATTCTGATGGGCTTGTTCAAAAAGGAATCCGACTCGGTTTTCCGGATGGCTTACAACGGGCTCGGAGACATGGTCCGCCATGCAAAAACCCTTCAGTACTCCCCCGGATGCCTCTTTTTGGCCGAGGGAGTACAATGGCAGTTTCCCCCTGCCTTTTTGTGCTGGTCTTTCCGGCACAAAAAGGCAGTGGGAAACTGTCTTTGGGGGCCTCCATTAGGCCCCCATGGGTGCGAGGCTGCCGAATGGTGCCCCCCTGTTGATCCCTGCACCCGGTGGCAGGCACCTTGATGTGCCTGCCACCGGGTGCAGGGATGAACTGCACCTCTGCAGTTAACAATACGAGCATGCATTCCATTCAGAATGCATGCTCACATTGTTAAGTATAGGATTGCGACCGAACACAGTTCAGTCGCATCCTACTTTCAGGTCTGTAACCGACGACAGGAGGTCGGTCGTTACAGTTCCTGACCGATGTCGGACGGACTCCGGACCGTCCGACATCCAAATCGGTCCCTTTGTGTGACATCCTGATATTCTTAACATAATATTTTTGTGTTGAGATATTTTTATTAAATATTTTTTTCAAACATCCTTTTGCACAGCTAATATTCTTAACTCACATATTTGAAGGTGCTCTCAAATGCAATAGTGTAGAAAAAAGTGGATTGGTAAAATAAAATATTTGCCTAAATTCACACAATTTGTTAAAATGACGAAGCCGCAATTTAATCCAAATTTTCTGGTTTCACTTCATGCAAATCAGCCACTAAATTGATCCCTAGTCGTCTCTCCTATCATCCCTTGTGATTGCTTCATTAAAGTGGCACCACTTCCACAACGAAACAGATAAAAGTCAGCAATGTGTGAAATTTGGACTCAATTGCAAATTAATACACTACAGTACTACAATTTTTGGAGATTGCCAAAGTGGACTCAGTTTCTGCAAAAGAAAGGTCAAGTGTTCTATTCTGCCAGGGTTGACTCACCCTTTCATTATTCTTAGTATGACAAGTTAAGTACCAAGGGCCATAAAGGGCCGGTTTGCGTCGCTCTTGCACCATGCAATGTGGTGAAAGAGAGACTCAAACCTTAAGTATTATTTTTTAAGCTGCACAAAGTCACTTGGCGTTGCTTTGAGTGGCTCCACACATATGGATTAACAGAACGCAGCAAAAACCACTATGTCGCGCAACTCTGCTCTAGGTAGGCATTCCATGGTTGTTGCATGGTTGTCCTGATACAACTCCAATGGCTTTTGATGTATTCCCAGTTTTACAACCTGGGAATGCACCAAGAACACATGCCTCTTGTTATGTGCACTGCATTCTGCAGCACACATATAACAAGCATTTGCTATGCAATAGGTCTCGCATTTGCGAGAGTTTGAGCTAATGGTATTGCAACTGACAATGCCCATAGCGTAAACTCTCGCAAATGCGAGACCTATTACATAGCAAATGTTTGCTTTGTCCATGTGTAGGGGCAGTAACTTTTTTTGTGCAAAGCAAGCATAGATTCAGGCTCATGCCCCTCGCAAAATCCTGCAGCACATGTGCGGCCGAGCACGGCCGTTGATTGTGTTTCCTGCTGCTAGTCACCTCGTTATGCTTAGTCTCTGCAGTCACCGCTGAATGGAAATCACATCACAACCGAATCCGTTGCTACCGCCCTGGCGGACACTAGTTGAGAAACACCGGGCAGATGATAAGGGAGAAAAGGTGCCTGCACCCAAAGACATGAACCAAGGTGGGCAAATGACTTAATCTCCCCGTGCCTAAAATAAGTGTGTCCGTGACTGGTGCTCATGTAAAACATTGATACCCTCAGGTCGAGGTTGCGCTAAATAACCCCCCCACCCCAAAAGACAATGGAGGTTGTGAACATGGACAATGGGAGGGTAGGGAGCAAAGGCAACATGAGTAGCTCTCAGAGCCAGTAGAAGATTACAAACATACGCAAAGTAAACGATTTTCCGCAGTGAAGCAAAAAATGCGCATGACCACTGAATGTTAAAACGTAAAATAGTGCGCCGAACAAATGATCTCTAAATCCAAAAGTAAGGCCACATGTAAAGGGGCCAGTCGCCAGGAAAGTTAAAATACACTCACGGGCAGGAAAAAGACAAACGTTTCACCTATAAAAAGAAAGCAATTTAGAATGGCACATGAATCAACAAATTGAAAGCAGTGGGCGTGGTCTAACCCCACAGCAGGATTACGTAATGCCTCACAAAGCAGCGCATACTCGGCCTTAGCTCGACCTAAAAAGGAAAAAAACTCAGATTAATTGTTTTTGTGCACAAAAACAATCCTGCCTACAACACAGACACCCTTGTGCCATGGTGCAAGAGTGCCTGCGTTGGCGCTAAGCTGCCAAAATGCTGCCAGCACAAGGAAAATGGACAGGAATGCACCATATTGGGTAAATATGGTGCATGCCTGCCCTTTCCCTGTGACGCAGGTCAGTGCAGCAAGGTGACTTGCTGCTCGGCTGTGAACCACAACGATCATAAACATGGCCCCAAATGTGCATAAACACTAAAGTGAAGGCACATCGCAATAGAAGCATGATGCAGACCACACCTGCACAAACCACAATATCATTAGGAACTATTGTTTCAGAGAAACATTTTAGTGTCTGAAATTCTGACAAGAAAAATGCAGTCTTCTCGGCATATCCTTTTATTGGTTCTATTATCAATGTCAAGAAAAAAGGCTTACTTGTTTAGAGCAGTCTGATTGCTGAGATTTTGTGCATAATCCTTCAGTGACAATATCGAGCTCCCTAGGCGCTTGGTTCATGGATTTAGCGCAGCCTCGGGGTTTGGCGTATGATTAGGTCGGTGATGAATTGCTTTATTGTCTGCAAAATATTTCCGTCAGTTCTCTGTAGACATATTTGTAAACATTTGTCTACGAGACAATTTCAACTCTAATGTGGATTGTACATGAGGATTTTTTTTAACTCTTTTTATTAAACAGGTGCTCAATCAACAGGTCTGGGACAGATAATGCAGTACAAAATAACGTAAATAATCATGCAAAAAGCACAACATTTGCTTATATACGGTAAGTAATAATGGGGCATATTTACAAGGAGGCGATAATAAATTATCGCTGCTTTAGCGGCCGTTTACGGCCGAAAAGCGGCGATAATTTTATCGCCTAATTAGCAAGCTAACGCGTGAAAATTTGCGTTGGCGTAGGAATTCCTAACGCCCAGCTTTGCATCTCTAATGAGATGCAAAGTGGGCGTTCCTGACCTGACATTGACCTGACCTGACCTGACACCTAAGCGACATTTCTCCTATCATCAAGCCCCACGCTATGAAGCATAGCGGGAAGAAAAGTAGCGATAACCCCTGTTATCGCTACTTTCCTTATGCCTGCTTCAGGACTGAATTAGCCATGATATCCTATGGAAGGTGGATATCATGGCTAAGTTTGTGAGTCCCTATCATCAAGCTAACGCCACATAGCGTGAGATTATTGCTGGGTTTCGAGCGATAATCTCACGTTAGGCAGTTAGCGTGAGGATTTTTATCGCTTTTGAGATAAGCGTTGCTAATAGCACGCTATCTCAGCGATAAAAATCCACGCTAGCCGGCGATAATTATCCTAGCGCTAAGTGCGCTTACCGATAATTATCGCCGGTTGTTGCTGATATGCCCCTATGTTTGACTTGTGCCGTCAATCCATGGCCAATTCCAACTACACATAACTAGATCACAAGGATTGTACAACTTGAACCTCCACAACTCAATGGCCAGTCGCATTTCCGGTAGCTCTGCCATCCCCTCTCACCTTTTCCCATTTTCGATGGCAACCCCTGCTGAAATTGACTGTGTGCTCTGCTCAGTAACACCAATAAAGATCTGCTTCCCAGTCCTGTACCCCGAGAGGGGAGGGCTGCCCCCTTGCAATATTGCACTTAGCTACCGCTGAAGCGAGGGCCACCTATATATTGGAAAAACAGGGCCACCTCTACCCCACTATGATATTAAGGAGATGCCATTTGGTCTCAATGCAGACCTCCAGTCCTGTGATCTGAGCCATTATACTTGTGATCTCTACCCAGTAGCCTTGGATTATGAGACAGTTCCACATCACATAAAAAAGGTTCCCTCCTGTCTGCATTCCCTTATGCAAAGAGGAGTGGCCGCCCACCCAATTCTATACAGCAGTGTTCTAGAATAGTTTGTCCTATGCAGGATGTTTAGTTCAATTAGGCGAAAATACGTTCTGATTGCCACCTCCTTGGGACCCAGGATGGCCTCAACCCAAACGTCATTGTCAAGTTTGCCTTGGTCTCTCTTCCATGCTGCCCTCAACTTCACCAAGGGATCTGGGAAGTGGTACACCAATTTTCTATATATGATTGAAATTGCTTTTTCTGTCAAGAGCTCAGTGAGCAGGCGGTACTACAGTGAGATAGCTTCAGGCAGCTACTCCCCTTCCTGGATGTGACTTCACAGAACATGAGCTACCTGCAAATGTCAGAACGGTTCAGAGTCCACAAGTTCATACCCTTGTTGTAGGACCTCGAAGGACACAAATGCATGTCCCCTCCTGCACATCGCCCAACCGTTTCGAATGAGCAATCCCTTTCGTGCAAAGCCTGTGAGTCCTCCCACTGCGCTTAACAGATCACTGTCCCATAGTGGAGTCATCACGGTTAATTTACCCTCCCATCCTAAATACTTAGTTGTTTTTTCTCCATACCCGTACCACAGTTTAAGTTTGAGTAGGTAGGGTCTGCTTGAGCTTTTCATGATACAGAACAGTGGTTAATCCATCCTGCCCATGGCCATCTTGTCTACATGGCATGCAGGCTCCTCTTGGTGCACAAAAACCCAATCATTGACAGTCACTAACTGGGTGGCCCAGTTATATTTAAGAATGTTAGGCACCACCAGATCCCCCTCTTAATCCCCTCCTTGGAAATTATTCAGGGCTATACGTGAAGTGCTTCCATTCCACCACCGGAGGTGAAGTTCTCTGTCTATCTTTTAAAAGAAATCTGGCCGGATCTTAAAGCGTGTATTCTGTAGAATGTACAGGTGGCGCGGGAGGTTCATCATTTTAAATAGGGTAGCCCAGCCCATTAAGGAGAGCTGGAGTGTCTGCCAGTGTGGAGCTATCTTACGAACCAGTCCAATTCCGTGAGCAGGTTCCTGTCAAGGAAAGCCTCTGACTCACTTGTGAGGAACACTCTCAAATATTCAAAGCAATGCAAAGCCACTGGAACCATGCACCTCGAGGGAATTCACCGATCCATCCCATAAGGACGTCTCCCAATTGATATCAACAGCAATCTCCTGATATGCAAACAATATGTAGGGTTCTGTCAATTGAGAGAATTGGCTGTGTAACATATAGCAAAATGTCGTGAGCTTAGAAAGAAATACTCTCATCCCACGCCCGAATGACTGGAATACCCCATATGAGAGGGTCCTGGTGAACCCACGCAGCCAGGGTTACAAGTGCAAGTGTGAAGAGCATAGGGAACAATGGACATCTCTGTCTTATGCCCTTTCAGTGGACCAAGACTAGGGACACAGTGTTATTGACACTCACGCACGCCAGGGGGTCTACATATCAGAGGCTGACCCAGCTGATAAATTTGGGTTAAATGCCCAGTGTTTCCAGCTTAGTGAATAAATAATTCCACTTCATGCTATGAAATGCCATCTTAGTGTCTAAGGACAGCAACACATATGTTTCAGGAAAGGAGGCACCAGTTACATGCAGCACACCATAGAGGTGTCTGAGATTTAAGTGTGTTCCTCTGTGTGGCATGAAGCCAGATTGGTCTGCATGAACTACTGTTGCAATTCCTGTCCGCAATCAGAGTGCTAGGGTCTTCACCAGGACCTTCGTCTCAAAATTGAGCAGGGAAATAGGTCTGTAATACCCACTCTCAGTCACTGGTTTTTCCTTATTAGGAATAACCACCACTATGGCTGTTCTGAACCCTTCTTGTTGCGTCATCAGGAACATCTTCAACAGGTCCTCCCTGATGTTATCAGTCATACATTTATATAATTCTATTGTGAGGCCATTTGGCCTGACGCGTTCCCTGATGCAAGGATCTTATTGCCATACTTATTTTGTCCCCTGTCAGGTCTTGGTCTAGCATGACTCAATCCTGATCTGTCAGCGTGGGAAAGGCCAGACTCTTCAGAAAATCAGCCCAGTCCATTCCTGAATAAGAGGTTGCAGAAGTTAAAATGGCCTCAGAATGTGTAGCGAATGTCCCAGCAATCGACCCACCCATTGTTTGCAACGTCCCATTGCCGCCAGTGATCTCTAGGACCCAGTCCAGTTCCCTATTTTGTCTCTCCAGCCATGCTAGCAACTTTTGTCCCCTAAATAATACAGGTAGTTCTGTGTCACAAACGCACAGGCATGTGTGCAGTCTTCCATTAATTGCCCTCAGTTCATGCTGCTTCAGAAGAAATTGATGATCTAGTGGGGGGACGACTGATTCTCCATGTGCCAAACTAGGCCCCAAGCAGATCACACTCATGCTCCAGAGCCTCACACTTCAATTTACGTTCCTTCCTTATTCCACCATCAAGGCCTGTGCATGGCCTCAAATCACTGCCTTGAATGCCTCTAACAGCATGCAGGTTGACTCAACCAACCCCTCATTCTCTTCAAAATAGATGTCTGCTCAGTCTCTCATACAGGCTTCAAAGTTTTGTCTTTCAAATAACACGGATCAACCCTAAGGGGCAGCACAAAGTCTGAGACCACACCATCAAGCTGCATCCCCACCGGTGAATGATCAGAACCCGAAGTGCTCTGTGTGTAGCAGCTAAAAAAATCACCTGTGTGGAAGGTCTGGGTGAGAAGAAAGTTCAGGTGCTACAGGTGTACAATGTGCTACAGACAGGTTCATGAAATGTTGTGCCCCTGGATTATGTTTGCTCCAGATTTCGACCAATCCCATCACTGACATAAAGTCCCACAATGGGCCAGTGATCCTCCCAGAGGATGCCCCCCGCTGCAATTCAGCTCCGGATCTGCCCTGTCATTAATACCCCACCAGAACAAGGGTCTCAGGTGGGAGCTCCAAGAGTAGCGAACCCAACATTTCAAATGTCGGTGTATGCAATCTGGGGGTATATAGACCAAGTAGATATTTAGAGTATGCCCCTCCCATCTCCCGGTGATTGCCGAGTGTCTGCCCATAGAGTTGGTCCATGTCTGAGATAAGTTAAAGGATATGGATTTCCTGCAGAGTACACCAACTCCCCTGGAGCCAGCAGAGTACCCCACATGCACCGACAGTATATATCCAAATCTATCTAAGGCCTTACAGAGGTTCACTTTAAGGTGAGTCTCCTGCAAAATAAAATCCCATCTGGAGCGTGCCTACCTATATACTGGAGTACTACAGCACACTTAACCCAACTACAGAGGCCATTCTCATTCCCAATCCAAATTCTAAGTGAATTACGTACTGCTGATCCCATCAGATCACAAGGAATGTACCTCCCCTGTGATTCTGTCTGTGGAATAACATCTGCCAGACAATACTGCAATCAAGCACATTTGAATACAAAAAACACTAAATCAAATCCTAACTAAACAATCTCCCCGCCCTGCTATGTAGGCTCCAAATCGCCCACCACCCCAAATTGCAGAGTGCCTGTTGCCCTAACTGTATCGTGCGGAAAACAAATTGGTTGGCAACTCCACCGTGAGTGACAAAAGGATCTGGCTTAAAGTATCATTACAACACCCCCTTAGCAACATTATAGATAATCTATAGCCTGAGGCTGAGCCACATATCACTGAGCCTAATACTTCTTTCCAGGACAGTTGTACCCCATAAAAAAAACCTTTATTATCTAGAAGCCCGAGGCTGGATGGGCTACTACCCCTGTTACCATGTATGTTCAGATGGAACCTTTCTTACAATCTATGCTCAGGAAATTGGTATGCAAACAACCTGTACACCTCACTCAAGAGCTCTCTGGATCCTGATCTTCGATTCATTTCCTCAGAAGATTGCCGGCCACTGCAGCCAATGACCTCCCCCCAGCACCCCTAGGTCTAAGGCCATTCTGCCGCCCAGCAGTGTGCCAACCCTCCAGCCATTGCCAAGCCTCATCAGGCAGGCCAAAATGCCATGTTTTATCCACAGAAATCACCCACAGTCTAGCAGGATAAAGCTTCATGTACTTAAGGTCATGTGCCCTGAGGTCCTTTGAAGCTGTGTTTCTGTTGCTGGACCTGCAAGGTAATTTCTGGGAAGAAGCGAACAATGCCATTCTCATAGTGGAGATCGCGATCGATATGAGCGTACTGCCTGAAGAATTGCATCACTGCCCCCATAGCTGAAGATCCGGGCGATGATTGTCTGTGGGGGGCGCCTGGCTTAGGTGGTGGTGTTGACACCCGGTGCTTTCTCTCGACAGAGAAGAATTTAGACAGGTGTTTGGGACAGAGTGTGTTAACGATGAGGTCTTTGAGCAAAAGATCCACACTCAGGCCCTCTGCCCCCTCCAGTACCCTCACCACCCTGATGTTGTTCCTCCATGCTCTCCCTTCCTGATCCTCCAGCTTTGCCACCAGTGCAGTGGTTTGTTGCATAAGAGAATGCACCTTGGACTCTAGTCTCTTTGTGGTTGAGTAGAGCGAATTAATGTGCAATTCCGCGGTAGTCACCTTTTCAGGAATTCTCTTGAAATTGGCCTGCAAAAGGTTGACATCAACTGTTACTGGGTCCAGCTTCAGCTCCAGTGTGCTCTTCAAGTCCTGAATTGCCGCCATAAGGGCCCCCAAGGAAGGTTCTAAAAACTGCGAACTGCTGCAGATCCACCCCTCCTGCTACCATCCACGGCTTTGAAACCGCATTATGATCCATTTTATTGGTTTCATACCAATAAAATGGTCTCTCAGGCCTCTGTGGAATTTGGAGGATAATGGGGCCTTTTGTCAGGCCCCCCTGAAGCTACTGACTTAGTCCCAGAGGCAGCACAACAGGATCAATGTGGTGGACCCGTTAATCCTGCAGCAGACCCCTGAGCACACAAAACCCAAGGGACCAGGATGCAGAGAG
The DNA here is from genome assembly GCF_964204655.1 of Triturus cristatus. Lineage (NCBI taxonomy): Eukaryota > Metazoa > Chordata > Amphibia > Caudata > Salamandridae > Triturus > Triturus cristatus. The sequence goes on along the minus strand of NC_140594.1, from coordinate 335,510,041 downwards.
ACCGGGCACCTGCAGTTCTCTCGTGGTTCCAAGTCCATGCTCAGGGCCTAATCAGCCACAGATGCTCTTCAAGCATTTCTTCCCCTGAGCTATAGGGAATATGGCCACAGGAGCCCTGGTGCACAGAAGCCAATCTGCACCTAACTGTCTGCAAGTGGCCTCGGCAGTCCAGTGACCCACTCCTTCTGTCATGAATCATAAGGGGTGATTGAAACGCCCAGTTCGTAGTGTCAATAACACGCTTCTATTTCCTTTAAAAAGCGTTTATAATTTGACCCGGTAAAAACCCACCCCGTCCCGTGCGACCAGCACTCCATCAATATGATATGTTTAAGAACTGTAATGTAATATGTGTGTGTCATCTGTAACGTTTACCAATTCTTTATTATACTTGAACTTATGGTGAGAACTTTTTGCCAATGCTTGTTTGTTTGTAAGGTCATTGTTGATAATCCAATTCTAAAAATGGTCTTGTGCCTCTCCACTTATTTATTCTTTGTAGTGGGGGGGGTTTGGCGCTCACATGCAGAGTTAATGTGCAGCGTGGGAAGCGCATTGAAGAAAAGACCCGATCCGGTCTCCAACCGGGATCGGGAAAGACAACGTCGCGCTACGTGCGCGAGACACGTGATATTGTTTCCGGGTGTGGCATGAGTATATAATGCCACACCCAGCCGATCTCCGTTGCTTAGCCTTCCGCATTCAAAGAGGACTCACCTGGATTTCCTTCGTCGTTGCCTGTCTTCCTGCAAAAGCCACAAGAGGGCATCACAGCATCACGAACTGAATGCAGAACAGAGACCTGGAAGAAGAAAGAAAGCTAAGTAAATAATTTTTGGAACTCATTTGTTTATCAACAAGAAAGCAAAGACTTTGGACATTTCTTTTAAAACAAAGGAAAGGATTCAAGACGACATATTGTATCAATCTTTGTGTATGTATATTTTCTTGTATTCCTTCCTCAGAGCTCATGTGATGCTAAGTAATTCTGCTGGAGAAAAAGATAGAAGTAAGTTAAGGATTAGTCAAGGAAATAATTGCAAAATGTGATTAAGACATTAGAATTGTAAAACTTGATTATGTCATTAGAATGTAAAACTGAATGTTGTGTTTTTATAATTTAGATAAACATCAGTCAACCACGAATACACGCATCTACACAGCATCAACAGAATCTCATCACCTTCACAAGAATACTGGACGTGTTTCACAAATCCTAAAGATCGCAGGTAGGAAAAATAATCAGAGTTTATACTGTGACTAAAAAGCAATAGCAGGATAATTAGTGTAAAAGCAGTACAAAAAGACGTAGAAGGATAGGACCACTGATACATATGTTTTGTTGCCTCGCAGGTCGACAACAGGACATCACCGTGCGTCCAGTATCCGGCCCTCCTCCCGGGGCTCTATTTAGTAACCTAGTGTAAATTAAGTTCATAGGTTATCCAGTGGAGTTCTGGGAAGTTGGTTCATAGCGTCTCTGCGAAAAAACATCGTCAAAACTTCTTAGAGGTAAGAGAGTGTTGGCGAACCTGACACCTTCTCCTGAAGCAGCCCCTGGGAGAGGCCTCAATGCCAGTCCAGGCCCTGCCTCACATAGGACTCATCTGGCACAACAGATCGGGGGGAGGCCAGCAAGCAGAAAGTCCAAGACCCCCGGTGCAGCCACATCCCGCTTCTCCGGTGCAGGTTCTCAGAATGGGCTCACAGAGTGCAGTTGTCGCCTCCACCACCAGTCACCAATGCAGCGACTCACAGAAGCTGCAACATACTTGTGAGCAGCACAACTCACCTCCGTCCATGTGCAGCCGGCCCTTTCGCTGTGCCAGTAACATTTCCCGGGACCATTGGAGACAGGTTTCCTTTCGTCACAGAGGTCCTGGAATGGGGTGGTGAGAGACAACAGCCACCACCGACCACCTGGCTCAGTCCACACCCAGGTCTCCAGGCAGTTCAGGTCATTTAGTGCCAGCAGTCCCCAGACAACACATCAAGAAACCAAACCGCAGATCAGGGACGTCCCCCACTCCACTGCACACTCAGAGCCTCGGATTGCCCCAGGATAGCGAAGAAGTGAATGGATAGCGTTTTTTTTCCGGTAGTTGCTACAGAGCTCAGTTAGTGCGTGGCCATTTTGACTGATTCCAAGCCACGCCCTTCACATGAGAATTATTTTAATTGAAAAGTACTGCACACAGTCAGGGGTAGGGAGATGATGTGTCGTACATTATTGAATGTGTATGCAAGGAGAACATGGAATAAGCTATTACATAAGGCGTCCACCACATTAAGAACCTCAAGCTGACACTGGCGATAATCCATTAACAGGCAAACTTCAACTTCTAACCTAACAAGCGCTGTAACTAGGCAGGTATTGTCATGTTTTGAATACCTACACCTCCATAATTTGGAAGGGAGAGAAACACCACTTCTAATCACTAGAGAAACAGTCTAAATTGGAGAGCACCAGCACTTTTCAGAAGTCAAAGGGTTCTCTGGGAAGGACTACACGCAGTTCTATATTTCCATTCAGAGCATGAACCTAACGGGAATTCCAACTTTGAGAACAGTTTTGCACCCTAATGGTTTGTTCTTGCACTATTTTCGCCAAGTTAAAATAGTTGCAAAGTGTGAAGAAACTGCATGAAATTTGGGTCACACCTTGGAATGGGAGAAAACACACACTAAGGATGCTCTCCACCTTTATGACATTCAAACCTGGAATGGTGCATATATTATGCAAAAATGATAAGTACCGACGCACACACAAGAAGACCATTCAGTAAAGGTTTTTGTAAAAAAAAGTAGACAAAAATGTAATCCAAACTACAAAGCCCATCAAGATCTTTCTTCCATTTTTTGGTGAATTATTTATTCCATTTGTGATTTCCACGATATCTGATATGTACAAGCAGAAGCAGCCAACACGTGTCTTATCCGGGGGACTTTTACAAGACTGAGTGTCCCGTAGTAAGGACAATAAACAAGGTAGTCACAAGAACACAACGGAAATCTTGGGAGCAAATGGCAATGCAATGCCCACAGGACAAGACATCTCCAATACGGGCTGAAGAGCCGATATGCATCCCAATGTTTTCATAGCTATGTGGAAACGGTGTGTTCCAGGTATCGGAACCGCTGAGAAATGTGTCCCGGAACGGTGTAACGCTAAGTCTACAGCCGCATAGTATATGCGGCAAAACGAGTCAAAGCGGCGTGCACGGCTGATAAAGTAGTCTGCGCGAGACGCCTAGATAAGCTTAATGGCCTTGATAACTCTAAATCCTGCAACCTGCCCTTATGGAGGAGTGGTAAAGCAATCTGTGCGAGGCGCTCAGCGTAACAACCTTGATAAACCTAAATCATGCAAACCGCCCTTATGGAAGAGTTACCGTGCTTGTATCCCTGCGAGAGACCAAGGGGCATATCAGCAACAACCGGCGATAATTATCGCTAAGCGCACTTAAAGCTGGGATAATTATCGCCGGCTAGCATGGATTTTGACCACTGAGATAGCGTGCTATTAGCAACACTTATCTCAAAAGCGATAAAAATCCTAGCGCTAACTGCCAAACGTGAGATTATCGCTGGAAACCCAGCGATAATCCCACGAAGTTTGGCGATAGCTTGCTGATAGGGCCTCACATACTTAGCCATGAAATCCACCTTCCATAGGATATCATGGCTAAGTCACTTTCAAAGCAGGCATAAGGAAAGTAGCGATAACAGAGGTTATCGCTACTTTTCTTGTCGCTATGCTGCTTAGCGTGAGGCGTGATAATAGGAGAAGTGTCGCTTAGCGACATTTCTCCCGTTATCCTGGGGAGGAACGCCCACTTTGCTTCTCATTAGAGATGCAAAGATGGGCGTTAGGAATTCAGGCGCTATGGCAAAGTTTCACGCGATAGCGTGACCTTGCTGATATAGCGATAAAATTATCGCCGCTTTTTGGCCGAAAACGGGCGCAAAAGCGACGTGCCTGATGGATCTTAGGGCTAGATGTACAAAGCCTTTTCCCGCACTGTTTCCTATTTTGTTTGGTGACATATGTATTAATTCTGCTGCATCTGCACCACCAACAAATAACCATAAGAAATCTTTTACTGTATTGTCCTGTGTGTTTACATGTTATTTTTGGACTCATGACATGTGTGATTTGACCCCTTGTATAACTGGAGTCCACCATTCACACCCAAGCTATACATGCTCTACCCTAAAAATGAAAAACGATAAATTTAATCTAGTTCTTTGGATTTTTCTTGAGGGATTAATGTAAATTGCATGGATACCTTCATAATTCAAAAGTTACATCAATTAAAATGCAAATCAGTCTATTTAAGAAAAACATAGATGCAATTGATAAATGAAATGAATAAATAGCCTGAGGCTGGAAGATTCAGCCCATCTAATGACTGAGGCCCACACCTGGGTGCTATTAACAATAATGTTCAAACCCACAAATCGCTGAAAAGTACAGTCATCAAAGAGAATGCTTTGGAGGGTATGAATCCAGCTATAGAGGAGCAATACAAAGTCTATTAATCATCATCATAATAAAAACTATGGGGCAGATTTACAAGCCCCTTGCGCCACTTTTGCATCACTTTTCCCATGTTAAAAGTGGCGCAAATGTGGCGCAAGGGGCTTGTAAATCTGCCCCTGTGTTGGTAAGTCCGAGCGGTACTTCTGAGAATCCTGTTAATTAGCTTAGAAGAGTGATTAATTGTTACCCCAGTTAGGTTAGATATTTGATTAAATACACATGACTAAAACGCTGTGTAGATGAGAGCATGTACCAAAAATATGTATAGTACCTGTCACGCCATGTCCACACCAAAAACTGAGTTAGGACAACCTCCCTAATTGGACTATTTGATACTTTATAGTGGTGCTTCTCAAGTCTAGAAATCTATCTCTACAGTCATGTAGTTCCTATAAAACCTATACAGGATCTGAAAGTTTAGACAACATACACTGTAGGATTGGTGTCAGACTGATTCTAGACACCCCCAGCGGGTATGCTGGCCAGTGTACCAGCTAGCTCACAGTGCCACTAGAAACTCCTCTTACCAAGGAGAGAATAGTTCTTGGAAACTATCGAACATGACAACCCTGATCCCTCAGGACCTTGGAAACAGTGTACTACTTTTTGTCTAGTCACTTGTGTTCACTTAGTCTCAGAGAGATACACAGAATAAATGATAGGGACGTTTTCAATTAGTATTTGTTGAACAGTCGTTATTCTAGTGTAAAATAGGTGTGCTGAAAGAATTACTAGACATTAACAGATATAAATGATTAGAAGCACTAAGAAAGTGAAAGGATGGTAGATTTCTACCATTTTGCTATATCCATGAATACAGGCAAGTATATAAAATACATAACAATAAAATGCGTACTCCTACGATGCTACCCTAACTAGATTTACCTAAGTGTACCTAGCATGTATGTAGGTGTTAAGCCAAGAATCCCTCTAGGATAAAGTCAACCCCATTACCTGAAGTGAGAGACTGTGGGACCCCGTCCTGGTCTTGGGTTCGACACCCCTCAAGGGATGTTGGACTACTGCGAGCTAGAGTATCAGCATGCAGGGGCTTCAGCATCTCGTGCCGGTGTGTCAGCATGAAAGTCCTGATCTCCTCTGTCCTCTCAGCAAGATGTGATGTTTATATACCCAAAGGTCTCCCCGAGGGTTTACCTTACTGTGTCACTGTAGGACTTAGGATGACCTCGGGAATGAACCTTGTGCATAGTTATTTTGCAGGAGATGGTAGTCCTGCTGAGTTTCTAAGGATCCTCATGCATAATGTATGAGGCTATTGTTTCAGGGAAAACCCCGCGTTCTGTAAGCAGTACTGTAACTAGATAAAGGGTCCACCCTAACAGCCCGTTATGTATGTAATGTAGGGATGAATATAGGTGAAAGGTTGGGATATTACCTGAGCTTATATTGGGGTACCTATATGGAATATAACACCTCTTTGAATTATTATCTTATATACATTACCAATAAAACCCATTTTAGTGTGGCCCCTCTTTCGTTGAATTAGAGGAGTGCAAGACACACTAAAACTGATTACTTTTAAATATGAAAAAGAAATGGGAAGTCTGTTCATATTTGAAATAATGGTTCAGTGAATGTCATAGTTGAATATAAGTTCTTCAGATCACCATTTAACATGCACTGTCTAATAATTTGCAAACTAGATTTTGACCTTGAAGTTAAAAGTGGTCATTGGAGAAAGCTTGAAAATCTAGATTGTCCCATAGTGCCGTATATCTTGTAATACTCTGAACAGCCATTTTTGTTGCAATATTTGTCCAAATAAGAGTATATACCGGCCATGTCTTGAATTGAGTATTTTGCAGTAGAATGGAATTTAGAACCCAGATGGAGCTAGTGTATCCAAACGGAGAGAATAAAGCTGCCAGGTTCCTCGGATGAAAAACGCGTTAGGCAGGAGGTCAGCAAAGTATAATAATAACATTTTGGGTTCCGGGGAGATCATCCTCACTTGTTCATAGGAAGCTGTAAGAAACAAAGAGCAGGGTTTGCCCTTTTACACTGGTAAATGAAGCCATTCCAAATGCCTCCTACTCAACCCAAAAATTGAGCTGGCAAAAAATATCCCTATAGCCTTAAAGTGGTATGCAAAATGATGGTGTATAAGCATTTTTAATCAATTACACTAGTCTTGAAAGCCCAAAGGGAGCCTCTTTCACATCTCTAAACTACTTATAGTCTTGTTGCTCAGTGGCTCAAAATTAAGACTCATAAGTTATAGAATCCCTGGTGATGCTGGAACTGCCAGATATGTAGCTGAGTTAACATATCATTTATCACCAGGGGGCATCTCGACTGCCGCATTATGACATCACCGCAGGGCTGGTAGTGTATCGGCGGTGCAACCATGGCGGAAGCATGCTTTGGCACTACTGTGCCTCCAGCAAGTAGGGTGCACTGTTTCCATGCATTATGTTTTGCATGGCAAACAGTTTGTGCACCAACAGTGCAGGCATAGGGTTCACAACATGGGCCCCGGCCACAGACCACATTGACTACTTTGCCTAGGGGTCCTTTTAGTGGCCATTTACCTGCCTTTCCACCAATCTTTTCATGACGGTGTCCCCACCATGTCAAGGTCAGCGAAAAAGCAAGTCATAATTCACACGGCGGTGCCCATGCCAGCACTGCCACCATTGATTGCCGCTGTCCCCACCGCCGTGGTAGATCAGATCTTGGTGGTGACTGCAGTCTAGAGGCAGTCTCCCTGCTCGCATTGTAAACAGGAGGTCGGACTGCCAGGTATGCAGGTGGTCAGACCACCAAAAAGAGACGGCAGTTCCCAGACTGCAAGGGTTGCAGTCAGGACCTTAGTTTTCATACAGAGATAGCACCATACTTTAGTGTCTCCTTCTCGATTGTAAAGATTGCCCAGGCCAGATACGTTTTCTACTAAGACATGAGTGCTTCGGACTCTTCGGACTCTTCATCTAAATTTTGAAGCAATGATAAAAAGCAAGGTGAAAGAATATCTACAGAAATCTACAGGGAAATAATTTGGGACTGTCTCTGTGCTAGAAACATTGGTTGGATTGGTTTGTCAATTTCTTGAAGAGTAATTGAAGAATCTAGTATATGATTGTCATTTTTTGAGGCTATATTGGTGATAACAGGACTAACATACTTATTGAACTCTACCAAAGTGGCTATCAAATCCTCTCTGTATAGGGCAATATAAAAAGAAAGGAAGACCTGTGTAACCTTTTCCAGGTCATCAACCATATGTTCCTGTAAACTACATATAGAAAGGATAAAAGTATTCCTCACCCATTCTTTAACTCACAAGGATAGAATCAATCAATCAATCAGGGAATTGTAAGCGCATTACTCACCCGTGAGGGTCTCAAGGCACTGGGGGATGGGGGGGTAAGCATCTCCGTTCAGTCAAAGAGCCAGGTCTTGAGTGTCTTCCTTAAGACGTTCAGGGAGGGGGCACATCTGATGTTGATCGGGAGCTTGATCCAGGTCTTGGCAGTGATGTAGGAGAAGGCTCCTCTTCCTGTTCTGGTTCTGTGGATGTGTGGGGTTTCAGTGAGGGCGAGGTTGTTGGATCTGAGGTTACGTCTGAGCATGTGGAAGGAGATTCTCTTGTTGAGGATTGCGGTCTGGTGTTGTGGAGGCATTTGTAGGTGTGGGTGAGTATCTTGAAAGTGACTCTCTTCTCAACAGGGAGCCAATGGAGGTTACATAGGTGTTGGGTGATGTGTTTGTGTCAAGGGATTGCAAGGACGAGTCTGGCCCCAGTGTTCTGAATTATCTGGAGCTTGCGGAGTAGAGACTTGTTGATCCCGGCATAGAGGGTGTTTCTGTAGCCCAGTCTGCTGGTTATGAGTGCGTGGGTGACGGTCTTCCTTGACTCGGGGGGATCCATTTGAAGGTCTTTCAGGGGAAGCGGAGGGCGTTGAAGCAGCTGGAGGCAGCGGCGTTGACCTGTCAGTTCATGGAGAGGGAGGAGTCGGATACGATGCCGAGGTCTCTGGCGTGGTCCGTGGGGGTTGGGTGGCTGCCGAGGGTGGTAGGTCACCAAGTGTTGTCCCATGCTGATGGGGAGGTTCAGAGGACGAGGTCTTCTGTCTTCTCTGAGTTGCGCTTTAGGCAGCTGTTGCTTTTCCAGGATGTGACGTCCTGCATTCCTTCCTGGAAGTTGAGTCTGGAGGTGGTGGGGTCCTTAGTGAGGGAGAGGATGAGCTGGATGTTGTTGGCATAGGATACTATGCTGAGGCCCTGCTGTCTGACGATGGCGGCAAGGAGGGCCATGTAGATGTTGAAGAGGGTTGGACTGAGTGACAATCCCTGGGGTACTCCGCAGTGGATTTCCGTAGGTTTGGAAAGGAAGGGTGGCAGTCTGATTCTTTGGGCTCTGCCAGTGAGGAACGAACGGATCCAGTCGAGGGCGGTTCCTTGCATGCTGGTGTCGTGGAGTCTGGCGGCGAGTGTGCAGTGGGAGACAGTGTCGAAAGCTGCTGAGAGGTTGAGTAGGATCAGGGCAGCGGTGTGTCCTTGGTCAAGGAGGGTGCAGATGTCATCTGTGGTGGTGAGTAGGGTGGTCTCGGTGCTGTGGTTGCTATGGAATCTGGATTGGGAGGGGTCAAGGATGGAGTTGTCTTCGATGAAACTTTTTAGTTGTGCATTGATGGTCTTCTCAGCAACTTTTGCCGCAAAGGGGAGGAGGGAGATGGGCTGGAAGTTCTTGAGGTCCGTGGGATCTGCTGAGGGCTTCTTGAGAGGGGACTGACTTCTACGCATTTCCAGTAATTAGGGAAGGTGCCGGTCTTGAAGGTGGCGTTGATGGTGAGTCGTAGTTCTGGCGTGATGGAGGCTTTGTGGTAGATGGTTAGGGGTCTGTGAGGGCCCCCGAGTGGATGCTTCTCATGGTCAAGGCAGTCTCTTCAGTCATGACTAGTGTCCAGGAGGAGATGGTGGGCTGGCTGGTGCTGCTGGAGGATAGGGTGGTTGCTTAGTCAGGTGTGCGGTTATTGAAGTTGTTGTAGAGGCTCTTGATTTTCAGATGGAAGTAAGATCCAAGCTTGTTGCAGAGGCTCTTGGAGGGATTGATGTCCGTGGTTTCGCTGGGGGGCTTGGTGAATTCCTAGATGATGCTGAAGAGTTTCTTGGAGTTGCTGGAGTTGGTGAGGATTTTGTTTTGTTTAAAGCTCCTTTTGGTGGTTCTGATGTGTTGTTGGTATCCTGTCATGGCGTTCTTGTAGGTGGTGTGGTCTTCATGAGTTTAGCTGGTTCTCCAGTTCTTCCCAAGATATCTGCAATTGTATCTGGTTTCTTGGAGGTCAGTGGTGAACCATGTGGCCTTCCTGGGGCACTGTCTGTCAGAGTTGCGTATGGGTCCAAGCTTGTCTGCACAGTTGGAGATCAATTTGTGTAGCGCTCTGGCTGCGAGTTTGGTGTTGGTTGTGATGGGGGGATGGGGTTGAGGGTGGAGTTGAGCTGATCCTCATTGACTTTGCTCCAGTTCCTTCGCGGAGGATGTGGAGCAGGTTTGGGTGGCTTGGGCTTGTCGATGAGGAAGTGTATGCAGTGATGGTCTGTCCAAGGGGGTTGCGTGGTGTGGCTGAAATTAATGTTGTTTCCTCCAGTGAAAATGGGGTCGAGGGTGTGTCCTGCCTTGTGGGTAGGCGTGGTGATGAGCTGTTTCAGTCTGATGTTGGCGAGGTTCCCAGGAGGGTGGTGGAGTTAGCGTCACTGGGGTTGTTGAGGTGGAAGTTCAAGTCTCGATGAGTATGTAGTCCGTGGAGGCAATGGCGTGGGGTGCGATGAGGTTGGTTATGGTGGTGACGAATGGGGCGTGGGGCCCGGGTCTGTTGGCGAGGCTGCCACAAAGTGTGGTTCTAGTGCTGGCCTGGAACTGGAAGTGAAGGTGTTCGGCAGTGGAGAAGGCGTTGCTCCAGGTGGAGAGGCGGACGGAGATTTTGTGTGCGATGGCGAGTCCTCCTCCTGGGTGGTTAGGGCGGTCCTTCCTCTGGATCTTGTATCTGTCCGGGATGGCAATGGCGATGTCCAGGTTTCGGTAAAGAAGGCGATGTCTGGTGAGAGGGTCTCAAGGAGGTTCCAGATCTCTATGGCATGTCTGTGTAGGGAGTGCACATTGAGGAGATGCACCTCAGGGTGTTGGCGGTGTTGGAGGCTGGGGTGGTGTGAAGGTCTGGCGGAAGTGGCGGCAGGAGAACTGGCCATGGGTGGTGTTCGGAGTGGACAGCTGGCAGTTGTTGCTCCCTTCGGGGTTGAGTACGAGGAGGGTTGCTGAGTCGTAGTGGTGGAAAGTCAGACATGCATGGTCCCTGGTGCTGGTCGCGGTCGAGTCGTGGACGGCCGCAGACGGACTTGCCTTTGGCACACCTTTGGGGCACCAGCGGCGCAACTGTGCAGCGGCCGCCATTAAATAGGGAAGGGGAGAGGGACGTCCAGTAGGGAGGAGGGAGCGGGAACCAGCAGGGGCCACAGGAGCATCAGTGGCTGGGAGAACAGGGCAGTGAAAGACAAAAAGGCAACAGAAGAATAGCTTAAAAAATGCTAGGGCACAGTCAAAATACAAGCACAATGAAAAATACAGCAGAAACCCAAGGCAGAACGGGCGCACACACGGCCTGGCAGCAGCAGCCTTGAACACCTCCCATGAGGGGGTGAGATGGGGTCAGAGGCAGTGACCGAGTCAGCGGAGCTGCTGGGGAGAGAGTGGGTCTCAGACCAAAGGTCCACCCCATATTTTCATTATGCTCAAAACTATTGAGACAAGCATTGCATGAAATATGGACAGTTTTATACCATACAACTTAATGAAGCTCCAATTTAACCAGGAATAGCTTTTGATAGAATATGAATTCTAGGGCCTCTGGCACACCTTGTTGTAAGAGGGCTGCATGCTAACTGCAGGAATTCCATTATTTTCTGAGAAAAAGGAGCGAAGTATGAGTGACATAAGTGTAAAATAATTAGGATCCATTAACAGGGTATGTCTATCTTTAATACCACAAATATTCGGTGAGTTATATACGGTGTTCAAATCTGATAAGTAGTGAGGAAAAAGCAAGACTGTAACATAAGGGTCTAACACTTGAGAGATAGATATTAGATCATGCATAAGTACTGTTTATGTGCAGTAGAGTATTAACCCCTTGCGTGCGCATGACGGAACCACGCCGTCATGAGCCACGGGCGGCATGTGCTCATGACGGCGTGGTTCCGTCATGCTGCGGCCGCTCCTCCCACGCGGCACTGATTCCCCGCCTGTGCGGGCGAAATAGATAGTGGGCGGAGTCGTGACGGAACCACGCCGTCATGAGCACAGCTCGCCCGTGACTCATGACGGCGTGGTTCCGTCACGAGCATGGCGGTGCCGCGCTCACCCCGCACCCCCCCAGCGCCGCGGCGGAATTTGCGCCGCAGCGAAGGGGTTAAGTGAATCCTGGGGAGTGTGTACGAGTATGATGCCAGCTGTCTGCTACACTGTATACAAGCAAATGATGTAGTGCCGCATTACATGAAGAATGCATCAGCTGATCACTTTTAGGGTTCCTAGAATCAATTTAGGGTTAAGCGTTAAGTTAAAATCCTGCAAAGGATTACGAGAGTTCCCTGCTTTGCCAGTCTACAAAAAGCTGTTGAAATAGGACTGCATCATCATGATTAGAAAACAATATATACAGATTATACAAACCAGCCCCAACTAATTCTTGCAATTGCCCATCACACCATCTTAACAGGTCTTTTTACCTGTTCAAACTTTGCTGAATGTTAAAATGCCCACCCCCTCTAGTAGGCCTCCTACTACTGAATCTTTGAGAGTGTTGCAAATTATAAAAGAAATATGTATGACTGTCTCATAACCTGCAATGTTTGTGTCCATTCCTGATGGTGTTACGATGCAGGACCCCTTAGGGCAAGGCTCATTCCATTCTGCATGGCTGTGGATTATATAGCAGCCATCTCCTCAGTCAAGATGTACACAGTGGACACCGCTCGACCTTTCCCTAGGGCTGCCCATCTTCTTGTTCACATTCTCGGGGAAATGGCAGAGAGATTAAGGTACCTTTAAATCAACAGAGCATGTGAGCATATAAATCAATTTGGTTTGTTAATAATGCTGCAACATTTTTGCATAGGTATTGTCCTTATGTTCTTTTTGGTGAGGTCCAGAAACTTAAACCATATCGCACCCTGAGCTTACTAGCATGTAGGTGTCCCTGACCTGTTCTATCTGATCGTTAGTCGGGTACCAGGAGGTTTGCAGGGTCTCAAGTTGTAAATGGGTTTTTTCATTCTCTAGTGAGAGGTTAAATGTCTCATTGGGAGCCTACGACAGGGCTGGAAGCTCAACAGTCTTTTTGTGTGTGGCGTGGACACAGGCCAGCACACTTTGCGGCTGTACACAATGTAAACAATACATGAAAAGGACCAACCCAGCCTGCCTGGAGACAGTGTCACAGATTTAAATGTTTTACTAACACTGAGTTGCCGGGAGGCAAATGATGAGCGGCTCAGATAAAAGTTCTAGAGTAGTCTGTTCCACCTGCTGGTAGACTACATTTAGGGTCTTTGTTATATCTTTACATTACTGTAAGTCCAAAGCATCAGTTATTACAATATCATCAGTAGGTGGGTAGCTTGACTATCAAAAAACACCCCATTAGCATGTCATTAGCACTTAACTTTGTAATTCTTTCGGGGTTCACCTCATGCTCATTAATGGCAATGTCAGTGCATCAATCAATGGTAACCCAGTACTGTCACATATCTTTCACAATGGACTATGGGCATTTACCAGTGCTGATCAGTGCTAAAGTGCAAGTGCTTTCTGTTTAAATCATGATGGTAATTTGTTTCTCAATAATAGGCATATTGGATTTTCCAGTACGTCCCTAGTACAGTGCACCAGGGGTGCCAAGGGTCTGTAAATCAAATACAAATATTGGGCCTGCAGCACTGATTGCGCCACCCACTCAGTAGCCTTTCAAACATGGCTTAGGCCTCACATTGCAGTGTCTGTATGTGCAGTTTTAAACTGCCATTACGACCTGGCAAGTGCACCCACTTTCCAGGCCAAAACCTTCACTTTTATCACAGGTAAGTCACCCCTAAGGTAGGCCAAAGTCAGCCACATGGGCAAGGTGCAGTGTATTTAAAAGATAGGACATGTACTTGTGCGTTTTACATGTCCTAATAGTGAAATACTGCTAATTTCGTTTTTCACTATTGCAAGTGATATCTCTCCCATAGGGTAATATGGGGTTTGCTTTGAAATATCTTTTAAGTGTAATTTTCCAATTGGAGCAGACAGAGATTTGGAGTTTCAGGTCACTGGACTCACAATTTAACAATGCATAGTTTAGTAAAGTTCGTTTTTAACTTGCAGGTGTGAAAATGCCACTTTCAGAAAGTTGGGATTTTCTTACTTTAACCATTATGTGCCTCTGCCTGTCTGCTGAATAGAATTAAATTCAAAAATACTTTATTCAGTATGTATAAACAACCATAAAAGCGATAGCAGCAAAACAATTGCGCACAATTAGAATCTCAATTAGCAGTATAAAAAGTGTGTGCTTAAAATGATCTAAAAGCTTTCCACCATGTTCCCTAAAAACAGTTATTACACAACAAAGGTTTCATGGTAGCATCATTTAAAAGGTAATACTTGTGTGTACATTTATTGCTTTTATAATAAAAAGGACAACCTTAAGACAGACCCCAATATTGTTTAACTCAAGAATAAATTTCAGGGTAACAATGTGCGATCTGATATTTTGTGCTAATAGAAGGGGTTTTAAGGAGTGATGCCTAAGTTGCAGTAGAAATCACAAAATAGCATGAAGTGGATTGTGCTTTGCTTGGTCTGGCCTTCACAAGGACAGGGGATCAGATCTGAAGCACAAGATTTCATGGAGGGGAAAGCAACTAAGTGATGGACAATCCCAAGTCTGAATCTAGTTAATATGAAACGGTGCAGTGGGTTTGCAACCCAGGTTAAACAACTTTGACAGACCTCCTCCAACACAAGTGATCGGTAAAATATAACAGTAGGCTTTCTCCCCTCGAAACTCATGCGAGCTACCTTTCTGTGATTCACGAAATTATCTTTAACCCCTTCGGTGCTCATGACAGAATGGTGCTGAGATGAGCACCAATGCTCAAGTGCTCATAACGGAACCATTCTGTCATGTGCCCATGAGCACTAGATTCCTCTACTGCAAACAGCAGAGAGATTTCCCTTTTTTTGGGCCTTGGGAAATGGGGAAGAGTTTCCCCAACCTTCCAAGGCTTTTTCAAAATTTCCACTGTAATGACGATTGTGCGCATGGCGTGCTGACGTCATTACATTGAAAATGAAACTGAAACGTAGGGCCTTATTACGATCTCGGCCAGAAACTAAACCGCCTAACTCCTTGTCGGATTCGGAACTGAGCGATTTGCGGTCGGCGGTTCCGCCGGACCGATTATGATGCTTCTGAACACCGTTTGGAAGGACTCCCATTGACTTCAATGGGAGCCTGTGTTCCGACCGACAACACAGGCTCCTATGGGAAAAATTAGTGTCTGCGGAAAACCTTGCACCCTGTCATGGGCACCCCATGGTGCCGGCCACACTGTACATGGTTTTACAGGGGGTCCCTGGGGTCCTCCCTCTACCCCAAACCGGAGGACTCAGGATTAAGAGGGGCCTGCTGGAGACCCCCAAAGTCAGTTTCCAACAGCCTTTTCGTGTCAGACAGACCGGGTCGGAAAGGCTGTTGGAATCCAACATCGTAATCGTTGGGTCTGAAACACTGTCTGTTAAGCTGTACGAATCGGCTTCGACTGACTCGGATTCTCCACATGTCGCTCAAAACCAATTTGCAATGACCAAACTGTTCCCCTTCCAACCGCGAGCACCGTAATCGGTCAGTCGGAATTTTTTCCGACTGAGTCTGGCGGATGGATTCTGACAAGGTCTAGGGGATTACGACTGTTGGTCGGAGGCTTTCCAGCCGACATCATAATCGGGCCCCAATTTCAGTTTCACAGTTTCGGTGCTCAAGGGGCTTTCTCAGCCCCCTGACCACCGAAGCACGCAGGAGAGGTACTGTTGGAAAGAGGAGATTCTCCCCTTTCCAATGGTACCTTTTCTTATGGATCTCTGCTTGGGGATCACATCAGGAGGCCGATTCCCAAGCAAGGATCCACCTACTAGACACCAGGGAGGGGGAGCGGCCCATTGAAGGTCTTTGCTCCTCCTATTTAAAATGGTTAAATACAGTCTTTCTGCTCCCCTGTGGGTAAGATGGGGACAGTAGCCCCCAATATGCCCCTGTGTGGGGCAGAGGGCACCCTAGACACCAGGGATTCTTTTTTATTGGACACTGTTGACAGCTGCCCACCCTCCCCCCCAAAAAAAGCAAAAGTCTTTTTGCCCCCCACAGGAGGAAGATGGGGAAATAGTCCTTGATATGTCCCACGGAGGGCAGAGAGCCCACTAGGCACCAGGGATTAGTTGTTTTTTTATATGTAGGGGAGGGGGCTGTCCAGATTGGGCATGCCAATGCCCACACCCCAAACAAATTGCAACAGCCCACTAGGCACAATGGGGCAATAGCCCCTGATCTGCCCCCCCAGGGGGCCGAAAGCCCACTAGGCACCAGAACTTCTTTGTTTTTTATACCTAAAGGTGGGGGCTGCCCAGAATGGGCATGTCAATGCTACCACCCCTCAAAAAATTACCACAGTCTTTCTGCCCCCCCTGGGGGGAAGGTAGGGCAATTGCCCGTTATATGTCCCCCCAGAGTCAGAAAGCCAACTAGGCACCAGGGATTTTTTTTCAATGTTTAGGTACGGGGCTACCCAGAATGGGCATGTCAATGCCCCTACCACCCTCACAAAATGCCACAGACCTTCTGCCCCCCCAAGAGGCAGATGGGGCAATAGCCCCTGATATGCCTGCGGGGGGCAGAAAGCACACTACGCACAGGTAATATTTTTTGAATATACATAGGGGTAGGGGCTGCCCTGAATTGGCTTGCCAATGCCCCCACATCCCCCCAAAAATGGCCACACAGCTTTTATGCCCCCCCCCCCTTGGGAGCATTTAGGGCAATTGCCACCGATCTGACCCATTCCCCCAGGGCGGAAGAAAGCCTACTGGCACTGACCTTTTTTTGCAATGTGCCTGGCTGTGGATTTTGGGCCCTAGCTCAGCCGGCACGTAGGGAAACCTAGCAAGCCTGTATATTAATGAAGACTAGACACACAGGGCAATCTAAAATAGGGGGACTGGTGTGCCTCTCACCAGGTTCTGTTACCCAAAATCCCTTGCAAACCTCAAACTTTATCAATAAAAAACACATTTTTATCACATTTCTGTGATGGAAAGTACTGGAATCTGCAGGCAGCCACAAACTTGAGCCCACCCACCCAGCATTCCCCCAAGTCTCCCGTTAAGAATTGCACCTTACTCATGTGGGTAGGCATTTTGCCCACGCCAGAAAACATTCCATACTGTAACGTGGACACATCACATTTTTCTACTCAAAACTGACTCTTTTTTGCAATGTGCCTAGCTGTGGATTTTAGACACTAGCTCAGCCATCACCTAAGGAAACCTAGAAACCCTGTACATTTTTGCAAATTAGACACCCAAGGGAACCCAGGATGGGATGACTTGTATGGCTCTCACCAGGTTCTGTGACCCAGAATCCCTTGCAAACCTAAAACTTTGTAAAAAGAAACACATTTTCCTCAAATTTCTGTGTGGAAAGCTTTAGAATCTGCGGGAAGCCACAAACTTCCACCCACCCAACATTCCCCCAAGTCGCCCGTTAAAAATGGTACCTCACTTATGTGGTTAGGCCGAGATTATGTGACAAGAAATGGCCCAAAACGTACTGTAGAGGCTTCAAAATAATCTATTTAAAAAATACTTGGTTTTGTGAGGGAGTCACCTGTGTTTTTGGTCCTGGGCTCGGGAGGCATCAAGGAAAACCTTCCAAACCCAAACATTTCTGGAAACTAGACACCCTGAGAAGTTCATGGAGGTGTGGCTTGCGTAGATCCCCAATGTTTTCCTACCGAGAATCCCCTGCAAATCTCAAATTTAGCTGAAAAAAGCATATTGCTCTTCTCCTCCTTGGAGCAAGGCCAGCAGAATGTCAATTACGAAAAAGATTATGAGCTTGTCTCCCTTGATGTACTGCTTGTAATACCTGTTCTTGTGTGCTTTTAGAGAAGCATTTGTGGCGAGGCACCGGCTCTTTTCAGAGAATGGCTAGATTCCTTAAGACCTTAATCTGCTGTTGCAGTTTTATTTCAAGTTACTCCAAAAAAGTCCCACCGTTTGCAAAAGCATATTTCCCCTTATTTCTGCATGGGATCATTGTCCTGGACAAATGTCCTACCACCCAGCATTCCCCTTGGTCTCCTGATAAAAATTATACCTCACTTGTGTGGGTTTCTAATACCTAAAAATGCATATGAAAAAATATAGTGCTTACAGCTCGCTGTGCTATCCCCTCAATCCCTATGTTTTGAGGCCCTTTCCAGTCGCCGGCCCTTGGCCCGCCCACACAATTGAGGTATCATTTAACTCGGGAGACTGAGGGGAACGCTGGGTAGTAGGTAATTTGTGCTGGTATGGTAATCCCTGGCAGAAATGTGAGGAACATTTGATTTTTAGATAAATTTAAGGTTTGCAGGGCATTCTGGAAAAGAAAACATTTGGGGATCCATGCCTGCCACACCACCATGAACATTTCCGGGTGTCTAGCTTTTAGAAATGTCTGGGATTGGTAGGTTTCCCTAGATGGCCGCCGAACCCGGTACCTAAAATGGTTTTTGGTCCCGGATCAGCGGCTATCAAGGGAAACCTACCAATCCAAGAAATTTCTAAAAACTAGACACCTGTGGGGAATCCAGGGAAGCATTGCTTGCGTGGATCCCGCAACATTTCGTTACCCTGAATCCCCTGCAAACCTCAAATATAGCTAAAATAACATGTTTTCCTCACATTTCTGTGTGGGATTACCGGGCTGACACAAATTTCCTACCACCCAGCGTTTCTCCAGGTCTCCCGATAAAATGGTACCTCACTTGTGTGGGTGTGCCATACACCCACGACAGGAAAGGGCCCAGTTGTATTGTGGATGCATAAAAATTATCTATCAAAAAACTACCTGGTTTTGCAGGGGGGGGGGGGGCACCTGCGTTTTTGCTCCCAGGCTCAGCGGCCATCTAGGGAAACCTGCCAAACCCACACATTTCTGAAGGGATACTAGGCCTACCCACAAAAGCGAGGCACCATTTTTATTGGGAGACGTTGGGGAATGCTAGGTGGCTGGAGGTTTGTGACTCCAAAAAGATTCCAGAACTTTCCATCACAGAAATTAGGTAAATGTGTTTTTTTATTGACAAAGTTTGAGGTTTGCAAGGAATTCTGGGTAAAAGAACTTGGTGAGAGCCACACAAGTCAACCCATCCTGGATTTTCCTGGGTGTCTAGTTTTCAGAAAAGTATGGTTTACTAGCTTTCCCTAGATGCCAGCTGAGCAATTTTTAAAAATCCACAGCTAGGCATATTGCAAAAAAGGGGTCAGTTTTCATTGGAAAAATGTGATGTGTCCATGTTGTGTTTTGGGACGTTTCCTGTTGCCCGTGCCTACCCAAACAAGTGAGGTACCATTTTTAGGTCTTGCCTAGGCAGTGCGCATGCGCTGCTCTAGGAGATGACCTTTAGAAATTGGTCAGCTCTTTTCAAGCACTCCTGCTTGTGCTGGCATCCACCTTGCGGGAGCGAGCAGCGGCACGCAGGCCATGTGTTTTCAATTAGCGTGGCCGCACGTGCAGCTGCTCGCTCCCGCAAGGCGGATACCAGCACAAGCACAAGTGCACGTCCACGGCATCCCACCTCATGCCCTTCTCTCGCATATAATTGCTTCCGCTTCCCTGTCCATTCTCTCCCCCACCACAGTTCGATTTTAATGCTTCCAGTCCCACAGTGAGGTGCAGCCAGTCCTTGAACTAATTGTTTCCCGTAATGCTGCAACATGCAAAAAAAAGACGGACCTCTAAGCGCTGTAATAAATGTACATTAAGGGTCGGGATTAAGGGTCCGCCCTGAAACTCATCACACACCCTTCGAGGCAGCGCTTCGACTTCCGCGGCATTTGTGATTGTACTGTCTGGAGCCGTGTGGACAGAGCTGGAGATCCGTCACGGAAGCAGGACTAAGGCTTCAGCTGCCAATCCTCTGAGAGACAGTTGCCGGGAGTGTCCCGCCCGCAATTCCTTTCCTCTTGTGCAAGGAGTCAACGGGCAAGTTGACCAAACCCCAGGGTGATATTTTATAAAATATCGGAACCGAACAACTGATTGCTCTTCTCCTCCTTGGAGCAAGGCCAGCAGAATGTCAATTACGAAAAAGATTATGAGCTTGTCTCCCTTGATGTACTGCTTGTAATACCTGTTCTTGTGTGCTTTTTGAGAAGCATTTGTGGTGAGGCACCGGCTCTTTTCAGAGAATGGCTAGATTCCTTAAGACCTTAATCTGCTGTTGCAGTTTTATTTCAAGTTACTCCAAAAAAGTCCCACCGTTTGCAAAAGCTGGTTTCAGATTCTAGGAGACATGTCCTTCTGCTCAGATTGGGCGGAGAGGGTTGTATTATAGAAGGCCTGTCCTGCATACTTTTAAGCCACTGCAGTTCCCACTGGATGAAAAGCTGTATAGAATGTACAGTGCGCTCACCCTTCCCCTCAGGTTCCCATATATGAGTTTTTTTGTTGAGACCAGGCCACCATTGTTGTCTCCATTGAAGCAAATGGTGCCTTCCTCTAATCACAGTCAGGGCTCATGTACAGGACCTCGGCAGCATTAGCCCATTGTTCATCAATGCAGCAGCCAGAAAGAAACTCTTTTTTTCTCTTCTAGCAAACACAGCAGTGCATGCCTTCACTCTTCCAGGGCACTCAGATCCCAGCATGATGCTGAATTCTGAGGCTAGACTAGCGCCTTCTTTATCTACTACACATGCACAGAAGTAAAGCTGTCCTGAAGCTATTTTGGACAGTGCAACAGTACTGCACTAGCGTGGCAAGGATGGCACGGGCCCTAGTGCAAGCATGGAAAATGGGCATTTCACTGCGGTAGGGGTGGAAAAAAACAGCAATTAACAGGGTTCCCTGGGCTCCGGTGCCACTGTGCCTGCTGCGCCAATGGTAGCTGTGCCCTGCTTCACTGGAGAGATGACGTTTCAATAACCACTGCAGATTCAGGATGTTTACCTGTTGGAGACATCCCTTTTGCACAGAGATTAAGTAAATTGCACAAAGTGTAGTTGGTGTGTTTGGGCAGATGGCAATGCAGCTAAAAATGGCTTCATTTAAGTGTTGCATAATTCCTTTCAACTTTGACTTTGAATTGTATTTCCACTTTACAATGTGCCACTGGCACAGGCAGAATTTACAGGGGAATTATCCACATGGGACAGGGCCTCATGGACCACTGTCAGGAATAAGCACTTTTAGCACTAGCACTTTGTAGGAATAACACTATGTAGGAATAATACTTTAGAACATAGCACATACAATCACTGTAGCACGAATTAGAAAATGTAGCGCACAACCAGTAACCACTGGTAACAGGTAAGTACCACCTACGCAACCCTAACCACTTTAGGAAAATATTACGCAGGGAACCATGAACTTACTAGCTGTAACCTACACTAGGAAAAACCCTCTCCTACGCATAGGCACAGTGAGCAATAAACATAGCATGAAGGAAAGGCATTTTTGCATCAACACACATAGATAAAAACAATCACGTACCCTAGGTGAGGGCACAACGCAAAAAAACTGTCCCCAGGCCAACCTGGCCTTTCAGGGGCTACAACGCCCTTCATTCAGCAGAGTCAGGGCAAGGCTGCGCACGCCGTCAAGGCAAAACCCCAAGCGCACAACCTGAACGTTGCAGCTGCCCAATAAGTGATGGGCAGCTGGGAAGAGGCTTGGGCACCACGGTGCCTTGGGAGCCCCCTCTGGGCTCTGGAATGGTGTATGCCACACGGTGGAGCCTCTCTGGGATCTTAAGGAAATTACCGGGCCAACCGTTGGAGCCTTCTAGGCTCTTAAACAAATATCCTGCCCCCGTAACGTTGGAGCATGCAATGCTCTTCAGGAATACTGCCCCCGGGGTTGGAGCGTCACGCGCTCTTTAGCAAACAATGTCCCCCTTCGTTGGAGCGACCTCGCGCTCTTCATAACAATCCGCCCGCGTTGGAGCCTCTCGGGGGCTCAAGGACACTGCCCCCGATGGTAGAGCCTCAACCGGGCTCTAAACAACAATGCGCCCTGCCTGGGAGCGACCTCGCGCTCTTAACAACAACCAGGCTGCCCCCACTCACCTGGACTCTGGCGGCTGCTCCGGTCACGGCGGGAGGCCCTCTGCTCCCCTCCGGCGGCGCTCCTTTTCTCAGCGCGGGGCTTCACCCGGGCCCCCTCCTGGGACCCGGGATTTGGGTGCGAAGACCACCGGCTCCAAGCTTGAAGACAGTCCTTCCCAGTGCGGGGTGGTCTCCCGCCTGGGTGGAGGACGCGGCGCTTCCCTTCCGGGCCTCGGCCCCGCCCACCCTAGGGCTGCCGGGATCCCCTTCCGGATCCCCGCGGGCAGCGCGGCGGACCAGGGTTCCCGGCGGCCGCAGAAACTACGGGGTAGGCTCCCGATAATTAAATCAAGAAAAGCGGCAAGGTCCCTGGCGGGGTGGGCACCCGCTAGGGATATCAATTCTTTAACGGTTGCAATGCGGGGTGGGCACCCGCGAGTAATAAATCTGCCAACCAGAATGACAGAAATAACTAAATAAGCGGGGTGGGCACCTGCCAGAGGCACTAGTCTGCGGGGTGGGCACCCGCTCCAACCCACAGGCAGAGCGGGGGAACCTGTACGTCGGGGTTCCCTCGTAGATTATCGTAGCGCCGCGCTGCTGGCCACAGATGCAGGCTCTTCTCAGCAAATAGGTATAGTGCTCACCAGGCGCTTTGAGCAAGGTCCAGCAACAAAAGTCCTGGCAAAGTTCAGGAAGGTAGGTAGGGGGCAAGGCTGGGCCAGGGGCCAGCTCACTGGGCCCTCCAGGCAGGAAGGCAGTCCCAAGTGGCGTTTCCTCCTGGCCTCCAGCAGCAGCAGCCCCCCTCAGATAGGATCCTGGAAGAGAACATTTTACTTGGGGTCACAGCCCCATTTTATACACAGGTTTACCTCTGTTTCAAGGTGCAGGGGAGGGGCGAACCAGTTACAACTGGTTCCTGAGCACTTTGTTTTGCTCATCCCCTCTCCCTATTCACAGAGCAGGCCAGGGTCATCAGTCACACCACAGGGAGCGGAGCCAGCATTGTGGGGGGAAAGCCCAGCTCTATTCAGGTCCTAGGTGTACTCCTCCCACCCATCTGGCTGCTGATCTCCCCATTCACCACTGGGTGACTCCTCCTGACTCTGGGGATTCCCTAGCTCATCACATGACCTTAGCCAGCCAATCATGCGACAGGCAGTCACTGCACATTTATGCCAGCGTCTAGAAGTGGCACTTTCACACTAGCTACATGGACACCGCACACATCATCGCACAGCATTTCATCACACGAGTCCGCACATACCAAACTCGCACCTGCACTCCCCACGCATCAGGACTACCAGGGACATATACATTCCCCCATGCATTCCTACGGGAGGGCAGGCCAACCTCACTACACGCACGCACTTTACCCTGGGACACAGTGGTAAAGTGCACAGAAACCAAAAATCACTACCACCAGGTCATCATTAACAGCAAAAAGATTCAGGGGTAAACCTGCCAGAAGGGCCAAGTCCAACACAACCCCCTTCCAGCCAAAACGCAGGGTAGACCAATCAACACCGTGATCGTCTTCCCTGCTTGGGGCGATAAAACACGGACGCAGGCCCGCAACGGCAGGGGCACTCTCCGGTTTTACGCCACTCTGAACTCACGTGGTTCCCTCTGAAAAAACTCGGCGGACTAACTGGGCTACCCCACTGGTACTCCTCAGCTGTCCGCAGCCAGGACCAGGCCCTAGGCCATCCAGGTGCCACTGGTCCTTGCCTAACCACAGAGTGGGGGGTAGTAAACCCTGGCTCATAGCAACCATTCTCCACTCTACCCGTCATCAGGGCAGTTCTAAACTGCCACTGATCCTCCAGCCTAGGGTCTGTACCCTGAAGCTGACCAAAAGTCACGGGCGAGTCTCTCCTCCCCCTACCTCTTCTTCTAGGGTTCCGTCCTCTCTTCCTCTGAGAGGCACCCTCATAACTCAACTTTCCCACCAGCTCAGGACCTCTCCCTGAGAACTGGTCTCCCAACCTAGGGTTTAACCCCTCAGGTTGCACCGGGGTCAGAGGCGAGGACTCCCTCCCCCTGCACCCCCTTCCAGAGTCTGGCACCCTCCCAACTGGAGTGGTGCCCCTAACAGCTACATCGGTCACGACACTGCTTACAGTTGACCTTCCCTCCAGGTCAGGCTGATCCTGAACCTGGCTTCCCAACCAGGGGTCTAAACCCTTTGGCTGAGTACTTGCCTGGCACTCCAGGACTTCTGGGGACTTACACACCATCCCCCCGAGAGTAACATATGCCTCATATGTTGCTTGACAGTCTGCCTGGCGCAGATCTCCCGTCCCCTGTCCACCTGACAGTGCGCGAAGATCCCCCAGGACAGCCGTGTGGTCACCATGGTCACCTCTAGGAGACTCAGCCCTCCCGGCTGGTCCCTGACCCACTGGCTCCTCCACCGGGGAACACAGCCCCATGCCACTCCTCTCGCTGGACTTCTGTACCCTCCCTACTGGAGCGGTACTGCCAGACATCAGAACCACGGGAGCTCTACTTACAGATGCTCCAGGTTCTCCATACCCTCGGTGATCCTCCTCAAAGGGACTAACAAGACAGCCTAGGCCCCCAACCTGGTGTTCCCTGAAGAAACCATCCAGGCTCTGAGACTGGGTTTCGGGCCTCTGGGGACTCGAAGTCACCCACTCACTCCTACTCCACTGAGACAGGACATGAGCCCCTACACCCCTCTCACTACTCTGGGACCTAGCTGGGCTACTCTGAGCCCAATACTGGACTGGAAGCTACTTGAGCCACTACTGTTGGAAGTACTCTCCCATTCCTCATCAGAACCTTGGGCCCTTTCCCAACGGTCTGCTTTTATTGCCAGGGTCCAAGGATCCAAGGTGTCACATCCCCACAGGTGTTCGCACAACTCGGGATAACAACTACTGAGCAGCTGCTCTTTGATAACCAGATCAAACAGGGCGTGATAGGTACATTTGTTGTTAAGTATCAGCCAATCGGTCAGTGCAGCATCACATACATCCACAAACTCGTCCCAAGACTGGTGAGACAGCTTCCTACTGCCCCTGAATTTCAACCTATACTCCTCTTCTTGGGGAACAGGTACCATACTATGGGAATGGGACTCTCTGCACTGCACTCTATATTGCTGCCACCACTGGACTCTACCCTCCATGGGGAATCCAGACAACTACAACTGCGCTCAGGGGACAAACTACCCTCCAGAGCTAATTTCTCCCTGGCGAAGGCCCTCTCAGCCTCTGCCATCTGTTTCTGAGCTAAGACCCTCTCGGTCTCAAACTTTTTCTCCTCCACACCCAGCTGCGCCATCTCCTTGGCATGCTCTAACCTGAGCTTCTCCATGGCCAGCTGATGCTCCCTTTGTTCCCTCCTATCTTCCCACTCCTCTGGGGACAGGGAAAGGAATGGGGTGCTGCTCCTGACACTGGACCCAGCAAGGGACTCCCTATCTATGGGGTCTTCACTATCTACTGGCGTCCCTGTCAGGTCATCTTCTTCCTCATCTTCAGATTCCTCAGGGCTCCCCTCAGACCCACCACCCTCTTGGCGTGGGGCCCGGGCCCTATCTTCCTCACTGCGCTCACGTTCCCATTCATCCTTTTGCCATAGGATCAGGTTGTCCCTCAGTTTGGACTGGGTGTCTGACTCACCCACCTCTATGTCTCTCTCTTCACAGAACCTGACCAACTCTAACATACTGTATCTAAACAGACCACAGAAATTAAAAGCAGGCTCCATTTTGGCAGACGTTCTCGAGAAAAGTTCAACACAAGGAACCTGGGTGTCTGAGCTAAAACAGGAGTACACAATTCAAAAAGGACACCTTTAGGAGAGGAAATAATGGAACTCAAAAACAATAATCCCCAAAATGTGATTATCTAAAATGCAGAGTTTTGTAGTGCAGCCAGTTGCTGCTGCGGTACAGCGCAAACGCAAGTCCTATCCCACCGCTGATCACCAATGTTAGAAATGGCGATTTCTGGTTGGCTAGGGCTTGCGCCAAAGCCAGGCAGAAACCACCACTCTAGTCAGGGCTGGGGAGTTACACGACAAAGATAACCCCTGCTCACCCCCTTGGTAGCTTGGCACGAGCAGTCAGGCTTATTCCGGAGGCAATGTGTAAAGCGTTTGCGCACGTACCCAGCAACAACACCCAAGGCCCACCACAAAAGAAAATCCACACAAGGTTATATATAAAAATAGCCTTTGAATTATACCAAACACATTATATAATAAATACACACTTTACAATGTGCCACTGGCACGGGCAGAATTTACAGGGGAATTATCTACATGGGACAGGGCCTCATGGACCACTGTCAGGAATAAGCACTTTTAGCACTAGCACTTTGTAGGAATAACACTTTGTAGGAATAATACTTTAGAACATAGCACATACAATCACTGTAGCACGAATTAGAAAATGTAGCGCACAACCAGTAACCACTGGTAACAGGTAAGTACCACCTACGCATCCCTAACCACTTTAGGAAAATATTACGCAGGGAACCATGAACTTACTAGCTGTAACCTACACTAGGAAAAACCCTCTCCTACGCATAGGCACAGTTAGCAATAAACATAGCATAAAGGAAAGGCATTTTTGCATCAACACACATAGATAAAAACAATCACGTACCCTAGGTGAGGGCACAACGCAAGAAAACTGTCCCCAGGCCAACCTGGCCTTTCAGGGGCTAAAACGCCCTTCGTCCAGCAGAGTAAGGGCAAGGCTGCGCACGCCGTCAAGGCAAAACCCCAAGCGCACAACCTGAACGTTGCAGCTGCCCACTAAGTGCTGGGCAGCTGGGAAGAGGCTTGGGCACCACGGTGCCTTGGGAGCCCCCTCTGGGCTCTGGAATGGTGTATGCCACACGGTGGATCCTCTCTGGGCTCTTAAGGAAATTACGGGGCCAACCGTTGGAGCCTTCTAGGCTCTTAAACAAATATCCTGCCCCCGTAACATTGGAGCATGCAATGCTCTTCAGGAATACTGCCCCCGGGGTTGGAGCGTCATGCGCTCTTTAGCAAACAATGTCCCCTTCGTTGGAGCGACCTCGCGCTCTTCACAACAATCCGCCCGCGTTGGAGCCTCTCGGGGGCTCAAGGACACTTCCCCCGATGGTGGAGCCTCAACCGGGCTCTAAACAACAATGCGCCCTGCTTGGGAGCGACCTCGCGCTCTTAACAACAACCAGGCTGCCCCCACTCTCCGGGACTCTGGCGGCTGCTCCGTTCACGGCGGGAGGCTCTCTGCTCCCCTCCGGCGGCGCTCCTTTTCTCAGCGCGGGGCTTCACCCGGGCCCTCTCCTGGGACCCGGGACTTGGGTGCGGAGCCTACCGGCTCCAAACTTGAAGACAGTCCATCCCAGTGGGGGGTGGGCTCCCGCCTGGGTGAAGGACGCGGCGCTTCCCTTCCGGGCCTCGGTCCCGCCCACCCTAAGGCTGCCGGGATCCCCTTCCGGGTCACCGCGGGCAGCGCGGCAGACCAGGGTTCCCGGCGGCCGCGGAAACTACGGGGTAGGCTCCCGATAATTAAATCAAGAAAAGCGGCAAGGTCCCTGGCGGGGTGGGCACCCGCTAGGGATATCAATTCTTTAACGGCGGCAATGCGGGGTGGGCACCCGCGAGTAATAAATCTGCCAACCAGAACAGCAGAAATAACTAAATAAGCGGGGTGGGCACCCGCCAGAGGCACTAGTCTGCGGGATGGGCACCCGCTCCAACCCACGGGCAGAGCGGGGGAATCCCTACATTGGGGTTCCCTCGTAGATTATCGTAGCGCCGCGCTGCTGGCCACAGATGCAGGCGCTTCTCAGCAAATAGGTATAACGCTCACCAGGCACTTTGAGCAAGGTCCAGCAACAAAAGTCCTGGCAAAGTTCAGGAAGGTAGGCAGGGGGGCAAGGCTGGGCCAGGGGCCAGCTCACTGGGCCCTCCAGGCAGGAAGGCAGTCCCAAGTGGCGGTTCCTCCTGGCCTCCAGCAGCAGCAGCACCCCTCTGATAGGATCCTGGAAGAGAACATTTTACTTGGGGTCACAGCCCCATTTTACACACAGGTTTACATTGGTTTCAAGGTGCAGGGGAGGGGCGAACCAGTTACAACTGGCTCCTGAGCACTTTGTTTTGCTCAGCCCCTCTCCCTATTCACAGAGCAGGCCAGGGTCATCAGTCGCACCACAGGGGGCGGAGCCAGCATTGTGTGGGGAAAGCCCAGCCCTATTCAGGTCCTAGGTGTACTCCTCCCACCCATCTGGCTGCTGATCTCCCCATTCACCACTGGGTGACTCCTCCTGACTCTGGGGATTCCCTAGCCCATCACATGACCTCAGCCAGCCAATCACACGACAGGCAGTCACTGCACATTCATGCCAGCGTCTAGAAGTGGCACTTCCACACTAGCTACATGGACACCGCACACATCATCGCGCAGCATTTCATCACATGAGTCCGCACATACCAAACTCGCACCTGCACTCCCCACACATCAGGACTACCAGTGACATATACATTCCCCCATGCATTCCTATGGGAGGGCAGGCCAACCTCACTACACACACGCACTTTACCCTGGGTCACAGTGGTAAAGTGCGCAGAAACCAAAATCACTACCACCAGGTCATCATTAACAGCAAAAAGTTTCAGGGGTGAACCTGCCAGAAGGGCCAAGTCCAACACTGGTGATCTGCACTTGTTTTTCAAACTTGGCCTTGGTGACCCGCACTTTTCATTTTATTTTTAACTTGCCCTGACTCTACCTATAATGGGCCTTTTCTGATAGGCCCTGCTTAGACATGGTGTGAGGCGTTCTCTTCACCCACCCCAGTCACCGGTTCACTGGATAGTGTTAGTTGACACTTAAGAGCACTTAGTCGACCATTATCATGGCAGCACAGCACTTGTGAGGATGCTACTAAAGAAGAAGGCAAATGAATCACTGAAAGTCAGAAAACAGTTTCAGGCGCAGTAAACTGGGAGAGAACATCAGAACAACTGGCTTTTCTCCTATTTTGTTTATACGAAGATTAAAATAGCATTTTGTGGGATTTCCTTATAAACTAATTTTAGGATATTGAATGGAAGTGTCAAATTCTGAAATACTCCCAAGGATAAAAAACCTAAAAGACATTTTTTATCTTTATTAGTTTTTTAATACGGTTGTTCAGTTGTACATAATGTTTTCTTTGTTATATATAAGGTAACAAAAATACTTATAGCACTTTTTTATTACACTTTTCAACATGCTGCGCAGCAGCCACAATGCTGTACAGCATAGCTTAAAAATATTGGCAAAGCCAATAGCTCTTTCTAAACACTTATAAGGTCCCATTGCCATTGCTTGTTATTGGGAGACTTTGGAGAATGCCTGGTGGGTGGAAGCTTGTGGATCCATGCAGATTCCAGAACTTTCCATCACAGAAACGTGAGAAAAATGTGTTTTTTTTAAAAAGCTTGAGGTTTGCAAGGATTCCGGGTATCAGAACCTGGTCAGAGCCACACATGTTACCACATACTGGATTCCCCAGGATGTCTAGTTTTCAAAAATGTATAGATTTGCTTGGTTTCCTTTAGTGCGGGCAGTGCTATGGTACAACATCCACAGCTATGCACATTGCAAAAAAAGGGTCAGTTTTCACCGGAAAAAGTTGATGTGTCCACGTTGCATCGTGGGCCATTTCCTGTAACCGATGCTAGACCTACCCACAGAAGTGAGGTACAATTTTTATCAGGGGACTTTGGGGAATGCTGGGTGGGTGTAAGTTTGTGGCTCCCTACAGAATCCAGAACTTTCCATCACAGAAATGGGAGGAAAATGTGTGTTTTTACAAAGTTTTATGTTTGCAAGGGATTCTGGGTAAAAGAAACTGGGAAGAGCCACCCATGTTACCCCATCCTTGATTCCACCGCATGTCTAGTTTTTCAAAAATTTAAAGGTTTGCTAGGTTTCCTTAGGTGCTGGCAGAGTTAGGGTCCAAAATCCTCAGCTAGGCATTTTGCAAAAAAAGGGTCAGATTTCTGTGGGAAAATGTGATGTGTCCACATTGCATTTTGGGCAGTTTCCTGTAGTGGGCCCTAAGCCTACCTACAAAAGGTACTATTTTTATTGGGAGACTTTAGGGAATGCTGGGTGGGTGGAAGTATGTGGATCCAAGAAGATTCCTGGCCTTTCTATTACAGAATTATGAGAAAAATGTGTTTTCTTTTTTTCCCAAAGTTTGAGGTTTGCAAGTGATTCTGGGTAACAGAACCTGATGAGCCACAGAAGTCACCCCATCCTGGATTTTCCTGGATTTCTAGTTTTCAAAAATGTATAGGT
The DNA here is from genome assembly GCF_964204655.1 of Triturus cristatus. Taxonomy (NCBI): domain Eukaryota; kingdom Metazoa; phylum Chordata; class Amphibia; order Caudata; family Salamandridae; genus Triturus; species Triturus cristatus. Next base: position 335,479,810 of record NC_140594.1, on the reverse strand, counting down.
TTGCCAGGTTTCCTTAGGTGCCGGCAGATTTAGGGTCCAAAATTCACAGCTAGGCCTTTTTGCAAAAAAAGGATCCGTTTTCACTGGAAAAATGTGATTGTCAACGTTGCGTTATGGGGCGTTTGTGGCTCCCCAGAGATTCCCGAACTCTCCATCACAGAAATTGTTTTTTTTTGGACAAAGTTTGAGGATTGCAAGGGCTTCTAGATAACAGAGCCTAGAGAGAGCCACACAAGTTACCCTATCCTAGATTCCCCAGGGAGACTAGCATTCACAATTGTATAGGTTTGCTTGGTTTCCCTAGGTGCCGGCTGAGCAGGGCGCCAAAATCCACCGCTAGGCACATTGTAAAAAAAAGAGTCAGTTTTCACTGGAAAAATGTGATTTGCTGTTTCCTGTTGCAGGTACTAGGCCTAACCACACATGCGAAGTAACATTTTTATTGGGAGACTTAGGGGCACACAGAATAGTAGTGTTATTATGAATTGACTTTCTTTGCCTTTCTGCCTTCCAAATATAAGACAACTTGTAAAACAGAAGTCATTTAAAAAAATGTCCTCTAGCTCACATTATTTTATGGGTACCCACAACTCCCGAAATGTGCAAAAAAACACTGCTTCTAAACTCTATATTTTGTTCCAATTTTGGAAATATATAGGTTTCCTTGGTACCTATTTTTCACTCTTTGTACTTTACCAAATAAATTGCTATGTACCCAGTACACAATGAAAAACCATTGCAAGACACAGCTGAGTCATTGGCTCTGGGTAGCTCATGTTCTTAGTAAACCTACATGTCCTATATATCCCCGCAACAAGATTTGTCTAGCGGATATAACAGTAAATTGATTTTAAAAATCTGCCATACTTAAAAGTTGTTACAGGTTAAAACGTTGGCACAAATTGCTGTTTTTTCCAACCCAGTTTCAATATTCTTTTATTTCAATTGTTAGGTTTCATAGAAAAACCTTCAAGGATCTGCACAAATGACCCCTTGCTCTACTGTGACGTCAGTATCGAGAAAGACCCTAAAGCTAAAAGGTCTTCAATTAGACTGGCAGATGAAGTGTTAAAACCTAGTGTAAGGATGCATCAACTAACTCTCACCTGTTTGGGGATGGAGCCTTACTTGTTATTCGCTCCTGGAACTTTTAATAGGATGCTTCTAACGAGATTTAGACTGGGTGTCGTTCATAGATCACTGTCAATACCAACTATGAACAACTGGACCCGAAATTTGATACCCTGCCTGTGTGATAACCACTCTGAGCAGTCTACGATTCCTCTAGTTTTATTCTGTAAGTTCTATACAGAGTTGAGGAGCGTGTGGTTACTTCCACTTTTAAAATCTTTGGGCGTAAGGCAATGTGGCCCAGCTTTTATTAGGTTGCAATTTTTGGAAGATGAACATACTGCGTGGAGGGTGGCTAAGTTTTTAAAAAAGGCACTTCAGCAGAGGAAAAGTATGGTATTTGATGTGTAAAGTAAGGGCATTGTCCTTCCTGATGGCGCCGATTTTAATGTTGTTGTGTAAATACATTTTGACCTGTTAAATTTATAATTACATTTTTATGTGTGTTATTGCATTGTGCTTTTATGATTGGTATAACAACAATCGAATAAAGCTGTAATGACTGACTGACCCCTTGCTGAATTCAGAATTTTGTCTACTTTTGAGAAATATAGAGTTCCCTGGGATTCATTATTGCTTTCACACCCATTTCTACCACTAACTAGAAAGAGGTTGAAAGGACAGAAAATAGGAAAAATAGGCTAAGTCACAGTAAAATGCCAAAACCATGTAAACATTTTTGGGTTTCTGCCAAAAGTCTGCCTGTTCCTGAAAGCTGGGAAGATGGGGATTTTAGCACTACAAACCATTTGTTGATACCTTTTGTAGGGAAAAAACATGTTGAAAGAAAAGGAGGAAAATTTGGCGTGGATAGCTTATGTGGACAAAAAGTTACAGGGGCCTAAGGTCCAACTACACCAAATGGCCAAAAAACAGCTGAGCACAGGAGGGGGGGGGGATGCCTAGCAGTGATGGGGTTTATGGACAGTTTGGTGAGTGTAGTTACCGATGGGGGGGGTTGTCCAAATTGGCATCTTAAAAAGACAGCTGTAGATGGAATGAATATAGCCGAGCCAGGAATACACAATGCTTTATCCAAGGTCAACCAATCTAAGATGATTGACTTGGTGAAATTAGTCAAATCTTTGACCCAAATAGAGAGTCAAAGCAGCAAGTGGTGAAGTGTGATTAAGTCAGCTTGGTACTGAAACCCTGCCTCCCTGTGTGTTATCTCTGTGGAGGCAGAGGTGGGTAAGCACAATAGGTGCTTGAGGAAACAATTTTCGTCAGTCTGAATAGCTTTATTGTTATAAAAAGCCCACTCGCCAGTCCGATATGTAGCAATAGCAACCACTCTATCCTTATATATTGCTAGCATATCTTTTATGGGTTGGGTGCCCAACTTCGCTGAAAATCTGAAGAGCCTGTGAGCACTTCTATTCATCTTCTCTCTAACATTTGTGGTTTTGTATAACCATGACCCATTACCTGCAATAGTGATACACAAGTAACAGAACGTTTCGACACTAGCTACTGGGGTATTATCAACATTAAAAGTTCTTCATTTCTTTGGCTTGGCCCCACAAAACATTGTATGGATTTTGGTTTTACTAACCACCAATGTTCTTGCAGAAATAAAATCCCCAAAGGTGTTCATTATTCCCTGTTAGTCCACCAGGGTCCTTGCCAGCAAAGCAGCATCATCTGCCTATAATAACACTGGTATAGGACTCCCAGCGACTCGTGAGGTGTCTGCTTGAACAACTTGAAGAGCCTTGTCCACACCATTGATAAACAGAGAGAACAGTAGGGGGGCAAGGACAAATCCTTGCTGAATGACTTTTTTCACTTTAAAATTCGTACCGCATTCGCCTCATGGACCAAAACTTACTTTACTCGATAATTTCTCATACAACCTTGCAAAAAAGCAGATGATCGGTACTAGGTGCACCGTGGGTGAGCAAGGTTGGCCAGAGGATAGAGTTATCGACTAGATCAAAGGCACTACTCAGATCTGAAAAATAGAGATACAATCTGCCACCTTTAGCACAAGTATATTTACTTATTAGCAGATCAAAATTCACACATTGCTCTATGGTCCCCACATTTTGTCTAAATCCAAACTGTACCGGGGAGATTATCAAATATTCACATACCCACCCTACTATCTTTAATAACACTTTACTCATCACCTTCGCCGAGGAGACTAAAAGTTATATTGGGAGTGGTTTTTCCGTTCAGATTTAGTGCCTTTTTTTGTAAATGGGCATAATAATAGACGTCCCCCATGATGGAGAAATGACATTAGTCACAGCCATATTAAACACTCTAGTTAAGATTGGCCCCCACAGATAAACAGCTGTTTTATAAACATCTACTGGTACCCCGTCAGGGATACTGTTTCTCCCTTTATATACCCACCCCTCCTCTTTGCGTCAGGCAAATAAAACATTTCTGTAATATGGACTACCTAGGCATCACATGTAATGTGAGATAGCAGCTCGGGGAAAGAGTCGCTCTTCGAAAATGGTAAATTAACTGTGTCCCCAAAAAGTTTAATACATGCTGCATCTGCAGCTTGAGAAAATTTAGCTGCCTCTTGTAACTTATTTTTCCTGACACAAAGGACCTTTTTTAAATTAGATCGAAAGGTCTTCTAAATGTGTTGTCTCTAGGGTGGCAGTGAAGGACCAGTTTCAGTTGTTGGGAGGCTATGGTGCATGCATGGTTAAACCATCCTCTACCTTGAGCATGTCCTGTTTTACCAGGGCGGATCAGTAGAGTGATGTTGATAAAACTGGAGAGTAACTGATTGGGAGTAACTTCATTCTCGAAACAGTAAAAAATATCTGTAAGGCTCCTAGAAATATGTAGGACCTTAAGCGGGTCTACTCTCTCCCACTTGATACTTACCTCGTTGGGTCTTATAGGGGTAATATTAGCAACAGTACTTGATGGAACTTCGCTAATTCTACCACAGAAAAGGACCATAAGTATGATACAATTGTGGTTACTCAATGCCAGCTGGGCAACCCTGGGTGTATTACACCAATTGCTTGCATTGGCTGAGATCAAAATATGATCAATAATTGTTGAGGCATTTCTTCCTAAAAATGTTTGTATCAGATCTCCATTATTATCGCAAGCACATTTAAGGAACTGTAAATCCAATTTAGTAATCATTGAATTCATTATACCCCCATAATCATTTTGCGGAAAATGTAAATAATCATCGCCATCCTGATTAATCACCCCTCAAACTTGTGTAGCGGACAAGGGGCAAGATTGAATATTAACATCTCCTACACATACAAGTAAAAAACTATTATTATATGTTGCCATTTCCTTGCTGCTGGCGAAGCGGAGGGTAGCTTGCAGGTGGGGTAGGGGCCGAGCCCCGAAATTTAAAGAATTGCTGGCTAATATGATATTTTGCCAAGAACAAAGCAACACATATGCAGAGCTGCTACCGCGGACCTCACGGCCCAGGGACATATGGGGGCCGCTGGTGGGGTATCTCTTGACGCATGGTCCCGAAGGGGACGTGACTGTGCTGAATACGACTGGAGGTGAGGGTGAAGTGGGGCCGACGCTGCTACAGTCACCCAATGCATAGGTGCTTCCTCCTGGCTTTGTGCAGACCACCTGACTGTCGTGGGACCACGGGAGTGGGCTGGGTCTCGAGTGTGGATGCTGGCTGCCTACTCTATTGTGATAAGCTTCTCCAATCGCTCAAGGGATATTGTCTGTACCTTTTGTACTTTGGATTGTATGCCTTTATCGCTCAACTGCACCTCTAACCCTGCTGGTGGTGGTATGCCACCTTGTTATGTAATTGTGTAAAACCATAAATAAAGTTTAAAAAAAATGTTTTAAAAAAAACTATTATTGATAGAACAAAGTAGTGTGTCCAAACCAGCATTAAGTGCTTAAAACACATTGATACATGTAAAATCAAATATATTATAAAATTAACCATGTTCCGTCTTCCTTTTTAAGTTAGCCATAATATTAGTGTGTGACCCAACTGTTACTTTTCCCTTGATATTAACTGAGAGCTTATTCAATATAAGACTCATGAACCCCCCTTTGGCCCTAACAGCAGGGGAGGGAATTCAGTCTTGAACAAATGTGATAAAAAACCCTCAAAGTAAATGAGAGCTATACACATGTTTCCTGAATAAGCCCTGTTTATTTTCTAATCCTCCTACATTCCATGAGGCAATTTTTGTATCTGACCTCCAGACCAGGGCAGAGATTACTAGATGATGACATATTTTGCTGTGTGACACTCAAGCGGATGTTATCCATATATTATTTCTGGGTGGCCACGGTTCGATGATTAAAGTATCACCAAGCAGAGGTTCCTGTATAAGATTGATACCATTGATAGCCGTACCAGTATCCGCTTTCCTGTCCATCGGAGTAAAGACCTCGGGGCTTATTTACAAGCCCCTTGCACTGCCAGTGCATCATGTTGCATGACGCACCAGCGGCGCAACCTGCTATGTGATATTTACAGGCACACCAAAAGCCACCTTGCATGGCTTTACGTGTGCTTGTAAATATGGCCCCTTTTCACACAACACTTTGCTTGTTAGGGGCATGACATGGGTGTTGCTGTGGGTGTTACCATGCAACACCTATGTCCACTGATACATTTCCAGATTTATGAACGATCTGAAACCTGGAAATGCGTCAGAATGCTATGCCACCCCAGGGGTGGCGTAGGGAGGCGCAACGAGGAGAAATGTTTTTATTTTCCTCTTTCAATGCATGCTGCATTCTACAGCACACATTGGAAGAGGAAATCACCTCAATTGGTTGTTTTTGTGCAGGGACCTTCCTTCACAAAAACAATCTCCCCACGACGCAGGTATCCTTGCACCATGGTGCAAGAATGCCTGTGCCGGGGTATGGCAGCAGGTTGTGTGCCTGCACAGGGTAAAGCACAGAGATGCAAAATATTGTTGTAAATATGTTGCATCCCTGTGCTTCGAAACTAACGCAGCACAGTGCAGCAAAATGACTTGCACCACCGTGCTGCGTTAGTTTCTTGTAAGTAGGGCCACTCATTGACAGCGGTGTGCCCCAAATCATGCCAATCGCTGTCCTGGAGGGCACTCAATATATGGTTCCTATTAGATAATATCAGAGCAGACTAGGTGGGAATTGTAAGCTTATGTTCTTGGGTATATTGCAAACCTCCCTCTCTGGAAACTGGATATTCTGTAGGTGTATATCAAAGAATCCAAGGGGCTGGAGTGATATATTTGGCTTCATCTTGAGCGGGGATATTACCTATGCCAGAACTTCCCTCACCCAATTAAAGTCCCTAAAGTTGATTATGATACAGTCCCCTTTCAAGTACTTCCTTAGGGGGCCAACCCAAATCAATCTCCTAGTTAGTAAAATGGATTGTGCACCCCCCATTGGGAATTGGCATTTCATGTGGAGGCAATGTACCGCTCTGTTCTTCAAATATTAATGGGTTTCTATTTGATAAGAACCAATAAACAGAGGGGCCCCCTAAAGGTATAATATAGGTAGAGATTCAGGGGAACAGACGAGTTCAACACGAAGAAAATATACTCTACCCTTTATATTAGAAAAAGTACAATGTATCAAGGATTTAAATGCAGGCTAGAGACACTCTGATAGAAACGAACATAGAATATATATACACACATATATAACAACTTTTTTTTATATATTTTGTACAAATTTTATTTCACTTGTTTTGTTATTTCATAATATACAAATCATACTTTATACATTTAATGAAATCTATGCAAAAAAGGAAAGAGAAAACAGGTTCCCAATAAGAAAAAGAAAACTAATCACACATACATTCATTCACATCCAAAAAAGACATTGATACAGAATCACACATGTGCACTGTTCATACTGGTGCAAACTGACAGCACTGAAAGGTCCCACCCAAAGAAAACAAGCATTTGCAATGCAATAGGTCTCGCATTTACAAGAGTTTAAGTTTTGGCATTGTAAATGACATTGCCTTTTATTTATGTGTTGATTTTAAAAACATAAATAAAAGGCATTTGCGTGTAACTATGTCGCACTGAGTGGTATTATGTGGAGTGTATTTATGTTGCATTGAATAGAGTAATTGTTAGTCTGATTATGTGGTACTGAGTGGTATTAAGTGGAGTGCATTTACGTTGCATTTAGTAGAGTGTAATTACGTGGTGTGTAATTATGTGGTACTGAGTGGTATTATGTGGAGTGTATTTATATTGCATTGAGTAGAGTGTAATTATGTGGTGTGTTATTACGTGGTACGGAGTAGTATTATGTGGAGTGTATTTATGTTGTATTGAGTAGAGTGTAATTATGTGGTGTGTAATTATGTTGCACTGAGTTGTATTATGTGGAGTGTATGTTGCATTCAGTAGAGTGTAATTGTGTGGCGTGTAATTATGTGGAACTGAGTGGTATTATTTGGAGTGTATGTTGCATTGAGTGCAGTGTAATTATGTAGCATATCATTATTTGGCACTGAGTGGTATTATGTGGAGTGTATTTATGTTGCATTAAGTAGTGTAATTATTTGGCTTGTAATTATGTGGTACTGAGTGGTATGTGAAGTGTATTTATGTTGCATTGAGTAGAGTGTAATTATGTGGCATATCTTTAGAGTTGAAACAACTCCATGGAGGGTGTCCAGGCACTAGAAGATAGAAAATAGGGCATGATAGATGGGCCGCAGAAAACAAGGTGCCCAGGGCTGAGAGAATAGCCAGGTACTTTTTACGGAAGGCTCTGAACGTAGCTCAAAAGGACCCAGAAAAGAAAACGACCCGCTACCCCGCTTTTCACTCCTAGCATATGGTACAGCCATAAGTGATGCATTAGCAAGTCAAAAGGTAAGAAGTAGGCTTAGGATGGATACACAATTGACGTTCTTCATAGAACATGTGGTGTGAGAAGCAGCATAATGCTTCTTTTTGGCTAGAGCCTGCTCCCCCCCCAATCGCCCAACCCCCTGTTTGAAGATCCCTGCCCTTAACCATCGTAAACTGCGGATGTTACCTTCCCATTACCACTGTGTAAAGGGATTCAGTCCTGCCCTCAACAGGAGTCAATCAATCAATAGCGCAACTATCACCCCTAGGGGTATCTGGGTGCTGAGACTGCCGGAGCTTAGTCAAAAAGCCAGGTCTTGAGTTTCTTCTAGAAGACTTCCAGAGTGGGTGCAGTCCGGGGGTAGAGGGGCAGGTCGTTCCAGGTCTTGGCGGAGATGTAGGAGAAGGAGCGCCTCGCACTGCGTCGGATGCGTGGGGCGAGGGCAAGTGAGGTGGAACGCAGGTGTCTTGAGGGCTGATGGAATTTCAGTTGCTGGTTTAAGTAGGACGGTCCTTGGCTGTTTAAGTATTTGTAGGCGTGCATGAGGAACTTTAACTGGCATCTCTTCTGAACTGGGAGCTAGTGGAGGTTTCAGAGTTTTGGGGTGATGAGTAAATCTCGGATTCTTTCTAGGGGGAAATTGATTGGAAAAATGTTTATGAATACTCTCAAGCTCTCACGTTTGCGAGTGTTCACAAACTTCCCTGGGTATCCTGGCCGAGGAATGACACTTACCCTTGCACACGTTAATTAAGTCATTACACATTTAGGTTGAACTTACAACCGTGAATGGCTTTGTGAATCTGCCAACACTCTGGACCTGACAGACTGTTCTCTAACGGGTTTTAGCTACAGTTTAGGAACAGATCACAATCGCAGTTGTAAAACTGGCAGAATCACACAACTTCTACAAAAGCAGCACTGTAAAAAGGAACACAAACCCCACACAGTCCGGTGGTTAACTTGTGCAGGCAGTTGCAGGTGCTGAGCATAGACACTCATTTAGAGGCACCCAATTTATTTTTCACTTCGGGCTTGAGAAAGGCAGACAGTGAAGAAAGTCGGAGGAAGAGAAGCACAGAAAAACAGCGAGAACGCAGGAATCGAAAAATAACTGTTAGTAAGACAAAGACAGAAGTGTAGGGGTGGAAGGAAGGAGCATGCGGTAGAATCAAGAAAAGGCCTGGGTATACAGCAAACATGACATTTTTGCTTCTTACCAAAAAAAAAGTTTTTATGCCCCAAAATAAAACACTGACACAGGCAATCGGTTATATGAGCTGTTGTGGAACGAGCATACCACGTTTGGAAATGAGCACCATATGCAATATATTACTTTTTGAGAAAACGTAAAATGTATTCTACATGTTCCACATAAGGTTTCTACCTTTCGCCAACTTGTCTAAATGAATACACATCATTCGTGCGGAACCTTTTTGTGTCCCGTGCTCCATACTCGAGCCGATCTGAGCGCTAACAATTTACAACTTGTCCTCTCCAGCGCAAGGTTTCCCAAGATCACACATATTACATGCTGAATACCAAACCTTCAGATCACATGCTTTAACTACTAAATCACAGCCCCTACTTGGGATGCTGTCGATGAAATTAGACAGCGCCCAGTGCCCGTTTTTGCAACACATGTTTGGGTCCTCAGGAACCGGTACAACTGCGCTCTAATGATTACAACCCGTGCTGTATACACAAGTTTGCGTATTCTCCTCCCAACAGCAATGTCGGTAAGAAATGAAGCAGCGTTATTTTAAGTAGTAAAGATGGATTTCAGGAATGGAGCCGTTAAAATGTTCCCCAAGATAGACTAACCTGTGTAAAAATAAATAATGTAACATAATAATGAGCATTTTTTTGTAAATACACCACAGTGAAAAAACACATATCTAACACACCTTGTCACCCATGAAGGTCTAAAATACACACCCCGGGTAGTGTGTGGTTTCTTGTGAAAATGGAAAAACATCACGTGTTAGAAAAGTGTAACCAGTTGTTTTTTAACAAAGTGACACAAATAGGCTTCGAGACGGTGCTTAGATTTGTGCATCTGCTTGCAGTGGTAGGACCAGCACTCATTTTGGAGGACAGAGCCTTTTCCCGCAATAATCGGACTCTGATCCAGAGGCAAAAAACGGAAAAGGAACAAGAGGCGAAAGATTAGATAAACAGTGAAAAAGGGAGAAAGGAGAGGCGGAAAAGAACCAACAGTGAGATGAAGAGAAAGGATGTGAAGGGTGAGGCGATAAAGAGGTAGGAGGTGAACTCAAGACTAGGCAGTCTTGGTATCTGGCATTTGGCAGCAAGAGCGGCAAGCAGAAAAAAAAAAACTTTGGCACTGAATTATTTTACAAATCAAGAACTATGCAGTCCATTTCTTAGTGCTATCAATCTGGCAGAGAAGGGAATAGAGAGGCTTAGTCAAAATGTTGATTTGCCGAGAATCACACAATTTTGTGAAATCGGGACGCTGGGGTTACAAGTTTCGTTTTTTGGCTCTAAACTTTACAAAATAACCTCATCACAAGCGTCCTGCTGGAGTCACCTAAAGGACAACTAATGGAACACTATCAGCATTTCGTTACCAATTAAAAAATGCGTGAAATAAAACAAACAAGCTTTGGCAACGCGGCCGCGAAAGTGACGCGGCCGCGAAAGTGAAAGTGATCGCTATCGTGATTACGATCGCGTGCTACGGAGGAAAGACACATGGCGCTGCGCGCGTGCACGTTCACGTGCACTGTAGCTTTAGGCCACGGCAGCACTTTGAAAAGCCTGTATACAAAATGTCTTGGCCAGATCAGCGCAAGCGCTGAATCAGGCGAGACCTAAAAACATATAGAATGTCTTCTAGTTTGTCTGTTCTGGTGCTGAGGTGATGCTGTGCTGATGCTCAGATGTTGCTGAGTTATACTAACATGGTTGTAAGGTGGTAGTGTGCTTGTGCACAGCTGGTGCTCAGTGATGCTTTGGTGGTGCTGTGCTGGTGCTAAGGTGATGCTGTAATGGTGCTGCTCTAATGCTGAAGTGGTGCTGCACTGGTGGTGTGTTTATGCGGAGGTGGTGCTGAGTGATACTGGTGTGTTATTTAGTGATGCTGAGGTGGTGCTGAGTGTTGCTTTGGTGGTGCTCCGGTGATGCTGTTCTGGTGCTCAGGTGGTGCTGAGTGATGCTGTGATGGTTCTTAGGTGATGCTGAGGTGGTGCTGAGTGTTGCTTTAGTGGTGCTCCGGTGATGCTGTTCTGGTGCTCAGGTGGTGCTGAGTGATGCTGTGATGGTTCTTAGGTGATGCCGAGGTGGTGCTGTGGTGGCGTTGAGTGATGCTGTGGTGACGCTGAGTGACGCTGTGGTGACACTGTCATGGCGCTGAGTTGGTGGTGCTGCACTGATACTGAGGTAGTGCTGCGTTGTTAGTTAGCTGGCACTGCACTGTGTTAGTGCTGAGGTGTTGTTGCGCTGGTGCAGAGGTGGTGCTGCGCTAGTAGCGTGATTACAGTTGCCAAGCGCTCACAAATTCTAGTCCTCTGGGTAGCAGATTTATAATAATGGGACAATATGTTAGGGCAGTTTTCTGGACATCAGAGTTTAAGTCGAAGGTCTTTTGTGATGAGTAGTTTTACATGCAACCTTACGGGAGATTGGATTGTTGGTTGCTATGCTTTTGTTAGTGAGGGCAGGAGCTATAGGATGTAAGGTATGGTAAGTGTTGAGTATTGATGGAGCAGACCGCTCTCATTAAAGAATCCTTTCCACATTATTCCAGTGTGTGTGTGTATTCCATCTTACCTGAACTGCACCCCATCGAATTCCATCCATACGTATTCCCTTGTTGCTGTTGTGGGTGTTAGCGGACCAGAGGCAGCACAATTCATTCACACCTAATCTTTGACGCGATCTTTATGTTAACACAAAATACATGTGTATACAAACTCATGCAAGGTGCAAACGCAATCAATGTGAATTGGAATGGTGTCAGTTACCAAAATTGGGGCCAGGGTGAGTAACAGTGCAACAAAAGCGCAGTTGTGTTGTAAGCAAGGTGATAATTTGGGCATGGGGGGTGGGGGAGGAGGCAGGTGTACCCCCGGACTGGTTGGGTGCATGGTGCAGTGCAAAGGCCTGCCAGAGTAGCAATTTGGTACTGTAAGTTAGAGTGCGGGTCTTTGGAGAGTAAAGGTGATGGTCAGAGAGTCAGGGTCCATCATTAGAGAGAAGGTGACGCTGCCGCTGCTGCAGTATCAGTATGGGAGTTTTTTGTCTGGGTTTTTGTCAGTAAGTTTAGGGGCTAGCTGGAGCTAGGGATGCTAGCGTAAAGGAGGTACTTGGGGTGCTGATGGATGTAGGAATGGAAGATGTGCTGGGTACTGGGGGGTGGGAGTAGGCATGGGCACTGAGCTGTGCTTGTCCCACAAGGAGATCAGTGCCAGGGATGGCGATGCCCGTGCTTGCCCGCAAGCGCCAAAATAAGTACAAGTGAGGTTAGAGTGAGGGAGGGAGCCCAAGAGAGTGCAGCAGCAGAACACACCCTTCAGTGGCATTTTGCGAAAAGGGGCTTTTGAAGCTGCTGGGAGGTGTGTCGCATACAGGAAGAAATGGCAGCTGCAGCACACTTACCAGGGTTACAACCTCTACACACGAATGGTTTGCGGAAAACTCTTAATCCTTTAAAAAAAATGTAACAATTTTAGGGAGAGTGGCTTTCAACTGCCGGATTAAATTATTCAAAGCGGTCGGAATAATGCCCTTTGTATCGTCCCCAAATGATGCCAGGTAGCCTGGGTTAATTTGTGTGCAAGGCTTGGTGGCCTAACCACTCTCCTTTCTGCAGAGGTGAGGAGAGAACAATCCAGCTGATGCTCGGATAACGCTCAGCCACATTGCTTCCCTTTCTGCAGTCAGGCCATTTTAACTTGAAGGCAATTAACGCTATTAAATGGCGGGTCTGCATAAACACGTGGGTGAGAAGCGAGAGTGGGGCGGCTGCCTCTGTGCACCTCTAGAACCGACTGAGAGACAGTTTTGTTTCTATGGCCCGGCGGAATATGCGAACCTCACTCGAACCTGTATCGGAACGCAATTTATGCCTGAAGGAAATAAAACAAGCAACAACACGCATAAAAATAGAAAAGAACGAAACACACCTGTGTGCACTGCAGATGCCCCTTCACACTGCTGCAGCTGGCCGCAGGGCATGTTGTGCCACACCAGGGAGTCGGCTCAACATTCGATTGCACATTAGACGTCAGAACGGCAGCAGCTGTGGCAGTGCACTGGTCCGTAGCACATATCTGCTGGTTGGTTTGTCTGCCTTCGTAGCTGCGGTCACTGCCTTGTCATGCGCTGGGTGGCCTGACACTGAGCTAGGGTGACCAGAGTGCTGAGGGAGATAGACATGAAGAAAGAGCAGCATGGTACGAGGGGAGAGGCACACGAGGGAAAGAACTACATGCGAAAGTGATCGCGGTAAACATCAAAGCGGCCGCGAAAGTGAAAGTAATCAACAAGCCCAGGTGACAAGAAGGGCTGGGCGAGAAGGGAGGGGGGAATGCCAGCAACAGAGGAGCCCGCGAAAGTGAAAGTGATCGTGATTACGATCGCTACGGAGGAAAGACACATGGCGATGCGCGCGTGCACGTTCACGTGCACTGTAGCTTTAGGCCACGGCAGCACTTTGAAAAGCCCAGATATAAAATGTCTCTTCGAGCCTTTGGCTCGCGAGACCTAAAAACTATCTCAACAAAGAATTGCTCAAAAAACAGATGTATATATAAGCCTATATAGACAATCGATGGTATCAAAGGTTTCTGAGTGACACAGTTTTTTGTGTTAAATCCAATGAAGAGAAAGGGTGGGGCCCTGTGCAAAACGCTGACGCGCGTTTCGGTGAGACAACTCCTAATTACGGAGTACCACCTTCTTCAGGGCGTAACAGAACCGCATAAATTGAATCGGGACCTGGAACATAAAAGAAAGAAGTAAAATATATATATATGTGCATATATATATCAAGCAAAGGGAACAAATTCATATGTGACTATTCATACAGAGTGTCACTAAGCCAAACCAGAAAAGGATAAACGTTATTTCTATTAAAATATTATTGTTATTCATACGCACCAAGAGCCACGAGAGATAATGTGGAGAGACAACAAAAAATAAAAAATAAAGGGGCAAAGAGAGATGGACAAACAAAGAAAATAAGGCAATCACCACAAAAGAAGAATGTCGCTCTCTGTCCTAGGCTAAGTCTCAGAAAGAAGATTACCTGTATCGATAGAAGGAAGACTGTTCAGCGTAATTACTTCCAGACTGAAGTTTCACCACGAAGGAAGAATATCGTTCTAATCAAAAAGAGTTATTTAAGAAAACTAAATAAGACTACAACAGAAATAAGCAATAAATAAACATTAAGCCAAAGTACATAGCCAAATACTACTAATATATAACGGAAAAAACGCAGATTACCTAAGAACAATAAGGAACCAAAAATCTTCGAGGTTAATGGGCAGCAGGAAGCCCATGAGCCAGGATTCGATCTTTATTAAGAGAGAGAGACCCTCCCAGCGGGTTCAATTCTAATGCAGCGAGGGAAGAGAACAAAAAAGAGGAAATGTAAACGGACTGTAGCCTGCTGTCTAAAGCGACATAATACCACAGTCTGCAACGACATGCAAGATTGCAACAAAAATGTCGAGTTGCAAAAAACAGATAAAAACAAAGAGCCAAACGAGTACTTTGCTCACCTAGTGTCGAGGCCAGACACAGAAAGTAGCAGAAGCGTCTACTTGTTAGTATAGATTCAGAACAGATCAGCGGTAAGCTTTGAATAAGCTGAAAACAAGCAGAAAACAGTGAAATCGCTATAGAATCAAAAAAATGCGTGTTTAGGGAAAAATAATAGCTTTCATAGAAAACGGACCAAAATATAAATTACTCAAGAGAAAATAGAGGCCAGATAGAACTGCAGAGCAAAGTACCTTGAGGAATCAGCGTAGCGTCTGGAACGATCAAACGACGTCTAAGCAGAAGCGTCCATGAAAAACGATCGCTTGCGAGAGAGAGCCCGCCCGAATCAGGCTATTTGTACCCTCCAATCAAACACAAGTCAATTAGGGGCGTGTTCAAGATACAAATTAGCCAAAGGTTAAGCCGTAGTGAAAATAAAAGGGCCAGGTCGCTATTGAAACCTGTACTCATACGAAAAACGTTGTTTGGGGGCGAGTGCAAAACATGAACAGGCCAAAGATACAACCAAAGAGAAAATGAAAATAACAACCAAAAATATATAAAGATATACGGCAAAGTCAAGAGTTAAACCATAATGAAAAATAAAAAAAGTGAAATATAAATAAAAGAAAAGAGGGACAAAAAGAAGACCATGATATGACAAATAAAGAGGAGATAAAAAGAAGAAAAAAGAAAAAAGAAAAAAGGAAAAGGAAAAATGATATTGAAAAATGCGAAAAGCAAATCAATAATAGACAGTAACTAAATGAAAAATTCTGAAAGAGCGCGTGCATAAAGACAAATCACAGAAGCAAACAAATAAAAATAATAACAAAAGACAGGAACAAGAGGCGCTACAAGAGAAGTCTCAAAATGACCAAACATATAGAACAAGTCATGGAGAGCAATAAAGAACTAAATGGAAAAACTACATAAATGTATTCTCCCATTGAAGGGATTCATTCAGGCCCCTGTCCTTGGTGTTAAGGACAAAAATCCAAAAGACCTCGCGTTTTTTGCGTATGTTATCTGAATTGGACCCCTTCTGTGGGCGGATTTTCTCAAGAATAGTCCAACGCAGTTCATCATCTTTATGATTTTTTTCGATCCAATGGCCAACAAGGGGTGCTGTACGTTTGGACCGTCTGATATTGGATTTATGCTCCCCAATCCGAACCCTGACATCTCTAGAGGTTTCACCTACATAGGAGAATGAACAGGGACATTTTATAGCGTAGACACAATAAGACGTCCTGCAATTAGTCATCTCTCTCAATTCAGCAGTAAAACCATTGATGCAGATGGAAGTGCCAACAATAGCATTTGCACATGCATGGCATGTGCCACATTTGTGATTACCTCTAACAGGAGAGGAGCCCTCAATGGATTTTTGCAAAAAGGTTTTCTGGTCTGAATCTTTTGCTCTCACCAAAAGATTCCTGAGATTTTTATTTCTGCGAAACGCATAAACAGGTTTTGACATAGGAGATGTTTGTTCACCTAAATTCAACAAATGCCACTCTGAATTGATGATTTGTCTGATCTTATTGTTGAATGGAGAATGCTTGGTGACACAAACAAGTTTGTCTGCTTGTTCCTGGGATTTAGGTTGGAACATAGAGTCACAGTTGTAGAATCGCGCCCTTTTAGAGGCATCTCTCACCATCCTGGGAGGATACCCTCTGTTGATAAATTTCAGCTTCATAATTTCCGCATTGCGGAGATAATCCTTAATAGAAGTACAATTTCTGCGAAGACGCAAAAACTGGCTGAAGGGGATCCCGTCCTTCTGACTTCTAGGGTGGAAGCTTTCAAAATGAATCAGTGTGTTTCTAGCGGTGGGTTTCGTGTATAGAGACACCATAAGCTTACAGTCATGGTGTTCTATCCAAACGTCAAGAAACTCCAGTTTTACGGTACTGAAATGGGCAGTGAACCTGATGTTATTGTAAGCCGCATTCAACCATTCAATGTAATCGTTCAGAGATGGTTGGTCGCCGGTCCAGATGAAAAAAACATCATCAATATAGCGCGACCATTGTCGGACATTCTCAAAGAAAGGAGCAATTTCATTGAAGATGTTGTTTTTCTCATAGTCGCCCATGTTTAGACATGCAATGCTCGGTGCGCAGGCCGCCCCCATGCTTACTCCCTGCACTTGCTGATAGAGTTGCCCGTTGAATTCGAAAAAGTTTTCTTCTAAAACAATCTCGAGGCATTGTATCAAAAAAGTGCCATTGGATAAGGATTGATCAGAGGCAATGATGTTGCTTACTACCCTACAGGACTCCCTCTGGGGAATATTGGAATAAAGCGATTCAACATCAAGCGTTACCAGAATTTCTCACTCAGGGTCATAATCAAGGCCTTCAATCTTGGATATAAAATGCCCAGTATCCTTCACATATGATAACAGATTGCCCACAATCGGCTGAAGAAACTTATCGAGATATTTAGATAATGGTTCCGTTGCCGAGCCAATAGTTGAAACAATAGGCCTTAAAGGTGGATCATATTGGTCCTTGTGGGTCTTCGGTAGACCATAAATTATGGGAATGCGAGTATGTGTGGGTGTAAAGAAAAGGGCTTCCGGCAGGCATATGTCTCCTCTCTCAACCGCTTGTTCCACACCTCGCAGGATTCGACGTTTGATTCTGGGTTCAGGATTAGACCCAATTTTACAATAGTGTCTAGGCGACCCAAGTAGATCAAGCATTTTTTCTTTATACCTAGAGGTATCAAAAATGACGATGCCCCCACCCTTGTCACAGGGTTTGATCGTTAGGTCGTTATTGTTCTTAAGAGCCATCAGTGCAAGATTCTCTTCCCTAGTGATATTGTAGGTAGGTGTAGGGACAAATTTGACAGACCTCTGGATTTTGTTGAGGACTGCTTTCTCAAATAAGTTGACTTCCATGCCTAATGTCTCCAGGGGTTTCTATTTGATAAGGCCACAAGGGGGGGACATTGTCTAGAACTGCCACATATGGGCAACATTCTGAAGTCAAATTAATCGTAACATGGGCTCCCGCACTATTTGAGCCACTATCACTCACTAACTTATGGGTTATGGGCTGCAACTCAGGGTGGGGACTATCATTTTGTATCTTATTCACTATGAATTGCTGCGACATAGGTCTCATATAATCCGTAGGAAGAGATACACGTTCACGGTCCCTGTGGATTGGTTCGATAACAGTGCTGACGCCCTGTACCTCTCAGAGTGGCATTTAGCTGTCCCAGTATTGGACTCTGACGAGGTAGATGCTATGGTGAGTAATGCTAATTGACATTCCACCTCATATTTCCTGCTGGATGATTATGACAAACAGATCTGATCTTCTCCCATTAATCGATCAAAAGTTCTACCTTTTCTCTGATGGGTGTTAACAAATCCTCCATTATAGTTGTTATTTTAGCTGTTACTGGTGCCCAGTGTGACTATGCGTTTCTGTGTTGGCCTATTTTTTTGCTGCTAGTGTCCTGGGAGTGAAAGGACTGGACTTTGCTTTCTACATCCTTCTTCCAAGGTTCTCCAAGGCTTTGAGTTGAGCTTGTCTCCTGTTAAGCAGTCTCAGGGCCATTAAATATTTAATCGTGCTGAGAATTCTGACTTGCCAAGTGGTGCCAAATCCAGTTACTGGGCCCTTAGAAGTGAATTCTGGTGATTTCAAGGAGTAAATCCATGCATTGAGTCCCAGCATCATTTCAAACTTACATATCGCTTCCAGCATATAAAGCATGCTCCCCGTTTGGCACATTGAATGCAGCTTACAATGCAGGCCCCAGCTTTACAACACAGCGCATCAGATTCAGAACAACTGCTGTAACGTGAGTTTGGAGTACCGCATCACCGGAGTCCGTGACACACTGCTCTGACTTCAAAGCAGCACCTGCTTTATCACTGTGGAAATGATGCAGCATGACTGGACTTTTGACGCGTCATTCCTGGGCACTGATTTCTACATCAACACCGCATAGCAGTAAGGAACTGATTCTTCATCTCTACTAACAACACATCACCTCCCCCTCAACAGTAAGGAACCAACACATCACGTCCCCTGCCTAGCATGAAGGAACCTACTACTCACCTCCCTGTAGCAGTACAGAACAGATGCATCACCTGCTTTTTCGATTCTTCACCTCCCCTGCACCTTGCCTCATCTTTGATTTTTGACGCATCTAATGTATTTTGTCCTAAACAAGAGCATCCATTGATTTCTATGGACTAAATTTGCTTAATCTTCTACAGTGGTGGCTGGCACCTGCAGGGATGGGGAGCACGGGCACTAGTGAAGGAAGTATTATTTGGGGGGAAAAACTTACCTGACTCAACGCGACATCCTCATTCCGGACATCTCCATCACTGCAACTGAATGCTGGAACTCCCTTTCCCAATCCTGGCGCTGCACACATGCAGCATGTGAGCAGTGCAAGGATTGGTGGGAGCAGCCTCACTCGGTGCTCCACAGCACCCTGGAGGCCTGCACTGTCACTCAACCCAATTGTATTAAGACAGTTGGGTTGAGAGGGTTAAACTGGGCATGTGTGGCTGGCCATCTTAAGACTGCTGGCCAAAAAGACATGCGCACTTTAAATTGATCAAAACCAGCCCACCCTCCTCCCTGCTGAGTGACATGCTGCTGTCACTCAGCAGCGGCCCAGCCCCGTCCTGATGCTTGACTCAGTGGATGAAAAATAAAATGGTAATTAACCCCTTCGGTGCTCATGACGGAATGGTTCCGTCATGACCCACGGTTGAGCTGTGCTCATGACGGAACCATTCCGTCATGACCCCGCCCGCGCAAGATTCCGTCAGCACAGCGGCGGAATCTGCGCAGCATCGAAGGGGTTAATTACCATTTTTTTTTCATCTTTAAGGGATTTTTAAATGTGGCAACGCTCCCCCGCTCTAACGGAGGAGACGCCCCATATCTTTTAAAAGTGATATTTTGACTTCTGTATGTTAGATGTTTTTGGTGCTGGTCTTGTTTTATTCATTTAAATATTGGCTATGTTTCTAAACTGGTGTGGACTCCCTTTGTAATGTTTTCACTGGTGTGTGTGTGGGTCTGTGTGTGTATACACAAACACTTTACACAGATAAGCCTGACTGTGCTGTGCCAGGCTACCAAGGGGGTGGGCAGGGGTTCTCTTAGCTGTGTGACTCCTTTATCCTAACTAGGGTGAGGGTCCCTATTTGGACAGGGTGCAAACCCTTGTCAACTAGAGACCCCATTTCTAACAGGGGTATTAGTTCTTTGATGTGGCAATTTACAACTCTCAGTGTGATATGCTTCAATCCACTTAGAGAACAAACATACTTTTACCAACACATATTTGTACTTATTAAACTGCGCAATTTCAATTGTAGTGTTCAAAGGGGTCTTGTGGGGGAGGGAAGTGCCATCCAGATATTTGCATACTCTTCCTAACATTAAATGGTCCAGAAGTAAGGTATATTGAATGCATTCTCTGTGCTGCTTCATGAAAGCCCATGTTATGCCATCATTGAGAAAACAATCATAACATGCCATCTCTCTAATCATGTGGGATGGGGCATGTTATGAATGAGCCCTGACATGTATGAGGGAGTTACGGGGGTCCACTTGACCTGAAGGACCTATTCACAAACTTACTTGATCTCACATCTACCCCACCTTTTCTATTGTTCCTATTCCACTCCTAGTACTCTGGTTCTAGTAATTGTGTGAAGTATGCCTTGTCACCTCATGTGATTTTTGTGTGTCAGAAATGAAGACATGCACCACAATCAAAGACAGAAACAGTAGGTTCACAGTAACAATGTGTTAATCACAACTGCATGAACTCTGTGTACTGCTGACCTGAGACTCTTTGTAACCATATTTGGCAGGGTTTTATACATTCCATCAGCAGGCCATCTTTCATCCATGAGAAGTTATTACCCAAAAGGAAAAGTCCTTGTAATGGTTAGCTTCCTTCTCATACATGCATTCCCTTGGTCATGTTAAGTTATTTAAGGATGTGTGGAAATTGTTTTAATTCTTCCTGCGTAATTGGAGTAATTTAGTAATGCTGCATTACTCCTGTAACGTGGAATTACTAATTAATTCCACCATTCCGCCGGTGGAATTCAATCGCACTGTAATGGTACTTAAATGGGGCTTAGAAGGAGCAGTACCTCTATTGTTTAAAACAACTGCAGATTAACCAAGTATAAGTATTTTCAAATAAGTATGTAAGGGCACTGAAAGGTATGCACTGGAGTGGATACCCTTTGGTGCCCTTATACACTTATATAAGGACTCTGGGGGATATACACTGTACATTAAGGTGTCCACTCTGCCCCCTCATGAAATTCAGTGGAGGTCTGTGGAATTTTAATATAATTACGCTGATTCCACACAATAAAACTGTCCCAGTTCCACCCACCCCTAATGTTTTTTATTTTATTTTATGCAGAATTGTAGAGCATGCTATCAAAAAGGAAGGTATCCTGGAGCTGAGCAGGTGTGAGCCTTGCCAAACCTAGGGCCTAGTAGAACTACTCAAAAAGGCAGGTATTCAGCTTCCTGCAGAAAATCAAGTAAGGAGGAGGCTCTTATGTGTCGTTGCAGGGCATTCCACTCTTTATAAACAATATAGGGGAATGCTTCACTGTTGGATCAGGTTATCCAAATGTGTGAGATGGCCTGAGGTCTAGTTCTTGTTGTATTTCTGAGTTTGAGTGGGACCAGTGAGTCAGAACAGGAGGTTATCTAATTATTGAAATTCTCGAGGGATTTGGAGAAGCTGTTGCTAAGTCCAGGTAGTGTGCGTTGGGAGCGGTGTTCCAGTCCTTTTCAGTGATGCTGTTCGAGGTTTTGCGGGCAGGTCTGGTAGTGGTGCATGTGCACTGGACCAAGATGTGGATGGTGAACTTGATATGGACGTGACCTGTCCAGAAGGTCAGTGTGGGCTTGTTGACTCTAATGTTGTTGAAGGTAGTTACAATAAGGTCTAGAAGGTGTCTGGCCACATGGGTTGGTACCTTTACTTGTTGGGTGAGGCCCAGGTTTTGAAGGTCTTCACTGAGTGCTTTTGAGCTGTGGTCAGAGTGGTCATTTAGATGGAAATGCATGTCCCCAAGCAGGATGTAATTGCTTGTATCAAGTGTGAGTGGTCTGACGTAGTCCTTGACGGAGTTAGTGAAGGTAGTCTGTGGTCCCTGAGGTCTGTAGATAAGCATGCCGCTTAGTGTGAAGTTGGCTGCAACATGGAGCTTGAATGGCAGATGTTCCATGGTGGAGGGTGATGTGTCCATGGTGGTGGTGCAGCTGATGATGTTCTTATGGATGATGCTAAAGCAGCCTACAGGCTTGTGAAGTCTGTCTTGCTAGTGATCTTTTAGCTGGGGTCAGATGGATGTGGTGATATTATCTGGCAATGTAATGTTCCACCTGGAAAGGTAGGTCCAGGGCATTGTCATACAGCAGGTCCCAGACCTCTGTGTTGTATTTGGTGAGTGAGTGGGTGTTGGGGAGCTTGCGTGTGAGATAGGAGTGGTTGCAGGACTCTGTGAGTGTGAGAGAGTGGGGTGTTGGTTGGTGCAAGTGCAGTAAGTATGGGTATATTCATGAAAATGACAAAGTGCAGAAGAACATTTTCTAGGACTTGCGTGTTGTGGCAGTAGCATGTGAAGCTGGGCTGGGGTTGAGAGCATGGAGGATCACAGCGGGGTAGTGGTGGGAGGGAGCAGGACCAGGGCTCCTTGCACTGGCCGTGGTTTGTACAGGCTTGCCTGTGGTACACCTTTGGAATGATAGCTTTGTGTCCACAGCATGCGTCCACTGTGCTCACTCGCTGTGGCCGCCCCAACTTTCTTGTATTGTCTGTGTACATATGTGACTATGCCCACATTCTTTAGATTTTGTAGGATCTATAATTCTTCATGTGACGGAATTAAATATAACATTATGAAAATATACAAATTTAAAAATGTGAGTGGAACATTATGAAGTGTTTAATATGCTACAGTCTTATACTCTTATATTATATGTTGTTCTGATGTTGGGTCCCCCTAGGTGACCTCTAATCTTCAATTTCCATGTGTACGGGTGAGTTGGGATTCTACATTTGTAGTATCTTCCATGGGATCTAATAATTTAATCCTGTCCTATGAGTTTACAATAATAGAGAAATTGAGAGGGACCCCTTGAGATTAACAAGGGAAATAAGGTCCTCAAAACCACACAAAAGAGGGGATTCCCTTGCTCTTACAATTTTTCTAATAAGCAAATTCTAAATAATAATAAAACTATGAAGTATTCTTCATGTATTAAAAAAGGATTTTATTTAAGTGAATATTTATCTATAATCCTCGTATCAATAAGATGATATCACAACACATTCATTATCCCACAATTTGTAAAAAAACATTATACAGTACAATCAATTTAAAAAACCATATGATACAACTTTACAAAAAATCCAAAAATGGCCAGCATAATGGAGACAAACACAAATGTAAGACACTAATCTTGTTCTTTACCAATACACATCGCATAGAAACTCGGCAGAACAATTAATTGTAATTTAGATCTGTTACTAATCAATCTGTGCCGGTCATCGGATTGTGTTCTCAGAAAAGGCGTCGACGCGTTTCGATGGCTTCACATTGATACTACCATCTTTGTCAAGACACAATTTTGTTGCCTCCTATGTAATTTGATTTGTTTCTTTAATTTCTAAATGGAATGAATATATACGTCATTATTAGTGCAAAAACCATTTATCATTTCATTTATCATTGGCATATCTTTCTATCCCTTCTATACACCATGATAAAACCGTACCCCATCTTGTCACTTCTATAAAGGACAGCAGGTGATGTTGTTAACTCATATTTATCTGACATACCGCAGAAATACAACATTCCATATTAGTACGTACCCCATCGTCTTTATCATAGGGTCACATCATTATCAATACAATTTAATGTATAACAATAGATTGTCTGACCCTCATTTTATTCCACTGGCCTACCGAATATTCCATCAGTTAATCATAGTTACCAGAAAAATCGTTAACCATGTCCATCATTAATCATTGCTAGCATCAATGTCCTTTAATAAAAACATTCTTCTTATTCTCATATTTCTAATTACATGTAACGCCCTGAACGTCTCAGGATCGTTTAACAGACACGACAATGAGGACGCAACCACTTGTGAAGGGTTAGTTCTTTTAATGAAGGCAAATAAAATACAAAGAACAAACAAAAGTTATAGTCACTGGAATCCTCCAGGCTAAGTACGTTACCAGCCCACAGCACGGATGGTCCTAACCGTCCTCTGCATATACGCCGATCCCGGCGTATGCCAACAGAAGGCAGAAATGAAATGGCCGACAATGCCAATCATTAGGCTGTGAGGGGCACGAAGAGTGTTGGGGAGAATCGAGGAGTCAGGGAAACACCCAGCCGGGGTCTCTACCTGAAGGGAGCAGCCGCTCAACCTCTTCCTCAGACTGCACCGGGACGCGGAGTCACCTCCTGGTGATGCGTCACCGATACCCCAATCACAAGCAAGAAGACTGAACCGAGAGCAGCCGCTCGATCGATCCTGTGGACTTCCGAGTCTGTAACGCGGCAAACACCTCCTGGTGTGCGTTACAGCTGGCAGTCCCTGTGTCTCTGGTCGGGCTGGGAGTTACGACTCCAACCAGCAAAAGCGCCACTGCGCTTGGACTCAGCCGAGTCAAAAAGCGAAGCTCAATGGTTGACCGGTAGAGCTTCCGGGTCCTTCACAGGTGACGATGGGGCAAGACACGGCCCAGGGAGTAACGACTCGACCTACCTCCGTTCTTGCCTTACTGGAGCACCACTCCGGAACACTGCTCTTCACGAAGCAGGTACGTCGGTGTAAACACAATATCCGACAGCCTTGTACCTCCCGGTTCCTCCCTTTATAGGGCGTGTTTTCCTTGAGTTATGTAACAGCTCTCCTGTTTACATAAGGGCGTGTTTCCCTTGAGTTATGTAACAGCTCTCCTGTTTACATAAGGGCGTGTTTCCCTTGAGTTATGTAACAGCTCTCCTGTTTACATAAGGGCGTGTTTCCCTTGAGTTATGTAACAGCTCTCCTGTTTACATAAGGGCGTGTTTCCCTTGTATGACAGGAATTCTTGACATTACAATACCTTTACTATTCATTTTATAAAGACAATACAACTACTCTTTTACAGTTTATTCCAATTGCTCAGTCTTGGGTCCTACTAATTCAAGAGCAGGAAAAAATTCGAAACAATACCCATTTTGGTCTATATTCACGGGGGGGTTAGTTTCTATACATTCTTGTGGTACCCTCTTTATGCTACCTGTCTTTATATTATTATATTTACTACTTTGCTCACCTTCTTAAGTAGTTGGGACAGTGCGGGTTTTCGATACTCAACTTCGTATATAAGGAGAGATAATACTCTCTACTGATTTGCACGATCCTCTCCCAATTTTCCTCTTAAAGTTAAAAAGGCCAATCTGTCTTTTGGTAATCTACATGTAGAGAAAGAATTTACGTGAGGATGCCTGTATTTTAAAAGCGTATTCCTATCATCCCAATTCCTATTTCTTTAATTGAATTGAGATTTATATTTTGGCAATTGGCGCATGGGCTTGACATACTATTTACCTCGCATATAAAATGAAGCCGATTTTCCTTTATTCAGCCCGTTTCTCGTTCTTTTTGTGTAATATTCTCGTACCGGGCGGCCAATGCATATCAAACCCAGACCCCTACGAGGCTGCGTGTCCTCCTGTTAAATCGGGTGGGTCTAAAAGCAAGCAAAAAAGAGAAGAAGCTTCTTTTAGGTCTATGGCGTCCCTTAGGAGAGAGATCCACCTAATTAATTATACGTTAATCTTTCCTTTCAGCTCTAACCCCTCTTACCTCTTATTCTTAAAGACCAAGTTTCCCGAGGTACGCGTTTTCGGTTCCGGAGATTACCGTCTATGCACTCTCCAGTTCCTTATTTAATCTATGTTACCCCACTCCCAATTGGTTAACCATAGACACGTGGTCGGAGTTTTTGTAGCCTCGCCTGCATGTGTATCTATGGTAGATCATCACCTGGTTAAATCTCCAGAAGAGTTTCACATATTTTGATTCGATTACCCTCCTCACGTGCCATGGGTGTTCTACGACCTGCTATCCTATTGGTCTACATCGTCACATGAACTTGCTGATTATCTCTTTTTTTTGGTATATGTATTATTAGAGTGTGAACAAAACTTTATTGCTACCAATGCACAAGTACACTTGCAATTATAGAATATTAATCGTTTTTGTTCGTATATTTATCGTGGTACCTACGAGTAATCGTGGTGTACGGGTTTAATCCTAATCCGCCCGCGCTCTTCCAATCATAATCGGAGGGCCAGATTTGTATTTGGATTTCATCGTTTGCATCGCTAGATTCATTTCGAGTATTCCACCTAATTCTGTTCCCTCCTACTCTTCAAATCATATGAAAGGGAGTAAAAAAATGCGATGTTTCAATCCGATATAGTCTCACATATTTCATATTCGGTATTATATTCGGTTATTCTCTTTGAAGTTATATTAATAATGGATTGCATAGATCTATAATTAACCTTCCCTCAACATCCTAGTCCATTTTCAAATCGAGAAAAAGAGATTATGTTATCTGTTATTGGGAGATCAAGTTGTCTTATGTTATTAACTAGATCCAAATGAATATGTTTTCAAGGGCTCAACTATATTAAAATATACCTATCTTACGACCTCTTCTACTACTCATATTTATATTCACTTTATTTCCCTACATTCTAATCCGGATCTATTGACTGATTTCGGTTCACATAATCAGTATTGTCCTCAATATAACATAATCAGCTTCATCCAGTCCTCTCTAGAATTGAGCCCTTTTTCCACTGTGTTTAAATGGCATATGTACCATTGTTCTATTTTCTTTCTCATTGCATCCAAATCCCCTCCTCGTCTGTTCATTGGGATTTTCTCCAATATAAACCATTGGAAGTCATCACACTTGTGGTTCATTTTACAAAAATGATCTACCAGGGGGGCATTGTCTTTTTTTCTTCTAATAGCGGACTTGTGTTCAAGAAGGCGCACGCGTAGTTCCCTACTCGTTTCCCCTACATAGCCCAATCCACATGGGCAAATTAGGAGATAAACGATATTTTTGCTGCGACAGTTATTTAATGTTTCGGTGCCTAGATGTTTTCCCGCGAACGTTGTGTTTTTACATACCAGACATTGGGCGCATATTGAGCACATTCCACATTTATTGTTGCCTTTTGCTTTCTCACCTATTAAAGTATTTTGCTTTTCTATTACTGTTGGATATGTTTTCACAAGTGAGTTTTTGATGTTTTTATTTTTTCTAAAGGAGAAAAGAGGTTTCGGTAACTGTATTTCTGTCCCATAGTTTAGAATCTTCCAGTTTCTATTTACAATGTTCTTAATTTGATAGCTTATATTTGAAAACTGTGTGACAAAAACCACTCTCCCTGTTGCTAGAGTGTCTTTGCTTTTTTTTTGGCTCAAATAGACTCTCTCTATTATAAAATCTTGCTCTTTTCAGTGAATTTTTGATCAATTTGTTGGGGTATCCTCTTGCTTTCAATTTGGTTTTCATGGTCTCTGCGTGTAAATAAAAGTCGGAAATGCTGGAACAATTCCTACGCAGTCTAAGAAATTCCCCAAAGGGGATGTTATCTTTCTGTGAATGAGGGTGATTACTATTATATTGTAGGAGAGTGTTCTTGTCAGTAGGCTTAGTAAAAAGTTCTACGTGTAGCTCACTATTCACCTCTTTGATCTCAATATCTAAACATTCAACACTTTGATCGCTATAATTAGCTGTGAACTTTAAATTGGGGTCCCCCAAATTTATCCATTCAAGAAATTCAGTGAGCATTGTGCTGGAACCATTCCATATGAAGATGATGTCATCTATGTAACGGTGCCAGCACAGGACATTCTCAAAGAATGGAGCCATCTCATTGAAAATGTTCCGTTGCTCAAAATCTCCTACATAAAGGCAGGCCAGACTTGGGGCGCAAGTGGCCCCCATACTGGTCCCTTTTGTTTGTAAATATAGTTCATATTTGAAGAGGAAAATATTGTTTTTGAGTACCATCTTGACACAGGAAATAATAAAGTCCTTGTTGCCTCCTTTGAGGTCTTCTCCCTCCAGTATATTGGAAATTACCTCTATAGTATTATCTTGGGGGATGTTAGTATATAGGGCTTCAATGTCAAGGGTGACCAAAAGCTGGGTCACCCTGTTGAAGCCCTGCCCCTCAAAGATTGAAATGGCATGAGCCGTATCTTTTAAGTATGACCTCTGTTTTTGCACTATCGGTCTTAGGAAAAAATCCACGTACCTACTTAGAGGTTCTAATACTGATCCAATGCTGCTTACAATAGGACTCATCGGCGGGTCATGTACATTTTTGTGGATTTTAGGTAATCCATAAATTGATGGGATAACTGGATGTGAATTCATTAAGAATTTATATTCATTTTTGCATTTCCAACCTTCCTCTTTACCTCTTATTAGGAGGGTCTCCACATCCTTTTTTAGGGTCTCTATTCTGGTATATTTAATTTGCTGGTAATGCTCTTTCACATCTAGCAATTTTTTCATTCTCCTTTCATAATCTATTGAGTTAAAAATGACCACTCCGCCACCTTTATCAGCTGGTTTCACAATTATATCCCTACAATCCTGTAGAGATTTGAATGCCTTTCCTGATGGATACCCATGTTGTTGTGGATATTGTTCTGTGTAGTTCTTTTCATATTTTTGATCTCTATTTCTACTATTTTTTCAAAAACTTCAATGTTTTTGTCAATCTGAGCTTAGCTTGGGGTAAAGGTTGATTTTGGTTTGAAACCTGATACATTTGGATCGGTAATATACTCTTTATTCTCCAAAAACCTTTTTAGTCGCACTTTTCGAAAAAAATTTTTTAGATCACTCTCTAACTCAAACACGTTGTATTGAGCCGTAGGTGCAAAGCTAAAACCCTTCCGTAATACATCCTGTTCCTCCTTATTTAAGGGTCTCTGGGATAAATTTATAATAGGAAGTTCATTTACCTCCAATATTGCTTGTTCCTCGTGGTTAGATATCCTTGTCCTCCAGTGTGAGGTTGATGGTTTCTCTGGGGTTCCTGTCGATTGTACCCCCTGTAGCCCCTTTGACCACGATACGGGCGTTTCCCTAAAAAATGTTCCCGTTCATATGTGGGTGTCCCTTTATAGCTTTGTGGTCCCATCTGTTCCTCATCACTGCTAGAGCCAGAGGTTTCTGAAAAGGTTATATGTTTATTCCCTCCTTTGGAGTACACTGGTCTCTGAAATTGGGGTTTTTCCCATCTTTGCTCCCTTTTATTTTCAAAGTAATCTTTATCCGTATATGGATAAATACCTTCAACACTGAATCTCTCTACGTCTTTTCTCAATTTTTTCATTTTCTTGTTAGTTAGGTATTCCCTGTAACTTTGTGTTTCTCTTTCCAATTCCTCAATTTTATTTTTGGCTTCCTCTAATGTAAGACTTTGTTTTAACTGAACTTCTAGGTCCTCTATCTCTCGTTTTTTTATTTCTAACAGTTCTTGAGCAGTTTCTATAATTAGAATGAGCCAATCTCGACTGCATCTGTTTGCAATGTGCGTCCAGATCTCAATGAATTTGGGATTCTCTACAAAGAGACCGGGTTCATTTCTTACTTGCAGTCCTATTGGTATTACTCCTGCTTTTAAGTATTCTATTAGGAATTCTGCATGGAGTTCTGTTCTGATTAATTTCTTTTTTTGATTTAAAATTTTTACCAATTGGTCATGACTTGTATTACTGAGTCCTTTGGAATTACCACTACGGGGATTTTGATTTATTAATTTATTAATTTGATCCTCCGTAAATCCAAATGTTTTTAATCTGTCCATAATTGGATTAATAGACTGCCCATTCTTTTTGCAAAAAATGGTGGATTAATAACGTTTCTCTGTTGGTAAACAGACAAAACCTCTCCAACCAACAGGTTGTGCAATTAATATTAGAGAAATTGAGAGGGACCCCTTGAGATTAACAAGGGAAATAAGGTCCTCAAAACCACACAAAAGAGGGGATTCCCTTGCTCTTACAATTTTTCTAATAAGCAAATTCTAAATAATAATAAAACTATGAAGTATACTTCATGTATTAAAAAAGGATTTTATTTAAGTGAATAAACATTATACAGTACAATCAATTTAAAAAACCATATTATACCATAAAAATCCAAAAATGGCCAGCATAATGGAGACAAACACAAATGTAAGACACTAATCTTGTTCTTTATAATGTTTTTTTACAAATTGTGGGATAATGAATGTGTTGTGATATAATCTTATTGATACGAGGATTATAGATAAATATTCACTTAAATAAAATCCTTTTTTAATACATGAAGAATACTTCATAGTTTTATTATTATTTAGAATTTGCTTATTAGAAAAATTGTAAGAGCAAGGGAATCCCCTCCTATGAGTTTACAAAACAGTAGATGACAATACAAGAAAATTAGATCCCCAGAGAGAATAAATGCCAGACTCTCATTTTTATAAGGGATAATCTTAGGAAGTCTAAAACATGGGAATCTCTATACAGCAAATTAAGAACATTTGGGCATTTTTCCACACATTGAAATGAATAGGCAGTAAAAAAGCCTCTCATGATTGAGAACATTTTGGTGAATTTCGTCCTGTGGCACTCGACCAATGAGAAAAAAGCACAACGTCATTTGATGAAGCACCTGGGTCACGTGACTCGGAGGAACACTAGGTATTTAAGGTCAGAAAAATATCCCCATGTTAAGATGCGGGGACAGTTTGAACCAAACAGGGTCACGGCTGATAAGAGACCTTTGACGAAGTAAGTGAGGTATAAGTAGAGGCTTTGATGGGTCCTCTGACTAGGTAAACCTAGACTTTAATATTCTTATGTAAGTTTTCTTTTACTTTATTGTTAAGAGAGTTTGACTATAAGATCCTCCTTCTTCCTTACCCTTATGAATCTCTAAATAGGATGCTAGTAAGTAAGTGGAATGAGCACAAATCAAAATGTACATGCATGATTAGTGCAACACATACATTATCTTGTTAATCTCAAGTATAATACTTGAACACAGTATACCAGCTTAGTGCATGCAGAATAAGTGCACATTTTAAGAGTAACTGTGATGGAGACTCACACTTTGCACTGCTTATACATTGATCCTGCTTGATGTGAAATAATCACAGTGATCACTAAGACAAATGTAGAACAATACACACAGATGTATTTAATGATGCCGTGCTTGATTAATTTCTTCTTATATCAACAGAGAAATCTGAACATAGAGACCAAATGTGTTGGTATGTATGGCATGTATGAGTATTGTGAAATGGAAGATTCACAATGGAATGCACATAAATAAGATACTAACAGAATCCTTGTGAGGTCCTGGTAAAAGTCCACTAGCCCGGTGAGGCATTGGTGTGATTAATGAAACATGTTGAACCAGGGATTTAGAGGATCTTATTTCTAGTGCATCCCCACCTGTTTTTAACTCCATCAGGTGCCCTTTGAAAAACAAATTAAGCCTCAGGACACCCTAAACTATTTTCAATCTAGGGTCCCACTCATTAACCAAAGAATTATCTTGGCTACCAAGGTTGAACCCATCCTGACACCTAGTGCAGGACTCTATGATGAAGCATACAACTTGGAATTCCAGTGGGTGAGAGCCCTTTTAACACCGTAAGGTTGTACCCTTGTATGGGTATAGAGAGTTAATCTAAGCATAATAGGGGTTGCCTCCTGTTGTTTTTGGATGGTTAGATGTTTGGGAGAGTCAGAAAACCCTCACTCCTTCCTCTTTGGAATATAGAATCCTTAGAATGATGAGACCTTTTTATCTATGTCATGAAATAGAGCACTCTCTACTGGCCTATCATGTAAAGGTCAGCTTTGTATGTAAAATACCAGTCCTTGCACTGAATATACAAGTACATGCTAAGTACCTGTATGTTTAATAGGTGTGTGACATGTGGTAGTAACATACAGTGTTTGGTAAGAGTCTGGTGGCCCTAGGTTTATCATGGCACACAATGAAGGACTGATATAGCTTCCTCAGACAGTTAAAGTGTATTGCCTGCATTCCTGTGGCTAGATCGTGGAGATCTGAATACCGAAGTAATGAAGGATATAGAGTGGACTGCCTTTAGAAATTCAATGAAAGTCTTGTTATCAAAGCGTTTCTCAGTAGTCCTTCCTGAGAACTATCATTTAGCAGGTCTAAGAGGTGAGAGTTTGGACTACAGTTTCTGTTGTTCAAGTTGATGAAGTTACTTTGTGGGTTCTACCTTCTTGTCTGTCCCTGAATACTGTGTGAGAAAGGCCAGTGACAGACAATCCATAGTGCACTTGTTTCGGATACTCCAGCTTGGAGCTAGCACCTTTGCTACATAATGTGAGAGCTATTACCTTGTGTGTCTGAGAAATAGCGAGAAAATGTCATTTTAAAATGAACCAACCCAAGTGGGTTATAAAACAGCATACATTGGATCCAAATTCTCTATCTGAAATATGAGTATAAATTCGGGACTTGCACCAGCCCTCTTGTATCTAAGTTCTTCTTGCAGAAGGAAGGGAGTGCTCCAAAGAGTACTCAAAAGTACTGCTCTGTCACCAGAGCTGGTGTCTGCATGACAGACGGTCTACTAGATATTAGGAGACATCTCATGAAGTATGGAACCTGCTGGAGAAGCTGAGAGTCCGACTAATCATGAAGAATGCCTGTTCAGAGAGGGAAGTAGAGTGTCTGGCATTGGGTGAGCCTGCCCAGGAGAAGAGGCCTAGCATTTTCTGGACACATGGAACACCCACAGGTAGCTGACTACACACAGGAAGTGGCACTGATAACGCCCAGAAGTGTGACGGGTCCTTCGGTCTCCTATTGCACTTCCTGCCATGACCTGAGTTGGGCACCAAATCATCAATGTGCTTCCTAACATTTCTGCCACCCTCCTTGATGGCCCGGTACTGCCAATGTCGCTAGAGGCAACCATCAATGAGTTGCTGCTGCATCATCCAAAGATGAGTGTCTGCCTACATTTGGACTAGAGTCTGCATCATCTGAAGGTAAACACCTGCCTGCATTGGCTCAGATGCTGTGAATCCAGACAACCCAGCCAAGAGCGCTGTTCAACACCAGTGGAACAGGGAGACGCAACACCAAGTCTTTGTTCCCCTGTCCCTGATGCTGAACCCCTGGGGTACAAGGTCACTGGCTGCACCAGCCTGTGCAACTGATTCACACTGCCATTTGAACAGATTGAACAAATCAGAAGCTAAAACTGAAACCTTTACCAATTTAAAGATATGTGGCTAATTCACTTTTTAACTGACCTATAAATTACAACTTGGGATTATTGATAGTGATCTGCTCCTATATTTAATCCATGCCTGTAACCATATCCTTGACCTTGAGAGAGCGGCAGGGAACCGGGTACCATACAGGGTAGTAGCATTCCATTCGAACTCATAGAAAGAGTACAATCCTGTCCCGGGAGCCCAACTGGAGTACCTAGTATTTTGTTTTGTTGTATTATTAAAATACTTTATTTTAACTAAAAGATAATCACTGGGATGGACATCATACTATTGGGTCTGTTGTTCAAACTGTGAGTTCGGAGCTCCTGCACTCGTTACTTCCACCCTAAGAAGCCTTTAACCGCTCAACGTCGCGACCTTGATAGTTGATAGTGAAATATGGAAATGTATCATTGGCTCAATTTGCAGAACCATAATAGGAGATTTTCCTCAATACTACCAAGTATTATATATGTCACAGTGAGCTGAATATCTCCTAAATCTTACAGGGCTGGTATGCATTTCTCAAATATATGCATCAAATATTTTGTCAGTTGTAGACATGAGGCCATCATGTGAATTTGCTAGGCCTTTTATCTGTATGTTGGACAGTTACTGTCTAGTTAATTCACATCCCTCTCTTTGGAATTCTTAAGGGGTATAATACTGAAATTAATGTTGATATCAACCAACTTCTTGTAATGCTACAATTGGTACTTCACAGTAGGCATTTCTTTGCACATCATCATGATAGGTTCTTTCCTCATTTTCATCTTCATTAGTAATGGATTCCACCCAATAAAACCATTTATCTTCCCATGTTTACAAATCACATACAATGTCTTGAGGAAAAAATCTACACATCCTTATTCTACATTTGCCCTTGTCCTCTATAAAGTGTTTCAGCATAATAACTGAAACTCTCATGTTTTGTTTTAATAATATATTCTTTATTTGTGGATATTGAAAAATTGTAAATTAGTGAACCTATTTTCTCCCTGAAGGTTTTTTACTGATTTCACACAATGATCATCACACCGCTTATAGGTAGAGTTAGATAACGCTTCATTGCCTTTACTCTGGAAAAAGAGATGTAAATGAGGGTTGTCTCAAATCAGCCAACCTGAATGCCAGAACCTTCAAGAAATGAATAATATTATTCTAGATCTTAGATCTTACTCAGATACAACTTTGGAATATAGATTGGGAGGACTCTAAAGAGGTACAGGAACTTGGGCGGACAGCCATTTTTGTAGAATTATAAGACCTAATTGTGGTCAAGGAAAAATGTTCCCATTTCTTTAAAGCTATACAAGTATCATTGGCTTGTGGGTTGCTTTAAACATGCCTTTAAATGTTCTAATCAATCTAATACTTAAATATACCATTTTTATCTACTGCCGTTACTTAGATTTTGTAATATAATATATGTATTCTAAAACGTGTACTAACATCCAGAATCAAATTCAAAATGTTGTGCTGACTCAGACACAAGGAGATCATACAGGCTCAGTTACAAGCAGGGGCAGCCCATGCAGGTAAGAGCAGAGGGGGGGAGTCAGGTGTGGGGGGGAGGGGGGAGTCTATAGACGACGAGGTAAAGTTAAATTAAAAAAATAAAAACTACTTACCTTGTTGTCGCCGCATTGTTGAGTCGGCGATGCGACGAGCGCATGGTAAGTGGTTTTCCTTTTTTTATGGAAGTTTATCTCATCATCATCTGTCAACTCACCCCCACTGCTCTTATCTGCATGGGCCATGCCTGGTTACAAGCCTGAGATGGTGATTGGCCTCCATCAATGTGGTGCTTGCTAGACTTGGACCACGAAATAGCAACTCTATGTGGCACGCTAGAGAAGCACACACTCCAAGACTATGGTCAAAGGCTCCACACTGAGGGGGATAAATCAGGGCATCTGCTAGTATAGCTACTGAAGAGAGAGGCTCTGTCTACCCCCAATACCTTCCCTGAAGGGGACTGATGGGATGAGGGTTGTGACACAAACCAGTATAAATGTGCAACTGGCTAATTACTTGGCCCGGCTCCATAAAAAAACACTGAAGGAGGGTGAAAATCACTTTGGAACTTCCTGGATGTTCCACTGATATCACATGAGGATAGATTAAAACTAGAGGTAGAGAATAAACAGAGGGAAGTAGTTGCATCCATAACCAGACTGACAAAAATAAAAGTGCCATCGGTAGATGTGTTTCCATTGAAGATTTATCAAACTTATTCTGACACTCTGGTGGATAGACTCTTGGGGGTATGTCTTGAGGCTTACCAAATGATGGTCCTTCCCATCACCATGAAGGAAGCTGTGGTAGTCAGGATAACCAGAGCAGATAAGGACCCTGACAAACTGTCCTCGTACAGGCCCCTGTCAGTGCTGAATGTAGATATGTAGATGCTGTTAAGGGTGTTGGCTCCTATAACCTAAGGTGGGGCATTGGTACATGAGGACCAATGTAGCTTCATCCCCAGTATTAATACCATGAGGAATACAGCTTTCTCTACTGCTGTTTGCCGCCCAGGTCTCTCAGCTTTAGGTCACTTGGATCCAACCTTGTTCTTTGGTGGTGTACATTTTGATCACCTGGCTGTGTTGGTCACTTCCACCTCCACCTATGCTGCTGGTTGCCCTTTGTCCTTCTAGCTACTTGGGCAACCACTCTTGCTGCCAGGAACTCTGCACCTCATCAGTTGTTTTGGGTGATTGCTGGTGTCTAACCTTGGTTCACTGCTTCTGAGTGTTTTCTCCAGTTCCTGTCACGTTTGACTGGCAGGTGCCAGTTCTTAGGAGGGTCTCCTTGCATAGGGTTACTCGCCCCTTATTTTCAGTTTTCTCTCTGTCCACAGATCATGGCATGAACACTGCAGGGAGCCTGAAAATCATGCACTGAAAACACACCCCAACTATAATGAGTGCCCCCCACATTGTGTATTGAATGCAGCCATCCTGTAGCTTCAGAAAGTAAATGTTCTGTGGTTAGTTGCAGCCTTTCAACAGATGAAAACTGCCTTTTATTTTCTGATGCAATCATTCAGTCTATGGAAGTGCTCACAAAGAGTAGTCGAAAGTTTACCGAGTGTCATCTGGCGGAATCAACAATGCAGCTCAAGTGGAGCTAATGGAAAGATGTGATTGTCTTTTCAGGCTGAGCGAGGCCGGTGAGAGCATGCGCTAGCACATACCCTCTTGCTTGCAAGCCTCTTGTGTCTAAGAATGGGCTTAGCACCCACCTACAGCTTACATAGATTGGGATAAATGCTGCTCTTCTTTGCTGCGTTCTCATTGGGCAGCAATTGCCATGCATCACTTCCCTATGTTTCTGTTCCGCACAGAACAAGTACATGTTTATCACTAGTGATTTATGTCCCTCCACTAGCCATCCACGAAAACTGGTAATTAAATAATTCAAAGAGCAGCCCAAGGAAGATTAACAACCGGAAAACAAAAGTGCAAGAGGTCATTTTAACCCATCTTCTTTACCTCTCCATATCGGTCTCTTTCGATACCTTGTGCACTATTTGAGCAGCAGGTAGATGTACCCACTGCAGGAGTGACATCAGTAAAGCGCATGGAGAGGCAGTAAATTAAAGAGTACAGTCCTCTAACCCTGTGAGCATCAGACACTGCATGCTGGATTGAAGCTCTGTGTGCTCACATGCATGCCAGAGGTCATGCAGAGGGTCCCTATCCCACGAAGCTTGCACTTATGCTGCTGACAGCGGAACTGCTGGAGACAGCAGCTGGAGATGCTATTTATACGTCTCACAAAATAAGTGAACCACTAGTGGCTCAAAGCATGGCCGGGAGAAGAAGGCAATTACCACTATGATAAACAAAACAAGCATTTGCAATGCAATAGGTCTTGCCTTAGCGAGAGTTTAAGCTATTGGCATTGCAAATGGCAATTCCTTTTATTTTTCGGTTTTGAAAATAAACACATAAATAAAAGGCATTTTCATTTATGGATCACTGATAAAACATTAAGGGGTCTATTAGGATGGCGGTTGGAAAACCACCATGACCGCCATGGAAGCGGAAAACCACCGCCCGCCGGTATTGTTGAAAAACCGGCCGGGAAATTAGGATGAACTGCCTAAAAACACCGACCGCAGCGGAACAGGGCCAAGAAAAACCGTCCCTAGAGGGCGGAGATGGCCAAATTCCGTCTGCGGCGGTCGCATTTGCAGTGGAAAAACACTAACCGGCCATAAGTATAGCAGAGACACTGCACGGGAAATTATGATATCCCCGATAGTCCTGTGGTACGTTCCGCTGTCTCCGACTGCCGTGGTCACAAACAGGGATGAATGGGAGAGCCAGCGGAAGAGCTGCAGCATAGCCACCACTGCGGATGATCCGTGAAAAATATGGCGGACAAATTAAAAAACCCACAATACGGCCAAAAAAGTGCACACAGCAAACTAGCCACGCCCCCCCACAAACACAAAACACACCCCAATGACACAACCACATGTCAAAAATAAAAATACAATTCCCAGGACAACACACACAACACACCTGACAGCAATACCCCATTTGGACCCACCCACATAGCTGAGTATAAAAGCAGCCCCTTCCCTGACCACAAAACGGACAGGCAAAGCAACACAGCAGCACTACCCACATCACACACAGCACCACCACCACTTCTACACCTGCACTACTAACCCCCGGCACATCACACACCATATACATCACAAGCACACCCACCACTCACACTCCTGCATCCACAACCACTTTGTACACCACACACCATGGCAACACATAAAATGCCCAAATTCACAGAGAATGAGTTGACTGTCATGGTAGATGAGATAGTCAGAGTGGAACCACAACTGTTTGGTAGCCTGATTCAACAGACACCATTAGCCACAAGAACACAAATGTGGGCAAGGATACTCGAAAGGGTCAATGCAGTAGGGATCACCCCGCGATCAAAAAATGAAATAATGAAGTGGTGGCATGACATGAAGAGGGTTGTCAAACAGAAGGAGCAAAAACCGTGAGCTGGCTCAGAGAACTGGTGGTGGCCCTCCCATTCCACCAAAACCATTCACACTATGGGAGGAGAAGGTGCTTGCCATATTGCATCCAGAGAAATAATGAAGTGGTGGCATGACATGAAGAGGGTTGTCAAACAGAAGAGGAGCAAAAACCGTGAGCTGGCTCAGAGAACTGGTGGTGGCCCTCCCATTCCACCAAAACCATTCACACTATGGGAGGAGAAGGTGCTTGCCATATTGCATCACAGGAGTACTCGGGGGAGTGGAGGCTGGTAAGTACAAACAAATGACTACCACCGCACTGCTATGTACTGTTTTGCCCAACTACAAAGCTACACCACCTAGGACAAATTCTATACATCTGCACCACACACTCACAAAAACATGTCTCACAGATCCAACATCCACTCACTCCCATTCACCTCAAAGGTAGCTAGCAACATAACCCTGGGGGCATGTGTACAGACAGCCAGCACTACAACTCCCACCAGGCCCCCTTGTCCCACAGCATCAGCAAGATGGAGCCCCCCCACCCCACCCAGAAGCATGTGTCAGCCATTACATAACCCACATCAAACTTACAGGTAGGTAGCCATCTTCCCTAGGAGGGCGTTTGTGGGTGGGAGGCCAGCACTACAACTCCCACCATGCCCCCTGTCCCACACCTGAGCAGGATGGAGCACTCACTCCCACCCAGAAGCATGTGGCACCCATTGCATTGTTCACCTCCACCTAACATGTAGGTAACCATCTTCCCTGGGAGGGTGTTTTGGGGTGGGAGGCCTGTATCACTACTCCCACCATGCCCCCTGTCCCACACCTTTGCAGGATGGAGCACTCCCCTACCCAGAAGCAGTTGCAAGCCAATGCAGTACACCAAACAAACTTACAGGTAGGTAGCCATCTTCCCCGGGAGGGTGTTTGTTGGTGGGAGGCCAGCACTACAACTCCAACCATGCCCCCTGTCCCACCCCTGAGCAGGATGGAGCACTCCCCCACCCAGAAGCATGTGGCATCCATTGCATTGTTCACCTCCACCTAACAGGTAGG
Organism: Triturus cristatus; assembly: GCF_964204655.1. NCBI lineage: Eukaryota > Metazoa > Chordata > Amphibia > Caudata > Salamandridae > Triturus > Triturus cristatus. The sequence continues at coordinate 335,440,666 of NC_140594.1, read as the reverse complement.
TAGCAATCTTCCCTGGGAGGGTTTTTGTGGGTGGGAGACCAGCACTACAACTCCCACCAGGCCCCCTGTCCCACACCGGAGCAGGATGGAGCACTCACTCCCACCCAGAAGCATGTGGCATCCATTGCATTGTTCACCTCCACCTAACAGGTAGGTAGCCTTCTTCCCTGGGAGGGTGTATGGGGGTGGGAGGCCTGTACCACTACTCCCACCATGCCCCTTGTCCCACACCTCAGCAGGATGGAGCACTCACCCACCCAGAAGCAGTTGCAAGCCAATCGGGTACACCAAACAAACTTACAGGTAGGTAGCCATCGTCCCTGGGAGGATGTTTGGGGTGGGAGGCCTGTACCACTACTCCTACCATGCCCCCTGTTCCACACCTGAGCAGGATGGAGCACTCACTCCCACGCAGAAGCATGTGGCATTAATTGCATTGTTCACCTCCACCTAACAGGTAGGTAGCCATCTTCCCTGGGAGGGTGTTTGTGGGTGGGAGGCCAGCACTTCAACTCCCACCATGCCCCCCTGTCCCACACCAGAGCAGGATGGAGCACTCACTCCCACCTAGAAGCATGTGGCATCCATTGCATTGTTCACCTCCACCTAACAGGTAGGTAGCCATCTTCCCTGGGAGGGTGTTTGGGGGTGGGAGGCATGTACCACTATTCCCACCATGCCCCCTGTCCCACACCTCAGCAGGATGGAGCACTCCCTGACCCAGAAGAAGTTGCAAGCCAATACAGTACACCAAACACAATTACAGGTAGGTAGCCATCTTCCCTGGGAGGGTGTTTGGGGGTGGGAGGCCTGTACCACTACTCCCACCATGCACCCTTGTCCCCAGTACAGCAAGATGGAGCTGTCCATACCACCCAGATGCATGTGGCATTGAATGGCTCACCTCAAACAAACTAACAGGTAGGTACACATATTATTCTGTCTTGTGACACCACTGAGCAGGATGTAAGCCTCCACCATGCACACACAGATATGTCACATAACACAGCCAAATGTGAGCACATAACAGATAAGTAGCCAGTACATGCACCCACCCATTCGTCACAAAAGAAATGGTGCCATATGACAACACCAGCCCTCTCATTGCACAAATATGCACACCGACCCCATTGCCACGCACAGTGTGCACACAGGTAAGCAAAGTAAACTGTCACAGCTACAAAGTGTGACACACCAATGCACATATACAAAAAAGTCTGGGCACAATCATGCACAGCACCTATTGACATGTACAGTGCCATGGGGCCAGAGCAACAAGGACCATTCGAAAAATAAGAAAGCATGTTTGGTGGTACAAATCAAGATACGCACATGACAGGACAAAGGTATGCAGGAGATGACAATGGCCAGTCGTAGGCCAGATGTGACGTTCTGCCAGGTCAGACAAATCAATAAAGAGTCCGCAATGAAATAATATGTTGTGCCAGTCCCTAGATGTCAACAGGTCCCTGTAATCACAAATTATGCATGTGGCGCATGGTATGTATTGACACCTCACACCATGGACAAATGATGCATGTACCACTGCATCATGTCAGGAGGCACAGTAATGCACATAGAAAACAATGTGATGATCAGTCAACTGTGCAGTGTACAAACAGTGAATGACACACAGCTAACACAAAGCTGGTGGAGTGCACCACAACGACCATTTCACATCTGACCCACATGTGACCAAGAACTCACTACAGAGGATAGCACCAGCAAACTGCAGCCAGTCTCCTCCCCCCGGTACATGAACTCTCGGATGTTGACTCTCGGGATTCTCTGGACGATGAGCTTGAATCCGTCCCATCTGGTGTGCCAGGGCGCACCAGGTCTCAGGACCCTATCGTCCCCCCCACCACATCTGCTGCAATACCAACGTCTCTGCAGACCACTGCTGTCACAGCCTGTGCATCCTCCACCACCACCATCACCACCACCACCACCAAAATCACCACCACCAGCGCTGCCTGCAACACTCCTCTTGTCCCAGTGGATGACCACCCCACACCACCGACTGAGAAGGGCAGGGAGAGAATACGGGTGCCTACAGTGGTGAGACAACAGGTCTGTGGCAGCAGGGTAGGTGGAAGGGGCAGGGTCACCCACAGACAACAAGAGGCTGGGACCCAATCCCTGGACCACATCACCAAAGTCCTTGGGGCATATAAACGGGCCCAGGGACGAATGGGCCAGTCAGAGGAATGGTTACGCGAGTTCATCCTGCTGAGGAGGTCCATTGCACCCACATGGGACAAATTGTGGACCTTTTGGGCCAGCAAGTGGCAGTACTGAGGGACAGGCCTGCGCCACAACCAACACCTCCACCTCCCTCTGGTGGGCCGCAGGATGACAGTTCACCATCCTCCCCATGCGGCCACAGAGAGGGGTGAGTCCTCAGACCCCACTGGCCCTGCAGCAGGGCCCCCCTGCCAAGCGACTAAGGGGCCGTCCTAAGAAAATCCTGGGAGTAACAGGAGGCAAAGCACCTGCCAAATGCCAGTCACAGAGCCAGCCTTGATGGCAACCCTCTTTACCACTGCATTAACTTTTTGGGCAGTCCTTCCCCACACTGCCCTGTGAATGGCATCTGTCTGTTGGACAGGGTCACCACATCAATGTGGTGACTACTCGATTATCTCTTTTACCATAGCTGTCAACTCACTGCTACACTAATCACCTCAATGTAAATGTATATCCCCCTCACATATCACTATTGTAAATAAAAAATCCTTACACACATGTCGTTGTGTCTGCTCCGTCTTTATTCCAGGATGTACAGTCTTCAACATGATCACAATGTACCATGAGAATGAGCTGTATGTAGGCAAGGAGAAGTTGAAGGCACCTAGGAAAACACAACAGAACAACATTCACTGGTCTGGGTGTGGCATCACACAACACCTACCATCAAGATAATCCAACATGCACACGTCACAATGGGCAACAAGTGATAACATACACATCCTGTAGATGTTCCTAAATGACCTGTCCCAGAAAAATTGCCAAGCACCACTGAGTCTACAACCGGCTGCTGTCACAAATCTCACATACCCCTTCACAACAGCAAAATCATCAGACAAAGGGTACGTTGTACATTGTCACCCACCTTCAAGTGAAGTAGCGGGTGTTGAGCTGTTGACGCAGGTCAACACCTTCCTCCTCTCCACTGTCCTCATCACTGGACATGGGTTGGTTTGCAGGCTGGGGCCTTGGGTCCTCATAATCATCCAGGAAAAGGGGAATCTCCTTGTGAATGGCTAGGTTGGGGAGCATGCAGCATGCCACTAGAATCTGACACACCTTCCCGGAGAGTACACCAGTGCACCTCCGATCTTGTCCAGGCAGCGGAAACGCGACTTAAGCAGACCAAAAGCACACTCCACCACACAACGTGTCCTCCCATGGGCATCATTGTAGCGGACTTCAGCCGGGGTCCTGGGATTCCGCAGTGGGCTCAGCAACTAGGGACGGTTGGGATATGGAGAGTCACCTAGGTAAGACAAACACAAATAAACATTGCAATGTCGCCAAGGCAGAGGGCAGCGGACAGCAGGTCACACACCCAGCATGCCATACGACTAGGCAAACTCATCCACAATCCATGCACGCTCAGGAAGCAGATTAGCCATCAGCAGGGATACAATGCTGTTCCGCAGGATGTAGGAGTCATGGGCTGAGCCTGGGAATTTGGCACACATGTGGGAGATGATCATATCTGCCAGACACACCACTTGCACATTTATGGAGTGGTAATGTTTATGATTCCTGTAAATGTGCTCACGTGGTGCCTGTGGTGGCACAAGCCCAACATGGGTGCAATCAATGGCACCAACAACATGGGGGATGTATCCAAGGGGATAGAAATCTCCCTTCACAGCTGCCAATTCAGGACCCTTGGGGAAATGGATATATCTGTCCTTGTAGATCTTCATGGCGGACAGAATATCACGCAGCACCATGCTGAACATAGGTTGTGATATCCCACCTGCGCTGGCCACCATGTGCTGGAATGATCCTGTGGCAAAAAATTGCAGGGCCGCCATCACCTTATAAGTAGGGGTGAAAGCTGTTGGATGTGTTCTGAAAGGCTGCAGGTGGGGATCCAACATATCACAAAGGGTTTTTAGGGTGTCTGTATCCAGACAGCATTTCCGGATGATCGCCTCATCCTCCATGTCCTTCAGTACTGTCAAGTGGCAAAGCAGATTTGGTCTCCTCCTAGTTGAGATGAAAGTGGACACATGTCAATGCAATACATCATGAGATGGGCACAGCATCTCACGTTCTGGATGACACAACACCAACAATGACTGTCATCAAAATTGAGTTACAGACCAGCTTACATGTAGGGACACCTTCAGCTACACAAATGGCACGCCTGTCAACTTACACAAAACAAGTACCTCAAACACCACCTCAATCAATGTGAATGCACATAGGGATATGGCCACATTTACCATGGGCATGCCTGGAAGTATAGCATCCAGCATATGCGAAACAAATCAAACCCACTGTCTCATATCTAGCTGCTGTCCCTGACACACCTTCATGCTTCATTTAAACCTGGCACACATCCACAACACAATGACCACAGTTGGAGCAGAAATGATATTTGTGTGCATGATCAGACATAAGAGGACATGCAACAAAGAACATCATTCATTGAGACGAACATTGCTGTGATTATCACTGCACCTCAACACATTGACATGTGTACACATTGTAGAGTCCATGACAACACTGTCCTGCGTACACGGCCATCAATATCATAAGTGACACGTGAGGGAGTACAGGACAATCTACGAAATCACATACACAAACATAGCATATGTAGTCACCAGTGGAGTAAATGGAACATTGGCAATGTGAGCACAATGATGTGTCATTGACGATGTGGGCACTGTGCACTGTTGATGTTTGCCAGATGGTCAATGTGATTATATGGCACCCAAATTGTGGTAACTACTGCCTGGCCCCAGTGGTGTGTCACCAGCACTTCCCAATGGACAAGTGCAGTAGTGATAGCCATGGAGACATCCCCAAATGGCGGTTGGCATGCCCCGCCACCCAAATCGCGATGCCTCATGTCAATGTATGGCACCCAAATCGCGGTAGCTACCACCTGGCCCCAGCGGTGTGTCACCAGCACTCCCCAATGCACAAGTGCGGTAGTGATAGCCATGGAGACATCCACAAATGGCGGTTGGCATGCCCCGCCACCCAAATTGCGGTGCCTCATGTCAATGTATGGCACCCAAATCGCAGTAGCTACCTCCGGGCCCCAGCGGTGTGTCACTGCCATGGAGCATGCCCTTACAGCCAATGGGAACCTTGATTGCGGTGGCATGATGCAATTTTGAAAATGGTGGTAGGCGTGCTCCGCCACCGTGGAGGCGGTCATTGGATGCATTTGAAAGATGCACCATCGCGGTAGCTACAGCCGGGCCCCAGCGGTGTGTCACCGCCATGGAGCATGCCCTTACAACCAATGGGAACCTTGATTGCGGTAGCATGATCCAATTTTAAAAATCGCAGTAGGCGTACTGTGCCACCGTGGAGGCGGTCATTGGACGCATTTGAAAAAGGCAGACCTGGACCACCAATTGCTGCAGCTTTGCCCCTTTGGAACGACCCAGGGGATGGAGCCTCACATTTCCACTGCTCCCAGAGCCTGCTGCCAGAGACCCCTCACCTGCTGCTGCCTCCAGGGATTGCTGTCATAGACCCCTCACCTGCTGCTGCCTCCAGGGACTGCTGCCAGAGACCCCTCACCTGCTGCTGCCTACAGGGACTGCTGCCAGAGACCCCACACCTGCTGCTGCCTACAGGGACTGCTGCCAGAGACCCCTTACCACTCAATTCCACCGCTGTTGTCTCATGTTCACAGTGATGGGAAGTACAGGGAAGATCTGTGCCAGTTCCTTCACAAGTGAGGAGCTGGAGGTCCTGGTGGACGAGGTGCTCACACAGTACCCAAGGCTATATGGTGCCCGAAATGTCGTGGTAAGTCCTCAACAGGGGGGGGGGGGGCACACATGTAGTTGGACTGATGCAGTATGTGCCTGAGAGTGTGTGATTGTGTCATGCACTGCCTAACATGCTGTCTCCAGGGGGAAGGTGTGTGTACCCAACGCCACAGGTTTCCCTGCCTGCACATGTATGTTTGAGTGACCTGTGTTGTGTTGTCAGCCATTACAGTGACGCAGAAAGTTGTTCATGCAGGAGTCAGGACAGTGATTGCTTGGCTGAATGGCTGTGTGTGCCCCTGTTGGCCATCTCAGTGTGAGCCCAGCTGGCCTGCACAGTCCCCGCCCAATAAGACAAGCACATATCACTTCACTTACAGAGTATTACATCAGTCTTTTCTCATTGCACTCCAGCTATGAGCCATCTCAGCACTGTAGATTGCACACGACCGGCCTTGTGATGAGGATTTTGTATTTGTGAGATCATGTCCCTCAATTTGACATCCATGACACAGTTATCTAATCACAGGGCAGGGACATTGAGGGCTGCGCAGTCTTGGACACAGTGAGTCTACCCCCAAACACAGGTTGATATGTGATGTTGCTCAAACTAAAAATGGCTTGGAGATGTAGGCTGGCTACACAGGGATTTCAGTGCTTTCATCCTGTATGTGTGTGAGATGTGTAGGGACTGTGATCCCCCTCATACCTGCATGCATTTACATCAGCTTTTCCCATGCAGATGTACCATGTGAGATGTATACTTGTCTCTGTTAGACATATATTTGGATTAGTGATGAGCTTGTATCTTGCAGCTGTACTGAGAGATGTAGATACATAACACTGTGTCACTGATCATTTCCCCCTCTTGTCTCCCATGCCTGCAGCTCAAGGTACACCAGCGTAAGGCCGTGTAGAGGGCCATTGTGGCCAAGGGGCGGGCTATGGGTGTCTCCAACCAACGGCACACCCACTGCCACAAGAGGTGGTACGACATCAGCCGGCTGGCAAAGAATGTGGTGGAGATGACCTTGGGGCTGCTTCCTCGCACTGGGCGTTTGGCACTGCGCAGCATGACACTACTAATGGGCCGCATCTTGGCGGTGACACAGCCTCAGCTGGATGCACGTTTGAAGGAGCATCAGCAGCAAGCTAGGGGTGAGTATTCTGGGAAGTGTGACTTTGGCTGGAAGTGGCTGCATGTGTACAGAGCCTGTGCCAGCGCTGGGCTATGTAATGTTGGTAGTTTGATGTAGTGGCATATAAGTGGCTGCTGGGCTGGGTGCAGGTGTTACGCATTTGCCCTATCTGTACTTACAAAGGTTAGTTGAGTACTGTGCATTCCCATTGCAGTCTGAGTCATGGTCTTCAGGTATCGTCTGCATTGGGGTAGTCTGGAGAATCCCATTGGAGGGAACAGCAGTGTGCCTGATCTGAGTGTGCCTTCATCAATGTGTCCATTGCATGCACTCAGTTTTGGGAGGCCTACACATCTGACAACAATGTGCACAAGTCTTTGGGCCCCAAAGTTCAACCTGGTGGGTGGCATGGGCTCATGGCCATTGTGGAATGTCATGTTGTAGTCTGTGTCTGTGTTGTCCACTCCTGTTCCATCCAGATCAGTCAGTGGCACCAAGTAGTGTGCCCCCATCATGTCCCTAGGTGTGCTCAGAGCTATTGGTGTGTCTGTTTGAAGGGAGCCACTAGCAGGGTGATGTGCTGTGTGGTCATCACATGGCTCACTTATGCCTGAATTTCCAGTTCCACGCACTGTTTGAGTCAATATAGTGAGTTAGCACAATGTGATTGCACACGGTGGTGTGCAACATGTAGATTCAGTCATCTTTTGTTATGTATTGCTTGCATATGTTTGTTCTGTTGCTGCCACTGAACTGACCCTACATCTCTCTCTCTCATGCAGCATCTCCTGTGGTCACGGAGGGACAAGAGACAGACACCAGTGGGTGTGAAACAAGCACAACATCTGCACAGGAGCCCAGTGACACAGATGTGACCAGCGCCTTGGAGGGGGACAGGAGTCAGCTGGTGGAATCCCAGTCTGAGACGCAAAGTTCCACGTCATCTGATGCCAGCGGTGATGCATCCATGTTGGCGGGCACATAGAACGGAGACTCTGCTTCATCTTCCACCACACAGCGTCCAGTGCCCACCCTCCCAGCCACTTCCTCTGGTGCTGCCTGTGTTCGCACCAGTAAGAGGGGAAGAGTTTCCTTCCCCCCAAGCACCAAAGCCCCTGCCCCTGTCCCCCCTGCTGCAATCAGTGCTGAGTCTGTGGCCCTTTTGCGCCAGCTGTGTGTAGGCCAGACAGCTCTCCTCAATGCCTTCATTGACCACAACAAAAAATTGACACAGGTGGTTGCTTTCATGGAGGGAATACATTCAGACGTGGGTGGGCTGCACCGGACTGTCCAGTCTCTATCCTCCACCGTGACAGCAGCCCTTCAACAGGCACATACTCACAGTCCAGCTCCGGTCCCTTCATCCACCCCCCTGGCAGTAGCCACGTCTGACGATAGTGACCACAGCACACAAAGCACACCGAAGCAGCAACCCAAGCGGTCCCGGGCGCAGACACCATCCCCACCGAAGACTAAAGCCACCCCAGAGTGCAAAGACAAAAGCCCATCAGGCGACACCAAGGGTCAAAAAGCAAAGAAGCAGACCTCAGGCTCACATGCAGCAGAGGCATCCCCAGCAAAGGACTCTCCTGTCACTAAAGCATCTCGCAAAGAGAAGGATACAGTTTCGGTGCCCACTGAGTAGGTGGTGCATGGCAAGGGTACACCTAAGAAGTGCTCCAAGGCAGATTCACCCACCACCTCGACTCCCATTCCAAGCCCAGTGAAGCAGGGGGAGGAAGGCACTGTAGGGGTAACACCTGGTAAACAGGGGATGGAGGGGCAAAGGCGAAGCCAGGTGAAGCGTTCCGCAGGATCCAGCATGTCCCCAGAGGGAGTGCCAGCATCTGCACCTGCTGCACCCTTGGTGTTGAGAGTGCTTGTTGTGTCCACACCACTTCCCATTTATCCAAAGTCAGGCAAGCCATTTAGAATCCCCAAGAAGTGGAAAGGCACCCCTCCACAATTTCCCACCCACACTGTGTCTCAGGTCTGCATGACTCCGCCTCCACATGCCACTACACCAACTGGTCCAAGCAGCTCTCCGGCATGCCAAGCTACTGATAGCTCTAGCTCAGCTGGCCTGCTCTCTCCCTGGTTAAGTGCCCAACAGTCCCCGAGACACAGCCAGCTCCCGGTCTGCCTGACAGCCAAGTCTGAGTGGTAGTCACCCTCACACACCTGTTTCTCACACAGGTGCACCTGTACTGCACATTGTTACCCCCTGACTGTGTTGCTGACCATGGAAAGGTACAGTCACATACATTCCCTGTGCAGCTTCTCCTGGACATACTCTGCACTTTGTTTTTGCCACTGGGATTGTTGCTCTTTGCTGTGTTCAACTATTCCCTGTGCAGCTTCTCATGGACATACTCTGCACTTTGTGTTTGCCACTGGCCTTGTTGCTCTTTGCTGTGTTCAACTATTCCCTGTGCAGCTTCTCATGGACCTACTCTGCACTTTGCCCAGCCCACTGGCCTTGTTGTTCACTGCTGTTTTGCCCTTGCCTGTGCAGTTTCTCATGGACATACTCTGCACTTTGCTCTGCCCACTGTCCTTGTTGTTCACTGCTGTTTTGCCCTTGACTGTTAAGCTTCTCATGGACATACTCTGCACTTTGCCCTGCCCACTGGCCTTGTTGTTCACTGGTGTTTTGCCCTTGCCTGTGCAGCGTCTCATGGACATACTCTGCACCCTCGACTGGCCACTGGCCTTGTTGTTCACTGCTGTTTTGCCCTTGCCTGTGCAGCTGCTCATGGACATACTCTGCACTTTGCCCTGCCCACTAGCCTTGTTGTTCACTGCTGTTTTGTCCTTGCTTGTGCAGCTTCTCATGGACATACTCTGCATTTAGTGCCTTGCTCTTATCTTCTCATGGTGCCTATCTGTGCAATATGTGAATAAAGACAGTTGCTCCTGTGGTCTGTTTTGTCAGTGTCCTTACTGAATAAAGTTATTTTTCTGTGTGTATATGGTCTACTGTGCCACATGGTCTGTGTGCCACTTCAACATAGCCAATGTCTTGGCTCACATACTCTATACTCTATTTTTTACAGGGGTGACAGGGACTTCAGTTCTTTCTGACCCAGATACTTGTGAGGACAATGATGTCAATTTTAAATGGCAAGCAGTTGCCATTTTCTCAATCTGTTCATGTTGGCTATATTGTACACATGTCAAGTTGGGGGGCGCTGCCAGCACAGAGTGGGATTCTATCCACAGTATTGCAGGCAGGCTGTACAGGATCATCATGTATGTGTATTTTTCCTTTATGTGTGCCCAGTGGTGGGTGTGTGTGGTCAGCTTGTGATGGCCAGTCATCCTGGTCCCATGGCTTAATTTTAATGTGTGCTCCTGGATGGTCAAGAAGTGTGCAATGTGAAGGGGGTGAGTTTGTCGGGAGTGTTGATGTGTGCATGCCCCTGCATTGTCAACTACACACATGTGTCACCCAGGAGTTGTATGCCTGTTGTTTTGATTGTTCAGCCCTGTAGATGTAGTTTTATGCACATGTGTAAGTTGTATGTTGTGCACTGTGCAGTGTGTTGGTGTGTCTTTGCAGTTCTGGCTGACTCCTACTTGTTGGTTTTGTCACTTGTGAGTATGCCGAGTGTGTGACTGGCAAGTCAGTGTTGTGTTTTGTTGAACATCCATGTGTCTTGTTACTGTTTATGGAGACTGTGCAGACCTGCTGCTCCACACTGCCATTGTGGTTGTGTTTTCTCATGCATTGCTGTCACATGGTGCCTTTTCGCCTCCAGTATGGCATGTTGTGTGTGGTGGAATACCATCCCCTATCTGTGCTTCAGATGCCTACCCATTGAGAGTTTGCACTAACTCTGTTTGTGTACGGTACACTGCTGCCATGTCCCCCACTGACATGCAGTACACTTCACTTTGATGTCAGCTGTCCCCTTGGTTAACATGTGTGTGTGCCTCCCCATCACTTCATTTGTGACACTGTGCTTTGTTGTGCGGTTCTTTGGCCAGGATCAATGTGTCACTCAGGGCATTTCCCCAATGGGTTATATGTCATGTTCTTGTTCTGTTTGGCAGTCATGGTTGCTCATATGCAGCTCAACTGTGTGTGCTGCCCAGTCCTCTGGTCAAGTTGTTTCCACCTTTCTGTCCCAGACTTGTGCTTCTGTTGGTGTTGTGTTAGATGTATGTGTGTTGGCTGTGGTACGGCTTTACTTCCTGGGAGTCCTGTTGTCTTTGTGCTGTGCTGATATTGTGTGGGTTAATGTTATGTCACTCATGTCTGTGTGGGGCTGGTATGCTTGGTGTGCACACACTGCTTGTTGTGCATGCAGTGCTATGTGTGTATGTTGCCTTGTCATTGCCTGGTGTGCATCCCCTGATGTCTTGCTGTGTTTGCTATGTGATTTTTTGCCTGTGCATCTGTTGTTTGTTTGATGTGGCTGTGTTGTTCTGTGATGGTGCACTTCTTGTCTGTTTTGTGGTATGTTGTCTGTGCATTGTTCCTGAGTGCTGAGGTTGTGCACTCCTGTTTTGTCTGTGCTCCCATTGCCTTTCCACAGTTTAGCTGCACAGGGCATGTCTGTTCTTGTTGTGGTTCTGTGTGTGTTTCTGTTGGGTTATGTGTTTGTCTGTTGCTTTTGTGCAGACATTTGTTCTGGCATCCCTGTGTGTGGGTGTGATGTTTGTGGCAACCCCCAGTGTGTGTGATTGTTTGTCTGTGTATTGACTGACAAGTCTTGCCAGCCTTCAGTGTGTTTGACACTGGTGTTGTGTGCTGCTGGTGTCATGGAGTGAGTCAATGGGCCCTGAGTGTTTTACTGCTGGTGTACTCCTGTGAAGTAGTTGTGTACATCTTTGGCTTTTCACAGTTTGACTTCAGGGCCTTCCTTTCATCCTTGTGCCTATACATGGTTTGCCTTGCTGTCTCCCTGTGTTGTTGCACTGACCTGTCTGTGATTTTTCTTCACTAACTGTACAAGCCAATGGTGCATTGATGGGCTGAGGGTGTTGTTCTATGTTCCTTTTCTTGATGTGATGTGCACATGCTTGTTGTTTGTCTCCATGGCCTTCCATTTGTGTGCACCCCACTTTGACTTTCCTATTTGTTGTGCTCTATTGCTGTTGGCATTGTAGTGATGATACCTATCTCCCTATGTACAATGCTAAGTTAGCACAACCACGTTAGATGTTAGAAAGCCATCTTGCCGCTTCTGCTGCTTTTGCACGCGACACTGTTGTCACATGTTATTAATTAAGAAATGCTTACTCGACTTTGCTTCACATGAGAACTGTCTGTTGTTTAACATCCTTAACAGTGAGCAGCGACCTTGGTCTGTACATTGTGTAAAGAACCAGTCTGGGTCACTAGACGGTGCATGTTGTTGTGTTCAGGTTGATCGTACCACTATTTAGCCATAACATGCACGCAGCTGCAGATACCTGAAAGACGAGTGCTTTTTAATATTGCAGTGCAGCATGTTTTAGAGTAAGTCGGCAGAAGAGTGTTCCCAGGAGAGAGCCTAGCTGATCCTGTGATGTGATTCCACTAAGCTGATCTATATGGTATGGGGTTCCCCATTCAAGCCTAGAGACCTTCTAATAGTCTAATAATAATACTATTAGTTTACTAGCGAAAGGAGGGTGGCTGCTTTCCACTGTCATTTTATTATGATTGCTCCTTTCATTTTCTATGGTATTGTAACAATGCTGATGGTTCTGATCTTAACCATTTGTCTGCTTATGTTAGCCAAAATACTGCATCTTAGGACACGAGGTTTATAAATTAAACTCTTTAAACTTTAACCGTGTCTCTGTTTATTCTGTTGTGGACTGATATGAGAATAATAACGAAAAGGTATTTCTGATTCCCACCATTCCTGAGAATATTCTAAGTCGCTTGTTCTGGGTTGTCTATACATTGGGACCGCCGAGCTAGATCTCGGATAACGAATGGGACACTAAGCTAGTCGGATAAGGGGTTCTGGGTTCTGAGGGGAGTTTTTGGTACACCACAATTCTCTGAGGTCCTGGGTTCCTGCGCATAGTTCTGTGCATAAGCAGAATCCCTGCAACATGGCGCACCTAACGTTTGGTCTATTTGAGACGCCTTAGTAGTGCTTCTTTTAGTCCACAACACCCTTACTCTGGTTTCCGGTTGACGGGAGTGACGGTTTAACCTACCTAGGTTTCGACTAATAGGTTCCTTCAAGCTTGATCATTAAAAAGGTTATTTTTCCTGAACCCCGGTGCTACACTTGATATCGTTGTTACGCTTTAGTGTGTCCTGATGGTGGTTGATATTGCCGCGCATAGTCGTACACCTCTGCGCCGTCATTTGATGGCATATGGGGTGCCATGTGAAGGGATGGCTGTTATTTTTGTGGTCAGTGCTGATGCGTCATACCCGTATGAGTTGTTTTACTCGTGGGTGACTTTTCCGGCGGTGGATGACGATGATACGTTTCACACCTATACTGCCACTCAGCTTCCTGCGGTCTATACCCCATATAGGACACAAGAAATTCCTATCTCTTCCTGGCAGCATACTATTTGGTTTAATGGCGCCCTTCCCCATGCGGTTACACTGACGAGAATGGGCCCGTTGTCTATTGCAGGGGCCACATGGCCGGTGCTAGCCGGATTTACGCCTCATCCCCGCTATCTCACGGTGGCGGTAGCTGAGTTGCGTGTGCTCCACACTGCCCTTATTACAGTACATAGGGCTTTAGTGCAGTACGTGTCACGCACCGTGCAGGCGGGGGCACCTGCTGTTGCGGGACAACCTACGGAGCACCACGCAGTGATTATTAGTCCTTTTATGGTTAATTCAGTGGTCGGCAAGCGCCCCACCAGTAAGGATGAGTTTCCTTATTGGCTTGCTGAGAAATTTGATCAACTGGAAGCAGTTTTTCCAAATACTACTCCTGTGGACAAACACAGGATACTCACCATTACTTTGCCTAAAGACCTGGTCCCGGACATTGCCGATTGTGACAACTGGGGGAAGGTCTTTGTGGCGACCTATTCGAAGTGCTATGGCACTCCGTCTATGTCTGTACTACCCTCCGTCATCAAGAAGGTTCAAGAGAACCATGGGGCGGAGGCGGCTATTGAATTGGGAATGAGGCTTGTCGACAGCTTCGATGTGGTTTGTTCCATGGTGATGGGCAACCTCAAAGGAGATGCCATGCAGTTCCAAGTTGGTAATATGCTGGAACTTGTGGATGTGAACGACAGGCCCAGGGAATTCGCAAAAATTATTGCCAAAGCCTACAGAATGGTGGGTCGTAGCACCTTGGGTGTGAAACCCACCGTGATCATTCCTGAAGTAGTACAACAAACTAAGGTGAGTTCGTCTACTAAAGACGAAAAACCCAACTTTCCAAAGCAGAGTTGGAGAGCAAAGAAACAGGGGAAACAGCAACAGAAACAGGGTTCTCGTTCTGCCTCACCCGACCGGTCGTCCAGTGACCGCACGTATGATCTGCGCGATCGTTCTCGTATTAAGTCACCTGATAGATTTCAGGTTTCTGAACAACGCTCTCCTCGTTCTTCACAGGAAACATCGGCTTCACAATCCGGTGGCGGAGACCGTGGGAAAGGAAGGGGTGCTCAAGGTCGTGAGCAACCTCGCCAGACCGACGGTAAAGGCAAACAGGACGAGTCTGCACGACAACGGCCCCCGTTTCAGAAAAAGAAAGTTGCTGCACTAACGGCGAGGTATGCCTCAGATTGTACGGACACAGCTTCTGAACCTGACATGGGCGCTAATGCTGCTAAACAGCGCGGCGGAAGTTACAGTAGTGCAGCACGCACTGCGTCCGTATCTGGACGTGACAGCAACTGATACATTTGTAAGTTTTGAAACTGCTGATACCCGCGTGGCTCCCCCTGAAAGACTGTTTGAAATTGTCCTTTTAATTGAGGGTGACATACAACGCAAAATTAGAGTGTTTTTTTGAGATAATCTGACCTCCCCATATGATATTCTTTTGGTGGAGGCTGATTGGCCCCCGGCTTTCGTTTTAGATGCTCCTCGAGGGGAGGACGTGATCCTCCCGTCCTTTGGGCACACAGTGCCGACGGAAAATTCTACGAGGTTGGCCGGGGAGTGGGCGCAGATGCTTGCGCCTGCGTTGTATCGTAATCAGGTCGGCTGGGATAAATTTTCTCCCAACCATGAGATTCCGTTGTGGTCCACGCCCCAGCCACAACCCCAATATACCAAGCGTCGTGAGGCACGACCTCACGTCGCTTCCATCCTTGAACAATTGGAATATCAGGGAGTAATTGAAACATGTGTGTCACCTATGAATAATCCTTTATTCACTGTGACGAAGCCTGACGGATCGTACCGCCTAGTTTTGGATTACTGGCACTTAAACTCACACTGCCGGACATGCGCGGTGCAAAATACCCACGGTTCGGCTCTCGTCGATAGTTTCATGAGAAAACGGTTTAAAACCCCACTTGACATTTCCAATGGCTTTTATAGTCATAACCTGGCCCCTCTCAGTTATGAGTGGACAGCGTTCACCTCGGGTGGCATACAAAAACAATTCAAAAGGCTCCCGATGGGCTATAAAAACAGCCCTGGGGTCTTTGCTGCTCTAGTGGTCTCTCTCTTAGAGATGGTAGACCCGGAGGCGTACTCGTATGTCGACGACATATATCTAATGGACGACAAGTTGCTTCCACACCTTGCTCGCGTGGATAACATAATTACTATGTTTGCTGACTTCGGTTACAAGTTCAACTTTGCGAAGTCCCACATTGCCGAGTATACGGTGTTGTTCTTGGGGTACGAACTCAACAATGAAGGTCGAGGATTGGCTCCGCACTTCCTTGAGAAATGCGCACGCCTCCGTGCTCCTAGTACACTGAAAAAATTACAATCCCTGCTGGGCTTTCTGAATTTCGGTCGCGTGTACATTCCTGACTATGCCCAGCGTATCAAGCCGCTTTATGCCTTGGTACAACCTACTTTTTCCAAATCATGCTGGCTGCCGGAGCATTCAGCTGCATTACAGTTATTGCAGGCTGACCTTCTTGCTTCGAAATACTTACAAACGCGTGATAACCACACTAACCTGGTCATTAGAATTGTGCCGGGTGCAGTGGGTTTCACATACTTAACGTTCAATGAGGGCGACACCATCCCCATTGCATACAAATCACACCTGTACACTTCGGCTGAGCTGCGATTTTCCGCTGTTGAAAAAGTACTGACAGCAGTTCAGATGGCAATCCTGAAAGAACGTGCGCTATCACAAGGGAAACGTATGCTGGTGGTGACACCATATTCTGCCCTCGAGGCAGTGACAAAAGCTAGTGTACCAAATTCTAAGGCTTTGCATCCAAGGTGGATACAATGGGCCACTTCCTTGACTTCGCCGGACGTCACATATATCTTTGACGTGGCATTACAGACACAGGAGTTCTTGCAATATGAATTCGTTCATCCACCTCCTCTGTCTTTGCGCCCGCTCGAGGATTACCATTGTGTCATTTACACTGACGGGTCTGCGCAGCCCGCAACTGGATCAAAGCACGCCTATTCATCGGCTTGCGCAATTGTGGTTGGTACATTCGTAAATGGTGAGTTCCAATCCGATGTTGTACATACACAGTCATTGGGTCATTGTACCGCGCAGTTGGCGGAGCTTCGTGCTCTGGTGCTTGCACTGGAGTTTGCTGATCCTCGAGTCACTACTCTTATAGTGAGTGACTCGTTTTATTGTGTCCAAGCCTACAACGACAATCTCTATTTTTGGTCTCAAAATGACTACCATGATTCCAAAGGTAGCACTATTAAGCATAAACTGCTTTGGGTTTGAGTGGCAGATCTTAAAGAACGTCTGCCTCTCGTGAATGTAATTCACACTCTTGGTCACCAACGTGTTGGCATCCATGCTGTCGGTAACAGTTTGGCTGACGAGGCAGCAAAAACCGCAGTGGCGACATTCTTAGTAGCAGCAGTTACAAGATCCAAAAGTAAGATCGATGATGACATCTTGGCGGCTGTTGCTGCTACAGAGACGGGGAAGGGCTTTCCAAAAGGTTTCCCTTCTCGTTACCATTATCACTTAAGTCCTAATAACGTCCCGTTAGTGAGGATTAACGACGTTGGTGACAGATTGATTCCCAACATTGACTGCAGACCAGCTTTGATATCAGCAGCCCACGAGGGCATGGCATCCGCGCATGCCGGCGTTGCAGCTACGGTATCTTTATTACAGCAACGTTACTGGTGGTTCGGCTTATACAAACAAGCCCGCGCCTATGTTCTTGGTTGTGACATTTGTCAGCAGATCAAACCTTCATCGGCGGCACGTCCACCACAAACGCAGTTGTATATTTCTAATAAACCACTTGTTTGTGTTTATTTAGATCATTGCGGTCCTTTTACCTCTGATACTGCGTACAAGTACATCTTGGTTGCAGTGGATTCATGCACACGTTTTCTGTGGGTGTGGCCACAAAGGAGTGCTGATGCCCGTACTGTCTCTAAGGCGTACAAAGAAGCCATGAGAAATTTGGGGGTCCAAGTCAAATTTTCGTCTCCATACCGGCCTGAGGGCAATAGTGTGGTGGAGCGGATGTACCGTGACTTAAAGCAATCTTTGACAGCCAGGGTTTTAGGTACTGGCCGGAACTGGCTAGCCCACTTGTATCACGTCCAACGTGCACTTAATAATCTCCCTAGAAGGTCTCTGGGTGGGCGGACCCCATATATGATGCTCTTTGGGATACGAATGTTTGTCCCAGACCTTGATGGTCTAGACATGGCGGCGTTGGCCGCACCCTTTGACCTTGATGATCATTGTGCTGTATTGCAGAATCTTCAAGAAGCCAGAGACACTCTAGCGAAGGAACACGTACCCTCCACATCTGATGCTGCACTTCAGATTCCGGTAGTCGGCTGGCTACCTCGAGTTGGTGACCTGGTCCGTGAGAAGGTGGAGAACAAGAAGGAGTTTGGCCCCTCTTATCGTGCACCAGTTCCGGTGCTTGGAATACAGGGTACACGTACAGTCATTTTACCTCTACTTACTGATCACAAGGATAACAGGTACATCTCTATTGACAATGTCAAGCTACAGTGAGTGGCCGATACTTCTTAGTATGACACCAGCAGTTTCTTGCCTTTCGATGCTGAGAAATTCTGTTGTAGCCCCTGCTTCTAACACCTTGCCTGAGGTTGCCGTTGAGATGCATACAGTTACTGGTCCTTTACTGCCACCGACATCTGGTGGTCTGCCTGAAGATCCTGAGTATGCTTATCCTACAGAAGTCCCGGTGCCTCTTTTGCAATCAACCGCAATTACCCAGTCACATTCTTCCTTTGACAATAATTCCATGACTTCCATTGCCCTGTCGAAGGTTTCCATTTTTGTTGCCTGGTTCAAAAGACATTTTTTGATTCCCCCTTGGACTTACATTTGGCTGGTGCTCATAAGTATTTTTTTGTTTATGTCCATTGGCTTTGTGGTAGTGTTTTTTAGACTTATCAATGGACACTACCTGAAAGAAAGATCTACAATTCATCTAATTGATGGAACTTTGGCCCCCCGCTCCTCATCAAATATCATGAAAAGAGACCAGACATTTGTGAACATTACCGCCTGGCCTGTCCATCATGGGATTGCTTGGGATGCTGTTAAATTTCAAATTCATGGCCCAACTGAAGTGATTAATGTGCCGAATGTATTTCGTGTTTCTATGGGTGATGTGGTTAAACAGAACATCCACTCGGATGATTGGGATGTCAAAGCCATTGAAGCACTGTTTTCTGATTTGAAATATTATGCTGCATTTGATGCTGAAGATTTGTATTTAGATACTGCAAATTATGATGAGCAATTCTGCTATCAACATTATGGCACATACTTCCTGCACAAAGCAAATACGTTTAGGAATTTTGTAAATTACACTCGATGGGCTACACTGTCCCGCCCCTAGGCTGGGCAGCTCAGCCACGTTGGTGCACAAATACACTTATTTTTCTGATTTCAGTGTGTCAAACCCGGCCTCCTTTTATTTTAAGGTAGCGCCTGAGTCTGCTTCTAAAGTTAGACTGACACACACCAAATTGTTGTATTCCAAGTCCTTTATGGACGAATTGGCAATTGGAGGCTATGATCTGTGGAAAGCTACTATCGATCTTAAATCGGTTTGGGGTTCTAAATCGTGGCAGGTACAGGGAACAGAAGCTTTGCATCGTGCCTGTCTTATCCCGAATCACATGTTATTTTTAAATTCTTCAATTTTTCAGACCACCTGTTTTAGATAGGGTACTACAAAAAAATTTAATTCACCCTCAATTCAGCATCTGGGTGCTTACCCTGGTTGGGGTAATCATACAGATCTTCCCCTTTCTAACTTGCAGACATACGTGTCCAACACATCCTTCAACATTACTGATTTGAATCCGGAAGGGTGGTTGGTGTGGCAGACAAGTTCAGATGTCTGTCAACATCGGTTTCTTGGTTTCAAACAGGGGTATACACAAGTTTGTGTGGACCCACGTTTTGAATCCTCTCATAGTGTAACTACCTACTCCGTGGGGAAGTTATGCCAATCATGGCTGCAACATTCAACTTTAGCATCTGTTAAACTTCATTTATCGAAATTAAACGACAAAATAGATTTGAATGATTTTGTTAAGGATCCTGCTACTGGCAGGTCCAAAAGATGGGTATATGCTATTTACAACAAAGTTTGGAAGCTGTCACAGATTGAGGCTGCGTCCAGGTTACGAGCTATTGACCAAGCCAATATGGAGAAAGTATTGGCTGTAATAGATATTAGCATTAACACCCTTTCTTCCAGAATGTATACCTTAGATAATATTGTGTCATCTGTGTTAGACATTGTGCAGGATGATTTGTCTGTACTGTATCATGGTCAAAACCAATTGCGTTCTATTATGCAGTTTGCATGGACATTGCAAACGTTAAAGGCAGGGAAAGTCCCTTGGGATTACATGAATGTTTCATCTTTGTTCCTCCCTTTTAATTTAACTGCAAAGCAACAGTTTATGTCCATGAAAGATGCTACTTACTCACTACTGCACATTGAGAAGTTAGAACCTTTACCTTTCTCTGTTGCTGAATTAAATTCTGCCGTGTGGCTTATCCACGGGTTGATCACGTTACCTTTTCCCCTGTTTAAGTTTAGTTCATGCATGAAACATTATGCTCTTGGCAGATATGAACAACTTGGTACTGCCTTCCTGCACGAAGTTTGGTCACTGCCATTCACATATAGATGTGTGAGAGACGGTACAGAGGTTTACTTGAAAGGGGAGGAGTGTACTTCCACTCCAGATCACACTGTAGTTTGTAGACATATTCAGTTACATGGTGCTTGTAATGTACAGGCCCCTAATTTAGCGTGCATCTGAAAAGGATTCTGGTGTCAGTTATAACACCGTCTTTTACGCTGCTTGCTAACGGTAGTTATTTGATATTAAATAATGAAGCTTGCTGTGGGTTGTTAGTGGGAATTCCTTACATAGTGACTGTATCACAGCGAGTAGTTTGCTGCAATAACGTCCTTTTCCCACCCCCGCATGGCCGGCTCGATGTCTCTATCTGGCCTTCTATTCCAACCTTGAAAGCAGAGTTCAACAAGATGAGCAGAATAAGGGCTCTATTGTCTCAGAAAGAAGTCGCGTTGACTTCATCCCGTGAAACATTTGTCCTTCACGTAGCTAACACACGCACGGAAGTACAAGCTCTTTTGAATACTGATCTCCCACTACATTTTGGAACCCTGATTCAGACTATCTTTAATGCCTCGTCAACAAGTGGCTTGGTTCATTTTTTTAAAATTGTGGGCTCCGGCCTCGTGACCTCCTTTCAAACTATTTTTGGTGTGATCCCCGCATTTTTTCATTCTATTTTTTCCAGCCTCTTCGGAGGTCTCCCTTTGCTTCTCGCCCTCGTAGCTGGGGTGCTTCTACTGATTTGCGTGCTGCGCAATGGCTGCACAACTTGCGTACCAAGGCAGCATTCCCCGGCTGCTCCATCTGCGTAACCGGATGCTTGATAACTATGGCACTTTACCGTTGGCGACCTTAAGCAGCGCCTATGGATTGTCGTTCCGGTTTCCCTTCTTTACCTGTGTGCAACCTGTTTTTCATTGCCTAGATTGTCCATTCCAGTGGGCTCTGGATTTGTGCTTGTCGTCCTCGGTGTCTCCTGCCCCGGATTATGATCAGCTGATGAGCCCCTTGGTGGTTCATGAGTTGGACTGTTCTGGCATCGGGATTATGGCCTGTGCGGCTGCGCATGTAGTCCTTGGGAATTGGGACATCGGAAAGGCTGCTGCTGACTTCTTGGAAAGGAGTTATCTTGAAGAACCCGCCTGTTGTCCGAGTGTGGTACTTGAGGCTCCATTAGTCGAGGAACACGTGTGTTCCTTCCCCTTGCATAACTGGATGGCAGATAATTTTGCAGACCGTTCCAATGATTTTCTCTTGGAAGCTGTTGCAACTTATTGTGCCTACACCCTGATGGATTGACTTTGTGCCCTCTTCATTTCATGGTGCGGCCATCGATGTTATGCTTTTTTCCCTTTTAAAGAGGTTTTTCCCTAACGACATCGTTTTTCTTTTTCTTTTTTCTTCAAACTTTTTCACTTACCTTATATGGGCTTATAGTTCAGGCCCTTGGTTCCGTTCTATCGAACTTGAACTCTGCGTTCTTGAGAGTGCGCCCCTAGTGGTTAGTGGTCCGATCAAAGGGGGGTGTAGTGATGATACCTATCTTCCTATGTACAATGCTAAGTTAGCACAACCGCGTTAGATGTTAGAAAGCCTTCTTGCCGCTTCTGCTGCTTTTGCACGCGACACTGTTGTCACATGTTATTAATTAAGAAATGCTTACTCGACTTTGCTTCACATGAGAACTGTCTATTGTTTAACATCCTTAACAGTGAGCAACGACCTTGGTCAGTACATTGTGTAAAGAACCAGTCTGGGTCACTAGATGGTGCATGTTGTTGTGTTCAGGTTGATCGTACCACTATTTAGCCATAACATGCACGCAGCTGGAGATACCTTAAAGACGAGTGCTTTTTAATATTGCAGTGCAGCATGTTTTAGAGTCAGTCGGCAGAAGAGTGTTCCCAGGAGAGAGCCTAGCTGATCCTGTGATGTGATTCCACTAAGCTGATCTATACGGTATGGGGTTCCCCATTCAAGCCTAGAGACCTTCTAATAGTCTAATAATAATACTATTAGTTTACTAGCGAAAGGAGGGTGGCTGCTTTCCACTGTCATTTTATTATGATTGCTCCTTTCATTTTCTATGGTATTGTAACAATGCTGATGGTTCTGATCTTAACCATTTGTCTGCTTATGTTAGCCAAAATACTGCATCTTAGGACATAAGGTTTATAAATTAAACTCTTTAAACTTTAACCGTGTCTCTGTTTATTCTGTTGTGGACTGATATGAGAATAATAACGAAAAGGTATTTCTGATTCCCACCATTCCTGAGAACATTCTAAGTCGCTTGTTCTGGGTTGTCTATACATTGGGACCGCCGAGCTAGATCTCGGATAACGAATGGGACACTAAGCTAGTCGGATAAGGGGTTCTGGGTTCTGAGGGGAGTTTTTGGTACACCACAATTCTCTGAGGTCCTGGGTTCCTGCGCATAGTTCTGTGCATAAGCAGAATCCCTGCAACAGCATGTGGTATGTGTATGTGTCTGTGCAACAGTATGGGGTATGTATGTGTGACTTGGCAGGATGTGTGTCCAGTTGGATGCTTGTTCCTTGTATGTGTGTGTGTTAATTTGGTGGTATTGTGCTGTGTGTCTTTTCCTGGCCCTGTGCTACTGTGCTGTGTGTTCCTCTGCAGCCACTCCTGCAGTGGCTCTCTCCCTGGTTGTTTGTTGAGTGGTGCAGGGTGTTGATTCACCTGGCTTGTTGTTTTGCATGGGGGTGCACAGGAGGGGCACATGGCATGTGCCTTCAGGAGGTGTGCTAGTGTGTGATGGGTGGAAGTGTGGCCCTGTGCTCTTTGTGCCCTGCCCATGCCTGGCACTGGCCCTGCCTTCTGCATTGTGTGCATGTATTCCCTTGTCTTCACAGTTGCGGTGATGTGACCGGGACATTGCTGCATGATCACGGAAAATGTGTGCCCAGGATGCAGAGGGGTGACTTGGTGGCAGTTGGGTCATGTGTGGGTGCACTTGTGGATGTGTTCCTGTCCCCACCAGGGTGTCTGATGTGGATTTAGACCCTGTATAAGCCCATGAGTTGTGTTTTGTGGTTGTGTTATTGCGTACCTGTGGCGTCGTTCGCAGCGGTCCATGAGTTGCTGGTGATGGATCAGGGACAGCACCGGAAAAACATGTAGGGCTGGGTCCATTGCGGTCGTGTCTGGGTGGTATGGACCGGGACTCTGGTTTCGCGCTCTGCTGTCGAGCTTCCGCCGTCTCTGGTTGGGCGGTTTCTCCACTGCAGTGCATCTGCTTATTTGGGGCATCCTAATTTGTGGAGCGGGGAGGACGTCATTCCGCACGGCGGTGAGTCTCCATTGGCTCACACTGCCGCCGTTGCGGGCGCACTTTGATGGCGGTTCACGTCGCACCGCGGCGGTCAGAAAATGGGCTATGTATGGCCATACTAATATGGCGGGCGTGAGGACCGCTGCTCGCGGGCGGTAAAATGCATTTTTCCACACCTCCAACACCGCGGTGGTGCCACCACCCACCATCCTTATAGGCCCCTTACTCTAAAAACATTGCACTACAAAAATATCGAGACAATGATATCGTATACATAAATATCGATACACAATACAGAAAACAGAAATGACACTAACATTGATAAAAAATATCATCTGAAAAAATCTTGACGGCAAATTTTTTTTCGATAACATTAAACACATCAAAAACATTGATAGAAACAATATCGACAACACAACGTAAGGGCTTTATGCACCTCTTTGGGAATGCTCCAACTACGGAACAAAGAGCAGCTCAATCCAAGAGTGCCATGTGTCTTTCGGAAATTGAGGAAGCCATCAGCACATCTGAGACTCCTACCAAGGTAACAATCCCTAAGAAGATGGGGTGCAATAGTAAGCCCAAAATAAAAACTATGGAAATAAAAACTATGGAAACACACGGGATCTGCATACAAAAAGAGCCCGAAACAGGAACACAAAATTTATGCCTCCAAACCGGTGAAGCCAGCAATATTCTCCTTGAATCCAGCGCGAAACAGGCGCAAAAAAGTGGCAGACAGCCTGGCCCCAACTTACAGCAAATAAAAAATCAAGAACACAGTTGGGGTGCGAAGCCTGGGAACAAACAGGGATCAGAAAATGCAGAGACAGGCAAAGGGAAGCCAGTAAGCTACCCATCGACAATCACCCAGGAAGCACTACCCATGATGAAAGAAGAAGAAACATCTATTATAGAGTCAGCGGATTTTATACACAACATCTCCAGGCCCGGTGACAATTGCCACCCGGCCGGGCAACCAGCATGGAACAAGCACACTATCAGTCGAGATTTAAGAGTAACTGCACTTAACGTAAATCAGGCCAACACAAATGCAATACGACTAGTAGAGGACATGCGACCCAGCCTCTGCAAAAAAGTGGGAGGGCTGTCAAACGAACAAAGAAACGTTGAGTCGTCCGCACGAAACCTGCAAACATCTGGCCGAGAGCTAAGAGTCACTGCACCTAATTCTAACGAAACAAAAACAACTGTAACAAGATTAGTAGAGGATATGCGTTCTAGTCCACCAAAAACAGAGAGTGAGCGGACAAGTGAACAAAGAAATGCAACAAGCGCCGTTTGGTTCAACCCGAACTACTGCTCGCAAGGTAGACATGATATACTGAACAGGGGTAACATCTTACGGCTGCTATCCCATATCCCCTCTTTGGCAGAAGTAAAAAGCTCAGACTTGGTATCCATTGAATTCGCAGTCGATGAGCACACAGGAAGAGAAAAAACAAAAGCAACCTGGACAACCCTGGCAATCTCACAAAAAATATATGCTGAAGCTGAAACCTTTAAAAACTGGGGGATCACAATAAAACCATATATAAAGCCTAGATACCCCGAAATTCTTGTCCCGGCGGAAAATGAGGCAGAACTAGCCACCACGAAAAACCTTAGAAATTCGGTCCTGAGAGGCGCGGTAGGGCCAGGGGGCAATAAAATCGATCAACATAATGATAGTGCCCGACGTATAGTAGACGAACACATACAACCATCTGGACTGCCTGACCCAAGATGGATAGCCAGAACTTTAAATAATAACGAATGACAAACAGGCCTCAAGCCAGGGGAGGCCGTACATGACTCATTGAGAACATGCTCATGGAATATTAATGGCTTGGCCTCAAAAATATCTGACTCGGAGTTTATGACATACATTAGAAACTTCGATGTCGTGGCATTCCAAGAAGCTTGGCTTGCAGCCCCCCGCACCTTTAGGGCTACTTATGCTTCTTTTCTGCTGCTAAAAGGTCAGCTAATTATGGGCACCTTCAAGGTGGCCTTGCAACTTATATAGCGGCCACAAGCATTTTGACGGCAAAAGAAGTTGGACCAACTTTTACAGCCTTGCTGGCTGTAAATATTCACCTGCCACAACTTATAATAGGCTCCGCTGAAAATGATTTTACTCTAATTAACATCTACATTCATCCAAGAAAGAAAAGAAAAGCAGCTAAAAACCTTTGTAGTTTTATGGTGACTTGCATAAGGGAAAGACCTACAACAAATGTTGTTCTCACTGGGGACTTCAATCTTAACCTTATGGGTGTCACGCTAGAAGACGAGTCACTAATCCAAAAAGCAATCTGGGACATTCCATCACAAGCAACTTCACAAATCTCTGAGCAAACAAAGCTAGGGAATAAGATTCTGGAAGACCTGGTACACTTCAACATCCGGGCCTTAAATGGAAGGGCCTCTGGAGACAACCCCCCAGCCGCAACTTTTCATTCAACAAGAACAAGCAGCAACCTAGACTACACCTTCATTTCGTTACCATTATTCCAGTTTTTAAAATCATACCGGATAGGCCGTAGAGGAGACAGCGATCACTGCCCCCAAGAAACCACCTTCAAGATTGCAAAACCCAACTTTGAGCTCTCGAAAAAAGAACCAAAAGAGTCAATCCACACCGTCAACTTCAAAAAAATTAAGTATTCAGCAGCAATAGACGGAACTCTAGTGGAAAGAGCAAAACAGCACTTTGGGAGTTGCACTGGATATAGCGAAATTACAAAATGGGAACAATTTACAAACATTATGTCCAAGTATGCTACAAGACCTAAGCCACAATCACAATTAGGCAATGAAAGATCGAGCAAATTCTCTCAAGAACATAAAGGAAAAATCAGAGGTATAAAAACTACAATTTATCGCACAATGAGAGAACTTCAACAGAAACCTACGGATTTAGCAAAGCGCGATCAGCTACGGAAATTAAAATCAACACTGAAAAAATTAAAATGGGAAGCAAATAAATCCGCTGAGGATAACCTATGGGCGAGACTTCATTCTGACATCAAACGGAACGACGGGGCAAGGTTCTGGAAATCAATAAACTCATTTTTAAGACCTACGCACCACGGGGTCTCATCTAACATCACAGAGGATAAATGGGCAAACTATCTTGGCAGTCATTTTCACCAGGCTGTGAGAAACAACCAGGACCATGAGTTTGACACTCTAAAATTTTTAACGAGCAAAAACACAGGCTTTACAGAATGGCAGACTCGAAACGATAGAGAGAATCTGCCGAACTTACAAAACATCATTCAGCGTCTAATCAAGAAGGGAAGAAGTGAGGGAGCACCAGGGCCGAACGGAATCCCGCCAATTTCTCTATAAACAAGATGTAGTAGGTTGGGCAGTAGCCCTGGAACCGCTTTTTCTGGAGATAAGACATTACAACATCCTGCCAAGCTCCTGGAAGGGCTCAATTATCTCCCCAATTCATAAGGCAGGAGACAAGGCTTCCCCTCAAAATTATCGACTGGTGGCTTTAATTGACAACAAGGCAAAATATTTTGCAGGCATCCTTCTAGAAGAGCTGATGGCCTGGGCAAAAGAGAGATCCTTAATCCCGGCTAACCAGACAGGCTTTGCCAAAGCAGTAGGCACAATGACTAACATTCTGAGTATGGGCATGCTAATAGACAAGGCAGAATCTAACAAAATGCCCATTCACTTCTGCTTTATTGACTACAAGGCCGCTTTTGACCACATAAATCAGAACCTTTTATGGTCTAAACTAAACGATTGGGGGATACCAAGACCCCTTTTGAACCTGCTAATTAACCTTCATACGGAGACTTGGGTACAGATAAAGGTGGGGGATGGATCCGCCCTGTCCAGGCGCATACCGACCAACAAGGGCCTGAAACAAGGCTGCGTCCTGGCCCCCACCCTATTTAATCTGTTCCTAAGCGACCTTGTCCCCATTTTAAATGGCTGCAACTCCCACGCTCCCAAATTAGGAGGACTGCAACTTCCTTGTCTACTTTACGCAGACGATATCGTCCTTATAAGCCATACCAAGGTAGGACTTCAGCACCTCCTGAATACAACACAATGCTACTCAAGCAAAAATGAGCTTACAATAAATTTGGAGAAAACCCAGTCAATGACCATCAGCAAGAAAAGAAGCAAAATAACATCATGGTACTGGGAAAAGATAAAAATTGGAGATACTCCAATATATAAATATCTAGGAGTGAAGATTGATAACGGAGGGCAGTTTTCCGCCCAAAGAATGAGCATTCGAGGGAAAGGGATAACCTTGGCAATTTCACTGAAGTCTCTAAACAACAAACTTTCTGGCCCGTCTCTTCTTCCCCTGACGCAAGTAATCCGCGCTAAACTTCTACCAACGATCACCTACGGGAGCGAGGCACTTAGAGGAAGGGACGCCAAGATCCTTGATCAAACAATAACAGCTGCCTACAGAATCATCTTCAGCCTGCCCAAGCAAACTTCACCAGCTCAAATCAGACTAGAATTTGGCATTGATCAACAGGTCCTGGCAAGACAGGGAGCCTATATGATAGCTTGGGACAAAGTGAGGAAATCGAAACAACGAACATTAAATGAACATCTGTGGATGGAGTTAGCCCAACACCCGTCCTCAGCAGCAGCCAAGTTCCTACGGGACAGCCTGAAGTACATGGGTTTAGAGCAGCTCTGGGATACCCCAGTAAATCACACAACATTCAAAAAATTGGTCAAGAAATCGATCAAACAACTATCATGGGTTCAAGATAAGGCAGCCCTCTCTAAAAGAACGCATGGCAAGATGATCCTAAACTCGTACACAACGAAGGCACCACAGAGCTATTT
Source organism: Triturus cristatus (assembly GCF_964204655.1). Classification (NCBI taxonomy): domain Eukaryota; kingdom Metazoa; phylum Chordata; class Amphibia; order Caudata; family Salamandridae; genus Triturus; species Triturus cristatus. The sequence continues at coordinate 335,412,202 of NC_140594.1, read as the reverse complement.
TGGTGAGGGATACTCTAAATCCGCCAAAATGTGCTTCTTAAAGCACAGATTGGGCCTGCTCCCCTGCACACAAAACCTTCCAAACTGGATTAAAATAAAAGCTGACCCTCTTTGCCGGCTATGTGGCTTGGGGCAAGAGGACATGCTGCACTTGATCTGCTCTTGTGAGAAACTACGCGAGGAACGAAAACACTTGTTGAAACACCACTTCAATCAGCAAGGGATTCGCACACGAAGGAAAGCAGTTCTCGCTTGCTTTTCTCCCCATGATCCTCGCTTGAACTGCAGCTTCGTAAAATTTATGAAGGCAGTGGGAAAAAAGATGCCAAAAATTAATCTATAATGGTCCCTGTATTATCGTTTTAACATTGCTTGTCGATTGACATCACTGACCCTATGAGCTCATGAGGAAACTGGGAAAGAAGAAATAATCACACTAATATGAAGCTGATCAATCTTTTAAAAAAAATAAAAAAACTTGTGCCGTGTGTACAGTCGACTTAAGGAAATGCGATTGTTTTTATTCTGATTCTATTTAGAATTGCATTTTTATTATACTTGTTCTTAATCTATTTTGTACAGCAATGGTTTTAAGTAACTATGCTAATAAAATTACTTACTTACTTACTTATATCGACAACACAAACATCGAGAAAATACATATAAACTATATTGAAAATTACATTTAACCATAAAAAATACCATTCGCAACAAAATAATAAAATAAAAAAAACACATTTTTTAAATAAACCTAAAAAATAATTACAAAAGAATAAAATAATTAAAACAAATAAAGTAAAAATCCATAAACAATTAAACAAACATTACAACATTAAAAATATATCACAATTACCAAAAATAATAAAACACAAATAGATATCATATATATAAAATATAACACATTTATCTACATAAAATTTAAATAACAACAATTAACAAAATAAAGCCAACAATAATTAAACATAATGCATTTGAAGCCAATGAAATGGTAACAGCTCTAAAATGCTATCTCAACCAATACATTTAAACTGTACCAACAAAAACCAAAAGCAAATTCTAACTAATTAAATAAACACTATAAAACCAATCAATTAATTAACATACATTTTACCGTATAACGGACAACCACGGAGAAAGAGCGAATCTTTGCGAGAGAGAACACAGAACGAAGAACAACTATACATATAACTATTCCAAAAATCCCTCAATAAGGGTAAGCTCAAAACTTTGTAACTAACTAATTAAAATTAATACTAAAAATAATTATAACATGTTTTCCTTTACATATCACAAATTTAACTTCACTAAAATTCCACCTACAACTTCAACACAAAGATTTATGAACACAACAATAATAAAATCAACATTTAAAAAAAAAAAACAACAATGAAAGTAGATTATGTAAAAGTAATTAATTAAATAAAAAATAAAACAAAGCTAACAAAAGATTTTTCTTAACAGCTTCTACAGAAATCAACAAAACCATAACATCAACCAAAGATACTTCATCAACTAAAAAAGTAAGTATTTTTTGTATTTACTAATAAAAAAAAGAGACTAAATAATTCAACCTATCAAATTAACCAAAACTATAACGTTTTGTTTTATGTATTGCAGATTATTCTTCACAATACCCAAAAAACTCAAAAAATATAGCGAATTCGAAAACAAGTACAAAATCAACATTAAAAAATATAATACTCAGGGGCTCATTAGGATGGCGGATGGACTGGAGTCCGTCCGCTATCACGGTGTAAATCGGGACCATCCGCCATGCATGCGGCAGTCCCGCACACCAGATCAGGATGCGACCGCCACCGTGGTGGTCAGATCCTGCATTTTAACATTTTGCTAAAATGCCATGTTGTGCATTTCACAGCACTATGTGCCTGCCACATAGTGCTATGAAATGTAGGGGGGTACCATGGGTACTCCCCAAGTGCACCCTCACCTCCCCCAACACAAGGAGGGCCTGCAATGGGCCCCCAAACCCAATCCCCGCCAGCCTTTCCATGGTGGTTCCACTGCCGCGGAGAGGCTGTCTCCAGCCATCATCGTAATTTGGCGGATGGTGTCTGCTAGGCACTGCCGCTATTTTACCAGTGAAGACCACTCTGCAAGGCAATCGTAAGGATTGCCTGTGGTGGTTCCGTGCAGGCGGTCTTTGCTACGGCCACGGTTGCGGTGAGATTCCCCCCGCCATCCTAATTTGGCGAGGGGAAACTCACGGTCAGCAAACGGAAGGACTGCCACCACATAGCTGGTGGTGGCAGTCCTTCTGCCATCATAATCGACCCCTAAGCAAGTATATGAATTAACCAACAAATAGAGCTACCTATTAAAAAAAGATAAATACAAAAAAGCAAATATTACAAACAAATTCTTTTCTCTTCACAGCTTCTACAAATTTTAACATACACCAACATCAATGAAATAAACTTCATCATAATAAAGTAAGTATTTCATTTTTCTTCAAGTAAATAAAGAGACTAAAAAGCAATATAAACAAATATACTAAAACTATAACCTTTTATTTCACATTTCACAGATTACACTTCAACAAAACACCACCTAAAATAGTCAATTCAAGGACTAACTTTGAAAAGAAAGGCAAAAGCACCATTAAAGAAAAATATAGAACAAAGTAAGTATTACCCAACAAATACACCTAACTAATAAAAAACGATAACAAAATAAAAAACCAAATATAACTAAAAAATATTTGTTTCTTTACAGCTTCTACAAACTACATCAACAAAAAAACTTCATTGACTAAAAATAGTAAGTATTTTTTTTCTCAAATAAATAAAATTGAAAAGTAAGGGGCCGATTGCGATTGCGGAAGGCCCGTCACAGTCAGCCACACGGTGGCGGTCCTTCTGCAAGTGTACCACGATTTTCCCCCACCACATTACGATGGCAGAGGGAATCAAGCTCGGACCATGGTGGGCCCAAAGATCGTCTGCCACGGATTCGCCGAAAGCAATCTTACAGGTTGCCTGGCAGACAGTCCCTGTAGCCAGAAATGGTGGCGGTGCCTAGCAGGCACCATCCACCAAATCATGAAGCTGGCTACAGCCTGCATTTCGGAATGGCTGGTGGGGATTAGTGACATGGCCTGTTGCGGGCAGCTCTTGTGCTGGGGGAGGTGAGGGTGCCCTTGGGGGTACCCATGGTACCCCCATACATTTCACAGCACTATGTGGCAGGCACCTTGTGATGCCTGCCACGTAGTGCTGTGAAATGCACAACATGGCACATTGACATCGCGGCGCGTGCTGCTCTCAGCAGCACCCGCCGCAATGTTAATAATCAAGATCCGACCGCCATGGTGGCGGTTGCATCGTGATCGGGTGTGCTGGACCGCCGCATGCATGCCGGACAGTCTCGGTTTACACCAGGATGGCGGTCGGACTCAAGTCCTAATAAGCCCCTAAATAAAGAAAATAACATAATTAAATACAACATTTGAATGAAAATAATATTTTGCTTTTCAAAAAACTGAAAAAAGAGGTGTGAATAAATATCAGCAATCAATAAAATATACATGAAGAAAATTAAAGCAAAACAAATGTAATTATCCTTTCAAATATAATAATAGAAACATGTTTAATATTCAAAATCATATAATTAACAAATATATAGAAACATATATTCACAGAGTAACAAAAAAATGGCAGAAGGAGCAAAATTTGTATCTTCACAAATGGAAAACTACTTCTGTGCTACACCTATATGCAATAAAATAAACTGGAAGCACAACACTTTGGAAATGCAGCAAATATTACTCAAATTCTTGCTATGGGAAAGCCACTACAGTAGAAACTAATGTGGTTAATATCAGAGACCACAACCATCCACCCAATGTGCCTGAAATCATAGTCAGAGATGCCCACGAAACAATAAGAGAAGCAAGTACCAGCTCCCAATAGACCGGTACCCAAATACTCCAAAACCTATTAACTAGAGTACCTGAACATGTCACAGGACAACTACCATCTATCCCCACTCTGAAAAGATTAATAGCCAGAACTAAAAGAGCTACATTTCAAACACCACTCACACCCCAAACTTTTGCAGAAATAGAAATGTTACCAGAATACACCACACCCCACAAAGATGAAAAATTCCTACTTCATGACAATAAAAGTCATGAAATAAGAATTATCATCTTTGCCACCAACAACAATTTACAAAAACAAAAAACTGTGAAACATGGATGATGGATGGCACATTCAAAGTTTGCCCAAGCCTTTTTATCAATTATTTATCATCCACTGTGAATATGAAGACACTAACATCCACCTCAAATACACACTACTCACTAGAAAACAAAACACCACCTACATTGAGCTCCTATCAACAATAAAACAATACACTGACAACTCCTTTCCACAAATAATTATCATTGACTTTGAACAAGCAATGATTCAATCAATTATAAAAAATATACCCATATACTGCAATATAAGTTTGCTATTACCACTTTAACCAAAGTATCTGGAGACACCTACAAAAATCTACTCTAAGTATAGATTATGCCCCCAATAGCAATTTTGCCTACCAAATAAAGAAAGTAATAGCCCTGGCCTATGAACCAACAACTGAAATAGCCATCCATTATAACATAATTCTTGAAAGCCCTTTCTATCAAGCAAATAAAAATATACTAACTCCCTTTCTAGATACTTGGGTGGGAAGGCTAATTAGGTCAGGGCACCGTAGACAACCCAAGTTCCAAATCCCCTGTTGGAACGTATACAATAGCACTCTAGCTCAAAAAGCTAAAGCCAACAACGCAGTGGAAGGATGGCATAATGCCTTGCAAGCCAAAATAGGAAGAGGACAACCAACCCTGCATAAATTTATAGAAGCTCTCAAAAAAGAACAGAGCTTTCAAGAGCTAATAGAGCAATCCCTAAATAAAATCGGCCCTAAACTCAGTAAACAAACTAAAACAAAGTATGAATACCTACAACACAAAGCTCAACTATTTCCAAACAACAAAGATCTAGAATACTTAGACATGGGAGCTAAATCCATTCTTTAAATAAAAAACATTACTAAATATCATAAACATTTTAAATGACAAAACAGTCAAACAACATAACACTACATTTTTTATAAGAAATAATTACAATGATGTCATATAAATTTAAAAACAAAAATATATGATTTAATATAATTATTAAAATAAAAAAGAAACAAACCAATGTAACAAACAACATTTCCCACCCATAATAATGAAAAATCACTTACAATTATGTAGCAGTAGAAGATCCTGGAAAATAAATCCATAGTAGATGAATCAAAAGAAGAATCCATACAAAAATAAATCCCCCCAAAAACAAAAGAATCCAAATGTAGAAAAAGGCTGCAACAAAGGAATCCTCTCAATAACTAAACCATCAAAAACCAGAAAAGTAGGCTTAAAAAATGCTCAGACAAACCCGAATAATAAAAGGAAATGTAAAGGAACTTATTTAAAAAAACAAAATACATTTTCCTTTTTTTTTTTAAATGAACGCGTCGTCACTAACATCCGTTCACGAAACGAAACACCCACCCACAATAACATATACAAACCCACAAACATTATTATAAACATTAAATACAAGATAACCTAATTAAACAATACATGACTAACACTACGTAACACTCTACTTCTATCCAAAACTACGTCAAACACTATGATGGTCATTACGATTTTAGACGGACTTCAGTCCGTTTGCCATCGTTGAGGGGAGTGGGACTCACCACCTGTAATGTGGTGGTCCTGCGCATGAGATTACAATGCAACCGCCACCGTGGCAGTCGCATTGGTTATCTCTAACATTGCAGTGGGTGCTGCTGGCTGCAGCACCCGCTGCAATGTTTGAAACGCACTGTTTACATTTCCCTGCACTACATGGCAGGTACCACGTGGTGCCTGCCACCTGGTGCAGAAAAATTAAGAGGAGTACCATAGGTACGCCCCTAGTGCACAGCCAGACTCCCCCAGCACACGGGGGGCCCGCAACGGGCCCCAATGTAGCTCCCCACCAGCCTTTCCATGGCAGTTTCACCACCATGGAAAGGCTGGCGAGGATGCAGCATCATGAAATGGCGGACGGTGCCTGCCAGACATCGCCACCATTCTGTTGATGCGAGTGGTCTGACAGCATCAATCGTTACTAAACTCAGGGAAAGTGCTGGATAATAACCCCACAAAAATTACTATTCCATCTCCAAAACCAAATAAACTCAGGGAAAGTGCTTGATAATAAATCATAATAAATTACTATTCCAATTCCAAAGCCAACCAAACACAGGGAAAGTACTGGATAATAAACCATAATAAATTACTATTCCAACTCCAAAACAAAAAAAACTCAGGGAAAGTGTTGGCTAATAAACATTAAATACAAGATAACCTAATTAAACAACACATGACTAACACTACGTAACACTCTACTTCTATCCAAAACTACGTCAAACACTATGATGGTCATTACGATGGTGGACGGACTTCAGTCCGTTTGCCATCGTTGAGGGGAGTGGGACTCACCACCTGTAATGTGGTGGTCCTGCGCATGAGATTACAATGCAACCGCCACCTTGGCAGTCGCATTGGTTATCTCTAACATTGCAGTGGGTGCTGCTCGCTGCAGCACCCGCTGCAATGTTTGAAACGCACTGTTTACATTTCCCTGCACTACATGGCAGGTACCACGTGGTGCCTGCCACCTGGTGCAGAAAAATTAAGAGGAGTACCATAGGTACGCCCCTAGTGCACAGCCAGACTCCCCCAGCACACGGGGGGCCCGCAACGGGCCCCAATGTAGCTCCCCACCAGCCTTTCCATGGCAGTTTCACCACCATGGAAAGGCTGGCGAGGATGCAGCATCATGAAATGGCGGACAGTGCCTGCCAGACATCGCCACCATTCAGTTGATGCGAGTGGTCTGACAGCATCAATCGTTACTAAACTCAGGGAAAGTGCTGGAGAATAACCCCACAAAAATTACTATTCCAGCTCCAAAACCAAATAAACTCAGGGAAAGTGCTTGATAATAAATCATAATAAATTACTATTCCAATTCCAAAACCAACCAAACACAGGGAAAGTACTGGATAATAAACCATAATAAATTACTATTCCAACTCCAAAACAAAAAAAACTCAGGGAAAGTGTTGGCTAATAAACCCCCCAAAAATTACTATCCCAACTCCAAAACAAAATAAACTCAGGGAAAGTGTTGGATAATAAACACAAAAAAAAATCCCATTCCTAACTCCGAAACAAAATAAAAACTCTACTTAAAAAAAAATTACAAATATAGAAAAATTAAAAACAACTATAAACAAAAATAACTGTTTTTAAAATTTACATTTCATGAACAAATAAAAGAAATTACACAATTATTTTTTATCACAGATCGTTTGAAATAATAAAATATAAAATTAACATTACTTAAAAATTAAAATAATTTACAAAATTATTATTAAAAATGTGACACCACTTTTCCATTTATTTTTTAAAAAAAAGAATACATTCTAAATTATAAATACATTTAAATATTTAAATTCTAAATAATCCATATTTTCTTTTCAACAAAAGACATTTGGACAAAACATTTTTATATAAAATTTAAGATTAATAGACCAATCATATATTTTTATAAAAAAATGAATCCATTTAAATGAAAAAATACATATTATAATAAGTCTACATAAAAAAATATATATATAATACAAAAAAAGTCTTATTTTTTCAATTTTTAAAATGTACAATTTTTATTCAATATTTCAATTATTTTAAATAAAAATATTTTTTTAAACAACATTCTAAAATTACTCCCCACACTTATCCCCTATAAAACCAACATCCTGCTGAAAAATAAAAAAGAAATGTAACATTAAAAAAATTTAAATAAACATTTTTAAATTAGTTCACATTCTTATCCCCCATAAATCCAACATCCAACTCCTAAAATTTACCAAAAATGTGAAAAATATTTTAAATTTAATCAATTATTTTTAAATTACTCCCCACCCCTATCCCCTATAAAACCAACATCCCGCTCCTAAAACATAATTGAAAAACAATAAATGCAAAAATTTTAACATAAAAAATAAATTAAAATTATATATAATAATTAATACAACATAAACAAAAAAAAGAAAACCAACATTAGACAAAAAAAGTCGATTTAATCAACAACTATATATTTGCCATCGATATTGACAGAATCGATATTTCTACGTTACATACAAATCGATATTTTTAACTACGAAAAACTTACCTCGATATTTTGCACCATCGATATTCATGACTCGATATTCATGTAAATCAATATTTCCATGTCGCTATTTTGGCTCTGTATCATCATTTATAATGCTAGTAGCTTAGAGGTTGTGGTAGACATTCATAGAACATTTAGGACGATTGTGGCTAGGAACTAATGTGGATGTTTTCCTGAATGATTATGGCCGTGGAGTTACTATTTAAAGAAGTTTCTGGAGTTAATTGAGTTCCAGTGAGACTGTCTGTGATGGAGATTCGCTGTAGCAGCACACCCTTTTAATATGATGACAGCAGAGGATGGCTCCAGGACTAACATCTGGAAATCTTTATTCACTGATGGATTTAGAGTCTCTGGATTCACTGACATGCATTGTAATGCACTGTGGATAGCCTGGGATCTTTGCCTTGGTATCACTGCGCACACACACAGAACATCACCAACCACCATGGCTCTGGGTGTGAGCCCACTCGTCCTCAGGCGACAGCCTCATTATGCACTGCCCATACAGAAGGATACCAACAGGGAGGGGCCAAGGGCTACACAGCTAAAATGGAATGTACTCATTGTGAATATGTTTCCTCACCAGAAACTTGTGCCTAAGGTCTCTTGGTAGGAATACACATTGGCGCCTTTTGAGTCCAAACAGCACTTAGAGTAGCTGCTGGGTTTAAGGCCCTGCTTACTGGGGGAGACAGTCAAGCACACACACCTTAACTGAGAACACTTTAGACAAGCTGCCGTTTTTAGGGGCGTTGTTTCGGAAATACAAGACAATGTGCTTCAATCAGTTTGCTCAGACACGCTCATACACAAACACTCAGAAGCACACTTGAATAAACCAAGAGAGAAAAAAAAGATGGCCTGCACTAAAAACATTTCAAGATTGTCCAAATGAAATTTAAACTGAATGAGGCTGAATGAGTATGCTCTTTGGGAGGTAGAAGCACGTACAGGATCGGAATCTGGTTTTACTGACTATGAAATAACACACAAAACAAAGCAAGAGTAAGTTCCTGCGTGTACTTTAGAAAATGAAAGTGTACGCAAATTACCTTGAAAAGCACACTTCGTCATGAGTCAGTCTTGGTACGTTTCAGCAGCGACACTGCCCATCCACTTCTTGGCACTCACTGCACGTCTCCTTGCCATACCTCTCAACATGGCAGGCTGCAGCATTAGGGACATGAGGGCAGTGGTTTAGCAGCTTCCGATAGTGTAAAATACTCTTTAGATGGCGAATTAATGAGAAATGGCCAAAGTGATTTACACTGTTCTCCTGTTCCATCTGTGAAATTGTGAATGGTAGGGTGTACAGTATGCGAGAGGAAGCAGCAAGTGAACAGGGCAACCTTCTCCACCTACTTTAAAACGTGAGAGTGGAGGCACTATAAAGACGGAGTGACTCCATGTTACTCAAACCCCCGGGTGAGTCAGTTTCCATTTATAGGGAAGCTGTGGGTACCTCGCGTTGTTGACAGGCACCAGATCAGCAGACAGTGAAAGACCAAACACTGCCAGGGAGCCAATTGAGGGGTGTCACATGCCAGATGTGTGCCGGATTCTAGCAGCAAATTTTGCAAGGAGGATTAAGCCCCCACCATTGTGTCAGGCCCTATTATTAGCAGATTGCAGCTGGATATAGACTGACTGAGCTTGTGAGGAAGCCATGACATTGAAACTCCACGCCGCTTAAGCTCAGGTAACTTTTCCAGCACAAAGAAGTATCCGGTGCTCATCTTGCACTTGTTAGGAATGAAGGGCTACCTTTGGTGTGGTGGGAGTGGGAGGGGAGGGTGGTGTCGAAGAAGCCTGGGCAGAGTTTGTGGAGTTCAACTACACGGAACTCTGCGAAGTGCAGAAAAAACTCCGCTATGCGGAGCTCCATCAGTGGCGGAGTGCATTAGATAAATGTTGTTCGCTGTGATTTTTGGTGACAGGTGTTTGTCCGCACTGCAATCATTGCGAATGGCACAATGCACAGAGCATGCGGGCGATGCTTCCTTTCTGCCACACAAGTAGATTTCTACTCAAGCGGCAGCTTTCTCAATGCGAATGGACGGTTTCTCAATGCGAGCGGTCCGAGCATACGAGACCACTCACAACCAGAAATCTGACCGCCCGTGTTGAGAAATTTCACCAGAAGGTTGATGTCCCGTGTTTGCGCTCGCCTAATTGATGTTGACGATTGTGAATGAGGAAAAATCTTGCCGGAAAGTGGATATTCCTCGCTCAAACTCACCAACTTGACGTTGACGGATGGGAGCGAGGAAAAAAACTCTGCTCTACATAGTGGAGAGGAGTATTTCTGAACACTGCAAGCTCTGCGTAACGTAGAGTGCAGAAAACTCTGCAAAGTCCACAAGCGGAGCGAAGATCACCGCCTAGACTTAGGGGCCGATTAGGATGGCGGGTGGACTTCCGTCCTCCCGCCACCCTAGCGGTGCTGGGACCGGCCGCCAGTGGTGCGGCAGTCCCGCACCGGCAATTAGGATGCCACCGTGGTGGTGGCATCCCCTATTCCCAGCATTGTGGCGGGGGTGCACACAACACTGCCCGCCATAATGCTGGAAATGCACGTTGTGCATTGTCATGCACAAGGTGACAGGCACCACGCGGTGCCTGCCACCTTCTCAATGACAATATATGGGGTCCCATAGGTACCCTCTATGTGCACCCCAATACCCAGGGGGGCCCGCAACGGGCCCCCAAAAGCAAACTCCGCCTGGCTTTTCATGGCAGGGTCCCCGCCATGGAAAGCCCTGCACCGCAGCCCATTCTAATATGGATGACGGTGTCTAGCAGACACTGCCACCATATTCAGCCCCTTTTCCGCCTGGTCAACTGGTCGACCAGCAGAAAACCGGTGGACAGAAAGACTGTCCGCCATACTAATATGGCAGGGGAAATGGGTGTCGGCGTAGGAAAATATCGGGCGGATCGCCACCGCCATGCGGGAGGTGGTGATCCACCCGACATTGTAATTAGCCCTTTAATGTTAAAGCAAGGAAAGTCATGCAGAGCGGCAATAATGTGCGTACCAAGTAAAGCTAGACAAATTAAACCCTGCGACCGACATGTAACCGAAGCCGGTCCGTCCTGTAGAGTAAGTACGATGCGCATAACTGCCAAAAACACGACCAACACGTAGGCTGTGAATCAAGACACATTCTCCATCCAAGCCGTGACTCCTAAAGAGGAACCGTGTCACCCGGAAGCAGTATCCATAGCAGTTTCCGGCATGACAAGTACGATGCGTACTTCCTATGCGCCGGATGGGTCGTCACATATGGCACGTCACAGCATCCGGAAAACAACCATATCAGCTATAATTCACGCCACAAATCAATACACGGCTACGAGATGGACCAGCTTGCAGCGGGTACAAGACAGAGCATTAAGCAGCGTGTACGACATGAACACACCATGAATCCCATCGCACAGGTCATTCCAGTACTCTACATCTACAACACGTACCCGCAAAATGGCACACACACAGGGGATCCACATCCTGGACACTAACAACTAAGCCTGGGCAAAGCACTACGCTGCGCTCGCGTAGTTTGCTCGCGGTCCTCAACGTCAAGTTGGCGACCACGAGCAAGCAAAATGACATCCCGGCGAGACTTTTTCCTTGTTCGCAATCAGCAACATCAAGTTGGCGAATGCGAGCCTGGAAAATAAACCTCCCAGCGAGATTCTCAACGCGAGGAGATCAGGTTTCTCATTGCGAGTGGTCGCGTATGCTCGCGATAAGAAACTACCAGTTCGCGTTGAGAAAGCAGCCGCTCGAGTAAAAATCTACTCGAGCAGCAGAAAACTACATCTCGCACTGTGCAAGATGCCATTTTCAATGATTGCATAGTGCCGGTTGCTTGTCCGCACTGTGCAATCATTGAAAACGACATCTGGCACAGTGCGAACAAGGTACTACGCAGTTCGCGTAGTGCTACGCGTAGCTCGCGTAGTGCGAACTGCACTTTGCGTAGCTTCGCGAAGTGCTACTTCGCGAACTACGCCCAGGGTTACTAACAACAGCCCACCATAGGGGTTGCATGGCCAGCACCACTAACACCCCCACCCATAGGGGGCCTGTTGCCCATCACTACTGCCACCCCCACCCATAGGGACTATGTTGCCTATCACCCCTGCCACCCCCACTCACAGGGGACCTGTTGCTCATCACTACTGCCACCCCCACCCATAGGGACTATGTTGCCCATCACCCCTGCCACCCCCACTCACAGGGCATATGTTTCCCATCACCCCTGCCACCCCCACTCACAGGGGACCTGTTGCCCATCACCCCTGCCACCCCCACTCACAGGGCTTATGTTGCCCATCACCCCTGCCACCCCCACTCACAGGGGACCTGTTGCCCATCACCCCTGCCACCCCCACTCACAGGCTTATGTTGCCCATCACCCCTGAACCCCCACTCACAGGGGACCGGATGCCCATCACTACTGCCACCCCCACCCATAGGTACTATGTTGCCCATCACCCCTGCCACCCCCACTCACAGGGCTTATGTTGCCCATCACCCCTGACACCCCCACTCACAGGGGACCTGTTGCCCATCACCCCTGCCACCCCCAGCCATAGGTCTTATGTTGCCCATCACCCCTGCCACCCACACCCATAGGGGACCTGTTGTCCATCACCCCTGCCACCCCCACTCACAGGGGACCTGTTGCCCATCAATACTGCCACCCCCACCCATAGGGACTATGTTGCCAATCACCCCTGCCGCTCCCACTCACAGGGGACATGTTGCCCATCACCCCTGCCACCCCCACTCACAGGGAACCTGTTGCACATCACTACTGCCACCACCACCCATAGGGACTATGTTGCTGATCACCCCTGCCACCCCCACCCATAGGGACCATGTTGCCCATCACCCCTGCCACCCACACCCATAGTGCTTATGTTGCCCGTCACCCCTGCCCCCCACACCCATAGTGCTTATGTTGCCCATCACCCCTGCCACCCCCACTCACAGGGCTTAAATTGCCCATCACCCCTGACACCCCCACTCACAGGGGACCTGTTGTCCATCACCCCTGCCACCCCCACTCACAGGGGACCTGTTGCTCATCAATACTGCCACCCCCACCCATAGGGACTATGTTGCCCATCACCCCTGCCACTCCCACTCACAGGGGACATGTTGCCCATCACCCCTGCCACCCCCACTCACAGGGAACCTGTTGCACATCACTACTGCCACCCCCACCCATAGGGACTGTGTTGGCGATCACCCCTGCCACCCACACCCATAGTGCTTATGTTGCCCATCACCCCTGCCACCCACACCCATAGTGCTTATGTTGCCCATCACCCCTGCCACCCCCACTCACAGGGCTTATGTTGCCCATCACCCCTGACACCCCCAATCACAGGGGACCTGTTGTCCATCACCCCTGCCACCCCCACTCTCAGGGGACCTGTTGCCCATCACTACTGCCACCCTTACCCATAGGGACTATGTTGCCCATCACCCCTGCTACCCCCACTCACAGGGGACCTGTTGCCCATCACCCCTGCCACCCCCACTCATAGGGGACCTGTTGCCCATCACTACTGCCACCCCCACCCACAGGGACTATGTTGCCCATCACCCCTGCCACCCCCACTCCCAGGGGACCTGTTGCCTATCACTACTGCCACCCCCACCCATAGGGCTTATGTTGCCCATCCATCACCCCTGCCACCCACACCCATAGGGGACCTGTTGCCCATCACCCCTGCCACCCCCACTCACAGGGGACCTGTTGCCCATCAATACTGCCACCCCCACCCATAGGGACTATGTTGCCCATCACCCCTGCCACTCCCACTCACAGGGGACATGTTGCCCATCACCCCTGCCACCCCCACTCACAGGGGACCTGTTGCACATCACTACTGCCACCCCCACCCATTGGGACTATGTTGCCGATCACCCCTGCCACCCACACCCATAGTGCTTATGTTGCCCATCACCCCTGCCACCCACACCCATAGTGATTATGTTGCCCATCACCCCTGCCACCCCCACTCACAGGGCTTATGTTGCTCATCACCCCTGACACACCCACTCACAGGGCTTATGTTGCCCATCATCCCTGACACCCCCACTCACAGGGGACCTGTTGTCCATCACCCCTGCCACCCCCACTCACAGGGGACCTGTTGCCCATCACTACTGCCACCCCTACCCATAGGGACTATGTTGCCCATCACCCCTGCCACCCCCAGTCACAGGGGACCTGTTGCCCATCACCCCTGCCACCCCCACTCATAGGGGACCTGTTGCCCATCACTACTGCCACCCGCACCCATAGGGACTATGTTGCCCATCACCCCTGCCACCCTAACTCACAGGGGACCTGTTGCCTATCACTACTGCCACCCCCACCCATCGGGACTATGTTGCCCATCATCCCTGCCACCCTCACTCACAGGGGACCTGTTGCCATCACCCCTGCCACCCCCACTCACAGGGGACCTGTTGCCCATCACTACTGCCACCCACACCCATAGGGACTATGTTGCCCATCACCCCTGCCACCCCCACTCACAGGGGACCTGTTGCTCATCGCCCCTGCCACCCCCACCCATCACCCCTGCCACCCCCACTCACAGGGGACCTGTTGCCCATCACTACTGCCACCCGCACCCATAGGGACTATGGGCGGGTGTGGGGGCTCACAAAATGCAGCAGATGTGGAGCATTGTGGTGATGGGGACCAAACCCCCCTCATCACAGTGACCAAAAGGTAAGTGTCATCATGGTCAAAGCTGCAAATACCAAACAGCATGTATGATCCCTGCTCCCAACACATCAAACAATTCTGGGGCAAACTAGTGGTTGTGTCCCATACACACAGAGATTGATTGATTGATTGATTGGTGAGGCTAACAGTGCTGTGAAAACATAACACTCTTGGCCATGTGCAGACAAGCACCACACATGGGGGCTGACAATACATACAGCGTACAATGACACAACAGCAGAAGTGACCATCACCAAGCATGCACACATCTCGAAAATAGACACACCAATCAAAACAACATGTGTAGACTGTAGGTGTCAGCTCACAAACTCATATTCCATGCCAGCAATGCCACCCAACAACCAGGATGAATGTGCACAATGATGTGAAATGACTCACAGGGACAGCAGGCAAAATCACAGAAACAGCATCCAGACAAAGGCCCACAACAGCAATACCAATGCACTGGTGCAGATGCACAAACAGGCAAACTCACACTGCACACCAGACACAGCATGTGTGTGTGTGTGTGTGTGTGTCACAGTATCCCCAGGCAAGTACACAACACATGAGGGGGGCTGATCCACAGTGACACAGATGTGGACACAGTGCCATACAAAAGTAAACCATCATAGGGACACCCTCAGTGGGCAATCAGGCATTGGGAGATGAGAGGGAGCACAACAGACACATGTGACACAAGCTGGAATCAACACCAACTAACACAGCAAGAGACTGACACACAACACCACTACCCCCAGGGACCAGACAGTGGGGTGACACAAGCATGCATGACACCTCCACTGTGATGACAAAGGCAGATGTCATATAAACTGGGAAACCCAGACATGTGTCCTGTGCCACAAACGTACATCACACATACACAAACACAAATCACTCAGCATGGCCCCTCATCCATGGACAAACGTGAGCTAGGGGACCATCCATGCAAACATTCACATCAGTCCACCATCAACTCCATACACCTGAACTGCAACAATGTGTATATGTGAAGTCCACATGGACAGGTGACATGGCACATGCACCCATGACAAACACAGGAATGTTACCAGGAACTAAGGTGCACACCCACATCACACAAGGACTATTTACAACCCAGGGGAATTACAGACACACTGCACAGTATGCGGTACATGGCCATGACCTCAAAGCTCATGTAACCTTCAGAATCCCTGCCACCGTTCCAGGACTATGCAGATGTCAAGGAGGAACACAAAGCACCCATGCTGACACCTGCCAGCATCGCTGCCGTGAACCTGACAAGTGGGAGCAGTCACACACACATACAAATGTCTCAATCACTGAAAACTACCACCTAGGGACAACTACATGATATTGCGAACAAACAAGTGCCTTGAGGAACCCTGACTGTGTCCCATCTGTGTCTGACAACATCATCGCCACTCAGAACTGACAAATCCCAATGATGATACACCAATTAACAGTAGTGTGTCATGCACCCACACATCTGGTAGCCCATTGGAAAAGTAGTGGGATGAACCCAGTACCACTCAGCAAGCATCAACAACAGGAACATATCAAGGGAACCCTGTCTGTGTATGAACATGGATGTGGACACGCACACATGCACATACAACACACACCATGGGCCCAGGCCATGTCACTGGACAACACACTAACTTGAGGGGACACAACTCCTGTGGGAGCCCAGCTGTGCCAAACATATTCACCGCAAGTCCCACTCATGTCTGTAGAACACTTGGTCAGTCAGGCATCAGTTACCACACAATGAAGGATCTGGTCACAACAGCCTGGGTACGGGAGTCACCCCTAAGTCAGCTGCACATACCCAAAACATATGTCTAGCAAGTTGCACAGAGGACCCAGTTGCTCCTATTACAATGATGCACACACCTGTAGGGCCAGTAGTGATGAGCACGAAGTATGTGGAAGTGACAATTTGGACAATGGGAAGCACATCAGATGTGCAGGGGTGCAAGCCACAGATGTGACCATGCCAATGAAATGCTTACAGAGAGATGTACACAAATAGTTGATCCAGACACACCCAGGTAGCTGCAAAGGATGACATGGATACCCATCAGAATAGGATAATTATCTCATGGACCACAGGGAGTACCTCACATCAACACATCAGTGTGCAACATTGTAAACCAAGCATTAGAGGTGCAAGGGCATGTACAACAACATAAACATGATGTACAGCTAAATCAAGTTCACAGGGACAAAGAAAAGCTTTATTCAGCATATGAAAAGCGAAACATCTGTTCCAACAAAAGGCCAATGGCCAGTCCATGTCCAAATGGCAAGGAGTGAACTAGACTGACAAATCCAATTCAGTATATGAAATGCTAAACGTCTGTGCAATCAAAAGGCCAATGGCCAGTCCATGTCAAAATGCCAAGGAGTGAAATAGAGTGACAACTGCCACACCATGCTTGCCTGCACTGCTAAGGACCGGGGTCATCCCGTCCGAGGGGCATACATGTTGGCAGGTCAGGCACTGCAGGGACAGGATCAGGGCGCAGCAGAAGGAGGCAGTGAAGAGGTGGGCGATGCAGGCGAGACACTTGCAACTGCAGTGGACCTGACTGAATTGGTGGGTGCTGTCACAATTGTGGGGCACAAGTCAGATGGGGTGGGTGCTAGCAAAACTCCAGTGGGCAGGTCAGATGGAGTGGATTGACTCACCACGGCAGTGCCCAAGTCAGACGGGGTGGTCGTGGACTCCAAAGCAGTGCCTACATCCATGGGAGCGGAATGGGGCACAGGTGAGGTCAGCAGGGCAGGGGGGGACACGGTCCCCACATCAGTGGCACCAACTGTCTGACCAGGTGTGGAGGAGCAAGTGCTAGGGGGGGATGGCCTTAGCATTTTAGGGATGGTGTATCTGTGTGTGGGGGAACCCAGGGCAGGGAGTGGTGGGGGAACCTCTGGAGTGGTGGCCTGTGGGATGGAGGACGGAGACTTTACCTTGGAGCTGCGTGGTGGCGGGGGGTTCTTGCTCTTCTTGTGCCGGGGGGACTTACGGGTGGGCATCTCGGTCTGACTGCACCTGGGGGAGAGTGTCCGGGTGTGAGAGTCACTCCCTTCTGTGTGTGGGGACTTCCTCTTCCCCTTGTAATCAGGATCTGCTGGGTCGGTGGGGAAGAGGCCAAGGTCACAGAGGAAGAGCTTCTGGGGGGATGGGGTTGCAGGTGAGGCAAGGGAAGGGGGCTGGGAGGGAGAGGTCTCAGAGGACTGTGGAGTGGTTGTGGATGACTGTGTGTGTGTCAGCAAACCAGCCCCTGTGAGTGTGGAATCAGTCCCCTACGCGTGCTTGTGTGCACGTCTAGCCCTTGGTTTGGGGGTTTCTGTGCTTGGGACAGGTAGGCTGCTAGGAATTGTGGGTGGTGCAGGGGTAGGAGGGGTGTGGAACTGTTGGAGGAGGGACACTGCTGCCGTCAGGGAGGAGGCCACGGACTGGTTGGTCCTCTGTAGAGCAGACATGCCCGAGGAAATGCCCTCCATGAATGACACCAGTTGTGTCAACAGACCTGTGTGTGCATGGAGGACTTTCAGCATCGACGTCTGCCCTACATGGATCTGTCGAAGTAAGTCCACAGACTCCTCACTCAGGGCAGCAGGGGACACAGGGGCAGGGTTTGCGGTGCCTGGCACAAAGGAGACATGCTCACGAACACTGGAGCCCACAGGGACCTCTGGGATGGGAGCCGAAGGGAGGGTGGTAGTGGTGGTAGTGGTGGCGGAGACAGCCTCACTAGCTGGTGTTTGGTGGCTGCTGACACCGGCCTCCACAGGGGAGTCATCCTCAGAGCTGCTGTGGCCTTCAGCTGGGGGGATGGTGCTGACGACTCCTCTGTGTGGCTCAACTCGCCCTCCGTGCCACCCGGTCCACCTGACTCCTCTCCTTTTGTCCCTGTAAGGCTCTGTGGCTCCTCCTGGTCTGTGGAGCCGTCCCCTCCTGTGGCAGTGGATGTATCGGGATAGGAATAGGAAGTGAGAGAACAACATCAGTCACCTGCACCAACTGCACACACCACAGTGAGTACATCACATCACAGGGCAAGCCCTGGCATCATCAGCTGAACACAGCTCAAAGTGCCAACACTGTTTAGGATGATTCAAATGTCATTCTCAACATCAACCATGGCACACATATCCCTCCTTGACTTGCACACATATGTCCGTTGTATGTTGGATGCTAACACACCAATGTGCCAACATGCACCACCCACACATTAGTTGTACATGCAAGTGAACATGTAGGAGTATGCCACTAGACACACAGCACATCTCTTGCGACTGACTCAGTACAGGTGCCTGGATGAAGGGATGTGCAGAAACTCATTTCAGATGCTTGGGATGCATGCCAGCAACACACACTATGATGTACTCATGTCCTGATGGGCAAGACCACAATGGGGTGCATGGTGCACACTTGAACACAACGCAGGCTCACCCATAGCAAGTTCAATGCCATGGCACTGGGATGCCCTGAAAGTCAGTCAACACTGTCTCCTGTCACAGGGGCAGGGCATCCAGACAACAACAATATGCACTGACTCACAATCCTAGCTCAGGGGTAAATCTGACTCTGCAGATGACTGGCGCACTTGCCCATCCCATGCAAACAACATATCCAGGACCCAGAAGACCCCACATCATGCAAATCATTCATATGAGTCTCAGTAAACACAAATCCATGTACATTAACACATCACAGTCTGCCATGCATATAACCCAGCTGCATGAGGGACACAGTTGCATACACCATTGTGCGCTGCCAGATGATCACGCACCTATATGTCACACAGGTCTAGTCTCCCACAGTCACATTGCAGATGTCATGCTGACCCTCTGAATCATGGACACCCCAGCTGTACGTAGCAACAAGCCACACCCTAATGACACAGAGGCACACACCTGAGGGCACATGTCACTAAGCACAACCTGCAATTTCATACACAGGAGTGGGATTACAGAGTGTTTCTGAATGCCCTTGAGGGGGCATGACTGGGCAGGACTGAGTGATACAGTGTATTGCCCCGGACAGTAGTCAGGTGGCTAAGCAATTGTGACATACTTGATATACATACTCCTTATGTCCAAAAATTGGAGTCCCCAACTGCATGGTTTTGTTTTGAATACCCCAGAAACATATTGCGAGTCAGACCAGCAATTGGTACACATCTCAAGGGCACACACAGTTCACATGTCAGATCTCAGGCATTGTGTAAACAATTGACCCATCCATGAAACACAAAAGAGAGTGACGGGAACTGATGCTGACTGGTACCTGAAACATAGCTGACTGCAAGGACACAGTGCCCTAGTGACACAAGCAACAGCCTGTAGGGGCCACACCTGTGGAACAGATGAGGAGGGTGCATCACACAAATGAGGGACCTGATTTTGGGACTACAAGACCTACGTAATGTGGAAGTGTGACCAGGACAATAGACTGCTATTTGCATGTCAGACATAGTACACAGATCAGCATGGACTTACCCCCTTCCTGCTGCTGTCTGGCCTTCATCTGCCTATCCAGGTCCAGGAAGACCACCGCCAGTATCCGGACCATGTGGGGAGTCAGGATCCGGTGTCCGCTCCTCCTGCATGGAGGTGACAGCTTCAGCTGGACTCTAGCTATCCTCCGGGTCCAGCGACAAAGATCCTGCCACCTCTTCTGGCAGTTGCGGATCCGGCGCTTGTAGACCCCCACAGAACGAACAGCCCGGGCGATGGTCAGCAAGATCTCCTGCTTCTGGTGGGCATCAACCTGTGAGGATGACAAAGTGAAAAGTACATTAACACACATGCCCCAGATTTGTGCATCACACTATTGGATATACATGTCATCATCACAAAGGGAAATAAATTACACAGGTAGTGCAACCATTGGGAATGAAAACTCACATGCATGTCTGACATGTTAACAATGCCTGGATAGTTTAAGCTTGCAATAATGCACTTTAGCAGCATGAAAACAATTCATTACATGTACCTACACACTTTGGTGGATGAAAGTAGTCAGTGAGAATGCTTGCCACTGGTGTACACACTGCTAGTACTGCTAGTCAGACAACATGCATAATTAGGAAGGCAGTGGACAGCACACTCACCTGCTCCCCTGGTGTCCCATAGAGCCTTCTGACTCTGGAAGGAGCCCATCCAGCAGGGCCTGGTTCTCCTCCTCAGTGAAGGCTGGGGTCCTCTCCAGTGTATGTGCCATAGCAGGAGCCAGAGGATGCATAGACAGCAGCAGTGGTAGCAGGGATGTGGTCCAGTAGCATGTAGTGCAGGCAAGTGAGCTCCCTGGGGGCCAGCCAGCCTTATATCTGTGCAGCAGAGGCAGACTCTGTGCCATGTGTCCCAAGTGATAGGTCCAACACGGTTGCATCCTATGAATCTGGCCAATCCATTCAAAAGTACGACTCGTACACGCCTTCCGCATTGTTCAAATCTTCACCTTCATGGAACACTTGAAATTGCAACATTGTTGTAGGCATTCAACTGAATTTCCAGTGCACAACTCGTACAAGTTTTGAATCCGCATCCGTCTCCATGACAGTCCTGAGCCAATGGGTGCACCCGGCTCGTTCAACTGACTGTACAATGCATATTTTGATTCTACACATGCACCCATCTCCATACGATTCAATGGCCAAGGCGTACGCCTGTCTCGGACCATGCCTGTCCAATGCGTATGCATGACAGTCACCCGCGTCGGACCTCATTGTATGCAATGACAATGCGTACGCACGGCTCGGTCATGACCCGTGCAATGCGTACGCATTGTCACCCGCGTCGGACCTCATTGTATGCAATGACAAGGTGTACATACGGCTCGGTCATGACCCGTGCAATGCGTACGCATTGTCACCCACGTCGGACCTCCCACATATACTGGCCATGGACACCTGCACACACCTGCCACACTATAGCATTGGCCACACAGTGTTCCATGGCATGTGAGGCTGCATTCCCTGGGTGTTTGAGGGGGCCGCAGCTGTTTTTTTGTCTGGCACTTTGTGCAGCCACTCCCAGGCTGTGCACGTGTACATGGGGGCAGAGTCCTTTGTGTGTTGTGCACATTAGCACTGTGATGTGCAATTGGACAGTAATGGGCATGAGTGAAGGCCACAGTGTCAGGTTGGATATGTTTAAGACATGTCACATGCACCCTGAGTCCTGGGGTGATGGCAAGTACGTCACAGTCAGACCTGTAGCCCCAATACTGATGTGCACCCACAGTCTGTGTGCATGTTGTGTCTCAGATGTGTCTGATCACATGTTACCAATGGGTGACAGTCTCCACATCCATGTGGTATATGCATCAACCTTGATGGGGTGTGTGTCTAAGAGACGTACATGTAGGTCCGGCAGGAACAACAGTGGCCACTACCTGTGGGACTTACGCTTGCCTTGTGGTGTGTACGTGCTACACCATGTCCATTGCTGTGTTGATGTGGAAATACAGGGAGCCTGGGTTTCTGCATGGCAAAGATCTGTGATGCCTGGGAGACATGAGTCCTCATTTGTCACTGGGTGGATATTTTGAACATTGCAGCAGCACATAGGTTGGGTGACACAGCCAGATGATTAGCCCATTGCACTACATGGCACTCATGTGGACATGTGGAATTGAGATGTGAGGTGGTGGTCTTGTAGGTGACATATGTGTCCATGACCAACAGCACACACCTCAGTACATTGTGTAATGTCATGAACTAGCATGTGATAGTGATCGTGGTCATGGCCACGTGGGTGGATGTACTGACAATCTTCCTTTGTGCATCTCTGTACTGCAGGGCACCAGCTGTCCATCAGCCCTTCCCAGACCTTGCAACCATGCAGGAACGTGACAGCATCAGACCGTACCGCTTCACTAGGCCACTGATTGAGGAGTTGGCGGAGCAGTTGGTGCTACATCTGCTACCTGGCCGGACATACCCTACAGCACTGACCTTCCAGTACACTGTGGCTACTGCTGGTGGTATGTCGCAAACGATGTTTAGTCGGGTGCTACGCGATGTCTTGGAGGGGATGTTGCAATTCCTCAACCTGTATATCAAGTTCCCGACTCAAGATGAACTCCGTGAAATTAAGGATGCCTTTTATACACTGGGGAGGATGCTAAACGTCATTGGATCCATTGACGGGACACATGTTGCCCTGATACCACCACAGGCACATGAGCAGGCATACCGGAACAGGAAGCACTACCATTGGATCAATGCTCTGGTGGTCTGTCTTGCTGATCACATATGTGTGTGCATGGTTCCCTGGTTCGGCGCACGAGGCCTACATTATGAGGAGTAGTCGCATTGCAACGCTGATGTCACAGATGCCAGCTCAGCGTCCCTGGCTTGTCGGTGTGTACTATCTGTTTCTCATTGTGTGTGTTTGTCAGTGTTGTATTCCGCACTCCTACAAAACTCAGCTACTTGTTCATTTTTGTGTGTGTAGGTGACTCTGGATACCCCAACATGCCGTGGTTGCTGACTCCCCTCAGGAACCCTGTGATACCAGCCGAGCTGCGCTACAATGAGGCACCTGGTCGGAGCAGGGGGGTGATTGAGCGGACATTCGGCCTCCTGAAAAGCCGCTTTCGCTGCCTGGACAAGACCGGAGGGGCCCTCCCATATGAGCCTGCAAAAGTGTGCAAAATAATACTGGTCTGCTGCATGATACACAAAATGGCAGTGCGGAAGGAGGTGCCTCTCATCCAGGATGACGATGACAACGACCAACGTCCGGCACCTATGGAGGATCCCGGCCTGGGCCAAGATGCCAGTGATGATGAAGATGATGGTGACGTCCGCTCCCAACTCATCAACAACTTCTTCACCTGAATGTGAGTTTCCAGGGTTGTTATGTCAATGTATGGAGGTAGCCTGGAATGTGTTGAGCCAGCTCTGTTGCTGTCTGAGTGTGTCTGTGTGCCACTTGACTGGATGCGTGCTGTGATGTGTCCATTCAGGTGGTGTGTACTCCACAATAGGGTAGTACTGCTAACTAGTGTTTGTGTAGGTGTTTTGCAACATGTTTTGTGCATGTGTATTGCATTTCTCTCCTGTTCGTCTGTGCTTTTGACTGTATCTTGTCTGTCCTTCCCAGGGTCCTTTGCCTGTTGTGTGATCAACACTGACCCCCAACACCCAGAAGCCAACACCAGTGTGGAAGTTGACAAGTCCCATCAACTGATGTACCATACACCCCTGGACTTCCATTCTCCAACACATTGTGAGCGTGTGTCCACTGTTACGTAGAATTACTGTGCAACTAGTGTGGAATAAACGTGTTGCTGATGTGTAATGAACCTGTGCTACGCTTTGTTATGTGCGTTGTCTGTCTTCCCACATCTGAGTGACATCTGCTTACCTCACCTGTGGACTTGTTGCCACGGACTGTGCTTGGTGTTGTGTCTACTCTGTACATGCCGATGTGTTTCAGGTCAACATTGTGTGGGATGAGTAACATGGCCATGGTGAGTATGTTTTGTGTTGCCATAGTGGTGTGTCTCCCTCACATGTGTCACATCCCCATGACTCATCTTACGTTGGTCACATTGTTGCAGTATTTGGCATTCACTGTGTTGTGTAGCAGATCGACTTCGCCCTGAACATGACAAGTTGGAATCACAACAGAGGCAAGTATGGTGTACTGGTGAGTTTATTTACAAACATGTGTGAGTGAAGTGCACAGGATGGTGGGTGCTGTACAGTGGTTTGGGAATCCAAAGTTCACATTGGAGTTGGAAGTGCTGGTAGATGAAATGTCCAGAGTAAAGTCCACAGTTGTCTGCTACATTGGCCCAACATGACCCCTCCATGTAATGTGGGCGAGTTGTGTGCGATTGGACAAGGTGAACGGGTTGCGCACAAAGAACATTGTCCAGAACAGGTTTGGAGGCCCTGGGGGATGTGCTGGGACATCTGCCTCTTAAATGTCCTTCTTCGGACGACCCCTCTTCTTCCGGGGGGGGGGGATCCTCATGTGCAGGCCTCTGCGGTGCAGGGGACTCTCCGCCAGAGTCCTCCTCCCTCCCTGTGGCGCTGGCAGATGGTGTTGCGACAGATGTTGTGGGCACACAGGGGGGTGTGGACAGGTTTGTGTTTGCCTGGCAGAGGCATTGTAGTATGTCCCAATGCACCGCAGTAAGGGCATCCCACTTTGCCTCCATGTGGGCATGGTGGGCAACCTGCTCCTGTGGCATGTCCTTGAGGATCCCCACAACCTGGCAAAATCCTCCGGTGCTATCCTGGTACGCATCTAAGATGCGTGCCAGTTGGGGGTCATCATGCAGTCCAGGCCCCTCTGCAAGGCATGCTCTGTGCCTCCCACCCCTCCCAGCACCCCTCTCCACACGGGCAGGACCAGCGGCGGTACGCACAGGTGGCACTGGGACCCCTTGCGTGGTGTTGCTGGTGGTGTTGGCTGTAGCTTCCGGGGGGTCCTGTGTCCCTGTGCTGTAGGTGTTGATTGTCCTTGGTCTGTCCGTGTTGGCGGGGGTACCCTTTCGGTGTCCAGATGCTGGAGGTGGGGGTACACGGGGGGCAGATGTTGCTGCTGCTGGTGCTACATGATGGCTCACAACGGGGGGGCCAGGTTGGTCGTCGTCATCCGAAGAGGACAGTGAGAGAGTAAGACCAGAGAGCTCAGTGTCCAGCAGAGTCTGGGACTGGGTATCCTCGTCATTTGGCACTGGGTGCCCAGCACGACCTGTGTTTGGAAGAGACACACAATGTGATTTATGTTTCTACATGCATCGTTGGTTCACAAACTTGACATTTTCTACTTTTCAAACAGATGCCTGCCTGTACACTGCTTTTTCCCAGCTTGTCACAGAGAGAGTTTGATCTTGTTGTTGGCCATTTGCCAGCATGGCCTTGTGCTCCCCACAACAGAGACCAGTGTCAGACATCTTGTCAGTCCCTTCCCACTCCCTGTGGGGCGAGTATGGTTCAGGTTGATCTTGCAGGGCCATGTGGGTGGGTGTAGGTTGTCTGTGACTGCGAGTCCCATCATACTCTTGGCTACACCCCCCTTCCCAGCATGCCTATGCTTCCTCCCTCTTGACTCTGCTTCCCTGTGAGGGGGTGTGACATCAATGGCAGGATGGCTGACTGTGAAATCCTGGTGTTTGTTTGGCTACAAGTCCCAAGTGAGCCCCTGTGCTTCACTCAGCAGCACCCAGTACGGGGTATCTTTTGCTGATATTTCAATGAGGTGTGTGTCAATCCATTGTACCCGGTGAGTTGTGTGGAGTTTGTGTTGGGGGGGGGGGGGGTCTCCCCATGCTGAGTAGTATGGTCAGGGCTGTCAGTCCTTCTTCCCATCATGAAACGTGCTTCCATTGTAAGGCATGCAAGTTGTCTTTCAGGATGTCAGTCAGTGGTGTTCTGCTTCTGATTTGCACACAAGCCCTAGCAGGGCCTTGTGCACCCCACAGCAGGAGCCAGTGTCAGCCATCTTGTCAGTCATTTTCCACTCCCTGTGATGTGGGCATGTTTCAGAGGGGTCTTGGTGGGCCAATCAGGAGGGGGGGCATTATCTGTGACTACACGCCCCATCATGCTTTTGTCTACACTCACTTCACCTGCATCCCCACTATTCCTTCCTGACAGTCAGCTGCACTGTGAGGTGGTGTGTTTGTGGTGGCAAGCTGTCTGGCTGGGTGTATTTGGCTTAGTGCCACTGGCTTGCTCTATTTGTTTGTAGGTAGGTGCATGTCATGACACAGTCCCCAGTCACTATGAGATGGCAGGTATTGTGTTTGTGTGACTGGCATACACATCTTGGGTTGATTATCTATTGGTTAGTGTAGCTTTGCTAGCGGTGCATGGTTTCACTGTCCCCTTGCCACACTATCTTGGTTATGTTGTTTGTGTACTCATCAGGCTCTGGGATGTCTGTGAGGCCATGGACGTTCTCTGGTGGTAGGATGTCCCTCACCTTCTCCTCCCAGGTCCTGAAGTAGACTGGTTTGGCAGGAGGGCCACCGCCGGTGCGCTGACTCAGGGCGTGATCTTTCTCGATGAGTTTCTTGACCCCACTGCGCACGTCATACCACCGGTTCTGGATTTCTTCCTTTGTGCGCAACGTTGGTGCTTGTGCGTTCACCTTGTCCACATTCCTTGCCCACATATTGGTTTTCTGTGAGATGGGGGTCCTTTGAACCAATGTACCAAACAAATGTGGCTCTACTCTGATGATCTCGTCTACCAGCACTTCTAACTCACTATCTATGAACTTTGGATTCTTCTTTGGAGGTATGGTGATGGGTGGTGGTGGTGGGGGATGTGTGTGTGAGGGTGCAAGTGATGTTGGTTTGGTGTTGGTTTTGCTGTGTGTATGTGTGTGTGCTTTTGTATGAGGTGCTGATGGTGTGTGAGTTGTGTGATGGGTGAGTTGTAAGTGTGTCTGTGGTTGCTGTGTACTGGCGTTTGCTGCTGGCTGTGTCTCTTGTTTGCAAGGGATGATGGTAGTGATTGTAGTCCTTTATATAGTTGGAGTTGTGGGTGTGTCTTTGTCCCATGGTTTTTTTGGGGGGTATTTATTGGCTTGGTCATTGCTTGTTTGGTCCTTTTTTGTGTTTTTTCCTTTGTATTTTGTAGGCATGAAGGAGACGTTCATGTGACGAAAATGGACGCTGCTGTTGTCTCGTGCGGGCTTCTCTGCCTCATTCACGCTGCCTGTCTTCTGTGTTTGGTACGGGCGATCTCTATTGCTTGTGTGCTGGGGTGTCTGTGCGTGTCGGTCGTGCGGCTTGGTCTCCGTGCGAGCCGGTCTGGTTTTACACGCATTGCATCGTACTGCGCTAATCATACATTGCGGGTACGGGTCAGTCGGGTTCATTCTGGGTTCGTGTCGGTCGGTGAAAATCGCGTCGGTTTTCCAGCCGGATTACTATTTTCCCTCCGGCTCGGTCGTATAGCTTGTATTCCGTACGTGTCGGTTGTAATTCACTCGCGTTGCATCATACTGCACAAGTCGTACGGCGCTGGTCCTTATCGGTCGGTATTCGGTCCGGGTTCGTGACGGTCGGTTCGTTTTGCAGCCGGAATCGGAACTAGAAGTATGTAAATTTGCCTAGAAACCCCAAGTGTTTGGTCCTGCCCATATAGATTAGGAGTATGAAACGTCTTCCTGCCCTTTTTACAGGATGATGGACAGCTTATTAGAAGGCACCCTAAGCTTGTTTCCTGACGATTGTGGGGACAGGGTCTTGATGCCTAGGAATACGATTCCATCTCCACCAAAAAGAAGTATTTACTTTTGTGAAGTACATATCATTCAAGTGTGTTTTCTCTGCACTTCCACCTTGAGAGCTATCTGTTGAAGACACTCAAGCAACAATCACAATGGAAAAGTTACAGACACATAAGGTCACTGGAGACATTTCCTCTGTGTTCTTTAAACAGTTTTAGTGCAGGGGTTGCACTAAACATTTACCCAACTGGGTGGCACTTATCAATTAGCAAGTAGAAAGTATTCCAGTTGGGTGGAGGTATTGCACAAAACTGTGCCCTTTTCTTGGATAAATATGCAGGACAGGATTAATTCTGGCACAATGCTGATTTCACAGAATTTAAACCTCAACAGGTTATAGTTTGTAGTTTGAAATTCACTGAAAATAACAAAGGTTACAGGGACGTTATAGCTAGGAAATAGATGTTTTTTTCTAAACTTAAAAATTTGCTGAACAAAACGCAGGTTAGAGGGACGTTATAGTTCGGCTGATATTTAATTTTTACAAAATCAGAGTAATTCAGCAGTTATAGTTGCCTGAGATAACTATAATTTATGTCCCTGCAATGCACTGCATATGACCTCACATATTACATCACTCATGACATGGTCAGTGATATCACTGATGACATCACTGATGACATCTCAAATGACATCACTGATGATATCATCCACAGAACCCCTCACACACCCACTCATAATCCCATATAACCTCTCATACGTTTACATACAGCCACACAACCACTCATATACCTATTCACAGACCAATACAAGTACTCAAAAAACCCACTCAATGATCCATAGAGCCACTCACACATCCACTCACTTACATAGCCACTCATACAACCACTAACTCACCCATATAGCCACTCATGCACCCACTCACTCACCAATACAACCACTGACACATCCAGTTATTTAGACATGCAAATACTTGAACACCCACTCAAACACCCATACATCCACTCACAGACTGAGTTAGTCACGCATACAGATAATCACACACATACTCACTCACCCATACTCTCACACCCACTCTCTCACTCATACAACACTTATGTACCCAGTCACTCAATCATATAGCCACTCACATACCCCTTCACTAACCTTTACATGACGCATATAGACACTCACCCACCAATACAACCCTGAAATGCCCACTCATTCAGCCACTCACACACACACTGGCACAACGATACAGCCACTAACACTCACTTACCCACCCAAAGAACCACTCACAGACCAACTCACTCACCCATGTAGCCACTCACACATCCACACACTTACTTATACAGCTGTTCACAGAGCCACACAGTTACCCATACAGTTAGCCAAACAGTTAATCACTCACACATACAGCCAACTAAACACCAACTCACACACCCATACACCCACACAGACACCCACTGGCATACAGATACACAGAGTCACATAGCCACTCACATAATGTATGTTAGAAATAGTATCACTCATAACTAGGACATAAAGTATACTAATTTAGGTAATGTAATAATTTACCATATATACTTTACCCACATCAACTTTTAAAGACAGTTACACTTAATAGATGATGTCATCAGTGAAGTCATTTGAGATGTCATCAGTGAAATCACTGACCATGTCACAAGTGATGTAATATGTGAGGTCATAAGCAGTGCATTGCTGGGGAGTAAGCTATATGTAGCTCAGGTAACTATAACTGCTGATATGCTCTGGTTTTGTATGAGTAAAATGTCAGCCTAACTATAACACCCTTGTAACCTTTGTTTATTTCGTAAATATAAATATATATATATATATGTATATAGATATATATATATATATATATATATATATATATATATATATATATATATTAAAAAACAAAGGTTAGAGGAACGTGATAGTTAGATTCAGAATTTACAGATACAAAACCATTGAAATTCAGCAGTTTAAATTAAAGTTAACTCAAGTAACTATAACTCGAGCCCTAAGGTTACTTTAACTCACCCCCCGCAATACACTGTTTTCTTATCAATAATTTTCTTGCAAAAGTCGCAATGGTATTATCAATGATGTAATAGAAGATGCCATGACTGATGATATATGGGGCATAATTCGCAGTGCGTGGCAAGGGTGTGAGTCATAGTTACCTCAGGCTGCAAGTTATTGTTACTTGAGATAACTTTAAAGATAGCGCTGAATATCTATGGTTTTGTGTCTGTACATTCTGACCCTAACTATAATGTCCCTGTAACCTTGGATGTTTTTAGTGAGTTCCTTAGGCTTTGTAAATTCTATTCCCTAACTATAATATCCCAGTAACCTTTGGTTTTTGCTTTGAATTTCTATGTTTTTTAATGTGGCAGGGGGTTCCCCTGATGCAGCCAAACCCATGCCTCGCACGGCCTTTTACTGTGCACAATGGGGGGGTTGGCTGCAGGGCCTGTGGCCAACCTCTGCCAAAGTTATATCAAAACAAAAGATGTTTTTCCTATGATAAGTAAATCATAACTATAGCTACCTACTGGTGACTATTAGGGGAGTTGTTTCCATGTGTAAAGTTTTTTTGTAGTTGTAATCTTTGAGGAAGTGTTTTTCTAATGGCAAATTTATGGTGGTATGATAACAGATTCTAGTTTAACTTTTGTGCTGTAGTAGTGAACGTGTTGTGTATTTGTACGTTAGCCAAAAACGTCCCATTGTGGCACTAATTTCACTGCCATGGCATACATATCAATGACAATATGTGGGGGAGACCATCTTTAAGTTCTCTTTTTCACAAGGGAGGGTTGTTTTTAAGCCTCTAACCTGTAACTGCTTTTTATTACTGTAGACATATAGGAACTAGATTAGGGAGGGTAGCCAAAAGCTCACTCACGGCTTTTATTATTTAAACAGGTTTAGAGATCATGCCAATAAATTCAATAACATACATTTGTTAAATCTATACTATAATGTACACAGCATACACAGAGCAGATATATACACTAGTGAAGTTTGAAGGTTTATTTATTTGCATAGTTACTGAAAACCATTGCAATACAATAGGACAAACAGTAAAACCATTGGTGCACGCAATAAAATGCAGTGCTGCACATGCATATCCAGTGGTAGCACCTTTACAGATATAAGGCAGATGAAAGAGTAACTCATCATAAAACAGTATGTTGTTGCATTGGTTTGATTAAAAACAGCAGCATTATCAGTTAAGAGCTGGACTCTTTGCCTTCGGCCTAGTGCCGGGTCAGTTACAAAGTGCTCTCAGTGCAAAAAGTGTGTTAGACCTGGCACCATTGGCATGAGTCTCTTCTCCATTTTTTTCTGTTGGCTTCCTCTGTTTATGATGTTTTTGCTGGAATATTGTTTTAGGCACTGTGCCACTGCTGATCAGTGCCACAGTGCAAGTGTTCCCTATGTTAAATTGATACTTTGATTGGTGTTAACATGATTGGCTTGGTTGACTTACTGTTCAGACCCTAGTCTAGTGCACTGCGTGTGCCAAGGGCATGTAAGTTAACTGCTGCTGATGGGCTCGCAGCACTGGTTGTGCCACCCACAGAAGCAGCTTATAAAATGTGTCCCAGGCCTGCCATCGCAGAGCCTGCGTGCAGTCCCTGACTGCCATGTCGACTTGGCAAGGAAACCTACTTGCCAGTCTCTAAAACCTTCACTTTGCCACATTTCAGACACCTCTATGGTAGGCCCTAGGGCTGGGTGCAGTGTTGGTAAAAGGTAGGTCATGCACTGATGTGTGTGGCATGACCTAATAGTGAATTACAGCCATTTTCGTTTTTCACTATTGAAGGGCTACCTGTCTCCCATAGGCCAGAATGGGCAGACTGATTATTAACTCCATTATAATCTATCTGACTCAGGGAGCATGGTAGCAGGTCGAGTTTAGTATCCCTGAACTCAGAATTTAATAACACACCCTTTAGGATGAATGGTTTTTAAATTCTGTGTTTGAAAATAGCCCTTTTAGAAAGTGGCTATTTTCTTGTCCAACTATCCACCGGTCTCTGCTGGTTTGGTGTGTGTGTCAGGGGCTGGGTGGCTCCAGAGGTCTGAATGAGTCAGTATGGGGTGAATGAGGCATCTACACTTAGAGTGGGGGAAGAGTAGTCCCTGATAGACTGCCCTGCCTGACAGAATGCTGGCTCCACCTCCTGCCAGGCGACTGATAGCCCTGCCCCTGCCAGTGACAATACTGGCTCCACCTCCTGCTGGGCGGCTGATGACCCTGCCCTGCTCAGTGAATAGGCCAGGTGCCTCGGCCTGGCAACACCACAACAAACCTAGGATGGGGGGAATTTCCCTGCTTGGACAAAGGGAACAAAGCAGAAAAGGGGTATAAAAGAAGGACCCCTGAACCAAAGAACTTAGATCACTTCTGACAAGGAAACCTCTACCAAGGACAAGAAGCCTGCTGATCCAAGGACTTGCCTCCCCCTTCTGCCAGTGTGCTGTTGCTGGGGGGAACCTGAAGCTGCTTCGGGCCCGATCGACGCCAGTAGCGACGCCAGTGAGTAGTGAGTTCGGCTCCAGCTCCAAGTGACCCCGTCTTGACGCCGGTATCGACACCAGTGAGTAGTGAGTTCGGCTCCAGCTCCAAGCCACCCTGTCTCGACGCCGCTGCTGATCGCATCGACGCGACGCCCTTCTCAACGCCGTGAGCGCTGCTCCGGCCCGACACCTCTCGACGCCGCGTGAGTGCTGTTCC
Organism: Triturus cristatus; assembly: GCF_964204655.1. Classification (NCBI taxonomy): domain Eukaryota; kingdom Metazoa; phylum Chordata; class Amphibia; order Caudata; family Salamandridae; genus Triturus; species Triturus cristatus. The sequence continues at coordinate 335,379,194 of NC_140594.1, read as the reverse complement.
GGCCCGACACCTCTCGACGCCGCTGCGGATCACCCCGAATCCGAGGCACTATCGACGTCGACCCTTCGAGGCCGACCCCTCGACGCCGTGGATCATCGTTTTCTTCATTCCAAAGGTACTGTGTTTGTGGGGTCACATTGTTGCAAAGAACTGTGTTTTCAGAAGAATACTTACTTTTGTTGCTAAAGAACTATTTCCTAAGAAGAAACTTTACCTGAACTATTATTTTTCCTTCCAAAGAGTATTTATTAAGATTGTGGTATATTTTTGTCGTTATTTGGTCTTGTGCTAAGCCTTATATAAAAATACTATTTTTATAATAACTCCTGTGTTGTGTCCATTTGTAGTGTATTCACTTTATTACTGTATGTGGTCATAAATGCTTAACACACTGCCTCTGAGATAAGCCTGTCTGCTCTGCCAAGCTACCTAGGGGGGTGAGCAGGGGTTATCTGAGTGTGTAATCCCATTGCCCTGACTAGAGAAGGCTGGTCCCTATTTGTCAGAAGTGTATACCTCTGCCAACTAGAGACCGCCGGTTCTAACATTGGTGGTCAGCGGTGAGGATTGAACTTTGCATTCATGACTCATGTGCAGTGATTAGTGTACGCTACATAGTGAAAGCAGACCATAGCGCAGCCACAATCTGTTTTGTTAGGATCTTCTATTTTTGTTCTCCGCTTTCCTGGAGCTTATTTTGTAAACACTGCCAGTTTTGACCATGGAGGATGCCGGAGCTGCTACCCCTGCTGTTATTGTTGTGGAGGAAGTTGATAAAAAATTGATAAATAAGTACAAGAAAAAGGAGCTAGAGCAATTTTGCAAGCAGTTTAAAGTTCCTACCACAGGTCTCAGAGTGAGAGAGTACTTCCTTAAAGCGCTGAAGTCCTGGTTAGAGGCCAGAAATCAGTCTGATCCGGGGGTGGTACCGGAAGAGGAAGAGGAAGAGGCCATGAATGGGCACGTGGCATCTCCCGGCAGCAGTGTTTCCTCTAAGAGCCTTTCTCCTGAAGAGTTGGAAGATAGGGAGAAGGAGAGGGAGTACAAGTTAGAGATGGCAAAACTTAAATTAGGAGGGCAGTTGGAGTTAGAGAATGCAAGAAGCAAGAGAGTAGCTGAAATGGAGAGCAAAAGATTAGATTTTGAAAGAGATAAATTAGCGTTTGAACGTGAGAAGATGTTGAGGGAGATGGAGCTTAAAACTAAGAGTTTAGAGTTGAATGCCTCTGGTGGCAGCACTCCATCTGTGCCTGCAGAAAGTAGGTTTTATTTTCCCAAAGATGTGATAAAAGATTACAGTAGAAATGAGGATATTGGTCAATGGTTCAAAGCATATGAGTTAGCATTGTTGGCCCACCGGGTCCCTGAGAAAGATTGGGGAGCGGGGTTGTGGGGTCGCTTTGTCAATGAAGGGAGAGATACCTTGTTGGACATGCCTGCTGAGGAAAGGATGTCTTATACTCATATGAAAGATGCTTTAATGTTAAGGTATGGCTTAACTCCAGAAAAGTACCGACAAGCCTTTAGAGAATGTAAGAAGTTGCCTGGTACTACGTGGGTTGAATATGTGTCCTTTTTTTGCAGAGCCATGGATGGTTGGGTAAAGGGAAGCAAGGTGGATAGTTATGATACTCTTTATGATTTGTTTGCATGGGAGCACTTGTCTAATAACTGTTTTCCAGAGCTACGCCAGCACCTTATTGATAGCAAGATATCTAACCCTAGAAAACTTGCTGAGGAGGCGGACCGCTGGGTCAATACCAGGGTCCACAAGGGTCCAGTGGGAGACTCAGCCAAAGGTGGGCAGGGTCCCCAGCAGAAGAGTGGGGGGGACAGGGGTAAACAGAGGATGTTTCAGAAAGGGCCCCAAAGTAATCCCTAAGGAAACCAAGGGAAGGGTTCCCAGCCTCCCCCTGTAAAGAAGCCAGAGGTCCTGACAGGTAAACCTGTTCCCAGGGGCCCAATGACCTGCTACGTTTGTAAGCAGGTGGGACACCGTTATTATGATCCCCAGTGTCCCATGAAGGATTCAAATGCACCGCCGCGTGCACCCCCATCAGGTAGCGAATGTAGCCCTGGGAGGGAGCGAGATGGGTGCCCCCGGTGGGTGGGGTCCCGCAGAAATGTCCCTGGTCTCTTTAGGAGACGTGGAAATGGTCCCTCCGACCCCTCTGCCTAATAACACTAAGAAATATAGGCAGTGGGTGACCATTAATGGCCATAGAGTGGAAGCTCTCAGAGACACCGGAGCAAGTGTGACAGCTGTCAAGTGTCACTTGGTGTCCAGAGATCAGGTGGTCCCTCATGCATTCTACCCCGTTGTAGCTGCTGACAACTCACAGAGTAAGTGTGAGGTAGCTCAAGTTCCTTTTGAGTGGGGGGGGGGTCTCAGGTACTCTTCAGGTTGCTGTGAGGCCCGCCATGCCTGTTGATTGTCTCCTGGGCAATGATTTGGAGGACTCCTTTGGGCTAAGGTGGAGCGAAAAGCGCATCTGGAAATGTTGGGTCTGCCGGAGTGGGTGTGTGCGACCACCCGGTCCATGTCAGCTAGTAAGGGTGTTGATGGGGTCCTGGAGCCTGAAAGTATGGCCCAGGACCCAACCATGAAGAGAAGAGGCAGGGGGCACGGGAAACCATCCCCCATCGTTCCCACAGTCCAGGAGGGAGCAGACCCTGAGGGGGATGCCCGGAACCTACAGGGGAACAAGTGGCTGAACTGGGAGACCTGCCCGAGCTGACCCATTGGCAGCAGGATGGTGGTCCCTCCAGGGAGGAATTTTGTGCGGAACAGAAAGTGTGCCCTTCTCTTGTGGGTATGAGGCAGCAGGCCTCAGCCCAAACGACAGGTGATCAGTCAGGATCACATTGGATTTACTGGGAGAACGACCTCCTGTATAGCGAGCCTAAGGCTGCTGAGCCTGGGTCAGCCCGTGTGCTGGTGGTACCACAGCGCTTCAGAGCCTTCCTACTGGGGTTGGCTCATGACGTTCCATTAGCTGGACATCTGGGGCAGGACAAGACCTATGACAGGCTTGTCAACCATTTTTATTGGCCCCAGATGAGAAGGGATTCAGACATCCATTGTAGGACCTGCCAAACTTGCCAGGCAAGTGGGAAAAGTGGGCGGAAGCAGAAGGCTCCCCTCCAACCTTTTCCCGTAGTCAGTACCCCCTTTGAGCGAGTGGGGATTGACATTGTGGGGCCACTGGACCACAAGACAGCCATGGGCAACAGGTTTATCCTGGTCTTGGTGGACCATGCCACCCAGTACCCGGAAGCCATCCCTCTCCGCACAGTGACGTACCCCGTGGTGGGACGGGCACTGATGGGTGTTTTCTCCCACATGGGGTTCCCGAGAGATGTGGTGTCAGACCGGGGCACCAACTTCATTTCTAATTATATGAAGTCTCTGTGGAAGGAGTGTGGGGTAACCTACAAGTTTACCACTCCTTACCACCCTCAAGGTAATGGGCTGGTTGAGAGATTCAACTGGACCCTAAAAGGCATGATTATGGGTCTTGAAGAACTAATGAGTCGTAAATGGGACGTCCTCTTACCATGCCTGCTGTTTGCTTACCGTGAGGTGCCACAAAAGTCTCTTGGGTTCAGTCCCTTTGAGCTTTTGTATGGACACCCGGTAAGAGGGCCTTTGAGTCTGGTCAAAGAAGGCTGGGAGCAATCTCCCACGAAACCTCCCCAGGATGTATACAGTTACATGCTGGCCTTTAGGAACCAGACTCGGCGCTTCAGAGATCTTGCTCAGGAAAATCTGGAGGCCAGCCAGGAAGAGATGAAGCAGTGGTACAACCAGAATGCCACTCTGGTTGAGCTTCAACCTGGTCAGAAAGTTTGGGTCATGGCCCCTGTAGAACCTTGCGCACTCAAGGACAGGTGGACTGGACCATTTGAGGTTGTGGAGAAAAAGAGCAATGTCATCTACTTGGTGGACTTGAAGTCTCCGAGGAACCCCTTGAGGGTCCTGCATGTCAACCGGTTAAAGCCCCACTTAGAAAGGTCCAAAGTGGGCATGCTCCTAGCCACAGATGCTGGAATGGAGGAGGAGAGTGAGCCTCTTCCTGACCTCCTGTGTGCAAAAGAGCAAGATGGGTCAGTGGATGGTGTTGTCCTCTCTGACACGCTGACCCCTGAGCAGCAGCAAGATTTTCGCCATCTGCTGGGACAATTCCCTGATCTGTTCTCCTTAATCCCTGGTGTCACTCAGTGGTGTGTCCACGATGTGGACACCGGGGACAGCACTCCTGTGAGGCACGAGGCCTACAGGGTGACTGACAAGGTCAGAGCATACATCAAGGAGGAGGTCTCGAAGATGTTTGCCCTAGGGGTGGTTGAGTCCTCTAGCAGTCCTTGGGCCAGCCCAGTGGTCTTGGTCCCAAAGGCTGCAGCGCCTGGTGCTTCACCAGAACTTCGGTTCTGTGTGGAATACCGAGGACTCAATTCGGTCACCAAGACTGACGCGCACCCCATCCCCAGAGCTGATGAGCTCATAAATTGGTTGGGGGCTGTCCGGTACCTTAGTACGTTTGATCTAACGTCTGGGTACTGGCAGATCGCCTTGACCGATGGGGCAAAAGAGAGGTCTGCATTCTCCACACCAGATGGGCACTACCAGTTCCGGGTTATGCCCTTTGGGATGAAGAATGCCCCTGCCACATTCCAGAGGTTGGTCAACCAGGTACTGGCTGGACTGGAGGATTTCAGCGCCGCCTACCTGGACGACATAGCAGTGTTCAGCGCCAGCTGGGAGGAACACTTGCGCCACCTCCAGGAAGTGTTGTTGGCCCAGCGCAGAGCAGGGCTCACAATCAAGGCCAGTAAGTGCCAGATTGGGCAGGGTTCAGTGGTGTACTTGGGGCACCAAGTAGGGAGTGGCAGGTGGCCCCCCTGCAACCCAAGATAGATACCATCCTGGCATGGGAACCGCCCAAAACCCAGACTCAGGTGAGAGCCTTCTTGGGTCTCACAGGTTACTACAGGAGGTTTGTCAAGGGGTAGGGCAACATTGTGCACCCCTTGACCTCGCTGACTTCCAGGAAGCAGCCAAGACTTGTGATCTGGACTGACGCCTGTCAGAAAGCCTTTGACACCCTGAAAACTGCAATGTGTACAGCACCGGTCCTCCAGGCGCCCAACTTTTCCAAAGAGTTCATTGTCCAAATGGACGCTTCAGAGCATGGTGTGGGGGCTGTTCTAGCACAGATAAATGAGGAGGGCCGAGACTTACCTGTAGCCTTCATCAGCCGGAGGTTACTTCCCAGGGAACAGAGGTGGAGTGCAATTGAGCGTGAGGCATTTGCTGTGGTCTGGGCGCTGAAGAAGCTAAGACCCTACCTGTTTGGGACTCACTTCCGGGTTTAGACAGACCACAGGCCCCTCAGATGGTTAATGCAGATGAGGGGTGAAAACCCAAAGCTGTTGAGGTGGTCCATTTCCCTACAGGGGATGGACTTTACGGTGGAACACCGCCCTGGTACAGATCACGCCAATGCTGATGGTCTGTCCAGATTTTTCCGCCTTAGTGATGAGGACTCCCTGGGTGAAGGGTAGTTCTCCCCACATTTCAGCTGGAGGGGACACGTGTTAGACCTGGCATCATTGGCATGAGTCTCTTCTCCATTTTTTTCTGTTGTGTTTCCTCTGTTTACAATGTTTTTGCTGGAATATTGCTTTTGGCACTGTGCCACTGCTGATCAGTGCCACAGTGCAAGTGCTCCCTATGTTAAATTGATACATTGATTGGTGTTACCATGATTGGCTTGGTTGACTTACTATTCAGACCCTAGTCTAGTGCACCGCGTGTGCCAAGGGCATGTAAGTTAACTGCTGCTGGTGGGCTCGCAGCACTGGTTGTGCCACCCACAGAAGCAGCTTATAAAATGTGTCCCAGGCCTGCCATCGCAGAGCCTGCGTGCAGTCCCTGGCTGCCATGTCAACTTGGCAAGGAAACCTACTTGCCAGTCTCTAAAACCTTCACTTTGCCACATTTCAGACACCTCTATGGTAGGCCCTAGGGCTGGGTGCATTGTTGGTAAAAGATAGGTCATGCCCTGATGTGTGTGGCATGACCTAATAGTGAATTACAGCCATTTTCGTGTTTCACTATTGAAGGGCTACCTGCCTCCCATAGGCCAGAATGGGCAGACTGATTATTAACTCCATTACAATCTATCTGACTCAGGGAGCATGGTAGCAGGTCGAGTTTAGTATCCCTGAACTCAGAATTTAATAACACACCCTTTAGGATGGATGGTTTTTAAATTCTGTGTTTGAAAATAGCCCTTTTAGAAAGTGGCTATTTTCTTGTCCAACTATCCACCGGTCTCTGCTGGTTTGGTGTGTGTCAGGGGCTGGGTGGCTCCAGAGGCCTGAATGAGTCAGTATGGGGTGAATGAGGCATCTACACTTAGAGTGGGGGAAGAGTAGTCCCTGATAGCCTGCCCTTCCTGACACAATGCTGGCTCCACCTCCTGCCGGGCGACTGATAGCCCTGCCCCTGCCAGTGACAATACTGGCTCCACCTCCTGCTGGGCGGCTGATGACCCTGCCCTGCTCAGTGAATAGGCCAGGTGCCTCGGCCTGGCAACACCCACAACAAACCTTGGATGGGGGAATTTCCCTGCTTGGACAAAGGGAACACAGCAGAAAAGGGGTATAAAAGAAGGACCCCTGAACCAAAGAACTTAGATCCCTTCTAACAAGGACACCTCTACCAAGGACAAGAAGCCTGCTGATCCAAGGACTTGCCTCCCCCTTCTGCCAGTGTGCTGTTGCTGGGGGGAACCTGAAGCTGCTTCTTTATTTTTGCCAAGGGACAAGGAGAGAGGAACTTTGTGTGTACTCTCAAGCTTGCAAGAAAATCTCCAAGGGCTGGAAGAGTGCCAGCCTCCTGTTGAAGTCACAGGGCCAAAGGAATTCACCCTCTGCTGGATTACTAGTTGCTGGAACGTGTTGTTTCCAGTACACAGGGGAAATCTGCAGTCTCGACGTCGCCGGACGCCGCCGAATCCAGCTCGACATCGTGAGTAACGGCTCCAGTGTTACGAGCCTTCGACGCCGGCCGCCGGGCCCGATCGACGCCAGTAGCGACGCCAGTGAGTAGTGAGTTCGGCTCCAGCTCCAAGTGAACCCGTCTTGACGCCGGTATCGACGCCAGTGAGTAGTGAGTTCGGCTCCAGCTCCAAGTGACCCCGTCTCGACGCCGCTGCTGATCGCATCAACGCGACGCCCTTCTCAACCCTGTGAGCGCTGCTCCGGCCCGACACCTCTCGACGCCACTGCGGATCGCCCCGAATCCGAGGCACGATCGACGCCGACCCTTCGACGCCGACCCCTCGACGCCGTGGATCATCGTTTTCTTCATTCCAAAGGTACTGTGTTTGTGGGGTCACATTGTTGCCAAGAACTGTGTTTTCAGAAAAATACTTACTTTTGTTGCTAAAGAACTATTTCCTAAGAAGAAACTTTACCTGAACTATTATTTTTCCTTCCAAAGAGTATTTATGAAGATTGTGGTATATTTTTGTCGTTATTTGGTCTTGTGCTAAGCCTTATATAAAAATACTATTTTTATAATAACTCCTGTGTTGTGTCCATTTGTAGTGTATTCACTTTATTACTGTATGTGGTCATAAATGCTTAACACACTGCCTCTGAGATAAGCCTGTCTGCTCTGCCAAGCAACCAAGGGGTGTGAGCAGGGGTTATCTGAGTTTGTAATCCCCTTGCCCTGACTAGAGAAGGTGGGTCCCTATTTGTCAGAAGTGTATACCTCTGCCAACTAGAGACCGCCGGTTCTAACAAAGTGCTTAACGTGTTTAAAGTGCTAATCTCAGATTTCGTTCCCAACATGATTCGCTCAGGCTAAATAAGGCTGATAGAGCTGGGTATAGTGTTGAGGCTGCCCCTAATAAAGTGCGGACTTGTTGGTAATTAGATTAAATAAATAAAAAGATAAAATTAATTTGTTACATGATGATAAAACCCAATGCGTTAGGAACAAGCAATGTACAACCTTAAGGATGCACAAGGTTGGAATTTACATATTAAAAAATGTTGGTTGGAATTCTTCTTGCATTTTCTTTGCACCTTTACAAGTATGGGCGTTTGCTAAGTTGATAAACTCTTTTACTATTCTATCATTTTTTTTCTCATCAATCTCAGGAACTTCACCAGGCAACAGTTCGACTGTGGATCTCTAGGAGCGAAGCAAGCCAATACTGCTTACTTCCGGGTGCGAATCCCTCATTGGTTTAAGAGAGGTTTTAGTAGTTGTTTTCATTCTTTCAAAAGGTATTTGCATGTGCACCGAAGATGCAGCAGGTCTTCTGGTGCTAAGCCACATAAGCGGCGAGTGAAACCCACTGTTTACTTAAGCTAGTGTGGAAGGTGCTGTGTGCAGGGTAGGAGGCCTAGTCGATACTTCAAGAAATTGATTTTAATGACTTTGGCATAGCCCAAGTCAAAGTATTTTTGAGGGGCAGGGGCTGCGTGGGTGCTCAGAGTCATCCAGCTGTGAGCCCTTTTTGAGAGGGGAGCCTTATCCTCAATCCATGAAAGATAATTGACTGTTTTCCATATAACTTTTTTGAATGTAGTGTTATTGGTAGGTGTGTCCCAGAGCTTGGTTAGCCCCAACTTTGTACGGCTATTTTTAAGATTGTTTGCTGCAGGAGATATAGTTTGGCACAGTAGCTCAATCCAAAAGTGTTGGTTGAGAGTTCCTGGTGCAGCTTTCCGAACTTTGTCCCTAGTGATAATATACACCCCTTGTCTTGCCAGGGACAGTTTCTGTAGGCCTAATTCTAATCTGATCTGTGCGGGCGAGGTGTAGTTGGGCAGACCGAGAATGATCCTGTTTGCTGTTGTAACTGTGTTGTTCATTACTTTTGAGTCCCTCCCCCTCTGTGCTTCGCTGCCATAGACAATAGTTGATAGGAGTCAGTTTCGTACCACTTGAGCCAGAGGGAGTATCGATGGACTGCACAGTTTGGAGTTGAGGTTCATTAGTGAGACTGCCAGGGTGAGGCCTTTGCATCTGATGGCATTTTTCTGGTTGATGAAGTGGCTGCCCTTGTCGATAATCACACCTAGATATTTGTATTCTGGTTCAGATTCTGCATGTGTGCTGCCCCACAACCAAGTTGGGTATTTATTAAGGTTTTTCCTGTTCATCGTGGTCCTTGTTTTCTCCAGGTTGATGGTTAGGCCATTAGCTTTGGAATATTCCTGCGTGGTGGTGAGAAGATGTTGTAGGCCCGTCTGTGTGTGATGATCAGGACTATGTCATCTGCGTAAAAGAGGGCTGGTAGTTCTAGGCCTACTAATCTTGGTGCGTTTGAGGTGCAAGTGTTCAATGCCAGAACAAGGTCTGCTAAGAACAGATTGAACAGGGTAGAGGCCAAAACACATCCCTGTTTCAGCCCCTTCTCAGTTGGTATGCACCATGACAGATAGGGTCCCTCTCCTAGCTGTAGCTGGACCCATGTGTATGTGTGCAGATCTATTATCAAATTCAACTAGATCTGCGGTATGCCCCAGCTTTCCAGTTTAGCCCACAGTTTGTTATGATTTACGTGATCAAATGCAGCCCTGTAGTCAATGAAGTATAAATGTAACAGCATTTTTGTTGATCCTGCTTGTCAACTAGCATTGCAATGGCCTGGATATTTGTTGTTGTTCTGACAGATTTTGCAAAGTCGGTCTGGTTTAGGGAATAATTGACTTCTCCTCGAACCAGGACTGAAGCTCTTCTAGGAGTGTTCCAGTGAAAATGTTTGCCTCGTTGTCCAGTAGAGCCACCAACCGGTAGTATTTTGGCAAGGATTTGTCTCCTGACTTAAAGTTTAGGGAGATTATCGAGCCGCTCCCGGAGCGTGAGAGAGGGAAAGAACCATAACCGAAGAGGCTGCCCAAGTTCAGGAGAGCCTTTCCGGAAGCCCTCAACTCACAGGGAGCCTTTGTCTGTGTCGATCTTGCTCAATACAAAACCGGTCCATACTCTGGGACACGGAATATTAGATATGATTTACGCACTACTCAACTGGTATTGAAAACTGGATCTGATCTATGAGCTATACAATATATGCTGATTGTGTACTATGGAGCCCTGATGAAGTCTGCTCTCACAGGATACAGCATAGATGAAACGTGTTGGCAAGGCAATTGGACTAGTGACAAGTCTGAATGTGTGGACTAATATTCTGATACTGCAATAAAAGTATAGTGGATACCATGACCTGGACATTGTTTCTTGAGTACTCGGAAAACCGTTTGGAGCGTGGGAATGTGCCCAGTTGCCTTATTCCAGTGAAGAGAGGTTCAAGGGACCAGAGGTCTGCATCTTGTTTATACAGAACCGGTTGAATTCCATTGGGGCTTGGGCCCCCCTCTCGCCTTCCCTTTCCTATTTGCCATATAATTGCCCTGGTTTTGCTGCTTGCGGATTTAAAAGTTGTCAGATTTTCCCCTGCTGCTTTGGTTATTGAGGCGCTCCCTCTACTCCCATGGGGGCTCTGGTGGGGCTCCTCTTGAGTGGGTTGTGGTTTTTGAGCCTCTGGACAGGGTTTTGTTTTCTTGGTGGAAATAGTCTCCCAGGTAGCTTGCCCAATCTTCTTCTGAGATACTGGATGAGATTCCCTCATGTGTGGGACAGATGAGTATGTTTATTGATCCCCAAAATCTTGCGCTGTCATTCTGTTCGATATCGGTGTGTAGTTTCACCCAAAGCTTGTCCTCAATGGATCTGTTGGCTTTCCATTTTTGTCTCCTTAGCTGCGTTTCTTGCTGTTGTAGCAATGCTGAGTGCACTTTGTCAGTTGGATTATGTAGAAGATGTCTCAGCGTGTGATGGATTGAGTTTTTGATAAGCTTGATTTCAGATTTTTGCGATTTTGACATGTACTTCATGCCGCTGTGGCTCTGTAATGCCCTTGATTTGATCGGAACAGTGTGGGATTCTGCCATTGTGGTGGTAAAGTTCTCCCATTTCTCAATTTCGTTTGATCCAGCCCATGCCTCAAAGTGGAGTGTTGAGGTTTTCAAGAGGCTACCCCTGCTGCATGTGTGAATTGATTTTTCTGTGATTAATTGTGAGATTTGTTCCACGAGCATCCGAGACCGATCCAACTTAGGCCTGTTATTTCAGAGTGTGATTTCTTGAGGGCAGTAGTCACTGTCCAATTTGTCGCCCAGCTTGAATGAGGCAATTTGATTGAATAGAGAAAGAGAGACAAAGTTATTGTTATAGAATTTACTATTGGAGAAAAGTGGGTAATTGCAGGAGGGTTATCGCCAGCAGATCTGCCGTTCATTGCTCTGAGGTTAAGATGTTCATGGTCCACGGCGCTGTCCTGTTTTGGTTGGGTGGCCTAATGGGCTTTTACCCTGCGGCAGGATACTCCAGATCAAGTTTTGAGTGCACTCTTCATCAGCTATCAAGGAGCCCATCAAGCAGTGTTTCCCAAACTGGGGTCCGAGGACCCCCAGGGGTCCGTGGCACATTCTCAGGGGGTCCGCAGGCAGCAGTTTTAAAAGCACTGCAAAGTTCATTGTAAAATTAGCAGTTTTAAAGCAACTATAAAAGTGTCATGAAAATGCCAGTGATTAATGTACCTGCTGGAGAGAGATGAGAGTTTTGTCCAGTGGCAGCTTTGACTTATCTAATGTGACACAGAGGGTTAATATACCTACTGCAAAGAACGTGTACAATGCATTTTAAAAAACAGTATTTTATGTGCATAGGTCAGTGGGTTACTGATTTTGTCAGAGAGATTCTTTTGTTACTGTGCAGTTCATAAGTGACAATCGTAATCTAGCATAGTGACCTATAAATTGTCATCAAAGAGCTGCTTGCAAACTGCATTTTACAAGTTACTATCTTATGTTTGTTCCCAGTCTATCCCTATCCTGATGCTGCTAAAAAGGTTTATTAGGGTGGAAATAAATGTTTCTTGTTAATGTCAATGCTAACCACTGTGTTATGTTCTGAATCCTGAGTTTGTGCTTCTCCAGACCAAGCACTCTTTACAAATGCCTACCAGTATGAATGACATGTGAATCCTACACCTTGTAGTCCCCTTTGTCTTATGTAACATTTTCTATACACTGATTTACACGTATGATTCATTATCTCTATATGTGTGTGATGTAAAGTACTCTGACATCCTACAATGGTATGAGAGATGCTAAAACAAATGAAATACATGTGACAGTGGGGCTATGGAGAGATGAGAGGCACTGTTGGAGGGTGATAAGAGAATCATTGAAGAACCCCAACAAAGATTGTCGTATCGTCGTGCATAGTAAGGTCTTTATTTACTATTCTTTAAAAGCTAATACAATTCATTATATAATGATAAATGTGTTGTAGACAGCACCATTGTTTCCTAAATTGTTTTGGGGGGAGAGCCTCTCAAAGCCCCCTTTGTAGTGGTGAGACTCATTCACTGCACTTTGTGTGCACCGTATAGGGACTGGTCTGAAAACATTTGCCAGGGCTGCTTTGGATTTCCAGTCAGGCCCTGGCAGGAGCCTCGTACTGAGAAATAAAACCAACCATTCAAAAGTTAGTCACTGAGATGCAGCACCAACTGTCCCATTGAAAGTTTCCGTTTCTTTGCAAATTCTTTCAATATAAAATACGAAGGGGGATATTTACAACAGAATTGGCGGAGCGTGTCATTAGTCTCCTTGGCTTAACAACACACTCCGCCACTTCAGAAATGCAGGCTACACCATATTTACAAGAATATGGTGCAGCCTTGCGTTTCCCCCTGCGCTGGCACTACACTTAGCAGTGTAGAGCCAATGCAGGCACCCTTGCACCATAGTGCAAGAGTGTCTGCATGCAGGGGAAGATTGTTTATGTGCAGGAACTTCCTGCACATGAACAATTTTGAAATGCCGTTTTGTCACCTCTATGTGTGCTGCCTAAGGCAGCACACATGGAATTTACAAACTGTCATTTTTATTAAAGATTGTTTATGTGCAGGAAGGGTCACGTTCCTGAACAGAAACAATCCAAGGTGTTTTGCTTTTTCCGTGAGAAAAAGCAAAAACGAGGAGAAATAAGGCATTTCTCCTCGTTTCGCCAAGTTAAGACCAGGTTTTTCATGGTCTTAATGTAGGTGCTGTCTCCTATTTAAGCTGCCCTTGTAAATAGAGGGCACCGTCAAAATCAATGGGTGTTGGGTTGGAATGCCCACTGCAACTCCCACTGCCCACCTCTTTCACGCTAAGCATTGCATGAAAGGGGGCCTTATTTACAAAGCAGCGTTAAGCAACAATAAGTGGCTTAACGCTGCCTTGTAAATAAGGTGCAGCCCCTATCGCCACAGGAACATCGCAAAAAGTGACATTCCCATGGTGATAGGAACTTGTAAATATGCCCCTAAAATCCTTAGTAATTCGAGTATTTGTTTTGTTTGCACACATGTGTTTATTTTTTTTGAATTACTGTTTTAATGTTTGAAATTTAAATCCGACAAATTGCTTGGGGGTCCCCGGCTTCCAGTGGTGACTCAATGGGGGTCCTCAGGAGTCAAAAGTTTGGGAACCACTGATTTAAAGCAAGAATTCGAATCAGCACCTACTCAGATATTCCCTTTAATCACAGCTCATGCATGCTCTAAATAGTGACATAAAACAGGGCGAGACCGTTCGGACCATTCCCCTCTGGAGGACAGGCTACTGGTAGACCCCATTCTCGACAAAGGGACATCCACGATACACAATAAAATAATAAATAATGCTCTAGACGCTTTGACCTCCCACAGGACCGCCTGGACAGACGATGTGAGCAGTATTGAAGATGAAGAATGGATGGAAGCGATGTAGAGCCTGCGAGATATAGCGATATAGCGATCAGAGCACGATTCAGACTGGTACAACTTAGGATCTTGCACCGCTCTTATTACCCCTGCATGCTACTCCATAACTGGTGAAAAGCGCATTCACCTCAATGCATAAGAGGCTGTCAGCAGAAGGGATCCTTCTTCCATACTCTATGGGAATGCCCAGTCATCATTTCATTCTGGCATGGGGTGACAACTGTCATGTTGAGGGTGTTGGGAGTGAGAGTGACTCCTATTGATGATTAGTGGGGAGGAAGACTGGGCCAGACATAAAAGACTCTGGCTGGCCTTGGTGGTAAAATGTAATATAGCATGCAAATAAGGGACACACACCCCCCCTTCAGTGATAGAATGGGAGGCCAACCTTGACTACAAGCTGAAAAGGTGATATTCAACAGTAGGGGTTGTAGTAAAAAATAGGAAAAATATATGGTCCCCCTGGGAGAAATATAGAAACTCATGAGAGGAACTGATAACCTGCAAACGTACATGTCAACCTGCTGTCCAGGAGTAAGTAACGCTGACCCAGATATGTCTCCATACTTGTATAGGGTCGATTTGTGATGTAACCCGTCGGGTGTGAGCCACAGTGGCCATTGTTGGTTTGCTGTGGTATAATGTAACATGAAGCTGCATACATGACCGATGAAATGCATGTGAACACATTCTGTCTTGATGTACTTATGAACCTGTTTAATAAATAGAGTTGAAAAAACTGCAATCTTTAGCATCCTGCTGCACCCCGATAGTCAGTACGGGACCACATTCACATTTCTAGGGGTTCAGCTGTTACTCCAGAGGTTACCGCAAGGGTATTGTGAGAATCAGTCAAATACAGGGGAGGGATCTCGATAACTTTCAGTCGAGTGGCACCCTGACACAATCTGTGGATGACCTTTTGACATGAAGCGCCTCTGAACAAATATGGTGTCAGGAAATGATAGCTCTCCTCATTGCACTTGCCAAGAGGGGCTATAAAGTGGAGAAGGTGAAGATGCAGTATGTGCAGCAGGAGGTTAACTAGCTGGGCCAACTACTCTGAGCAGACCGTCTACGTTAGATAAAATATGTACCCAGAATGTGTAAACTCAATTAGGGCTATGCCACCACCGTTAACAAAAAGAAGAATACAACAGTTTTAAGAGCTTTGTAATTATGTCCAGCAGTAGGTCTTTGACTACAGCACATATATCTTTCCCCTACTCGGGGCCATGAAAAAGGTGAAAACCGGCAATGACAAAATAATGTGGATGCCTAAGATGCACAATACCTTCAGTAACCTTCAAACAGAGATAACGCTCTCCCTTGTACTGGGGTCACCAGACTATAATAAGGAATTCTTTTTATTTAGCCACAGCAAATGACAAGACATGTCAGTAGTCTTAATGCAGAAGTATCCCTTGGGGAACAATCCACTTATGTACCACAGCGGGCATATAGATTAAGTCATGAAGTGGCACTTCCCATGCTAGCAAGCTTTGGAAGCAGCAGCTTTTGCAATCCACAAAAGCACTTCCATTACAATCGGGGGACCGCTGACACTATGTGCAGAACATTCAGTGTTTGCGGCCATACAAAAGTGCAAGATTACGCTCACTATGAAACAGGTCTCAGGATACGAACTGATGCTCTCCAGACCATCAAAAAAACTAGTACGGTGTCCCCTGGTAAACCCAGACACCTTCTCAGCCCGTGAAGTTCAGGAGGGATAGGAAATCCATGATTGTGCAACGTACAACCCTGATGGGATCAGCCAGGCAGAAGAAGATCCCATCCTAGACAGTGAGACTCTGTTCGGCGATAGGTCCTCCATGATAGACCAAGAGACAGGAGTGAGATACACAGCAGCAGCAGTAGCAAGAGATCGTAGCCATGCACTTTTGGAAACACTGCAGGTCACTGTAAGAAACTGGCTCTATATATACTGCGCCAAAGTGAGGAACAGTGTGTATAGAGTCCAAGAGTCTCCAGAGGTAGGCAGAGGTTAAAGTTAGATAAAACCTTACTCTCCAAAGTGGTAGCTTAGTCAAGCAGTAAGGTAGTATCAGAGGACAGAATTAAGTATTTGATGTACACACAGTCAGCAGGTAAAGGGTAGGGACCAATGGGTCCCTTCCCTGGGGTGGGTACACCCCCTATTCTGCCACTCTCCAGTGGGAGGGGAGGCAGGAGCCTGTCCCTGGTTGGCTGGGTCCCCCCATCCTCAAGATGGCAGGGACTCGAGGTTGTGCTTCACCTCGTCTCCCCCACCTTAGGGGTGGAGTTGGCAGAGGTGGGCACACCTCTCTTCCTCACTTGATTTTCCCGTCGGTTTTCTGCCCAAAGTGGGGAGTAGAACCAGTGGGGACCACTTGCTGAAAGCAGCAAATGGTCTGGAGAGGCTCACAAAGACGGCATACCTTTGAAGCTTCTCCTTCGTGAACCCTGCCCATCCTGGGGGAGGAGGCTTGGCACCTCGTCCCAGCATGTACAAAGTTTCAGGCCCCCGGGAGCAGCAAGCTCTCGACCCAGGGGTACAGAAACATGTCTGGTGGTGGCAGCCTAAGCAGCCACTCAGTCAGGTCACTAGGAGTTGGTCGCATTTCAGAGGGCATCTCTAAGATGCCGTCTGTTGTGCATTTTACATTAAATCCCACACTGGCATCAGTGTGGGTTTAATGTGCTGAGAAGTTTGATACCAAACTTCCTAGTCTTCAGTGTAGCCATTATAGTGCTGTGGAGTTCATAATGACAAACTCCCAACAACATATACTCTTTAATGGCAGCACAGCACTTACAGTGCCCAGGAATGGATTTGGGCACTGTAGGGGTACAGGGATCATGCACCTGTACCCTCACCACTGGAATAGGGAAACCAGCTAGAGGGGTGACTGATGTATGCCAGGGCAGTGGTTTGTGGGCATGACACACAGGGATGTGTTCCATATCGACTCTTCACTTTGTTCTGCACCAAGGTACCCAGTCTGCAGAGGCAGTGTGTGAGCGTCAGGGTACAGGGCCTCTGAGGATGGCACAATAAGTGATGCAGCCCTTAGACGTCTTCTCTGGTCACAGTGCCCTAGGTACCTGTGGTACCATTTACCAGGGGCTGAACTGTGGCCAGAGATGCCAGTTGGGTTTAGGCTTCAATGCGGTTTTAGGGAAGGAACATAGGCCCTGGGTACCTGATTAGCAGGAGCCCAGGGCACACTCAGTCAAAGAACATAAGCAATTCAGCAAAAAGTGGGGGCATACCATGCAAGAAAGAGGGCACTTTCTCATACAACCCCCCCAAACGAAAGATGATGAGACTAACCTTGCCCTACAGCGAATTCATTGTCTAAGTTGAAGAACCTGGAAAGTCCATCTGCATTGGCATGGGCAGTCCCAGGTCTGTGTTCCACTTCAAAGTCCATTCCCTGTAGGGAGATGGACCACCTCAACAGTTTAGGAGTTTCTCCTTTCATTTGCATTAGCCATCTGAGAGGTCTGTGATGAGTTTGAACTAGGAAGTGAGTAACAACAAGTATGGTCTCAGCTTCTTCAGGGACCAAACCACAGCAAAGACTTCCCTCTCAATGGCACTCCAACACTGCTGCCTGGGGAGAAGTCTTCTGCTTATAAAAGCAACAGGTTGGTCTTAGCCTTCATCATTGGTCTGGGATAGGTTCGCTCCTATCCCTCGCTCAGAGGCATCAGTCTGCACTATGAACTGCTTGGCATAATCCGGAGCCTTCAGAATTGGTGCTGAGCACATTGCTTCTTTCAAGGTGTCAAAAGCCTTTTGGCAACTAACTGTCCAGGTAACCTTTTTGGGCATTTTCTTGGAGGTGAGTTTTGTGAGGGGAGTCACGATGGACCCATATCCCTTCACAAACCTCCTGTAGTACCCATTCAAGCCAAGGAATGCCCTGACTTGGGTCTGGGATGTTGGAGTTGGCCAGTCCAGGATGGCCTGGATCTTGGGCTGTAAGGGCTGTACCTGGCCTCCACCAACAAGGTCGCCCAACTACACTACAGTGCCCTGTACTATCTGGCATTTGGATGCCTTGATAGTTAGACCTGCAGTTTGCAGGGCTTTTAAAACCTTCCCAAGTTGGATCAGGTGATCCTGCCAGGTGGAACTAAAGACAGCAATATCATCAAGATAAGCTGCACTAAAGGACTCCAACCCAACAAGGACTTGATTCACCAACCTCTGGAAGGTGGCAGGGGCATTCTTTAAACCAAAGGGCATAACAGTGAACTGATAGTGCCCATCAGGTGTGGAGAATGCTGTTTACTCTTTTGCTCCTGGGGCCATGCAAATCTGCCAGTACCCTGCAGTTAAGTCAAAGGTATTTAGAAATGTGGCTGCCCCCAATTTGTCTATCAACTCATCTGCTCTTGGGATAGGGTGATAATCTGTTTTGCTGACAGAGTTGATCCCTCTATAGTCCACACAGAACCACATTTCTCTCTTTCCACCATGTGGATGAGGTTTGGGGACTAGAACTACTAGAGCCAAAAGTTTGTGAGGCATTGATTAAAGATGGTAGCCCCGGGGGGGATGACGCAGACACGGCCAACACTAATCTTTGTAAGCGCATTAATGAGGCGCTAGATTATACAGCTCCTCTCTCAAAAGCTAAATCAGGTGGCCGGGTTCAAAATACTGCCCCATGGTTCAATGATGAGCTACGAGCTAGGAAAGCCGCACTGAAGAGAGTCGAAAGACAATGGCGTGGAGCTTTTTCCAAAGAAACTAGAGAGGCCTATTTGATTGAGAGACGCCTTTACCATGGGCTAATCAGAAAGTCTAAAACTGCATATTACACGGCTAGAATTAGTGAAGCTGGTAACTCGATGAAGGAGCTTTTTTCGCTCTATAAAACCCTTTCGAGTGGAAAACCAGCTACTGCCCCAGACGATTGCTCGCTTGAATCCTGCGATAGGATCGCAGAGTTTTTCGCTGAAAAAATATCTAAAATGTATTCGACATTTCCGATTCAATCCATTAAGGGGACAGAATTTGTGGAAAGCCCCAGGGAATGGGGGGATAGACACAGACTGACCAACTTTGTCACCCCTCCTACAGAGGATCTTTTAAAAATCTGTCGATCTGTGAAATCAGGATCTCCGCGGGACCCTACCACACCGAAACGTCTAACGGATAGCCTAGTGGTATTGGAACCTTACATCAGACATCTACTAGACATATCCTTCAGCACAAAGACCGTGCCCAAAGACTGGAAAAAGGCGGTGGTTATACCCCTCAGGAAGAAACCTAATATCAGTTTCGATAAATTAGAGAACCTCCGGCCAATTTCCCTCTTACCCTACCTGGCCAAAGTGGCTGAAAAAACGGTCAATCTACAATTGATGGATTTCGTGGAAAAGGCTGCCTTACTACATGACACCCAATTTGGTTTCCGTCCCCGCCACTCAACGGAATCAGCGCTTCTGTTGGCTGTGGAGACCCTACGTCAGGGGGTGGATGAGGGTCATACTATGGCCCTCATCCTATTGGATCTGAGTGCAGCATTCGACACTGTAGCTCATACCACCTTGCTACAGTGTCTTAACAATGGAGGAATATCTGGAGCTGCACTTCAATGGATCCAATCATTCCTGACTGGGAGAAGCTTTCAAGTCCGCCAGGGTGACTACTATTCCAGGGATATAGGATTGGGCCAGGGCGTTCCCCAAGGATCGTCCCTGAGTCCCACCCTTTTTAATCTTTATGTTTCCCCAGTGGCCCCGATTGCTACGGGCCATGGGCTGCATATTGTGTCCTACGCAGATGACAAGCAGCTGGTTATCTCCCTCTCACGCACGCCCGGCCTCGCCATGGACAGTTTCAGGGCTTGCATGCAAGATCTTGCAACCTGGATGTCCATAAACTGCCTTAAATTAAATGGCAGTAAGACCGAGGTGCTCGTGGTGGGGAGTGGCCCATCTGTTTGGTCATCTGCATGGTAGCCCCCAGGCTTAGGTGAGGTCCCTACACCTCATCAGGAAGTCAGAAACCTTGGGGTCTGGCTTGATGCTGACCTGTCTTTTGGACCC
Source organism: Triturus cristatus (assembly GCF_964204655.1). Taxonomy (NCBI): domain Eukaryota; kingdom Metazoa; phylum Chordata; class Amphibia; order Caudata; family Salamandridae; genus Triturus; species Triturus cristatus. The sequence continues at coordinate 335,359,299 of NC_140594.1, read as the reverse complement.
CAGATAGATCGGGTGGCTGGTCTCTGTTTTGGCGTCCTAAAAAGTCTACGGAAGGTCCTAGTTCTCCTCCCTACGTCCGCCCGCAGAACGCTGGTGCACGCCTTCGTTACATCGCGCCTAGATTACGGTAACCTACTGTATTTGGGAGCGACATGTACGGCAATGAATCGCCTTCAGGTGTTACAGAATGCGGCTGCCCGCCTCATCTTAAAATGCCCCAAAAGATCGGCCTCCAAGGCGTCCCTTCAGATCCTCCTTTGGCTGCCAGTAAGAAGCAGAGTTGAATTCAAAGCCCTCTGTACTTGCTATCGCATCCTCACTGGGAAGGCGCCTGTACCACTTCATAACCTCATTACGAGGCACGTACCATCACGTGCTTTGCGCTCCTCTCATGGAGGCCTATTAAAGGTCCCTAGGGTGAGAAGGGCCCGCATGGGAGGAAGATCCTTTCGCTACTTGGCGGCGAAGAGCTGTAACGCTCTCCCTCTTAATCTCCGCATGGATCCATCTGAATCAAGTTTTCGGAAGAAACTAAAAACACAACTATTCTCTAAATAACCCGGGTTGCCCCTCACTTCTGCTTCGAAGTCTCTCAGTTTCAGTGCGGGGACACGCTTTTGAGCGTAACCAAGCGCTGTACAAAACTCCCTAATAATGGGCTCTCAGAGGGTTCAATCACCCCTAGCTCCAGCATCTTGCTGACTTCAGCTTTGAAGCTTTACTTGACTTGGTCTGACTGTCGATAGATTTTGTTTTTGACAGGGGCACTGTCACCAGTGTCCACATCATGGGTACACCAGTTTGTCAGACCAGGGGTCAGGGAAAAGAGCTTAGCATACTGTTGCAAGACTTGCTTGCAGTCAGTCTGCTGTTGGGCAGAGAGGGTGTCTGAAAAGACAACTCCATCTACTGACCCATCTTTTGGGCTGTAGGAGAGGAGGTCAGGGAGAGGTTCACTCTCTGCTTCCTGTTCCTCATCAGTCACCATCAGCATGATGATGTCAGCCCTGTCATTGTAGAGCTTGAGGCGGTTCACATGGATAACCCTTTTGGGTGTCCTGCTTTTGCCCAGGTCAACTAAGTAGGTGACCTCACTCTTTTTCTCTAGGATAGTGTAAGGGCCACTCCATCTGTCCTGGAGTGCCCTTGGTGCCACTGGCTCCAAAACCCACACCTTTTGCCCAGGTTGGAATGAAACCAGTGCAGCTTTTTGGTCATACCAGTGCTTCTGAAGCTCCTGGCTGACCTCAAGATTCTTGGATGCCTTTTCCATGTTCTCAGCCATTCTGGACCTTAAACCAAACACATAGTCTACAGTATCTTGCTTGGGTTCTTAGAGAGGCTTCTACCAACACTCTTTTACAATACAGAATGGTCCCCTTACAGGATGTCCAAACAGAAGTTCACAGGGTGAGTAACCTACTCCCTTCTGTGGCACTTCTCTGTAAGTGAAAAGCAGACATGGTAAGAGGATATCCCATCTCCTTTTGCATTTCTCAGGGAGCCCCATAATCATGCATTTTAATGTCTTGTTAAATCTCTCAACAAGCCCATTGGTTTGTGGGTGATAGGGTGTTGTAAACTTGTACTGCACGCCACACTCTTTCCACATGTGTTTGAGGTAAGCAGACATGAAGTTGGAACCTCTGTCTGAAACTACCTCCTTAGGAAACCCTACCCTGGTGAAGACACCAATGAGGGCCTTGGCTACTGCAGGAGCTGTAGTAGTCCTACGTGAAATTGCTTCAAGGTACCTAGTGGCATGATCCACTACCACTAGTATGAATTTGTTCCCTGAGGCTGTGGGAGGTTCAAGTGGATCCACTATGTCAAAACCTACCCTTTCAAAGGGAACCCCCACCACAGGCAGTGGTATCAGGGGGGCCTTTGGGTGGCCACCTGTCTTGCCACTGGCCTGACAGGTAACACAGGAGCTGACAAACTCCTTCACCTTTTGGTGTATCTGGGGCCAGTAAAAGTGACTAACTAGCCTTTCACAAGTTTTGGTTTGGCCCAGGTGTCCAGCTAGTAGGATGTCATGAGCTAAAGTTAGGTGGAACTCCCTGCACATCTGTGGCACTACCACTCTCCTGGTGGCTCCAGGCTTGGAGTCTCTTGTACAGTAATCCATCTTCCCAATAAACTCTGTGGGTACTACTGGCATCTCCCGCTGCTTCTGAAACAGCTTGCTGCCTCAGGCTTTCAAGAGTGGGGCAGTCTTGCTGCCTCTGGCACAGCTCTTCCCTAGAGGGTCCCCCTGGACCTAAGAGTTCAACCTGGTAAGGGTCAAGCTCCATGGGCTCATTTCACTCTGGGGTGTCAAAGTCGTCTCCCTGAGGAGAGGGGTCCTGATTCTTTTGCTGAACACAAGCTGGTCCCCCAGTCTTCTTGTCTTTTCTCTTGGTAGGTTGGGCCATTTTTTCAGGCTCCAACAATTTTTTACCCTGCCTTTTGCTCTGTGCTCTTATTTTTACACACACCAATTCAGGGATATCCAGCATTGCTGCATGGGATTTTAGTTCAACCACAGCCCAGGCTGAGGTTTCAGGTCATTGCCAAGCAGACATGCAGCTGGTAGCTTTGGAGAGACCACTACCTGTTTCATGCCAGTAACCCCCCCCCCCCCAGTCTAATGTCACCATAGCCATTGCATGATTAGTGGTAACACTGTCAGCATTGGTGACTGGATAAGTATGCCCAGTCAAATATTGCTCAGGGGAAATCAGTGTGTCTTTCACCATAGTGACACTGGCACCTGTATCCCTCAGAGCCACTATCCTAGTTCCATTGATCCAAGGGTATTGCAAGTATTTCTTTAAGTTGGGTGGCCACCCAGCTACAGTGGCAAACTCAACTTCCCCCTCTCAACTAGAACTGCTTCAGTGTGCGACCTGATTTGGTCTGGGCACACTGTTGACTGGGCAGGCTGGCTACACCAGGAGTAGCAGTAGCTGTAGGACTAGGGGCCTTCTTGCTAGGGCAAGCCTTATCTCCAGTTAAGTGTCCCAACTTCTTACAGTTGTTACACCAGGCCTTTAAAGGATCAAAGTAAATGTATGTAAATGTAAATGTATGGATACTTGTATAGCGCACGACTACCCGAAGGCCTCTCGGCGCTTGTACGAATACCACTGTGGAACCCATCCTGGCTTTCCCTGTGAGGCGTCCACTCCTGGGCACCCCCAAGGTGGAGGCCAGGCATCCTTAGCGTTGTGGGGGCCGTTGTGGAGATTAAGCAAGCTATTGCCCAGAGTTGCAGAGTGGGACTCCATGATTGGAATGGCACCGAGGCGAGAATTATCAGTTCCGTGGAAGTTTTGAGCCCAAGACTCACCGAGGCAGGGAATTGAACCCTGGTCCCGGGCTAGACCTCTGCATCAGGGTCTGCCGCTCTAATCATTGAGCCACACTTCTCCCCCTATAGGGCTGTGGAGTATAGAGAGGTGTTTGGGACCCACCCCCGTGTGCAGTTTTTTGGGGCCCTTTGGAAGACTCAGACTTTTTATCTTGGGGATTCTCATCACCTTTCCCCTGGGGAGGTTTTGTAACCCCTTTCTTTTGGTCACCCCCAGTGGTTGTCCCAGTCACCCTAGTCTTGACCCAGTGGTCTGCCTTCTTTACCAATTCTTGGGGACAAATTAGACCTATGTCTACCAAATGCTGATGTAACTTTTCATTTGTGCAATTACTTAAAAATGTTCCTTCATAAACAAATTGTAAAGTCCAGTAAAGTCATGCACATTGTGTCCAGTTAAGCAACCATCCAGTGTCTTTACTAAGTAGTCAACAAAATCAATCCAGGACTGGTTCTGGGTTTTGTGAGCCCCCCTGAACCTAATTCTGAACAGTTCCCACTGGAGTGCCCTCCCAGAGAGTTTTCTTCACCTTTCTCATGTCACAAGCCCTCTCAAAGGCTATGAACCATTTGGTTCAGTCATCACCCTCCTCAAATTTAGGGACAATCCCTTTGGGGATTTTAGGATCGTAAGATTGCTCTTTATCCTTATTATTTGGATTGCTGCCACCATTGATGGGTGCTAAACCCATCTCCTTTCTTTCTTTTTCTAGAGACAGGAGTCTGGACTCTAGATCCAATCTTTTGGCCAGCCTTGCTAACAGGCTGTCCTCCTCATTGAGGCTGTCATCAATGCCCTCACTGGAGCCTGTACCACCTGTGTGGCTTCTAGGTCCCCAGGGGTTGATTCTTGGAGTTAAGGGTTGGAGACCCTTTCCTCCCTAGGGATTATTAGGGTTGGGTTACCAGCCATGTTCTCTTCATCCCTTTCCTCATCTGACTGGTCATCACCATTTTCAGATGGGTGGTCCTATGCATACTCAGCCAGGAGCTCCTGGAGCCCTTGTTTGGTTGGATGCTGGCCCATTGGTATATTTCTAATTTTACATAAGGACCTTAACTCCTTGAAAGACAAGTGAAGGTAAGGAGTGAGGTCGAACTCCTCAACCATGTCCTGTATGTTAGGGTTATTTTCACTAATAGCTGGGCTCTGTTTTTGAGACATTCTAACAAAAAGTTCTAACCCCTCTACCCTTAGATAAAGTGACTTTTTATTTTCTAAAATTCTAAAGGGACTTAAGAAAGGCCCTAACAAGACTTTTAGTAGTTTGGAAAAAAAATGCCAATTTGAAAAATCTGAATTCTAAAGGCAATTTAAGAGTTCTGTCGTGTGATCAGGTGGTAACCAAGTGGTCCAACAAATGCAAGTTGTGTATCCCACCGCTGAACCACCAAATGTAAGAAACTGCCTCTACATATACTGTACCAAAGTGAGGTACAGCGTGTATAGAGTCCAAGGGGTGGATTTATGTGGGACTTGCGCCCCTTTTATGCCGCCGTTGCGCATAAACCCTGCGCCACGTTGCGCGCCATTTACATCGTGACGGAGATGCGTCACGGTGTAAAGCCCTGCGCCACGTGAAACCTGCTTCAGGTTTCACGTGGGCGTTTCGACACAGGGGGGGGGGGGCGTTCCGTCGCAGGAACGCCCCTGAAAAGTGACTCAGTGAAATCTATAAGATTTCACTGAGTCACTTTCCCAACGCTGATGCGTCAAAGCCCTGCACCTGCTTGAAGCACCATGTTAGGGATAGGGTAGGTTGGAACAGTGCTGGAGTTGCGTCGCAAGCACTGCGCCAACCTTACGCCGGCAGATGCGTCACGTATCTGCTTGTCCTTGCGCCACGATGCACCGCATTGTAAATGCGGCGCATCTGCGGTGGCGCAAGGGCAAACTTGCGTGACGCATCTTCCCTGGAGCATCCATGCTGATTTGCAGGGATGTGCCAGGGAACATAAATCTTCCTCCAAGAGTCTCCAGAGGTAGGAAGAGGTTAAAGTTATATATAACCTTACTCTCCAAAGTGGTAGCTTGGTTGAGCAGTAAGGCATTATCAGAAGACAGTGTTAAGCATCTGATGTACACACTCAGTCAGCAAATGAATTCACACACTCAAGAACTGAACTCTAGGCCAATTGTTTTTGTATAAAAAATATACTGTTGTTTATTTTTAAAACCAAGCAAGCCTAGAACAGGTAAGAATGAAATACTTTTCAGTAATAAGTTACTGGATATAGAACTGTTTGAAAATGCAATAGGAATGGTACTTTGATTTACAGGGGAGCAGTAGTATGCAACACTTAGCAAATACAGTACATTGGAATGAATGGACTTTTTCAATAAATTGCAGGTAAGTTACTTTTCGGATTACTTTTTCTAAAACAGTGCTGTATCCTAGATTCAGCACTGGGACGTTTCCTGAAAACATTTGAGAAAATGCGTTTTAGTTAAATGTACAATTCTTAAAGAATATTCTTGTATTTTAAAAGTTGACAGAAACTTTTTCACAGAGAACCACCAATGTTATCCTATGGAAGGAAATTCAATTCACAGGTAAGTTACTTTTACCTTACTTTTCCTACTGAGTGCTGGATACCTAGATTCAGCACTGGGACAATGTGTTTTGGTTATTTGTGCGATTTTTAAAGAATATTCTTAGTTTTCAAACGTCGACACTTAGAAACTTTTTGGGAGAAAAAGTGTCAATGTTATCCTACAAGGAAAAGCAGGTTATTGGTTTCGAGGTATGTACTCGGTCTTTGAAGTTTGGGTTCTGGGGTTAGACTCAGGGGTCTCCCAGGGTCAGTGATGCACTGTTGTTTTACCCTCAGTGGCACTAGGGTGGCCGGGTGCAGAGTGTTAAGGCCCAATGTTATCCTATGGAGGAAAGGGGGGCTCCGGTTGGTGGCTGCTGGCAAGCAGGCCACAGGGTTTTGGGAGCAAAAGTCCTAGGGTTTAGGTCAGGGCAAGTTGGGGACCAAAGTAGCACCAAAGGTGCACCCTCAGCGGCACTAGGGCAGCCGGGTGCAGGGTGCTACTTTGAGGTCGGGTGCCCTGTTGATTTCAATTGAGATTCATCGGGACAAAGAAACACTGCACGCTCAGGGACGAGGATCTTCCAGGAGTGACCACCACTTCGAGGGGTAAGTTGGGATGATGAGGGTTGGTTAGGCACCGTTGGTTTGGGCACACAATGCCGTGGGGCGTCGGGTGCAGGGGTGTCTTGGAACATCAGATTTTCTTTCCCACTCTGGTAGCGGTAGGGGGGTCCTCTGGATTGAGGCTGCAGGCGTCATCAGGAGGCTTGAGGCAGGTCAGGGGTCATCGGGTCAGAATTGGTGGGGGGTCCTCCTCGTGGTGTTTTTCCACTCGCTGTGTTCGGCGGGTGCAGAGTGGGCTGGATTCGCGGTTCCTAGCTGGCACCAGGAGCTGCAGTTTAAACATATCCGGTGTTCACAGGAGAAACAGTCTGGAAAGTGAAGGCAGGCAGGTCTTCCAGGGTTTGTGAGGTTGCTGGCTGCTGGGCACGGCGGGATTTCACAGGAGCAGGTTCGGGTGGAGACAGGCCTATAGGGCTGCGGACAAGTCAGTGGGCATCGTCCTCTTGTTAGCTCCGCACCGTTCTTCTTCCTTCTCCTTTTCTTCTTTTCTTGTTGTTGCTGGATCTGAGGAAAGAAGGTTCAGGGTGCCCCTAAATGCTAAATTTAGGGGTGTTACAGGTAGGTGAAGGGAAGGGACCAATGGGTCTCTTCCCTGGGGTGGGTACACCTCCTATTCTGCCAATCTCCAGTGGGTGGGGGGCAGGAGCCTGTCCCTGGTTGACTGAGTCCCCCATCCTCAAGATGGTGGGAACTCGAGGTTGTGCTTTACCTTGCCTCCCCCACCTTAGGGATGGAGTTGGCAGAAGTGGGCACACCTCTCTTCCTCACTTGTTTTTCCCTCTGGTTCTGTGGGGACCAGTTGGTAAAAACAGAAAATGGTCTGGAGAGGCTCACAAAGGCGGCATGCCTTTGAAGCTTCTCCTTCATGAACCCTGCCCATCCTGGGGGAGGAGGCTTGGCACCTCGTCCCAGGATGTGCATTGTTTCAGGTCCCCGAGGGCAGCAAGCTCTCAACCCAGGGGTCCAGAAAAATGTCTGGTGGTGGCAGCCTAAACAGCCACTCAGTCAGGTCCTTAGGAGTTGGTCAAATTTCTGGGGGCATCTCTAAGATGCCCTCTGTTGTGCATTTTACATTAAATCCCACACTGGCATCAGTGTGGGTCTAATGTGTTGAGAATTTTGATACCAAGCTTCCCCGTCTTCAGTGTAGCCATTCATGGTGCTGTGGTTTTCGTAATGACAAACTCCCAGCACCATATACTCTTTAATGGTAGCACTGCACTTACAGTGCCCAAGAATGGATTTGGGCAATGTAGGGGTACAGGGCTCATGCACCTGTACCCTCACCACTGGCATAGGGCACCCAGCTAGAGGGGTGACTGATGTATGCCAGGGCAGTGGTTTGTGGGTATGGCACACAGGGATGTGTGCCATGTCGACTCTTCACTTTGTTCTGCACCAAGGCACTAAGTCAAACAGTGGCTCAACGACTGCGCCAACACCCTCGACCCCCTCAAGAAGCCCTCCAACACCCACACTAGCAAGAAAGCCAGCTGGTTCACCGAAGACCTCCAGGCCTCCAAGCGAACCTGCTAAAAACTCGAAAAAACCTGGATCCATGAACAAACACCGGAAAGCTACACCACCCGCAAGAACGCCACCCGCAGACACCACCATCTCATCAGATCCACCAAAAGGACCTCCTTCAAAGTCCGCCTAGACAACAACACACACAACAGCAAAGAGCTCTTCAACATCGTGAAGGAACTCTCCAATCCCAGCTCCAACTCCAACAACATCCCACCTTCACAAGACCTGTGCGACTCGCTGGCCGCCTTCAAGATCGCAGACATCCACGACAATTACAACGCCGTCACCCCTCGCTCCCACGACCACCACCCGCACCAACCGCCTGATATCCTGGACCAACATCAACGACAACAACACCATCAGGATCATGAACACAGTCTTCTCCGGATCCCCGGAAGACCCCTACCCACACCACATCTTCAACAAACCCAGCAGCACCATCGCACCCCATCTCTGGAAAACCATCAACATCTCCTTCGAGACAGCAACCTTCCCGGAGAGCTGGAAGCACGCAGAGATCAACGCCTTACTCAAGAAAACCAAAGCGGACCCCAAGGACCTCAAGAACTTCCGACCCATCTCCCTGCAACCATTCCCAGCGAAGATCATCGAAAAGGCCATCAACAAACAACTGACCAGCTTCCTCGAGGAGAACAGCATCCTGGACCCATCCCAGTCTGGGTTCCGTAGCAACCACAGCACCGAAACTGCCCTCATCGCTGCCACCGATGACATCAGGTCCCTGCTAGACAACGGAGAAACCGCGGCCCTCATCCTCCTGGACCTGTCAGCCGCCTTTGACACGATCTGCCACCACACACTACGAACAGGCCTCTATGATGCCGGAATCCAAGAGAAAGCCCTGGACTGGACCTCCTACTTCCTCTACAGCAGAACAGAGTGTCCGCTTCCCCCCTTCCGCTCCGAAGCCACCGAGATCATCTGCGGCGTACCCCAAGACACATCCCTCAGCCCAACGTTGTTCAACGTCCACATGGCACGACCTCAACATCATCTCCTACGCCAACGACACCCAGCCGATCCTCTCCCTCACCAAGGACCCCCACACTGCCAAAACCAACCTCCATGAAGGAATGAAGGCCTTCGCCGACTGGATGAGGAACAGCCAACTGAAGCTGAACTCGGGCAAGTCGGAGGTCCTCATCCTCGGATCCACCCCCTCAACCTGGGACGACTCCTGGTGGCCGACTGCACTAGGAACACCCCCAACACCCACCGACCACGCAAGCAACCTAGGGGTCGTCCTCGACTCTACCCTCTCCATGACGAAGCAGGTCAACGCCGTCTCCTCCTCCTGCTTCAACACCCTCTGCATGCTTCGCAGGATCTTCAAGTGGCTCCCCACTGAAACAAGAAGGACGATCACCCAGGCCCTCGTCAGCAGTAAACTGGACTACGGAAACGCACTCTACGCAGGAGCCCCGGGCAAACTCCTGAAACGGCTTCAACGCATCCAGAACTCCTCCGCACGCCTGATCCTCGACATCCCTCGCCGCAGCCACATCACACCCCACCTAAGAGACCTACCCTGGCTCCCTGTCAACAAGAAGATAACCTTCAAACTCCTCACCCACGCACAAAAGGCACTCCACAACACCAGATCAATGTACCTCAACAGCCGACTCAGCCTCTACACCCCCACCCGCCAGCTTCGCTCCGCAGACCGCGCCCTCGCGACCGTCCCCCACATCTGAAGACTGTTCGCCGTTGGCAGATTATTCTCCCACCTTGCCGCCAAGAGATGGAACACCTTCCCCATCTGCCTGCTGCAGACCGAAGACCTTCTGACCTTCAGAAGACTGAACATAGGCCCTGGGTACCTGATTAGCAGGAGCCCAGGGCACACTCAGTCAAAGAACACCATCAATTCAGCGAAAAGTGGGGGATACCATGCAAGAAAGAGGGCACTTTCTCACAGTCACCATGCAGCGAAATCTCCTCCCATATCTTTCAGCACAGATGGCAGAGTTAACAGCATTAATTGAAGCTCTCACACAGAGCATGGGAATGACAGTAACAATTTACTAAGACTCAGCCTATGTCACCACCGCAGTGAGTTCCAGTAAAGGGAGGTGAAAAAGGCGAGGCTTCCTGAAATTGAGCGGTACATCCACCATGCACAAGAACTTCCTCAAGTTACTAGTCGATGCATTGACCCTGCCTCAACGTGTGGCTCTGGTGAAATGCACAGTGCATTCTGGGGCAAGGGCTTTGATTAGTGGGGAAATGCAGTAGCCGAACATTTTGCAAAGATGGCAGCTTATGGAGCGGCTGGGGAGACACAGGTGCTTCCCTCACAATAAGCATTTTAGGCGAAACCCACTCAGGACAAGCCATACACATATAAAGAAGGATTATATCTGAGGGAATTGTAAGAAATGGCATTAACAGACGAGAAAGAGCTATGGGAAGCCAGGGGCTGCACACAGACCGTAAACTTCATATATTCACACACCCATGGGGAAAAAAGTCATGCCTCAGAGCTTAGCCAACATAGCACTGCCCCCATTGCACCTACCAGCACACACACCAAAAGAAAACATGATAGCAGAACTTCAGATTGACTGGTTTAAACTCAGTGTTGCAGAGCTAGTAACATTGTAACTAAACAGATGCATCATTTGCCAATTGTATTCACCTAAACACAACCTCAATGTCATATCCTCATCAATCCCTATACCAACCGGGCCCTTTGAGGTATTACACTTTGTTTAATTCATGTGCTAATTACAGATATCTGATTTGCCCATACTCTAGATGGATTGAAGCCAGCCCTTGCATGCACTGTGATGGCAAGGCAGCAGCAACACTCCTGGTTAACGAATTTATACCCTGGTGGGGTGTACCAGACGTTAACTGGTCTGATAATGGGAAACATTTTCTCAGCATCATGTTCCACAGCATCTGTACCCTGCTAGGAATAACACATAAATTAGCATTATAACTCCACCCAAAGCAACAGCAATGGAGAAAGACTCAATGGCCTGTCACAAAAATAAGCCAAATTTGCTCCACTGTCTGCACCTTGCCTTACGTGCACTTAGAAACAAACATCACCATCTCACCCCACACCAGATCAAAACAGGTAAATTGATTCCTAAATCTAAGACCAGGTTTAGCTCAGAGACTAGCTCCCAGGCACTTGAAGACAAATTGTATGTATATCTTTCAGAACTAACCAAAACTGCTTGGTTCTTATCCAAACAGGTCAATGAAGGAACCTCCAAGTACACCACCACTGAGCTACCATATCAAACACCCTAGCCCAGACAAGAAGTGTACATTTGAAACTTTGTAAGGAAGTGAAAATAAGTCAAGTTTGAGGTGCCCTACTGGGTGGTCTCTGCAAAACTGATGGCCTCAACGTGGAGGGAAGAGTTTGTGGAGCCATCTCTCTGACATGTGGTTGAAACCTTTCACGATGAACCCTCCATGAAGTACCACCACAAACCTTTTAGTTTGAATGGATAAGGGAAACCACAGCCACCAGAGGCCCACAGATGCCTCCCTGGGGACCCATACCAAGACCTGCAATGTCAAATTAAAAGTTATGTGTGACTGCATTTTTATGTACCCTCTGTTTACTATGGGTGATATCATACTTATCACTTTTCAAAAGTTGCCACAGTGTTTGATAGGGATCTCTCCATGTCACCTGCAATTACACTAAGCAGAATGTCTGCATCCCGCATGCACTACACAGCACTCTTTTGCTCATCAGATTGTACCAACACATGAATGCAGGTGGCTCCCAAACACCAGCCAGACCATGTTACATCTGTTTGTCTATTCCGCATGCAGTAGGCACAGACAGACATTACTTATGCCAAGAGTTAGCCCCCAAAAAAGCAAAATGCCTAATTCACCTATATCTATGCAGAATCAGGGAAGAAATCCATCCCAGCATGGCAGAACCCCACAGAGTAGTAGAGAATCGGACCTGATGCGAGTCCAACCCAACTGTGTTATACCTCGTTACTGAACCTAGAGATATTCAAACTGTGCTAGACAGGATGTGCAGGAAGGGCACTATAGGGGAGGTTGTTGTTTGGCCCAGAGACTTCCCATAGAAGTGATTTCTGGAGGCAACAAAACCCTCAACTCAATGCACAAACACGTCTGCTACTGGATCCATCTGTGGCCCTTAGCATATCTGGGGTGGTCATCTTTAGCAAGTGGTCCCTCTACATGAGGTTTCTGTCTAGCACCATCCAGCTGGACGATAAAAAGGGGAATGAGTCACATGGGGGGTTGAATGAGAGCATGACCAGCCCATGTCAGTAAATCTGGGACACGGAGGTGGGTGGCTACACTTGGCTAGAAGTAAAGGGGTAACCCCTAATTGTACGGAAACTTAAATTGTATTCCTTATGTTTCAGAGGTCAAGGAACACTTCCAATGGGCACGAATGCTAACTGCAGAGCGATAATACACATTCCGGAAATAAATGGGGAACTCCATGCTGAAGGATTATTAATGGCAAAATGGCGAGTTTTACTATACTCAGCTCTTCCGTGGATGGCACAGACTCTGTTCCCCGGTAACCATACACATTCTGACCCTGGTCATTCCAAGAGAAGAACTATCTGACCTGTACCAGCACCTGTTAAGGAAGAAAACAACTTTGCTGAATCGAGTTTGAAAAAAGAGAGCTGCAGACTATGTTGGCTGGGCTCAGTTCAAAGGCATCCCGGAAGAATTCAGACTGTTCAAAGACACACCAGTATCGGTGGGAGGGTATATACCCTTCTTTACCCTACAGACAAAATCTAATGTCTGCTGGATCCAAATAACCAGGTGGGAGATGCTTAAAATGAAGAACAGCACTTACCTCAGCCTCAGCTAGATCAAGGAAGAATTGAGAGCGATCTGCCTCATGGTGATGCAACATCAATATATTAGACTTCATGGCTGCGATAAAGGGAGGGGAGTGTGCCAAGATTGGTGTGGCATGTTGCACGTTCATCCTAGGGAATGCCATGGACAATGGAAGATTGATGCTTCACATCCAAGCATTGCACCATTTAGAAAGAGACATGTGTGAGGAGCAAGGTTCCCCAGAGCAGGAGTGGTTTTCAAAATGGTTCTCCTGGCTCCCCTGGTGGATCTCCGGTTTGTGCACATTGCTGTTGCCAGTTTACATTTTATTTCTATTTGCATGCGTTCTTTACAATTAGGGATCACCTGCTATTAAAACGCAGACCTCAAACTGGGAAAAATGCAAGTAATTAGGAAGGTAGTGGTTGTCAAAAGCGAACATAGAAAATATCAGGCCCTAAATAAAGCAACTGCCAAAAGGTATCAGTTAGATAGTGTTGTTGAAAAATCAAGTAGAAGGGGGAATGTTAATATGGAAAAGGTTGATGCTAATATGGAAAATTAAACGTTCATTTATGAGAACAAAATTGCGTCTTTATTAATGAAATGACCCATTGTTAACGCCACATCAACCCGACTAGCAAATATGTAGTCAGGCAAGCTCTGAGACCTAGGCCTGGGGTGACTGATTGATAGATCACAGATGGGGTGGCACGTAACCGGCAGACAACTGCACAAACAGGAAACCTTAGATAATCCCACAGATTAGCACAGCAACATTACAATGGTCATGGGAGATTGGCCCTAATAAGGCACACATGGCCAGAGGGGGTATATGTGCTCCAATAACACCATAAAATAATGTGCCACAATGAATTAGGAACATATAGCCAATCAGGACATAACATACTCAGTGATCACGTATTCCCCATGTCAGACATCTGGATACGTCATCCACTGGCCACATTGTGTCCACGCAAGGTCTAGTCCCACCTGCATTTACCATTATATAATTAATTTACGATTCCAAAGGCAGCAACCTACATTCCTCACCATATATGGATCACCGGAAACCTTTATCATGTATTTTTAACTGTATAAAAGAAGATTAGGGACTGAAAACAAAATCATATAAAGATATATACATAGAGACAGTACATAAGCTGAGATACATTGTTACTTTACTAACCAATCTTGAAAAGGGGCCCAGTTCTTAGAGGTAGTTAAACGTCGTCTCTTTCCTTTAAACTTTTGTACAGCAGTTTCTAATTTGAACCATGCCAACATCCTAGCCTGCCAATGAAAGAAAGTAGGCGGCTCAGGATTTATCCAGAGGGAGGTAATACAAAGTCTAACCATTGCCATTGCAATAAACAGAAAAGAATGCATATATCTTGATCTCTCAGAAGTCATGGAATATTGATAACCAGTAATTACCATTTCTGCAGAGATTTTAATTGAAGACTGAGTAATCTGTGTGAGAAAGGTTTCAATTTGATTAATAAAAAGCGACAACTCAGGACAATCATAAAACATGTGGAGAGAATCGGCGGATGGAAATTTACATCTTGCACAAGATAAACTTTTACCCCCAGTAGCGGTCCCCCATATGACCAATTTTGCAGGAGTATAATAGAGGTTAAACATAGCCATGTAGCTTTGAGTGCGAAGAGTACCGGAAACCAAAACAGTCCTGACTAGCATCAGTGGAAATTTTAAATCAATGGAGGGTACTCCGAATTTAATCGCCCATTTGTTATTATGATCAAGTAAATCATCTGGGAGTTGAGACAAAAGAGTTTGATATAAAGTCCCAATTTTTGCTTTTCTTTTGACTAATTCAACAATCAAAATTTTGTCGAAAAGAATTGGGTTCGACAAGAATTTTTTTTTTTTTTTTTTTTATCAAGAAAACTTCTGATTTGTAAATATTTGAAAAAATGATTAGACTGTAATTGAAACTTGTGTTTTAAAAACAGAAAAGAGGCCAACAGGCCAGAATCAGCAAGGTCTCCGATATCCCTCAGGCCCTGAGAAGCCCAAATGGAGACTACACCCTCTTGGAATATTACTGGGAGTAATCCAGAGGCTTTTAATGGTGTATAATAATTGAGCTTAGGAATGGAAAAGAGACGGCGCACTTTTTGCCAAATCATAAATAAAGCCCATGCCACCTTGAATCTCGTTTTTTTTTTAAATAACTTGGCTCAAGGATGCGTGTTAATATTCCTTTTGTGGCGTCTCCTAATGCAATTGAATATATTGATGGCACCAAGTGCGGTGGTATCTCAGCAGTCTCCCCTGATAATGGAAAAACGAATTGCTGAATCATAGCTGCCCAGTAGTAATTAACGAAATTCGGGACTGACCAGCCCCCACGCTCCTGCGGAAGACAAATCCATTTGATGGCCCTTCTTGGCTTACGATATGCCCATAAGAACCTTTGACAGATCCTTTGTGCTCTTATTAAAATGGAGTTAGAAATTAGTAATGGAATAGATCTAAATAAATATAAAAATTTTGGGAGGACAAACATTTTAAGGACGTTGCAGCGCCCAAATAAAGAAAGATGAAGATGATTCAACCGTTCTAGCTTATTGTGAAGCAAATCAATAACAGGAGAGTAATTCAACTCAGAGATCCGATCAACTTCGGCCGAAATCTGAATGCCCAGATATGTTGCCTGTGTACTAATGGGAACCGGGGATGTTGGCATAGCCGATATTTGTAAGAGTTGTGTTTTTGCAATGTTTAGCTTATAGCCCGACATTGAGCCAAATTGGACTGCTAGAGTCTCCAATGCCGGAAAGGAACCAGCGACATTATCTGTTAATACAACTATATCATCGGCATATGCCAGTGCCTTATATTCAATATCGTGAGCTATAATTGGAGAAATATTTTGACATTTTTCTATCAAGGACAGGAAGGGATCAATGAATAGGGCAAAAAGAAGGGGAGAGCAGGGGCATCCTTGTCTGGTGCCCCTGCTAATAGAGAAATAACTTGATTCATTCTCTGAGATACGGATTTTAGCGATTGGAGATATATACAGGGATTGTAGAGCCAGAATAAATTCGGGAGCTATACCCTTCCAATGCAGGACAGCCCATAAATACCCCCAGGAGACCCTGTCGAACGCCTTCTCGGCGTCCAACAGGATCACCCCGAGGGGAGAATTTGTCTCCTGGGCCCAATCTAGGAGGGCAATAACCCGCCTAATATGATCGGTCGTATCCCTGCCAGGGATAAACCCATGTTGACGGATAGAAACTAAGGGAGAAATTATTTGCGCTAATCGAAACGCCAAGATCCTTGAGTAAATTTTGCTATCGGTATTTATTAATGCTATGGGCCGATATGATGCAGGATCTAATTCATCCTTGCCCTTCTTTTTGAATAATACTATTGTCGATTGCCGCCAAGAATCATGGATGGCCCCCATCTGGGCAAGTTGAAAGACTTCTAGCAGCTGCCGCTTAAGTAAATATGAAAAGGTCTTATAAAATTCAAGATGAATAAGATCAGGCCCCGCTGCTTTGCCGGTGGAAAGGGATTTTATAGCAGCCGCAATTTCTTCCCAGCTGATAGGTTTTGCAAGAATTAGATTCTGGTCGGCGGTAACCGTCTGGGTGTCGAGGGATTTAAGGAATTGCTCCAACTGAGTTTGTTGCTGCTCGAAAATATTCGACTCCTCGGTGTATAACATTGAGTAAAACTCAATAAGGGTATTTAAAACACCCCTAAATGAATCTTGAATTATACCCGACTGATCCTTGACCCTTAAAATTTGACTAACTATTGCCCTTTGTTGTAGACGTTTTGCTAAGACCTTTCCAGCAGCTTCACCCACCTCATACATTGAGGTTCGAAATTGAAAATACTTGGCTGCTATGTCCTCATAAAGAGGATCCAGAAGATTAGCCTTAGCTAAGGCAACCGATTTCTGACTGATTGTTACGTCCTCACCCCTGCGAATGTTAGTGCTCAAATCTGACTCAGCTTGTTGGAGTACTGCTAATCTACTTTTGAGAGTCTGTTGTTCTGTTTGCCAGCGATAGGATGCAATTCTCTTAGTTTCGCCGCGCAAGGTAGCTTTGAAAGTGTCCCAGACTATGCCAACCGGTGCAGTGGGGCTATTAATTTCAAAGAACTCTGGGATCCAAACCGACATCCGTTCCTGGTATAGTTTATCAAGCAGTAGCTTCCTATCAAAGGTCCACGATCTGATTTGATTAGCAGAACAATCCCATGGAAAGCTAAAAACAATGGGATTATGATCAGAGATACTCCGAGGATCGATTTGAACCTTAGTGGATCCCAAGACTTCAGGAGACATAAAAACGAAATCAATGCGGACCATCTTTTGATGAGGTATTGAATAAAAAGTGAACCCATCATGAGTTGGATGATTAACATGCCATAAGTCTGCCAGTCCATGTTCAGAAAGTAGGGTACGAAGTGCTTTATAAACCTGGGGCTTCCGCCCGACATAGACACTATGTTTTATAATATCTAACTGACTGGCAATATTAATATTAAAGTCTCCACAAAAAATTAACGGGTGTGGCCATGTAGCTAATTCTACATTTAAATCCATCAGGGCCTGCGGGTCATCTAAATTAGATGCATAAATCGAACATACTGAAATCAGGCATTTGTTAACCAGCAATTCTACAATTAACCATCTGCCTAAATTATCCTGCTTAAACCTTTTGACCCGCCCGACCCCAGCTTTGGAGATAATAGCCACACCCCTAATAGAGGAGGTTTGTCGGGTGGAAGCCGCTAAATCATAACCCAAAAACTTAAGATAGTGACGACTTCCCCAGGGAATATGAGTTTCCTGGAGGCAGATTAGGTCCACTTGCATCACCTGTAGCATCTTGTTAAAAATCCTACGTTTCTTAGGGTCGTTTAGTCCACAAATATTCCAGGTTGTGCACGTCAGTCTAGGGCCTGCCATTGATTATAATAAAAAAAAGATATATCTGACAGACAATTTGGGAATTTATAGAATATATTCCTACTATTTATCTTGGAATATAAACAAATGGTCAACATCTTAAATGCATTTGAAGTCATCCTACCAAAATTACTATCAATGAAACCAGTCACCTCTTCTACCCACCACCACAGCACCACCCAGTGCACCCACCCTTCCACCCTCCCCAGCCCCTGCTGGGCCCACCCTCCCACCTGTTTCACCCCCCTACCCCTCTCCCTCCATTTGGAGCACAGGACTGGAGTCCTTGTGATGGTTGAGTAAGCGTCACCCCACGCTCCGCTGGGCCTACAATTTCTCCCATGTGAATAACAGATGGGGAATGATTCTAATTCGTTGAAAAAAAGGAGGTTTCAAGAGTTCATGTATATGAAACAGATCGTCCCCCAGATAGAAAAAAAACCCATTCTGGATAACAACTACCCCAAATTTTAAAGAGAAACCCCAACATGACTAAGGGAATAAACTACATTGAGTCCAAAAATTCCTTGGCAGATATTTCAGAAAAGAAGAACTTCGTTTGACCATTATGAATCACTTTTATCTTTGCCGGAAAGAGCAGGAATGCCTGAGCCCCCTTCCCCTGGAACAGAGGGATTTGCTGACGCAGATGCCAGCGACGATCGACTGTCTCTGCAGAGAGATCTGGACGAACAAAGAATTGGCAGCCCTTGGCAGATCGCTTTTTATTAGGTCTGGCTAAATCGAATATACGTTCGCGAGCAAGAAAGTTATTAAAGCAGACCAAAATGGCACGAGGATAAGAATTATTAGCGCTAGCAGAGGGTTGTTTCTTCTTTGTAAATGGAAAATGATGCGCTCTCTGAATTTCTAGGTTCCAGTTCCATTGTGTGACCTCTGGAAAAGCATCTGTGAAGAGCTCCACTATGAACTTTCGGACATCATCACCCTCCAAATTTTCCTCTATCCCCAGAACGCGCAGATTATTCCTTCTGGCACAGTTCTCGAGATCGGAGAGTTTCCATATGATATCTTTACGCTGTTCTTTGACCTCAGTAACTAGATCCTTTTGTGCTACTACAGCATCTTCAAGGGCTGAAATTCGTTCTTCAGCTTCCGCAACCCTTGCGGTAGTCTCAGCAGATGACTTGATGACACGACGGAGGGAGTTTTGCAATTTGCGGCAAACAGATTGTGTACGTAAGTTCTCTTGCTTAGTCGCCTATCTATGCAGCATTATCGTACGGTATATTGTCACCAAAGAAACCTCTTCCGGAGTCTCAAAAGAGTCCCCTCCGCTGTAATTGAGAGGTTCCTGCAGGTTAGGCTGAGATTGATCCTCTCGAGGGTTGCCCTGTGATCTTTGCTGAAGAGAAGCTTTAGAACCAGGGGCTTTACGGATCGTGCCAGCGACCATATCCTTTGAGGTCTCGCTCAGTCGCCAAAAAGCCGCATCGCTGTCATAGTCCGACCATTGAAGATCGGGGTCGTCCTCCTCGCCAGACAGTGAATGGTCAGATACGGAGTAGAACTTCTCTGTTGACTCACTGACTACGGATCCCCCAGCATTATGAAAGTGTTCTATAGGAAGCTCCAGAGTAGTAGCAGGTGGATATGTATTGAAAGATTGTACTACATTACCCAAAATGCACTGGCCCTGAGCAAGAGCAGGTACAGCACCAAGAGGACCTGGGATCAGCATTTCTTTTTGAGTATTATTTAGTTTTGTAGGTCCGGATAGGCCCGCGGGAGCCGCTATGTGCACAAGACTTGTCGCAGCATGAGAAGGTGAAACAGATGCATTCAAAGAAGATGACCTTTGTACAGTGTCAGAGCAAGTAACAGAAACCTCAGTGACAGCGGGCGAGCTGAGAGGTGCGATCAAAATCGGAGCCTTTTCCTTGTCTCCAAGTTTAACGAAAATATCGTGCAGTGTCTGCCCCTTACCAGATAACGAAGAGACTGCAGATGGGGCTACCTGATCGTGAGAGGAGGGTTTGTCCGCCGTTAGCACTCGACCTTTCCGAGAGGTCCCAGAGCCTTTCGTATCCACATCCAGCGCATTGCGGGTGGCGCTGCGAGGTTTCGGAGCAGCAGCCGCTGCTTTAGAAACGGCTTTCGGTGGCATCCCCAACGTCAGAAAAGGTACTAAGGAGAACACGCAGGTCTTGGAAAGAGAAGGCTGCGTTTGAGACGCCGTGCAGGATACACAAAGGACCGAACGCCAAGCAGTCCGCCGGAACCACTGCAATCTCGATGAAAGAGCGAATCTGACAATGTCCAGGTGAGAGACAAAGGCCATGAGCGAATATAGTTTCCTTTTCATGTTGTATTTTCAATTTCCCAGCATATTGGTTCTTCGGGGTAGAGCCGTCAGTCAGGAGTCCATTACGGTCCAGCGGAGCGAGACGCTGCCTCACTCGGCCGAAGACAAAACCGCCATCTTGCCCCACATGTTGTTTAGTCCTAAATGGTTTCTGTCTTGATGTCAATTTAGTTTATGAAGACTGAGGCACATCCAGCTGACAAATATTTTTTACATTCTGAAAAGTGGAAATTATAATCTCTCTTTTGGAGGAGCAGTTGTGTGCATCTGCACTCAGAAAGGGATCAAATTATTGAAGCAAGCGTGCATTGGGCTCCAATTAAGATTTTAATTCAAATTATTGAATAAACGATGTGAAAGAATTGAGCCATGTGGCTCCCATGAATTCAACAGGATACATAAAGAAACATCTGCCTGCTGGACCGGTGATTAGAGTATCTTGAACTCATTATAGTGCCTGCCTCAAAGACTAGCAGCATGTTAACGATCAGAATGGAGCGTTCTAGTATATCAAATGCTGCTGATAGAAGGTGGGAATAAAACAGAGCATAGGCGCCACCTAAATCTGAGGTCACTCAGAGGTCATTCAGGGCAGCTACTTGCAGAAATTCAGCTGGAAGACCGCCTGTACTGGGTGTACAATATTGTTGGATTTAATAAATCTCTGGCCTTGTTGTATCATCCTTCATGCAAGCAAATATGATGCATTATAATTGTAAAAGTGAGGGCATGCACCACAATACCTGTGTCACCCCATACCGAAATATGGTAATACTATCAAAATAACAGATATACTTCACTACACCTGCTGAAAGATTCTCAGTATGTCATCGCTATACAGCAAGTATATGCCACATCATCATAAAAAGCAGAATATGACACTGGTGTTGTACAGGTTCTGTATGTAGTGTCACTGTTGGGCTAAGTTACCTCACCATCTTCTGTAACCCAGACTTCTGCTGGAGTTGTGGCCTTATGCAGATTCGTAGTTGCCTGGGGCGCAGCAACACGCTTTGTTTGGCTTTTTAGCATAAGAATTGACTGTACATAGGAGAGGTACAACAATGTGCATTGCACCCCACCATCCGGTGTCTCCTGCCTCAAGCCAGGTTGTACTGCCTGAGCTTCAATATGTACCTGACCCCTTCAAAGCCATTAAGGACACCACTGAAGGTATTTTTTCTATACTAATTTAGCAAGCCATGTATGTTTTCATGATATAACTCCTCACAGGATAAACTTTACATACTGTACCCCTTAATTCACCAAGGTTTACATGGTGCGTGTTTAAGATTAAAATAAAATAGTAGATGGGAATGGGCTGGTAGAATGGAAGGTCAATTGTTAAAGCTGCTAGCAAGTGGCTTTGGCTGGCCTTGTTCAATGTGCATCACTAAAGGGTCTGGTCCTTCATGCTATGTTATGTTATGTTGTTATGTTATGTTATTTAAATTGAATATAGTGCACAACTCCACCGGGGGAATCTCAGCGCTGTAACGGATAACAAATATTAGTGGAAGGGAAACTAATCTAAAATAGATAGGCTTTCAATAGTTTCCTGAATTCACATTAGTTCGTACAAGTGCGAACGTGAAGTGGAAGCTTGTTCCAATCACAGACAGCAAGGCAAGAGAAAGCTTTTCCCCCGCACCATGTCACGCAAATGTGGGGACACACAGTAAGGCTTTATCACGCGTCACGCAAATGTGGGGATACGCAGTAAGGCTTTATCACGCGATCTAAAAACTTCGGCTATGTGTGTATGGTTTAAGTTTTTGTTGCAGATATAACAGCCCTTTCCCTTTTGGGGCACTGTAGCCCATTGGAAGCTGTCCAGTCTATCAAGGCTCTTCGAACCGTGTGATAAATGTCACGCTGGCAAATATGCCAGGCTTGGCAAGGCAAAGGTACAAAGGAACAAAATGTCTGCCCCATGGGCAGCTCCCATGAGCACCTTTCTCCTCACAGCTCTCTAGATTGAGATTTGGATGAAGGGTCCAGCATTCCACAATGGCCATCCTTAGCCACTTACATCATTCTTCCTTTCCGAAGACAATACAAAATATTGCTTCCTACCAAAAATCCAAAAATAATGCATGCCCTGAGCTTTGACAAACCTTGCACCTGCTGTAAACCACCATCACTCTGAAGTCACTTACATTCACAGTTGGGAAGATGGCCGTACAAAGCCCAATATACCCCTCTTGGACCAGTCTTAGACCCAAACAAATAGAGCCCTTGGCATACAGGCCACAGTGACAATCATGAGCTGTTATCCAGGTGCATGCCTGGCCGATTCTTGCCGACCTGCACAGAACAGATGAGACTAAGTACAGCTACTGAGGTGCCATCACATTGGAACAGTGCGATCACCAATACTCGAAGAGACACAGCAGAAGAAGCATAGAGCCAGTGATTGACGACCACAGTGAGGTGACTGAACCACCAGAATGACACATACTTGAGAAACTTCTCCCTGAAATATCACCAGGGGGCTCAACAAAGGAAAACGAATCCAGCATCTACGCACACCTACAGAGAAGCAAATGCTGGGGAATAGAAGAGAAACAAGCATTAGTATAGCCAATAGGTCTCACTTTAGGGACCTTATTAGTATTTAGTTTTGCAGCACAATATCCTTGGTGCAACAACATCACCCGTTGCATGGCTAAACTTTGTACCTTATAAGTGTTTAGCCATGCAACAGTGGATGTTGTTGCACCAAGGATATTGTGCTGAAGTTATCCAGCATGATATCCTTGGTGCAACAACATCAATTGTTGCATGGCTAAACACTTATAAGGTCCCAAACGCGAGACCTATTGGCTATGCCAATGCTTGTTAAAAATTTTATTTTTTAAACAGGTTTTGCTAATTTTCCACCTACTTTCCACTCCTTTGTCTGCAAAACTATTTAAATATTTTACTATCTTCACACCGCTCGAAGTGTGACAATAGTTGTGAGAAAAAAAGTGTAGCTTACGCTGTAAATTGTGGGATACATTTATTCCATAAATGTGGACATTTGCAAACTGATACATCCTTGTCCACGTAAATCAAGTACCAGAAGAAGAGAGTACGCAGAGTAAAGTACACAATACAAGGTAAACGCAGAGCACGTGCTACACGTACAACACCGAGGACAAAGAATGGGTGAAGGAATGAGTGGGCGTGGAGTTTGTTAGTATGATGGGGGAAAAGGGATGAGTGGATCTCAGTGGGAGAGAAATGGGGAAGAAAGAGGGAAAGAAGCAGGTGTGATCGATGTCTGGCGGAACAAGGAATTAAGAGTAAAGGGGGTGAAGGTGAGTGAAGGTGAGTGAAGGAAGGAATGGGCGTGGCTGCGAAGGATGTGGTGAGGTGGTAAAGGAGGAGACGAGGAATGAGGAAGGCGAAGTATCACGGTGAGGATGGGGTGGGTAGTAAAAGGAGGGCATGAATGCACGAGGGAAGGAGCACATGAGGGGTGTGGAAGTGAGATGGGGACCCACTGAGGGCTGTGGAGGCAAGATAGGACTCATAGAATGTTGGTGTCAGAGACAAATGAGTACGGGAGGGCAGCGAAAGGGGTGTGGGAGGGAAGATATGGAAGAGGGTTAGAATACATTTTCAGGGTGAGGAATAAACGGGTAGTGCAGAGCGGTTTTGGGGAAGTTAAGGGTTGTGAAGTGGGCGAGGAAAGAATCTATGGCTGTGGGGGTGAGAGAGACCGTAGGGGTTGTAGGGAAGCCGAGATGGGTCAAGAGAGGAAAGGCAGGGCCAAGGTAGGAATTTGTGGGCGGAAGTAAAGACTGAGTTAACATGAGTGGGCAGGAGGAGTGAGGGTGAGGGGAAGGTGTATGGGGGCATTAATTGAAGATGTAAAGGGAAATCAAACCGAGAAAAGAGGTGGAAGTGAGAGAACACGGATGTGAAACTGCTGTAGAAGGTTTGCGAGAAAGGAGGAGAGAGAATGCAGGCAAAGGAGGGAGTGAGGCAAGAGGAAACCAGACAGGTGTAGGCTGTAAAAGAGGGGGAGCATAATGGGGCGTAAAGGGTGTTGGTGTAAAGAGCAGGGCACAATGGCGAAGAAGGCTAGAGAGCGAGAAAGAAATAAAGTGGGATAAGCACAGAGGAGGTGGTAACAGAATGGGTGGTGGAGGGAGAGCCACAGAGAGCTAAAGAAGAGAGGGGGGTATAGAGGAGGGTACAGAGATATAAAAAAGAGCTGAGAAGCTGAGTGAGGAGGCAAAAGAGTGTGGGTGGGGGGACTCAAGGATAGACAAAAATAAAGGCAAAGGTTGAGGAGGGAATGGTACAAAATGTGGAGGAGTGGGAGGGGAGGGTACAATGGGAGATGAAGGAAGTGGGGATGGTAAGGGGTCGGGAGGAGTGAGTTAAGAGACAATGGAGACATTGAAAGAGGGGAGGAATGGTAAAAATCGAGGAGAGAAGAAAAGTGAGAGGAGCAAAGAGACAGAGATAACAAGAGATAGAGATAATAAAAGACAGGTGCATGTAAAGAAATCAGGAGGGAGTTAAATTGGTGAAGGGGACAGATGGGAGGGAGAGAAAAGGGGAAGAATGAAAATAAAATGGGAAAGAAAATATTCGGCTGAATCCACCCCTGAATGCGAGTGTCCAAAAGAGGAGGGGCTGAAGAAATGGAGTGGAGGAGGGCACAACAGGTGTCAAAGAGGCTAAGGGAAAAAAGGGCCACAAGGGTCTGGTGGAGGAGACCAAGGAAGAGACTGCTGGTAAAACAATGAAAATGAACACCTGGTTATAGAGTGAAGGGGCGTGAAGGTGAGGGCGTGTTAGTTGGGCAGAGTTAGCGAATAGATGGTTCTACCACCGGGAACGTGACGGAGGCAAGGGGGAGGGGGCACATGAGAGAGCAGGTGGAGGGCAGGAGGTCCTAATGATGTATGTGAGGGAGAGTGGCTTGAGGCGAGAGATAAAGATGGGTACTGACACGGTCTGGTCAGGAGGGTTGCTAGGGGGAGCCACAAAGGAGAGAGTGCACAAGAGGCGGGGTGGAGGTTAAAGTAGATGGCTGGGGAGGGTGAGAGGGCGGGGTAGAGGGCACGAGAGGAGGCCGGTGAGGGAGAGCTTGTAAGGGCAGAGGGCGACGCATACAGAGGCTGGCGAGAGAAGAAAGGGACAAATAAGGAGGCTTTGGAGAGAGAACGGAGATTAACGCACAAGAGGGAGCTGGCGAGGTGAGTGGGTGGTGTGGAAAAGGGATGTATGTCGTTACAACGCACACTTTTACAACGCATGCACTTACAACGCATTTTTTACAACGCACAATCCATTACAACGCATGACATTACAACGCAGGACACTACAACGCATTTTTAAAAACTACCTTTACAATGCATTTCCATTACAACGCATACTACCTTTACAACGCATACCATTACAACGCATAATATTAAATTGCATTTAAGGTAAGTATTAGATAGTATAGGGGTAAAAATTACTATTCTAACTGCAGGGGGTGCAACAGTAGGGTAAGTGTTGGATAGTATAGGGTTAAAAATTACTATTCTAACTCCAGGGGGTGCAACAGTAGGGTAAATGTTGGATAGTATAGGAGTAAAAATTACTATTCTAACTCCAAGGGGTGCAACAGTAGGGTAAGTGTTGGATAGTATAGGGGTAAAAATTACTATTCTAACTCCAGGGGGTGCAACAGTAGGGTAAGTGTTGGATAGTATAGGGGTAAAAATTACTATTCTAACTCCAGTGGGTGCAACAGTAGGGTAAGTGTTGGATAGTATAGGGGTAAAAATTACTATTCTAACTCCAGGGGGTGCAACAGTAGGGTAAGTGTTGGATAGTATAGGGGTAAAAATTACTATTCTAACTCCAGGGGGTGCAACAGTAGGGTAAGTGTTGGATAGTATAGGGGTAAAAATTACTATTCTAACTCCAGGGGGTGCAACAGTAGGGTAAGTGTTGGATAGTATAGGGGTAAAAATTACTATTCTAACTCCAGGGGGTGCAACAGTAGGGAAAGTGTTGGATAGTATAGGGGTAAAAATTACTATTCTAACTCCAGGGTGTGCAACAGTAGGGTAAGTGTTGGATAGTATAGGGGTAAAAATTACTATTCTAACTCCAGGGGGTGCAACAGTAGGGTAAGTGTTGGATAGTATAGGGGTAAAAATTACTATTCTAACTCCAGGGGGTGCAACAGTAGGGTAAGTGTTGGATAGTATAGGGGTAAACATTACTATTCTAAATGTAAACATACAGCCTAGGTTTTAGTGTAGAATGATCTGAAACAGCTAATGAGCTCTTTTTATTAAAAAAAAGTATGTAAGCCTCCGTTTTACAACTATCTTTCTTTTCATATTGCCATTCTACTGAAAGACACCTTCTGAGTGCATCCAGATCTCCTTGAAAGATGTTCACAGTGTGGATTGTAGGTCATAGCTATGTCTTCTGGAGTGAAAAGTATGCAGAAAAAACTCCAGGGGGTGCAACAGTAGGGAAAGTGTTGGATAGTATAGGGGTAAAAATTACTATTCTAACTCCAGGGGGTGCAACAGTGGGGTAAGTGTTGGATAGTATAGGGGTAAAAATTACTATTCTAACTCCAGGGGGTGCAACAGTAGGGTAAGTGTTGGATAGTATAGGGGTAAAAATTACTATATTATGCGTTGTAATGGTATGCGTTGTAAAGGTAGTATGCGTTGTAATGGAATGCGTTGTAAAGGTAGTTTTTAAAAATGCGTTGTAGTGTCATGCGTTGTAATGTCATGCGTTGTAATGGATTGTGCGTTGTAAAAAATGCGTTGTAAGTGTAATGCGTTGTAAAAGTTGCGTTGTAAAGGTTGTTACCCGTGAAAAGCAACGTGAGAGGGTGGAAACGAAGTGGCACTGAGGGACAGCAAGAAGATTAAGGTACAGGAGTGAGCTTGTGATGGAGGGCAGAGAGGAGAGCACGTGAGGTGGCTGGTGTGAAAAAGCAGCAGGGGCGGGTGGGAGAGGAGGCTCTGAGGAAGAGCGATGGCTAAACGGAGATCAACACACAAGAGGGAGCTGGTGAGGGAGGGCACGAGAGTGGGTGGTGTGGAAGAGCAATGTGGGAGGGTGCAAACGAGGTGGCACTGAGGGACAGCAAGAAGATTAAGGTACAGGAGTGAGCTTGCGATGGAGGGCAGAGGGGAGAGCACGTGAGGTGGCTGGTGTGAAAGAGCAGCAGGGGAGGGGGAGGAGAGGAGGCTCTGAGGGAGAGTGACGGCTAAAGGCGGAGAGGAAAGCCAGACGCGCGCAAAAAGGTAATTTTAAAAAAGCATGCGAGTTGTGCACGCGAAAGTGAAAGTGATCGCGTGCTGTAAGGGTGCCGCGAGCGCTTAATGAGCCATGACGGAAAGCCAGATGGCACCTGTGCGCGTCACCGCGCGCATAACCGCAAGCTTTAGGCCACAAGCAAAAGCATGTGGTCGGATTTCTAAAGCCCACTTACTAAATGTCTCGCCAGAGCAGCGCATGCGCTGGGTCAGGTGAGACCTAAAAAGGGAACTAGGAGGCCACTAGCTAGGAACCTGAAAAGGAACACTGGCAACAGGACAGCAAAGGTACACTCAGAAACGCTACTGACAGAAAAAAACAGATTCCTCCTCAGATTTACCTCAACTATGCACAGGAGAGACAGAAGGCAAAGGAGGAGGGAATAAATAAGAGCTCTTGAGAGGCCATCACATCCATGATCGGTGGGAATTGGCAACTGAAAGCCAAGGATCACAGTCCAAAACACCATCAGGATAACAAATCTACCACGGCCAGGTCGCTCGTGATCCCCCTGATAGGTCACCAAGCTAGGTAGAAGTCCAAAGCCTACTGCGAGAACACACAAAAGTCCAAGCAAGCCCCACAATTGCTGAGGCGCCTAATACAGTAGAAAGGTTCGCAAAAAAGTGACTTGGAGAAAACCCCATTGTACAGAAGGGCTGAGCAGCGCAAACACTTCGAATACCACAGTTCCATCTAAAGATGGAAGTTACCTCGGCAAATCAAAGCAGCAACCAGAGCTAAAGAGACACCACCAGAAAAGTGAGCTCTAATCACCATAGCAGGTCACGAACACACTCCCTTGGAACCAACGCTGCATCCTGAAAGGCCAGGAGCGAGCAGCACCATCCCCGACAGAGGCCAAAAACCCGGCCAGACGAATGAACAGAAGCAAAAGAGAAGCGGCTCAAACCAGCGGAAATGGCACTTACAGCAAGCACATCCTGATGAGCAGAGGCCACTCCCTGCAGATCGATACCAGGCCAAACAAATCCTGTAGCATTTACCAGAAAATGCACATTTCCTAGTAATATTTATATCATACCGTTTGTAAGATTGTAGAACGCATATTTATGAAGCTGCTGTTTTTTTATAAAAGCGTTAATTTTTACATTGTAAATGCAGTATTTGGCGCATTGTTGCTCATAGGCTGCAGCTGGATAAGTAAAGTCCTGTGGTTTCTAAGGGAATTCACCAGAGAGATGCTGCATTGTAAGAAATGTAGGAAATAATGAACAAGAACCACCACTGACCCAGATATTATATCGTCATTTCCACCCACAAAATACTTTCAGATGAAGGTTTTATTGCCTACATCTCTCCTTGCTGGCTGCCGTCCCGTGGGACTTCGCGATAGAGAAAGAAATGAAGGAAATCTCTGTTTGCCTTGCAGCTGCTGAAGGCGTATGTTCGGTGCAGCGTCTCCGTTACACTGAATTGTCTGCTAAGATGCGCGGTTACTTGCTTCCATTAAGAAATTACGCAAGTAAGACGCACTACAGAGAGTTAGGGTGCAAAGAAAGCTGCTATTGAACAGATTGGGAGAAGCGAATTGTATTCATTTTATTTTGGGATATACATGCCTGAAAACGGAAAAGAGCATATGAACTAATCTCTCTGGGGAGCAGCTTCCAAGGAGGAAGATAGATCACAGATCAGTGGCTAAGAGAGATGGGAAAGCGTGTGTACTAAGTTCTTTAAAATGTTCTGCTGAGAAAGTGACATTAAATATAGTTTAAAATATTATGCTAGCCTCCGGTCTTGACATAAAATTGCATTATACATGTTGTTTCGGGATATTTCAGTCGTAGCCATGAATAGCGAAAGATCACTGCACATGGATATCATATCGACTCACCTGATAGAGTAACATACATGCAGTGCCTCATTCTGAGTTCAGTATAAATCCCAATTTGTGCATTTGTGCATTTGCAACAAGAAGCAAGCAGCCCGGTTCATAAAGAAACTGTGAAATCAAATAGTGCAGGTTAACTAAAGAACACCTAGAGACAACACAAGTCCCAATTTCCATAATATATATGACCACAGTATAAAAAAGAACGTAAATATAAATTAGTTTCCAATAATATCCCAATGCGGGATATATATGGATTAATTCACATGATCACAATATCAACTTTACTGGTGGTGCTAAACTGTGAAATAGAGGAGGGTGTGGTTCTCATGTGTAATAAAAGTGCAAACAGTAAGCAACATGCAATGTAAAAGTACATAACATGGCTGTGATGGTTAAAGCAGGCAGCAAGAAACAGTTTAAAAGGGTCGGTTAGATAGGAGTCACTCCTTAGGAAGCAATGAAAAACTGGACAGTGCTGTCATTGTATGTTTCAACCCCTCATGGATAAACTGATGCGGACAAGTGTAGTGACTACTTAGGGCCTGATTCTGATGCGGTTTGGAAAGTTTCCCGACCAAATGGGTTTGGGAACGGTTTCTGACAGAATCGGATTGGAAAAGTCCAACTGACCAAGTACGATGCATCTGGATGCTTCCAGATACGATTTGGTCAGACTCCCGTTGACTTCAATGGGAGCCTGTGTTCCAACAGAATGCATAAGCTGCCATTAAAGAAAGGGGTGCCTGGGGAAATCGGGCACCCTGTGGCAGGCAAGCATGGCTGGTAAGGGGGAACACATAGGTACCCCCACGGCCCGATTGGGAAGGCACTGGGTGCAGGGGGGTCCACTATGAGCCCCCAAAATCTGATTCCAACTGCCGATTCGAGTCAGACTCAAAAAGAACAATTGATGGACAGAATGCAAAACATTCACCCCAGTACAGAGATCTGGGCCTAAATCCATCTTTTTTTTGCTCACCATTGCCATTCCAGTTTGGACCCAGCCATATGCAAATCAGTCTTGACCCTGCACCCAATGGGAACAGTCCAGCCCAATCTGCCAGGCCAGGTCCCCCCTGTACTGGAAACAAGCATCCTAGGACTGGTTTGCGTGTTTCACTTCTAGCAATTAATAACATAGCTATCTGACGAACAGCTGAAGTTGCCTGCAGCAGACATAAAAATGCCTTCCCTTGTGGGTGTACTTGAACGTTATCAATAAAAGTTCTAATAAACTGTCTGTGAGGACAATCTGGCTTTAAGATGCATTTAAATAGTATGCTCCAATACTCCAATAATGGAGTACTCAAAGCAGATATTGTATTCTGTTTTCTTGGTTACAATTGTTACACTGTCTTTTTATGCCTACAATTGGTCAACTATTTAAATTCAACCAGCCTTTTCTTGTGTTTCACCTCTTGAATCACTAGGGTGAACCAGGTTTTCTAGTAAGAGCTTCACCAACTGCATCTCATTGAATGCACATAGAGGTCGGCTGCTCGCCGAGTATCCCTTACAGGGCGAAGGATATGCGTAGTAGAGGCACGGCCACATTATGGGGTTTGAGTGTCTAGAGAGAATGCACTTTTTGTTGAGACTTCTTTACTATTAAAAGCTGTGGATTGCAGGGGCTTGGCCACTTACATCTGGTTGTGCACAAGAGGCAAGCGAACCACATTGAATCTGGCATAGGGGGTAAACTATGCTTAGTAGGGTTTGCCACCTAATGGGACTTGGATTGGATGGCTAGAGGGAGTCCACTCTTTGTGAAGACTGCTTTTCAAGGTGAAGGCTGTGCGTAGTAGGGAACAGACCATCCATGTCACATTGATTGCGTACAAAAGATCATCTATCTGGAAAGAGTCTGGAACAGGTCAAAGGCTGTGCGTAGTTGTGACTTGGCTACCTAATGCGACTTGAGTGTCTGGATCGAGTGGGTTTCCATTGAGATTTCTGTACAATGGGAAGGCTGTTGGTGTAGGGGCTTGCCAATACACGTCTGATTGATTACGCACAAGAGGTGGGCTACCCACATGGGTCTGGTACAGGACAAAGGTTATGTTTAGAAGATGCTTGGCCACCTAATGGGGGCTTGGATGTCTAGTGGGTGTGCCCTCTCCATGAAGACTTCTGTACAAGAAGAAAGCTGGACTTATTATGGGCTTGATCACATATGACCCATTGATTGGTCAAGGGAGGTCTGCTACCCTCAACAGGTCTGATCCAGAGATAAGGCTGAGCTTAGTAAGGGCTTGGCCATCTAATGGGGCTTTGTTGTCTGGAGGGATTGGATACTCCATGAGGAATTCTGTACAAGTCGAAGAGTGTGAGTTGTTGGGGTTAGCCACCTAATGACACTCAAAGATATGGACTTAGTGAAGATTGTCAGTAGTAAGGACCTGATTACCCATGTCTCTTGATTGTGCACAGGGTTTGGCTACCCACAAAGGATCTGACTCAGTGCAAAGGATGAACATAGTCGGGGCTTGGCCAACAGAAGTCGTTTGTGGACTTGCATCACAAAGAGCACCAGCACTCGGGGCGGAGGCCCCACAGTCATAGAGGGTCTCTGCTCTCTGGCATAATCTCATTGTAAAGATTCCACCTCGAGTGTTTAGACTTCCCGATGACTGTGGGGCCTCCGCCACAAGTGCAGAGGCCCTTTGTGAATCAGGCCCATTGTGTCTGGGATTTCCATTAAGACTTCTGTATAAGATGATGTATATCCATTTTAAGGAGCTTGGTCTACCACGTCTAATTTCACATCTGATTTCATACAGGATGTTAGCTATCCCAAAAAAGGGTCCCTTACAGGGCGAACGCTATGCTGAGCAGGGGATGGCCCACCTAATGGGGCTTGGATCAATAACACACTGCCCAAGCACACACTCAATTCAGTTAAACACGTCAAATTATATGACACATATTCCTTGTGTTCCTCTTGATCATTAATTTTCTTTCTTTTTTTGCCAAGCCAGCCAACACATGTTTCATTATTTTTTCGACTTCATGAGGGCTGGAAAATAACATATATATAAATTGCAGTGTAAAGAACACTACACATTTATTACATGTTTTTATCTTCGTGAAAACCCTAACCTTCCTTAACGATATACTTAACCAGTGCATTATAAAATTCACTATTTAACACAATTCATTTTCGGAGTTGGAGTCAAGAGGTATGAATTGGTGCTGTGGATTCTACCAGGCAGTCACGGGGATCTCACCAAGCTGCAGAGGCTGCAATACGCTATCCAATGTGTTGATTTCTTGAGGCAAATCACTGGTTCTGATATGATGTGCTGATTTTATCTCCGCAACCGGATCGATACACCAGTTCTGCTACATGTAGACAAGAGATGCCTCGAAATCCATGTTGTAAGCATCTGGGCACCTTCCAGTGAGTCAGGCACAGGAGCAAGGGAAGAGGTTTGATAAAGCTGAGTCTCAAGCAACAGGAGGTAAGCCAACAAGCCCTTGGGGATCACTTGGAAGAAGGCAGTGTCCAGCTCTCCTTCAGCAGAGACCGAGAGCAAACGCTACCAGGGCAGCAAACAGAAAAGCAAGCCTTCCAGCTCAGCAATCTAGTTGAGTTCTTTAAGCAGCACAGCAGTTCTTCTGGTAGAGCTTCAGTTACAAGTTCAAAAGTGTTTGTCTTGGTAGGGTCAGATACACAGTAGCTGTACCCAAATGTGCCTTTGATGTGGGGGTGACTTCAATGCAGCTCTCTGCAGTGCACAAGTATCCCTTTCAACCTAATCCTGCCTGCCAGGCTATCTGCGAGGGGTAATCAGTCCTCTGTCTGGGGACAGGAGGCTGCCTATTCAAGTAAAGTGTGAGCTACTCCCGTTCATCCTGCTCAGGCAAGGCCATCAGAATGCAGATATGTGTAGATGGGTACTCAGACACACCTATCCTTCCTGTGTTGTACCTCTCTAGAGGGGATGCACAAAGTGTAGCTGTCACCCAGCCAGATGTGTATTAGAGACAAGCTGCACACTCAATTAAATAGTACAGAGAAATGCCCACATTCTAAAAAGTGGCATTTCTAAAATAGTAACGCTAAATCCAACTTAACAAGAAAGGAGGATTTGTGATTACCATTCCAAGCATATGAAACATGAAAAAGCCACTCTTCTCTGATCAGGAATTACAGCTGAAAAGTGTATTAGGGAATTCCCAATGCTAACCTGTGAGAGGAGAAGGCCTCACAGTAGTGAAAACGAAATAGACTGTCACTACCAAGACAAGCAAACCATACAAGCACATGTCCTACCTTCCATGTACACAACACCCTGTCCTTAGGGCTTCCTAGGGCCTACCTTAGGAGTGATTTATGCGTAATAAAAGGGTATAGTTTCAGGCTTGGCAAGTTGTTTTAAATACAAAGTCAAAGTCGCTGTAAACTGCGCACACAGGCCCTGCAGTGGCAAGCCCGAGACAAGTTTGAATGGCTACTTCTGTGGGTGGCACAATCAATGCTGCAGGCTGTTTGAAACCACCTCTCTGTAAAGTAGAATAAAATGAAGTACAGTATATAGAGAGTGTGAGAAATCCCCAAAAGGCAGGTAGAGGTAAAAGTAGATAATACTAACTCTCTTTTTTTTGTAGTTTGGGCGAGCAGTTAGATCATTAGAGAGTAGGGTTAATCATTTGTTTTACTCAGAGAGGCATTACATAAATCCAACACCAATTTTCAAAAATAATGTTGATTTTTATATACGTTTTCAGGAAGTTCACCTTCTTATTTTAGGTTGATGTCGGGACCAGTTCCAAACTCCAAAGTCTCAGCAGG
This sequence comes from Triturus cristatus, assembly GCF_964204655.1. NCBI lineage: Eukaryota > Metazoa > Chordata > Amphibia > Caudata > Salamandridae > Triturus > Triturus cristatus. The sequence goes on along the minus strand of NC_140594.1, from coordinate 335,325,184 downwards.
AGAAGTTCGGGAGCATCCCGGACTGGCCAGGAGCAGAGGTGTTGCGGTTTTGAAAGCTGGTGCACAAAGACGAAGGGGGCCACTTGAAAAAGCACTGCACAGATGGATTTACAGGTAAGTCCGGTGGGTCTCCTCGGAGGGAGGACGTTTCAGGGGCCTGTGGACCATAGGAGCAGAGCTGATTGGTCGGTGCTGGGGCTGGTGTGACCAGTTGCAGATCAAACAGGTCAGCCAGGCATCGTGCATCTTGAGGTCCTCATGGTCAGAGGCAGACAATTTTGAGAGGCGATCTCGGGCCACTCAGGAAGTGGGCCTTGGGTGCTTCAATGTTCCTATACAGGTGCTTGCTTCTGGTGCTTCAGAAGTCTGTATTGGCCTCTTCTTCTCTGTGTTTTTCGTTGGGGGTCCAGTACCACGGTTATTGGTATCCCGCGGCTCGGTATGTCATGGTGCATCCAAACCTGGTAGAGAGGCAGATATGACCCGCAAGAGCTGGTGTACTTTTTCTTGCTTTGGTGCTGTGTCGTGGCCATCGCAGAGAAGCACATTGACAACAGTACTTCAATAGAATGGTGCCTGCAGTGTGCAGAGGAGTGATACCTTCACTCTAGGGGCGCTTTTGGCAATTTCATGAAGGCTGGAGGTGCTCTAGGGTTCTTGGAGTCCTTTCGGGATCAGAACGACACAGTGATTGTAGAGCCTTTGAAGCAGCAGGCAGGGTTCAGTGCCTTTTTTCGCTGCAGGAGGGGCTTCAGATCTCATGCAGCGGTTCTTTTTCCTGGTCTTCTCTTGTTCATTGAATCTGATGTTCAGATCTCTGGTTGCAACCTAAATATTGAGTTTAGGGGCATTACAAGGGGAGACAGGTAGTAGCCAATGGGCTACCTACCTTTGGGGTGTCTACACCCTCTAGTAACCACAGCTACCCTAGTCCTGATAGGAAGTTTTCTCATCATTCTAGGATGGTGGAATTTCAAGAGAGGGGTTCACCTCACCTGCCCTACGGGTGGTGTAGTCTAAGTGGGAATCCTCCTCCTAATCTAACTAATTTTCCTGCCCTTCCTCCTGTCAAAAGTGGAGCAGGAAAGAGGACTTGGCTCCCATCACTATCTGCATGTTCCTGGGTGGGATTTCAAAGGGGGCATTGTTTGGTGCCAAACATCTTAGAAATCAGTGAAGCCATAATGGAGGTAGGAAACACGTCTTGACAAGTATCCAGTCAATGTACTCTTTACGGCTTCCCTGTGCACTTACAATATCTCAGAATAGACTGGAAATTGTAGGGGCCTATCTGCTCATGCTAAATGTGGCCACATATAGGATACAGTGCACTCTGGTTTAGGGATAAAGGCCTATAGTAGGAGTGATTTACCTATATCTTATTCAGTGTATGGTTAACATGGCACACAGGGCTATGTGCCATGTTGACTCTTTGGATTTCTCTGTGCCAGGACACACAGTATGCAATGGCAGAGTGCATCACCACTGTGAGGAATACTTGGGGTGCTACAACAAGTGCTGCAGCCCCACAGGAACCTCTTCTGTACCCATGCCCTAGGTACCAGGGGTACCATTTACTAGGGCCTTACTGGGGTAGCTGAAGTGGTACCAACCATGGTACAGTGCTTGGAAAGAGATCTGCCACTGGGAACCTGGTCAGTGGGTACCCAGTGCACATACAGTTCAAAAATACATCTGGCATCAGGCAAAAAGCGGGGGCTAATGATGCAAAAAGAGGTACATTCCTACAGTCTGTGAGTGGGTGTGTGAGTGGCGGTATGGTTGTGTGAGTGGATATGTGAGTCACAGTGTGGATGTGTGAGTGGGTGTGTGAGTAGTTTTGTGGCTCTGTGATTGGGTATTTGAGTGGCTGTATGGGTCTGTGAGTCAGTGTGTAACTGGCTGCTTGGTTGTGTGAGGGTTCTGTGCATGGATGTGTGGGTGTGCAAGGGGGTGAGTGAGTAGTTTTATGGGAGTGTGAGTCGGTGTGTGAGTGGCTGTATGGTTGTGCAAGTGGCTGTGTGAGTGGTTGTGTGGGTATATGATTGGGTGTGTCAGTAACTGAACTGTTGTGTTGGGTGTATTTTTTAAAAAATTGGGATGTGGATCTGCAACTCGGTCACAGATTCACTTGGGCTGTGTTGAGTTCTGTGGCAAATCCACAGATCCTTGCGCATGTAAGAAAAAACATTTTGGGCAATTTCTCGCTCATGAGGGGTCCCTCGCTGACCCCTCTATCACACCCATGGGGTCAGGGTACCTCTACCATGAGCTCTTCATTCAATTTCAGCTGATATTTTTGGCCCCCGGTTCTGAGTCCTGATCAGAAATTGGCAGCCACAAGTTTCCTTTCAGGTTGCAGCCAGCCATTCATGGTATTACCATTGGCTTGTGGATTCTCGGATCCTCTGTGGTAGGTCCACAGTGGATCCATGTCCCTAGGTATGCATATATCGTTTTCCTTTAATAACGGCAAAACTACTGAACAGATTTACACTAAGCTAGCTTTCTGCAAACTTGGTTCAATTCCGTCCAGCGGTACAGGCTGTAGTCGTATCTAAAATCCAGATGGCAAATTGCATCAGGAAAACACATTTTGGGACCACCCCCTTTTTCTCAGCCTCCACTTAATGAATCACCCTAAAACTTTCAAACAGCAGCTGAAGTGAGTGCTTGTTTCGAAAATGTTGTGAAGATTTGTCAAACAGCATCAAAGTTATTAGCGAAACAAAAAATGCTTTTCCTATGGTAAGTAGGTCCTAACAATAACTACCTACTGTTGACCACCAGTAGTTAATATATATTCTGCATGCCGGCAGCCATCACCCACCCACAATAAAGTGGAGCAACTCTTACGGGGAGTTGTTCAGCGTGAAATGTAACAGCAGTACTTCAAAGTCCTTCAAGACAGAGCAGACCAGAATGGTTGCCAGACTCAAATCCAGGGGTTACCCAGGAAAAGCGATTAGGGCAGCATGTGACTAGGTGTCGAAGGTTAGCAGGTACAGCTTGCTGATACCCAAGAAAAGAAACAGAGGCCTCAATGAAATCAGACTTATCACTACCAATGACAGTGAATCAAGAGATGTCAGCTGGGTTTTGAGTTTGAGAAAGCACTGGCATCTGGTCAGATTGGATCAAGTGATTGGTAAATTGGTCAGTCCTTTTCCTCGCATAACACACATACTGGTGTACAGTTACCCCACTAAACATCAAGGGGCGATAGGCTCTTGGCTAAGGGAACAACAGGGGTTCTAAATGCCGGAAATGCAAGGCATGTGCACACAGTTCTAACAAGAAAGAATATACTTTACCCGCAGGCAAAAAAATTAAAATCAAGAAATGTATCAATTTCAGCTGTGATTTTGTTGTGTGTGTTTAGGTATGCCCATTTGGGTTGAAATAAGTAGGGAACACTATTGTCCCTGTGAAGGGAAGGATTTCAGAACACATGGGGCCATTAAGAACAAAGACCTTAGTCACTGTGGGGTGAGGCACTGTTACCAGACACATACCAACAGTTTCTACAAAATTTCCTTTTTGTAATTGACAGGATCCTGGTTAGTACAACAGGAGGTGACAGGGATAGCAATCTGTGGAAAATTGAGTTGGAATATATCATCAGATTGAACAGCAGACACCAAGAGGGCTGAACAAAAATGAAGAACTACATGTGAACATTGACTGAGTTTTATGTATATCCTTTTGTATATCATCAGCACATTCTTTCCATATATTCCATATAGCAACTATAGGCAAGATTGAGTTCTGTTAGCTTGTATGTCTGTTCAGGGTTTGTATCTCTTAAGAACTCAAGTAAGTTGTACATATGCCCTTTTCCAGTGTGTTCTGCCCTGGATATATCTAACTGGATATTTTAGATTTTGTCCATTTCGAGCATTACTCTTTTCATGGATTATTCTTTTTGTTTTTCCTTTTCTTTTCTGTCTTTTTTCCGTTTTTGCACTGTATTGACACAAGGTGCTTTACACACAGGATCAAATGTACTCATATGATATGAAGAAACATTTTATTAGACTTTGATGTCTTAGCCACATGGGAAGCAGTTGAAACACCGCAGCCTTAGCCACCATGTTTGCCTTAACCACACATATGCGTGGTTAAGGCAGTGCACAGTCTAGCTGCTAGCTGATGGCTGGTGGAAGTCGGAAGCAGCCAAGCAGCAGGATGGATCGGAAGAGGACACAATGCCACGCTGTGAGGTAAGTGGGGCTGGGGCAGGGTTTTGGGGGGTAGTTTGAATGGTTTTGGTGGGGGGATGGACTAGTTTTCAGGGCTGGGGTGCTAGGGGTAGTATTCAGGGCTGGCAGGGTATGGGTAGTTTTAAAGGCTATGGGATTCTGGATAGTTTTCAGGGTGGGGGTTCATGGTTGATATCAGGGATGGGGGTCGGGGTAGATTTCATCGCTGGGGTCGGGCAGTTTTCTGGGCGGGGGTCAGGATTGTTTTTAGGGCTGGGGGTTGTTTTCAGGGCTGGGGAGGGGTTGATTTTAAGGAGGGGGGTAAGTATTAGGCATCAGGACCGGTGTTTGGTGGGCCGTTAAGTTGCGTGTTTCTCAGGCAAGCAATCACGATTATTACAGCGATTGCCAGTCAGGATGATCAGTTTCTTGATAATTGTTAACCTCGTGCCATAGATTGCAAATACACATGTTACTTGCACAATGTAACAATTTGATTGTATTTTACAGTACCTTCTGGTGATATTACTATTTACATGTTGTTTGCTTTCCACTTGACAAATATAATATTTGTACTTCCAGGAGCAATCATGATGATGTGTAGTGATTGCTGGACGGAACGATCGGTGGCTAGGCAACAAAGTACCCAGTGCCCTGTATTGTTCTTAAACACACGTTATTTGTACACTGGGACGATTCAATTAAAATTGTGTTTCTAATGTATTTGGAATTTTTCCTAATGAACATTACTCGCATATTTGTTTTCAATTTGCCTGAGCTGTTGTAAGTATTGTGTTTGATACGTTTTAAAAGTATTTTTATTATGTCCATTCTGACGTTTTGTGTTAAAGGGAACCAGAACACCTATCACGGCTATGGCTTTGAAAAAGACAATACCAGTTGAAACGTGTCAGCCTTTTGAATACACCTTCACAGCAATGATACCCTGGAGTGTGAGCTTTCTTCTGTGTTTTACTGAAACACAGTGTATATGTAGCTATATAAACACTCACTGAAAAAACCGCAGGTTTCATGGACGTTATAGTTAGTTGCAGATTTCACTCATACAAAACAATAGCAATTTGGTTGTTATAGTTGATTGAGCCCCTGCAATGCACTGCTGATGACATCACATATTACATCACTCATGGCATGGTCAGTGACATCACTGAGGACATCTTAAATGACATCACGGATGACATCATCCACTTATTATCTGATGCAACTCCTCACACCCTAATATAACCTTTCATACACCCACTCTGAAATACAGACTACCATTCTTGAAACCATAGACACACCAATACCAGTCAATACATACCCACTCACTGATTCATAGGTCTACACTCATCTACTCACTCACCAATAGTCACTCATACACACAGTCACTCATCAATACAGCCTCTGATATATGCATTCATAAACCCATACATATAGTCACATACTGCCACTCATCGACAGAGATAGTCACACACCTAGTCAGTCAACCAAAGACTCAATCACACTGCCATTTACTCACCAATACAATTATACACACACCACCCCACTTATTTATACAGATACTAACACATACTTACTCTCTTATACAATCACTGAAACAAGCCCACACTCATCCATAAAGCCACTCTCACAATCACTCAATCTCACATATAGTCAGTTAAATACTCCAACACTCACATGTATTGCCTTTCACATATGTAGTTACTCACATATATACCACTGAGACATTGTTCACTCACCATCACAGCCCTATGCACACTCACTCACCCATACAGCCCCTCGCAGATGCACTCATGAACCCAGACACCCATTGAATCACTCACTCACACATCCATGTGGGGAGTTACACCCCCCACCCACCCACACAGACACCCAGGCACACATACAACTACTCAGACAACCAATTATCAACCCATATAGACACTCATGTAGCTACTCACTAACTCATGCAGCGACTTATACAGCAACGGACAGACTGATATAGACATCCACACCATTGATCATTCACCCATACATTCACTAAGACACGTTTAATCACTCACTTATACCGTAAGTCACACACCCACCAACTCATCCATTCAGACACTCATACACCCACTCATTCTTCAATACACCTTTGCGTATCTATATATAACATCCTTAAACTTTTAAAAATCACCCAGTCTCTGAATGATGCCATTTGAGATGTACCCAGTGATGTCTTGAGTGATGTCACTCATCATGTCATGAGTGATGTAACATGTGATGTCATCAGCAGTGCATTGTGGGGTCGCAAGTTATAGTTTGCTCAACTAACTATAACTGCAGAATTTCTCTGGTTTTGTACGAGTGAAATGTCCAACTAACTATAACGACTGTGAAACCTGTGGTTTTTCTGGTTAATTTCTATGGTTTTTTAAATGCTAATTGCTAACTATAACGTCCCTGGAACCTATGGTTTTTTCAATGAATTTCAAAAGTTTTTTAAATGCTAATTTCAAACTATAAGTTAGTAGTGGCATTTGCAGAGTGCTGCAGAAAGGGCTCTGGGCCTCTGACCCGCACTCAGGAATTCCACTGCATAGGACTTACAGGAGGTACCAGGAGGGCTTCTTGGAGCCCAAAGTCCCTCAGGGGTAAAGTGTACTTCATCCCCCAACCCATAGTGTGTCAGGAGGCATGTTTGCAGAGTGGTGGAGAAAGGGGGTGTGGCCTCCAAAGACCTCTTTGCAATCCCACTATTTCGGTCTTACTGGAGGTAACAGGAGGGGTAGTTGGCCCCCCAGGACAACCTTGGTGGCCAACTACCCCTCCTATTACCTCTAGTAAGACACACACGGCAGCATTGGTAAGTTCTCATAGCAAGCCATGCCCCCTTTGCCCACCACTCTGCAAATGCGCTCCTTGGGGTGCTCTTGGATTGGGAATAAAGTCCCCTTCGCTGCTGGGGGACCTTTGGGTCCAACTAGCCGACCTGATACCTCCAGCAAAACCCAGATAGTGGGATTGCTGAGAGGTGGACACAGGCCACGCCCCCTTTCTCCACCACTTTGCAAACGTGCCTCCTGGTGCACTCTAGGTTGGGGGACAAAGTCCCCTTGCCTCCTGAGGGTCCATGGGGGACAACAAACCCTCCTGGTATCTCTAGTAAGCCCCACACAGTGGGATTGCTGAGTGGTCCGCGGCCATGTCCTCTTTTTACACCACTCTGCAAACGCACCTCCTGGAGCACTACTGCTCGGTGGATGAAGTCCACTTTAGTCCTGAGGTCCTCAGGACACAAGAGGACCTCATCGCCCCACGGGCAGTGCACCAAGAGGCGCATTTGCACAGTGGTGTAAAAAGGGGCATGGCCTCAGACCACCTCTCAGCAATCTCACTGTGTGGGGCTTACTGGAGGCACCTGGTGGGCTCATTGGCCCCGAAGGACCCTCCGAATTCAAGGGGACTTAATTCCCCAATCCAGAACACACCAGGAGGCGTGTTTGCACAGTGGAAAAGGGAGGGGGTGGGGCCTTTGGCAAGATGCCAGCTTCTGTTTTTTTAAATTATTGTTAGAGGGAGGACTGTTTGGCCCTCTTCTCTTAATATTTTGTGGTCCCTTGGGACTCCATCCCCGAGGGCCTGACCCATTTAAAAAAAAAAAATAAATAAGAAGGGGGCCGCCCGGCCATATTTCAATAATTAGTGCCCCGGGAAGGTGGTGGTCCCCAGGGTAGTGTGGGGGGCTTGATCCGCCCACAAGTAATATTTGTAAAAGCCCTCGGGAGGTGGCAATCTCGGGGCTTGGGGGGCCTATGAGGTCCCCACCTATAATTAGAAAGAGCCCTGCGTTGGTGACGGTCCCCAGGGCTTGGGGGGCCTGCGAGGTCCCCGCCCATAATTTAAGAAAGCCCCAGGGAGGTGGCAGTCCCCGGGGCTGTGGGGGCCCCTGCGGCCCCCGTATATATTTGTCACATTGCCCTCATGACCTGGCCCACCAGGGGGCTATTAAAACAAAGCGCTGAAGCCTGCACTTCATTTTTTTGTTTTTTTCCGGCTGGATTCGTGCGCCTAGCGCAAATCCAGCTGAAAATATTTTAAAAAATGCTTTTTCAGGCTTTCCAGCCCTTGTTGGTCTGGGTGTTTCTACCCTACCCCCTTTTCATTTTTTAATCTTTTTTTACTGTTTTTTTGTGACTCGGTTCAACTGAGTCACAAGATGACTGCCAACACTTCCTGGTTTGAAGTGTTGGCAGCCAATCATAATCAAGCTCATCCTCAGGATGGTTCATGGATCCACTGCAGTCACCAGATATTAATATTTACTTATTTTTTAATTTCTTAGGAACTACTGAACTGATTTACACCATTTTAAAAAAAGAACGCTTTCTGAACCAAGAGCTACCATTTTGCCAAATTTGGTGTAATTCCGTTGAGCAGTTTGTGCTGTAGCTTTATCTAAATTTTCCTATGGAAATTAAACATGGAGAAAATATTTTTGGGGACCCCCCTTTTTTCTCGGCCCCTGCTTGATCAATCCTCCCGAAACTGTTCAGACAGGAGCTGACCTGGGAAGGCCATTAGATTTGAAAATTTCTCAAAGATTCGACAAATGGCGACAAAGATATTGGCAAAAGAAAAAATGCTTTTTGAATTGAAACAAGGTCCTAACTAGAACTACCTACTGGCAACAGTAGGTTTTTTATATATATATATATATGTACACAGGAAAAGAGCTCCTTCCGGCCTGTAGGGGACCCAAGGAGAGTGGCGCACATGCTAGCGGAGCACACCGGTCATTCAATCACCAATCAAGCTGCAACAGTTCAGTGCGCTCTCTGGAATGCAAAACTCCAAATTAGTAAGGTTCCACTGCTGTGTTTATTCCACAACACGTTTCGATCTCCATAGAAATCTTGATCATGTGAAACGTGCAACACAAACAAAGTGACTAAAATAACCTGAAAGTAAGCGTGGAAAACAAAGAAGGACCACATTACTGTTAATGGTGGACATGTTGGAGTGGTGACATAAATGAAAACATAGTATCATACATATTGACAAACATACGTGGGAACACAGAAATATAAGTACAAGTGATGTGTAACGAGTACTAAACGTAAGGTGCACAGTATACCCTCGAAAGCATTCGTTCAACCTTGTGACCGACAGTGTTAGTGCGCATGCACAGTTGGCAGTCTAACTTTATCGATATCCTGAGACGTGGACAAAATCATTGAAATTCCCCCGTTATAGTTAGTTCAGCTAACTATAACTTGCGCGCCCGCAATCCACTGCTGATGACGTCACATATTACATCACTCATGACATGGTCAGTGACGTCACTCATGACATCACTGATGACATCTCAAGTGACATCACTGATGACATCACTGATGACATCATCCAGTGAATGTGGGTCCTTCTGAAAAATAAATATTGTTTATATATGTATATCTAAAGCTTAATGGAAGAAAAAATGGGTAAATAAGTGTCTAAATGGATGGGTTTTTTGGTAAAATTAATTGTATAACTGACTTATTAACAGTATCTTAGTGAATACAAGTATTAGTGAGTAATTTTTAAATATTTAAATATCTGTATCAGCGTCTCGCTTTGTGTATAAGTGGCTGCATGGGTTGGTGAGTAGCTACATGAGTGTGTATATGGGTTATTAGTTTGTTTTTAGAGTATCAGTATGAGTGTCTGTATGGTTCAGTGGGGGATGTTACTTAGCATATGGATGCATGAATGAGTGACTCACTGTTTGTATGTATTTTGAAGACAGTATGTGAGCAGGGCAGTATGGGTGGATGAGTGTGGTATGGGTGAGTAAGAGAGTGATTGACTGTCTCAATAGTGTCTTTATGAGTAAGTCCATATGTTTTGAACTAGTTTATGTGAGTATTGATGAATATAAGTGAGGATATATGAGAGTGAGAGATTGGAAGAGTTCCTGTATAAATAAGTATGTGTTTCTATAAGTGATTCCCACCTAGAACTTGGACACCCCTTGTGGTCGAGGTCACTGCCCTAACACTTAAGCATGGTTTGTGGGCCTGTAATGGCCGTGTAAACTCTGATATCCCTCCAAAGTGGACGTATAATAAACAGGGTAGGGAATCAAGAATAGATTATATCTTGGTCCAACTCTCCCGGTGGTCGCTAATCATTGACTTTAAGGTAATTACAAGGGAGGACAGCGACCACAATGCGCTCCAGTTACAATATAAGATCCCGTATCTAGTGGGAAGAAAGGTCATGGTAGGTTCTGCGTCCACGGGGTTGGTCCTTACGTCTAACAGAAGGAGAATTAGATGGGAAAAGCTTGCCACTAATCAAGGGAAAGTCGCAGACTTATACTCCAGGGTAATCCCCATTTTGGAGGTAGTGTGTACTTTAATGGGAAATTCTATCGCCAAAGACACTTATGAGTTATTGCATTTGGCGCACGATGACTTGATAAAGTCTCTGGCTGAAGTCCTCTTCTGTCCACTTAAGAAGGGGGGGGGGCCCACTAATCGCCAGACCTGGTATAATGTTGCTTGCCGTAAGGCGAAATCAGACCTTTTAATCGCCATTAAGGAAGGCAATAGCCGAGTTGAGATCAAGGCTAGGAGGAGGGAGTATAAGCGATTGATTTTTAACGCTACGATTGAGTGGGATCAGGAGAAGTGGGAGGACCTTACTAAATCATTAGCCAATAGGGACTCCCGCAAATTCTGGAGAATTGTAAATACTGGCTCAGAAGATCTTCCATCGGCTATAGAACCTAACATCTCAGCTGAAGCCTGGAAGGAGCATTTCTGGTCCCTTTATAGGGTGGAGGCTGGGGTCCCCGGTGAATTACCACCCACTGTAACACCATGTCATTCTGGAGACCATTTTACGGTGACTGAAATTAGAGCAGCAATTTCTGCCTTACCCCTTGGCAAGGCTCCGGGTTTGGATGGCCTCCCCGGGGATCTCTTTAAACAGGAACCAGATGTTTGGGCACCATATCTATTGTCTATGTTTAATGCTATTCTGGGGGGCATGGAGGTGCCTAGTACTTGGCTGGGCGCAGAGATCGTGCCGGTCTTTAAAAAGGGGTCACCTCTGCTCCCAGCCAACTACAGGCCCATTAGCCTTATAGATGTCTCCCAGAAGTTGTTTGGTAGGCTGATTCTTCATCGCCTCCAAACTTGGATTGATGACTTTTCCATCCTTAGCCCTTATCAGGCAGGATTTAGGAAGGGGGTTTCGACTACGGACCAGGTGTTCCGCTTGAACCTTATTTACTGGAAGACCGCAATATTCGAGGGTGGCAGCTTGTACACGGTTTTCGTGGACCTGCGTGCTGCCTTCGACTTAGTCCCAAGAGCAAGACTCTGGTCCGTCTTGGCGGACCTGGCCATACCGCAAGATATCCTTTCCATTTTGATAAGACTGCACATGGGAAATTTTGCACGTGTGAGGTGCGGTAGGAATGGGGTACTTACGGATAGATTTCCGGTTGACAGGGGGGTAAAACAGGGCTGTGTCCTCGCTCCGACCCTGTTTTGCCTCTTTGTCAACGGGGTTATCGACCACCTGCTGAGGGTGGCCGACTCCGACGCACCAAAACTCAATGGCAGCAGGGTGCCCGCTATTATGTTTGTGGATGACACCCTGCTGCTGTCTAAGTCCCCCATGGGAATTCAACGAATTTTAGATGGATTTTCGACCTTTTGTACTGAGCGGGGTCTAGAGATCAATGCAATGAAGACGAAATACATGATTCTCAACCCCCCAAATTCCACCCGGCCTAATCCCATCATAGGCACTCAGAAGTTGGAGAGAGTATGTACATTTGAGTATTTGGGAGTCACCATTAATCAAACAATGTCCTGGGACACCCATCGTAACAAGGCCAATTTGAGACTTGTTCAATTAACTGGAGGTATCTGTAGGTTGAGGAATACTTCGTCCTTTAAACCTTTGACCCCAGCCCTACAAATTTATAAAATGCAAGCGCGTGGGGCAGTAGTATACGGCGGGGAACTGTGGGGCCACACCTCTACACAGAACTTACTAGTCACTGAAAACAATTTTATTAGGCAGCTGGCAGCCCTACCAACAAGTACACCTCTTTTGCCGTTGAGGCTGGACCTGGGATTGAGACCCATTAGTGAAGAGCTGGCACTCAAACCGCTGACTGTCTGGCGTCGATTGTGGGCTAGGCCAGAACTTGCAACATATAGGTCTGAACTACAAGAGATTTTAACTCTGCCAAAAGCCGCTCTTATCCCATGGTTATCCTATGTGAAAAAGACATGTGAGAATCTGGGACGGCCGGAGCTTTGGCGAAACCCAGGGAGTGCGTGCTGTAGGATCCCTAGGAAACTCCTGGTAAAGGAATTTTATGAATTTGAATTATCAAAACTTATAGGGGCTACAAAGGAGGGGTCTCTTACTAACTTATTTATTAAAATGAAAGATGTGTACCACCAAGAGAGTGTTCTTGACAATATCAGCCCGGTCTTCACCAGAAAATTGTTCCTTCAGTGGAGACATAGCTCACTCCCACTTGGGTCATTTACGAAGCAGTGGTCCAATCCCCCCTCATCAGAGCAATGCTCACTATGCACCCAAACCCGGGAGGATGACCTACATATGATCTTTTTCTGTAAAGCATACCGTAGACCCAGAAATTATTGGCTTGTTCCCATTCTTAAGAACCTGGGTCTTAGGCATTATCTACATGCATACAGAGTGTTAAAAACAGATCTTTCGCCCCCGGTTGTGTTTGCGGTAGCTACATTTTTAAGAGCAATGTGGCACATTCGAGCAAGACATATAAAGCAGGTTGAGGCTGGGGATAATAGAACTATTGAATGAATTGTATTTTGCACCATGTTGTTATTTATGCTCCTTCTCAAAATGTCATGTGCTTTTTATTCGAATGTTAACTCTATTTTAAATGTTTTTATTGTTGTATATCTTTTATGATCTAAAACGGTCGAAATAAAGATTATAAAGAAAGAAAGATTGTTTTAGAGAGTAAGTATGTGTACGTTTCTGTAGAAGTAAGTGTACTGGTGTGTGTATAGCTGTGCATGCAAGTAAATGGATGTTTATTTGCATGTGTGAGTATGTATGTGAGTAACTCTATGTATGAGCGTAGGTCTGTAACAGGATGTATAGGTGTATGAGTACATATGATGACTGAGTACATGTATGAGTGACTATATAGAAGTGTTGATGAATGAGTGGATGCGTATGTAGATTTTGGAATTACTGAATAGGTTGTTCTAACTGGTATTGGTATCTCTATATTATTCAAAACCTTAGTTTGTATTTTTCAATATGTGTACCAAAGTTTATATTCGGATAAGAGGTCTGCCACTCTTACACAAGGATGATGTCATCAGTGATGTCATCAGTGATGTCATTTGAGATGTCAACAGTGATGTCATGAGTAATTTCACTGACCATGTCATGAGTGATGTAATATGTGACGTCATCAGCAGTGGATTGTGGGCGCGCAAGTTATAGTTAGCTGAACTAACTATAACTGGGGAATTTCAATGGTTTTGTACGAGTGAAATGTCCAGCTATCTATAACATGTGTGAAACCTATGGTTTTTTGAGTGAATTTGCAAGGTTTTTTAAATGCTAATTCCTAACTATAACGTGTGTGAAACCTAAGGTTTTTTCAGTGAATTTGCAAGGTTTTTTAAATGCTAATTCCTAACTATAACATGTGTGAAACCTGTGGTTTTTTCAGTGAATTTGCAAGGTTTTTTAAATGCTAATTCCTAACTATAACGTGTGTGAAACCTATGGTTTTTTAAGTGCATTTGCAAGGTTTTTTAAATGCTAATTTATGAATGTATTATTATATTTTTTAAATGTTTATTTTACAATAAGCTACCTATGTATATAGTTATAGATTGACTGTATCCTGTAATATGGAATGGCTTAGCTCTTTTTTTTTAAAAATTTGGATAAAGTTGAACAGCATGGTTAATATCTTCTATAAACTTATAAACACTTTAATTTTTTATTTTATTTTTTTAAAGGGTTTTTGACCGTGCGCGCACCGTGTGAGCACGGTGCACGCACGGTGCGTGCATGCGTACGTGCTCCGTGTGTGCATGCGTACTTGCTCCACGTGCGCATGCGTACATCGTGCGTGCTCCGTGCGCATGTGCTCCGTACGCGCATGCACGCATGCTCCGTACGCGCGTGCTCCGTACGCGCATGCGCGTGTGCTCCGTACGCACATGCGTGCGTGCTCCATACACGCATGCGTGCGTACTCCGTGTGCGCATGCGCGCGGATCCGTGCGCGCACCGTGCACGCACCGTGCGCGCGCGGCAAGTCATGTGATTGAGAAACAACACTTTTCATTGGTTTATAGTAGTTTCAGGTCATGTGATTAAGAAACAACACTTTTCATTGGTTTATAATAGTTTCAGTTCCAGAAACTTCCAACACCACACCCACTCCCCTCATTATTTCTTCTGATTTCCTGGGAGAAGGAGCTGAGCAGCTTTTCCAGTACTCCAGTACTTGAGAATGACAGAGCAGCAGTCATCTTCTGGGAGTGAGCAGGAGACCCTTGTGCCACAGAGACAGAGGAAACAGAAAGACTCTTTTATATGGCAATTTTGTACATTTCCAGAGGGGCAGAAGAAGGTAAATGCTCCGAAAGTCACCTGCACTATTTGTGGTGTTGTCTTATCAAGAGAAGATCCTAAAAAGAAATACTCTTTTAGTATTTTCACTATGATCAGGCACGTTAAAGGAGTACATCCTGTGGCTTATGCTCGAGCTGCTAGAGACAACCCTCCAGCAGCTCATCCGCAGCATCTCAGCCGAGCATATCATCGGCAGCTCAGCCAAGCACTTCATCTGCGGCGGCAGCTTCACCTGCTTTTGTTCCTCTGGATATGTACCCTCTGTTCAAGAGGGTGCATATATGGTGTAATGCGTGCAGTGCTCTTCTCTCTTATGGTGACACCAGCATTTCCCTAATAGAGAGCAAGATACAACAGCACACATGCGGCACCCCATAATTTTTTTCATTTTTACACAACGGCTCTTTTTAGAGCCACCTAACATCTAAACACTTAAATTTGATTTTTAATTCTATTTTTTTAATGATTTTTTTCCACCGTGCGCGCACCTCGCGACGGTGCGCGCACGGTGCGCGCACCTCGCGATTTTTTGAAAAAATATAAAATGTTTTTTTCACCCTTCAGGCCCTTCAGGGACCCCCTGACAAAAGCTAGGGGGTCAGGAACTCTGTACCCTGCCCCCTTTTCACGTTCTCCACCTTTATTTTTCACTGTCACACACAAAATGGCAGACAACACTTCCTGATTTCGACCGATTCGAATGTTGACTGACATGTAACCACCAATCGCAATTACGCTCGCGCACGTTAGGGTGCGCGCACCGTGCGTGCACGGTGCGCGCTTATAGATATTTATGTACTTTTAACTGCAATTTTCTCAGGAACTACTGAACAGATTGACACTATATATGCAAAAGGCACATCCCTGACCTGAGGACTACCTCTTTGCCAAATTTCAAGTAATTCTGTTCAGCCGTTCAGGCTGTACCTTCGACTAAAGGTCCTATGGGAAAATGCACAGGGAAAACGTGTTTTGGGACCCCCTTTTTTCTTAGCCCCCGCTTGACGAATCACCCCGAGACTTTCAGGGTAGGAGCTGAGTGGAGTGCCCCATTAGTTTTGAAAATTTCGCGAGGATTCGTCAACCGGCGCCAAAGTTATTAAAAATAGAATTTTGAGATTTCCTATGGAAACTCTGTCCTAACTATAACTATCTACTGGCGACCGCCAGTAGATAATATATATATATATATATATTACAGTATGTGCGTGTGGATGGCATGTGTGCAGAGACAGAATATCGAGTTGGAAATGTCAACTTACACAAATTCCGAGTTGGAAATATCGACAGCAAGAATATCATGGTCAAGAATATCGACTTTAAGGTAAGAAATATAGTTTTTAAAAATATGAAAGTCATTAATATCGTTGGCAAAAATACGGGGCTGATTACGATGGCGGTCGTATGCACCTCTGTGGTGCTAGCAGTGGTGGAAAATGTCCATTTAATTACTCCTGCCGCAGTCCTCGCGGCCGCAATATTACAATTGGCAAATATAGCCCATTTCCCATCTGTCGCGGAGTTTCCAGATCCGCCAGATTTTTGGTTCCGCAACAGTGCCGGAGGGAGCCAATTGAGAAAAACCACCGTGCGGAATGACGTTCCGACCGCCGGACCAATCATGATGCCTCAACCAGCCCATCAGAACGCAGCAGAGAAATGGTGGAAGCACAACTGCGGAGATAGAAACTCAAATCCGAGACACCTCCACATGTTCCTGGCCACCATGGATCCTGCTCTACAAGCCCTTCCGCTGCTGTACCTCCTCCACTACCAGCAGATAAGACACCATCGCAGTCAACACCGCAGGTAAGTCAATAACACATCCTCGCATACAACCCCCGTACAACAACAACACACAACTGTTGCACTGAAATACATGTCCTGTCTACATCAGACACCCTGGTGTAGACAGGAATATATACCCCAGTCTAAGTACACATGTCTTGCATGTCACAAATTTTCACCTCTGCATCGGTGTCACCCACCCCAATAGATATTATTGCAACTAGCCCAGTCTTGGTGGTCATGTCACCGCAGCGGTGAAGCCACGGGAAGAACCTGCTCACAATGTAGTAGGTGTCTAGGACATTGTCCCAGACAAGCAAGACCAATATCACAACATCCACACCACATCTATCATAAAAGAAGCACCCACTCAGCACAACATATCTGCAGTAAGAAGTCATGTGCAGGGACACTGTCTATAGTGACATATCTTTAGGGTCATCACCAATTGTATAGTAACATGAGTGTGGGGTGAGGCAAAAGTCCCTCCAAAATGACAATAGTCATCATTGCACACAAATAAGGGTCAGTACAAAAATGTGGAACAGAGGAGGGAAGACCAAGCAGGGTGTGTATGTGTATTTCACAGTAGTCCAACAAGGTGTTGGAATGAGTCAGTGAGCCCAGGTAGATGACACATCATAATAGACACCATTGCAACACAATCACAGATCACCACAGCTCCCAAGCAGACATTGATAGGACCATCACATACAATGGCAGACCATATCACACGATGACAGCCCATACCATACAACACAGTAAGAAATTCCTGACTCAAACAGTCGTTCCTTCCCCTCCTGAGGCGACAAGCCGGGAGGTTCTCTCTCGCACTCTTGCCCTGAGAACTTTTAAAATTGTATTTTTGTGTTGCCTGATTTAACAGGATTTTAACCTTGTGCCCGGTTCAAAAGCTTTGTAGCAGCATTGTGCATTGTGCCTGGCGCTCGAATTCCCCACAGAGCCCTCATTTTCAGTCCGCCCTACCTTGGAAGGTGCCTCATTGCTCCCGCGACCAGTCGCTCTCGGGCGGCTCTCAGCTGAGCATCGACGCTGAGAGCTCGCTCCCGGAGAGGCGACACTGGTTCATGGCGGCCATTTTGGGGGTATTGGAGCGCGCGGACGCGCTCTAGTCTTCTACTTAAGGGGATGACGTCCCCTCCGCGCAGCGGACGCGCATTGCGGACGGGCCGGACTCAGGCCAGAGTCATGCCAGAGTCCTGCCCGTCTGCGCTCGTCAGCGCTAAGGAAGCGCTAGGGGCTAGGGATGCTGCCCGGCATTCTCGCTCCCCATCCTGTATCCGAAGGTACTCAAAAAACTTTCTCAACTCTCTCAGACCTCCTATGCTAAAATGTCATCACAAGTGCACTCCCGTACACTTGTGTCGTGGTGTGCATTGTAGATGTCTGAAAGAGTCGGGGCAAGCCATCCAGGTTCCGGACACTAACACTCGCTTGAAATTAGGGATACAAGAGCCCCCAAAGAATCAGGTTTTCTTATTAATGCCCATTCCCTGGTCAAAAATAATGTAGCCTTTTGAGACTTCGTATCCCAAAGAAAACCCTCTTGGGTCTTCGTAACGGAAACGTGGGGTTCGGACTCAGCTGGACCTGATTTGCTAAATGCTCTCCCTGACGGCTACACTATGGTAAGACAGGACAGAGAGGGCCGAAAAGGGGGCGGAAATGGCATTATATATAAGACTGATTTTACCTGCCGTATGGAGTCTCTTCCCTCTCCTCATAATTCTTTTCAGGCCATGTTTTTCTCCCTCAGTTCCTCTCCCTCAGAAAATTTTTCAGGGATTCTTATCTATAGACCTCCAGGCCCCAGATCCTCGTTTTGTTCTGATCTTTTGGAAGTTATAGAGCCTTTTCTTAACAGGCCCTCCCTTACTATTCTTGGGGATTTTAATTTCCACCTGGAAAATAGTAATTCCAGTGATACGTCATCTCTTGTGGATTCACTGGCCTCTTTCAATCTACTTCAAAAAGTTTCTTCCCCCACTCACATTGCCAGTCATACATTGGATGGGGTGTTTACGAATGACTCTAAGTTGGAGGTGGGTCCACTTCTTCCTCTCTCCTGGACTGATCACCATGCAGTCTCCATGGAATTCTCTTACTGTACCTCTTTTGCTCTCAGAAAAGACACAAACTGCTGGGTGCAGAAGAGAAATTTCCGGAGCCTGACTGACCAATCCCTGGGCCCCTTTATTGTTAATTTTGAGTCTTTTCCCCTCACAGGATATCGACTCATCAGCACGGGAACTTGCGAATACCATCGCAAAGGCAGTGGACTCCCTGGCCCCCTTAAATCAGTATATTGTGCTAGGAAATGTCCTACGGCCCCTTGGTATTCTGACTCCCTCAGAACTCAGAGGCAGGTATGCAGGAGGCAAGAAAGTCTTTGGAGATCCAGCCCGATGCCGAAGGTCGGACCAAACATAGAAAGCTTCTTAAAATCTACAAAGCGGCGGTGCTGGACAAAAAACAATCCTATTTCTCCAACCTCACCTCCTCTCTTACCTCCCCTGGAGACCTGTTTAAAATTGTGGACACCTTATCTCGTATTCATCACCCTGACCGTATAGTCCCTTCACAAGAACTTTGTGATCAAATCTCCTCCTTTTTTCACACTAAAATTTTAAATATTCACACAGCCCTCCAGGCAGATAATCTTACACAGCCTTTCTCCTCGGATTTGGGGAATACTGTTCCCCCTGCGGAAACTTATTCCAGTTTTCCTCCCCTTACGGCCTTGGACCTAGAGAGACTTTTGGATTCCCTTAAGTCAGGTTCGCCTCTTGACACCTGCCCCCTTACAATCTTAAAAACTTGTAAGGCTACCTTAATGCCCCCCATGCTGGCAGTCATGAATAGGGCCATATCCAGTGGGACTTTTCCATCCTCCTGGAAAACAGCCATTGTAAAGCCCCTTCTGAAGAAGACCACCCTGAGGCCTTAAACAACTTTCGCCCCATTTCTCTCCTTCCCGCCCCGGCCAAGATGTTGGAGGCCCACCTGAATTTCCATCTTAGCTCCTTTCTGGATAAAACCCGCCAGCTTGATCCATCTCAGCATGGTTTCAGAAAGGAGCACAGCACTGAGTCAGCCCTTACGGTGGTGGTTAACAACATCCGCGCCAAGGTCGATAGGGGTCAGACTATGCTGCTAATCCTGCTCGACCTCACCGCGGCTTTTGACACCCTGTCCCCCTCCATCTTGGCCTCCCGTCTCAGTGATATGGGGTGGAAGGTCTGGCCCTCAGTCTGCTTACCTCCTGCCTCAGTAACAGGGAGCAAAGGGTCAAATTGGGTGACTTCCTCTCCACTGCCAAGCCTTTGCATTGTGGGGTCCCACAGGGCTCTTCCCTGAGCCCGACTCTTTTCAACGTTTATGTGGCCCCACTTGCTAGGCTTGTTAGATCTTTTGGTCTGGAAGTACTCTTGTACGCCGATGACACCCAAATTATGGTCTCCCTGTCACAATCCATTGGATCTACAGCCCTAAATTTTAGGAACTGTATGGAGGCCGTGGCAGGCTGGATGACATCTAGCTTCTTAAAATTGAATGGGGAAAAAACGGAGATTTTGGTGTTCGGGAGTAACAACAAGGTGTGGTCAGCCGACTGGTGGCCATCGACTCTGGGAGTCTGCCCCCAGCCCTCCCTGGCTGCCCGTAACCTGGGAGTCCTATTTGACACCTCTCTTACCTTTGACAAGCAGGTAAATAGGACTGTTTCCACCTGCTGTGGGGTTTTAAGGGTGTTGAGAAAGCTCACCCACTACCTCACGCCCGACGCCCGGAAACTAGTCTCGGTTGCTCTTTTATCTTCGCGCCTGGACTATTGTAATGCCCTCTACCTCGGGATGAACAACAAACTGGTCCACCGGTTGCAAGTGGTTCAGAACGCGGCAGCAAGGTTCGTTGTTAATGCCCCAGGCGTTCCTCGGGAACCACGATCAGGAAACATCTTCACTGGCTACCGGTGTATGCCAGGATAAAATTCAAAACTCTGATCCTTATTCATCGGGCTCTCCATGACGCAGGGGCCGAAGGCATTAGGTCTCTCTTGTCTTACTACACCCCAGGCAGGGCTCTGCGATCCACTAGTCTAAAGTTGTTAACCATCCCCCGGGTTGTGAAGGCAAGGTGGGGAGGCAGGGCCTTTTTCGCCCTTGCCTCCAGACTTTGGAATGAGCTTCCCCTTGACCTTAGGAATCAGGAATCCCTTATTTTGTTTTGTCGAGCACTTAAAACTCTGCTCTTCTCTGAGGCCTATCCCTAATGTTTCTTTCCTGCTACTTGACTGATTGTTTTCCATCTTCTGCGCCTTGACGCCCTTGGGCAAAGTAGCGCAATACAAATTCCCTATCAATCAATCAATCAATCAAACAGCAAACTCAAAGTAAGCACCACTGTGCATTTGACTCACAAGTGTACAGCTGCAAATAATGACACCATGTGAGTATGTTCAGTACATCAACAACACTGACTACACTGCCAACTCACAGAACACCTACACACCATCACTCCACCTCAACAAAGGGAGCACCAACTACAAAGTCGTGATTGAATGCCAAAGTGTCAGGAAGAGTCCATCTTGACAGCAAGAAACTCTGACATGAGACTCATGACAATCCTCCTCCTCCTTACACCTACCTTCCACTCATGTGAATCAAAGTGAGTAATTGATGAAAAGAAGAGTCACTGTGCAGATTAACAACCTTGGATCTGTTCACACTGCATGTCAAGTCCTTTACACAGCTCACACACTTAAACTTAGCCACATACACACACCATAAATCAGCAGCAATGTATGATAATAGCTAAACTAGCCTAAAGTGGAGTGCACAGTGCAGAAAAAACATGGATAAATTTCAGATACCATTTGTACATGACATGCAAGAGGTACCACATATCACACTACACCTAGGCCATCAAATCATACATGGGTGGCACAGTGATTGAAATTGAACTAAAGTAACATCTGTGCAATATCCCTGTGATACAGCAATGCAAGCAATGCATTGGCCCAGGATCATAGGAACTGTCATCAGCCATACAGTGACCAGCCCCTCATCTGTGTCAACTATATTGACATGTGTATGCCACCAGCACAACACTCAAGGCTCATTGTGACACTCCCTGACTGTCAAACCCAAGTATGACCTTCACACATACACCTCATCTACCCATCTCACACCTTCACTACTCAACACCTGTGAGAAGTACAGATCAAGATGAAAATAAGGTCCTATGACTTTCCTGATAACCAATGCCACACCCTGGTGTCTATCTACAATTGTCAGAATACCACTCAGGGATTTCTAAACCAATGCTTATCACAAACCAATTGCCAAACACACGTATCACAAACAACATCAAAAGAAGTCCAACAAGTTCAGCCATGTGCAGGCAAACAATGGATAGGCAATGTGATCCCAGACTGCACTGGAATAGATAACAGTTCAACTGCACAGACACCATCATCCAAACCAATCAAAAATACATCATCAAATGCCAATCATGAACACTAACTGTGTGCAATAAGACAAATCTGCAAACACAGACATAGACACTCCACCAGTTACAAAGTGAGCATGGTGTCAATGTGTAGCACAATCATGCACATGCACAATCCTGACAAGTGACTGTTCAGATATAGGAGGCCATAGCACATTTGGGCACTAAAAACAAGCTAATGAACAAGTCTCCACATTGCTGCATGTGACATTCACACAAGAAATTCACAC
This sequence comes from Triturus cristatus, assembly GCF_964204655.1. Classification (NCBI taxonomy): domain Eukaryota; kingdom Metazoa; phylum Chordata; class Amphibia; order Caudata; family Salamandridae; genus Triturus; species Triturus cristatus. The sequence goes on along the minus strand of NC_140594.1, from coordinate 335,302,810 downwards.
TTCAACACACATCTGAATGTATACACAAACTCCTCACACACAATGTCATGCAAACATAACATTACACACACAGGGACCTGTCAGTAGAAAGAGTCATCACAGACCAAAGACTGCATCCTTCAACAACAAGTACACAACATATGCACATACATAATCATTAAATAGCAAACTGAGCTGGACATCAGGGGGACACACACCAGGCAAGGACAAGGCAACATACACTGGCAGCAGTGCATGCACAGTAAGCAGTGTGTGAACAGCAACAAAACCAGTATCACACATATCTGAGTGCTCCAACTTGAACTTCAACATCACAAATCATCATAGGGCACAGATCACATCACACTCAGTATCGGTAGCCTTACATCAGCAAACACACATACACTTTAGCTATCACCTACTGCTGCACAACTCTGGAAAACTCAAATGCATGGAACATGATTAGAGGACTGTGCTGGAAAAACATCTGTACTGTACATGAGCAACCATGACTACAATCAAGTAGAAAACAATAGTACATAACACATTGTGAAACAGTCCTGAGTGGAACATTGGTCCTGGACACAGATCATCCTCCTACAGTATAGTGTCACACTATAAAGTGGTAGAGAGGGTCACACACTTGCAAGGCATGGGGTGGAAGATATTAGACTGAAGCAGTGCGTACATTAGTATTGGACAGGTGAGGAGTGCACAGAGCAAAAACACATGAAGTACTGGGTATTTTAGACCCAGCGGTGCAGGGGCACACACCCTATGACTTCTGGGTTCACCCTGTTCCAGACCTACAGAAACACAGAGTCTTCTGGGTGAAGTCAAAGATCGTTTATTGGCTGCAGACCAATTACAGGTATCCTAGAAGTACAACAGCGTGTATGTTCTCAGGAGACTGCTGAAAATCATAGAAACGGACTTCATCTTAAATACAGTTTTCCCTGCCTCAGGCATACATTCCTAAGTTTATGATACGGCAATAAACAAGTGTACAGTTCAAAGAAAAGAGCAGAGTCATGATGACCATCCCACATTCCAGTTAAGCCAGCCCACCATTATTTACACAGCAAGGTTCAGATCCCACATTAGATAATCGATAGGCCCCAATAAACATGAGCATCTCCTGTTTTGGGAAACAAGCCATAAAGCAGGAACAAGCAGGTGCGAAAGTGATTAGCCGGAGGCTTGGGTGTGATGAAAGGACTTTATGGTGCGCTGAGCCCTGATGCTAATCACAGGTGGCCGGAGGAAGGGGAGCTCGTGAGACCAGTTTGACCTGGGGCAGCAGAGCCAAGCTGCCCAGGTCACAGAAGAGTCATGGAAAGGCACATGGATACCAAGGCCCGTAGTTGCTTCATTATAGCCTATGTGAGGGCAATCACAAGATGGCCACTGCCTCCAAAATGGAACCCGCGTAGTGAAGCAGAATAACGTGTACACAGTGCATTCATAGCTAGAACGATATATAAAGCACTCGTACATACCGCATTAACCATTTGCGGTTTGCTAATACCAGGATAGACAGGGGTGGGGCCCTGTCCCCTACGCGAAAACAGAGATTAAAGTACGACAGACCCTCCTTTTGCCCTTACATAGGCAATCACTATACTCATCTTAATCCGAGTCTAGGTCAATGTTCACAAAGTCATGGAGATGTTGCTGTAGCATCATCCTATTACTTAGCTCGTCCCTCGATACAGGTTTCCTTACACATAAGGTAGCACAGAGGCCACATATCGCAGGAGCACACTGTATGCACAGACAGAACAGGAAAAGAATGGCTAAGATCATTCCAATGACCATTAGAACTTTCCAACCCCAGGCAGATATCAGTTCCCAGAACCACCCCACCAGTGACCAGTCTCCCTAATCCACGTGTATGGTTTCAGATATTTTATGGAGTTTGGAGATGGCTTGATAGACTGTTGGAGCGTTATCTGGTATGAAAATGCAACAACTGGATTGGATAACCTTACATACCCCACCGCGGTCTGCAAGAATAACGTCTAGAACCATGCGGTTCTGCAAAGTCATAAGGCGATCCGCTTGGAGCTCAGCGGTCAGATTACCAAGGGCACCAGCCGTTACATTGACAGTGGATTCAACCACACGGGTCAGTTGTCTCAGGTTCCTACTATTTACCATAGGTCCCCAAAACGGCAGGAAACCCAAGAAGAAGTCTCCTGCTTCCTGACCGGCGGTATCCTCCTTACTAATCACGCCCCTCACAACTCTGGTCTTGTGATAGTCAGCGGCAGCAGTAAATGTTGGCGGTAGCAAGTTCGCAATATAACATGTGCCCGAGAAATCAGGGGGCAACCATGTGTATGCTCGGTTATTGCAGATGAAATATGTACCCTTGGCAGCCAAAAACGCAGGGGAAAACTGTGACGGAAAAGTGTACGTTTCAGTACAGTCACTTCTTCCCAGTTGGGCTCTAGGATTCTGACCATTACCCTGTAAGCAGAACCGACCTATGTGGGGTACGACCCAGATTGGAGATGAGATTTTTCGCTGTCTTTCACCCAGACTAATACTATACCCCGTCGCGTTCCACCCTACATAAGCTCTCAGCTCTTCTTTGGGAATGGATGAGTATGCATCAATATCCCTACTCATATCGGCAATTCCTCTCACTAAGGCTTTATTATTTGTACTAGGTCTGATGGAACGCGGTTGTCGCGGGGAGTAGGCATCTAGAGCGTAGAGGAACATGGTCTGGAATGCCCATGACGATCCATTGTAACTAAAGGGCAGCACCAAATAGGGAATACCCTTGTTAATGGTATGTGGCATTAACCCACAGACCCAGCAATTGGTCGTATTCATTACTAGTTGGAGTTGGTGCAAGAGCTGAATAAACGAGTTATTTACAAATTCTGATCGTCTGGTTTGTTCATGTTCAGGCAGAGGGTGAAAAGAGTGTGAGGAGGCAGTAGAAAGAGGTATAGTCTGTACAGTGGGTGCAATGGGCTCCTGGGAGGAGAAAAACACAAATCCCACAGTAAACATTATCATACTACACAGTATAAATAGGCACAGAAATACAAAACATTTACTTCTCATAATTTTACATATCTTTGCTTTAAAGTTCATTTCCTCAACGGGTCTCTCCATCTTAAAAAACTCCATCCTCTAATCGGGCCGCTCGCGGCGGATGAGTTTCTTCTGCTAAGGAGTACGCCTGTCAGTCCAGGGAAACGCCCTAGACCAACCAGAACCGTTGACCTAACGTCTTCGGCCTGTACCCCAAAGTCTTGGCACCGCGACCCTGCGGCTGAACCCGGATGGTGGTTCGAAAAACAAAAATCAAGAAAGTCCTTCAGATGGGAGAGCTAAAATGTCAAAAAGGAAATAGTAAGGAAATCTTTATTTGTCCATAGGCCTTGGTCTCAAATTATAGCGGAGACGGCCAGGTGCTGTTTGGTCTTGGAACAAAAGTTCAGGCTCTGTGGTGTCCAATCGATTTGACAGTGGCACAGCCTCTTGCAGAATATTGTCACTCTCTTGGTCTGAAACTGTGCCTTTTATGCGTGCATCACTGAATGATACAAAACGAGGTACAGTGTCTGTCTCAGAGTCGGCGATACCCTCCTGGACCCACCGGTCATATGGCAGGGGCAAGGGAACTACCTTGCAGTGGGTGCCGTGGATCCAGTGTTTCTTCCCCTTCACTCGCACCGCTGATCTTGTTGATAAAAGGACAAGGTGAGGGCCGATCCAGCGAGGCTCGTCGTTGCTCTTGCGCTGGAAGTTTCTAATCAGCACCCATGTGCCAGGGTCGATAGGGTGTCCAGGAGTTTCAGAAGCTTGAGGAAGAGTATCATGCACCTGTTGATGTAAAACACGCAGTTTAACAGTCAAATCATACAAGTAATTGAGTAGTACTGGATGCTCGATCTCACTAAATTTCGCCGGTCTTGGCACGCCCCATACATTAGCCGGGCGGCCAAAGACAACCTCATAGGGACTAAGTCCCACTCGTGAGTGTACGGTCATTCTGGTGGACAAGAGTGCTAAAGGCAGAGCATCAGGCCATTTAAGACCGGTGCTCGCCTGGATTTTGGCCAGCTTAAGTTTTAGAGCACCGTTGTAGCGCTCTACTAATCCAGCTGATTGGGGGTGATTTGCAGCGTGGAACTTTTGCTTGATGCCTAAACCCTCACACACATTCTTCATTACTTTACCCACAAACTCACTTCCATTATCACACCACACCATTCTTGGCATTCCAAACCTAGGGAAGAATTCTTTCACAAGGGCTTTGGCCGTGGACAGGGCAGTGTTATCTTTCAGAGGATAAGCCTCTATCCACTTCGAGAAAGCACAAACAACCACCAGTACATATTTCAGGTTGTTGCACCTTTCCATGTGGATAAAGTCCAGCTGCAAAACTTCAAATGGGTATGATGGGGGTGCAAAATGACCAGCTGGAGTTGGGGTTCCCCTACCAGGGTTGTATTTCAAGCATACCATGCAATTCTTGACCACATTCTCTGCACACTTGGGAATCCCAGCATTCTGCCATACTGGAGCCAACAACTTACAAATTCCTTTCGTACTGATATGTGCCATCCCATGTGCCATTGTAACTACTGGAAGCACATATGCATCGGGCAACAACCATCGCCTATGTTCTGTCAGATCAATCCAACAACCATTCTCATCTAACTTACCCACACTTTCTCTCCACTTGCTTAATTCTTTCTCTGTAGCTTCAGCTTGAAGCAACTTCACACTCTCTATTGTGTTTTCACACATCCCAACATCATCAACCCATCTTGCGGGGCCTGCAACATACATTCTAGTCTTTACATTCTGTGCTGTTTCTTTCGCGATCTCATCAGCAAACGCATTCCCACGTCCAACATCATCTGTGATTTTCCTGTGCGCACTGCATTTCACAATCGCAACTTGTAATGGTAGGGTCAGTGATTCAAGGAGATCATTTACCAACTTGCCATTCTGAATTTTAGCTCCATGCGACGTCAGGAACCCACGTTCTTTCCACAGTCGTCCAAAATTGTGAGCCACGCCAAAGGCGTACTGGCTATCTGTGTATATATTCACTCTCATTCCTTCAGACAACACTTACGCTCTCATGAGGGCGATTAATTCTGCTGCTTGGGCCGAATTATGTGGCACTCGTGCAGTTTCCACGACCGTGTGTAACGTCGTGATAGCATATGCAGCAGTCGTATCACCATTAGGGAGCTTGAAACACGAACCATCCACCCATAAAGTACCATCACACTCAGCCAGGGGAGTATCTTTTAGATCTACTCTCCCTTTCGTCTCTTCTTCTGTTCTGAACAGACAGTCATGTTGCTCATTCTCATCTAGGTCTGCTGGATTTGGCAATAACGTAGCTGGATTCAGCGTGTTGCATCTCTTTATGTGTATGTGGTTTGCTAACAGTGTGAGCTCATAGCCTGATAATCGCGCACTAGTCAAGTGTTGTGTCTTGGTTCTGTTTAATAATGTGTCTACAGCATGTGGAACCATAACGATCAATGTGTTGTCCATTACCAGACCAGCAGATTGTCGGATAGACATAGCTGCAGCAGCTGTCGCTCTCAGACAGCTTGGCAATGCCCTCGCTACAGGGTCCAAGGTTGATGAAAAATATGCGCATGGGCGCGGTCTGTCACCAAAAGGCTGTGTTAACACTGATAATGCACAACCATCTTTCTCGTGAACATACACTGTAAAAGGCTTGCTGTAGTCAGGAGTACCCAACACAGGTGCTGAACACAATGCATTGCGCAATTCCACAAAACTTTTCTGGCATTCTTCAGACCATGGGATAGGATTCGGTGTGTCTTTGCATGTTAAGGATAACAAAGGTTTTGCCAACAAGGAAAAATTTGGGATCCAGTGCCTACAGTATGAGGTAATGCCCAAGAAAGCACGCACTTCTCTCTGTGTTCTTGGCACACTCAACTGCGCAATGGCTTGAAATCTTTCTGGGGTCAGTTTCCTTCCCTCCTTCGATAAGAGATGACCTAAGTAGGTCACTTCTTGTCGACAATATTGCAGCTTGGAGAGAGACACTTTATGATGGAAAGCAGATAAATGGCGCAACAATGACAATGTGGCTTCTTTGCAGATCTTTTCAGTATCCGCGGCGATTAGTAAATCATCCACGTACTGAATCAGAATAGCGCCACTAGGTAAAACAAGTGCATCAAGTTGCGCTTTCAAAGCTTGACTGTATATGGATGGACTCTCACAGTAGCCCTGGGGAGCGCGTTTGAAGCGGAAGCTTCGACCTCCCAGACTAAAGCCAAAAATGTCTCTGCTCTCTTCTGCAATTGGGATGCTAAAGAAAGCATTCTTTAAATCGATCACTGAAAACCATGCAGCAGAGGCTGGAATCATCGTTAACAAGGCAGTTATATCAGGGACAACTGGAAACTGTGGCACAACAATCTTATTAACCTCTCTAAGATCAATCACAAATCTGTAAACAGGTGGCTGTGAAGGGTCCGTTCGTTTTAAAACAGGTCAAATCGGGCTGTTGCAAACGTTGCCTCTTGTCTCTTCAATTACACCCTTATTAATCAAATCGCTGACAATGTCTAACAATGCTTTCTGGCCTTCATTAGAGATCTTGTACTGGGGAATACGTGGCAGTCTGACATTAGCCTTTAAAGTTACCACGTATGGCGGTATCTCCAAGAGGCCCACATCATTGGGACCAGTAGCCCAAAGGACATCCGGAAGGGATGACAATTCAGGTGGCATTGTATTTTTAGACAAGTACATCTGGGAAATCACTTTCCTGCCTAATGTAAGTCGTCACCCTGACGGTGAACAATACAGTGTAGCATGCAATCTTTTCAACAAATCTAACCCTAGCAAATTCTCACCACAACCTGTTGTTAGAATCAGGGGTGCTTTCAGCTCGCAAGGTCCAATAGAAAGTGACATGGGACTAGAAATCGGGTTTCTAACTGGGGCGCCAGAAAAACCTACTGAAACATTTATATCGCCAGACAAAGGTGCGCCAGGGAGTTTTGAATGAATAATTGAACTCTTTGCAGCACCAGTGTCTAGCAGAAAGGGCTCCGTTACATTTGCTGTAGTCACCTCAACATACGGTCCGCTCTGATCCACTGGCACTGAAACAACTCCCTCTCTCTGTCTACGGCTGTCCTAGTAATCATTATTTTCTGCATCGCCGTCCTCTGCATAATAATCATTATTGTAGTACTGAGCTGTATTACTAGTCGCGTTAGCTTGCTGGTCAAAACTATTGATGGTATTTTGAGGCGGCAGAGGACGCGCGTTCTGGGGAGCATTTCCACGCCCTCTGCCTCTAGGAGCTTGCTGACCACCCCTACCTCTTGCGCCATAAGCATTACCGTTCCGCTGCATTAATTTTGGGCAACTATATTTAAAATGACCTTCCTCTTTGCAGTATGAACATTGGTTGGGACCTAGAGGGACACGTGGTTGATAATACCCATTCATTTGCTGATTGTTCTGAAATTGTTGGGGTTGGTGATAGACACCTTGGGGCTGCCTATAATTATTCTGACCTCCACGTGGCGGATAGGCCTGCTGCAAAAGGACCTTTGTCTTTAGTTCCTTCGTTTTCTTATCTGTTCTATCTTTTTCATCCTTATCTCTGTTCTCGTAATACTGTGCAGTCGCCAGTATTTGCACTGAAGAGGAAACAGCCCAAGAACTTTCTGAATCTTTTAACTTTTTACACAGGTCAGGAAGTAAATTCTGCACAAATTTATCCACAAATAACCGTTGGCCACCCTCAGTACTCATATCTTGCCCACTGTGATCAATAAACGTTTCTTCAAACCTGGTAAAGAAGTCTGACACTGTTTCATCTTTCTTCTGCTTGCATGCAGATAGCTTGTCCCAATTTACGCGCATCGCGGGCATTATTATCTTCATATACGTGATGATTCTACCAGGGAGTTCTGCTATTAAAGGCTCTGGTTTCGCGCCACCTATCTGTCTAGCGTCAGCAGCGATGATGTTAGCCCATGTGTCCCCTAGTTCTGCAGCATGATCCATATTACGAATGGATCCCCACAAAGGCTGTGGAACCACATTCCCAAACAGCATATCTATATCAGCCAGATTCATTACACAGGATTCTGCAGTTTGTGACAACTCCTTATAATAACCGGTAGGGTTTTTACGGGGATCAGGCAATGTCTGCTTAAGTGCTAACACCTCAGATCTTTTCCATGGAACATGTACCCAAATACGCTGAAAATGTGCTAAGACAGGTGGATTAGCATTTGGTTCAGCAGGTCTCCAAACTGGGGGAACCTCACGCATCGGATATTGGCGTGCTTTTACCTTTTTCCCCACAAGGACATCTTGTTCAAACAATGACTGTTGACAATCATCATTCCTGAAGGATAATACAACCGCAACTGCTTTATCTACCTCGCGATCCACAATTGTACCAGTTCCAAAATCGAACCTCACTCTACACAACTCCTGCGGGCTCGGGTCTTTACCACTATCCTCCAATTCTTCACAGAGAATTTCGCACATTTTCTCAAACACATATCTCTGTTTTGGGGCATCCCATTGATGGAAAACGTTGACAACTGATTCCACATCATACAGTGAAGGGAAAACAATCCATCTACGCGCCATGCGATCTATTACCTTTTTCTCATCGGGGTTAGGCAATTGACTGCGCAATTGCTTACGCTGTAAACCAGGAGTCGCACCGGATGACTCAAAGAGAGGTGACATTAATGTAGTAACCACATTAGCTAAGCGCTGTCGCGCTGAAGGAGAAGCTGAGGCGAAAACAGGGGGATAAACAGAGGGGAGAAAAGAGGATGCAGAAACAGGTACTGGAGTGGTGCAAGGAAAAGTATCAGGGGAGGCAGTCAATATGTTAGGCAAAGTCGCAGGAAGCGCGGGGGCAGTTGGAAACACAACTGGCGGCCCTTGAAAAGGCTGCGCTATAGGGATAAGAGCCGGCTGCAAAGCGGCTGGCGGCTGTGGCAAGGCTTGCAGCACATTAACTGGGGGGGGCATATTCACAAGCTGGGGAGGTGCCGTGGCATTTTGAGCATACGGGGGTGGCGAACTCAACAAATGCGACATCAGGGGATCTTTCTCCTTTTCTTCTAACTCATTCTGTTTAGAGTGCGGTGGAACCACATTCCCAAACAGCATATCTATATCAGCCAGATTCATTACACAGGATTCTGCAGTTTGTGACAACTCCTTATAATAACCGGTAGGGTTTTTACGGGGATCAGGCAATGTCTGCTTAAGTGCTAACACCTCAGATCTTTTCCATGGAACATGTACCCAAATACGCTGAAAATGTGCTAAGACAGGTGGATTAGCATTTGGTTCAGCAGGTCTCCAAACTGGGGGAACCTCACGCATCGGATATTGGCGTGCTTTTACCTTTTTCCCCACAAGGACATCTTGTTCAAACAATGACTGTTGACAATCATCATTCCTGAAGGATAATACAACCGCAACTGCTTTATCTACCTCGCGATCCACAATTGTACCAGTTCCAAAATCGAACCTCACTCTACACAACTCCTGCGGGCTCGGGTCTTTACCACTATCCTCCAATTCTTCACAGAGAATTTCGCACATTTTCTCAAACACATATCTCTGTTTTGGGGCATCCCATTGATGGAAAACGTTGACAACTGATTCCACATCATACAGTGAAGGGAAAACAATCCATCTACGCGCCATGCGATCTATTACCTTTTTCTCATCGGGGTTAGGCAATTGACTGCGCAATTGCTTACGCTGTAAACCAGGAGTCGCACCGGATGACTCAAAGAGAGGTGACATTAATGTAGTAACCACATTAGGTAAGCGCTGTCGCGCTGAAGGAGAAGCTGAGGCGAAAACAGGGGGATAAACAGAGGGGAGAAAAGAGGATGCAGAAACAGGTACTGGAGTGGTGCAAGGAAAAGTATCAGGGGAGGCAGTCAATATGTTAGGCAAAGTCGCAGGAAGCGCGGGGGCAGTTGGAAACACAACTGGCGGCCCTTGAAAAGGCTGCGCTATAGGGATAAGAGCCGGCTGCAAAGCGGCTGGCGGCTGTGGCAAGGCTTGCAGCACATTAACTGGGGGGGGCATATTCACAAGCTGGGGAGGTGCCGTGGCATTTTGAGCATACGGGGGTGGCGAACTCAACAAATGCGACATCAGGGGATCTTTCTCCTTTTCTTCTAACTCATTCTGTTTAGAGTGCGGTAAAACTGAGTAACATTTGTCAATCCCTAACTTACGCTGCCTGTGCAATTGCTCATTCATCTGCTCCTCCTCATTGTCTTTGAATTGTACAGCTGCTTGCATTACTGTCATACCTTTCTCTCTCCTATTCTTTTTCGCTAGCTTAATTTCCTTCTGTTTGGCTTCCTTTCGCCACAAGCGGAAAGAATCAAACATCGCCGGCCGGGCTTTCTTTTTAAACAATTTAATTTCCAAATTATCTAAAATATCGGTATCGAAACTATCATTTTGGGGCCATTTTAAAACACCGTCTTTTCTGGTGTAGTGGATCCACACTTCGTTATATGCAATAGGGCCTACGCCATGTTTTACATAGAGCTCATAAGTTGGAGTTCCAACCGGAGGAACCGGACATGATTCCTCCAGCTGGAAAACTCTTCCACAACCCAAACAAAATATTCTACCAAATATTCTAGAACCAGGCATCTTCGCTCACTAGTCTAGATCTAAACGTCAGAGGATTATCGATTACGATAGTCTCGTGAATACACGATTCCTCTGGCTTTGGCGTTTGCAAACTCCAAATTTCCAAATCAAAACGATCCCGAGGGATACCAAACAAATGGGAGACGCTCCACTTATACTTAACTGAATATTGCTGATCGATGGCGTCACCAGAAGACTCTCTCGATTGTTTCGCTCTCTCAAGCTCGTCAAGGGTCCAAAACAGGTTGATTAATCAGGGCAGCAGTCCTTCGTAGCCGTCGGGACGCGGAGAACCTCGCAGAAAAGACTTTCGGACCACGTCGACATGCAGGGGTCGATGAAGTGGCGGCCTTCCTCCAGAATTTCCACACAAAGCTCCTCACGAACCTCTGGCTTGGACTGGTACCGCTGAAATCGTCCCGAGTTGGGCGCCAAACTGAAGTACTGGGTATTTTAGACCCAGCGGTGCAGGGGCACACACCCTATGACTTCTGGGTTCACCCTGTTCCAGACCTACAGAAACACAGAGTCTTCTGGGTGAAGTCAAAGATCGTTTATTGGCTGCAGACCAATTACAGGTATCCTAGAAGTACAACAGCGTGTATGTTCTCAGGAGACTGCTGAAAATCATAGAAACGGACTTCATCTTAAATACAGTTTTCCCTGCCTCAGGCATACATTCCTAAGTTTATGATACGGCAATAAACAAGTGTACAGTTCAAAGAAAAGAGCAGAGTCATGATGACCATCCCACATTCCAGTTAAGCCAGCCCACCATTATTTACACAGGAAGGTTCAGATCCCACATTAGATAATCGATAGGCCCCAATAAACATGAGCATCTCCTGTTTTGGGAAACAAGCCATAAAGCAGGAACAAGCAGGTGCGAAAGTGATTAGCCGGAGGCTTGGGTGTGATGAAAGGACTTTATGGTGCGCTGAGCCCTGATGCTAATCACAGGTGGCCGGAGGAAGGGGAGCTCGTGAGACCAGTTTGACCTGGGGCAGCAGAGCCAAGCTGCCCAGGTCACAGAGGAGTCATGGAAAGGCACATGGATACCAAGGCCCGTAGTTGCTTCATTATAGCCTATGTGAGGGCAATCACAAGATGGCCACTGCCTCCAAAATGGAACCCGCGTAGTGAAGCAGAATAACGTGTACACAGTGCATTCATAGCTAGAACGATATATAAAGCACTCGTACATACCGCATTAACCATTTGCGGTTTGCTAATACCAGGATAGACAGGGGTGGGGCCCTGTCCCCTACGCGAAAACAGAGATTAAAGTACGACACACATAGAGGAGTAATTCACAATGTGTAGGAATCAAAGGCCCCTTTTGGGGCTGGTATAACGTTTAATACCACATAATTGTCAAAAAGAAGTGTAAAATGACATCAATGTATGTGAAAAGCCACTTATAATGTCTGTGTGCCTGTGCTCATCAGCACAGTGACCACAAATGTGGTGACACACTCTGCATACTTACAAATGTCAGCGACAACAAGTAGGTGTAGCCCAGGACTGCAAGGTCATACTGACACACTGCACAGTGCTCAACCAACAACTCCTACATGTGCCCACAGTCTAAAGCAGGTGTCTGATAGTGTAAATAAACAGGCACTCATTACCTGTATCATACATGTGTGTAGGTGTAATGTTTACGGGCACAAACACATCAACATTTCAGCCAATGACAGGCCAATCACACTGTATGACTACTCAAGTGCACACATTCAAATGTACCCATGTGACTATGAAGCCAGGCACACACAAGATGACTACACATCTACACTGCTGTTTACACATCAAGATAGACCCCACAGATATGATGGACCCTGTCCACCCCGCAAGTTATCCTGTTACTAGAATTCTCTTCTGTTGTGGTGCAGCATCCAAATATGACATGTGTACAAAATTGGAGACCTGACAATAGAATGATTAGGATAAGAGTAGATCATCACAGACAACCATCATTGCACCCTCAAGCCTCTGAGTCAAGAAGCACAAAAGTGGCTGTAACCTCTAGCAACCTCTGCAAAAGAAAATCAAGTATATGCCAATGTGAATGTGGCATGCAGAGCATGTGTCACATGAACATATACACATGATTGCACTGCATCATTAGCAAGGGCAGCAACAAAGCTCACAACATAAGTAACAGTCTTTATTACATGAACGCTGTATAGGCAACAAAAGTGCAAAACATCAATGCCATTGGCCAGGCCAAATTTAAAGTCCGCACATGTGTGCATGAAAACCTGCACATCAATGGTTAACACAGTCCACTGCCATGGGAATCACCACAGGTTAGGGGCTTCGAATGGGCAGTCCAGGCACCACTCAGGGAGAAATGGTATGGGAAGGGGAACTTGGCTTCACCTTTGAATTGAAGTTGAACTGGGAGGGAGCTGATTGTTGGGGCCAGTTGGAAGACTGGACCTGGGAGGGAGAGAACTGGCTGAGGTAGAGGGATCCATGGATATGAGAGCCTGAGGGCTGCTTGGACTGGGTGGAGAGGTGGCATGGGGAGGTCGAGACATGCTGTGTGGATGCTCAGTGGCTGATGGTGAATGTGGAAGGCTGGGTCTCAATTGTTTTGGGATCCGATATCCCACAAGTGTCTTCGCAAGAGTGAGAAGTGAGGTGGACACAACAGTCTCACTCTTCCCAAAAGGTGTAGCAGGTGCTGGTGGCTCTCCCCATTGGTATTTGCTGGACCTGGTGGTATGCTGGGAGCAGGGTTGCCTTTTCCCCTGTTTTGAGCTAAATTCCCCACTTTGCTCTCTTGTCCATGCTTCACAGGGGTGTGGGTGGGGGTCGAAGTTTTGGGTGAAACTGCCTTCGGAATGTGTTTTGGCTTAGTTGCGGCAGGCACCAGGTTCACTGCAGACAGGGCAAGTGTTTGTGTGTCTTTGGGATCAGGTGTGGGGATGGGAGTTCCCTTGGATGGTGATGATTCGGAGCAATGTAATGTGGATGCATGCTTTTTTGCCTTATATCCCTGAGTGTCCTGTGATGGGCTTTTTGCCTTGCGGTCAGGTGTGCTCTTTTTGTGCTGTGGTGATGGTGTATGTTGTCTGGTACGCTTAGAGTGCTGATGTTGTGTGCTGTGTGTGGATGACGGGGTGCCTCAGGGCTCTGGTGTGTGTCTACTCTGGTCAGGTGGGGGCACTGGCAGACTGGTTGCTGAATGTACAGGAGCTAGACTGGGAGCTTGGGACTGCTGAATGGTTGCTGTCACTGTGGAGGACAAAGATTGGACAGTTCGGTGTAGGCCACCCACGTCCGAATGAATGCCCTCCATGAATGCAACTGAGGAAACTCGATTTTTGATCTCGATCGTATCGAGCCGCCATTTTGTGTTCCGCCGCCATTTTGTGTTGCTTTTCCTGCAGCATCGTGTCGAAATAGCCTTCTGCCTCTGTTTACGAACTGGTGTCAGGGACTGGCCAAGTCCACTAATCCCTGTCTGGTCTGACTAATCCCTGTTTCAACTATCTCTTGGTTCGCACCATTCTTTCCTGACTTTATCTTATCCTTTGGCCTTCGCTGTCCTCTGCTCGTATTCCCTCGTTTAACAACTGTCCTCCAAAGCACACAAACGTATCTCACCACCTGCAAGTCAGTTGCAGACACGTTAATGAATTAACTTGTGGGGAGGGACGACAAACACAGTTGGAGGAGAGGCTTCTTCGGGTTACTCGATACTAAGGGTGGGCGTAGTGGGCGTAGTGGGGCTACGTGAAGCAGCACGTAGTGTGCCCAAATCTACGCACACTACGCGCTCCGCATAGCCCCACTACGTGCCACCCGCCTCCCGCCCGCCCTCCTTTTAAATCATACCCGCAAGTAAAATAAATAAAAATTAAAGAGACTTACCTGAAGCGCGGCGTCTCCGGCGCTCCCTCTTCCTCATTTCCAAATTCTTCTGACAAATGCGCATGCGCGGACGCCCGCGCATGACCATTTCTTGCGAGAAATACGCATGCGCGGGCATCCGTGTGTTGACCCAAGAACAGCGTTCCCTTACTCCTCCGAATTCTATGAACTACTTTGATCAACAAAATACTTAGTCTACACAGTATTACAATGATGATTATCATGTTGAAGGTGAAAATGAAAGCCTTCACGCTAACCAGGACAGCCATAGACAAAGTGAGGGAGTTGTATCGATTCCAGTAGACCAGAGTGGACCTTATGTTAATGTCACTACAATGGGTGCTTCAGAGCCATTCCTTTTAGATACTGGAGCGATGAGAAGTTCAATCATTCGCTCTAAACTCCCTGGGGCACCTTTGTCTGGCTCAACGAATGTATCAGTAGGATTTTCTGGCGCCCCGGTTTGTAACCCAGTCTCTAGCCCACTGCCTATTTCAATTGGCCCCTATGACTTAGAAGCTCCTCTTCTTTTAACAACGGGTTGCGGCGAGAATCTGTTGGGTTTGGATCTATTGAAAAGATTGCATGCAACGATATATTGTTCTCCTTCTGGTGTACATCTTACTTTGGGGCAGAAACTGACTTCTCCAATGTATTTGTCTAAAGATCATTTCCCACCTGAATTGCTCTCTCTTCCTGCAACGCTTTGGGCTACGGGTCCAAATGATGTTGGTTGTCTTGAGATCCAGCCTTATGTTGTTACTCTCAAGCCCAATGTTAAATTGCCTCGCATTCCTCAATACAGAATTTCCAATGAAGGTGAAAGAGCGCTTTTGGATATCATTTATGATTTGGTTCAGAAGGGTGTGATTGAGGAAACAAGAGGAAATTTATGTAATAGTCCTATTCTTCCTGTTCTTAAATGCACAGACCATTCTCAGCCTCCTGTTTATCTTTTTGTGATTGATCTTCAGGAGGTTAACAAAATTGTTGTACCGCAGTATCCGGTTGTCCCAGATATTAATGCCTTGTTAACTATGATACCTGCCTCAGCGACTTGGTTTTCTGTCATTGATTTGAAGAATGCTTTCTTCAGCATTCCTATTGCCGAAGAGAGTAGGGATATTTTTGGTTTCTCCCTAGGAGGCCGAAGTTTCCGGTTCAAGCGCGCACCCCAAGGCTATTGTGAAAGCCCCTCCATTTATAGTCAAGCTCTGAAATGTCAGCTTGATGCTTTCCCTTTTCCCTCAGGTGCTACTCCTATTCAATATATGGATGATTTGTTAATTGCTGCTGATTCAGAGGATGTCTGCAGGAATGTGACTGTTGCATTGTTACGTCACTTGTCTGATCTTAATCAGAAGGTTTCGCCTTCTAAACTACAGTATGTCCGTCGAGAGGTTACCTATTTGGGTCATCTCTTATCAAAGGAGGGAAGGCGATTAACCCCAGAACGAATTCAAGCAATAGCGCAAATGTCTGTGCCATCCACAAAGAGAGGTGCGTGCCTTTCTGGGTATTACCTCTTATTGTAGGCAGTGGATCCCGAACATTTCCTTGCTGGCCAAACCTCTGTTAGCACTCACTTTGAAAGACACGCCCCAACCCCTTCCTTGGACTGACGAATGTCGGAAGAGTTTTACTGATTTACGTGCTGCTCTGTGTTCTGCTCCTGTGTTAGGTACTCCAGATTACAGTAAGCCCTTCACGCTCTATGTCCATGAAAGAGAGGGTTCTGCGTTGTCAGTCTTGACACAACAATTTGGAGATAAACAGCGGCCATGTGCCTATTTTTCAGCTACGTTAGATCCAGTAGCCAAGGCATTGCCTAGTTGTCTTAAAGCTACAGCAGCAGTAGCAGTTTCTATTCGTCAATCTGCTGGAGTGGTGCTAGATAATACTCTCATTGTTATGGTACCACATGCAGTGGATACCTTGCTAAATAGGACGAAAACACAGCATCTTACGAGTGCTCGCTTGTCTGGATATGAGCTGACGCTCTTGGCTAGTCATGTGCACATCAAACGATGTAACACTTTAAATCCAGCCACTTTGTTACCCCTTCCGAAAGAGGAAGGTATTCAAGAACGACATGACTGTTTTCTCCGTACTGAGGAGGAGACAAAAGGTAGAATTGATTTGAAAAGATACGCCGCTAGCAGATCCAGATGGGATCCTATGGGAGGATGGGTCTTGTTTCAAACTGCCGAATGGTGAGACAACTTCAGCTTATGCTGTTACTACCTTGCACACAATTGTGGAGACAGCACGCATCAGACATAATTCAGCTCAGGCAGTGGAACTGATAGCTTTGACCAGAGCGTGTGTGTTGTCTAAGGGAAAGAGAGTGAATGTGTATACCGACAGCCAGTACGCGTTCGGTGTGGCGCATAGTTTTGGACGTTTGTGGAAGGAAAGAGGATTCCTTACCTCCCATGGTACTAAAATACAGCATGGTCAATTGGTGACTGATCTTCTTGAGTCACTTGCCTTGCCTACCCAGATAGCAATTGTGAAATGTAGTGCGCATAAGAAGATTACTGATGATGTTGGTCGTGGAAATGCTTTTGCGGACAAGGTAGCGAAAAGGACAGCCAGAGATGCTACAAGTCACATGTATGTTGCGGGCCCTGCAAATTGGGTCAGGGAAAGAGGGATGTGTGAGGACACAATAGAAAGTGTGAGAAATCGATTCAGGAAGATGCTACAGAGAAAGAGTTGAGAAAGTGGAAAGAAAGTACAGGAATGTTGGATGAGATGGGATGTTGGGTAGAATTGTCAGAGCACCAACGTTGGCTGTTACTAGACGCCTATGTACTGCCTGTAGTTACTATGGCGCATGGACCAGCCCACATCAGTGCGAAAGGAATATGTAAACTTCTGGCTCCAGTATGGCAGAATGAAGGGTTTCCAAAATGTGCAGATAATGTGGTAAAGCATTGTATCATTTGCTTGATGTACAATCCGGGAAAGGGAACCCCAACTCCGGCAGGTCATTTTGCTCCCCCGACATATCCTTTTGAGGTGTTGCAAATCGACTATATTAATATGGAGCGATGCAACAATCTCAAATATGTTCTAGTGGTGGTATGTGCCTTTTCCAGATGGATAGAGGCCTACCCTCTGAAAGACAACATTGCTTTGTCTACTGCCAAAGTTCTTTTGAAAGAGTTCTTTCCTAGGTTTGGTTTGCCACGCATTGTCTGGAGTGACAATGGGAGTGAATTTGTGGGCCAAGTCCTGAGAAAAGTTTGTGCAGGTCTTGGTATAAAGCAAAAGTTCCATACGGCAAACCATCCACAGTCAGCGGGTTTAGTAGATTGTTATAATGGCACACTCAAGCTCAAACTCGCAAAGATACAAGCCAGCACAGGTCTTGCCTGGCCCGATGCTTTACCTTTGGCTCTTCCGTCCACCAGAACAGCTGAGCATTCTCGTTTGGGGCTTAGCCCATACGAGGTGGTTTTCGGATGCCCAGCTAATGTATGGGGAGTCCCTCGCCCTAAAAAATATTCTGATATACCATACCCAATGCTGATTGATTATTTGCACGACCTTACAACTAAATTGCGCGTTCTCCATCAACAGGTTCAGAACGCTTTGCCAGAGGCCTCTACAGACCCAGGTCATTCCATCCAACCAGGTGACTGGGTTTGCGTGAAGAATTTCCAAAGGACAAAGAATTTGGAACCTCGTTGGAGGGAACCTCGACAGGTCCTCCTGGCGACGCAAACAGAAATAAAGGTCGAAGGAAAGAAAAACTGGATACACGGCGTGCACTGCAAGAAGGTTCCTTTGCCTTTGCCCTTTGATGAGTGGGTCCGTAAGGGTATAAGTGACTCTGAAAGCGAAAAGGTTCCTAGATTCCTACCTTTTAGCGATGCACGCCTGAGTGGAACTCGGTCGGAGAAAGAAGACGACAATATTCTTCAGGAAGCTGTACCACCACATCTCCGCTTGAACACTACAAACCCACAAACATTGTTTCGAGACCAGACTGTACCTGACAAAGTCTGTTATAATCTCAGGCCAAGACTAATTAAGAAAACTTGAGATTCTCTCTTCCATGTAGTTTCTATCCCGGTTGCAGGGTCACGGTAGGAGTCTTGATTGTGACCTGAGTAGTGGCAATAGGCCTGCAGGACGTGCAGTGTCAGAGGACGGCAGATAATCATAACCAAGTGATTGAGGAAGATTGCCGTGAGCAACCACTTAGAAGATGGAGACTACATTAGGAGAAAGCGAGAAGAAAAATAAAATGAGAGAAAAATATTTTAGATTAATGTACAGTCGTTGTGGTATAACGTTATGTGTTTTTATATTATTGTGTATTTTATTGGCGTGTATAGGATGGATTGTTTATGCAATGCAGCAAAAAGTTGTCCCTACTTCTACCTCTTTGCCTTCTTATTCTACTGTCTCTCCACATCTATTTCATACACTTCCTCAGCATGAATTCATAAGAAGAACCGAATACTACAATAATTCATTTGTTCTGTTATTGCACCAGCACCAATGAGTAATTAATACAACCGACTGTTGGGTGTGTGGACTTATGCCTCATACCACCGAAAAAGGGATGCCGTACTTAGTCCTTCCGTTCTCCTATGAAGGTTCCGCTTGGGCTTATTTTATAATATTCTCTAACGATTAACGATATCAGAGCCGATTTAAACGACCTGTCAGTTCATATATTGGTGGTCCAGATTTTAGTCATAGTTCATTGATAAAGGGAATGGTAGCTATGGCTAAAATCATGGAAAATATTAACATTTCTGTTGACGAGAGAAAAGCATATACTAATTGGAACGTCACTCATTACATCACTAGCCTTAGTGATAAGGTTAAACAAAGACAATCTCCACCAATTTGGACTGTACCTCATCACGGTAATTTCTTTTTACAGATAAATGGTCAAACTGCTAACGCTGGACAAGAGAAGAGCTTTTGTTCCCACACATACATCTACACTTCTCAGAATTCACCGCCGCTAGTACCATCTCAGGGCACGTATTTTATCTGCCACGATAGAGCTTATACGTGGTTGCCGACTGGTTTCTCCGGAACATGCTATATAGTTTTCCTTCTTCCCCCTACATATACTGCCTCTTCAACTCACCATAGAAACCTATATGGCAGAGGAATTATTGATTCCAAGGACACAGCAGGACAAGAGGGAGGAGATTTTCTCAAAGGAATTCTTCCTTTTTGGGGTCCAATGGCCAATAGCAGAAACATGAGACAACTGGTTCGTGTTGTAGAGACTACTATAGACATCACTGTAGGAGCCTTAAGTAATATTACAGCTGAACTACAGGCGGATCGTCTTATGACATTACAGAACCAAGTTGTCTTAGATGTTATTCTTGCGGACCGTGGTGGAGTCTGTACATTGATCGGATCTAGTTGCTGTATTTTTATATCTGATGATGCTCCGACGGTATACCAAGCCATCTCTAAATTACATGTAATCTCTGAGTCGATTCATCAGGACGAAGGAGATTGGTCGTTATTGGGTTGGTTTTGGGGACTACTGTCAAAATGGGGATGGAAGGCATTAACATTCCTTGGAATGGTTCTGGCCATCATTTTCTCTTGTTGTCTCTGTCTGCACTGTGGCCCCGCCATCTGCGGCCTTTGTGCTTCTGTATGCATCCCAAAACCTAAGTCACAGAGAATGAAGAACATTAAAATGATGTTACAGCAACAGCTTGATGACCTCATGGCCATCGACATCGACTCAGATTAACGTGAGTCTGTGTATTTTGCCTGAGTTCTGGCAAAAGGCGGGTCTGAGGAAACTCGATTTTCGATCTCGATCGTATCGAGCCGCCATTTTGTGTTCCGCCGCCATTTTGTGTTGCCCTCACTCAGGCAGCACAGCGAGCGAGTCTTTTCTGCTTTTCCTGCAGCATCGTGTCGAAATAGCCTTCTGCCTCTGTTTACGAACTGGTGTCAGGGACTGGCCGAGTCCACTAATCCCTGTCTGGTCTGACTAATCCCTATCTCAACTATCTGTTGGTTCGCACCATTCTGTCCAGACTTTATCTTATCCTTTGGCCTTCGCTGTCCTCTGCTCGTATTCTCTCGTTTCACATCTGTCCTCCAAAGCACACAAACGTATCTCACCACCTGCAAGTCAGTTGCGGACACGTTAATGAATTAACTTGTGGGGAGGGACGACAAACACAGTTGGAGGAGAGGCTTCTTCGGGTTACTCGATACTTTATTTCTCAAGTTCTTTTCATTGGTAAAGCTTTGTTTTTGTACTTTTCTTATTGGTTCTTTTTATATACATTGGGAGTGTTCTTGGTTAATCTGTATGCCATCTATGTACTATAAGAGATTGTGCGCCACGGAGTGAAGTGGCAGTCTCCTGAGAACATACCAAGTGTACTTCTGGGACAACTGTACTTAGCTGCAGCTAATAAATCTGATCTTCTACGCCCAACAGAGTGTCCTGTGTCTCTGTTAGATAAAGCAAGTGGACCCAGGAGATTAAGGCGTTCCCTGCGCCACCAGACCCTTAAGGTTTCTAGTTCTTCACAACAACCTATGACAACTTGTTGCCATGATCCTGGAGGGCATTCAGGAGAGCAGTTTGATCCACACACAGCTACCGCAAAATGTCTATGGCCTCCACACTGAGGGCAGCAGGGGAGACAGGGGCAGGGGCAGCGGTGCCTGGGAGGAAGGAGACTCTACCCTTCTTTGGGCTGCAGGCAAGGATAGCACTTGGAGGAGCATCTGGAAGGGTGGGCACTGGATGAGGTGTGGTGGAAGAAGATGCAGATCTTGAACTTCTGGTGCCCGCCAACAATGAGGAGTCACCACTGGACTGTGAAGATGTGGAGGTTGGTGATTCTGTGCGGGAATCCTCCAGGGCAGTCCTGTCTCCCTCCGAGGTGCTGGTCCCCTCAGTGTCACTGAACTCTGTGTAGCAGTCATGCCAGTAGCTTTCCCAACGCTGTTGGGCCCCTGTCCTTCCCTGCCCTCGGTAGATGCTGCAAGAGACAGAGACATAGGTTCAGTATAGTGCCATACTCCCAAACATCATATGCAATACAAACTCTAATCCTTCGAATGAAACTCCCATGTTGAACTGCTTCATGTACTTTCAGCATATGCCACAGTTATGCAATCATCAGCTGATGTATGGAAACATGCTTAGTTGATAGTCATGCTCCATGTTGCATTGATACAGCCAAATAGCCGTGCCTGTGCCTACCTGTAACCACACATACAATTGTCTGTAGGCACACCTACGTGCCTGTAGGTAAGATAGCTATACATCCAAACATGTTGTCTCAGTCACATATGAAGTATATTTCACAGAACACCACAGATACAAAGTCAAATATATCACATAGACAATGCACAATGGCATGATAAAGGGGATTTAATGCAAGCCCTTCAAAGTTTGTGACATGTCACATACCAACATCTCCACAAGTGCCTGACAGGCCCTCATTGATCAAAAGCATGATAGTGTCTTCTGTAGATGAGAAAGTCAGTGGCCTCCATTAGGACTGTTAATGTGTGAGAATACCTAGGGTCTGGCATATGACATCCCTAATTTGTTCTGACTGATGACATTGAGGACACATCAATGTGCCAAAACTTCACTCACTGATTGAAAGCATTAACCACAACTTCACCATGCACTGATGCACATGGACACCCCTCCACAATGCACACAAACTGAAGACT
Source organism: Triturus cristatus (assembly GCF_964204655.1). Classification (NCBI taxonomy): domain Eukaryota; kingdom Metazoa; phylum Chordata; class Amphibia; order Caudata; family Salamandridae; genus Triturus; species Triturus cristatus. The sequence continues at coordinate 335,280,532 of NC_140594.1, read as the reverse complement.
GACTCTCTGAGTAACCTTTGTTCCTTATTATCTTTTAAATTACAGTACAACACCTCAGTCACATCACAATTTGCCATACCCACTGATCACATCCAACCATTTTAAGCCATAGTGCCAAAACAATTTCACAATAGCCAGGTTCAGCTATATTACATTTAAATCCCAGAGTCTAACCATCCCAGTCATGTTGCCATGTGCACAAATGGCAAATGCAAGTTAGCCAATGCATCACTGCAATCATTACCATCTACCCCAGCAGCACCTGTGTGCACTTACTCTCACTGTGGAAGGAAATTACATCATGTTATGCCATGCTGCTGATATTAGTCTAATATGTTTTGCAATGGTGCTGTCATCTCTATCATTGTGAAAAAAAGACCCATGGAACAGGCGTGACCTCTACCAACTCACTGCTCCCTGAGTCTACACCTGTGCATGTCTCTAGCCACATACACATCATTACATGAGCACACTATTGTGGTAGCCACATAGCACACACAAGCCCGATCAGAGTACTGGGCTATACACTTCACACAATGAATTTTCCTGTGTAGGAAGGTCTCAGTTCAGACAACATTTACAAAATGTGAGATGAAAACATGGCAAGGTGATTTGCTATGACAACGTTCATGGATTTTCCACATGAGAAACAAAATGTTGCACCAATGCAGAACCTCTGCACACAACACTGAAGCCACTTAGAAGCCTTTGCATTACACTAGAGATATCGCAGAGGTCCGCACTTGCTCAGGGCTGGGATTAATGCAGTCACTCATACGCAGAGTCACACTTCGCAAAATACTCACCCCCAACTTGCTGCTGATGGGCCCTCAAGCGTCCATCCAGCTCTGGCTGTGTCACTGCCAGCATATGGGCCATTAGTAGTTTTATGCTCCTGCGCGCCAACCTGCCACTTCGAGGGACCTGCCACAGCATCATCTCAGTGACATTTTTGCTGAGGCAGCAGATGTCATCCCACCTCTTGTGGCAGTATATGTTGTCGGTTTGAGACAACCAGAGACTGCAAATTGCTGGCAATGGCCCGCCATATGGCCTTACGCTGATAGACCTTGAACTGCAGGCATGGGAGACAAGAAGAAGACGTTTTTGTAACACTGTTTTGTGTACCACTGTGTGACAGTACAGGAGCATGAAAATACATAGCACACTAATACATCAATGGAGAGCAGAGCCCATACAGCATGTCACATAGTACACTTGGATCAACTCATATCATAGCAATGTATACATCCATGATGATGGACACACTACATGCCCATCTCATACACATGCAGAGTGCCAGCACAGAAACCAATGTGAAAATGGGCCTCATCCGTGATGCACTATGTTAGTGAGCATGACATATGATACACTGCAAATGATGTGTAGTGGTCTGCTCACTGTGTCTTACACTGCACACCCCTTAATGTTCTTGACCATTGCATAGCTACATGTGTCATGGTGGTCACATTGAGGTCCCTGATCTTACATTCTCACACTCTTCTCACAAGGTGTAGTCCTGTCTTGTGTACTCCTCAGTCCTATGATATCTCCTTAACAAATAGGATGGTGGACAAAGCATATGTTTTTCTGAGTCCTTTTAGTGATGGGTCCTAAGTTGTAACATTGGGCAGTTACTGGGCAGGCCAGAGGGCCTTACACTGAGGATAAACGTGGTCCATCACAGAAATCACATGCATGTAGAATGAGAATGGAGAAACAGTGCATACACATGCGAGACTCTACACATCATGGAATCAATAGAAGGATGACTTGTCCAAATTACATTTAGCAGATGTGTCATAGGTGATTTACCGCCAATAGTGATAGACTCAGGCATTGTAATACTGTGCAAAATGGACACATTTCCATAGGGTGAATTTGAAAGCAGTAAACACATTATTCAGTACCCTCTGGCCAATCTACATTTGAAATGTCACAAATGAGCATATGAACACTCAATGAACTATGACAGTACATGGCACAGGGAATGTGTGTTCAGAGTTCGAGTGTCTCAAATCAGCAGTGTAACTGTATAACGCTAAACCACAGTATGTCTTTTCCATCATTAAATTCAGTCAGGGATCTTTGGAAATAAGGCTACACGCCTCATTGACGTGAAGTCAGCATGCTAGGCAGTGCCTCACACATTTACATTGCCCAGTCTCAGAACAACATGTGTGTTGTTTGGCTTCAAATGAGCTGCACCAATGTCTATGTTGCCATCCTCCTCACATCCTCAAGTGCAATAAGTTCTAGGTCATGTATGGACCATTCTGTTGGCAAAAATTGATGCATGAACATTGGCTTGCACTCACAGGCACATGCTACTGTACAGTAACATCATGTGAGCATTCTGAGCCCTCTCAAACATTTACTTGAACACTTACCAGTACCACTGGTGCACCATATAGGCTCCCATACTGGGCAAGGACCTCGTCCACCAGGACATCCGCTCCTCTGTGGTGAAGGGACGGGCCCTGATGTTCTCTGTTTGAGCCATTACTGGGTCCAGAGTAGAGGTAGAGCAGCAGTTGGTGGTGATGAATGGCAGGCAGCAGTGTCTGTATGCAAGTGACATGTGTGGCTCTCTCACAGACATTTATATGCCCCTAGGGATGTTTCAGTGGTACTCTACTGATGAAATTGGTCTGCCTAGTTTGCATCTTTCAATTGTATCCAATGACTGTGAGCGCAGTGGCAGAGCATGCTTACTGCGCGTTTCAAAACTGTATTGCACTACCTCGATAGCGGTTCCCATTGGCTGCGATGGCATTGGCATAGGCGGTGTCACACCACAGGGGCCAGGTGGTCTCTACCGCAATCTGGCATCTTTCAATTGTATCCAATGACCGTGACTGCAGTGGCGGTGCACGCCTACCGTGAGTTTCAAAACTGTATTGCACTACCGCGATGGTGGTTCCCATTGGCTGCAATGGCATTGGCATAGGCGGTGTCACACCACGGGCCAGGTGGTCTCTACCGCAATCCGACATCTTTCAATTTTATCCAGTGACCGTGACCGCAGTGGTTGACCACGCCTACCGTGAGTTTCAAAACTGTATTGCATTACCCCCATAGCGGTTCCCATTGGCTGCAATAGCATTGGCATAAGTCGTGTCACACTGCGGGGCCAGGTGGTCTCTACCACAAACTGGCATCTTTCAATTGTATCCAATGACCCTGACTGCTGTGGCGGGGCACGCCTACTGCGAGTTTCCAAACTGTATTGCACTACCACGATGGTGGTTCCCATTGGCTGCAATGGCATTGGCATAGATGGTGTCACACCACAGGGCCAGGTGGTCTCTACCGCAAACTGGGATCTTGCAATTGTGGCCAATGACCATAACTGCAGTGGCGGAGCATGCCTACCGTGAGTTTCAAAATTGTATTGCACTACCGCGATGGTAGTTCCATTGGCTGCAATGGCATTGGCATAGGCGGTGTCACACCGCGGGTGCTAGGTGGTCTCTACTGCAATCAGGCATCTTTTAATTGTGGCCAATGCCTGTGACCGCAGTGGTGGTGTACGCCTACCGTGAGTTTCAAAACTGTATTGCACTACCGCGATGGCGGTTCCCATTGGCTGCATTGGCATTGGCATAGGCGGTGTCACACCACGGGGCCAGGTGGTCTCTGCCGCAATCTGGCATCTTTCAATCGTGGCCAATGAACTTGACCGCAGTGGCAGAGCATGCCTACCACACCTACGGACACATTGTGCTATTGCATTGCCATTTGGCAATTTTGATCACTGATCACTATACATTTACACTATATTGTTGCACCTGGTTGTAAAGTGAAATGAGAGTGTGACATTTAACTCAATGATGCCCACACATGTCATGTCAGTACACATGAGTACATGCATTGGTTATGTAATTACTCACATGTCAAATTTGATATTTGTGTGCATGTATACAGATTTGAGGTGTAAAGGAGTCTCATATTTGTGAACATGCCAATGTGTGAAATGGCAGCTCATCCCACAGTCATGATGGACCGACCACATAATGTGCCTATATCACTCTGTACAGTGCTGTATTTATCTTGATAGTTGTCCAGCTTACACTCACTGTGCTCATTGTGTAATAATGTTGTGTTTGTGAGACTAAAGCAAGAAGGTTGTGTAGGGACAGCAGCTACGTACAACTCAGCAGTGTTGCTGTTTGCCACATGTGCTGTGTCTAGCAACACCCAGGGCTGGTTACACAAGTTGTAGGAGTGTACCATTTACCATTCATATAGACTGATTCTATATTTGGAAGCAGTTAGTATGTACATACTAACCACTAAATGACTACATGAGATCAAGGTGTCTGTGCATGTGACTTGTGCATTGAGCTGTTGTTACAGTCTTGTTAATGTTGGTGCTGTGTTAGTCATTATGTAAGATGTTTGCCACATCTCAACTGTGAATTAAATTTACATGTGTCCTCTTTCAGAATACGTTGAAGACGACCAAATGTGCATTGGGCTGTCCCAGTGCTGGGGAACATGGAGGATGAGCACATCACAAGGAAATTCCACCTGAATTGCCTTACCCTTCAGAAGCTCAGTTGGAGCCCCATTTGAGTCCTCACAGAACTTATCTGACAGCTTTGACGCCAACAGTAAAGGTGATGGTCGCACTGCATTTCTTTGCCACTAATTCATTTCTGTACATGGTGGCTTTGCCGGTGGGATGTCTCAAGCTATGTTTAGAATGGTGCTGCGTGATGTCCTGTCCGCATTGTTTACCTACAAGGACCGCTACATCCACTTTCCAAGGAGACATGAATTGGCAAATGTGAAGGATGAATTTTATGACTTTGGACACATACCTAATGTTGTTGGAGCCATTGACTGCACACACTTTGGCCTAGTTCCACCACAGGCACATTAGCACATCTATCGTAACAGGAAGCATTACCATTCCAATAATGTGCAAGTGGTATGCCAAGCGGATATGATTATCTCCCACGTATGAGCTAAATTTCCGGGTTCTGCACATGACTCCTACATAGTGCATAACAGTGTCATCCCAGAATTGATGGAAAATCTGCATCCAGAGCTTGCTTGGCTTGTCGGTGAGTATGCTGAGTCAAGAATTGTGCTGTATGTGTGACATGCTGTCCTCGTCAACTGTTTGTATTGCAAAATTGGTCTGTGTATCTCACATCTAGGTGACTCTGCATATCCCGACCGGCCTTGCTTGCTAAGCCCACTGAGGAATCCAAGGACCCCAGTGGAAGTCCGCTACAATGATGCACATGGGAGGACATGTTGTGTAGTAGAGAGTGCTTTTGGGCTTCCGAAGGCTGGATTTCGGTGTCTGGACAAGAGCGCTGATGCACTACTCTACTCTCCCCAAAAGGTGTGTCAGATCATAGTTGCATGCTGCATGTTCCACAACCTGACCTTGAGCAAAGAGATCCCCCTGATCTCGGACGATGATGTGCAGCAGATGCCCCCTGCTGCAAATCCACACATGCCCAGTGACGATGATAGTGGAGTAGAGGAAGGTGTTGACCTGCGTTAACAGCTCATCAACAACTACTTCCCCTGAGTGTAAGTAACATTGTACAACAGTGACATTGTCTGTTGGCTTTGCTGTTAGTAGCAAAGCATAGATGAGGTGTTTGGCTGCTGGCTGTTGTTGGCTCACCGCTAATGGCTGAAATGTGTGGCACAGTGTATTGTTTTCCACTTACCTCATGTCTATGTTGATGGTGTTGGTCATTGTTATGTGTGATGGGTCTTGTACGGTGTTGACTATTGGTGTGTTTTTGCTGTAATGGCATCACCTGACAACTAAATGTCATCCACTTGTGTCTTTCTAGGTTCCTTCACCCCATCAATGCCTCGTCACAATAAGAGCTTGTGGCACATTGGAATCAGAGTTGACATTGTACATACTATGATAAACATTGAACTGACACAAAGAAATAGGTGTGTAAATAGTGTTCATTTTCAGTTAGATTGGGTGGAAATTAAAGTGGATGTAAGGAAATCAGTGCATAGTGAGTGTATGAGCTGTCAGTGATGGTAAAGGAGACCAATAGAATAGTCCACACATTAATGGAATCACACAGTCCAACAAACTCCTGCCATCAACATGGCAAGTGGGATTGGATAATCAACAAAGTTAATATCCAGGGAAACACAAGTGCCATCATGGCTCGCTCAGCGATTTGGCTTTAGTTGGTGCTTTGCCACGTGATGCTGCTTTGGTGTTTCTCGGATGCCCCCTTTTGCGTTTAGCATGGGGGGCCTCTGCTGCAGGCTTGGAGGTGTCTGAGGAGTCATTGTCTTGCAACTCACCCATCTCTGTGGCCGCAGCTGAGGCGGTGTGTGTTTCAGCAGGATGGCCACTGGAGGGGGGTTGAGCGGTCATTTGAGCAGCATATGTGTCTCTCAGAACACCCCCAAGCTGGCCCATGAGATCCACAAGTTGGCCCATTGATGTGTCCATGGACCTCTGCAGCAGGCGGAGCTCACGCAGTTCTTCAAGAACCTGGCCCATGTGTCCCTGATTCTGTTGGTATGCACCAAGGACACTTGCAACGGTGGCCGGGGCTTCTGTCTCAGTGTCCTCATGTGATTGTCCCCCAGTAGCCCTCCCACATGCCCTGCTGACACGGACCTACGGCATTGGAAATCGATGCACCCGCACACTCCCTCTGGCATCCTCGGCTTTTGTGGTGGTGTTGCTAACCACTGAGGCAGGGGCAGTGTTGCAGGCAGCAGTGGTAATGGTGGAGGTGCCTGCAGCACAGGTCATTGTAGCAGGGGTGAGCTCTGTAGTTGTCGCTGGTGTGTTGATTGTGGTAGTGGTGGGGACATTGAGGCCCTGAGATGGAGTGCCCCGTGGCAGTCCTGATCGGCCAGGTTGTTGCTCCTATCCGAGAAACGTAGTGAATCAGCATCAAAGAGTTCATGTTTCGGGGCGGGAGACTGGCTCTGCTGGTTGGTGGTGTTTTCAGCAGCTGTTGCTTGGGGGATCTCCAGTTAAACAGAGGTTAGATTGTCAGTTAAGTGCACTCTACAAGCTTGGTGTCAGGCCTTTGGAGGTTTCATTTGATATGCCAAACATTTTACTTTGCAATCACTGAGAATCATGACATGATGTTGAGGTACATACATTACTTGTCATTAGTGTGGCATGTAAATTGCAACCATGTGACACGTACAGATAGTGTGTTTACAAGGACATTTCATCATCTACCAACTTGGCGCATATCAACTTTTGCTTATGCACAGTTTTTGTTTACTCTTCATATAACCTGTTTCAGCTATGCACAAAACTAGACAATTTAATAATTTAAATGTTCCTTCATATCATGTACTTTTGTTTGTTCGACAGATTGACCGTGCATGTTTTGTGTTCATATGGCCCTTCATGCTCTGAAACCATGGCACTTACACATTGCATTATGTGCTGTGCATGATTGAACCCAGAATTTACTTCACATGTGACTCGGTAAGTCAAAGTGTAATTTCTGTGACAGTTACATGCGCTTAGCTGTCTGCACACTGAATGTTACATTTGGATCTATACAGAGTTGGCTGACTTGTGAGGGATGTTGTGGTTATATGGCTCCTTGCATTTTGAGAAGGATGACAGGGTGCATGCACTGACTACCTACCTGTTAGGTAACACAGTGGAGGGAAATGGCTGCCACACAGCTCTTGTGTGGGGGATGTGTTCCATCCTGCTCAGCTGTGGGACAAGGGTGACTGGTGAAAGTTGTAGTGCTGGCTGCCTACTCACAAACCCCCCTCCCTGTTAAGATGGCTACCTCCCTGTGAAGTGCAGCAGAGGAAGGGGAAAGGTTACACATGGCTCTTGGGTGGGGGGAGTGTTCCATCCTGCTCATTGGTGAAACAACAGAGCAGGAGAAGGCTACCTACCTGTAAGTTTGAGGAGAGCAATGAAATGGCTGTCACATGATACTGGGTGTGGGTATTGTTCCATCTCGCTCAGCTGCGGGACAAGAGTATCTGGTGGGAGTTGTAGTGCTTGCTGCCTATCCACAAACCCCCCTCCCTGTTGAGAAGGCTACCAACCTGTAAGTTTGAGGAGAGCAATGAAATGGCTGCCACCTGGTATGGGTGTAGGGAGTGTTCCATCTTGCTCAGCTGTGGGACAAGGGTGCCTGGTGGGAGTTGTAGTGCTGGCTGCCTATCCACAAACCCCCTCCCTCTTGAGAAGGCAACCTCCCTATGAAGTGGAGCAGAGGAAGGAAATAAGTTATACATGGCTCTTGGGTGGGAAGAGTGTTCCATCCTGCGCAGAGGTGTGACATGAGAGCATGAAAAGGCTACCTACCTGTAAGTTTGAGAAGAGGAATGAAATGGCTGCCACATGGTTCTGGGTGGGGAGAGTGTTGCATCCTGCCCAGCTGTGGGACAAGGGAGTTGTAGTGCTGGCTGCCTGTCCACAAACCCCCCTCCCTGTTAAGATGGCTACCTGCCTGTGAAGTGGAGCAGCGCAAGGGAAAAGGTTACACATGGCTCTTGGGTGGGGGTGTTTTCCATCTTGCTCAGCTGTGGGACAAGGGTGCCTGGTGGGTGTTGTAGTGCTGGCTGCCCATCCACAAACCTCCCTTCCTGTTGTGAAGGCTACCTACCTGTAATTTTGAGGAGAGCAATGAAATAACTGCCACATGGTTCTGGGTGTGGGGAGTGGTGGGTTTGCAGGGCTGGCTGCCTATCCACAAACCTCCCTCCCTGTTGAGAAGGCTACTTACCTGTAAGTTTGAGGAGAGAAATGAAATGGCTGCCACATGGTTCTGGGTGTGAGGGATGTTCCATCTTGCTCAGCTGTGGGACAAGGGTGCCTATTGGCAGATGTAGTGCTGGCTGTCTATCCACAAACCCCCCTCCCTGTTGAGATAGCTACCTACCTGTAAGTTTGAGGAGATCAATGAAATGGCTGCCACATGGTTCTGGGTGTGGGGAGTGTTCCATCTTGCTCAGCTGTGGGACAAGGGTGCCTGGTGGGAGTTGAAGTGCTGGCTGCCTGTACATAGTATCAATTGAAAACGTTGATTGAACACACTATTGCTTAGTTTTGTTTATTGATTTCATGTAAGGGTTTGTTGGACACAAACCAGTGAACAGTGCATGGTACCTAGCAGGTTTTCCTGCTATATCTTTTGTTTTCTCTCACTTGTTATCCGACGTGACAGCGGATACAGTACCGTGGCACCTATTATTTTATGTATCAAAAGATTAGTAAGCATTAGATTAACACGGAGTGCACCTTCAACCCAAGAAATCATATAAATTTGTGATACACATCATCAATGTTCTGTCACTGTGATAGGAAATGTAGGTAATACATCATATCCGGAAAATGTCAACACCATGTTAGTGTTGTGCATTGTGACACGCTGTCTGTATGTTGTGTTGTTGCTAGGCATTAGTACCTTGTCCATGTCAGTGCACATTGGTATCATGTGCTAGTAGTACTTGAAATATCTGCTTTGGACTTGGTTTTGTGTGTGTTGTGTATGTTACAATAGGTCACATGCAGAGTGACAGACAACAGTGAGTAGTCACAGTACTACACGGTATGTTTTGGAAATCCAGGGCGTAATTGTCTAACTGTTCATGCTCACATTGCCGCAAGTCAGGGATTATATCTACCACAGACATCTGACTTCACCGTGTCAGTTTTGTAAGTGAAACACAATCAGCTGACTTGTTATCAGTTGATGTTTGAATAGGGAGTGATATGTGTACATAATTTCTCATGTGTTCTGCAGGGCACCAAATGTCCACAGACCCTTCCCGGATCTTGCTACCATGATGGAGTGTGAGAGCATGAGGAGGTCCGCTTCACGAGTGCATTGATTGTGGAATTGGCAGACCTGTTGACACCACACTTGCTGCCTGGCCGCACATATCCCTCTGCCCTGACCCCCAGGGTGAAGGTGATGGCAGCACTGCATTTTTTTGCAAGTGGTACGTTCCAGTTTACTGTGGCTGATGCTGGTGGGATGTCCCAGACAATGTTCAGTCGAGTGCTCCGGGATGTGTGTGAGGCCATGTTGAGGTACCTCAACCAGTACATATATTTTCCAACTCCACCACAGTTCCGGGCCATTAAGGAGGAATTGTATGCACTGGGACACATGCCACATGTGATTGGTTCGATTGATGGTACACATATGGGTTTGGTGGCACCACGACCCCATGAGCAGGTATATCGCAACCGTAAGCACTATCATTCCATCAATGCGCTTGTGGTATGTCTGACGGACCAAACCATCTCACATGTATGTTCGCGTTTTCCAGGATCCGCCCACGACACCTACATCATGAGGATAAGTTAGACCCCCAGCTGATGTCCCAGCTCAGGAATGAGCGTGCCTGGCTTGTCGGTGAGTCATGTTGTCAGTGTCAGTTGTGTGTTAATTTAATGTCATGTTGTAGCCTGTTCTTGCTCTGATGCCCATTTATATTTGTTAAATGTAGGGGACTCTGGATACCCCAACCAGCCCTGGTTGCTGACACCACTCCGGAACCCGGTCACAGCAGCTGATCACCGTTACAACGTGGCACATGGTCGGACCAAGCGTGTGATTGAATGCACATTTGGCCTGCTGAAGACCAGATTCCGCATCCTGGATCGTACCAGAGATGCACTGCAATATTCCCCCGAGAAGGTGTGCAAAATAATTATTGTGTGCTGCATGCTTCACAACAAGGCTGTGAGGATTAGGCTACCAATCATCCAGGATAACAGGGACCAACGACGTTGCCAGTGAGGATGAGGAAGAGGAGGTGGATGTCAGGAGACAGCTCATTAACAACTTTTTTACTTGAGTGTAAGTATGCAAAGATGTCTGATGACGCATTCCCTAAGTGTGGTGTGTGTGTAGGACAATACGTTGTGATACGTGTGTGGCTATGCTAACTTCATGCTCATTGTTATTAGTCCATGGTATGTGTAGTTATGATGCTCACCACTACAGTTTTGAGACTACTCCTAGCTTGTGCTCATAATTTACAATGGACAATACTGATTCAATCATTGTATATATCTTCACAGCACGTTGTATTTAAGACTGTCCTATGTCTCTCCTTCACAGGCTCCTTTGGCTGTTGTGTGTGTTACCACAATGCTGATCCATGTTGGATTCACACTTTGTACCAGTACTCTCTGACCGACGCTTCATCTTGGTCATATTTTTCCTTCATTTTGTCTATTTTGACACTTGGGACTATACTCAGTTAGCTTTTGTGTTGAGCCGAGCTACTGCCTGTGTAATAAACCTGTTACACACATTGATGTTTGCATAGTCTGTATTGGCAAATGCTACTATTGTTCATATCATGTATGCTGGCTATGGTGTTCATTTCATTATACAATGTTCTTGGTTGTGCAGTACAACGGTTTATTTTTACATCAGTGAGTGCAATGTTTCAATATTGCATGTGCTATGTGTGTTGTGGTGAGCTTGCGTGTCTATCTCTGGTATGTGTCATGTGACGTTCCTTCATGAGACGGCAGATGAATTGTGAGCTCGTCCATAGGATTATGCATTCTTTTTCTGAAGTGGCCGGAGACAAGCTTACATCATAGCTTTGTGTGCAACATTTTAGCACACTATCTTTCTCTGATTGTTGTGCAAGATGCCTTTGTGTCCACATGAGATCATTTAGGCACTGTAGAAGCGCAGCGCCACAAGTCATTAAAATGGGCATTCACCTTGCTGACAATACGGTCCCACATTTTGGTTTTCTGTGCCTCTGAGGTATGTTGGGCCATGCTGCCAAATAACTGTGGCTCAACTCGGATGATTTCATCGACCAACACTTCCAACTCGGCAGCTAGGAACTGTGGATTCCTCCTTAGGGGCATGGTGATGGGTGGTGGTGGTTATGTTTGTGTATGTGTATGTATGTGTTTCAGTGGTGCTAGTTGTGTGTATGATGTATGTTGGATTAGCAAATGCTGTAGGCAGTTTTCTGCTTACTTTATACAGGAAGATTTGTGAGTGTGACTTAGTATGTAAATGTATTATTTGATTGGGATGACAATGCATTTTGGTGTAGTCCTTTTTCTGTTTCAATGTTTTTTATTATAAAATATGTAAGTTGTTTTGTCAGCAAATGTTGCTTGTTCTTGTGTAATTTGTTTTGGACCACTGGGTTCATTTCATGTGGCGTCGGTCGCATCCGAGTCGGTGGGCTCGTGTTGATGCTTGCCTATGTTTGTGCTTAAGTATGTGGCGCAATTGCGTCCGAGTCGGTGGGCTCGTGTTGATGCTTGCCTATGTTTGTGCTTGGGTATGTGGCGCGGTCATGTCTGAGTCGGTGGGCTCGTGTTGATGCTTGCCAATGTTTGTGCTTGGGTGTGTGGCATGGTCGCATCCGAGTCGGTGGGCTTGTGTTGATGCTTGCCTATGTTTGTGCTTGGGTATGTGGCGAGTCGGTGGGCTCGTGTTGATGCTTGCCTATGTTTGTGCTTGGGTATGTGGTGCGGTCGTGTCCGAGTCGGTGGGCTCGTGTTGATGCTTGCCTATGTTTGCGCTTGAGTATGTGGCGCGGTCGCGTCCGAGTCGGTGGGATCGTGTTGATGCTTGCCTATGTTTGTGCTTGTGTATGTGGCATCATTCGCGTGCTACTAGGGCGGTTCGTGTTAATGCTTGTGTATGTGGCATCGTTCGCGTCCGACTCGGGCGGTTCATGTTAATGCTTGTGTATGTGGTGCGGTCGTGTCCGAGTCGGTGGGCTCGTGTTGATGCTTGCCTATGTTTGCGTTTGAGTATGTGGCGCTGTCGCGTCCGAGTCGGTGGGATCGTGTTGATGCTTGCCTATGTTTGTGCTTGTGTATGTGGCATCATTCGCATGCTACTAGGGCGGTTCGTGTTAATGCTTGTGTATGTGACATCGTTCGCGTCTGACTTGGGCAGTTCGTGTTATTGCTTGCCTATCTTTGTGCTTGACTATGTGGCGAGTCGGTGGGCTCATGTTGATGTTTACCTATGTTTGTGCCTGGGTATGTGGCACGGTTGCATCTGAGTCGGTGGGCTTGTGTTGATGCTTGCCTATGTTTGTGCTTGAGTATGTGGCATGGTCGCGTCCGAGACGGTGGGATCATGTAGATGCTTGCCTATGTTTGTGCTTGTGAATGTGGCATTGTTCGCGTCTGAATCAGGCGGTTCGTGTTAATGCTTGTGTATGTGGCATCGTTCGCATCTGACTCGGGCTGTTCGTGTTAATGCTTGTGTATGTGGCATCATTCGTGTCTGACTCGAGCGGTTCGTGTTAATGCTTGTGTATGTGGCATCGTTCGCGTCCGACTTGGGCGGTCCATGTAAATGCTCGTGTATGTGGCATTGTCCGCGTCCGACTCAGGCTGTTCATGTTAATGCTTGTGTATGTGGCATCGTTTGTGTCCGACTCGAGCGGTTCGTGTTAATGCTTGTGTATGTGGCATTGTTTGCATCCGACTTGGGCAGTTCGTGTTTATGCCTGTGAATGTGGCATTGTTCGCGTCAGAATCAGGCGGTTCGTGTTAATGCTTGTGTATGTGGCATTGTTCGCGTCCGACTCGGGCTGTTCGTGTTAATGCTTGTGTATGTGGCATCGTTTGTGTCCGACTCGAGCGGTTCATGTTAATGCTTGTGTATGTGGCATCGTTCGCGTCTGACTCTGGCGGTTCATGTAAATGCTTGTGTATGTGGCATTGTTTGCGTCCGACTCGGGCGGTTCATGTTAATGCTTGTGTATGTGGCATCGTTCGCGTTTGACTCCAGCAGTTCGTGTTTATGCTTGGCTATGTGGCATCGTTCGTGTATGTTTCGGTTGCGTAGGGTTGACACTTGGCTATGTCTAATCTTGTGCGTTTGAGTCTATCCCATCAGGATCCTTTCCTGCCGAATCGTCCGTAGGATTATATTTCCGGAAAATTCAGGCATCGCATCGTACTCAGCTATTCGGAAGGCGTGGGTACGGTTCGGTCGGAAATATTGGCGGGTCCGTGTCAGATAGTAAGTTTTCCGGCCGAAATTGGAATCGACCCCTTAGTGTTGAAAATCAAGTTTATTCAGCAAGGTAGATCAAAATGTATAGCGTCAGATGAGTTTCGGCTTGATCTGCTGTGATGAATAAACTTGATTTTTGTTACCAACCTAACGGAAGTGTCTTGAATATATATATATTCAGTGAAAAAACCATAGGTTTCACACACGTTATAGTTAGGAATTAGCATTTAAAAAACCTTAGAAATTCAGTGAAAAAACCATAGGTTTCACACATGTTATAGTTAGCTGGACATTTTACTCGTAAAAAACCAATGAAATTCCCCCGTTATAGTTAGTTCAGCTAACTATAACTCGCGCGCCCGCAATGCACTGCTGATGACGTCACATATTATATCACTCATGACATGGTCAGTGACATCACTCATGACATCACTGATGACATCTCAAATGACATCACTGATGACATCACTGATGACATCATCCAGTGAATGTGTGTTTTTCTGAAAATTAAATATGTTTTATATATGTATATCTCAAGGTCGATGGAAGAATACATGGGTATATTACTGTCTAAATGGATGATTTCTTTTTGAAAAATTGATTGTGTAACTGACTGATTAAGTGTATCATAGTGAATACATAGCTTAGTGAGTAATGTTTAAATATGTAAATATCTGTATCATTTTTTCACTTTGTGTATAAGTGGCTGCATGGGTTGGTGAGTAGCTACATGGGTGTCTATATAGGATATTAGTTGGTTTTTTGAGTATTAGTCTGAGTGTCTGCATGGTTCGGTGGGGGGTATGACGTAGTGCATAGGTGCATGAATGAGTGACTCACTGTTTGTATGTGTTGAACAGAGCATGTGTGCAGGACTGCATGGGTGGATGAGTGTGTGTATGGGTGTGTTAGTGAGTGAATGACTGTCTCAATAGTGTCTTTATGAGTAACTACATATGTTTAAAACTAGTATTTGTGACTATTGGTTTATATATGTGAGTATATGTGAGAGTGAGAGATTGAAAGAGTTCCTGTATGAATAAGTATGTATTTCTATAAGTGATTGTTTAAAAGACTAAGTATGTGTAAGTTTCCGTAGAAGTAAGTGTGGTGGTGTGTGTATAACTGTATATGCAAGTAAATGTATGTTTGATTCTTTATTAGCATGAGTGACTATGTGTGTGAGTAGCTCTATGGATGAGTGGCATTGTGTAACAGGATGTATAGGTGTATGAGTACATATGATAAGTGAGTACATGTATGAGTGACTGTATAGGACTGTTGGTGAATGAGTGGATGTGTATGTGGATCTTAGAATTACTGAAGAGGTTGTTGTAACTGTTATTGGTATGTCCATTGTTTTGAAAATTTTAGTCTCTATTTTTGAATGTGTGTATTAAAGGTTATATTAGGGGAAGAGGAGGTCTGCCACTCTATCACAAGGATGATGTCATCAGTGATGTCATCAGTGATGTCATTTGAGATGTCATCAGTGATGTCATGAGTGATGTCACTGACCATGTCATGAGTGATGTAATATGTGACGTCATCAGCAGTGCATTGCGGGCGCGCGAGTTATAGTTAGCTGAACTAACTATAACGGGGGAATTTCATTGGTTTTTTACGAGTAAAATGTCCAGCTAACTATAACATGTGTGAAACCTATGGTTTTTTCACTGAATTTCTAAGGTTTTTTTAAATGCTAATTCCTAACTATAACGTGTGTGAAACCTATGGTTTTTTCACTGAATTTCTAAGGTTTTTTAAATGCTAATTCCTAACTATAACGTGTGTGAAACCCATGGTTTTTTCAGTGAATTTGCAAGGTTTTTTAAATGCTAATTTTTTTTTTTTCTTCTATTTTTTTTAACATATTTTTTTTTTAATTTTCTTACCTTTTATAAAGACTATGGTTACATTTTTAAAATTCTTTAATATGTTTTTTTTAAATATATTTCTTAAAATAAACATGTAAAATTTATTTGCAGTACATTTTTTCTATTTTTTTTTATTATTTTTTTAGTACGCGTACCGTAAGCTTACGGTAAGCGTACGGTTTACGCAACGCCCGTAATTTTTCTACGCTGCTTGCGTATAGTTACGCAATTTGCGTAGCCGCGCGTACTCCGCGTGGGACGCGTGCGCGCGTACGCTACACGCGCACGTTATGCGGAAGTGTCGGGTAGTGACTGTTATGCGCATGCGCGCAAGCGCGTGTCTTTTTTACGCGCATGCGCACTTTTGCCGTAAGCGTACCGTAAGCGTACGGTAGGTCATGTGATCATGAAACACAACTTTTGATTGGTTGAAACTACTTTCAGTTCTAGAACTCTCCTACACCACACCCATTCCCCTCATTTCTGCTTGTGATCCCTTAGGAGAAGGAGCTGGGTTGTCTTTGTGATACGATGGCAGACCAGCAGAGCTCTTCTGAGAGTGAGGCTAGCACTAGCAGCACTACCTTGAGGCAGAGAGCGAGGAAACAAAAGACCTCTCATGTATGGGATTATTTTACTTTTCCTGAAGGCCAGAAAAAGGTAAATGCACCCTTAGTAACTTGCAAGCTGTGTAAGCGTGTACTTTCAAGAGGTAATCCTGACAGGAAGTATTCCTTTGGGAATCATACCATGAAGAGACACCTCAAGGATGTACACAGAAGGACACATGCTCGACTTTTTGGAGGTAACCCTTCAGAAAGTCAACCAAGCACATCCACAGCAGCTCAGCCTGGACCATCATCTGCAGGGCTGACTCCTTCTTCTGCAGGTCAGGTGAGCCCTTCATCTGTGGGGGGAGCATCTCCTTTTGCTGGCCCTCTGGAAATTAACCCTCGATTTCGGAGGGTTGATATTCGATGCGCCTCTTGTCATGATCTAATTTGTCATAGGGAGACCAGTGTTTCCCTAGTGAACAACAAAATAGATCAGCACACTTGTCGCAGAGACTAATTTTCCCATTCTTTCTTTCCTCTGTCCCTGCATGAACACAACGGCTCTTTTAAGAGCCAACCTTATCTTTCATCTTTTTTTTATATATGTTTTTAAAAACTTTTTTTTTTTTTTTTACCGTACGCGTACGGTGCGCGTAATTTTTTTTTTTTTTTTAAAAAACACTAAAAATCAATTATCACATTACAAGGTCCTTGAGAGACTACAATGGAAAACTGAAAATGTGATTGTAGAGAAGTAGAAAAAAAGGAACCATCATATTATTCACTTACCATACCCACTCAAAAAAATATTTATTCATTTTTTTTTTTTAAAATTGCTTTAAAAATGGTTCTAGTTTTCGAAAATTTTCTATATCAATCTGAAAAAAAAGAAAAAGTATTAATATTTTTTAAAACATTTGATAATACAGTACACATATTTACATATTTATCAAAAAATATTTTTGCCTTAATTTGAATGCACACTTACTGCTCTTTTTTTTTGGCAAGTGAAAATCACTTATACAGACTGACACATTATAAATCCACTTTTCAGATTTTTTTAAAAGCACATGTCCATACTGCTTTTTCAGACCACCACCATATGTATCCTGGGTGACTGCCTACAGTCCAGCAAGGGTAACCAGCCTTAGTGATGCTGAATGTATTTGCATTACAGACTGAAACCTCAAAACCCCACTCGCTTGTAAATACTGTGCATGATTATACATGGAAAGGAGCTGGGTGTGTGCTAAGAGTCTGCTTCTTCCCCCAAAAAATCGCTCCCCCTTTTTCCTACTAATGCAACTGTGAAATCACCAGAGCAAAACGCAATAAATCTCTGCCTGTAATTCCTATTTGCACACAGAGTCATGTTTTCACATTAGTCCCAAAACGAAATTTCTTTGCCAATTTGAATGCACACTTACTGCTCTTTTTTTTTTGCAAGTGAAAATCACTTTTACAGACTGACACATTATGAAACCACTTTTCAGATTTTTTTAAATTGCACATGTCCAGACTGCTTTTTCAGACCACCACCATGTGTATCCTCGGTGACTGCCTACACTCCAGCAAGGGCAACCAGCCTTAGTGATGCTGAATGTATTTGCATTACAGACTGAAACCTGAAAACCCCACTCGCTTGTAAATACTGTGCATGATTATACATGGCAAGCAGCTGGGTGTGTGCTAAGAGTCTGCTTCTGCACCAAAAAATCGCTCCCCCTTTTTCCTACTAATGCAACTGTGAAATCACCAGAGCAAAACGCAATAAATCTCTGCCTGTAATTCCTATTTCCACACAGAGTCATGTTTTCACAGTAGTCCCAAAACGAAATTTCTTTGCCAATTTGAATGCACACTTACTGCTCTTTTTTTTTGGCAAGTTAAAATCACTTTTACAGACTGACACATTATGAAACCACTTTTCAATTTTTTTTAAAAAGCCCATGTCCAAACTGCTTTTTCAGACCCCCACCATGTGTAACCTGGGTGGCTGCCTACATTCCAGCAAGGGCAACCAGCCTTAGTGATGCTGAATGTATTTGCATTACAGACTGAAACCTGAAAACCCCACTCGCTTGTAAATACTGTGCATGATTATACATGGCAAGCAGCTGGGTGTGTGCTAAGAGTCTGCTTCTTCCCCCCAAAAATCGCTCCCCCTTTTTCCTACTAATGCAACTGTGAAATTACCAGAGAAAAACGGAATACATCTCTGCCTGTAATTCCTATTTCCACACAGAGTCATGTTTTCACATTAGTCCCAAAACGAAATTTCTTTGCCAATTTGAAAGCACACTTACTGCTCTTTTTTTTTGGCAAGTGAAAATCACTTTTACAGACTGACACATTATGAATCCACTTTTTTGATTTTTTTAAATGCACATGTCCAAACTGCTTTTTCAGACCACCACCATGTGTAACCTGGGTGGCTGCCTACATTCCAGCAAGGGCAACCAGCCTTAGTGATGCTGAATGTATGGATCACTGACATAATATCGACTACAAAAATATAGACTTACAAAAATATCGATGCCAAAATATAGAATGCCAAAATATCGAAGTCCTATCTCCAAACAGGAAATTACAAAAATATCGAATCCAAAATATCGTTGTAAATAATATAGTTAGTCAAAATATCGAATTTTTTAAATGTTTTAAAAGTAATGTTAAATAAATGAAATAATACATATAATTAACTGACACATACTTATAAATACTTAAATAACAGTAAACTTAATGAATAATTAAAGTAAGTAAAAAAAAAAAATTAATACATATATCTTAACGTGATATTAATTAAAAATATTCAATATTTTCTGTGTAGGATAGCGGGCGCGTAAAATTTACTATTACCACTCCAGTAAGTGCAATAGTAGGGAAAGCGTTGGATAGCGGGAGGGTAAAAATTACTATTCCCACTCCAGAGAATGCAACAGTAGGGAAAGCGTTGGATAGCAGGAGGGTAAAAATGACTATTCCCACTCCAGAGAGTGCAATAATAGGGAAAACATTGGATAGCGTAGGGGTAAAAATTACTATTCCCACTCCATAGAGTGCAACAGTAGGGAAAGCATTGGATAGCGGGAGGGTAACATTTACTATTCCCACTCCAGTGAGTGCAACAGTAGGGAAAGCGTTGGATAGCGTAGGGGTAAAAATTACTATTCCCACTCCAGAGACTGCAACAGTAGGGAAAGCATTGGATAGCGGGAGGGTAACATTTACTATTCCCACTCCAGTGAGTGCAACAGTAGGGAAAGCGTTGGATAGCGTAGGGGTAAAAATAACTATTCCCACTCCAGAGAGTGCAACAGTAGGGAAAGCGTTGGATAGCGGGAGGGTAAAAATTACTATTCCCACTCCAGAGAGTGCAATAATAGGGAAAACATTGGATAGCGTAGGGGTAAAAATTACTATTCCCACTCCAGAGAGTGCAACAGTAGGGAAAGCGTTGGATAGCGGGAGGGTAACATTTACTATTCCCACTCCAGTGAGTGCAACAGTAGGGAAAGCGTTGGATAGCGTAGGGGTAAAAATTACTATTCCCACTCCAGAGAGTGCAACAGTAGGGAAAACGTTGGATAGCGGGAGGGTAACATTTACTATTCCCACTCCAGTGAGTGCAACAGTAGGGAAAGCGTTGGATAGCGTAGGGGTAAAAATTACTATTCCCACTCCAGAGACTGCAACAGTAGGGAAAGCATTGGATAGCGGGAGGGTAACATTTACTATTCCCACTCCAGTGAGTGCAACAGTAGGGAAAGCGTTGGATAGCGTAGGGGTAAAAATAACTATTCCCACTCCAGAGAGTGCAACAGTAGGGAAAGCGTTGGATAGCGGGAGGGTAAAAATTACTATTCCCACTCCAGAGAGTGCAATAATAGGGAAAACATTGGATAGCGTAGGGGTAAAAATTACTATTCCCACTCCAGAGAGTGCAACAGTAGGGAAAGCGTTGGATAGCGGGAGGGTAACATTTACTATTCCCACTCCAGTGAGTGCAACAGTAGGGAAAGCGTTGGATAGCGTAGGGGTAAAAATTACTATTCCCACTCCAGAGAGTGCAACAGTAGGGAAAACGTTGGATAGCGGGAGGGTAACATTTACTATTCCCACTCCAGTGAGTGCAACAGTAGGGAAAGCGTTGGATAGCGTAGGGGTAAAAATTACTATTCCCACTCCAGAGAGTGCAACAGTAGGGAAAGCGTTGGATAGCGGGAGGGTAAAAATTACTATTCCCACTCCAGTGAGTGCAACAGTAGGGAAAGCGTTGGATAGCGGGAGGGTAAAAATTACTATTCACACTCCAGAGAGTGCAATAATAGGGAAAGCATTGGATAGCGTAGGGGTAAAAATTACTATTCCCACTCAAGTAAGTGCAATAGTAGAGAAAATAATAAATGTATTTTTATTTTTAAATTAATTAATTATTAATACAAAAACAAGTATTACAATTAATTACCAATCACAAAAGAATTGATTATTTATAAATACCAATACATTTTTGTTTAATTAATTAACAATTAATAATTAATTAACAAACAATTGTTTTTCAATAACAAACATTAATAAATGCAAATAATACCAATTAATAATTAATTGATAATATATTAATTAAGGATATACACAAATTATTTAAATAATTATTTTTTTCCAATTATATTACTTCCCACCATATTCCCGTATAAACACAATACCCGCTACAAATATTAATTGAATACAATTAACATAATTATCAATTTACCTATTAATACTAATTAATTACCAATTAATACTAATTATTTACAAATTAATAATTAATCAACAACCAATTAATTTGCAATACCAATTAATAATTAACTAATAACAATTAAATTACTTCCCACCCTATTCCCCTATAAACCCACAACCCGCTACAGAAGTAAAATGCAAAATTAAATTAAAGATATATTAATTAACAATATACACAAATAAATTAAATAATTATTTATTTACAATTATATTACTTGCCACCATATTCCCCTATAAAACACTGCCCGCTACAAATATTAAATGAATACAATTAACATAATTATCAATTAAACAATTAATACAAATTAATTACCAATTAATACTAATTATTTACTAATTAATAATTAATCAACAACCAATTAATTTGCAATACCAATTAATAATTAACTAATAACAATTAAATTACTTCCCACCCTATTCCCCTATAAACCCACAACCCGTTACAGAAGTAAAACGCAAAATTAATTTAAAAATAATTAATAATTCCTATAAATTATTATTTAATAA
Organism: Triturus cristatus; assembly: GCF_964204655.1. Classification (NCBI taxonomy): domain Eukaryota; kingdom Metazoa; phylum Chordata; class Amphibia; order Caudata; family Salamandridae; genus Triturus; species Triturus cristatus. Next base: position 335,258,833 of record NC_140594.1, on the reverse strand, counting down.
TCTATAATTAAATTACTTCCCACCCTATTCCCCTATAAACCCACAACCCGCTACAGAAGTAAAACGCAAAATTAAATTAAAAATAATTAATAATTCCTATAAATTATTATTTAATGTACTATAATTAAATTACTTCCCACCCTACTCCCCTATAAACCCACAACCCGCTACGGAATTAAATTACAAAAAAATAAAAAAAATAAAAATCAATAATTTAAAAATATTCTAACATACATTCCAATATTAATACATACTTTTAACACATATACTAACACTTAAAACACTATAAAAAATTCGATATTTTTAACAACTATATTATGACTGTCGATATTACTTACTTCTATATTATTGCAATCGATATTTCTTACCTGTTTTTCGATATTCTTCACCACTATATTTTTGCCAGTCGATATTCTGTCCATTCGATATTAAAAACTCGATATTCTTGCTACTCGATATTTTTTTTTCGATATTATGTCTAGTTACCGAATGTATTTGCATTACAGACTGAAACCTGAAAACCCCACTCGCTTGTAAATACTGTGCATGATTATACATGGCAAGCAGCTGGGTGTGTGCTAAGAGTCTGCTTCTGCACCAAAAAATCGCTCCCCCTTTTTCCTACTAATGCAACTGTGAAATCACCAGAGCAAAACGCAATAAATCTCTGCCTGTAATTCCTATTTCCACACAGAGTCATGTTTTCACATTAGTCCCAAAACGAAATTTCTTTGCCAATTTGAATGCACACTTACTGCTCTTTTTTTTTGGCAAGTTAAAATCACTTTTACAGACTGACACATTATGAAACCACTTTTCAGTTTTTTTAAAAAGCCCATGTCCAAACTGCTTTTTCAGACCACCACCATGTGTAACCTGGGTGGCTGCCTACATTCCAGCAAGGGCAACCAGCCTTAGTGATGCTGAATGTATTTGCATTACAGACTGAAACCTGAAAACCCCACTCGCTTGTAAATACTGTGCATGATTATACATGGCAAGCAGCTGGGTGTGTGCTAAGAGTCTGCTTCTTCCCCCAAAAAAGCGCTCCCCCTATTTCCTACTAATGCAACTGTGAAATCACCAGAGAAAAACGCAATAAATCTCTGCCTGTAATTCCTATTTCCACACAGAGTCATGTTTTCACATTAGTCCCAAAACGAAATTTCTTTGCCAATTTGAAAGCACACTTACTGCTCTTTTTTTTTGGCAAGTGAAAATCACTTTTACAGACTGACACATTATGAATCCACTTTTTTGATTTTTTTAAATACACATGTCCAAACTGCTTTTTCAGACCACCACCATGTGTTACCTGGGTGGCTGCCTACATTCCAGCAAGGGCAACCAGCCTTAGTGATGCTGAATGTATTTGCATTACTGAGTCCAACCTCAAACCCTTAAACTATTCTTTTTTTTTCCAGTACACCTTAATTTATCGTGGAAACATAGTTCATATTATTTTACATGTTCCTCACATTTAAATTTCTCCCAAAACAGAAAATGATAAACGCAACTTCAACAAAAGGATTTCCATTTCTATTATTCATTTCTTAATTTACCATATACATCTCCTCTCAAACTCTAACCTCACCTTTAAAATTAGTTAGTTGTGAAAGAAATGTGGCACTCAAACAGCAGATTAGCAGAGCCAGGATCTCAGAGCTGTACACCTCTCTCCTCTCAGCAGAACCAGATAATGGCAAACTTTCCCTCTATTTTTCCACACATATACATGTAAGTTTCAAATCTCAGTGCTTCCCCCTTTTTTTCAAATGTAATCACACATTTCTATTGGTTGAAAACCAACCCTTTTCCAAAAGTACCCTGCCCCCAACTTGACTTCTGCCTAGTACCCTTCCCCCAACTTGACTTCTGCCTGCTACCATAGCAACAGCTCATGGAACACTGCTGTGTGGAGTTAGGTCAGAAGTTCGCCACACAAAAAGTTTCAATTCCACAGAGCAAGAGTGCTTGACTTTTCAAACCTAACAGCAAATCCATAGTACTGTTCTTTGGTAACACATTTTTTTTGTACCAATACAAAACATGCTTCTATTAATTTACACATACAGCCTAGTTTTTATTCTAGAATGGTATGAAACAGCCAATCAGTTCTTTTTGTTTTGAAAAAAATATGTATGCCTCCATTTCCAAACTGTCTTTCTTTTCATATTGCCATTCTACTGAAAGACACCTCCTGAGTGCATCCAGTTCTCCTTTGAAGATGTTCACAGTGTGGATTGTAGGGCACAGCTATGTCTTCTGGAGTGAAAAGTTTGCAGAGAAAACAGGTATGGTGAGAGACCTTGCTTTGCCAAATGTAGACATTAAATGGATTGGTCAGAGAGGGTTAAAGTGGCACCAATTGATGCCATTGGTGAAATCCTTCATGCAAATCCAACACCCTGACCTCATAATAGTGCACTGTGGTGGCAATGACCTAGGCACTTTGACTGGGGTAGGTCTGGAAATGCTTATGAAGGACACCTTTGCACAACTGTTTTCACTTTTCCCTAAAACTGCCTTTGTGTTTTCCAACATATGCCAAAGGCAAAAATGGAACTGGTCCAATCATTTCTGTCCGCAGATTGACAAAGCAAGAAAGCACGTCAACAAATCTGTTTCTGCTTTCCTCCGTGACTATGGTATGGGTGCCATTTACCACAACAACTTGCGTTATGACATGCAAGACATTTATAGAGGAGATGGTGTGCACTTCAATGATGAAGGGAACAGAGTCTTCCTCTTGAACCTTAGACTCTGCATCGGTACTTACTTGTAGGTACCACTAAAAAAATGACTTCATAAACACAACGGCTCTTTTTAGAGCTCCCTAATATCTAAACTCTTAAATCTGCATTTCATTTCTTTTTTAATTTATTTTTTCTTCCGTACGCTTACCGTAAGCTAACCGTACGCGTACCCCGTGATTTTTTTAAAATTCAATAAATGTTTTCTTTGTACTTTACAGTCCTTCTTTGACCCCCTCACAAATGTAAGGGGGTCTGTAACTCTCCTCCTTGCCCCCTTTTCTTGTTTTCACTCTTTTTTTTTCTGAGTGAAACACACAAAATGGCGGCCGCCGCTTCCTGGTTTCGGCCGATTCGAATGTTTACTAAGATCTAACAGCCAATCAGAATCGCGCTCGCGCACGCCACCGTACGCGTACGGTAAGCTTACGGTACGCGTACCGTAAGCTGGCTCAGATATATATATTGATTTAAAGGCTATTTTCTCAGAATCTACTGAACAGATTTACACCAAACCTACAAAAGGCACTTCCTTGACCTAGGGACTACCTCTCTACCAAATTTCTAGTAATTCTGTTCAGCCGTTCGGGCTGTAGCCCTGTCTAAAGGTCCTATGGAAAAATGCATGGGAAAAACGCGTTTTGGGACCCCCCTTTTATCTCAGCCCCCGCTTTACGAATCCCCCCGAGACTTTCAGGGTAGGAGCGGAGCGTAGCGCCCCACCTATTTTGAGAAATTCGCGAGGATTCATCGACCGGCGCCAAAGTTATTCAAAATAGAATGTTGCGGATTTCCTATGGAAAAGGGGTCCTAACTATAACTACCTACTGGCGACCGCCAGTAGGTAATTCACTGAACAAACCATAGGTTTCAGGCCTAATATAGTTAGGAATTAGCATTTAAAAAAACCTTAGAAATTCACTGAAAAAACAATAGGTTTTAGGGGTGTTATAGTTAGTTGGACATTTCACTCGAACAAAACCATTGAAATTCCTCCGATATAGTTAGTTGTACTAACTACATCTCGCGCGCCCACAATCCACTGCTGATGATGTCACATATTACAACATTCATGACATGGTCAGTGACATCACTGATGACATCTCAAATGACATCACTGATGACATCACTGATGACATCATACAGTGAATGTGGTTTGGTTCGTCATTTAAATATGTATTATATATATATAGCAATTTGCATTGACATATGAGTGGATATATAAATATAAATATCTGGATGGAGGATGTAGTAGCAGTGTGATTGACTGTTTACTTGACTAATTTATAGTGTCTCACTAAATATATGTGTGAATATCTGTATCACTTTGTCAGTTGTTGTGTAAACTGCTGCACCAGTTGGTTACTAGCTACATGAAAGTCTATATTAGTTATTGATTAGTTAACTGAGTATTTGTATGGGAGAGTAAATGTGTGTGTGGTTTGGTGGGCGGGTGTGACTGCCCAAAGATGTGTGAATAGTTGATTCAGTAGGTATATGAAGTTAAAACTACATGTTATAACAGTTGTTTGGTTGAGTGAATATGTTTATGGGTGTGGTAATGAGCCAATATATGTCTCAATGGTACATGTCCAACAAACTAGAAAAATAAAAGCCAGTGTATGTGTCAGTTGTTGTATATAAATAAGTATGCATAAGACTCAGTGATTGTATGAGTGACTGAATGGATAACCGTATACTTGTAATAGTGTTTTTATAACGCACTAAGTATGAGTTCTTATCTTTATGAATAGATGAAGTGTTGTGTTTATAAGTGTATAGCTAAGTAAAAGTAAGTATGATCCATTGTTTGCATAAGTGAGTAGGATGACTTCATAAGTGATTAGGATGTGTGCTGGTGTTTAATGTCGATATAGGTGTATAAGTATATTTGATAGTGTTCTATTGATCATTGACAGCAAGTATGAGTGAATATATAGGTATTAGATGTGTGTATAGATCTAGGAATCACTGAGTGGGTGTTTAGAAACTTGTATTGGTGTGTCAATGGTTTTAAATCTGGCACTCTGTATTTTACAGTGAGTGATGAAAGGTTATACTAGTGTATGATGAGGTGTATCTTAATGTCACGTGGATGATGTCATCAATGATGTCATCAGTGATGTCATTTGAGATGTCATCAGTGATGTCAGTGACCATGTCATGAATAGGCCTGGGCGAAAATTTTGTTCCGTTCGCGGAAATTGCGATAATTTGACATTTTCGCGTTCCGCGGAGAGCGCGAAAATGTAAAAATTTCCGCATTCCGCAGCTTGGCGATAATTTGTTTCTTGCTCGCGCTGTAAAATAATACATTCTGGCGCGCGCGATCGCCTTACCTGAATCCCTGCGTTCGCCGACAAGTTTTCTTGATCCGGTCGCGTTCTCCATGAGATGTTGTATTGTTTTTAGCCATTTGCGCTGTCTCGCGACAGTTCGCGCCCGCAGTGACGTCATGTGTCGCGCGATCACGTCTTTCTTCTCGCGATCATGCACCACGAGACAACTGAAAACAAGATGGCCGCACCCGCGAGCAACCACATGGGTAAGTTGGCGAGCCGCAGCCATGCAGAAAATCTCACGAACATGCGGGAAAAAAACTTCCGCATCTTTGCGATATTTCCGCGTGTTTGCGATAATTTTGAACATTTTCGCAATAATTTGCGAAAGTTGATTTCGCAAATTCCGCCCACCCCTAGTCATGAATGATGTAATATGTGACATCATCAGCAGTGGATTGCGGGCGCGCTGAGGAATTTCAAAGGTTTTGTTCGAGTGAAATGTCCAGCTAACTATAACACCTTTAAAACCTATTGTTTTTTCAGAGAATTTCAAAGGTTTTTTAAATGCTAATTCCTAACTATATCAGGCCTGAAACCTATGGTTTTTTCAGTGAATTTCAAAGGTTTTGTAAATGACAATTTTTAATGTATTAATTGTTATACTGATTTTTAATTACATTATAATTACATTATACATTACAATACAAAATATACTTTCTCAGAATGAATTACTTTAGTTTAAATGCTTTGCCAATAGGCAATAGACTTTTAAGTACAGTAGTTACAGTTGTTGCAATGGGCAACACAATTTCAAACACAATGCAACGTTGAGCTCAATGTGAATTTCTAGTCAAATGCAATTAGTTACTTTATGAATTACTTTTCTAACCACAGGACTGGATCCTAGATTCAGTCCTTGGACATCTCCTGTAAACAGTTGAGTAAAAGCGTTTTGGTTACAGTAGTGATTTTTAAGGAATACTATTGTATTTTAAAAGTTGACAGAATTTTTTTCACATAGAATCACCAATGTTATCCTATGGCAGAAAATTCACTTAGCAGGTAAGTAGTATTATCGTTACTTTTTCTTACTCAGTGGTGGATCCTGGATCCAGCACTGGGTTCTCTCCTGATAACAGGTGAGTAAATCAGAATTCGTAGTTCGACTGATTTTAGAGGAATATTTGTACGTTTCAAAAATGGACCCAAATTTTTCTGCGGAAAACCACACAATGGATTCCTATGGAAGGAAATACAAGTTACTGGTAAGTACGCTTAGAATTACTTTTCAGGGTCAGTGCTGTGCTAAAAGATTCAGCACTGGGTTCTCTCCTGATAACAGGTGAGTAAATCGGAATTCGTAGTTCGACTGATTTTAGAGGAATATTTGTACGTTTCAAAAATGGACACAAACATTTCTGCTGAAAACTACACAATGGATTCCTATGGAAGGAAATACAAGTTACTGGTAAGTACGCTTAGAATTACTTTTCAGGGTCAGTGCCGGGCTAAAAGATGCAGCACTGGGTTCTCTCCTGATAACAGGTGAGTAAATCGGAATTCGTAGTTCGACTGATTTTAGAGGAATATTTGTACGTTTCAAAAAAGGACACAAACTTTTCTGCTGAAAACCACACAATGGATTCCTATGGAAGGAAATACAAGTTACTGGTAAGTATGTTTAGAATTACTTTTCAGGGTCAGTGCTGGGCTAAAAGATGCAGCACTGGGTTCTCTCCTGATAACAGGTGAGTAAATCGGAATTCGTAGTTCGGCTGATTTTAGAGGAATATTTGCACAATGGTGAAGGAAGGGGGCAGGGCCTGAGGTGATATGTGTGCAAACTATATGATCTATTAAATAATTAATTGTAGCTGTAGCATCAAGTCGAACCATCTCATCTACTTAGGATCTTCTTTCTTCTATCATTCTCTGTGATGAGCCAGGATAAACTTAACGACATTCTTCTTTTAATGAGGAACACTAATTAGAAATAGCAGTCCCACTGTCTAAAAGAGAAGGAATAGGATGCATTTCCTGACAGAAGTTATTTATATGTAAGAGATTAGCATGGTTGATCTAATTATATTCTGCAGAACAAATAGCAAAAAGGGCTTTGTCTCTGGAGGTAATTTAAAATTTCCAGCCATATAAATGCCAAGTTAAGGGTTTTGGATACTTCTTTAGTTTCCCATCGCCCCAAAATGGGCATTCCCTTCTTATAGATCAGGAAAGTGGAATCACTGGGCATGAGAACCTCTAAATATGGAACCACAGTTACACCCAGGGTCTGGCCCGGGGAGGGAACTAGAGGCGTTAGGGCACTAGAGAATGGTCAGCCTCCAACCAAAGCTATGAACCACAGAAAGGACCGTCCCTAGTTGTGTCTTAAGAGATGCCCAATTTAGTGGGGGCAAATCACAAAAATTGACGGACTGGCATCACACACCACCAGGTGTCATGCTTCTTCATCTGCCAGTCCTCGCCCTCTAAAAACCGCGTTTGATAGAGGGCGGGCATACACCTGAAGACAGGGATGCACTTCTAGACTAAGTGGGGGCCCAAACAAAAAAATGAGTGAGTGAATTTAAAAACCATCATAGTATACCTGAACAATTTTTATTCTATGGGGTTACTATGTGGGATTAAAATATATAAGTGCGGTGAGTGGGGACCTTATCATCCCGTCGCCGCTGTGAATCAGTGATTGTTAATAGGGGGTCAACATGTTTCTGCCTGTATTGTCCACTTGGGTACGTGGCATTCGTCGGGACCTTAAATATTGGGCTCCAATCTTACCACTGGGGGTGTAGGCCTATAGCCAGCTGCCACCTGTTTAGAGAAACCCTATTGGAAAAACCTATTTGCCCCATGGGAGGGGTAGGGGGGAAATCCTTGTGGCCACATTAGTTCAAGGCGTACTCCCCGCTAGAAAACCTAGTGCTGCATGCGTCCAGCCTCCTCCCCGGTGACCCAAAAGGGCAGAACAAAATGGGCAAAGCAAGGATTAGAAATAGACATGTAGGAAAATTCCATTATATTTCTATGTGGGCGACAATAGTTTTGAAAGCTCTGTCTACAAGCCCGTCAGCGATCTGAGGGACTGTCATTCCCTTAGAGTATCTTCTGTGCCCTTTTCCTGTATGTAAATCTGGGTATCAGCTATTTAAGTGTGCAATGTCATACCTTGCTAGTTAATAAAATGTAGCATATGATGGGCAGGAGGTATGTTAGTAGGCCCCACCCTCAAACAATGCTACTTTCCCTTTAGCAATAGGTGAACCAGTCAAGATTTAAGTTGCTGATCACCAACTCCGATCTCAAACATTCCAGTAACAATACATCTTCAAGGGTCCTGAACACTGATGTGAATCACACAATAATAAGTGAACAAAAACCTCCTTGATCAGCCACTCTTAGAATATCATTTGAGACATTAACCCAGGTCAACCCATTCCGTTTGTTTGTGTAGACACCTAAGCAGTAGGGGTCTGCAATATCTAAGATGCTCTTTTAGCTTTTTCTAGGATTTTACCCAGCCAAAGCAGTCCAGCAAGTGGAAGAAATGTCATCAGCAGTGCCGGATATAACAATGAGTTTTCAAAAGTAGGGACAATGTTGCTTTTTTATGCTTTTCTTTGTATGGCAGGAACCAGATCATTGTTCATGAAACCATTTGCAAAAAGGAGGACAAACGAGCAGAATAATGAGTCTCATGAAACATAGACATTCCATTTGAGAGACTACCTGAAGGTAAAAAACACAGAAGAAAGGTTGAGCTCAGATAGCTCAATAACCTCCAGCTGATGATCCAAATTGTCTGGTAGGTCTTCTCTTGCATGATTGCATGGAGTGGCACAAAAAGGCAATGCAGCAATAAGGTAGAACACACTAGGGCCTCATTTACGAGAAATGGTGCATCGCTGCGTGACAGCAGCAATGCGCCACTTCTCAGAACGCCCTCCTTGCGACACCAATGATGCGTCATATTTACAATATGACGCATCATGTCGTAAGAAAGGACAGATACGTCAGAATAACTGACGTATCTGTCAGCGCAAAAAGTGGCGCATTGCGGGAGTTGTGTCGGAAGCCCGACGCAACTCCAGCAATGTTCCTTTCACATGGGGCCATGAGGCAGGCGTAAGGTTGTGACGCATTGGTGTCCTAGAAGTGGCGCAGCAAAATCTCATTGATTTCGCTGCGCCACTCCTACGACCCTTTCTTGTGGGGGAACGCCCACCCTGCATACATTATACCTGACGCAGGGGCTTAAGAAGTGATGCATCTGCCTAGATGCGTCACTTCGTAAATATGGCACAACATGGCTCATTATTTACGCCACCGCTGCGTCACTAAAAGTGACGCAACGGCGGCGCAACGGGCTCATTAATAAGCCCCATTAGATTTTAAAAACGGTAGCTCATGGATGTCACTGATATCACTTCTTCCTGGATACTAGTACACATTTCATGCGCAGAGAGATAATTATTGAGAGATGGGGCACACCATGTGGAATAAACTGGCAATGTAGATTATTTCATAGATTTCATCTACTTTTTTTTAAATAAAGCATTAGGCAAAGTGATGGGTATGATAAAGAAAATTGAACAAAGGTCAGTTTTAATATCACAACTGTGTAAATTGTGTTGAGCATTTTCAAGTATATGTCACTGGTGCAATAGACATGCAAGAAATTCGATGAAAGTGCTTCTATGTGGCCAGACTGCTGACCTGTATTTTATGTGGTGAAAATCTGTGAGATCTACTCAAATAAAAAGTTATAGTAGTAGAATATATGGAAACCAGGACATGTTTTATAAACATTTGCCTAATCATTACAGTGACTACATAACTTGCACGTATTGATAAAAGGTCAGCATGCATGTGCAAGAGTCTTTGAGATGCCATTACAGTACTTTGGTGCACACCATTAATAAAAATGCAGTGCCAGTGGGGGATTCTAGCTATGAAAATCTTATTGAAAATTGCTGAGGCATTAGAAAATAATTGTTTATCCACAGACCTTGTAGCATGGTATGTGAGCACTGTCAAGCTATTGATAGTGTAGTGACTCTAGATTAAGCTGTGTATGAGGGGCTGGATGTGATGTAGGTCTGTTGAGTGCCTTTTGAGATTGCCCGAGGGTAGAGATGGAGCTGTCCTGCCCGTAATAATGTACGTGATGGCTCCTTGCGCTCCTCAGGTCTCCACAATCCTGAGTGGCCACAGTTGGGTGCAGCCTCCCTTCATAGCAGGAGCCTCCCAAAATAGCTCCCGCTGGCTCATGGGAGTTGTATTTGCCACCTGCCAGAACAGCAAAGCTGGGCATTTAGAAAAGCACTTGTAATGGGCCATAAGTGATCACATAAAAAGGCTATGACATGGCTTCAGGTATAACACAATGGGGTAACCAAGTGTCCCTCAGAGACTGGGTAAGTATATGGCAAACTACAATGGCTCTGTTGGGCAGCACCAATCGCTTTGTTGGCAAGAACAAATCATTGGAAATATGGATACTTGAGCTTACTTAATGAATCAAGTAACAATGTAAGTAGAATAAATCAGCGAGCCCAACAAAGCAAAAACAAGTTTCAGAACACCCTTGTAAAGAAGGAACACTCCAAAGTACTTGCAAAAAATTATTGTTATTACATTTTCAAAATTCTTCATCAGACAACATAGGTATACATATTGTCGGACTCCTCAAGTAAAACAAAGTAAAAGAGTGACAGGTGTTTCAGAGTGACATAAGTGCTCAGTGCTGGTGACAAGGTGCATATATACAGTTGTGAGGCTATGTACAAGTATATACAATTTTCAAGAATGGTCAGAACAATGATTTAGGAAATCTCTCTGGTAAAGGCTAAGTTGCTCAACATTGGGACCCAGAGATGTGTTGAGGCTGAACCAGGGTTAAGTGTCGTAATTTCGACCATGACAACGCATAAATGATGTGTCGCGGCGGGTCTTCATCAGGACAGGGGGACAGCCCCGATGTAGGAGGGCGTCCTGCGCAGTTAAGGAGCAGCCAGTTGGATCTGCAGGTGTCAGGAAAGACATAAAGAGGAACAATCTCAAGAATGATTAGGGAGGGATGGGTTGAATTAACAGAAATCCAGGCAATAACTAAGTCTGTGGAATCGGGCGTCCGCTCTGCAGTCTTCATGGCTGCAGTCCTGACACAAATGAGAAACTTTAGTGGAGCCAAGCCTTGGACAAGGTGTACAACCTGTCAGTTCATCAGGTGTCACAGGGTGTGTAATGTCACATTTGCTAATCTCGGCATTTAGTTAATCAGTAATTTTGGCACTGACACATTTGTAAGTATTTCTTTTCTGCTAAAAAGAAAGATCACTTTCAAATCAGTTTGGAGAACCCACACATCTGACATAATGGTCCACCAATTGTGGACAAAAAGTGCCAGTCTGCCTGCCATCTTTACCAGGTAAAAGGGAAAACACTTACCTGCTGAAGCACTTTGGGAGCCTCCACCTTGGAACTAGCCTCTGCTGCCCTTCTGTCTTGGTAATCCTCTGGAGGGGAAGAAACCCCTAAATCTAGAAGAGTCTTGCCATTGGCCCTGCACATTGATATAAGCAGGCTTTTTTACAGATAGCATCAAAAAATGCCACAATGAATCAAAACAGGATGCTTGAACTCAAACGAAAACCTGAGAGGTATCAAATGTCATTTTACACTGCTGTTTTGCCGGTGGTTGCTGATGGCGGCCATCAGTACTCATTTGCGGAGCCAGGGACATTTTTTTCACCCTCAGACTTTGACCAAGTGCAATAGATACAAAGGCTGAAAAGACAGAATGAATGAGAAAGAAGAAGATAGAGAAAGAGTGACAATGTGAGAAAGCGGGGATAAATAAAAATGCTGCAGGAGTGAGTTAAAGAGGATTTTATATGAAATCTGGGGGTCCCTAGATCTGTAGGGTGGGAATTGCTAAACCTCTGACGGAAGAACCAATTTCAGTGTAGCAACATTGAATTAGAAAGCAGGATGGACAGCAGCCCTGACATGAGACAATGTGCGATCCCTATCCGGCAGTGTTTTCAGGTTACTATCAGTCCCTCTAGATGAATTTGAGGACACAGTGGCAATCCAAACAATCTTTCATTTATAAATAATACACTTGAAGATAATGCTAAGAAATGGGGGCATGTACTCTAAAATGTTTATTTTTTAATTACCCTCTACTGCATACAATATGATTGGTGCCCACACAGAATACAAAAATAAAAACAATTAAGAATGTAATGATGAATGAAAACAAGATAAATGTTTCTAAAATAGTTAGTGAGTTTGTGACATCCTAACACCCTAAGGAGCTTTACTAAACCTTAGCTTAAGCATTATATCACCAAACTGACCTTACGAGTTTCTTAGGAAGAATCATGCAGTACATCTTGAATAGATGTCTGCAGCTATTCCTTATCAGTACCCTGTCAGAGAAGCAGGATACGTGCTCTCAGTGAAGGCAGTGGTGGCTCCTCCACCATGGTGAAGGAGCGTCGCCCCACTGCTTTTAAGTAAGCAGTGCGAGGAAGAAGAAACATAAAATGATAATAATGTATAGTTATTATCATTTTATGCTTTCTGCTGCTTTGCGGGTGAGCAGGTGGGCTAGGCTGCTTCGCTCTCTGAGCAGAGCAGGGGAGGAATGGTTTGAGCACTCCTAAGTGTGTGATGACTATTTGACCAGTGATGTGCACTTTCCAATTCTCCATGCATGCTACATTAGAGTCTGCATGGAAAACAAGCCTAGGCCCCCATTCCCTGGTTGAACGTCAAACCAGGACGCTCAAAACTAATCAGAGCGCTGCACTGCAGCATTGTGATTGGTCAGGGGAGCCTGGGTGCTTACCAATCACAAAGCTTCATTGCAGCATTGTGATTAGTCAGTGGGGCCTGCTTCCTGTTCATTAAGTTCCACAAGGAGAGCAGGAGCAGAGACGCGGGACCCGGAGGCAAGGATAGTCTTTTTTTTTTTGTATTGCATGACCCCCACTGCCCCGTGCGACCACCTCACCCTCATGCGATCCCCCACCACCCAATGCGATCCGCCCACCCTGCCACCCATGAGCCATGCCGGCCACCACTGAGTGGCTCGTCTATCTAGCGTAACCTCTGGTAATAATTCTGTTTTGAAGACCTCTCCGAATCAATAATCAAATCCCTGGGTGTATATACCGTTTGACCTCTGATTTCTTCCCTTATTTACAAAACTGTGTTTGGAGACAGTAAAGCTTCTCTACATCTAAGCTGACATGGTGCAAAATGAGTCAGCTCCATCCATATGTTAACATTAATCCTACATCTTTGTAAACAATGAGCTCACACTGCAATCTACAGAGCTGTGAACCATGATGATAGCAGCATTTTTTGTGTTTGCTCTAAGTACCTCCACACTTTGAAATAGAGAAAAAGAAAGGCAGACCACCGTCTAGGAATGAAAACAAACTGTCTAACGAAGAGCTATAACTGTGCTTTAGGAACGTCAAACTTTTTAGTACAGCTAAGGGAAAGGCTAACCAAAGTCAAGGAATGAAAACATACTGACTTAATGAGAGCTGTAACAGGCATCAAGACAGGTTGGGAAATAATGAGGCATGAGGCACAATCTAATCTAAAGGCTATATATACGAAGCATTTTTGTGTTGGTAAAAGGCTCAATTCTGTGAACTATGCCATATAAAGCACAAATTACGGATTGGTAATTTGTTACCCACTTGCGATTTGGGTGTTGTGATTCGGTATTTGGAAGGGGCAAGTTGAGGGTGTCCCTTCCGAATTGGAATGATCTGTACAAATGATTTGTAGCCAAACTGTGGTCACAAAACATTTGCAATTTACCACCAATTGAAAGCTGGTGGTAGCCCATTTGAAAATGGCAAGGGGTCTGCAAGGAACACCATTCCCTTTGAGAATGATTGAGATTTTTTTTTTTAAGCAGGCACTGGCCCAAGAGACCTCTACCTACACTTAAACAAGTATTTGCAATGCAATAGGTCTTGCATTTGCAACAGTTTAATTCATTGGCATTGTAAATGATGATGTCTTTTATTTATCTGTTTGATAATTAACACATAAATAAAAGGTATTATCATTTACAATGGCAATAGCTCAAACATTTGTAGATGCAATGTAAGGGATAGGTGTGGTGCAGCGGCTAGGGCGGCAGCTCTGCTCACCACTATGTGACTCTGGGCAATAGCTCACTTAATCTTACCGATGGCCCCCGGTGCCTTGAGACTCTTAGGGGTGAGCAGTTTGCGCTTTACAAATACCGGATTTTTGCAAGACCTATTGCATTTCAATGAAGTGGCTGCCATTGTCCCGGGCTGCTTGGAAAGTGAAAGTGCGTTGCAGGAGAAAGCATGTCGTGCCTGCAGTAGGTGAAATTCATTAAAAAGAATTGTGCTAAGGAGGGTCTAACAAGCCTATTAACAAATCAGAACCCAGCTTTTACGAAGGAAAATGACACAAGCCAATGACAAATCTGGGAAGAAAGTGGGCAGGGCTTCAAGTCCATACTCAAATACAGCAAGCCTTGCCAAGCAACACATGCGCTGCCCAGGCTCGACCAAAAAATGAAACCTCAAAGTTTCATTTTTATTGTTTTATCCCGTTTTCCTTTAAGAAAAACAGGCAGGTTTTAAAAAAAAGATTGCTTTATTTAAAACCTATCACAGACATGCTGGTCACAATCCCTGTGATGGCAGCAAATCCCAAAGGGTCACAAATGGCAACCTGCCTCATTAATATTCATGGTAGGTCAATTTGTGACCCACTACGAATCACTAATGAGACTCAAAAGAGTTTCATACAAAAATCACAATGAGGTAAATTGCTATCCCTATTTTCGTATATCTAGCCCTAGGAGCCTTATTCAGAGTTTGCAAGATGGAATGCTCTGTTAAAACTGGCAGCTATCCCGTCCGCCATAGTACAAGTGCCTTAGACTATAATGGACTTGTGATACTGCGGTCGGGCCATCTCAGATGTTTGTGATGAGTATCCCGTCCGCCAAACTCAATAATGCCCAAAGTAGCCTTGAATCAGTCAGCCTAGCAATCAGCAGTGGCAAAGGGGTGCTGTGATGTCGTGACCCTGACGCGATACGCTGGGGCGTACGCGTCTGGTCACGTGTGTATGTCGAATAAAAGACAGTCACGCACGCACATACGCCAGAACGGCTGCGGCGGCGGACTAAGCAACATAAGCACTGTGTCCCCGTGTGTCATTTCCCGCGCAGGCCCCGCGTCAGCATTATCGAGCGGCAAGCGCTTACCCCCGGGACCCCAAGGACACCACATAAACTGGCGACGAGGGTGGGCGTGCCCTCGCCGACGTGTTGTACACGGGTGTGGTGGCCGCGAGTGTCCCGTCTCTCGCGGTGCTCGTGCCCCTGCGCAGCGTCGCTGCCCGTCATTGCAACCTCCGGTTTGGAGCTGGAACCCGACAGCGCATCTTGCTGCTCGGCGTCGCCCTGAGCACACGTACACGCGCGGAGGTGGGGCTGCTAGCGCGCACCACGTGGCTGTGGCCTGGAAGTGGATCGGAGCGCATTGGAGCATTCCCATGAAGCGACTGCCTGGTGCTTGCTGCCTCGTGCCCTGGGGGAGACCTCCTCCACGCGAGTGCATTCCTGAGCACTAGAAGAGGCGTGTGTCGAAGGGAGAGCACCGGTCCAGCAGGAGTGCCCGTGAGTAATAGCAACAGTGTGCCTGGGGCCCAAGGAGGGAATGCAAGTCACGCATAGCCTGGAAAAGGGACTCACAGCCACCCCTCTACAATAAGTCATCAGGTTCCCTGGAGAGGGGATTGTCAGAGGGGGAAGCACACCCAAATCACCAGCAGGTCTCGCCTGGCGGAGGCAACACATGCAAGCCAAGACTAACATACCACCAATCGAACCATTCACAGTGGAGGGGTCACCGTCGGCAGTGGCGGCCAGATGGAAGGATTGGGAGGACAGAGTGCGCATATTTTTTGAAGCCACCAAAGTCCATAGGGACCAAAAATGAGCAATGATCATCCACCTAGGGGATAAGGACATTCACAATATTGTCAAGACGTTCGCAGAAGCTACTCCCAAAACGCACATCACGATGATAGCTGCGCTAAATGAACATTTCGAACCGATGGTGAACCGCGACTATGAGCGATTCATATTCCGACAAGCACGCCAACTTCCAGAGGAGTCGTTGGATAAGTTGCATGCCCGCCTCAAAAACTTAGCAGCCACATGTGGTTTTCGAGACGAAACAGAAGAAATAAGAGGGCAAATAATCCAGGGGTCCGCGTCAGCCAAGTTGCGAGAGCGGATACTGGAGGAATCTGGCAAACCGCTGGCAGAGATACTGACGATGGGTCGGACCAAAGAACTGTCGAAAGCGCACGCTGCGCACATGGAAGCAGCACTTCAAGCGCCGGTGAAGATTGAACCCGTCAACGTGGTGTCGGCAAGGCCCAAGCAGAAATGGGGCAAGAAAGGGGCGGGAGCCACCGCTCCGGAACAACCAAAGTCATGCGGATACTGCGGGGGTCTGCCACATGCCGCGGCGGAGTGTCCGGCACGAGGGAAAAGATGCTCGGGGTGCGGTCGCTTCAATCACTTCGAAAAGGTGTGTCGGTCGAAAAGATACCGCAAGCCCCGCCCGGTAGTAAACGCTGTTGATGAAAGAGAGCCGGCAACCAGCGACATGGAAGACGATGATGAGGAGGAGAGAGTGGTGCACAAAATTCATATGATAGGCATCGCGACGCGCAAAGCACGACGTCTCCTGCAATGCAACGTCCGAGTGGGGTCGCAAGAGATCACCGCAGTCGTGGACACCGGAGCCAGTATCAACATTATGGCCGCCACCCTATACAGCACAATGCACCCGAAGCCAGATCTACACCCGTCAACGATAACAGTGTTTGCATATGGCCAAGGGGCACCATTGAGAGTGCGGGGAAGGTTCAAGACAGTCATCTCTCACGGAACAAGGTCGATCACGTCATACATCTACGTCACGGAGGATGGCCAGGGCATGATCCTGGGATGCCGAGCAGCGGAGGATCTAGGAGTAGTGACTTTTGTGTTCGGGGTGCACCAAGACTCCATGCACCACATCTTGTAAGAGTTTGAAGAGGTGTTCCAAGGGATCGAAAAGTTTCGCGGAAAGGAAATCCACCTCCATATAGACTCAACAGTCCAACCAGTAGCCTTATGACACGGGCGGATAGCGTTCCACCTCAGGCCCCTGCTGAAGGAGGAGCTGAAAAAGCTTGAAGCGGCCGGAATAATCGAGAAGGTATCGGGACCCACCCCCTGGGTGTCTCCCATAGGGGTGGCGAGGAAGCCTAGGCAGCCAGGCGCGGTAAGGATATGTGTTGATATGCGACTCCCCAACGTCACGATCAAGAGGGAGCGCCACATCACTCCCACCATCGACGACCTAATCGGGGAGATGGCGGGTGCCAGGTGGTTCTCGAAATTGGATCTCCGGTCAGGATACCACCAACTGGTACTAGACGAAGCCTCCCGAAACATTACAACATTTTCGACACATGTAGGACTCAGGCGATACACACGGTTAAGCTTCGGAGTGTCGAGTGCCGCCGAGGTATTCCAAAACGTAATACAGGAACTCATCGCTGGAATCCCGGGGGCAATCAATGTCAGCGATGACATTATGGTCCATGCGAAGACAGTCCAGGAACACAATGAGCGACTGCTTCAAGTGCTGCGTCGGATTCGAGACGCTGGCCTCACGTTGCATCGAGAAAAGTGTGAATTCCTGTGCAAGAAGTTACAATTCTTTGGGTACACCTTCTCTGCGGAGGGAGTAAACCCCGATCCCGAGAAGGTGAAGGACATCAAAGAAGCGGCCGCTCCCACAAATATTACTGAAGTTCGAAGCTTCCTAGGAATGGTCAACTACTGTGGAAGATTCATCCAAGACTTGGCCAATTTGACAGCCCCCCTGCGAGAACTGACAAAAGAGTCCACTCCGTGGACGTGGGGCAGCGAGCAAGCCCGGGCTTTTGAAAAAATCAAGGAGGCGCTCTCCGAAGCAACGACACTCGCATTCTTTGACCCTGCTAAGCTCACTTTGATTGCCGTGGATGCTGGTCCGGTAGGACTGGGTGCTGTTCTCTTCCAACGGAAGACGCCTCAAGATGAATGGGCTCCGGTGGCATTCGCAAGCCGGTCACTTACAGAGACGGAGCAACGGTACTCCCAAATAGAGAAGGAGGCCATTGCAATTCACTGGGGTTGTCACCATTTTCATCTGTACGTGTATGGAAAACCGGTCGTGGTAACAACCGACCACAAGCCTTTGGTCTCACTATTCTCAGGGACCTCCACAAAACCACCACCAAGAATTGAGAAGTGGATGCTTCAATTGCAAAATAACAATTGCAAGATAGAATACCAGCCCGGGGCACGGAACCCGGCTGATTACCTCTCCCGCCATCCTCGGAAAGCTACTCCCCAAGAGATGGAAGAAGCCGCTGACACAGAGGAGTATGTGAGATGTGTCACTGCTCGATCATGTCCCATACCCATCTCCATGCCAGCCTCCAACAAGCCACCAGCCAGGATGAGTGTCTGCAGAGGGCCAAGCAAGCCGTCCAGAATAATAACTGGAACCGAGCAAAGGAAGAATGGAGGAGCCTGACACCCATGGCACGACGGATAATGGACAGCTTATACCATGTAAGGGATGAGCTGACCGAGGACAACATGGGGTGCCTGCTGAGGGGACATAGACTTGTCATCCCGACGTCACTAACTCAGCGAATGGTAGACTTAGCCCATGTAGGACATCAAGGCATGGTAAAGACCAATTCGAGACTTCGTACAAAGGTCTGGTTCCCACTCATGGATGACCTCGTAGAAGCCACTGTTCGTGCTTGCCACCCATGTCAAGTTACTGGGGAAGAACCCAGGCCAGCTCCCATTGTCATGGAGCCTCGGCCAAGAGTTCCGTGGTCCCAAATAAGTGTGGACTTTGGCAGCCTGCCGGATGGGCGCCACACTCTAGTGGCAATTGACGATCACTCGAAATATCCTGAGGTTGAGATACTGTCGGCACTCAGTGCCAGTGAAGTATTCCCCAAGCTAGAAAAAATCATGGCCACACATGGACTAGTGAGAGAGATCAGGACGGACAATGGGTCCCCTTTCCAGAGCCAGGAGTTCACCATGTACCTGCAAACTTTGGGCATACGTCACCGGAGAATCACGCCCCGCTGGCCGCAGGTGAACGGGTAAGCAGAAAGGTTCATGAGGACCCTTAATAAAGTAATCCGCATAGCTCACGACAAGAACCAGTCAGTAGAGCTGGCCATTTTCACTTTCCTTCGGAGTTACTGCCAGACGCCTCACTCCACCACTGGAGCCACTCCGGCACACCTGCTGATGGGAAGAGTGGTCACGGACACGATACCGCACCACCCGGAGTGGCGACCTGAGGCCCCGGATGACAGTGCCATTGATACCCGACGCCGAAGGGCCCATGCGCATGCCGATACCCGACGGAGAGCGGCGGTACCGGACATTGCCCCAGGTGATGTTGTGCTCATAAAGAATAGAACACTCGGAAGCAAGTTCCGGCTGAGGTTTGAAAAAGAATCCTGGAGGGTGGAAGCCGTCAAAGGAACTTGTGTCACTGCCACTCGGACGGGAGAGAGAATCACCCGGAACCTGTCATACTTCAAAAGGATCAAGTCGTCACAAGGAACTGGGGGCCCGGATCAGGGGGATCCCTGCGATAGCCCCGGGGGTGTGGAGAATTCCATGGAGCATGGTGTGTCCACAGACGATGCGTTGGGTAGGGCCACCCCACGGTCCAGTGAGAGTGAAGTTCCGAGGTCAATCCAGCAACCGGAGGTGCCGCTTCTGGGCGAAGGTGCTGATCAACCGGATGGTGAAAGTAGTGCTACCAGCGAAGGGTTGGGTGACGGCCCAGGAAATCCACCGACCCGCGGAGCGTCAAGGTACAACCTCCGGAACAATCCCGAGCCTTCCTGTCGCCTTAAGGACTACCTCACGTAAGACTGTTTTGATTTAATTGCACAGTAAAAGTGTGAGCAAATGTAGGGTAGTCATGGGATGGAAAGTATCTCATAAGCCAGGAATGTGTCTGAAAACTTTCTGATTTTCATTTTTGTGTGTTGGGGAGGAATGTGATGTCGTGACCCTGACACGATACGCTGGGGCGTACGCGTCTGGTCACGTGTCTATGTCGAATAAAAGACAGTCACGCAC
Source organism: Triturus cristatus (assembly GCF_964204655.1). Lineage (NCBI taxonomy): Eukaryota > Metazoa > Chordata > Amphibia > Caudata > Salamandridae > Triturus > Triturus cristatus. The sequence goes on along the minus strand of NC_140594.1, from coordinate 335,238,521 downwards.
GCACGTACGCCAGAACGGCTGCGGCGGCGGACTAAGCAACATAAGCACTGTGTCCCCGTGTGTCATTTCCCGCGCAGGCCCCGCGTCAGCATTATCGAGCGGCAAGCGCTTACCCCCGGGACCCCAAGGACACCACAGGGGGCTACTACGGGAACATATGGCACCTGCACTTAAGATATTACAAGCACTGCATGAAGCACAGTGCTACTCAAGCACCTTCCTGTCCTGGCGAATGATGCAATCCGCCAATCCACCTCTTGTCACCTTCCTGCAGTGATGCAAAGCTGCCGCTGATGTGTACTCACAGCTCGTCCTTGTAATCAGTGTTCTGCAATTACCCAGTCACAGTTATTCACCAGTGGCAGACAGTATGAGTAATGGCAACAACATACCCTGAAAGTTCAACTTCTGTTCTGCAACGTAAAGGTTACGTTTAAATGTCAATTGCTCCTTGTCAGAAACAAAACACTGCACTTTTTTGCATAATACCTACAATATTCAGTTGTATCGTGTGCTACGTGCAGTGAATGATAATATAAGCAAGAAATAACGCAGAAAGAGGGCATTTGTGGTCTCATTAAGCCAGCTCAGCACCCTATAAGATAATTATAAATGTATTTGCCGAAAAGTACATAATGTTGCAAGATGATTGCTTCTCTGCAGTCGTATTCCATAAATCTTGTTTAATACAATCATGTTTCTGTATTTTCATTTTATTATGACATTTGGAAATAAATCATATTAATATAATCAGCAGCGTATGACCATTTAGATCCTAGAAAGTAATGCTATTATACTATAATCATTGTTAGTGTTACAAGAGATAGGAAAATAAATGAAGTGTAGGGAGAGGGGCGAGCATAGAAAAGGACGCTGATCTAATGAGGACCATAATTGCTACTTGAACAATTCAGCAATTGCCCAGGTGCTCAAGAAGTCTCACATATTTGCATATTCTTGGGTATTTGTTTTATATATCGCTGTGATTATTACTAGAAGTTTTGTATTTGTTTTTCCGGCCATTTCACAATTAAAAAACTGAAGTTTTGCAATGGAATGCAAAAAGTCTCTCTATAGACCTAAAGGGCGTTTTTATATGTGTTAAATTATGTTCTTTATTATTACATTTTTATACATACAAGGTAACATAATATATGTATATGCAATAGCATTTATCTCACGTACACACACTCACGCTTTTAAAAAGATACGGGGGAAAGATTTGTTGTTTTCAATTACAACATGGCACAAGAGCTTAATTCCCTAACACCGTATGCAATATAGCCTCATATGCTGAACAGTATAGCTACTTATCACAGGATCTCAGACATGAAAAATATAAGTGTTTGTGCAGAATGGGATAGAATAATTGGGAAGGAGGAAATAATGATAATTGCGATTGAAAGAATGAAAAGGAAAGAGTTGAAAGGTAGAATTTGATGAGAAGGTTTATATAATGGCACAGTAGCATCGCTAGGAAGCTTCAGCAATTGTAGAATTTGCGTCATGGGCAGCTTTGGATTCTATGGGCCAGATGTATCAATGCATTTTGCGATCGCAAACAGGCCAATTCGCAGAATTGGCCCATTTGCGAACGCAAAAATGCATTTGCAAATGTATCAAGAGTCAAGAAATCACAATATGGGAAATCGCAATTATTTGCGATTACCTAAATTGCGAATGCATTAAGGGAATCGCTAATTGCGATTCTCTAAATGCTATTCCTGTAGCCATCGCTATTTGCAATATTCCCCTGAGGAATCGCAAATTACCACCAACTACAAATTGGTGGTAATTTGCGATTTACTTGAAAAATGCACTTTTTGGCATTTTTCAATGTGCCATGTGGCACACATACATGCCCTTAGGGCATGTATGTGTGCCACATGTGCACACATGCACATTTCAGGGGTGCAACAGGATGTCCTTTGGGAACCCTTGAACCCCTGAGATTGCGTGCGCAATTTGCGAGTACCTGTTGGGTACTCACAAATTGCACACGCACTTCCCATTCATTCCTATCGGCCTCTTTGCCCATAGGAATGAATGGGAAGCCATTCATAATTTGCGACTCGCAATTTGCAAGTCGCAGATAAGGAATGTGAAGGAATCGCAAAAATGATTGCGATTCCTGCCTACATAGCAGTTTGCGAGTCCTTAATTGCGATTCTCTAAAAACTGCTATTAAGGACTCGCAATCTGTTACAATGATACATCTGCCCCGAAAGGTATTAGAAACAGAGGGACACCTAGGGCCTGATTTACTAAAGCTATGAACCAGGGCTAGTGGAATGCTGGACGTGGCAAAGAACAGCAAGTGTTTAAGGCAGCCTAACTTGCGACTTAAAACGCATTTGGCTTCACTAGTGTGGTGCAAAAAAAGCTTTGCATTGCATTTAAAGAAGGCCATTATAATGTATTGTAAATTTTATTTTCAAATGGTAACAGCGCAATGCCAATGCAATGTAACTCATATTACTGCCTGCAAGATTAACTGTAAAACAATGCGAACAAATTAGGTAAAAAAATAGTGAAGACTTCTGTAAAAGGGAAGCCAAGATCCTCATTCGCTAAAACAGGTAATGGCTCGCGATAATGGCCAGGGACAGCATATTAGAAGCAAGTGTGCTGAGCCATTGACTATTTTCATTTTGAGAGGGACATGTACATTTCATGTCATATGAAGAAGACACGTTGGCAATCACACTAAGTTTACCATCAGCATGGTTGACATCATTGTCCTGTTCTAGGCACACAAATATAGGGTCTATTAAGCCTCTGTTTTATGGGTGTTCAATGTCCTATCAAACATACCAAATGCGGGGGGCGTGGCTAGGCGCCCGTAGGAGATGGCGGCGTCTGGGTGACGGCTCCGTCCGAATCGGAGGACACCGGCGGTTCGCGTACCTGTCACCAAAAACGGAGGGAAGCCCTTCGCACCGGAAGATGCCAGGCTCACTTTCATCCCCCTCTCGTTCATGAGGCACAGTTATATTGGATTTTGTAGCTCGTTTTACCTCCGGTCGCGGCTCGTCATCGGCCGCGACCGCCATTTTGTTTTTTTTTTGCCCGCGAACGCTTCAGCAGCGCGTCCTAGCGCGCATGGGATTCCTGGATGCCTCGTTCGTACTCAAATGAACCCAGCACCCTCTGAGGCACAATTATGACGAACCAATAACCTAAGGTGACTTTTCTTTACTTTTCTTCTGCAATGTTGCCCTTCTTCATGGCTTTGACTGGAATTTTTTGGATCTCCTCATGCACGGCGGCCATCTTATGACTTTAGCCTTTGATACTTACGTCTACAGTTTTTTATCTGGCACACCTTTACGCTAATCTGTCCTTTGGAGCTTTTTTTTTTTTTTTTTTTTTAGTCGAGTCGCTGAGACAACAATCACCTTGCATGTTTTGACTGGAATTGTCGCCTCTCTTCATGAAAGGCGGCCATTTTTAGGATTCCAGTCTCCAACACCTATGAGTCCAATTTTTCGGCCTGGTCCTTTTTGAGTCGGGCAATAGGATATCTTAAGACCTCACGCTCCATAGGCGTGCTGATGGCGGATTGCTCCAGTAGAGTTCAAAAGCGTAATTTCATTAAAAATTCCAAGCTATTCACGGCACTAGCCCATTTGGAAGCTTCAACTGAGATGGCGTCGACTGCGGACATCTCCTCACAATCTTCAGCAAAAGCGAACTCTAAGAGGTTAAAAAAAGACCCTCCCTCGCCTCCTAAGCCCTCTTCACCTATCTCTATGGAGTTGCTTCTCGAAGAGATTCGGGCCTTGCGCCCTTACATGGAAGAGACTAATGCTAAGTTGCAGATTCTCACTGACAATTGGGCTTCGATGGATGAAAGAGTATCGTCGGTGGAGCGTGACGTTTCCTCTTTTCAGGACTCTGCGACTAAGGTCCCCCACATGCTCACGCAGATTTCCTCTCTTCAGAAGCAGGTGGAGGACCTTGAAAATCGCAACAGACGCAACAATCTCCGTATTTACGGCTTGGTGGAGGGTTGTGAGGGAAATGATCCCATCAGTTTCTTCAAGTCCTTTCTCCCGAAGCTTCTTCACCTACCTGATGACACCTCACTAAACATCCAACGTGCCCACAGGCTTGGTCGAGCTTCCTCCTCTCCTTCCACGTCAACGAAGCCTAGAGGTGTAATAATGTACTTTCTAGAGTACACAGACTTGTTGAAAGTCCTCTTAGCCGCCAAAGCCTCTCCTCGCCTCACATGGTCAGGTTCCACTTTGTTCTTTGCGCAGGATTATGCCAGGACCACTGCAAACCGTCGCAAGGCCTTCCTTGATATGAGACCCAATCTTCGCTCCATTGGTGCCAGATATGGACTGTTTCATCCTTGTCTATTTAAGGTCACTCATAATAACAAGACTACGACATATGAGGATCCAGCGCGTCTTCGAAGCTTCCTGAACTCATGTGGTCAACATGACATGGAAATAGCTGGTCCCTCTTCTCTCCCAACATGACTTGTCTTTGTAGTTGCAATTTGATTCTCTAATTTGTTCTGCTTTAATTCCTTTATTTTTGCAGGTTCTTCAGATTGTATGACTCTAGTTAAGATTATATTTCTCATTTTATCGTCTGATAGTGTTGTTCTAGCCCCTCAGTTGGTCATATGTTTTCTTTTTTATCTTCGTTGTGTTCGAGTTTCTAACCATGTTCTTTTTCTCCCTTCACAGATCATTGTCTTACGTTCCGTTGTGTTATCTCTGGTTGGACGTTTCCCTCATCCCGAATGCCCTGCCTCTCCCAGTTGGCCCTACCTCCCTCCCCTCATCTCCGCGTGTGTTTCCGTTTGTTCCCAGTTCCTGATTGTATTCTTCCCATGCTACCCCTCGTAAGTACTCTTCTTCCCTTATTTACCATGTTTATTTTCCGTTCTATATTTTCTTCTCTCACCTTTTCCCTCGTTGCTTTTAGATTTATTGGTGTCATTACCTTTTCCATGGTTCTTCTCCACTTCTCTTTCGTCATTTTCTCTTCCCCTCATTGTATATTGGCTCTCTTGCTTGTATTCATCTCCCTTTACCTATTTGATTCTCCATTGGACCTAACTTATCATTATCTTTAAGAATTACTGTATCTTCTTATCATTCTTTCTATTTTCTTGGCTCTTTCCTATTTTTATGGCTTTGCTGATTCCTCTCTCATCTTTTCTCTTACCTTTGTTCCATCACGTTAGTTCTCACCTCATTCTCTTTTTCTCCTGTGCCCTTGCTCGCTGCAAGGCATTTCCTTGCTGTCCTGCCTTCCAATTGGTCCACTTTTTGATTAATCCTTAATGTCAGTTCGAATTGTTTCCTGGAATGTTAAAGGTCTGCATTCGCCTATCAAGAGACAAAAAATCCTCTCCCATTTAGCCAAATTGAATGTAGACATCGCCTTTTTACAAGAAACCCATTTGTCTGACGCTGAGGCTGCTAAACTTAAGAGAGGTTGGGTGGGTGCTGTATTCTCATCTTCGGGTGATGGTAAGAGAAACGGTGTGGTTGTATTAGTTCGCAAATCTTTTGCTCATTTGCCCTTGACTTCTGAATCAGATCCTGAAGGTAGATGGTTGTACGTCAAACTCTCCTCAAAGGGCGCCCCTCTCTCCCTCCTCAATATCTACGCCCCTACCGGTGGTGATCAGATTTTTTGGCGTGCAATAGCCTCCCGTATCACTGAATATATTGATGACAATTTTATTTTAGCAGGTGATTGTAACCTCCCCTTTGATCCTTTTTTAGACAGAAACTCCAAGGTACCTTTTGTCCCTAATAAATCTCACAAGCTTTTCGTTCAAGCGATTTCCCAACATAAACTCATTGATGCTTGGCGTCTCTGCAATCCTACTTCTAAAGAATTCACCTTCTACTCCCCGACTCACCATTCCCAGTCGCGTATTGACTATGTTTTCCTTTCCCACCATATGTCCCAATCCCTAACCCACGCTGATATAGGCCCCATCTTATTTTCTGACCATGCCCCCGTTTTGATAAACATTGACATCTTACCCAAGTCCACTGGACCAAAGAGATGGCGATTTAACAACACTTTACTCCTTGACCCCAAATTCTCCGCCTCCTTTGTAGATTTCACCACAGAATTTTTCACCATTAATGACACACCCACTATGCCTAACCACGTGGTTTGGGATGCCTATAAAGCAGCAGCTAGAGGTTTTATTATCAGCTTTGTGGCTACTAAACGCAAGAATGCTCGTAAGCGTACCAGTGACCTCCTTTGTACGATTAAAAAGTTAGAGCATTCTTTCTATACATCACACTCGCAAGAAAGTTTGACTGCTCTCATTGCTGCTAAGATGCAATTTAACAAACAATCCACTGAGGATGCTTCATTGTATCTGTTGAAATCCAGTTCGAAATTCTATGGAGGTAAAAATAAGGCGGGGAAGGTCTTAGCCAATTATTTAAAAGTCAAACAAAACAAACTGAATATTGAATCTGTCTATGATGTTAATTCTGTTTTAAAGCATACAGATGCTGATATTTTAGAGCAATTCTCCCAGTTTTATTCCAAACTCTATTCTTCTGAGACGCACCCCACTGCTCACTCTCTTGCTACTTTCTTTGCCACCATCCAACCACCTTCCAATTTCCCTGTTGATTTATCTGCCCTTGAATCACCAATCTCCGGTGATGAATTACTCACGGCACTTCAGTCACTCAAGAAGGATAAGGCCCCGGGGCCAGACGGATTCACAGTTGAATTTTATCTGCATTTTTCCAAATTGTTGCTACCCAGACTCCACTCCCTTATTGACTCCTTCATATTAAATGGTTCTTCCTCAGGTACATTCTCAGACGCCCACATTTGTATTATACCCAAAGAAGGCAAAGACACCCAGCATTGTAAGAATTACAGACCAATCTCTTTGGTCAACATTGATTACAAACTGTATGCCAAATCTCTCGCCATTCGATTAGACCCTTATCTTCCTGAACTGCTAGGCCCTGAACAATCTGGCTTCGTTAAAGGTCGCTTCATCACAGATAACACCAGACTTTTGTTTAATGTGCTCTCCAAATCTCCACAGTTCCAACATCCGCTAGCAGCCATTGCCCTAGATGCAGAAAAAGCGTTCGATAGGGTGGAGTGGACTTTCCTTTTCTCCGCCCTCAAATGGTTTGGATTTGGCCCACATTTCATCTCTTTTATCTCCTTCCTTTATTCCAGTCCTAGAGCGGCGGTTTGCGCCAATGGTCTAGTTTCCTCCTTTTTTAATCTAGGTAGGGGTGTTCGTCAGGGATGCCCTCTTTCCCCTTTTCTTTTTAATTTGGCCCTAGAACCTTTTCTTTCAAAGCTTCGTCAGAATCCCAACTTACACGGTTTCCAAATCTCCCACACTGATATTAAACTTGCTGCCTACGCAGACGATATTCTATTATTCATGTCTAACCCCGCAACCTCTATTCCCGCATTCCTAGTTGAAGTCCACGACTACTCCCAGATTTCAGGTTATAAGCTTAATAATGACAAGTGTGAGATTTTACCCCTTACTAAGTTCACTTTTAAACCGGACTTTGTGGCATCCAATTTTACCTGGAGCCCCTCACACATCAAATATCTAGGTCTACACATTACCCCCTCCCTCTCCGACACTGTCTCGCTGTGTCTCAATAAATGCGCCCAGAAATTATCCGACCTCACTTCCAGATGGCACCCATTATACCTTTCCTGGTGGGGTCGTCTGGATACGATTAAAATGATGCTTTCCCCTTTAGTCCTTTACACCATCTCAACATCCCAATTCCTATCCCTGCTAAGTTCTTTAAGAAAATCAACACCATTCTCTCTTCCTTTCTTTGGTCCGGCAAAAAAGCACGTATGTCCCTGCTTAGATTGCAACTCCCCAAGTCCGAGGGTGGAGTTAATTTCCCGAATTTTCCCGCTTACCACAAAGCATTCCTTTTGCGGCAAGCTTCCCATTGGTTGCAAGACCCTGCTGAGCCGTCCCCCTTATGGGTTGTCATTGAACGGCTCTCTTTATCCCCTTTCACTTTGGCTGAATACCTCTCATTCTCCCGTAAGCCTCACTTTTCCTCCATTCCTATTCACAAATTTACAGCCAAGTTGCTTCTTTCCGCCTCTCCAGGCCCCCCTTCCTCTATAGCAGAGTTTCTCAATTCCACCATCTGGCACAACAACAGTATAACCATCAATCGCAAGCCTTTTTATTGGAAAACCTGGAGACAGAGGGGTTTAATCTGGGTATCTCAACTCTTCTCTAATTCTGATTTCTTATCCTTCTCCGTTCTCAGCCAACACTTCCATCTCCCTCGTGCTTTTGCCTGCAAGTATCTTACGCTTAAAAATGCAGTCATGTCCACTTATGCTCTTCTCTCTAACCCCCCCATGCACACTCATACTCCAAATCATACCTCACAGCTTCATTCCTTCTTGCGCACTCACCCTACAGCCTCCTCAATATACCACTCATTTCATGCGACTCTCACACCTAGGCCAAAATCCAAAGTTGAGGAACAATGGGAATCTGACCTTGTCATTTCTTGGCCCACCTCCCTTTGGGATAAACTATGGACCAAACTTCGCAAGACGTCTAGAGCTGCCTCTCTTACACAAACTCTTTTTTTCATATACAACAGGCTTCTCTTTTCTCCCCAGGTGTTGAATAAGAGATTCTCTTCTACACCGGATCTTTGTTGGTCCTGTTCTGCTCCTAAGGCCACTCTTTTTCACATGCTTTTCTCTTGCACTTTCACGCAGAATTTCTGGACACTAGTTTGGGCCCAAATCAATGCCATATTCCACACTACATCTCCCTTCTCTTTTGTCAATATTTTTTTAGGAAGCCTTTCTCCTTGTTGGGATGACATTGATCTTAATACGCAAATTGTTGACTTGTTGTTAGCTGTTGCTTTCCAGCAAATCACCGTCAACTGGAAAAACTTTACGAATATTTCTTTTAAAGCATGGTGGTACAATGTTTGTTATAATCACAGGCTAGATACTGCTTTTGTGCACCCCCTTAGTTTAGCTGCTAAACGACATGATTTATGGCTTCCTGTAACCTTGTATCTAGATACTTGTGCTAAACGCTCCTCTCATGTTTCAGCTATTCAGCAAGAGGTCTCTAAGCCTCCCTGAGTGACATTGCTTTTCACTTGTACTACTCTTTTCATATAAGCTACTTTATTGCTCATTATTACCAGCGCTGTTTTTTTTGTTATTTAGCCTTATACTTTTGTTATCCTCTGATTAATTGTATATTTTCATTACTATGTTTTACTTTTTTCCTCTATTTGAAGATATGTTTGTATTCTTTCTCATGTATTGACACCTTTACTTATCCAATAAAATTCTTTTGAACTTAAAAAACATACCAAATGCAACAACACATCTCCACACACCAAGCCATACCTTTCTTAAGTTGAGTATCCCCATCATCATGGGTGCTGTTATAAGCCCAAGATTTAAATATTACTAAATAACCATGAGGTGTGTTGTCTCCTTGTGAAAGTGATATTATAAATATATATTGGTGTATGCTTCATAGAAATAATAGAGAATTAGATTTGGGAGTCCTGGAAACAACAGTGTTGGAATAATCAACTAAATATAGGGCTACTTGTTTAATTTCTACTGTTCTCTATATGAGCCACGATAAGTAACATATCAAAGTCACATTTCTTTGCTTATCATATATAACATGCATTTTCACAATTCCAGTAGGCATGGCATCCTCAAAATGTGCATGGTGTGAAAATGACATTCCTATGTAGGACTACTCGTAACTACACATTGAATAACATATAGGGGCTGATTACGACTTTGGTGGCCCTACAGCAGATGGTGCAATGCTGTAGAACCTCCAAAACTGTGGTGTGACCGCCTGCCAGATTAGGAGTTAAATCTTGCTACGGCGGCTGGTCTTGAGGCAGTCTGATAGCAGCAGTCTGATAGACTCATAAAATAGCATATCTTGCAGACCTCTGCAGTCAGTGCCCACTGCACCTTCTTGGGGGGGAGGGGCATATATGCCACACCATGCAGGAAGTGGGGGTGCAAATCCAGGGAGGCACTATATGTGCCCCCCACATGCACCCCGAGCCAGAATCCGGCATGGGGCCCTGACGGGGCCATCCTCTTCATGGCGGGTTCACCGCCCTGAAAAGGGTGGTGGAATTGCACCTCGGAATATGCTCGGTGGTTCTGGCTGCGGCACAGTCAGCGTATTCCTGCCGGGTAAGGACTGCAGTGCGGAGATTCTGCTCTGAGTGGGGGGATTCGCCATGAATGCAAAAACTCTGCACTTGGAACTTTACGAGTTTTAAGTCCCTTTGTTATTCAGGCCAATATAATGCACAAGATCTATGTCATAAGCTCTTTAAAATGTGTTTGTGGTACATTTTGCACTGTCATCTAATGAATGGAGGGACTGATTTGACTATCATATAAAAAATGCTCTCCCTGTTTTTTAAAATTGCTTTTTTAAGGAGATATGAGTAATAACTCTGTGTACCAACATGGCAAGCTTAAAGGGCAGGTAGGACTTCGGTTCCCTATGTTGATTCTGGAGGGTGAGTTTGTGCACCACCTTTAACCCAATAGAGATTTTGTAACCATGGACTTCTCATGCAAAAAGGAGTACTGGTTTTGTATATTTGTTTTCTTTTCACCTGATCGTTCATTGCAATATGATAAGCAAAGAGGGGCAGGTCTTGTAAATGCCTAAACACCTCACTATTAAGGGTACTAATACAGGCAGGAATGTGTCAACTACTTCTTTCAGGGTGAATTAATCCCAGATTTTTTCTAATTTATATGCACAGGAGACAAAATAAAATTATGGTCTACAAGGAGGAAGCTGTAATTGTTCATAGAACGAGTGTAACCACTCGTAGAAGTTCTCCTAATTTTTACACCTCAGAAAGATTCCCCTGTTGAGTGTCAATGTGAGGAGGATTCCTATAAAGAACATGCCAATCCATTGGGTGCTTGAGGGTTTTTGTCCTTAATAGATTTACCTTTAAAGTTTGTGAACATCCCAGTTGTTCCTCTCACATTACCTGGAGTATCTGTAGCTGGATTATTTAGAGAAGAAGAACATACTTCATGTACTCCCTACCAGTTCCCTTATGTTAATATGTGGATAGATTTAGAACTCATAGTCACAAGGGATATTAGTGATCAAAGTGATAACAAGGAACAGAACATGTGTAATGGTTCTTATCTTGAATTGCTATCACTCGTACTTCTGGTAACCCAACCAGCATGTCACATTCAGTTCATGGTCCTGGCATGTGTAGTGGAGTGAGGACAACAAAATTCCTGGCTGTACACGTGGATTTCAAAAAGTCAGGACCTACCATGGAATAGGCATTAGTGGTTAAAATTCTTGTTTATTGTGTGAAAATACAAACATAATTTTTTAGTGATGTTTAGAGAAGCTAGCTAATCAAAACTCAAAATGCAACTGCTATTGTTTGATGAATGTTGAAAACATATAGAGGACCCGAAAAAAGATCTTCTGAGGGGAAGAGCACACTAGTGGAAAATCTAGAGGGGGCTTGTGAGAACAATTGAAAAAATCAGATGTGCGTATGCATGTGGATGTCCAGAAGAAAAGGTACTATAATGTTCAAACATGGCAGGACGAAGGACCTGCGAAGGTCTTCGATTGACAGGAGAGGGCACCAGCAACTGATTTAACCTCCTCAGAATATTGTCTAGCCTATGGCTTTATGTAGTTGTAAAAGTCTAAGAATGTACAATCTTCGTATGTGTGGTATGTTTTGCCAACATTTCCTCTAGGTCAGCAAGAGTGCCTGTCTAATTAGTGGCCTGTGCTCCATCTTTCAACATGATGAAATGTGCATGCCCATAATTGGCATTTTTAACTTACCTATAAGATCCTACTTTATGGTAGAAAAGTGTATCTAGTGCCTGTAGTCTAAATGTCACAAGTGGACTCCAACACCTATTGTGCCATCCACTGCAGTGGTAGTGTATATATGACTGAAGGCCTACCCTCTGTGCCTGTCTGTGCAGTTTTAAAGCTGCAAACATGATTCAGCATTATAACCCCTTTTGACACTTGTAACACCTCCTTTTAAATATTATTAAGTCAGCCCAAAGCAGACCTTACTAGACATAAGGCAGGATGCATGGCTAATATTTGAAAGCAAGACATGTAAAATGTTAATGTTACAGATGTATTTACAGTGAAAAGGCCTCAAAAACTATTTTTCACTGTAGCAATGTTGGCTGTGAAGTGAAGTGAAGTGAAGTGTTATTTGCAAAGCGCACGAATGCCGTGGCGTCTTGGCGCTGGGTGTGAGACGTGACGTTCCTCCAGGTGAGTTCGTTAGTTTTTACCGAACAGCCAAGTTTTTAGGTCCTTCCTGAAATTTAAACGGTTCGGTTGACATCGCAGAGGACATGGCATTTGGTTCCATAATTTTGCTGCACAGTAAGATAGGGTTCGACCTCCCCATCTGACCTTCCGCGTTTTTGGAATACAAACAAGACCTTCTCTAGATGATCTGAGTGTTCTGACAGGAAGATATCGTGTGAAGAGTTTCCCTACTTCTCTAGATATACCTCCATAGAGGGCCTTGTGTACTAAACATAGGGCTTTAAAGTTAGCCCTATGTCAAACCGGGAGCCAGTGTAAAGTTTTAATAGCCTCTGAGGTGGGGCGGCCCTTAGGTATATTCATAAGTAACCTAGCTGCCGCGTGTTGCAATGATTGGAGCTTTCTCTCCTGTGCCTTGCCAATTCCAACAAAAAGGGCATTACAGTAGTCTAGTTTTGATAGAAAGAGTGAAACTACAATTGTCTTTTGAAACTCTGTTGTTATAAAAGGGAAAATTTTCCGTAGCGTTTTTAGAAGGAGGAAACAGGAAGAGGTTAGCTTATTAATATGGGCGGATAGGTTTAGCTGATTGTCCAAGGTGACCCCCAGGTTCTTTACCTTTGAAGTGGGGGTAGGGTAGAGTCCCGCCTCCTTTGGCCACCAGCTAGTATTCCATACCGATGGACCTTTGCCAAATTCAAGGACCTCGGTTTTGTCAGTGTTAATTTTTAGGAAATTTGAGCTCATCCAGTGCATAATGTCAACTAGGCATGCATGATAACCAGCAGCTACAACATCTAAGGGCTCTGTAACTGAGATGGTAAGCTGAGAGTCATCAGCATACATAATTAATGAGAATCCATGTTTTCTAACCAATCCGGCCAATGGGGCGACATAAATATTAAAGAGAGTCGGGGAAATTGCAGACCCCTGTGGAACCCCACAGGGGAGTTGAAACATTTCAGATCGCACATTCTCCCAGTGTATATTTTGTTGTCTGGTATCCATAAAAGAGGTAAGTAGATTAAGTGCAGTGCCCTCTATCCCTATCTCTTTAAGCCGTTGCGCCAACACCGTATGGTTTACGGTGTCGAACGCCGCCGACAGATCTAGTAAAACCAGAATAGCTTTATTGCCCCTGTCTACCGTCCTCCGAATCTCCTCAGTTGCCAACACCAATGCTGTCTCTGTCGAGTGACTAGGCCTGAAACCGTGTTGGATACAGTCCAGCAGGGAGTTCCATAGGATCGCATAGGGGTGCCATTTAACATTTAAGAATGTTATCTCCAAGTGGGAAACTGTTACAAAATTCCTTCTTGGACTTTTTTTTTAAATAACCTAGTTCTTAGCAAGTCAGGAGGAACCAGTCAATCACCATGTTCAAGTAGACCATCCTCAACAGAAAGTTCAGGAGAAACTTTAACAAACGTCTGCAGAGAAAAATGAGCATTTTTCTCCCTCGGCCAACCTCCTTTCACACAATTAATAACTTCACAAAGTAAAACATCTTTTGAAAGTAGATCTCTCCACTCTGTTTCACTAATGGCACACATTTCATCCAGTCCCAGAGAAGCAACAAAACACTCCTCGTCATCATCATCATCAACAATCTCATTGTCAGAGTCAACAGGTTGTCTATAAAAAAAATCTGCTCTGACATTCCTTTTTCCAAGAATATAAGTGACCTCAAAATCATATTGTAACAGTTTAGTTGACAAACGTGCAATCCTCGGGGTATGTTCCTTCAGTTTATCACCAGGAACACTCTAAAAGGAATGCTTGTGGCCAGAACATTATGGCCCAAGTATTCTAAACCTGGAAGGGAAACACTACATATACCCTTAAGGGCCCATTGTTTCCAACAGATAGGAATTCAGATTCGGAATTTTGAGAGATTTGTTATGCCATATAGAGGATTCTAGGAATTGTTGTATCAGGGATAAGGATAAGGGAAGACACAAAACTAGAATACTTCTAAGTTGATCTGAATTGTCTTTGCCACGGAAGTAGAATATTTAATCCCCAAACACTGGATGTTGTGTGGAGAACATTTAAGCCTAGTACCATCAAACATACTCTTCATACAATATTAATTGAGAGGGAGTACTTCAGATTTTGAAAAATTCAGTTTGTATCCAGATAAGTATAATGATAAATGATTAGTAAAGGCCGCAATTGATGTTTCCGGTTGAGAGACATAAATTATCACATCGTCAGCATAGTCTTAGAACTTAATCTCAGTATCTTTATCTTGAAAGTCATAAAATGATGGAGAATTACATAATGTGTGAAAGAAGAGCTCTAAAGATAAAATAAAAAGCAACGGGGAGAGAGGACATCCATGTCTGGTACCACGTAAAAGGGGAAAATAAGAATATTGGGAACTATTTAGAAAAACGGATGTCCTCGGTGAGGAATATAATAAGCTTACATATTTAAGGAAGGTTGGACTAAAACCATGCCATTGTAAGGCCCGCATCATGAACTTCCAATTGACACAGTCAAAGGCTTTTCGGCATCTAAAGTCACAGCAGCCATAGGAGTAACAGTAGAAGAAACCATATGTAAAATATCCAGAAACAGCCTACAATTGTCAGTCATGTGTCTACTCTTGACAAATCCAGTCTTCTCAAGTCGAACCATATCAGTAATTAAAGGAAAAATCCTAATTGATATCATCTTGGTGAAAAGCTTGCAATTTAAATTAATAAGGGAAATGGTCCTAGAATTTGCACATAAGAAGGGGTCCTTATCTTTTTTGGCATCAAACAAATCATAACCTCTAAAAAGGTCCTTTTAACTTCATTTTGTGAAAGAAAAGACTGATACAAATTAAGTAAGTGGGGAAATAAAAGATAGGAAAAACAAGAGTAGAATTCAGCTGTAAAGCCATTGGGACCTGTGCTTTATCGTTAGGTATGTGCTAAGAGCAAACTTTAGTTCTGCAAACAAAATAGTAAGAGTAAAAATCGGAATCCAGTGCCTCGTCAGTGGGAAAGTGGTTTGGTGTATAAAGATTTGTATAGAAATCAGTGAAGCCTTTCAAATAATCATTGTTTTTAAAAAGAGAATTCCCACTCCCATCTAAATTCTTAACAATTTTAGACTTTTGAGATTTAACTTTCAGATAATTAGCAAGTAGTTTGCCTGCCTTGTTGTATCCCCCTAAAAACTTGGAATTGATTTTTAACAGCATACCGGAAGCCTCTTCAGTTGACCTTTTATTAAATTCAAATTTAGCACTCATTAAACGCTGTAACGCAGTATCATGCTTAACAGTGAAAAATGTGTGTTCTAGCTGTTTATTAGATTGAAGTAAAATAGAGGATTCTTTATTAGCTTTCCTCTTTTTGATTGAAACATAGTTAATTTTATGACCACGGGCGGAAGCCTTGAAAGCATCACAAACAACGTAGAATGGGATATCGAGGGTAGTGTTATGTAGAAAAAACTCTTTTATAAAACATTCAAAATTCCTTAAAAACTCTTTATCCTTCAATAAATTATTATTAAGCTGCCATCTGTTAGGCCTAGAGATCTCAGGCAATAAATCCAAATCCATTATCACCGGAGTATGGTCTAAATTTAAAATTGACCCAATCTCAGCATGTGTAAGTGAAGCAAGTAGAGGAGGTGAAAGGAATAGGTAATCAATTCTGGATTGGGATGTGTGTGTTAGTGAGAAGAAGGTATACACTAAAATGTCTGGAGAATATATTCTCCAAGCGTCCACTAATTCCCTGGAATGAATAAACTGTGTAAATGTTTTCTGCATTTTGTTAGGAGCATATTTAACTTGAGACTTCCTATCCAAGAACATCAACAATTTGATTAAGGTCACCACCAACTATTAAATTAGCATTAGAACAGGAGTCAAAACACCTTACATCTAATTTTAGAAGTGTACATTGATACGTGTGGGTTCGTAAATGTTTAATATAGAAATAGGCATACAGTGCAAGGTAGCATGAATTAGAACCCATCTACCATTTGCATCATTTTCCACTTTCTCAACCACCAAGGGACAGGATTTATGGACCAAAATATTAACCCCAATTCTGTGGTTAAGGGCTTGGGGAACAGAAAATGTGACCAACCTAATTTTTGTGCAATGAGTTCAAATCTTTATCAAGTAAATGTGTTCCTTGCAATAGAGCAATAGTACATTTAAGGCGAGCTAAATGGGACAAAACTCTTTGCTTTATAATAGGATTAAGCAATCCCTTAACATTCCATGAAATAACCCTATGGGAGTTCACCATTGTAATACTTTAATGATCGTATTGAATCAATATAACCAAAGAATTATGAAACCAGCATTAAACTCTCTAAGAATATATTACACATAAAATGATTCAGGCATAACAATCAATGAAAAACTGTGAAACATAGTGAAATTCAAGAGAAAAACGGAAGGAAAAATGCAAGAGAGAAAGTGGAGAGAAAAGAAAAGGAAAAAAGCAGAATCTCTGATAGAAATATTGAAGATGACAAAAAGCCAAACAGCTTTAGTCATGAGGAGAATAGAAACACATACATCGTGAAGAGAATATAGTGAGGAGGTGGGGAAGCGAAAAACTGAAGACACTCAACAGGCAAACATTTATAAAAAAAAATTATGAAAACAACATCGAAGACAATCAATACTATGAAAAAGAAACAGAGAACCTGGAGAGAGGTAAACACATTTCAACCAATCATTTTACTAAGGTCAACAAGAAAACACAATACATATACAACAATAGAGATGCATTATACATAAAAGATCAGCGAAAGCAACTCACCAAACATGAGGAAAATGAGAAACGATAGGCGTAGGAAGGGAGGTATACGGAGGGCAACACATCAAACCAACGGAGGAAGTCCAGGGAACACAACCTATGACTGTAAAAGGGAATAATAGATAATAATATTAACAAACTAGACCAATTAAATGAAGAGAAGAACCATAAAACAACAACATGAACATTAAAAATGCAACCATTATAGCATCATATTTAAGATCTCAAAATATAATGAATGACATTTCATAAAAGCGGATGAAGATCAAGGCCCATAGCGGAAGAAGCATCTTAGAAACCAGAAATTCAGTAATTCCCAAGCTCCATTGCTTCACCCTTGTGCTGGAGAATAAACTTCCTCAGGTCATCTGGGCAATCAAAAGAGAAAGTTCGGTCTTTATAGGTGACTTTAAAGAAACATGGGTGCACCAGTCCATATCTTGCGCTCAAAGATCATAAAGTTGGCGGGAAAAATAAGAACTTCTTCCGGCAAGCGGAAGTTGCTCCTGACACATCTTGAGAAATAAATACCTTCTGACCAGATCATAACATTTGTTTTCTCTGCTTAGCTGCTGATAACACCATAAGAAGCTCAGTATATTCTAGAAAAATAACAATTATTCCTCTAGGATGGCCAGAACTTGAAACAGTTGAAGGTTTAGGGCCAATACGATGAGCACGCTGCAAATTAAGGTGTGTTCCCTCTTTAAGACCCACCAGCTTGGAGATATGTACCCCAAGAAAAGCAAGCATGTTCAGCCCCACCGCTCCCTCCGGAATACCATAAATTCAGAGATTATTACACCTATTCCAGTTTTCCAAGTCCTCAGTCTGATTCTTCAAGATCGCTATCTCCTTAGACATACTATCAATTTTGGTGGCCGCATCCTGCACATCACTGATCTGGTGTTCAACATCAGACACCCTGGTCTCCAGCGCAGACCACTTTTCCTCAATACATTGGAGTGCAACATTAGTTTTCATTACAAAGGTTTCAGATGTTTTATATCTTCCATAAGATCCTCCAAGGTCAGAGGCAGATGAGACTTTTTAGGGGAAGCAGGATCCTTTTTCTGCCTTTTAGTGGGAGAAATGTTATCCTTGCAAGAACCATGCATGACTAAAGATGAGGTAGCAGCCTTCAAAGTAGAGGTGGGAGAGGACTCCAAAAGCATGCACCACACAAAAAAGGATATCAAAAATATGTGTGCAAGCCCAAATTAATTTGGAAGGCCAAAAAGCTGAAGAATGAACCAAGTGTATAATTATATAAATTGCATCAAAAATATCTGTAGGAGTCAGCCTTGTCTGTTATCCATATACACGCACTGTGTAAAGAATGACAAATTGGTATGAAAAAAGCCATCTGGTAGATTGCTGAAGAAGATTACAAAATATTCAAAACTAGCATGGACTATAAAACAGGCATATCCATTCATAATTCTTCAGTGCACTATTAAAAGTACACAAAACAGGCAAAGAGCACAATATCCAAAAGCCTGCAGTATAAATACCTCACAAAAGTCAAGTATTTTGTGCCATTAAAGAATCAAAGGCCTGGTGCATTAGCTAGCATCCAGCTAACACAGTGTGGGCAGTAAAGAAATATCAAAAGATTATTCGAGGACCACACACCTCTGCCAAGGTCGTAAAAAAAAAGCCACACGTTCCTCAGTGCCGACCGGCAGGCAAAACCGGCTCTGACGTGCTCCAGTGGGAACAAAATGGCGACCGCGACCACCGGCTCTGAGGGGCGCGACGCACGGTAAAAAAGAAGAGGTAATCCGCCCCAATAGTCATAAAAAAGAAAAAATACCTTTTCACCCTGCATTTCTGCACCCGTCTCCTTCTTAAAGTGGCACTTTCCGTGGATGCCGCCGCCTGTAACACAGAGAAGTCCTCAATGCTGAGCGGAGCTTCAGCAACCCGTGGCCATCTTCCGGGCGGTTCGGCCATGTCCCCTCCTTCTTGGACATTTTGAAATATTTATTAGAAGACAAATTCACTGGTAAAGTTGGATTTGTAATAACTATTTCGGAAAATTAACTATTAGAAAGTACCTTTTACCTGACTAAAGTCTATTGATGCCCATTCGCTTGTGTTTTAACTGTCATCCAAGAGCTGAATGGCCCCCTTGATCAAATTTAAACCTACTCCCAGAGCTAAGACAAAGGACTTGGGTGTGGGGAGGTGTTTTATTCCTCTGGCAGCATGACTCTCTGGACTATGATTCACTTTGAAGAGATCTACCCTGTCACAGGCAAATGTTTGCTGACACCTGGTCAAGGCTCTTCTTCGTTCCACCAGACAGGCAGACACTGATCCCATTGAGAGAGGAGCTACTCCCAGAAATGTTTGTGAGTGACCACAGAGGAGGGTTGATAATTTCCATGACTACACTTCTGGAGTGGGCCCACAGGCTATGCACAAGGGGAGAAGGTTTTCGCAACCTTGGATTTAGGCAGAGAGAAGCACGGTGGAAATGTTTGCAGTACGGTACAAAGGAAGTGCTGCAAAGGCAGGTAGCGTTACGCAAGGGAACATTTGCTCTATTGGTTAGAGAGGGGCCAGGAGTAATCCACGCGCACAGGCTGATGCCATGCAAAATATGTGGCACCAACAGTACTCTCCTCAGAACAGTTTCTAAACTTTTGAAAGAACAAAAGAGGAATGTATCTGTTGTCTGTGGCCTGCGAAAGCTCCTAGAAGATTGGACCCAATATCCCCATCATACCCAGGATAAAGGAGTGGACTCCTAGCGCCACAAGACTGAACTCCTGTTCAAGGACCAGGGACAATATGTTTTGACCCCATATGAATAAAAAGGGTCTCTTCAGGGCCAAGTCATCTGGCTCAGTACCTGCATATATCAGGAGACTGAAACCCTGACCAAACGTCAGTCTATATACAACCTGCTTATCAGTATTTCACTAGCACATGCGGCTAGAAAATTGCCTAGTAGAATCGCTCAACAATGAGTAGTACATATGCTGTGTATCAATTCACAAAAGTCCATACCCCAAAACTTGGTTAAACCTCAATATGCACAACCACATCCTATGAAATGAAATCATACTGGATTACAGCCATGTTTGAGCGCATGTGTGAACCAATCATCCAAAGAGGGCTACTCACCTGCTCTATTTAAATCATACAGTGGTAAAGGTGAGTCTATCATATTCATGCTAATCAAGTTCAGACCCATCTCTACCAAAGACACTTGTCCAGAGTCACACATTATATCCAATCACTATATCATCCTGTGTCAAGTGACGTATTGCTTAATAGTGAACTATGACCTAATAAGATGAGTACTCAAGAGAATGTACATTTGCATTATCAACACCATTTATGAACTAAAGATCTGTGGGAAACACACCTCTGAGCGAATTTCTTCAATCACTTGCAAGGCAATACTTCAAGGATGCCCACAAAGGTCCCAAAAACATTTTGAGAGATCTATAATATATAAGTACACTCACAAAGAGGTATCATCTGATAAACGAGTTCTATCGTACTGCATAGGTGCCCGTGTGGTCTCATGCATACTATGCAAAGGGCTAAGAGTCCCAATCATGCTACAATACTTCATGCCTAGTAATAGTAGTAATTTGTTTATTCACATAAGTTAATTAAAATCATTGCATCACAGTCATAAAATAGAAAAACCATGATATTAAATCACAAAACTTAGTGCTAAAAACATCAATTGCTTTCATGTCTGGTTCAAAGGTTTTTACATAAAGCGTTGCGGCGGGCACTTGTGTCAAATTTCTAGAAAGGCAAGGTAGCTTCAGGTAAAGTACAAGAAGGCATTTAGTAGTCTGGCCTCACAGTGAGGCAATCCGTAGTGCAACCTTGCTCGTTCAGTAAAAAACTGTGCCCATATATACTCTGCTTAAAACATGTGGGAGTGTCATTACGAATGGAGTGCAGAGTACATCGCTGATCAATATGCTACGGTCAGCTCCAATCCATGCCAAATATGTATATGCTGTTTAAAAAATGCAGGAGCATTACTCCAATGTGTCGAGCTAAATGCATCCCTGATCAGCATGCTGTGGTCATGAAACACAAAGTGAGAGCGTTGTGTAAATACAATGTACTGAGTGCATCGCTGATCAATATGCTACGGTCAGCTGACAATCATAGCAAGCACGTATACGTTGCTTATAAAATGTGAGAGCGTTATACAGGTGCAGCCTGCTGTGTGCCTCCAGATCAATCTGTTACGGTCTGCTAAAATCCTGCTGAGTACACATCGCCCCATAATAGCCGTTAGTTGTGCTAAAACCATTATGGTACATTTGGTCAGATCATTATCTGTCTCACTGTAATGGAGTGAAATTATTGGTGCTCATGCATCAACCCATATATTTACAAAGGTGTGGCTTATGTTTGTTATATAAATCAAAGTAAAACAAAAACTTACTGAATCAATGACAATTCCATTGTCACAAAGTTAACTGCAAACCATCCGGTCTCGCAAGAATTCAAATAATCTAAACATAAAAGGTTGCAAATATTTAATTCTATGTCAAACGTACACACCAGGTAGCAAGCAACCATCTGTATACTAGAATTTACTAGTTTCCAAGTGCAATGGTTCATATCCCTCCACTCTGCCTGCCACAGTCATCTCGTGCAGAGGAAGGAAGATGCAGCGGTGGTCGCCATTTTGGGAAGAAGTATCAAATCCATTAATCTAACATGGTACCACAATGTTCCCTTTTGGCCAGATAAGCACAACCAAAATGTGTCAGGTGCCTAGTTCTATAGTCAAGCAACCATACCCACAGTGAGTGAAACCTACTTTTCAATATGAGAAAGTTGTAGTTGGCTAACTACTGCATTATGTATACATATAGACATACTCTCTTGTAAACCTGGAGTGTGAATGATGTTATAACTCAGTGACAGAACAGCACTTGTACATGGGATAGGTCACAGAGACCACATGTTCCAAGGTGCTCATGGTCCCAAGTTATGAACAGAGTCCAAAGAGTTGTTGAGGCAGGACCAAGATGTACCTGAGGTTGTTTACGTCGTTCAGTCCAGTCGAAGTACTTTTCAGCATGCCCATCCATTTACATTCCCTGTGATCGAGGACATCATTGATGTTGCCTCCACGGTTGTCAAAAGTTACCATCTCCACCACTTCCCAGTACACATCATTCTCAGGTGTTATAGTTCTTGGTATGGTGCACCAATGGAGCCCCTTCGACCTTGCCAGGGATCCTGCTTCTGTGTTGAGCAATGTGCTGCTTAACCATTTGCAATGTTTGTCCTACATTCATTTTCATACATGGACACCTTATCACAACTGTAAAATTTGCTATTGGAGAATGCCCTCAGTGTGAAAGTCCTATTCGCTATATCCAGGGTCTTGGTGTTAGCGGTTAAAGTACACTCTATACAACCTCCACATCTATGATGTCCCACCAAAGTAGGGTGGCCCCATATTGTTCTGATGACATTTTTGGGGGGAGGTCCTCTATGTGCCCTAAGCACGTGGTCCCTGATATTTCGGGTCCACTTGAAAGCAAATAAGGATACTTCCTTACTAGTGTTGCTAACCAGTGTCCAATTCCTCTTCACTATATTTTGTAGTTCGTGGCTAGTGGGAGAGAACATGTTAACCATCACTATTCTTTCATTGTTGTCCCTTATCCAACGTGTCAAGGTGGCCTCCCTAGGGCAGAACCATGCATGTTTCATAGCTCTTGTCACAATATTTTTGGGGTAAGCCTTATCCAGCAATTTCATTTTCAGTTCTCCTGCCTTCTTAAAAAAAATCTTCAAGCCCCTAAGGTCCTGGACACTTGACTGGTCTCAATGTGTACTTCTCCTAACATAGCCTAAAGCCTAGAACTTAGAAGCCCTTTAGCTTCAAAGAGCTCAGTAGGGCCGATCAAACTAGCAAGCCAATCAGTTGCAGCTGGGCCAAAGATTCAGGTTTCTCCCGCTCTGATTCAGCGGTACCTCACAGAGAAGGTATTCCGCCTCGTGGAGCCCTCTTTGGCTACAGTCTGCATGTAGCTCTGCTGGACAAATCAAACCTTCAAAAGAGTCCAAAGGTAGAAATCTTCACTGGGTGAAGGCGCCAAAAGTATCTGGCTGACAAGGGACCTCCTCTTGGCACAAAATGTAAATTTCTCCCACTCTGAAGTTTCCCGCCAAAAGCCAATGCCTCCATCAAGACCTCTTCATTCAACTTAGCTCATGCATAGTTGGGAAAAGACTAAGAGTTGTGGTTATTCTTGTCTCAGTCATCATATTCTTTGACACATATTTGTGAGCCAATATATATAGCAGATCTTTCACTCATACATCTTTGTAAAACTTTTCCATGTTATATAAGCCTGGAAAAATATATGTGTGATGTCTATATAACACCCTTCTATTTGTAGCATGTGCAGGCATTCGGGTAGTAACCATGTAATATATAGGAACAGTAAAAATATGAAGGAGTGCACACCTATAATCTATGAGTCACGTGTGCAAAGGACCACTGACCAGTTAAAGCTCTATGGGTATGTCTGTGACCATGATCATCACACAAAAAGGTGTACACATTGCTTGACTCACGTAATAGGAAGATATCTAAAGTCAAAGAAATTCATGAAAAGGACTATTTGTTTCCATTGTGTGAATATCTAAAGGCACATGCACATTTGTGTCACAGAATACCTTTCAAAGTAAAGCATGTTGACATTGACAACCAGCATGCTGTAAGCAGCTGCTGTTTTGTGTTGTGGATTGTGTAGGACGTGAGTGCAGGTGTGTATTTTAGGAGGTGGAGGTTCTGAATAGTTTTCCAGTGCATGTATATATGTTTTGTGTCCCAAATCTCTCCAATGTGGTGCATTCCTGATCCTCAATGTGTGTTTTCTAACAACAGTGTATTTTTTTGTCATTTTTGTTATGCTCTTATTTATCTACTGCTTCATCGATGATGTGCTTTTAATGCAAAGAAGTTAGTGGTCTTGATTAATCTTAAAGCTCATTAAAAGCCATGGATGTTGGGTGCTGGTGGCAGAGAAAGGCTGGACTGCTTCCTGCATGAGAAGGTGGGAGCATATTCAGGATAAACTGGTAAAGAGTGGCCGTTAAATACAGTACTGTAGGACTGATGCTGTTGCCCGGGAAGGGAACCTACTGTACCACCTTGGGAATGAGGTTGAATGACCTGTAGGAATGTGATTCGCCCTCTGCAA
The DNA here is from genome assembly GCF_964204655.1 of Triturus cristatus. Taxonomy (NCBI): domain Eukaryota; kingdom Metazoa; phylum Chordata; class Amphibia; order Caudata; family Salamandridae; genus Triturus; species Triturus cristatus. The sequence goes on along the minus strand of NC_140594.1, from coordinate 335,214,177 downwards.
TATATTGTGTTATTATTGTCAAATGTTAAATTTTATGTGCCCCTGTGCTATGCAACATGATATTCTTGTATTTTACTCTGTTGATGTGCAACTTACAGCCTGATTTTAAGTTTTGATGCTGCAGGAGTGGGCGGCATGCCACTGCCATGCTCCTGCCCCACCAAAATTCACCACCGCCCGCCTGCCACATTACAAGTATTTTTGTGATCTGGTGGGTGAGTAGCATCGTGGCAGTGCAGTTTAAAGGCTCATACTGAGCCTTAAACTGCACTGCTGAGGAACTGCCAGTGCACAATCCTGCATGGGAAGGAATCCACTATGTCATGCTTTTATTCCAGTGCAGGAACAGGGGGTGCAAAATACAGGTGGGGCACAACATGTGCCCCCCTGCATGCACCCCCGTGCACAAAAGCAAGAGGAGGACATGTAGGGCCCCCTGTCTTTCTTCTCTGGATGCAGTTTAATGGAGGAAAAACGTACATGAGGTTAAACACTAGACTATACTCTTTGCTTGTCTGTCATAAAAAAGGAGACAAATATTTAATTACGTAACTATGAATTCCATGCTTCATATAAGAATGAAACAGTATTGCAATAAAAATGTTCAACTTCTAAGGCCCAAGTTCTGAAAGGTGTCACAGAACACAGCAACCAACATTCTGTGCAGTGTTATGTGACAGGGAGAGAGCTGGAGAGCGCCATATTCACAGAGATATTGCTCTCTCCTCCCCTCACACTAGCGCTGATTTCATGTGCTGTGCGCCAGGCGCACACTTTAACTCCATAGTGTTAGGGTGCATGCCGGAGTCTACCAAAGGCTTTGTACAGGTAGGGCCTTCCTGTTCAAAATGCTATGGCTAGACAGACCTTAAAGCTGTTCCTACTTTGTATGTGTGCTACACAGTGCAGCACGCATGCAAAGTAGGATAAAAAGGAGAAATGAAAACATTCCTCTTTTTAACATCTGCGTTCCAGCGGCATTCATTTTTATGCTAAACCCTGTCTACTCATGTTAGTAGATACGTTTAGCATCAAAAGAATGGGTGGTTGCATGGCAACGCCCATGCACCACCCATGTGTTGCCCTCTTGACGTAAAGTAATGCAAAGCAGTGTTTCACGCTGCTTTGTGTTACTTTGCTATATAAACCAACGCTAAGATCAATTAGCTTTGGTTTGTTAATCTACAAAAAGGTTTAGCGTTGGATAGCATAAAAAAAATAACACAAACCCAATGCTAAACCTTTGTGAATCTGGGACTAAGTGTCTCTGTGTGTCTAGTTGTACTAATTCTTTGAGACAATGGAACTATCCATCCTTTTTCTGTTGCTCGTCGGCCCTGCAAAAAAATAATATGTGAGCTACTGACTCTTCCTCTGTATGGCAAACGGGACCGAGTAAAGCGATAACTTCCAACTTTGACCAATTTTTATTGAATATTTTCATATTCAAGGTGTCATATCTGCACTGTAAATAACGTTTTTTTGCTAGTGGGGAGTGAAACTAAATCCATAAAAGATGCAAAATGCAGGAAAAGGTTTAAACCCAAGAACATCTTAAACCCAATCCCCTGCTTGCATGATCAAAATGTCTCCTCCATCTAATAAGTCCAGAGAATTTCTTTGATGACATGCCTAGAACCGGAGATCAAATTCTCTGTCTGATACCAGAATCTTTAGAGACCCAATTTTAAGAGAGAAGACTTTACAGAATGCAACCAGGGAATCTTTAGACTGTCTGACAGCTTCAAAATGTCTTTGATCCCTGCTCCATAGGAAACAAGTTCTTTACTTGCCCATAATCGATGCCAATAAAATAAAGATCGGCTACATATCTTCAGTCTCATCTTCCAGTGGACCAAATATTTATGGACAGGGACAAGAGGGTACACAAGAAAAATATGATCCAGCACACCATAAAGATTAAATATAGTACAATAAGTAAATTCCAACAGAAGTGAGTCCAATCAGCAGGTTCCGTTTAAAATTTCTTTATTCAATATTCTTCTTAAAATCTGCGTAGCCAACGCGTTTCGTCCATACGGACTTCTTCAGGGCAAAATGCTTATTTCTACGCACTCTTCTTTATATATTCCCACAGGTGTGGAAGCAGGATGCGTTCTTTCCTATATGGGCCACAATTGGTTTTTGATCGATTTTGAATTTCCTAATGCGAGATTCTCTGTATGATATTTCCCAGTTAGGGGTAGACACAATATTTCTAGCTTCCCAGTCCCAAGAGAGACCTGGAAGGACTGCTCTTGGGACTGGTAAGCTAGAAATATTGTGCCATTGGGGTACTTTTACAGAGACCTGGGACATGCTAACTTTGTGTGATTTGTATCCTTGTCTACCACTCATTGTTTCTCCACCTTGCTTTGGGATTGTAGTATCGATTCACATCAATGCCCTACTTTGCAGCCGGATGCTAATTGCGGAGCCATTTGTGGCACTGTTGCTAAGGTCCATCTTAAGGCTAGCAAAAGGTCATCTTTGTGTGACCAGAATATGGCTTTGGATTCCGGACTCACTTCCAAGTTATCCTTGTTGCTAGGCCCTGACAGGAAGGGTAAGCTGCTGAGCTGCAATATAGCCCGGCTTGCCACCAAAATACAAATGAGTAGAACTTCCCCTTGCAGATATAGGCCCATATCTTTTCTGGATTCCGCTGTGAATAATGTCGTGGGACACTGATAACCATATCATTTCCTATGACCAAGATGGTTTCAGACATGGTTTGGGCATTCAAGAGTGTTGTGTGGTTCCTATAAAAAGTATACAGGATCTGCGCATTTAGAGAGCATACACTGTAGGATTGGTGTCAGACAAACTCTTATCACCCCCACCAGGTATGTTGGCCTTTAGTACCAACTAGTTCACAGTGCCACTAGAATCTCCTCTTACCAAGGAGAGAATAGTTCCTGACAGACAACGAACATGCCAACCCTGATCCCTCAGGACCGTGGAAACAATATACTACCTTTCACTTAGTCACTCGTGTTTACTTAGTCCATGTCAGAGAGATACACAGAATAAACTGACTGGGCGTTTTCAATTAGCCTTTATTGAACAGTTGTTATTCTGTTGTAAAATAGATGAGCTGCAACAACTGTTAGACAGTATAAGATCTAAATGATTAACAGTACTATAAAGGTAAATGGATGGTATACTTTTACCACCTTACTATAATCATGAATACATTCAAGTATATAAAACACATGATAAAAACAGTTGTACTCCTACGATGTCTCCCTAACTAGAAGCACCTAAAAATACCTACCCTCATTTAACAGATTTTCTGGTGTTGGAAGGAGAGCTTTTCCCTGCTAATGGCACTGATAATTCACAGCGGGTTGCTTCCAGTAGCCCCCTCATTGTTAATACTAGAATATTATGGTCACTATCTTTTCTATTATTGTCATATTATCAACTACAGGCCATAACCCAAGTTCCGTCAATATATTCTCTATATGGCTCCAAAAAGTAATTGAGATTACATTTATGGTGAAATAATCCAGCTAAGGGAGTTGCACCATTACAGGCCCGGAGGTCACAACTTAGAGTAAATGTCGTAAATTGAGGTGCTCTCACAGACCATTTGACCAAAGGTAGGTCTAGAAATCTTATTCTCCATTTTTTATCAATGTAATTTGTGAAATCACAAAGCAATGGTCAGGGTTTGCATGTACAGTTAAAATCACCACCTATCAATATAAGACCTTTTGCAGAATCAGCTTCTATACAGCTATCTACTTGATGAGTTGTAGGTGTCTCTCTCTGACAATCTAATAATCTGTTATAAACATAAAGACCCTGAGCCTGTAGTCCTTAAATAGTTCTAAAATTATACTGATAATGTCATTGGAATTGATCTTCATTTCTGTGATCTTACAGCACATAACCTTTCCCAAAGGGCTAAGGTATCACGGCTTCCCGATTCTCCTAAGGATCTGGGCGATGCTCAAAGGGGTCCACCTCCTGACATCCCCAAACTCTGATTCAAGAAGCTCCAGAGTGTTGAGGCAATCAGGCGAGGGAAAGGATAGGGTAGGAGCTGCGTGGGAAGGGACACCTGCAAAACAAAGAACATGCAATTTCTAAACACTCACAGGCTACCTACTCTCATACGGTCTCACTAGTTATTCCTCCTACCTGCCAAGTATCTCCCTGACGTTAGTCACTCTAACCGTACCAGTCTTCTCTCACAGATGGCAGGGCAATCCTATATACTGAAAACAGAAAAGGCAAGCAGTTTAACACAGGAATCCCTAACGATTCATTCCTATAACCATTCCTCACTCCTTCGTCCCCATACGTACCAAACAACACCTCCCCACACTCTTTGTACTCGGGAACCGAAGAATGAAACTAAAAGTAGCTTAAAGAACCCTTTCAGTCAGGGCTTCTCTCTCCCACCAATTGGTCTCGGATCCTCCAAGGTTGAACCCAGCTTCCACTCAGTGGTTTTCCACGGGCTCCGGACATCAGCCCAACAAAAGAAAGTGATTGGCCGGCTCCACCCACATGGCTGCCAGATGGCCACTAACGAGTAACACAGCTATAACATAAAACTTTATCAAAAACGGATGTCTTGACTCCTGCAAAGGTTTTGGCCACCGTGAGAACCTCCACGGCTTACTTGCCACTGTTGGCTGGCTTCTCAGGCAACGCGGTTGCCGTGATACGAAATCCCCGTCTCCTTTACTTCAAAAGGCGCCTTTCAGCGAGTCCCAAATTTAACCGGAAATGCTCCGATAAAACGTCCTGTGAACACCTGCCGATAACCCACAGCAGGTTCAGGAATGGTTACACGAGTCTCTCCTCCTACGTCGGAAGAGTGGAAAGTCGAGCCGCAGCAGCGTGAATGCCCTCTGCTGCTCCCAGGTTCCAGAATCACGAACAACGCCCTGACGCGTTGTTCGTGTCTATAAAGTCTTCAGCCCCTCCCCTCATCTGGGGTTGCTGGGACTTGTAGTTCCTCCTGAATGGTAATCGGAACTACGTAGGCGCCCTGGCCCTCAAACCCTGACATAAGGCCCCTGACTGCCTCCCCTTCTCTAGATGTACAGCAGGCTTGGAGTAAGAGGAATAGCCTGACCGAAATATAGGGGCAAATTGCAAGGTCTCTTGAAAGAGACAGCTATCAAACCGGTCAATAAAAGTACCCTGGTCAGAATTTCCATATTTATAACCAAGTCTAGCCACAATACATGAAAGTATCTTTAAAAGAGGATGGTCTACAGTTTACTGGGTACTTGGCAGCCTAGGATTATCACTAGGATCCTGCACAGGATTTCTAGAGGAACAGAAGATGAAAGATTCATTTGGACACCATGCAGCAGGATCATTAGCTCCAAGTCTAGGAGACTCATCCATATCAAAATATATTTTATTATGATAGTTGGCTCGGTCACCCCATTTGCACCAATTTTCCCAGAAAAGAGCTCCTCACAGCCTCAGTCGTAATCAGTCAATCATTCTGATCCTGTTCTGATGATCGGTCGCTCCCTCCAAAAGCTGGTGATGGAAGTTTAAACACATTAGGAATAGACTCCCAGTCATCTAATGCTCTATTTCTGATCAAAGTTTCTGTACATGCTTTGCAGATAGCGTGTGCATCATTCGACCTTAGGCCAGCTACTCTTTCTCTGCTATAAAAGGGCAACAGTTATTATATCATTGTCTTCTATGAATTTTGTTCATTTTTCTACCATCGCTATGTCACTCATAGATGTACAATTCCCTGTACTTCACAACCAGCAGAATACTTTGTTTTTTAAAGATTTTTCAGTTTCCCTAGTTCCCTGTTTGAGCCTGGAAACTAATAGCAAAAAGACTTGTGCCTGTTGTGAATTGGTCTGTTTTCAAAAATATCTTCCTTCATAAAATATCCCCAACTGATACTCTCTCTCCCTGCAATTTATAATACCACTGGAACCTCGATAACCGTATATGAATTGGTACCAATGGTTTTGCTTGGAGGTAGGAACAGGAGAATGTGACATAACTCTAGAATATCTTTCCTTATAATTCTGGTTGTAGTTCCAGGGATCCTTACTCTCCCTACATATATCCTGTCTTGCCTAAAAGCCCATGAGCTATCTCTCTACTGTGTCTGTATGGTGTAGTGCTCTTTTCTGTCGCAATCCCTATATGACGCTATTGGCTGCTACTGGAGCAGTGCTTTAGAAGCCTTTTTACTATTATGACAGATGTTTTGCATGGGATACCACCTTATTTTCAGTCTGAATTGCAATACCTGTAGTATACTTTTTGGGGGAGTAGTTATCACCATTTGAGGCTGGTGCATCCTTTTGGCTAACAAGGTTGAGGTCAACTTTCTTTCTAAAGCAAGAATGTTGCTTTTTAGTTCAGCAATTAGCTCAAAAAGATTCTTCAAGGTGCAGTCACATGGGGCTTCCTTTTCAGGGTTCTTCTCCTCCCTCTCTGCCAATTCCAAAACTGGAGATCATTTCTTTCCAAAGGCACATATCTATTCTGACAAATAGTCATCGGTTCAAGAGGAGCTGCTAATGTCAGACAAGGTGGCATCTTCTGAGCTTTTGTCTAGCAAACCTGGGACCATCGTGGGAGAGGTTTTCTAGTTTTCTCAAAGAGTTTTGGAATATGATGAACTCCCGTATTGGATTTAGAACTATTATCATTGAAAGTTGGAATTAAGATTGTCTGAACCGATTCTATTAAGTTGTCAATCTCGCTTAACATACAATTACTGTCGACTGACGGTAGGATGTGTATTATGTTTTTGCTTTTGTTTCAGGGATTCTGCTATGGAACAGAACTATGCTTGGGACCATAGAATGTCAGTAGGCAGGGACTTAGTCACCATACAACCTCAGTACCCGTGAGCCCGAGTCTGACTAGCTATTAGTGGCTCACATGCCCTCCTAACCATAGCCAAAGAGGCAAGTGAATTGACACCCCAGAACACAATTTTCCGACCCTCTAACGGATTGCGATAACAGGACACCTCCTTTCACTCTCACACAGAAACAAAGGAAGTGTGAAACGTTTATTTAAACTATCATGATATAGAATGCAATATTTGTGCCACAATTAGAAAACAAATGCCCAACGTAAATACAGTCAGCATAGTCAGTAAACCATATAGTATGAAAAGCCCACTCATATTATAAGACAGATTAGCCTAACCCCCCTTCCCTTCTACAGAAGTGGAACAATTATACAAAAAAGGTCTCTGGAATAAGTAGCAGACTCCGTATATTAGGATATACAGGTGTACGTTCTACATCTCCGGTACAGCTGTGATTTCCTCTCAGAAAGTCTCTCTCTCTATGTATGTTACATTAGTGTGCATACCTATATGATAAGGCTCATATGCTCACAAACAACAGCTGCACTCATTTGCTGTGTATAGCTGCTAGTGTCTGACCAGAGCAAAATAACAAGGGGCATTGTTGTTTGACGTTGTCTGCTGTGGTCAGACTAAATCTCAGGAAAGTACAGAAAACGAAAACAATTGCAAGTTCTGTGTGAAAATAAAATGTGGTACATAAATAAGTGTATTTATATAGTAACGTACGCAAAGCAAATATGGTCTGTATCGTGCACAGTTAGGCTAACATAGGGAAAACTACAATGGGCCATGTACTGAACACATGACACTTTTTTTGTTTAAATCTCTTTATTGACATTTGTATTTTAACATTCCTGTACAACAATATGTCAAAAAACACAATTGCCAAGCGAGTACATTGCAGTAAACCATTAAGGTGTCCCTGATAACAATTCCAATAGTGTACCATAGTGGGTATGGTACAGCGATATTATCTATGGTTGTGAAACGCTTGAGGAGCAGTGTGAGCAAATGTGTAGACCAAGCACTACTTATTGCAGTGATGTTGTGTGCGCAATATTGCATCGTATTGAACAGTGGGAATTGGGTACAACATAATGAGACAAAATAACTCGACTAATGGAAGGGGAGGACCGCCCGTGACCCAAGGTCCTGAGATGTAGAACGGCTAAGCGACTGCATGTGCAACACATGAAAACCCCCTGTGTCTGCGAGATAGGCAAAGATTGCGTGAGGCAACCCCCTTTTATGACGCTGTGCTAGCTGGATTAGAGTGTCCACGTGGCACTGAGGTGGCCTCTGCTGTTTCCCTCGTGTCTGCTGTAGGTGTGATTGACCTCTGCAGTTCGATCACCATAGCCCCCCCAATCCGTAGCAAGTGGGAACTTGCAAAATCCCAGTAAGTCCTCCCTTCGAAGTGCCATGCCCTCCGCCCTGGCCCAATTGAGCAGAGAATGGCGCCAGGCCAGCACCAGGGGCGCCGCGGGATTTTTCCATCTTTTGGTAATCAGGCGCTTTGTGGTAATTAAACAGAATCTAAGAATCGTGCAGCAGCCTTATCTTTCTTGCTACTTTTGAAGAGATGAAGTATCCACTCCTCCCACTAGAAAGGAACTACATGCTTGGTACATTGAAGCAAGGTGGCTGCCATGTCTGTCCAGTAATCCCCCAGTGCAGGGCAGCGCCAAAGCATGTGTAGGAGGTCTGCTTTGGTCAGGTGACATCTGGGGCATACAGCGTCTTCCCTGTGAAAGAGCTTATTTATCTGAGCAGGGGAAAGGTACACACGATGAAGAATAAAATATTGGATCTGCCGGAAGCGCTGATAGCGAGAGACACTTGTAGGATCTTTTAATATGGCCACCCACTCCTTCTCCAATAGGGGTCGACCTAGGTCTTCCTCCCAGTATTGTTTCAAGAGGATCAGTGATATTGCTGTGTGTTGATGAAGTGAGGAAGTGAACCAACGTATCAGGTGGCACCCTGTGCCCATTACATGTCAGTATTGTAATAGGCGATGTGTGGGAGGTTCGGTTACTAAATTGCCCTTCCTACGTGACAGTGTGAGGCTATGAGGGTGCGGTGCATCGGGAATTGACCCAGCGCAGACCGTCATCTGAGGTAAGGTCTGCATAAGGTATTAGCGCGCCATCCCTAAAGAGGTCTCCTACGTCATGTATAGTTGTGTGAAGATTTAGATTCTGTATATAGGTTTCCCGATTCATGCCCTTATATAGGTACAATTCATATTGCCCTTATTTAGGCATAGAAAATCCAGCCCTTATTTAGGCATTGTCCATGCTAACCAAATACAGGCATGGTCTCCTACATTCGTCCATCCACGTCACAATGAGTTTTTGGAAAACCAGACTCTTAAGCCTTTAGGAATTTCCCTTGCTTGGATATTGATTTCTCCAAGAACTCATTTAGTATGCATGAACATCTATTCCTTAGGGGTTCATTCATGATGTTCCGATGCCCGACTTTTATGTCAATACAGGCATTCCTAAACACCTTTAAGGTATAAATATACCTGCACTTGCCCTGACAAACCATGGTTCCGGTACGGTCCAGCTCGACTGCCGAAGTGTGGTTTGCCACGGCAAGTTTGGAAGGAGATCGAGTTCCAGCCTGATACACTGACCAGACGCTGTCATCCTGTCAGGATTGCTAAACCAAGCCAAGGAAGAAGATGTATTATCAGCACATTAGTGAGGAAATCTAGAAGTAAGCCTCAAGGACTGCAGGGGCGGCGCAATTCATTGTCGAACTCTTTTTCTAAAATGGCCACCAAGAGTAGACTGTCGAGGCAGGAGGTTAGCGCTCTAGTTTCCTGGAAGAATCGTCGAGATGCAGGTGTTGCGCCCGCGCTGTGGCGCACTTCACCTGATATCGTTGGAGAGTGAGGAGTACATTCGTGAGGCGTCGCGATGTTAGTTAGGGATTAAATCTTCGTCGCGCTTCTAGATTCATTGTTGGAGGTTGGAGGTTGGAGGTGGAGTTTGTGTTTCTTGGTATCCTAATTTGAAGTAAGAACTTTCCGTATTTTTGAGTAGACCATGCGCAATACTGAAGACTGCAAGTTTAAGCATGCGCAAAGAAATAAACAGAACTGGGCATGCGCTAGAATTGAATGCTGCTTACTGTCGAGGAGGTAGCGTCAGCTCCAGTAAGAATTAGAGTTTTCTGTGAGAGGAAAATCGGCTCAACTCAGTCATTTCCCTCAATATGTCTTCGCATTAATTTGAGGTTTCAGCCAGTAGTATCAGTAGTATAAAACAAACATTGTACATAGTTATACAGCAAAGACTAATCTACACAAGTGATGAGAGAGCAGGAATACTTCGAAAAATACTTACCAGAATAGACAACGTTATCCACACAGCTGTGACAGGAATAGGTGAGGAGTCTATGGAAAAAAGGGAAAAGAGGAAGAATTAGCGAAGAGGTGTTTGAAGAAATATAATAATCGAATGATTTTTAGTTACAGCACAAGAAGTCAAAATAAAACATTAAGAAGAGAGGCAAGGGTCACACCTAAACGGGGTAGGTGAACAAGGGACCGGATTATTTAATAGTTTAAGGAAGAATAGATATGTTAATCAATGTTGTTCCTTTACAGTAAAAATCACACAACCGAGTAACCAGAAGAAAGCCAGAAGAATCCAACGTCTGAAGCTGAAGAAAGAATCAGACGCAGAGCGACTGTCTCTTCTCTGTCCCATCCCCTTTTCCCCCCTGGGGTTTCGCAGGCGTTCATGCTAGTAATTGCGTGCGCTGAGAAAACTGAGAGGGGCGTTGGGAACTTGCGACATTCTGCTCCTGTGCATTGGCATAGACATTATTCTGACACATCCTACTCGCAGAGAATCCGGCTCCAGTGTTTCTGACTCCCCTTGCGGGGTGTTAGATATTGAGTCCCGGAAAGAGATTCCAACCTCGCACTTTCTAAGGTATGGAGCAGACTAGAACTTAGAGAAACTTTTGGCAAAACTATAGATATAGCTATAGCCAAGCTATACTTTAGAAAACAGCACCTACCTCTTACCTCGTACTACATTTAGGTTAGGTACACTGGGGTAGAACCATTTAGAAGCATCAGATGAGTATCCACATTTTAGCCTGTGTTATTTATGTATGTATTTTATAAATATACGGCATAGCTACAAACCATGCTATTGCAGTATTATTTTATCTTACTGCTGTCTCTGTACATATTGTACTTCGCAGCCTGTCTTACGATTGTAGCAGTCCATATCTCTTGCATTAGTAATAAGACTGTTCAATAAACCCTTTTTATTGAAATGCCTGTCTCTCAATTTCTGTGCAACTCTGTAGAAACGAAGCATGCATGATTGACTGAGTGAAACTGTTATAAATTGTTTCCACGGTTCTGAGATTGTTCCGACTCAAAGGGAAACAAAGTTGTCATGTTTATGCGGTTGTCAGAATCTAATCCCTTCTTGTATATTCAAGAAGTTTCTAGTGACCTCTGAGTTAGCTGGCACACACAAGTAATTAAGTTTAATGTACTCGATAGAGACATACTGACCTCAGTCCTATGTCAAATCTATAGTGTATATTATTCTAATGTGCAGAGCCTATCAGGGATATAGGAACTACACTACATTGCGCCCAACGTTTGGTAAGGCACTAATTTAACGCAGAAACTGAAGTAACTCAGTCGTTCTTTTCTCAGAGACCCCTACTCATAATACTCCATAAGACGTCTGGAGTGGGTAGGGATAATATCCGCCATAGCTGAGTAGGACAAAGATCCTATGTATTAGCTGTTTGATTTGTTCAACGTTGAAGGATACACTGTTGCAAAATTTTGTGCACCTTATCTTTGTTCCCTTGAAACTTGCTCTGAAACTTTCATTAAACAAGGACCGAAAATGGCAGAAACACCGATACTGGTGGAGCTGCGGCTGACCAAGTCACAGCAGCTTTTAATCGTACAGGTTTTCAAGAAACCGACAAGGATGCTGTAATGATCCATCCAAATTTAAGGAGAGCCATCACTCTAAAACTTATAAAACATGGCCTAACACCAAGAGGTGGTAGAGCAGTTTTTGTGATAGAGGCACATGGATCTCACCAGACAGAGGTATTCTACTCATGGATTACATTCCCAGAATCAAATCCAGTTTCACTTCTACAAAGAAGATGATCCACCTGAGGAATATATTCCTTCCGAGGATGTTGAAATTCCACTCACATACCAGGAGCATGAGCTCTGGTTTAAAGGCGCCCTAAAAACATTACAATCACATTACCAGGCTCGGTCCACTAGGTAGACCAGGAGCAACATTGCCGATTTTAGCCGGCTACACACCTAATCCAGAAATTGAAGAAATGTCAGATGTAGAATTACTTGCTCAAATTAAAGAGTTGATCAAAATTTATAGACAATTGGTTCAATTTGTCATGTGGACTTTCACAGTCCAACTACCATTAACCATTCTAAATCCAGTCCCTCATCAGGGGAACACACTAAAAATCACTCCACAGACTTTAGACGCAGTCATGAGTAAAATGCCCACAAAACATGAATAAATTCCGTTCTGGATAGCTCAAAAGAATTACTCAAATAGAACTAGTATTTCCTAATACTAGCCCTTATGAGAAACACAGAATTCTAACAATCTGTTTACCAATGGGAATCACACCACATCTGGAAGACTGCACCACTCGGGGCACAGTCTTCTCTGCAATCTACAAAAAAACACATGGTGTTCCATCCATGGCGGTAATACCTGATGTCCTGAAACAAATTCAAAATGAATACGGGGCAGACCCTGCTCTGAATTTAGGTATGAAGTTACTGAAAAATTTCGACCAGGTCTCAACAATAATATTATCTAACATTAAAGGAGAAGCAGCATCAGTGGCAATCCACCAGAAATTAAGGGAATTTGATGCAACAGAACAAGAACTAGCCAGAATAATTGAAAAATCCTATGAAGAATTAGGCAGAGACAGTTTAGGGGGGAAACCAGTTAAACCACAATAGTCTGAAAGTCCTGATAAGGTCTTTCCTAAAAACACTCCTACCTCTTCTAAAAAGAAGTGGGAAAATAGCAAACAGCATTCAAAAGAGAAGCGTTCTCAATCCCGAGGTAGGTCTCCTCAAAAGGAGCCCTCTGAAAGGAGGTACAACCTCAGGAATAGGGATAATTTGAGTAAACCTGACAGATATCAAGATACTGATACACGTTCCTCTCGTACCTTTCAGATATCATCCCAGACATCCGAAAGAAGAGGACGGTCAGAGAACAAAGAAGAACGCGTAAAGTCCAAAGACGATCAACACGTTCAGAAAACCAAAAATAAACCTCAATTCTCCAAGAAGAAGGTAGCAGGTCTGAAGATCAGACATGCCGAGGATTCTGAGAACGCAACTCAAGAACGGAGAAAGGGATCAGACAATGTTGGACAGTGCAGCAGAAGTTACAGTAGCTCGCCAGAACCTGAAGGGGCTTCTGGAGACAGCGGACATGAATGAGGACATTCAAGTTGAAACTGCAGGCACCAGAGTTAGTTCTCCGCATAGTTTATATGAAATGACACTCCGGATGGAGGGAGACATAACAAGAAAAGTGAAAGCACTCTTTTGGAAGCATCTTTCAAGGGGTTATGATATACTTCCTTTGTTGATTTGCACCAGACTTACCTGCTCATTTCTCCGGTCCTGGGGGTTGCGGCGCTGATCTTTTGCTCCTGACTGCTTCATTACCCAAATGGCCAGAGGGGACTGTATTTCCCAGCATCCCACTCGTGGTGCACGGACACTAGCGTCACCAGTCGGCGCCAGGAGGCGCTTCAAAGGCGGCCGTGGGCTCCCGCAGCGCGGGTCCCGCCTTGCCTTTGTTGATTTGCACCAAACTTACCTGCTCATTTCTCCGGTCTTGGGGGTTACGGCGCTGATATTTTGCTCCTGACTGCTTCATCACCCAAACGGCCAGACGGGACCGCATTTCCCAGCATCCCACTCGTGGCGCATGGACACTAGCGTCACCAGTCGGCGCCAGAAGGCACTTCAAAGGCGGCCGTGGGCTCCCGCAGCGCGGGTCCCGCCTTGCCTTTGTTGATTTGCACAAGACTTACTTGCTCATTTCCCAGGTCATAGGGGTTGCGGTGCTGATCTTTTGCTCCTGACTGCTTCATTACCCAAACGGTCAGAGGGGACCGCATTGCCCTGCACCCCACTCGTGGCGGACGGACACTAGCGTCACTAGCCGGCACCAGGAAGCGCTTCAAAGGCAGCCGCGGGCTCCCGCAGCGCAGGACATGTGTGGTCATACCCGGGCTGCGTCCGGGTGAAGCCCATGCCAAGGGCGGGCCCATCAGAGCCCATCAGAGACAGGAAGAGACTGGGCTGTGCCACCCCTCAAACGTGTGGATCATAAGCATTTCCTAGTAGTTTCTGTTGCTGTTGATAACCGGTTGTTGGTTAATAATGCGTAAGCGCAAGGTGGGTGTGGGCTCAGGAGATGTGGGGACAGTAGACACATTTCTTTTAAGGGCTGAATCAGCGCTAATTCATGAGATTCAGCTAACCGAACATAGGCTGTCGCTGGAACCCCAACAAACATCAAGTAGTATAGTGTTGTCTCCCCTTCCTGAGCATATTGCCACTGATGATGGATCCCTACAATCTAGACAGACCTCCCTGTCATGTTTGCACTCTCCACCTTCGAGCCGGGAAAGCTCGGCCCATGCCCCCAAGACTCTTTGGTCCTCACGAGGAGACAGAAGTCCAGCCAGGTCTGTGGTGTGGAACCGCCATTGAAAAAAAGGAAAGCTCGAGGTCCCTTGAAGTCTATTCAGCAGGTTGCAAGAGCTGCTAAACGCAAAGTGAGTGATAATGGGAGTGAAGGCAATTTAAAGCCCAACAATGTCAGCGAAAACTCACGTACCACAAGTGCTACCACTGCTACATCTGACCCACTATCATGTCTGTCTGAGGACGCATTTTTTACATGGATAGAAAATAAATTCTTAACCTTGATCAACCCGCTATTAGAAAAAATGACTCTGATAGAGGAAAGGTTGGCAAGAATAGAGCAGCATACCTCTAGTGCGCTGTCACTTAATCCTAGTGTGCGGCAGGGAGAAGAGATGGGTTCACTGCCCGTGACCGGAACAGATTCCAGGGCACCCTTAAACATAGTACACTCTCCCCCATCCCCAGCCGTAGGAGTCCCTGTGGCTAACTAAACCACCCATCATACCCAAAGTGTTGTACCCCACTCAGTAGCAGCGACAGTGGGTGACACCAGTAATTGGGTTCCTCAACAACATGTAACTAACAATTTGCATGCCCCAACGTTTTTACACCTCCCCTCGATGCGACACCTTACACAGTTGTTCTGGTCAATGTTCCTGTGTTACCGTCTGCTTCACAGGAACACTGGCCCTCATTGAGGAATAGGGCCATGTTGACCGTTAGGACTGGCATAAAGTATGACCTTTTTTAGATTTTAAAATGGCTCGAAGAGTACCTTAGATTGGCAATTCTCATAAGTCCATGTCTGGCGACTGTGTGATCTTAAGCTTTGGGTCCTCGGGTCTGGTACAGCACATTTTGGACAGGGCCTGAAATCGACACATTGAGACGGACAACATTAATATTCTTCCTCTGGGCTTCTTTTATCAACTGACTGTAAACAGTGGGCGTAGTGTGTGGAGGGTGGCATCCCAACCTTGTGGTCAACACAATTATCCAATTCCCATATGTAACCGTTTTGACATTTTTGCCTCTTGAAACGATTTCGATTGACTCGGATCAAATATCAGCTCATCCTTTATAGACACTCAAGACCACAGGGAACACTGCGAGAATGACTTAGATCTAAATACTCACAATAATGAGGAACTGACTCCATAAAGGAATCCCAAACAGGTAGGGGTTGAACACGGGGGTGGTATCAGCATCTTGGCGGATGCAGGCCGTGATGGGGTGGACATGAGTAGGGTAGTGAGGGAGGAGAACCTACCTGTAAATCCCTCAGAAAGGTTCTCCACGTCCACTAGTATATCTGGCCTCGAGGACTCGGCCAATGCTCACGCTCTCACCCACTCTGTCATTCTCGATAAAAAACAAACTTGTCATTAGTCTGTTGGAAATTAGCGGGTCTTTCTTCTAAAACTTCTTCTATTGAATGGTCTGCTTTTATGGAAGACCACGATATTTGGGCATTCCAGGAAACCTGGGCATTAGAACAAAATTATCACCCTGCGTTCCTAAATTTTTTCAAACCGGCTCTGGTGGGACAGAGGGGTAGACCCTCAGGGGGACTTGTCATCTGGGTTAGACAGCAATCAGGCTACTCAGTGGAGGAAGTTCAGATTGATAGTAGGGATATTATGGTCATTAGACTCCGGATGGCAAACGTACTGGATATCTTGGTCATTAATGTCTATGCAAGAGGGACTCCAGGGGGTACAGGCTGCAGTACAGTTGTGTTCTTAGATGGTTTTCTAGATCAGTATAAGGGATGCAGTAATTTGGTAATCGCAGGGGATTTTAACTGCTCCTTTGAGCCCTTGGATTATGAGGATTGCAACCTTGGTGACGAGGAGGATATCCAAAGGGACATTCTATCCCTTGAACTCCCACCTATTAAAATATGGACCGAGGCCGCTTTACAGCTAAAAGGGCTATGTTTGGAATGGGGAGTAAGGGCAGTGAATGGGAGGTCTAATTCAGATAGGCGGGTCTCTCATACATTTAATAATGGGCTGAGAAGCAGCAGTATAGATTATATTCTACTTAACATAGAATTTTGGGTCTCCCTATTAGATATGGTAGTATGGGAGCGGATTGAAAGTGATCACAACCCCCTTGTACTATTATCATTGCAGGTACGATGTCTTCCCATTTATAACCATCAGGAAACTGTGAAGACAACAGTAGAAGTTCAGCTCACAAACGACTGCAAGAGAGTCAAATGGGCAAAGATTATCGACAATGAAGGACACTTAGAACAGATGAAGGGGTTGGTTGAGTGCCCGATAGCTACCCTCCATAACTGCGATACTCAGGAGGATATAAATGTAACCATTTCACAGGTCCATAATAAACTCAAAACTTTTTTTTATCAAAAAAGTAAATAAACAGAGGAAAGAACCGTGCCCAAGGGTAGCCACTTGGTCTAATAAATCTTGCAGAGAGGCATACAGGACATTCTCAAGAGCCATTAGACTAAAGAGCATGGAAGATATGAAAAAGGCAAGAGCTGGGTACAAGCAAACTCTATCACAAGCTAAAAGGGACTGGGATGAAAACCATTGGCAAGACCTGCTTACAGCTAGCAAGGGGAAAATCATGGTTAATTTTTGCACCTTGTCAAATGGGGTAGTAGCAAATTAAACCAAGCTCCAGTTAACTATGCCACACTGGAGCTGTGGACCTTGCAATTTGAGGCCCAGTTTGCTCTTACTGGAGCTAGCATAGACAAATTTTATATGCCCAACCCTACTGGCGCCCTGCACTTTTCCAGGCTAGAGGTCCAACACGCACTTAAATTAATTCCGAAAGGCAGGGCTCCTGGCCTAGACTGCATACCGGCAGACCTATTCAAGCACTATGAGGACAATTGGGTGACCTATATTCATCTACTCGCCAATGCTATAGCTAGTGGCGCTTCTATTCCTAAAACGTGGTCTGGAGCAGAAATCGTCCCAATTTTTAAAAATGGGGATCGATCTAAACCTGGCAATTACAGGCCAATACATCTTATTGACTGTATTCAAAAAAATGTTGCCAGGTTGTAGCTATGTAGAATCCAGACATGGATAGATGAAACTGACATTATGTCACGACTTCAGGCAGGGTTTCGACCACATACCAGCACCATAGATCAGGTTTTTAGGTTCATGATTATATATTTGCGGGTAGTTATTATAGGAGGGGGCACTATTTATGCACCTTTTATCAATCTTAAATCTGCTTTTGATCTGGTGCCTCGTACTAAAATGTGGAGAGTTTTCCTAGATATAGGGATACCACCTGAAATTATGGCTTTCTTAGTCACCCTACACGACTCTAACTATGCCCAAGTCCGCTGGGGCATGCAGGGGGAAGTTACGGATAAGTTTACAATCTCTAAGGGGGTTCGCCAGGATTGCGTTCTCGCACCAACCTTGTTTTCTTTATTTATTAGAGGGTTGTGCAGTACCTTTTTAACTATCCCACAGACACACCAACATTAGCAGGTATGAAGATACCTTTGTTAATGTTCGCGGATGACACCCTGATAATTTCTAAGATCCAGAAAGGGTTGCAGTCAGCCCTATCTAGGTTCGAGGTGTTTTGCCGCGATCATGAACTGGTGGTAAACGTGAAGAAGACCACGTTTATGGTTCTCCACAAAAGCAAAGCCGTAAAAGGGAGAGTTTTTATGAACAATGTCCGTCTGGAGCAGACGGCCGTTTTTACGTATCTGGGAATTACTTTAGGAAGGAAATTAAATTGGAAGCCCCAAATTGATATGTTGGCTCTCAAATCTGCCCAATTAACTGGAGTACTGATGAAAGAACAGAGACTCTCTCATACCAAGCCAGTGGCTCCAGTTTTAAAGATTTATAAAACCAAAATCAGTACCTCAGTATTATATGGGGCGGAGCTGTGGGTTTTTGAGGACTTAGCTCCCCTGACTATAGCCCAAAAAAATTTGTGAGAGACTTACTAGGTCTCCCACAATCAACACTTTGTTGCCTCTTTATTTAGATTTGGGCTGTAATAAAATTGAGGATATAGCCCGCTTCAGACCTGTGGCATACTGGAGAAGGCTTTGGGTTACCCCTGAACTGGCCCTGTATGTCCAAGCACTTCTCGAAACTCGGGGGGCAGATTGTTCACGCAAGATCTCCTGATTAAGAAGGGCAAAAGACACCCTGAGGGACATGGGGTTAAGTAGTTTATGGGAGGATCCCGTAGAAAATATTTTCCCCTCAAAGAAAGAGTTCAAGGCAGCATACTGGAATATAGTTATGATGAAGCGCTTTTCATCTTTAACAAGGCCTACCTTGACGAGGGATTTTTTGGAACTCAAACAAGAGTCCACATATGAAAGTTACTGGGATCTTATTACTGTACCTAATGATAGGAAACTGTATCACCAGTTTAGAGTGGGTCCCCTCCCAATAAAATCTTTCACCTGTAAATGGCATTCCGTGAATGACGATAAATGTAATGTATGCCCATCACAGAAGTAAACAATAGCACACGTTCTGTTTGTGTGCCCAGCTTGTAGGCCTCCAAGGAACAAAGGCTCAAACCTATTTGTCTGATTTTGGGCACCAGGTCGGGCATGGAGGCACTAAGGGGCAGATTT
Organism: Triturus cristatus; assembly: GCF_964204655.1. Lineage (NCBI taxonomy): Eukaryota > Metazoa > Chordata > Amphibia > Caudata > Salamandridae > Triturus > Triturus cristatus. Next base: position 335,194,998 of record NC_140594.1, on the reverse strand, counting down.
ATATCAGACTTGCGCCACTTTTACACCGGCCTTGCGTCACTTTTGTGACGCAGCGGCGGCGTAAACCCTGCGCCATGTTGCGCCCCATTTACATTGTGACGCATCTATGGAGATGCGTCATGGTGTAAAGCCCTGCGCCACATGAAACCTGCGTCAGGTTTCATGTTGGCGTTTCTACTCAGGGGGGACGCGTTCCGTCTATAAGATTTCACTGAGTCACTTTCCCAACGCTGATGCGTCAAAACCCTGCGCCTGCTTGAAGCAGACGTAAGGCTTGACGCACCATGTTAGGGATAGGGTAGGTTGGAACAGTGCTGGAGTTGCGTCGCGCTTGCGACGCAACTTCAGCACTGCACCAACCTTACGCCGGCAGATGCGTCACGTATCTGCTTGTCCTTGCGCCACGATGCACCGCATTGTAAATGCGGCGCATCTGCGGTGGCGCAAGGGCAAACTTGCGTGACGCATCTTCCCTGGCGCATCCATGCTGATTTGCAGGGATGCGCCAGGGAACATAAATCTGCCTCTAAGGATGTTGAAGTCTGCTACTCATGAGCCCATAGTGATCGCTGTTGCCAAATATCTGCTATGGATGTGGGTCATCAGAGCAAAAACGACGAGAGCACCATAGCTGAGCCAAATTTTATTAATATTTTTAGCACTCAACTGTCTTATGGTTGTCCCATTATTTTGTTTATATATGTGAATCCCTTTACCTTCGTAACGTGTCAGCACTGTTCTTTTATTATCATGGGGTTAAACAGCGTGACCAAACTATGAAAACTCTGTTTATGGTAAACATTAGTGGTTTTAAGCACACTGATATTTATTTATTTTTAAACTTTTACTATCAAGTGTTTTATCATTGTGATATTTTCTGAAGTTTTATTGACATGGATTCATCAAATTATATTTATATCATGATTTTGTTAGTTATTTTATCCGTAGATGTATTTTGTCTTTAATGATTATGAAAATCGAAATAAAGGCTAATTTAATTGAACTGAATTGATATACTTCTAGCAGAACGGGACTGGTCACCAGAATTTGTCAGCGAGTGCCCACATGGCAAAGACATCATTATGCCAGCCTTCTCCAACGATGTTCCAATCCATTTCAAATATACTTATGCCAGAAAATGGGCAGTTGCCCAAGCCCCAGCACTATACAAGAATCATGAAGAATGGGGTGAGGACTCGACTCACCACAAAATCCAGTTAAAAAATCATACTACTGCACAAAGGCAGTACCCAGTTAATCAAGAAGTTAAAAAACAAGTCAGGGAGATCTTAGATCAACTTGAATACCAGGCAACGATTGAAACATGCACCTCATCAATGAACAATCCTTTGTTTCCTGTTTCCAAACCAGACAATACATATTGTCTAGTTTTGTATTACAGACACCTAAACTCATGTTGTAAAACTTTTGCAGTGCAAAATGCACAAAGTACAGCATTAATGAATAACATTGTGCATAAAAAATACAAAACCACATTAGACATTTCAAATGGTTTCTTTTGCCAAAATATTGCACCTGAAAGTAGATATTTGACCGTGTTCTCAATAATGGGGACCCAGCGTCAATTTTGTTGACTACCACAGGGGTTCAAAAACAGCCCGGGGTTATTCTCAGCAAAAGTAACAGAGTTACTACAAATTTATGATGATGAGGCATTGTCATATGTCGATGATATATATCTGACAGACGATGACCTGGACAGACACTTGAACAGGGTGAACACTAAGCCTGGGCGCAGTGCTCCGCTCAGGCCGTGGAGTGTGCGTAGTTTTGCGATCCGCGTAGTAGGCGTAGGGCAGGCAGGCTACGCAAACCCATGGCAGAGCGAGTTGCCCGCCACCCGCCTCTCTCCTGGCCACTTTTAAAATGCAGTGAGAATGATCCAAAACTTTAAAAAACAATCTTAAAGTAATTTAAATATCGTACCTGAGCTGCGGCGTCCCGGGGCTCCCTCTTCCATTTCTATCGCCGACTTCTTCCTCACAAAAGCGCATGCGTGTGCGCCCGTGCATGCACATTTGTGAGGAAGAAGTCGGCGATAAAAAAGAAAGAGGGAGCCCCGGGATGCCGCAGCTCAGGTAAGGTATTTTAATTACTTTAAACTTGTTTTTTTAAGTTTTGGACCATTCCTCACTGCATTTTAAAAGTGGGCGGGAGGGAGGCGGGTGGCGCGTAGTGGGGCTACATGGGGTGTGCATGTGTGCGTAGATTTGCCCCCACTCCATGATGCTCCGTGTAGCCCCACTACTCCCACAACGCCCAGGGTTAGTGAACACCATTATATTGGGCTTCGGTCCTGAGGGTTATAAATTCAACTTTAAAAATGTGAGAATGGCTCATCTCCACGTCCTTTTCCTAGGATATGAACTATCAAGTGAACTCAAAAGCCTAGCAGCCAAATTTTTAGAAAAGTGTGCGCTGCTCCAACCTCCAAAAACGCGGAAAAACTTACAGTCGATTCTAGGTTTCCTGAATTTTGGAAGAACATACATTCTAAACTACACAGAGAGAGTTAAACCTCTCTACGAATTAATCAAACCTGATTTCAAAGCCACAACTTGGACACAAGGACATACAGAAATTTTGCGTTCGCTTCAAACAGACATGTTAGCAACAAAACACTTGCAAACACGCTTAAACGTACGCAACTTAGTGATCAGAATCATTCCGGGTCAATGCGGATTCACCTACTTAACTTTTAACGAAGGTGAGAAAGTACCAATTGCATACAAATCACATTTGGATACGCAAGCAGAAATGAAATTCACTTCTACAGAAAAGATTCTAACAGCAGTTCAAACCGCTGAAGCAAAAGAAAGAGCCCTAGCACAAGGGAAATGCATAATGATCGTGACTCCTAGACCAGCCTTAGAGGCACTTACTAAAGCTAGCATTCCGAATGCAAAAACTTTACATCCGAGATGGATACAATGGGTTAATTCTCTTGCTGCAACTGATGTTGAATATGTTTTTGATCCTTATTTGAAAACACAAGCATTCCTGCAATACGAACACAAATGTCCTCTGCCTACTGAAATTCTACCTCTTGACCAGTACGAATTTATAATTTATACTGACGGATCTGCACAACCCGCTACGGAGAGTAAACAAGCGAACAGTGCAGCATGCGCGATCGTGAAAGATCATATGCGCGATGGCAAATTCAGACCAATGGGCACAAAAACGCAATCTCTAGGAGATTGTACAGCTCAGCGAGCTGAACTACAAGCATTCAAGATGGCACTTGAAAACACGGATCACAAATTCCCCACACTCATAGTGTGCGATTCTTTTTACTGTGTTCAATCTTACAATGAATATTTACATGCTTGGCTTCACAAGGGTTTTAAGGATGCAAAAGGAGGCACAATCAAGCATAAAACGCTTTGGGAACAAGTAGTTCAGTTGTGAAACGGACTACAAAACACTCACGTGATACACACGCTGAGTCATCAACGTAATGGTGTTCACGTAGAAGGGAATTCATTGGCTGATGAAGCCGCAAAAGGGGCTGTGCAAGCGGCTTCCGTAGCTGCAATCACTCGTTCAAAAACAAAAATAGACAGTGAAATAATGCTGGCTGTCAATGCTTCAGACAAAGGCAGCGGTGCAGCATTATCTAAAACATTTCCACTCAAATCTTCATATATAATTGATGCGAACAATGTTCCGTTTGCTTGAATACCTGGAGTGGGGGATAAGGTAATACCAAACATGGAACAAAGAGCGGCTTTGATTTACGAAGCACATCTGGGAGAGGGTCTGATTCATCAGGGAATCTCTAGAACAATTTTAGAACTAAAAGAGATGTACTGGTGGCTAGGAATTAATACACTGATTCATATCTTCATCAATAACTGTATAGACTGCAAGAGAGATCGCAGTACAGAATGCCACCAGATACCTGACTACAACATAGCCAGCCCAGTTCAGACATCATTATTAGACAGCATTAGACTACCTACGTGCAGGCGTCCTCTTGGACAAATGCAGTCCCACAAACACTAAATCAAGGTTCCTATGGATGTGGCCTCAGCACTCGGCTGATGCTCAAACTGTTATAAAAGATTTGCGAGTGTTTATCGGCACATACGCAATTGGCACACTACATTCTGAGCAGGATCCTGCGTTTAGCTCTCAAGAATACAAAGAAGCCATGGCCAGTTTGGGCATAGCATTGCAGTATTCTTCTCCATTTCATCCTGAGGGAAAATCTGTTGTGGAAAGAAAAAACTGGGACATAAAGCAGTCTATAACAGCTAGGGTATTAGGTTCGGGTGATGGGTGGGTCAAACATCTTTATGGGGTCCAACGCTCATTAAACAATTTGCCAAGAAGTTCTCTAGGGGGTGTCACTCCATATGAAGTTGTATTTGGAACTAAAATGTTGGTACCGGACCTTGATATGATAGGCACAGTGATGGAAAATAAGAAATTTGATATCAAAGACCATTTGGCTGTTTTACAGGACTTAAATGAACTAAGAACAAAACAAAGCAACGTGCTCCTGAAGCCAACCATCTCTGAGGAAAAACCGACCATCCCAGCAAGGTCTGTCTGGATCCCAAAGCTTGGTGATCTAGTCAGAGAAAAGATCACGGACAAGAAGGAATTTGGGTCTTCTTACTGACAACCAGTACCTGTCCTAGCAATCCACGGATCAAGATCAGTACTTTTGCCGCCCCTTGCTGGTAAAAAGGAGAAAAGATTTGTGTCCATCGACCTGATCAAATCACTACACCATGCGGCCGATACTAAGCAGTAGGCCAAGTGGACTTCGCCAATGTAGCAGAAACACTCCTCTAGCTACAATCCAAGAGGTTCAAACTGAGAGACTCATCATCTTTGAAGATTCTGCAGTGAAAAATAAAGCACTAAGCAACAAAGCTATGGAACATGTCCCTCTTGAAATCCAAATAACAGTTTGTCCTGATACACATGTCTACAACGAAGTAACAAGTGATCAACTGGTTCCAGTGAATTCAACAGATCCTGATGCAATTCCAACCATTGACATAACTGCCTCTGGCTATTTCATGAACTTTGATAAGTTTTCTGAGGATCCCAGAGAACCTGAAACAACGCCAGCACAAAGAACTTTCAAAGAACAAGCAACAGATTTTTTTGATCTCCTGAAAAAGACTTATCTGGTTTCACCATGGATTGAACTATGGATTGTTTTGGGAATATTCTTCTTTCTACTTTGGTTAGCTCAGGTATTAACTCTGGGTATGCTGATAAATGGAAGATATATTCAAATGGACACAGCAAGTAAAAGAGTGAACTTACTTCTCCAGCCACACAAATCATCCTATCGTGAAGCAAGAGACTTGTCAGCAGTGAACATCACAGCCGTTACTATACATGATGGTATAGTTTGAGACCAAACCGAATATGAAATTTTTGCCTGTAGGAGCTTTTGAAGATTCCACAATTATTTAAGAGTTCATTAAGTGACTTTATTACCTCTAGTACCTTTTCTGATTATTTGGACTTCGAGAATGTTAATAACATGATGTCTGATCTAGAGATGTCTACTATATTCACAAATCTTGAATATTTATGTTTAAAACGTTTTTATTGAAACAAAACAAACCATAGGGGAGGGGGATAGGAGGTTAGGGTACATATAATACAATCAAAGAAAAAGGGGGGCAACTCAAGAGGGTTGGCGATGGATAGCTCGATGGGACAGGGGAAAAGCACAATAAATGAAAGGCTAGAAATGCAATCTGTGGAATCCCTGCGTGCATATCCAACACCCCAAATCTGCGCAATGAAAGCCAGCATCAACTCAACGAGGCACAATCCACCCCCCCCATCCCCCAGCCCCCCAGTAAAGAAAGGAAGAAAGAAAAAACAATATCCCACCCCTCCCGTCCTATGGTCCCGCGCCAGATTAGTCCTCACCAAAGCCCCGCACCCCCCCCCCCCCCCGAGGGCCCCGTCTCACATGTGAGCTAGTCCGCCGGGATCACCGGCGGCGTCAACCTGAGAAGCCTAAGATACCTCGGGCAGGTGAGCTCCCGGAATTCGGTGGACAGCAGCGCTAGAAAGGGTTGCCACAGCTCTTCAAATTGGTCTACCTCCCCCGCCACCGTAAGCGACAACTTCTCCATTCCCAGCACATGCCAAAGCCTATGCAACCAGCCCTTGATGGAGGGGACAGTGGCGGTGCGCCAGTGGATAAGGATGTTCTGGACCGCAGACCCCAGCGCAATCGCGATCTGCCTGCCCCTGCGGGACTTCAGTGGGTACATTAGGTCATTGGGGAGGCCCAGCAGGACATACGCCGGGAAGCGCGGCAGCTCTATCCCAAAGTGCTTATCCACCTCGTCCAAAACTTCTTTCCAGTAAGCGGTCAGCACGGGGCAATCCCAAAGAATGTGTGAGAGGGTACCCTCCTGCCCGCAGCCCCGCCAGCACCCCTTGTCAGTGTGTTTATGCATTTCATACAGTCTCTCCGGGGTGTAGTACCAATAAGTGGACACCTTGGTAAAGGTCTCCGTAAGGCCCGTGTGATACGCAGAGTGCCGCGCCCGATACGCAATTTTGTCCCATTCCTTGTGGCTGAGTGTCCTACCCAATTCCCTGTGCCAGCGCTCCCTCCCCAGGTTGTGAAACGGCGGGGGTTGTAGGTACTTATACAGATCAGTAATTAGCTTAGCGTCGGAGGTCCGGGTGGCCAGCCACCTCTCATACGGTGTAATTTGACAAGCAGCGGTGTCACGCACTTGGGGCTGGAGGGCCCAATGCCGAACCTGCATGTAGCGCAATCTGTCCAGCTCCGTCAGGCCGAACTCCTGGCGGAGTTGCTGAAAAGGAATCACTCCTTCCGGGCCATAGACCTGGAAGAGCGCCCTGCAGCCCGCCTGCACCCAATGGGAGAAAACTCCCGGCTCCATCCCTGGGGAAAAGTCCGGGTTGCCCACTATGGGTGTGAACGGCGAAGGGAAGGTGGTGAGGCCCCGAGCCTCGCAGACTGCATCCCACACCCGCAGGGGGACCCGCGTAACGAAAGAAGCGTAAAGGTTAGGGGGGCGATGCGCGCGGCGCAAGAATGGGACCTCTTGTAAGGTGCGGCCCGCCACTGCCTGGTCTTGAAAGAGCCAGTGTTTGTCGGACTCCCACCTGCTCCACTCCACCAGATAACGCAGCTGTGCCGCCTGAAAGTACTTACGGAGGTCCGGAATACCGAGACCCCCCGCCTCCGGAGCAAGCGTGGAGAGGACCCTCTTCATTCGTGGCTTGCGGCCCTGCCACACAAAGCGGAAGATGTCAGCCTGCATTTGTCGTATCCAGCCCACCGGGGGCTGGAGAGGGAGGGCCCGAAAAAGATACAGTATCTGGGGCAACACCGTCATCTTAACCGCCGCGATTCGCCCCAACCAGGACAGTAGGCCCTTGCTCCAGCGACCAAGCTCCTCCTTGATCTTCCTGCTGAGGGAGGCATAATTGGCCGTTACCATCTCCGGCAATGTGGGCGCCAGCAGAATCCCCAGGTATGGCACCGTGGACGAGGACCACTGCATGGGGAAGAGTCGCTGAAGGTCCCTCCTGGTGTCCGCAGCCAGGGACACGTCTAACGCCACTGACTTGCCCATATTCATTTTGAAGCCGGCCGCACAGGCAAAGGCGTCCAGTTCCTGGAGGCAAGCAGGCAGCGACCTCCTAGGGTCGTCCAAGGTCAACAGGACATCGTCCGCGTAGAGACTGACAGTGTGGACATACTGGCCCATCCGGACCCCAATAGCGTCCGGGTTATCGCGAATTCTCTGAGAAAACGGCTCCATGTAGAGGGCAAACAAGTGCGGCGAGAGGGGGCAGCCCTGCCTCGTGCCGCGTTCGATGGCAAATCCGCCGGAGCTACACCCGTTGACCCGTACCGACGCTGAAGGATGCTTATAACAGTTGAGTACCATGGTGCGGAACTTATCCCCGATTCCCAATTTCTTGAGAACCAGCTCGAGATACGGCCAGTGAACTCTGTCGAAGGCCTTCTCCGCATCAACGGACAGCAACATCCGCTCCCCCGGGATCCGCGAGGCCTTCTCCAGAACATGCGTCACCCGCTTGGTATTATCAACCGTCTGTCTGCCGGGTACAAAGCCAGCCTGGTCCGCCTCCACCAATCCGGGGAGGTGCGGACCCAGCCGGGACGCTAGAATCCCTGTATACAACTTGAGGTCGACATTTAAAAGCGAGATGGGTCGATACGAACCGCAGAGGGCCCGGTCTTTCCTAGGTTTCGGGATTACCGCAACCGTCGCCCTCAGGAGATCCGGTGGGATGGCTCCCGGTTCGGAAAAGGAATTAAATAGCCGAGTGAGGACAGGGGCCACCGCAGTGCAAAAAGTCTTGTAAAACAAAGACGTGTACCCGTCCGGGCCCGGGGCCTTACCATGCTTCAGCCGCGCAATAGCGGAAATCACTTCCTCAACATGGATATCCCGCTCCAGGTGGTCCGCCTGAACCGGATCCAGCACCGGAAGGGTCACCGACTCCAAGTAGCCTGTGGCATCCCGTGGCGAGGAGGGCTCCTCAGCATACAACGCCTCGTAGAAGCCGCGGAAAGATTCCGCTACCTCTGCGTCCCCGGAGACGGCCACCCCGTCCGCGCCCACCAGTTCCTTCACGACGCCACGCTGCTGCGTGTCCCGGAGCCGGTGTGCTAGGAGCTTGCCACATTTGTCCCCCCCAGTGTAGAAGGCATGTTTCAAGCGCAGGGCGGCATACTCCGCCCTATCAAGATCCAGTGCCGACAAGAGCTTCCTCGCAGCCTTCAACTGCCTCCACACCCTTGGCGCCCCCGTGCGGCGGTGGGCCTGCTCAAGCTCCCGGACCTGAACGGTCAGCTCGTCCCTCTTCCGTTGCCGCTCCCTATTTTCGGCTGCGGAGATAGAGATAAATTCCCCCCGGAGGACTGCCTTCAATGCCGCCCACTGTGTCGCCTGCGAAGTGTCGGTGTTGCTATTGTGAGTTAGGTAGTCCTGTATGACCTCTCCAATGCGCTGCACTACAGACTTTTTGTGTAAAAGGGTATCCCGGAGGCGCCACACCCCCCGAGAGGGGGAGGCCGCCGGCCACTGGAAAACGCCGGTGACTGGTGAATGGTCAGACAGGGTCAGGACCCCGATGTCCGCCGCCGTGGCAGCGGCACGCATCGGTCCACTCACCAGAAGGTAGTCCAGCCATGAGTAGGTGCGGTGTGCATGTGAAAAGTAAGAGTAGTCCCTGTCCGTGAGGTGCATGGAGCGCCAAAGGTCGTGTAAATCCATTTCCACAATCCGGGCCTTCACAGCCTGGGACAGTTCCCCCGTCTGCGGGGAGCGCTGCGCCGATCTGTCCATCACAGAATCGAAGACAATATTAAGGTCTCCCCCCAAAATGACGTGGCGGTCGGGAGAAGCAGTGACATCCACCAACACGGAGTCTAGGAAACGTTCTTGTTGGTCGTTTGGGCTATAAACGGAGCCGACCGTAAACGCTATGCTTCCTAAGCGCATGCGATACGCCAGAAGCCTCCCCTTCTGTTCAGCACACTTATACAAAACCTCCCCCCTAAAGGAGCTCGCTAGAAGAATGGCCACCCCCGCCGTCTTGTTCGCTGCCGAGGAGAAGAACTGGGTAGGGAACTTAGCAGAGCGCAGCCTATGGCAATCCCGGGGCAATAAGTGGGTCTCCTGCAAAAGGCAAATGTCCGCCTGCGTCCCCTCCAGCAAAGATAAGATCGCTCTGCGCTTCACGGGGTTATTCAGACCCTGAACATTAAGGGTCACCACCTTTAGGGCCGACATTCCTCTCGGGGATCGGGAACGCCGTGCAATGGGCAGGGGATCAGCGGGTAGGGCGCGCGGGGCAGCCGCGCGGGACAAGCCAAAACAGACCAAGCGTGGGCATGGACAACATCGGACGGGACCTCCCCAACCCCAGAACAACCCCTACACCCACCCAAAACACAACCCTTGCAACTAGCCAAACGCAAACTCAAACACCCCATTGTCCCAGTCAAGCCCCAAAACGGGCAAGTCCGTAGAAAAGAATGAAGTGGACGTCCAGCCACTCACCTCCATCTGCTCCCCCCCGACCCCCCCGCCCCGTACCCAGCAGTTAAAGAAGCTAAAGGCATCTCCCCCCGGAGTGAGTGTTAGGCCGTCAAGGCCACGCCGGTGGAGCCGGCCGAGTCCCTGGCCGCCGCCCTCAAAGCGTCGGCCATGTCTGCCCTGATGGTAGGGGAATCAGGACGCCCTGCGCTGGCCGCTGATCGTCGCCTCGTCGACCTCCGCCGGCTCCGTCTCTCCGAGGGCCTCCACGACGGTGTAGCTCCTTCCTCCTCCGCCGCCGTAAGCCCCAGGACTCCACAAATGTCCTGCAAGGAGCGTCGCTGGTGTAGCACCCCATTCCACCGGAAGATCAGGCGGAAGGGATGTCCCCAAGAGTACGGCGTCTCGTGTTCGCGCAAAAAGTCAGTGGCAATCCTGAAGGACCTGCGTTTCTGCAGCGTGATGGCGGAGAGGTCCTGGTAAAGCGCCACCGGCCGCTCCCGGAAAGTCAGGGGCTGTTTCCTGCGGGCCTCAGTCATGATGCGTTCCTTCAGCGGGAAGTCGGGCAGGAAGGCCAAAATGTCCGGTGGAGGTGCCGATGACTGGCGCTGCCGGCCAACCCTATGTGCCCTATCAATGCTAATGGGGAAGTCCGCAGCTTCCCCCAGTATCTCTCGGAACATGTCCCGCAGGTAGCCCCCCAGATCGGACCCCTCGTCTGCAGTCGGCACACCACGCACTCGAATGTTGTTCCTCCGTGATCTGTTCTCAAGGTCCTCAGAGTGGGCCTGGAGCTCAACACACTGCTCCCGGAGGCGGAGAACGTCCTGTTGAAGATGGACTATCTCCTCCTCCCGGCGCTGGGCCTCCGTCTCCACCGTTTCAACGCACTCGCCAAGTCCCTCCACTTCCCTGCGCACTTCCCGGACCTCGCTGGCCACCTCCCGCTTCAATGTCTGAAAGTCCTCCCTGAGGGAGCTAAACAGTTCGTCCATAAAGGTCCTCGTGACGGGTGGCTCCCCCCCAGTCACATCCGCCGAGGCCCGGGAGGACCCCGGTGAAGGCTGTGTTCTGTCCCGCAGTTGCTGGGCCCTGCCAAGCATGTCCGGCAGGGTGCGGTCCCCCTTCTTCGAGCCACCTCTTCCAGACATCGCAAGCACTGCGGTCGGGCACAGGTCCAGCCGCCCTAGGGATGCCCAGCTGCAGGCAAGCGCTCGACGTGGGTGTCCCCCCACAAGCAGAGTCGCTGCGTCACAGGTGACAAAATGGCGGTCCAGTCCGGCCACAGCCAGCCGCGGGTGCCCATCCGAGACAGCAATGGAAGCTACAGTGGGGGGCTCCTCATCAACACATCCCCCAGAAAGTCAGCCCGGCAGCAGCGGCGGTCACATACGTCAACCAGCAAGGGCTCCAGTGAAGGCCAACACCACTGATCCCTCGGGGACAAGATGGCGGCAGGGCAGAACGACCAGGCCCGGCGACACCACCGGGGCCCCCAAAACGCACAGCAATCAAAGAGGTTCCGCCACCGGTTCCAGTCTGTCACACGCAAGGGCCCAGACGGGCCGACCCCAACAGAAAGTCCGCCGTACTTCGGTCAAGGGACAGGGGCCCCGCAGTGCGAAGTGTCGCCGACACAAGTCTGAGTGCCAAAGCGCCCGTCCTAAGTCTCCCGCACCGTCGGGTCCCCTCCCGCGGCTCCTTCACCCTCCGTCGAGCGACGGGCCAGATTCCCTCCAGATCGCAACTTTCAGCACCAGGCCCAGCCGAGGCGCACGGACAGCACTTCGATGCGCTCCGCCTCCCAGGCCTCCGTCGCTCCTCGAACTCGATCGGACTTTTTGGGGACTTCCCCCGAGGCGATCCGAACCAAAGCGGCAACAATGTGCGCACCAGGTGCTCCGCCACGCTCCTCTCACACGCTGAGCCTCAGCGGGGGGAGAAAAGCATAAGAAAAGGGCTCAAGCTCGGCCGGGCCGGAGGAGCTACGGGAGGAAGCGTCCGCTCACCCCGCCATCTTGGCCACGCCCCAATCTTGAATATTTAGAGGGTTGATCAGACTATGAACAAATGTATTGTTATAACCACTATGATCATCATTTCTTGCATAAATCAGCAACACCTAGAAATGTATTTATGTATACCAATGGGAACATTGTCCTACACCTCCAAAGGGTAGTTCAAAAACTTTTGCAATGAAATTTCCATATTTTTCAGGCTTCAATCTGTCTAATCCAGAAACATTTTTCTTTAAAAATGTGAAAAAGACAGGAACGAAAAATATGTTACAATACAAAACAGATTTATTCTGCAGCCTTTATTGCCCGACTGTCTAGACAAGGTTTTGACTTTTGTAAAGACAACGTTGAGAGAAAATCTGTCTGGGGTACAAAAGATTGGCAAGGACCGGGGGGTTGAAGCTTTGTTTAGAGCCTGTATCATCCCTGAGCAAATTATGTTTTTGAATGACACTGTCCAGCAAACGTCTTGCCTTGGATTAGCCAGGAACAAGGACATGAACACACCGACCATACCTATACCTGCAAGCAATAGCACAACACGGGGGAAGGTTGACGTACATAATGTTTTGCATCACAACAGATCAGATCCAGAATGGAAAAAAATGGTTGCTCTGGCCCACAGACACGAATAACTGTCAAGATCGATTCCTGAACAAAACACAGGGTTTCACTATCAATAGGCCAGACCTACGCTATGTTTAAAGACAGCATCCAGGGGTAGTAACAACATAAAGTGTAGGGAAACTTTGCCTTGAATGGCTACAGAAAGCTACACTGAAGGATGTAAAACAACACTTAACTTTACTTCAAGAAGGCGCAGACCTTAGGGAATTCTTGCTAGGACCAAGAAAACCAAGTCAAATACGTTTCATAAATGCCGGTATCTACGCTGCTTATAATGAAGCATGGAAGCTTACCCAATCAGAGACTGCAGAACGAATACGAGAAATTGATTGTATTCATTTAGAGAAAACTCTCTCTGCAGTAGACAATGGGTTAGCGACTCTGTCGTCCAGAATATATTCATTGGACAGTATTGTGTCTTCTGTCATAGACATCATGGAACAAGACTTGGTCATGTTGCAACATGGTCAGTCTCAGCTACGTTCTATCATGCTATTGGGCTGGACGCTACAAAACTTGCGTGCAGGCTATGTGCCTTGGCATTTAATCAATACTACGTCACTGTTTTCAGAATTCAATCTCACTGATAAACAGATCAGACTGGCACAAAGTGGAGCAAACTACACTATGCTGAGCATTGAAAAACTGGAAAAATTACCATTCACGTTGGCAGAAAAACCAGCTACTGAGTGGATCATACATGGTAAAATTACTCTGCCTGTTACAACTTTCCATTTTCAATATTGCCTAAAACATATACCAGTTGGCAAATATGAAAGGTTGGGTAAAGGATACATCAAGACATCCTGGGATTTACCTTACACACATAGATGTTGGAGTGGGGAACGTGAAGTGTTTCTTAGCGGTGAAATCTGTGAGCATACACTAAGCGTTTCTCTCCTTTGTCAGGGTATTAACTTACACGGGCCCTGTGATGGTTCCACTACAAACTTATCCTGTCACCTGCAAGGTTCACCGGCTGCAGTGATTAATCCAATCTTTGGCCAACTTTTTAATGGGAGTTACATTATGTTGAATGATCACAGCTGCTGTGGCATGTTGCCAGGTATTCCATATCTAGTTACGGTTACATCCAGGGTCACTTGTTGTATGCAAGTCTTGTTTCCACAAATAGACACAGTCAGGGAGTTGCTTTTGTGTCCTTTACTGAACATCTCTTCTATACGAATTGATACTCTAAGTGAATGAAAGCCATTCTTTTACAAAAACCAGTGCCACTGACCCCGGCCGGAGAAACCTATGATCTCAAAGTCGCTAGGACTTCTGTGGAGATACATACCCTTTTGTGTACAAACTGCCCTGTACATTTCTCAGAAATGTTAGGTCGTATATTAAACATGCTTGATACGAGTGGTATTATACATGTATTTAAGAACGTGTGTGCATGACTGTTAGCACCTTTTCAAGCAGTCCTCGGAATTTTTCCAAACTTCGTGCACTCTGTGTTTGGCAGACTGCCGCCCCTTTTAGCACTCGTTGCAGGGATCCTATTTTCACTCCTACTGCTACGATATGGCAAGCCTCATCACCCGCGTCACTCCAGGCACCATAGAGAAAGATCCATTGGAGATGAAGTGTTGTGAGCGCATCGTCCAAATTTTGGGTTTACCTCGTTTACGAGAATTAAACACCACATGGTTTCTGTCATTCAGACCAATGTGGCAAGATTGCATCTTACCGGTTCTACACTGCCTGCTCTGCAGTGAATAATGCATGCTAGACATCTGTCTAACACTCCCATCAGTCATGCCTACGGATATCGATACTCTGCTGGACCCAGTAACGGCTCATGCTCTGTGTTGTCCCCAGCAGCTACCAATACTGATGACGGCGTTCATTGAGATCTCACAGATGCAAATTGCTACTGCTGAGGTACGAGAGGAAACAACATGCACGCAGGTAACATCCGATTCAAACATTGCTGATGCAACCAATGCTGAAGGCGATAGTTCACATCTATGTGCAGTTAATCTTCTAAACGAGGTATTCCAACTTTCACCTACAACGGTTGACGTCTTTTTGTCTACAGGATTAGAAGATTTCATGTTTCTCCACGCCCACACACTGACATTTGATTTAGGCATACAGTGTTCCGATGAGACTCTGAATTTGGCCTTCGTTCTTTTTAGGCAAGGGACTAACTTTGGAATATTTTTCCTATGATTATTTTTTTTTTCCAAATTTTTTTTTTTCATTTTTTGGCACAAGTATTCTGCGAATAGTATAACTATTCATAGAGAACAGAATTCTTTGAAAATCTTCCAGGGACATTATGCCACCTTGTCACATCAACAATTGATTTGTGTTAACCTGATATGAAATGGTTTCGGCCCTTTTTCTTCTGTAGTAACGAGCCATTTCATCATGTGTATATATTTCTGGTTCATTCTTGTTGGCATTTTCAATGCACGCGTATACTTAGAATGAAACATTGCTTAATAATATGTACAGCACCTTATGCATAGCAATGGGTTTGTAATGCATTTTTAGGACATATGTTTTAGATATGTTTTAGCATGTTTCCGATTATCTTGCGATATTCTCTTTTAGACATGTTTAGTATGTTTAGGGTTTAGTAATGTCGTTCATACGAAACTGGAGTGGGTGTTGTGTGCAGATTTAGATTCCGTATATCGGTTTCCCTATGTATGCCCTTTTATAGGTACAATTCATATTGCCCTTATTTAGGCATAGAAAATCCAGCCCTTATTTAGGCATTGTCCATGCTAACCAAATACAGGCATAGTCTCCTACATCCATCCATCCACGTCACAACGAGTTCTTGGAACACCAGACTCTTAAGCCTTTAGGAATTTCCCTTGCTTGTATATTGATTTCTTCAAGAACTCATTTAGTATGCATGAACATCAATTCCTTAGGGGTTCATTCATGACGTTCCGATGCCCGACTTTTACGTCAATACAGGCATTCCTAAACACCTTCAAGGTATAAATATACCTGCACTTGCCCTGGCAAACCACGGTTCCGGTACAGTCCAGCTCACCTGCCTACTTGCGGTTCGCCATGGCAAATTCGGAAGGAGATCGAGTTCCAGCCTGATACACTGACCAGACGCTGTCATCCTCCTCGCAGAGAATCCATCTCCAGTGTTTCTGACCTCCCTTGTGGGGTGTTAGATATTGAGTCCCGGAAAGAGATTCCAACCTCGCACATTCTAAGGTATGGAGCAGACTAGAACTTAGAGAAACTTTTGGCAACTCTTGGCAAAACTATAGTTATAGCTAAGCTATACTTTAGAAAACAGCACCTACTTCTTACCTCGTACTACACTTATGTTAGGTACACTGGGGTAGAACCATTTAGAAGCATCAGATGAGTATCCACATTTTAGCCTGTGTTATTTATGTATATATTTTATAAATATATGTCATAGCTACAAACCATGCTATTGCAGTATTATTTTATCTTACTGCTGTCTCTGTATATATTGTACTTCACAGCCTGTCTTACGATTGTAGCAGTTCATATCTCTTGCATGAGAAATAAGACTGTTCAATAAACCCTTTTTATTGAAATGCCCATCTCTCTATTTCTGTGCAGCTCTGTAGAAACAAAGCATGCATGATTGACTGAGTGAATCTGTTATCTATTGTTTCCACGGTTCTGAGATTGTTCCGACTCTAAGGGAAACAAAGTTGTCATGTTTATGCAATTGTCCCTTCTTGTATATTCAAGAAGTTTCTAGTGACCTCTGAGTTAACTGGCACACACAAGTAATTAAGTTTAATGTACTCGATAGAGAAATACTGACCTCAGTCCTATGTCAAATCTACAATGTATATTATTCCAATGCGCACAGCCTATCAGGGATATAGGAATTACACTACAGTATGTCTGCAGCTTCCCATACACATAGTTCAGCCACTGTGCTGTGTGATCTCCCCTTTGGTGACCCCAGTAGAGGGATGGCAGGGGCATACGGTGTGGTGGCACCAGTGAATAATAAGCTTCTGCGGTAGCTTTGGAACGCTATGAAGAGCAACAGAGAGTCAAGTTTCCTGGGTTTAGTGCATGGGTGAAATAATTGAAGCAAGTCATGAAGGGCTTTGGGAGGGTACAGACTGGCGGTGTCTGTTAGGTGTTGCAATGCTAGCCAGATGGCTATCCATTGCAGTTCAGCTGCTAAGAAATAATGTTAAAAGTTAGGCATTGCCAGTCCACCTTGTCCATCCGGAAGGTATAACTTCCTGATGGTGTCTAGATGTGCCCAAAGAAAATGCCGAACATTTGCCTCAAGTTTTTTAAAATAAGGGGGTGGAATGTAGAGAGGCAGAGTAGCAAAATAGTAAAGTAGGCACTGCAGAACCACCATCTTTGCAAGGGCCACCCTACCTGAAATAGAAAGAGGGAGCGCTTTCCAGAAAGTCATCAGTGAATAAATAGAGGAAGTGGCCCTAGTGATGTTTCCATCAAATAGGTCGGTTTTAGTGCATTATATGTTGACACCCAAATAACGGAACGTACCTGTGCACCAGGATACTGGTGTCCCACCCAATGAGTACCCTGGGTCTGTGGTGGACAACAAAAATGAGAAGAGAGTGGACTTTGTTGCATTAATCTTAAATCGCGATACTGTGGTGAACTGTGACAACACTGATTCCAGTGTATGGGGAATAGCGTGGAGATCTCTTGCATATAACAAAAGGTCGTCGGCATATAGGGAGATGGCATGTGTGCTGGTGCCCAAGGGGATGCCAGTGTCCACTCAGTCAGGAATAAGTGCCGCTAATGGCTCCACCGCTAAAGAGAAAAGAAGAGGGGAGAGCGAGCATTCCTGGCGAGTCCCACGGCCCACCCAAATGGATTCTGATATGAAGGGCCCTGTTTTAACACAGATCATTGGGCGCTTATATAATAGCCGCACCATACTGAGGAAATAGGGACCTATGCCAAACCTTGGCAGTACTGCAAAAAGGTAGTTCCACTCCAGAGAGTCAAATGCCCTCTGAAGATTGAGCACAAAGCATCCCGAACGAGGCCAGTTCAGGGGGCATATTCAGCAACTCTGAAGTAGCGATGGAGATTAAGAGCAGTGATCCTGGTAGGGACAATGCTATTCTGGTATGTATGCACCAGGGGGGGAACATAGGAGGCAAGCCTGTTAGCAAGGGCTTTAGCTAGGATCTTATAGTCTGTGATTAGGATCGCTAAGAGTCTGTAGGATCCTGGGGCAGTGGGATCTTTGCCTGGCTTCAGCAGAGAGACAACATTAGCTGTGCAAAGAGAGGGTGGCATTATCAAGCGCTACTGTATAGAGCGCATGCAAACGGGGTACCAGAATAAGCCTTGTAGAACTCTGTGGGAAATCCGTAACGGCGCAGTGTCTTCCCTGATGCCAGAGAAGCAAGGGCTTTCCTGATTTCATCTTCGGTTAAGGGGGAGTCCAGTTCTTGAAATTGGTCTATGGTTAAGGAGGGCAATTGCACTGACTCGAGAAAGGAATCTATTTGGGAGGAGTTATTCGTGGTAGAGGTATAAAGCGTAGTGTAGTGCTCAGTCAAGGCCTCATGTATGCCAAGTTGCGTGTACTTCAACTGTCCGCCTTTGTCTCTAATTGCGTGTATAGGGTGATGGGGAAAGCAAGCAGTGTAGCCGCCCTGTCAGATGAAGTGAATGTGCAGGCTGAATGGGCTAGATAGTTGTGGCAACGTAATTTTTCTAGCAGTTCCAAGCAGTCTGCCTATAGTTTCTCAAGTTGTGGCCATGCTTTGGGGGTGCGTAACTATCCATGTTTCCCACTGTAGGAGTCTCCGCTCTATAGAGGCAAGTGAGGTGTCTAATTGCTTGCGGATACTCCAGGTTAGACCAAGGCAGTGCCCCCTAGCAGTAGCCTTAAAGGCTTCCTATTCTATCTGTGGGGATCCAGTGGAGCCATCATTGTGCGCAAAGTATCTGGCCACAGCAGCCTCTAAGGAGCTGCAAAAGGATTGATCTTCCAACGCCGCCATCTGCAACCGCCAGGAAGAAGTTGGAGGGGGTCTTGCCTCCCAGTTGAGCGTCACGCCCTGTTGTGATCTGAGCGGGTGCAGCCTAGATAGCTAGTGTCACTAATCAAAGGGAGTATGACTGCCATTTTAAGGATGCGGTCCAGCCGCACATGGAGATAATGGACCGAGGAGCAGAAAGAATACTCCCTCGATTCAGGGTATTGAGCGCGCCAAATATCTATGAAGGACCAATGCTCACCAGTTATGCAGGGATTGCGCATTAGAAGAGGCTGTGGTGCGGGTGAGGGGTGGGAAGGAGCGATCAAGTGAAATGTCAAGAACAAAATTAAAGTCACCGCCCAATAACCAGGGGGTGACCCTCCATCTAGAGAGCTTGGCTGAGAGACCATCAAGGAAAATTTGCTGTTCTGTATTGGGAGCATAAATAGAACCTGACAGGAGTGGTTGGCCATTAAGCCTGCCCTTCGCACAAACATAACGCCCAGCCGGGTCAATTATAACCCCCTCTTCCTCCCATGAGACCCCTGCCTGCATCCAAATCAGGGCACCCCTGGCCTGGGATGAATAGCTAGTGCAGTATACATGTCCTCGACAGTGCGCGCGAAGTCTGCTTCCCTCCATAGTGGTTAAGTGCATCTACGGTAGAAAGGTGATCCCCGCGGTTCTGCGCTTTAGGTAGGCATATATGGCATATCTACGCGCTGGGGTATGAATGCCCCTAACACTCCAGGTGATGATGTTGACTTCTGTCATGTGTGTGGGATAGATAGGTGGCATCTAGCCTGCACAGCAGCTGGTGCATGGGATAGCGGCAGAGCAGGCCTAAGGTCACTGTGATGGGCAACATATGAAGGGGAGAAAAAATAATATTCATTGTAAAATGAAGAACTGCATAAGAGCGAATCCCAATCTGGGATTGACCCAAACTAATATGCCTAACCATGGATAAGGAAAAAAGGAAAGGCCCAGAGATCCCGATTCTGGATATGAATCCCTAGAGTGCTGGAGGAACTTTGCTCAAGGCTCTGCACCTTTCCTTAATAACTTACTCTGTGACAAACTATAAATGAGTGAAATGGATTTAATCAATGGTGAATAAAAAGAACTATTCTCACTCAAATCAACCTGTACTACTGTGCTGTATTTTAATAAGAAATTACCCTACTGACCTGAATACACGTGTTTGGAAAGGAGGAACATATGCTCACAACCCCTCCCATGCCTAACCATGGCGATTAACAAGTAGTCAGTTGTTGACTGCAAAGGGGGTGTGCACGAGGAGGGAGAAACATCCAAAATCCCAACCCCTAACCTCTTATCATCAAGAATTGGTACCCTAAGGCGTTTCTAAAAGTGGACTAATGAGTGCATGCGTGAGAAGAAAGCCACCTGTGCACGGATCTGAGTTGTAGTTACACAGAACTGTCTGATCAACACTCCATATCGTGACAGTGGTTACAAAAGTCAGTAACATTACACAATAGTGTTTGATGTTTGAGGCGTAACATCAGGAGGACGTGGAGAGTCCAGATCCACCAACCAAGCCTGCAAGGAAACAGTGTCTCCCCTGGAACTGGAGGGTGATGACACAGAACGAGGTGCCCGCTTAGAGGAATGCAGGGTCGACGCAATATGCAGTGCATCATGTTGCTCCGATTGGATCTGGTCTATGTCCGGGGTGATGACTGGTGAGGTCCGACGATGCAAACCCGCTCCTCTACCCCTCCAACGCCCATTCTTGTGTCTTCTTTGCGCCGTGGCCTGTTCCTGCGGCCTTGGGACTGTTGCCAGCCCATTCTCTTCAAGCCAGTCCCAGGCATTGGTTGGGGAGTCGAAGAACCTCGCTGTGCCACCATGTCTTACCCTAAGGCGGGCCCAGAAGTTAGCACTTCACTGATCCAAAGTTAGCCTGCCTCCTCTGTACCTGGGCCGTATAGTCGGGGGAAAAGGAGACCGGGGCATTTTGAACCTGGGGACCAGGATGCTTCTCGACCTCTCTTAGTATCGCGTCCCGGTCACGAAAGTTCAACAGGCGTATTAGGAAAGGGCATGGGCGTGCCCTGGGTGGAGGACTACGAGCAGGAACCATGTGTGTTCGTTCAACTACATATTGAGGGGAGAGTGTTCCGGGGGGAGCAAGTCCTTCAGCCAGTTCTCTGCATAGTCCACTGCATCACGACCCTCCACCCCTTCCGGCAGGCCAATCACCCGAACATTATTCCAGCATGAGTGCCCTCAGCATCATCCAGTTTTTCTGCAAGGTTGCAGACGCGGTTAAGTAGATCCTGTAGTGTTGCTGTGTGATTACGTGCTTGGGCTGGATTTCTGCTAGCGTAACCTCCTCTCCCTGCAACCATTCAGACAGTTTTTGGTTGTCAGCGCTCAGAAGCATGAAGACTGTAGTGACATTGTCTATTCTGCCCTCAAGAGAGGTCCGAGTCTGATTCAGTGCTATGCCTATCTTCTCCACCGCAGCCAATACAGAGTACAGTTTTCAGGAGAGATCCATCTGATTGCTTCCTTGACCGTGCCCTGAAGGGAGCTATCTTGAGCGGAAGCCAAACGAAGACGACCCATTGCTAATTGCTGTGCACTAGCCATAGGGAGTGCTGGCTGAATGTGCCTGAGGACCCCAGGTGTAGGCAGGAGGGGAAGGCTAAGGCCCAGCCTGTGTGCGAGATAAGCTCAGTAGTGCCTAGTGAACAAGGCACCCCGGTCAGTCACTATAAGGTAGTTATCCTGGGATTCTGTAACCTCGGCGGGAGTTTTGTGGCACCAATTATCAGATGAGGTGGCAGACAACCGGGTGCTCCTGAAGCACACCGCACCTCCAATGTATGAAGTAACCGGGTCAGGGATGAAAAGTCCAGGCCCGACCCGACCTTCGTGCTGCGTTGTATGTGCCTGTGCGCTGTGCAGTATCGCACCTTCCAAGGGGCCTAGGCCCGACCGACCCTCGTGCCCCAATCCGAGCCAAGGAGTCTTACCTTATGCCTTTTCTCCATTCCCGACCATTCAGTGACACAATTGTACCCAGGCGCAGTCCGCACACTCAGCTATGCAGATTATGGGCACTGCAGTTCAGTCAATTGGAGAAGTGTCCTATCGACACAGCTGAATGCAAAAGTGCTTATGTGCTGCAACGGGGGATGGACACGCCAGCCTCAAACTAGCAGCACCTCTACTGGAATGTTAACGACCAAGTGCTCAAGGTTGGACCTACCATCGGGCAGGAGGGATTGTTCATGTGGTATCCGACCTCAACAAAGGATCCAATGAATGCGTGCTGCTAGGACTGACCCACTGCATCTCTAGGGCAGCCGGTGTGTATGCATTGCACAGTACTCTGTGCGCGCTGCAGTGGGAAGCCAGCTCTGAGCCTCAGTCCTGGGGCTCTTTATTAATATCTGCCTCCTGCTTGAAGGAAGGAGGGACACAGCGTCAGGCCTGCGCCACCGAAAGGGGCCGCTCAAGTAGGCTGGCCTCCATATTGGTCATCCAGCAGCCCCGGGGGCAATGTGGAAGGCAGGGGCGTAGCAGGGGAGGGCCACACACAAAGCAATCTGAGTCTCTTAACAGGGGGGGCCGCAGTGTGTTTCAGCCAGGCGTGGGTGATGCAGAATGCAGCTCACAGGCGTTTAGGCAGTTGCTGAGAGATTCCCTGAAACCGGGTGCACTGGACCATTCCCCGCGTAGGCACTCGGCACTCAGAGGCCGTTCGCACACCTCCACCCGGTTGTCACTGGGGCCGCACCGGTCTGTGTAGGCCCCGCATCAGGTGCAAAGGGATAGATCTCCCGCACAGGCTCCGAGCCACCCAGGCAGGCCAGAGCGCCACACTAAGGCTCGACGAAGGCAGTGCCAGCCCAACTCTGACCCACCAAACTCGAGGGCTCAGTTCAATGCGGAACAAAAAGTTTCAGTTACGATCTGTACAGGTCCATAGTTATCTTTGCTGATCTACAATATTCATTGTTCTTAAAAAAAATGAAAACAATATATTAACCAACTTATCAATAGAATCCTTGCTCCTGCAATGAAAACTCATATACTACAATAACTGCAATAAGGATTTCCTTCTAGG
The DNA here is from genome assembly GCF_964204655.1 of Triturus cristatus. Taxonomy (NCBI): domain Eukaryota; kingdom Metazoa; phylum Chordata; class Amphibia; order Caudata; family Salamandridae; genus Triturus; species Triturus cristatus. Next base: position 335,172,215 of record NC_140594.1, on the reverse strand, counting down.
CCCTTCAATAGGTAAGCACTAACTGTAGAAGAAGCAATAAGCAATAACAATAGCCAATAGCTATTTAATGAACAGAATATTGCCTGCTTGATTCCTTAGTCCCCTATAGAGATTCTCTTTAATTAGTTAAACAACTAATCAAACAAGAGTGGAACAAGTTTTAGCCTGACAACATCTAATCTTGAATAGCCAGTAGACATAGGAGGAACACAGGTTTGTCAAACAAGTGGCTGTTAGATATAGCAGGAACAGCAACATAGCCAGGTGCTCTACCTCTATTCTTCTTCACTCCTGGGGCCTCTTGAAATTCAAAATGTACATTGCGCTAGAGTCACAAGCCTCGCTCAACCCCCTTATGCAGTCCTACAAAGCAGATCCCAGAAAGAAAACTGCAACAAATTATTTCCACATTTCCCTCATGTCATATAGGGTAGGAGGACAATTGCTACGGAGACTCTTCAATGCCACACAGAGACTGGGAATTGATCTCTGAAGCTCTCTCCTTGTTGTATGGGGAGACAAAATTCGAAATTCACAAAATTTCACAAAGAGAAGAAAAGAGCTCTTTTGCTCCCACATAAGAGCATCAACTAGGGGCTGGGTATAGAAGGGGTAAAAAAAGAAAAACACCAATGCAAAAAAAGAGTTAATTAGATAAGGGGCAGTGGATGGCCCAAAAACTGTAAAGCAAGGACAAATAGGAGTTCCTCTTTTATAAGTCTGTGTCAGAGGGGTGGCCCAGCCCAGCTTCCTCTGGTCTCTGACGTGCTGGGACTGGCCTGCCCTTGGCCTGTGCACGTCCTTTACAGCAGGAGTCCTGGGCGCATTTTATAGTGTGGAGCAGTGGCTGGCTTTGTCCTCCTTGGCTCTGCCTCCTCTTACAGCAGATAGTTATCGGACTTGTAGTCCTCTGAGGTGTGGCGCCGCTGCCCCACGCAGTCCTGGATGTGCTTTATAGTGCAAGGGAGTGGCTAGCAATGTTCTCCTTGGCCCTTCCTCCTCTTACAGAAATGGTTAAGGGACTTGGAGTCCCTTGTGGCGTACTGCTGTTGTCCCCTTTTTTCCTCTCTCCGTCTCTCTCGCTAGAGAAATTTACAAATGTGGGCTCCCTTAATATGAAATTCAAAAAGTCCTCCAAATCGAAATTAAGCCCTTGTTTACTGTAGTGAGCTAAACTTGGACAAGCTCTTCCTGATAACATGGTTTAATCTGGTATACTTTAATCAAGTTTCCTCATTTCAGGTACAAGTAGTTTATCCATTTGGACACCTATATTTTCTTTTCCTTCCAGCCCTACATTCATAACAGATGAAGCTCGAACTCCATGTTGTCAGGACAGCATGCTCCTAGTCCAGAGCTTGTAAAATCCAGTAAGTACATTCAGAGACATACAGTTTTACATTTTAAATTAAAAAATAGTGCCAAAAAGAACAAAGTGTCAACAACGGAATGTGGTTGCACTAAACTGGGTCAAAGTCAAAAGTTAAGGTTGATCACGATTGATAAGCAATCAGATACAGGGACCAATGTTGGTCCCAATGGAAAGCTTATGTTCTGACTTTGACATTTTTATGGAGAAAAAGTTGTAATTCACATGACAGTGCCAGAGAAAGCTGCAATCTGGGTCTGAAGCAGGGCTCAACAACAGAGAGTTGCTAAAGATCAGGTTCCCGGTGCAATCAACAACAAATGTCAGAAATTACTGAGGGTCTTATGCTGTGGGGTGTGGGTCCCGGTGAAGTCCTAAACTTTCTGACTTAGAAACATTTCTAGAGGTCAGATCTTCTTCAGCAGGGCAAATTGGCAAGGTGATGCTGACTGGCCAGGCAAAGAAATTCTGCAAACTCCTGACCACAGTGCAGGCAAATAAGTAGATGTTTTGGATCAATTCTGTGTTGCTGTACTGGTGTAATATATGCATGGTGAAGGTATTTAAAATTAAGTCTTATATGTATAAAACTCATAGAGCGGGGTCCTGTTTGTGTGCTGCAGAATGTCCATTGTGCATCGATTAGGGCATTACCTAAATCAGCTTCCAATGTTTGTCGAGTCTGATCTGCCCACCTGGTTCTACATATTGATACATATGTGTATAACCTGGATACCCATTTCATCATATCTGTCAATCTGATCAGTTGTGCTAATGGCATACTTTCAGGAGATTCTGCAGGGAAACTTGGCATAGTGACTTTAACAGAATTTCAAAACCTAGCATAAGTAAAAACATCTAGCATTATGGAGTCCCCACTGGAATGGAATTGATCCAGTGTCATAAATTGTCTATCTAAGTACAGATGGTTTCAGACTTTACCATTTTCAGAAGTGCATCCTGTACAGTGTGTTAAATAAACCGTGGCTGTACATATTTATGGAGGAGTTTAAAAAATGGTGAGTACCATGAGAGCCCCTCAGTCTTGACATATAGGGACCACCAGACCCAACAAGAGGCAGCCATGGTTTCCACCTCGTTCTGTGGATTAGTCTGATTGGGAATGAGGAAACCAGTGGGACTCCTTTTATTTGATCTTCCTTGGGGATAAATATGGGAGATGTGCAACACAGCTGTACCAATATTAGGAAAACGACACTGTGCCAACAAACAGTACATCTTGAGGAGAGTGTGATTGTGTTCCATCTCATTCTGGCCATGCCATTAACCCATAGCAATTTAATCAACAGAGTTCACAGTGTTGAAAAGAGCTGCTTATTCTGAGGTAAAGGAAAATTTATGAAGAGATACAGGAACTTTTGGAGAACTATCATTTTTATTAGGGTAACACAGCCTGCCATTGATAATGTTAGCTTGAGCGAGGTGTCAATTTGTCTTGATTACGGTCACAAATCGGCCTTAGTTGAGTCAACTGAATCCATCTCTCCATGAATAAAAATGTCCAGGTATTTGACAAAGTCAGTAACCTATCTGGGGTAATATTATGTATTAGGGTGCACTTTCCCTGTTCGTACCTGGTGTACCTTAAAACAGGTGCGGCGGTTGCAAACAGAGAAAGTGCGACTTATTACATAGAATGCACTGCCCCCAGGGCAGCCACAAACTCGCACTGCCCCCAGGGAAGCACACTCCTGTGAATAACAGAGTAACTTCGAAGCAGCTGCCCTGTGTTTTCACAGTGCATGCGGCAACCTGCCTGCATTTTTAGGGGGGATTAGAGATTCCCTTGCAGGCGGGTGCAGTCATTGACTGCACCCCGCTGCAAGGGTATGTATAGGAGGTCCATGGGATCCCCTTTACATCTGCTCTCAGGGGGCGCACTGACAAGGCACCACCTTTTAGGTAGAGTGTCAGCGCTCCTCCTGAGAATGATTTTGCCTCTATGCCCGCGTCTGTCATAGGGCGCGGATGCAGAGGCAAAGGGATTCTCTCATTTGCAAGGAGCACATCCCCTTGCAAATGAGGGGACACCCTCTGAAGGTAGCGCTGACACTACCTTTAAGTGCGCCAGCGCTATCAGTAATACAGTCGGGGCTACTCAAGTTTCTGCGGGCCCTCCTGTAATACCAAAGTGCCCCGGGGCATGCAAAGCAGACACAAATGCCTGTTGCACCCCCTTGCACCTTCTGTAATACGGCCCCTGATGGTTTGCATCTCTCTGTACTTACAGTGATTGGGAGCAGATCAGTATTTCCCCAGTTAATAGATATTCTCCAGTTTCGACCGAATCTAATAAACTCCCTGATTAAAGGTGCTACTCATGAAAAATAAATTATTATATGCATATATGAAGTCTGCTATTATGGAATACTATTCCCCTGTGTATATGTCACCCCAGACGTTGTTGGGCTAGTGGGTTTATCTCTAGTATGAATAGCAAGGGTGACATGGAACAATACTGTCTGGTGCCTCCAGCTATCAGGAAAGAGTCTGATGTATGGCTATTTGTGCAAACCCGAGCCATGGGTCACATGTAAAGCAACTTTATCAGTGCCAAGAGACTGCCTGGTATGTCGTATTGTTTAAGAGTTTCCATAAAAATGGCCATTCCAAAGAATCTAATGCCTTTTCGGCGTTGAGTAAGGTGACCTCAGTTTTTGTCTCAGGGTTAATCTGATGTAGCACTGCAAAATTAATAGGTAAGTTAATCATGTATCTATGTGGAACAAATCCTGACTGCACTAAGGAGACTATGTTCTCTAATAAAAGTTTCAAGGGGGGGGTCACAATAACTTTAGCCAGCATTTTACTGTTACAATTTAGCACTGTTAACAGAATGTATTGCACTTAGGGCTATATGTTCAATGCCCTTTTGAGGTCGCAAATTGCTCAATTCACAGAATCAGTCCGTTTGCGAAAGCAAAAAGGCATTTTCCAATGTACAAACCCCAAATTGTGAATCGATAACCTGTTACCGAATCGCAATTTTAGTTTGCGAAAGGGTATCTAAAAGGGGTATGTTTATGGCATCCATTCCAAATACTGATTTGAATTGGTATATATGAATGCAGTCGCAAAACATTCACACTTTACAGTCAAATCAAAGTTGATGGTAGCTTGTTTGCAATTGGGAAGGGGTCCTCAAGGAACCCCTACCCCTTTGAGAATGGTAGAAAGAAAGTTTTTAAGAGCAGGCAGTTGTCCGAGGGTCCATTGCCTACGTTTGAATAATAAAACTTAAAAGTTTAATTTATCTCTTTTTAAATGCAACCCACTTTCCTTTAAGGAAAACGACAATCATAGATATGGTGGTCTGCTGACCCCAGCGGACCACCATCCCTGTGATGGCAGCAAATCTCAGTGGGTTACAAATTGTGACCTACCTCATTGATAATCATGATGTGGGTCTATTTACAACCCACTACAAATGAGCTCAATGTGTTTCATTCATTAGGAATAGCGATTTCCTAATTGCAATTAACAAAAAAACACAATTAGGACGTTACTATTACTTATCTTTGTATATCTAGCCCCTAGCATGGCCGTTCCGGGATTTGAGGAGGATAGATATAATTGCTTCTTGTATCGATGGTGGTAACTCCTCATTGGTTGGTGCTTCAGAGTACACATCTATGAAGTGAAGAGCCAGGATAAGTTTGTTAACCTTATAAAAGTCAATTATCTGAGGTCGGAGCCTGGTGCCTTCCCTCTCTCTAAAGTGTCTATGGCCACGGCTATCTCTTCCACTGACAAGTAATTTAGATGGATGACTTAGAACTGCCCATGGCAGTCTCTGCTTCGTCTAGATGTTTGTGAAAACTATTTAGAGGTTCTAGCTCACATGAGGTGTACAACTGTGTATAATAGTTCAGATACTCAGTTAGTACATCCTCATGGACTGTTAGAGTTGCACCATTCTTTCAATCTATGCGAGTGATATTGGCCCTAAGACACCTCCCTAGTAGCCATGCCAGGCTTTTACAGGGTCTCCTACCCTCCACACTTTGCTTGACTAATGCAATTGTTCTCAGAAATTTCACTGCTCTGTCTGCTAAATCTCTATATTGCCTTAACAGTTGATGCTGTTTCATTAAGTACAATTGCTGTTGTGTCTGTGAGATTCCAGTTTCAAGGGTTAAAAGTTCCTGTTGAAATCATGCTAGTTGCCCATGTATATCCCGTAAGACACCCACATGTTTTGCTGTCAACTTTCCCTGTATGAAGGTCTTAAATGCCTTACAGAGCGTAGCATATATTTTAACTGTGCCTTTATTGATATGAGAATATTGTATGGTGACTGACATCAGCTCATCTTTAAACACCAGGTCTAACAAGAATATTGCTGGAAATCTCCAGCACACTTGTTGCAGTTGCTCAGTAGGGCACCTGTTAATGCAGGCGTTGTTTGACAAAACTCAGAGTAAGTGCACCACCCGGTCTTCTATGAGGCAACATCAGGAGAGGCTATACAGTAATGTATTCTGCAGGACAACTCATGTGGTGCAGAAAAGAAAGTGTATTCTATCAAGGAGGGATAGGCACTAGGCCATATCTCTAGCAAACCATAGAGCCCCAAGTTATTTTCCAGCACCTTTGTGGATTACATATATTATGTGAACGTCTTGTACCCGAGCAATCTAACAGAGTGTGAATTACTAATTTGAACTGCTTAAATCACCCATATCGTAGATTTCACAGTAGAGTTTATGAATATAGTGAAAATATGTAGGAAAACTGGGTGTTGTCAATATTTGTTGCTTATTGTCAGTGCTATCTTTGCATTCGCTAATGTGCCTGTCATGGTGCAATAACGGCCTTCTCTGTCCTCAAGTTTCTAATGGAGCTTGAAGTCCAAGTGAGTAGGCATCAGAATAGATACCCCTAAACAGTATGATTATATGATAAAAAATATGACTGTGATGCCTATTTTATGGCAAAAGTGTGTGATCGTCAAGGGGCCAGAAGTGTTGCTTTAAAAAATGCAACATCTATAGTATGTTTGTCGAGACATGCCAATACTTTCCTCGCCTTTTGGTGATCATTAAGAACCTCGATGTCCAGGTGAGACATGTAATTACTTTCCAGTGAGATGCCATTTAAGTGGATGATGAAAGCTCCAGTATATCTGCTAATCAATGGCAGGTTTAGATCACAATGCAGTGTAGCATAAGAGTGCAGCAAACATTTCCCAAAGATCTCACACCTGACCTGCACTGGTTCAACTGTCAGCAATGTAATAAAATAACTTTAAAATATCCTATACAATCCATCAAAGAAGACATAGAGAATTGCCAATATACCATGGTGCGTAACATTGCCCTGCAGCTCAAGTCGAATGAATGTAAGTTGTAGCACATTTGTCCGCTTTTCGATGAACCTCGGTCATCTTTGGTATCAATAATCAGTTCTTACGCACTGTGTTTTTATACGGTCCAACACTTCATGTTCAGCAACTATAATTCTGTTGTCCATAGTTATCTGGTGTTAAATGCACTTGAGGTCAAAGAGAAGGAAAATCCCTTCCTCTGACCACTTTTTCAGTTTGTCGGTCTTCTCCCCCTAAGCCACTGTTTTTAAACTACATTTAAACCATTTGTAACTTTTGAAGTACCTTAGTATATATGTTTAACAATCATAAACTTTTAGAAAACATGCACAGTCAAATGATGTCATCAGTGATGTCATTTAAGAGATCATCAGTGATGTCATCAGGGATGCCACTGACCATGTCATGAGTGATGTAATATGTGAGGTCATAAGCAGTGCATTGCAGGGGTGTAAGTTATAGTTAGCTCAGGTAGCCATAACTGCTCAATTTCACTGGTTTTGTACAAGTAAAATCTGAGCTCAACTATAACGTGTCCGTAACCTTTTATTTTTTTCTGTGAATTTCTAAGATTTTTTAAAATCTGTTTTCTAACTGTAACTTCCTTGTAACCTTTGGTTTTTCCAGTGAATTCCTAAGTTTTTTAAAATTCTTTTTCCTAACTATAACATCCCTGTAACCTTTGTTTTTTCAGATGGTTTTATAAGGTTTTTAGATTCTATTTTCTAACTGAAACTTCTAACCTTTGCGAGTGAGTGTTTGAGTGAGTGCATTAGTGTGTCTGTGGGCATGTGAGTGAGTGTGTGAGTGTCGTAATGGATTTCTGGCTGGGTGTGTGAGTGCCTGACTGGGTCTGGGTGTACCTGCCTAAGTGTCTCAGTGGGTGTGTGAGTGGGTACGTGTGTCTGACTGGGTCTGTGAGTCAGTGCATGAGTGTCTGAGTGGGTGCATGAGTGTCTGAGTGGGTCTGTGAGTGGGTGCAGGAGCCTCTAAGTTGGTCTGTGATAGGGTGCATGTGTGTCTGAGTGGGACTGTGAGTGTGTGTTAGTAGGGTAATTGGGTATTTGAGTGGGTGTGTGAGTTGCCAGGCTACATTTGAATGGGGTGGGAGAGGCACAGCCCCCCTCTCAAGCCGATTTTGTCCCAAGGGACCCCATGCCTCAGGGCCCAGACATAATTCAATAGGGGAGGAGACCACACATCCCCTACCTGGGCCATTTTGAGCCCCGAGAAACCATCCCCTGAGGCCCAGACATAAACGAATGGGATAAGGGGCTACATGCCCACTCCCAATGCAGATTTTGGTCCCGGGATCTAGGACTCCAGCACCCGGCCTTTTAATTTTTTAACTGTGAATTGGGGAGGGGCCCAGACATTAACAAATGAGGGAGGGGCCAACGTGACCCCCTCACTGGGCTGAATTCAGTCCTGGGTACCCCATCTCCTAGGGCCTGGTCTCTGGTCCTAATCCATTGGAGACTGCGAGAGGAGCCTGAAGACCCCGCGGTCCCTGCTGGCTTCCGGCCTCTAACTTAAGCTGGCAATGCTCTGACAGACAGGGAGCTGCTGAACATGCAGCTCCCTGTCTGTCAGGAAACTCCCTGCCTGCCAGGGAATTCTTTCATCTGTTTCCCTGTCTGCTTGACAATGGGCAGGAAAACAGACTAAAGCTTAGCTTTCAGCAAGCAAGAGCATTTATCAGCTCTCACTTGTTTCCTGTGACTATGCCAGGGCTGTGAAAGCTCCTGCCAAGCCACAGCAAACAGCTATGTCCTGGGGATAGGCCTCCCGCCTTACAAACAATACAAAGCCCAGGACAGGTGGTGGTCCCCTAGGCTGGTGAGGGTCTTTGCAGCCCCCCAATGTATTTATTGGACGTGGCCCCAAGGAGATGGTTCCCGAGGGGGTCCGGGCAGCCCCTCTGTTATTACAACATAAGCCCCAGGGACGAGGTGGCATAATTAAGCCCCAGGTGGGGGGCCCCATGTGCCCTCCCCTTTTTCTTTGTTACCTCCCGCATGCCCCCAGGATCTGGCCTACTCAGGGGCTAAACACTAGAGAAACAAGGGAGCCTGAGCTTTGTGTTGTTTCTTTTCCTGTGGAAACTGCGGTTCCAGCACGACTCCTGCCAAAAAATTATAAACATATATACGTCCCCCCTCCACATGGTCCCTAAGGGAGCCCCCTAAGAGGCCTAGGAGGGGTCGGGTATTCCTCTTTTTTTGTGGAACGCTGATGCCTGCTCCCAAGATGGCTGCCAACACTTCCTTGCTGAAGTGTAGGGAACCAATCACATTTCATCACGGGAATTGCCATATCTTCGAATGATCGGCATCCCCATATGTTCTTAATTGTTTTTTTTTATTTCACAAAAACTACTGAACGGATTCACACTAAACAAAAAAAAAGGGTTCTTTCTGGACCAAGATCCAAATTCCGCCAAATCTGGTGTAATTCCGTCTGAATAGTTTGGCTGCAGTCGCAACTAAAACTTCAATGGGAATTAACATGCAAAATGCACTAATAACGTTGGTGTCGATTGACGAATCTTCGCAAAATTTTCCAAACTTTTGGCCAGCTCCAGTCCGCTCCTATCCTGAAAATTTCACAGTGATTCGTCAAGCGGGGGCCAAGAAAAAAGGGGGATCCCAAAACGCGTTTTCCCCATGCATTTTCCCATAGGACCTGTTGACGCAGCTACAGCCCGAACTGCTGAATGGAATTACACCAAATTTGGCAAAGAGGTATTCCTCAGTTCAGACTTGTGCCTTTTGCTTAAATGGTGTAAATCCGTTCAGTAGCTCCTGGGAAAATTAGGGTGAAAAAGTTAGTGATATCTATGGCTGAGGAGGATCCGCGCACCCTCCCCGCACCCAGCGTGCACCCTGCCGTGCACGACCTGAATGCTAATTGGCTGTCAACACTCCAGATCAGGAAGTGTTGGCAGCCATCTTGTGCCTCTGTTCTACCGAAAAGCCCCCAAAAAAACATCGCAAAACGCGAAAAGGGGGCAGGGTAGAAACACCCTAACCCCCTAGGCCTGCTCAGGGGGTCCCACAAGGACCCCCAAGGCCCCCCCAAATTATTTTCTTTTTTTTAAAATAGCTAGATGCGCTTAGGGTCTGCGCATCCCAGCTGCTCCCCATGTGGAAAAGCAATGCTGGCTCCTGGGTGATTGGGGACCCCCCACGGTCCCCAACGGAGGCCAGGCCCCGGGGGATGGGGTCCCCAAGGCCAGTAGTGGCCTGGGAGGGGGGCCACGTGGCCCCCCTCCCCAAAATAAAAATAAATAAATAAAAAAAGGCCCCTGGGGATGGGGTCCCCGGGGCCAAAAGAGGCCACAGGAGGGGGGAAAGGCAGCCCCCCTCCAAAAAAACAAAAAAGGGCCATGCCCTGGGGGATGGGGTCCCCAGGGCAAATTAAGGCCTCGGGAGGGGGGCCACGCGGCCCACCTCCAGAGTTTAAAAAAATAAATAAATTGGGGGCAGGCCCTGGGGGATGGGGTCCCTAGGGCCAAAAAATAAGAAAAAGAAGGGGAGCTGCACAGCCCCCCTTCTTAAAAAGAAGAAAAAAAAAAGCGGGATCGGGAGGAGGCCACGCCCCTCCGTTCATCACTCTGCAAACGCGCCCCCTGGCGCGTTTGCAGAGGGGAAACAAATTCCCCTTCAATACTAGCCCACCAGGAACCTCCAGTATGCGCCAGGGGGCTGCGTTGCAGAGAGGTGTAATGAGGCCACACCCCTTTTTACCCCTCTCTGCAACGCAGCTCCGTGGCACTTACTGGGGGTACCTGGTGGGCTAGTTGGCCACCAGGGGACCTCAGGATTCAAGGGGACTTAATCTCCCAACTTAAGACGCGCCACGGGGCACGTTTGAACAGTGGTAAAGGTAGGGGGCGGGGCCTGAGGTGATACTGTGCAATCACGCCCTGTGGCGCATTTTAAGTTGGGGAATTCATTCCTCTTCAATCCAGAGGTCCCCTAGGGGACAACTAGCCCACCAGGTACCTCCACTAAGCACCACGGAGCTGCGTTGCAGAGTGTTGTAAAAAGGGGTGTGGCCTCTGAACACTTCTCTGCAACGCAGCTCCCTGGCGCATACTGGAGGTACCTGGTGGGCTAGTTGATCGCCAGGGGACCTCAGGATTCAAGGGGACTTATTCTCCCAACTTAAAAAGCGCCACGGGGCGTGTTTGCACAGTGGTGAAGGTAGGGGGCGGGGCCTGAGGTGATATGTGTGCAAACACGCCCTGAGGCACGTTTTAAGCTGGGGAATTAATTCCACTTCAATCCTGAGGGTCCCTGGGGACCAACTAGCCCACCAGATACCTCCAGTAAGTGCCACGGAGCTGCGTTGCAGAGTGTTGTAAAAAGGGGCGTGGCCTCTGAACACCTCTCTGCAATGCAGCCTCCTGGCACATACTGGAGGTACCTGGTGGGCTAGTTGGCCACCAGGGGACCTAAGGATTGAAGAGGAATTAATTCCCCAACTTAAAACGTGCCACAGGGCATGTTTGCACACGTCACCTCAGGCCCCGCCCCCTTCCTTCACCATTGTACAAATTTTCCTCTAAAATCAGCTGAACTACGAATTCCGATTTACTCATCTTTTATCAGGAGAGAACCCAGGGCTGCATCTTTTAGACCAGCAGTGACCCTGAAAAGTAGTTCTAAGCGTACTTACCAGTAACTTGTATTTCCTTCCATAGGAATCCATTGTGTGGTTTTCACCAGAAAAGTTTCTAAGTGTCCAATTTTGAAACGTACAAATATTCCTCTAAAATCAGCCGAACTACGAATTCCGATTTACTCACCTGTTATCAGGAGAGAACCCAGTGTTGCATCTTTTAGCCCAGCACTGACCCTGAAAAGTAAATCTAAGCGTATTTACCAGTAACTTGTATTTCCGTCCATAGGAATCCATTGTGTGGTTTTCAGCAGAAAAGTTTCTAAGTGTCTATTTTCACAAACTATAAATATTCCTCTAAAATCAGCCGAACTACGAATTCCGATTTACTCACCTGTTATCAGGAGAGAACCCAGGGCTGCATCTTTTAGCCCAGCACGGACTCTGAAAAGTAATTCTAAGCGTACTTACGAGTAACTTGTATTTCCTTCCATAGGAATCCATTGTGCGGTTTTCAACAGAAAATTTTCTAAGTGTCCATTTTTGAAACGTACAAATATTCCTCTAAAATCAGCCGAACTACAAATTCCAATTTACTCACCTGTAATCAGGAGAGAACCAAGTGCTGCATCTTTTTGCCCAGCACTGACCCTGAAAAGTAATTCTAAGCGTATTTACCAGTAACTTGTATTTCCTTCCATAGGAATCCATTGTGTGGTTTTCAGCAGAAAAGTTTCGAAGTGTCTATTTTCACAAACTAAAAATATTCCTCAAAAATCGTCTGTATGACTTAAACACATTCTTTCAACTGTTTACAGGTGGTTGGCCAGTGCTGGGTCCAGGATCCACCACTGAGTAAGAAAAAGTAAAGATATCACTACTTACCTGCTAAGTGAATTTTCTGCCCTAGGATAACATTGGTGATTCTATGTGAAAAAATTTTTAAGTGTCAACTTTTAAAATACAATAATATTCCTTAAAAATAACTACTGTAACCAAAACACTTTTACTCAACTGTTTACAGGAGATGTCCAATGACTGAATTTAGGATCCTTTCCTGTGGTTAGAAAAGTAATCCATAAAGTAACTAATTGCATTTAACTAGAAATTCACATTGAGCTCAATGTTGCTTTGTGTTTGAAATTGTTGGCCATTGCAACAACTGTAACTACTGTACTTAAAAGTCTGTTGTCTATTTGCCAAGTATTTAAACTAAAGTAATTCATTCTGAGAAAGTATATTTTGTATTGAAATGTATAATGTACTTATAATGTAATTAAAAAAATATATCAGTGTCACTGACCATGTCATGAATGATGTAATATGTGACATCATCAGCAGTGGATTGCGGGCGCGCGAGATGTAGTTAGTACAACTAACTATATCGGAGGAATTTCAATGGTTTTGTTCGAGTGAAATGTCCAGCTAACTATAACACCTCCAAAACCTATTGTTTTTTCAGTGAATTTCTAAGGTTTTTTAAATGCTAATTCCTAACTATATCAGGCCTGAAACCTATGGTTTTTTCATTGAATATATATATATATATATAAAATACAGCTGTATTTCTGAGAGCTCATCTGTACATATATATTCAGGGAAAGATACTAAGGTTACATGGACATTATAGTTAGGCTCACATTTCACTTGTACAAAACCAGTGAAATGAAGTAGTTATAGTTAGCTTAGCTAATTATAACTTACGCCCGCAGTGCACTGCTTCTGACCATACATTTTACATCACGCATGACATGGTCAGTGACATTACTGGACCATCAGCATCAAAGGGGAGAAAGGGGACCAGTAGTGCACCACGAGGTGCATTTGCAGAGTGGTGCAGAAAGGGGGGGTGGGGCCTCGTATGAGCTCTCAGCAAATAGAGCTGTGTGGGACTTACTGGAGGTAATAGGAGAAGTTCTTGGCTCTCAAGAACCCTCAGTATTAAAGGGGACTTCATCCCCAACTTGTAGTGAACTAGGAGGAGCATTTGCAGAGTGTTGCAGAAAGGGAGCGGGCCTCCGGCGACATGCTGGTCTTTTCTAAATGTTTTTTTAAATGTATTTCCTTCCCTGGGTCAATTTTGGCCCTGGGGACCCCATTTGCTGGGGCTAGGCCTATTTTGAGTAAGAGAGGAGATCCCCCCTTGGGCCTATTTCAGCCCTGGGGACCTATCCCCTGGGGCCCAGCCTTTTAATAAATAAAATGGTTTAATAACTTAGAGGAAGGGGGATGAGCAGCCCCCCCAGGCACCCCATCCCCAGAGACCCGGCCTTTTCATATTTTAAAATAAATAAATAATGGGAGAGGGGTCGTGCGGTTCCCCCTCCCGGGTTGATTTAGGCCCAGGGGACCCCATACCGCTGGGCCTGGCCTCTAGTGTAGGTGCCCTGGTCCCACCCCCTGGTAATGATAAATTGAGACAAGAACCTTTGTGCACATTTTGTGTGTACCTTTTTTTTGTAATCTTTAGATCTTATATTGTTTGTGTGATTTTGTAGTGTTGTATTGCTATGGCTGTATTGTGTTCTGTTTTAACAGTTTTTGTGACTCACCAAGTTATGTTTCATTTGTTTTGTCATGTTTCTTTCTGCTATGTAATTGTGTTATATTGAGTTGATAACATATGTTAGCAAATTGTGCCATATTCCAATAAACAAAAACAATCCCTGCATTGAAAGTTCATGTGACAGGCAGAGAGAGATTGTAGGGCAGATCTCAGAATATTTTTGAGGGGAGCTTTTAAAGTGGTGCTTGCTATAAGCACCTATTACCTATGCATGATAAATAAATGGATTCTGGGTGGTGATAATGTGTGACTAGAATGTTTGTACATATTTTCTCTGTGGTATTTTGTTGTATTGGTGATCTTCTGTTGTTTTATGTACTGGTATTTTTGTGAGCTGTATTACTGCAGTGTTGTTTTGTTTTGTTGTTCTACGTTGTTTGTGTTGGATTCTGTTTGGATTGCTCTGTTATGATTTTCATGTTATGTTTTAATTGTGGTGATATGTTGCTTTGTGTATGTTGTGGTGTGTTCAGTTGCTTAATTTTTATATGTTAATAAATCCTGCTATATTTTCAGTCAGAAGCAGAACATTCATTGAAAGTTCCAGTGACAAACAACCATTTACCAATTTTGAACATGCTAAAATTGTACTGTTCAAACACTTCAACTAGTTAGCACAAAATCATGACTGCTGCCTGTGCTCGATTTATGTGATAGGGTAATTTATGTAATTTAGGATTGGCAGTACTCATTTTATGTGATAAGGCCCATAACTTTAACCTTTGAAAGTACCCTGTGTGAAAAAACAAGCCTAGTGGGTAATTTACCATTTTTTTAAAAAAAGAATATTGGTGAAATATCACTTTACACAGAATTCATGTACAGATCGATAAACAGCAACATAATAAAACAAATATTATGAATGTTGTTGCAAACTTATCATTCTGCATAATTCACACAAAACTGATGCCCATTAGAAAAGTAAACAGGGGTTATCTTTCCAAGGGTGTTAGAAGGTTTTAGATTTGCGCAATGTTGAACTCGTGACAGCGTCAAGGATTTTGAGATTTAGCCAGATGTCAATTAATGTTAAAGCGAAGCTTTAATCTATACTTTCTTTCCTTATCTTTATCTCATCTGATCCTACTGCGCAGCAGATTTCTTGCCCTCTAATACTTTCCCTTTTGGGCTCTAATATCTGAGGGTTTTAAAGATTTACAGACAGACTGCAAAATGGCACACCAGCTTGTTAGGCATTTGCGTTACAACAACTGGGAACATATGCACGCATGTTTTCTTAACAACTTCCACACTTCTATTTAAATCAGTGTTTCCAAAGTAATAAAGTTCCAGATTTTAAATTACGTTTCCAGTTTTAAATCACTTCAATATTGAAAACCATTTAAAATGGTGACACCAACAACTAGTATCTACTATTTTAAAACGAGTATAATAATCAATTCATTCTCCAATGCATAAAACAGCATTCTCTCACATCCTGTACAACTGAAATACATGAAGGCTTTATTTATATTAAAACTTATGTTTGATTAAATCCCCAGTGGGTGTCACCGCTTGCCTTATTGTTAAAATCAATCCTATGTAGGTGAAAACGGCATATCCGAGTCAGCTGCCTTTTAACAATAAGGCAAGCGGTGACACCCACTGGGGATTTAATTTGGACTGCAAATACCAGCGCTCACTGGGGCAAGATAACCACGCCCATTGTGGCTTGAATGTTTTCAATAAAGCTGTGCAAACTCACTGTCGCCACTCACCTTATTTTGCGCATGGCTTGTGAACAAGGAAGTTTTTCCGAAACGCGTAAGGCCAAAGCATTTGAAAGTGGTGTCCCGAGGCTGCCAAGCTCCACCATAGGATGCATTTTGTTGACAGAGTGGGCCTCCTTATATCGGGCAGAATTTGTATGGATATATATATATATATATAATTTTGATGCCTGAGTTGCTGTATTGTTTCAACACACAGGTACGAACCACTCGAAATCCTCAAAGTGTAAAAGAAACCGCTTCAAACATCAGGGGTTACTCCTTGGTCATGATTTATTCAACCATCGTAATAGTAAAAACAGACAAGTGTCCGCCCTGGACGCGTTTCGATCGCCAAAAGCAATATATATATATCCCATCACCACAATCATCTTCTCTAGCATGCTGTCCACATAAAAAAAGAGAGACGCGCTGTGGCTCAGTTCCTTCTGCGTGTTTAATTTTCAAAGCAGCATGATAACGCCCGACGAGTTTTGAAGCCTTCTCTTCTTGTTCACGGATCCTACTAAAATTTGATGGGCTGTCAACACTGGGCTGGAAACACTTCAACCAGGAAATATTTGCAGCCATCTTAGGACTCTTCTTGAAACTGAGTCCCGAAACAAAATACAAAAATAAAGAAGAAGGGTCAGGGTATGAATACCCTAACCCCCGAAACATTGTGGGGGGCCCCTCAGGGATCCCGTCATAGTAAAAAGTATTTTTTTTATACATTTTGTGATGAACTCGCGGGTGGTTCCGCAAATCCACTGCAAAATTATTAAAAGTGCACTGGGTGGGCTAGGTCCTCGGGCATATGCTAAATATAGGAGGGGGCACATGGCCCTCTTCCTAGGGCTTATCAAAGCACCGTGGACTGCCATGTTCCCAGGGCACTTTTAATTAATTATGAGGGCAGAGGCACTGGGCCTACCTGCAGCGCTGGAGACTGCCACCTCCCGGGGGCTATCAATGTTACAAATGTGGGAGGGTCCATTCAGCCCTGCAGCAGCCCCAGGGACCACCACCTCCCCGGGGGAAATGTTTAAGGCACTGTGGGGGGGACATCACCTAGCATGGCTGGCTCCTGCAGTGTCCCCGGGTTCCACTGCCGGGAAATTGCTGTTTGCTTTGGCTTGGCAGCAGCTTTACCGCTGCCACAAGCCATAGCACACTGTGCTTGCTATCAATAAGCCAGAGCATAAAAAATGCTCTCGCTTGTGGAAAGCAAGCACAATTGCTTTGACACAGAGGGAACTTCATATTAGCAGTAACATCTGTGTGAAAGCAATGTTGGCTCCTGCAGGAGGCAGGGAGCCGGCAGGGAGTGAGGGGGCCTTGTGGCTCTCCCCAGGGTCCCCAACAAAGTGGACTTGACCCATGGGGTAGGGCCCCCAGGTCCGAAATTGGCCCAGAAGGGCTGCCAATGAGCACCCCTACCCCTAAAGAAAATATATCTTAAAAAAGAAAAGGCCTGACCCAGGAGGATTGGGTCCTCGGAGCAGAAATCGGCGTTGGCACGCTCCCTTTTTAAAAAAATCGTCCCAGGAGAGACCCCACGCACCTCTCACACCATTTACATATTTTTTTAAAGGGTCAAGCCCTGGGTGATGGGGTCCTCGGGGGCCAAAATGGTCCGTGAAAGGGGGGCCACTCGGCCCCCCTTCCTAAAATATAAAAAAGAAAGAAAAAAAGTCTGGCAACTTCCTAGAGGCACCGCCCCCTTTCTCCACTACTCTGCAAACACACCTCCTGGTGCGCTTCTGGTTGGGGGATGAAGTCCACTTGGATGCTGAGGTTCCTTAGGGGCCACCAAGACATTCTGTTATCTCCAGTAAGCCACACACAGTAAGATTGTGGAGAGGCGGCTGGAGGCCATGCCCCCTTTCTCCACCACTCTGTAAACACAAGGACCTTCAAGAGCCAAAGGGACTTCATCCCCCAACTAGTAGTGGACCAGGAGGCGTGTTTGCTGGGTGGTGAAGAAAGGGAATGTGGCCTCCTATCAGCTCTCAGCAATCCTACTGTGTAGGACTTACTAGAGGTAATAGGAGCGGTAGTTTGGCCCCAAGGAAGTCCTTGGGGGGCAGCTACCCCAACTGTTATGTCGAAAAAGTCCCACACAGCGGGATTGCTAAGAGATCTTCGGAGGCCATGCCCTCTTTCTCCACCACTCTGCAAACTCGGCTCATGGTGCACTACTGGTTGGGGGATGAAGACCACTTTAATCCTGAGGGACCTTGGGGGGCCAAGAACCCCTCCTGGTACCTCCTGTAAGTCTTACACAGTGGGAATCTTGAGAGCTGGTCAGAGGCTCAGCCCACTTTCTCCACCACTTTGCAAACCTGACTACTAGTTAAAAAAACACATCGAAATTCCCTGAAAAGCAAAGGCTACAGAGATATTATAGTTAAGAATTAGCATTTAAAATAACCTTACAAATTCAGTGAAAAAAAACAAAGGTTTCAGTGACATTAAAGTTAGGAAATGGAATAAAAAAACATTAGAGAATCACTGAAAAAAACAAAGGTTACAGAGACATTATAGTTAACGTTTCACTCATACAAAACCAGATAAATTAGCAGTTATAGTTAGCTGAGTTAAATATAAATTGCACCCCGCAATGCACTGCTTATGACCTCACATATTACATCATTCATGACATGGTAAGTGACATCACTGATGACATCTCAAATGACATCACTGAAGACACTACAGATGACATCATCCATAGCATTTCTGATGCACCCACTCACACCCCAATATACCTTTTATACGCCCACTCCAACATCCACACTACCATTCTCAAAACCATTGACACAACCGTACCAGTACGTACATACCCACACACTGATTTATAGGTCTCCACACACATCTACTCACTCACCTATACGTCCACTAATACACCAACTCACTCACTAATACATCCAATGATATTTCCACTCATACACCCACCCAGCCACTCAAACAATGTCACCCAGATAGCTACTCACACACCTCCTCACCCATAGTCAATCACACAGCCACTTACTCACCTATACAGTTATATTCACACCCACTCACTTATTCATACAAATACTAACTCATACTCACTTACCTATACAGTCACTGACACAAGCACACATTCACCCATACAGCCACTCATATACTCCAACACTCACCTATACTGCTTTTCACATATGCAGTTATTCACCCATATACCAATGACACATCCATTCACTCACTGAGACAGTCCTACACACACTCAGTCACCAATACAGCCCCTCACAGATGCACTCACTAACCCATACAACCACTGACTCACTCATTCATTCATCCATGTGGGCAGTCACATACCCCCTCACCCACCCACATAGACAATCATACACCCATACAGGTACTCGGTGACCTACTCACCAACACATACAGCCACTTAGACACCAACTGACAGACTGATAGAGACATTTGCACAACCTAATCACTCTCCCATACATTCACTGAGTCAGTTGGCATTTTGGCCCCAACAAATTTTTTCTGAAATACAAATCTCAGAAGCCCTCTCACACCTCTATCTCTGACTGGGTACATCTTTAAATATGTCTTCTTATGTTGCACTCCCCTTGCAGTCTGCTCCTTAAGTTGAATACAAGACTGCCAATGAAAGCAAGGCAGTTGCAAATATGAAAATATCAGCACAAAATGGATAAATATATTGCAGTGTCAAAATACCCTGATCCCTCACATCGCTAATATATTATTACCTACAACTGCTGCTTTATTTGTTCCAAATATGATATTATTATCAAGTCAGAAAGCATCGGAACAACAGAAAATATCAAAATGAGAACAGACTTACCGCTGTGGGCTTACTGTACTTCTAAACCAATTAAATAACCATATGTTTTAGTGGAACCAAAAAACTTTATATGTCATGAACGACAATTACAAGCTATCAATAGCTGATGGCTGCAATGCATGCTGCTTACAACATGGAGGAGGAGGTCCTGGTGTTTTTCTCTGTATAAATTGCATGAGCTCTGTGAAAAAGCTAGAACCGTTTCAACCAGATTTTGACACTGAGGGGCATATTTGTGACAATGTCACGCAGTGCATCACAGCACAGCGCTGCACTGCCTGACAGGGATAGGAGCGGAATGTGCCGTATTTTGAAGAATACAACGCATTCCCGCTTTTTCCCCTGAGCTGGTGCTGTTTTGACAGCCTAGCGCCAATGCAGGCACACTTGCTCCATGGTGCAAGGGTTCCTGTGTTGCAAGCAGGTTTGTTTTTGTGCAGGAAGGGGAACCTTCCTGCACAAAAACAATCATGAGAGGCATATCCCTCTATCTATGTGTGCTGCAGAAGGCAGCACACATAAAAAGAGGAAGTAACAAGGAAAATTAAAATATTTCTCCTTGTTACACCTCTCCTGGAACGGCGTATCTTTTTGGTGCATTCCCAAGTTTACAAGTTCTGTTAAATCTAGGAATGCATCAAAAACCATGGTAGTTGCGTGAGAGCACCTACATAGCGCCCATGGAATGCCTCCCCAGTGTAGAGTAAGGCAATGCACATATTTGCGCTTCTTTGCTTTACTCGAGATTAATGAAGCCAGTCAGGGCAAATTGGGCTTGCCTGGCTTCATAAATCTCATTTTGCATGTGTGTTGTGCATGTACCACGTTTCGTGGTGCAAGCGCGACGCAAATAAGCTCATAAATATGGCCCTGAGTTTTTCTTTGGATGCTTGCTTTGATCAAGGTGAGCTGGCCGACAACTCTAGTAAGCTCAACTTTATGGTTGTGGGGGAGTGAGACGGTTGTTCGACAGAGAAAACACTGCATGTTTATACCCTATTTGAAAGATTTCACATAGGGAGCTGCCCAAGAGGCACCCTAACGCTTTGTCCATATGTGTGCAACACTCACAGTACTGCTTGCTGCAGAATCATGCCCATCATCATTTGTGAGTCCTGAATGCCACAATTGGATATCACTGCCTCTCTTTACGACTCTCTCTTCCTCTCTCGTTGTTACAGGCAGCACGCTCATTGTAGAATTTTGCACTTTTTATACTGGTTCAAGCAGAAAATGTTTGTGGGAGACATTTTCTCTTATGTTCTGTTTTCTCAGGTATCATGCTAGACTTTGAATGTGAAAATAAGCCCCAGCATTCAGTTTTCATTTGAGGTACTGCAAAGTGTAATTCATGAAATTTTGTGTAATTTTGCATAAATTTCAGGAAAGTTTGGAACGTTCTGCAACATAAAATGTTTAATTTTTTAATGTATACACAGGCCTCTCTAATCTGCTGGATAGAATCCCTTCTCCATTTCGTGAGGCATGAACACTCCCTGGCTGAGAATGTTTTTCACGTCCTTCGCACTCCTATGATTAAGGTTCCCAGTTTTCAATTTATACTTATTTTTAGAGATAAATACAGACAGAAAACAAGGAGGCATATAATCAAGCACGGTGTAAAAATGATTGCCGCTATAGCGGCAGAAAACTGCCGCTAAAGCGGCGATAATGGGCTTGATAATATGCCGCAGAGAATTCCAATGGAAGCCCATGTTGACACCAGAACACGGGCTTCTATGGGAATTCTCAAGGGCATATTATCAAGCCCATTATCGCCGCGTTAGCAGCAGTTTTCTGACGCTAAAGAGTCGATAATTTTAACGCCGTTTCTTGATAATATGCTCCAATGTGTTTCTTCTCTGTATTTATTTTTAAAAGAGGTATAAACTGAAAATTGTGCTTCTTTTGAGTGTCTCTCTATGCTGCCTTTCACGAATCACAGGCCAGCACCTGAGCAGATAGACAAAATGGGGTATTAAAAAACAGGATAGCATATTTCATTAAATACAGGCATATGTTAATATATATTTGAAGTATAAGTGTAATATTTACCTGTGATTATAGTGTTTTTTTGTTATATTTGGCTGTGTAATTTGCTAAAATTTGACAGGCATCAAAGTATGAATGCATGTTCATCAGTTTAAAATAATGTGGAAATGTACGATTCTATGACTCCATATGGATAAATACCAATGAGATGGGCAAAATATAAATATGGATAAATACAGACTGAAATGTTATAAAAAATAAATACCATAAAACCGGGAGCCATACTTATGATGCATGAGAGACTATTGATTAGTGATTCGTTTCTCCTGAGCTTAAGGTGGCGCTAAGATTATCTCTTGAAGTAATAAAGTTTTAATAGTAATGGTTATTTTATGTTTGATCAAGATTTGCAATTTCTGTCCTCTGATAAATGTGATGTGAAGAAACCATGTTTTTACGGTGAGATCTCGAACATGAATGAAGCAGAAGAAGATCAGGCGAAATGAGGAATTTTCTGCTTTTTATATAAATCTACCTCAAAAAGATAAATTGTCACAATTCGGTAGAACTGATATGTTTTAAGTTGCCATTGTTTGTTAAAACACTTCAAATACATAGTATATATTTTGAGCAAAAAACTTCAATATTTTTCAGTTATGTAGAGCTAGCAGTGGTTAATCAAAACCAATAGAATGCATTTTGGGTGAGTTTTTTCAAATTGCACATGGTTACCATCGACTTGCAGTCGATTGTAATAGCATTTCCTAAATGCCCATTTTGTATTTAGAAAATGCTTTGTACATGTGCTTAGGAAATCGCAAATAGGAAATCCCTTTTCGAGATTTCCTATTTAGTGAGTCACAAAATAAGATTTCTACTGGATAGAAATTGTATTTTGCAATTCCATATTTGCCTTTGTACATATGAAAAGACAATTTAGCGTTTCTTAACCGACCTAGATTGCGATTCAGTCTGTAAACAAATGCTAAATCCTATGGGCCCGGTATCGCTTCGGAGTTCCAGTTCTATGCTTGAGTAGGTGATCCAGGCAAGGTATTTTTTTTCTTTAAATTTATTAACATGCTGTTATTTTGCTGATGGTGCTCCTACCCTTCTGGGGCCACCACAAAAGCCAATATGCTACATTTTCAGCCTTTACAGGGACTTATGGGGAGCTTCACTGCCTGGGAGGGTAAATATTTGATTAGCAGCTTTGCTGCTTTCTATTAATGCTTTTTGTTAACACAGGGGCCTTGCCCGCATTTCATATTTATTGCGGCAGCTGGGTATCCAGTCCCTTCAATGGGGCAACCAGTATGTGTAAAACGCTGGGAGCCAGATGGGAATTGCACTCTTTTGCCAGTTTTCACAGTGGCATAGCTGTTATGTACAATGCGAGTTGCAGTCCTTTTTTTCTCCTGCCCTCTTTCAGGCAGGCAGGCAGGGAGATGTCAACAATGTGCTCCCCTATAACCCAGACATGGGCACGGGAAGCGGGGGTGGCACACTGCACTCTGTGAAGTTCAGTGGTGCTCATCCTTAAAATATGGGGTCCCCTGGTACAGTTTTCTTTCATGCCCAGCCCAAGGGATAGGCTTCCTGATGCCTAAGGTTGCTTTTGGGAAGGGGGCCCACGCATAAAACACTTACCATTTATTAATAAGGATGTTGAACCGACCCCCAGGGGCTTGGCCCTCTCTGGTTGAAATTTAAAGATTTTGTAGCCATCGATTGCCCAGTCTCCCAGGAAGCCAGCCTTTCCAGGCTGTTTTCCCCGGCCTCATAGGGCTGATCTACCTAATCTTGGTGTTGTTTTGTTCCTTGTGGCCAGTTCTAACCACCAAGATGTTTCTCTTCAGGTCTCCTAGCCTCTAAATTGGATGTTTATCAAGGAGCTTGACTTTCCCTGCTCCTGAGGTTGGAACTGTTCTCTGTCGCAGCTCCTGGTACATGCCTTCATCTGGGGGCTTCTTCAAAAGCCCCTCTGCACACAGGCAGCTGAGTACCCTCCCTGATATACTTCCCAGGCCCCATTCTGTTGGCCATCTTGCAGGGCAACTGTGTGTCAGCTATGAAGCCAGTGGCTCCTCTCCTGTTCGAGATCACCCAGCTGCAGGACCAGTTCACAAAAGATCCAGAGGAACAATCTAGTGTCCCCCATGCAGATCCATTCCTCTATTATCCCTTAAAGGTTATAAGGTGGTCAATACCAATGGCCACAGGGAAACCCTCCCAGTTCCTGGGTGTCAGTTGTAGTCAAATTCCATAAGTCCATCCTTACAATGAGGCTGGTGGCTTCTTCCAGCTGAGCATTCCTTAGGCATCAGCACTCCCAGATCCAGTGATTCTCAACGTTCTCTCCCATGCATAGAGGTTTTTAAGTGAGTGTGGCTGGTGTCATAACAGCGCTCCACCCCTGCCCTAAACATGCTACACAGCATTCTGGGACATTTAAACATGGTGGCTTGAAGTGGTCTGTGGACAGACCTTACCTAAGAGCTTCAGCCCCACCCTTAACTGACACAGCTGAATCATTCCTTCCTACCAAAACCTCAAAGGAGAGCCTCTTTTGTATTTGGCTCCAAATGGCTGGCCTTACTATTTTTATTCTCTTGGCTTTTATTTGTCGAGGCTGTGTGCAGTATGTATGTTAATTAACACATGCAGATTTCTGCCTCACCCTTTCCTAATTATGAGCTGAGATGTGGAAATACGCCAATTCTCCAAGTGTCTTAAATAATACACTTAGCACAAAAGTGACTTTCGATCTGTACTCGTGCTACATTTTTACAGTATGGTTGGTATCTCTAGGTCCTTGGAGTAATCATTACTGATGTACACTAGAAATGTCTACTCACATTATTCCAGGTCAGCATCAATCCCTGATAGGCCCCTTCTGCAACAGTCTGCAAATGCAGAGATACCGGGCTGAACTAGAGGCTATCTGTTAGAACTGGGGGTCTCTAGTTGACAGAGGTAGGTACCTTTGACCAAATAGGGACCCTTGCTTCTAAGTCAGGGAAAGGGGATTACACAACTGGATAACCCCTGCTCACCCCCTTGGTAGCTTGGCACGAGCAGACAGGCCTATCTCAGAGGCAGTGTGTTAAGCATTTGTGAACACATACAGTATTACAGTGAAAAGACTATAAATGGACACCACACAGGTTTTATAAAAATAAGTATTCTTTATATAGACTTAACACAAGACCACAAACGATAAAAATCCACAATACTGTACTCAAAATAGACTTAAAGATGGTAGAAGTCACTTAATTCAAGTTCATGACAAATGCGGCAAAGTTCTCACAAAAGTACCTGGATGCGTAACGCAAAACAAACAAAAGGTTCGCAGGGATGGAGATGCCTCGGTTCCTTGCTTCGGGGGAAGACGATGTGTCAAGCCTCTATGCTTGCGCAGAGTAGGGGATGCGTCTTGGTCCTTACTGGAGAGGAGGTGATGCGTTGATTCTCGTACTGCTTTCACTTTACACTACGACAAGATGGCACCTCGATGCGATGCGACAATCCGGTGCAATGCAATAAGAACGCGCCGTTGGTGCGACGACGTGAAGACGATGCGTGCACGCCCGGTGGCCGTGCGGCGAACTCTGTAACTTTGGATCCGCGACAGGCCTTGCGACACGCTTCTCCGGTGACGCGTCGTGTAACCGCTTTGACGAAGACACGCTTCTCTGGTGATGCGGCGGCGACCTCTGCTGCGGCAACACGCTTCTCCAGCAATGTGACGGCAACGGCTGCGACACGCTTCTTCTCATTGAGTCGCGCTTCCAGCTCCCAGCGGCATTCAGGCTTCTTCAGACAGAATTCCCAGCAAGGAAATTCAGAGGGGAGCTGGTGGTGAAGTCTTTTGTCCCTGAGACTTCAGCAGGAGGCAAGCACAAGTTCAAGCCCTTGGAGTGATATTCTGCAAGATAATGAAAGTTCTTTGAAAGTTCCTTCTCCTCCCCTTGACACCACTGTTGGCCAACCCAGCAACACAGCACACTGGCAGGGGGGCAGTCCAACTCCTACAGCTTCCTTGGTTCCTCTCCTTGGCAAAGGTTCGTCTTGTTGTTCCAGAAGTGATCTAAAGTCTTGGGGTCTGGGTCCCCATAATTATTCTACTAAATGCTTCGTCCTCTGAAGGCAGAGGGGCCTGTACCTAGTCCAAACCAGTGCTGTGCAGTCCTGCAGCACTATGCTTACAGTACTCCTTCTTTCCTTTGATATGGTGGGCCAGGGACATCCTACGCACCACAGGAGGTGGAGCCAGCATTGCGGAAGGCAGGCACAGCCCTATTCAGACCAGATGCGACTCCTCCCACCACTCTACATGCAGATAGGTCTATTCAGCCCTGTGCTGACTCACCCTGTCTTCTGGAATCCCCCAGCCCTTGTCACTCACAAAACCAGACACAATACACAACTAGCAGAGGCAGGCTGGATGGTTCGGTAAGAAAATACCTACTTTCTAAAAGTATTATTTTCAAACACAGAATGTTAAAACCAACTTCACTAACAAATTTAGCTTATCATTCTGAGTTCAGGTATACTAAACTCGAATGTCTACCATGTTCCATGGGTCAGTTAGGATTATAAGGTGTTATAATCAAACTGCCCATATTGGCCTATGGGGACTGGTAGCCTTGCAATAATGAACAACAAAAATGGCTGTACTTCACTATTAGGACATGCCACACACACCAGGGCATGTCCTACCTTAAACTTACAATGCACCCTGCCATTGGGCCTACCTTAGGGGTGTCTGATATGAAGAAAAGGGAAGGTTTAGGGACTGGTAAGTAGGTGCGCTTACCCAGTCAGCATGGCAGGACTAGACTGCACACAGGCTCTGCAATGGCAGGCCTGAGACACACTTTACAAGCTGTTTCTGTGGGTGGCACAACCAGTGCTGCACGCCCACCAGCAACATTTGATTTACAAGCCCTGGGCACACATGGTGCACTATACTAGGGTCTGACAAGTAAATCAAATAACCCAATCATGGAGCCACTAATCAATACATCAATTTAACATAGGCAGCACTTGCACTGTGGCACTGAATAGCAGTGGCAAAGTGCCCAAACCATCTAAACCAGCATAACATATCAAAAACAGAGGAGGCAATCAGAAAAAATGGAAGGGAGACTCACGCCAATTGTACCAGGTCTAACACTATCCCGCAGTCTATTCAGTGGCGGCTCGCCGAGGGAGTGCTGCGGTGAGGTGGGGAGGGGCAGGGTGGGGGGTAGTGGAGTCTGACATACGACGAACAGGAGTAAGGTAAGTAATTAAATAAATAAAACAATTTACCTTACCAGCGCTGCATCGCAGAGTTGGCGATGCAGCGAGCGCAAGGTAAATAGGTTTATTTATTTAATTACTTACCTTACTCCTGTCCGTCGTATGTCGGACTCCACTACCCCCTCACCCTGCCCCGCAGCACTCCCTTGGTGAGCAGCCACTGCAGCAGCAGTTTTATCTTGAAAGGCGGTCACTGGTGGTTAGCAATGCCAGTCACTTTCCATAGAATTTGCTGAGTGACAGTTAGTGAGACTCACTCACTGTAAAAGTCCCAAACCAAGAACCTAAAAAGTGAAGGGGATTAATTAAACTGTCAGAACCCATTTTTTAAAGATGTAAAATAAATAGTCTATCAATGCTATGCACCGCTTTGCGTCACTTTGCAGCTGCACAAAGTCCTGATAGAGCAATCTCAAAATGCTTAAGAAACAGTGGCGTAGCTGGGGGGGTGGGCGGCAGAGGCGGTCCGCCCCAGGCGGCGCTATTTTGGGGGCCACAAATGCATTCAGATAAGGCTCGGCTTGCTTTCGTGGACGTTCAGTGATGGGCAGAGAAGGAATTGGACTCGGGCAATCTCCTCTTCTTTTTAGGTCTCGTGAGCCAAAGGCTCTAAGAGACATTTTATATCTGGGCTTTTCAAAGTGCTGCCGTGGCCTAAAGCTACAGTGCACGTGAACGTGCACGCGCGCAGCGCCATGTGTCTTTCCTTCGTAGCGATCGTGATCACTTTCACTTTCGCGGGCTCCTCTGTTGCTGGCATTCCCCCCTCCCCTCTCGTTTGTTTATTTTCTCTGGCTGCACGCATAGCCTGTTCCCACCTTCAATGAGCAATGGGTCGTTTTAAATTGCCCTGCCAAGCGCTCGCGCCACGCTCCGCCGGGCTTGTTTGTTTTCCTTTCACTGCCGTGTCACTTTCAGTGAAAGCCCCTCCCACTCCCTCCTCGTCAGCTTCATGTTTTTTTCCAGCGGCGGGCTTGTCTTGTGTTTTTTTACCCATTTCCCACGTCGTTTGCCCCCGACTTGTATAAGTGGGCAGAACTTCAGGTACTGACTGCCCCGTGCACGAGTGTCCGAAGACCTGATTACACCACTCATAGCGGATTGGCGCTTGCTTTCTGCTCTGCCCCACGTCTCTTCGTCACAATCGTTTACTTTGTCCATCTTCACTCTTTCATGTCAAAATGATAATCAAGCTGCTTCCCTTCTGCAGACACGACAGGGTAAACCCAAATAGGCAGTGCTTTGAAAATACACAAAAACGCATGTCTTTGCAACCCAGACACTTTTGATATATGCACGGTCGAGCTGCTTTTCCACAAATGATAACCGTACAGGAACAGGGCTTTTGGAGTCTCACATTGCAATGTATTTTTTTTTTATTTCATTCAGAATAAAGGATAGGATTTTGAAACTAAGAGCTGCACAAAACGGTACTTGTGCGGTCTCCTTCTGAAAGACACACTTCAGTGCAGAGCACACGTCGTAATGACATCACTTTTTTTTCTCCATATATCATCAATTGGGTACCAAAATATCTCAACGTTACAATATTTTGAACAGGCATATTAAACCCAGAAATTACACCCCGCTCTTACCTACTGCCATCGCGGGACAGCAAACGCAGGGACCACCATGGGCACCAAAAGATCTAGCTACGCCACTGGCTGGGATGTGAACTGGGTCAGAGGCAATTGACATGCACCCTCCATATGGAAGCGTCAAGGCCTGATGGAAAGAGGATTGCAGTGACTTCAAAGCATATCTGTTTTTGTCAGGCTGTCACCGGTCCTGTCCTACCAGACATTAGCCTTGCAAAATTGCCCCTTTTCTCTTCCCTCACGTGCCCTTCCTTCTGGAGTATGCCCGGCTAGTTCATCATACGATGAACAGCTTTAAAGTTCACTTTTTCCTCTGGCTACACAAGAGTACCCAAAAGTCAACATGCTTTTATTGTAACTTGGATTTGCAGGCTTCGTCACTGGGACCCGAGGCCCACCAGCCGCCGGGATGTTCTTCAGAGGGTAATTTTCATATTGTCTCTTGGAAAAACATCTGTCTCTCGAGGCTAATATGCAAAGGGCGGGCACCGATTGAGAGTAGACGCGGGTCTTGTTTGTAACTGTACCATTATGCAAAGCACTTCACGTGGCGCCCCACGCTTCTCTGTGCACCCTGGCCGGTCGCGTGCATGGGATGTGCGTCATCAGCTCTGAGTCCAGGTGTTTCTGTAGGGAACGGGCCGGGGGCAGGGAGGGGTGCTTGGCACGCAGATTTTAAAAGATAGAAAGCCCTGATGTTGATTTATACCCCATGACAGAGTAGGTGACTAGAATGTTATGTTACAGAGATCTGTGCAGCGTTGCATTGCACTAATATGACCTCGCAGCGCTGCCCGAGATGAATCTCATTGAAAGTGCCTGTTGGTTGCAAGGGGTGTTTAAATACATTAATCGAACGAAAAGCAGAAGAAGTGACACCTGGGCACATCTACCCGCCCTTCATCACCACGAAATCCCACCTAGAGCTGTATTGGCAGTACGAATTCGCAAGACCTGACAGGTAGTCAGCGGCTCAAAGATTCCCAACATCTATGATATATGTGTATTGCAGCCAGCTTGCGCCTGGTTAGCCTGTAATTCTAGCGGCCCGGCCGCCGCCGGGGTCACAGGCTTGTTATCAGCTGTGTACTTCAGCACAAAACCATCAGCGATCGGGGGGCGCGCGAGGCACTTCACAAGGCCACCCCCGCCATTCAGGTTGAGCTGAGGCCTTTAGCCAAATGTTTACTCGCGTGAGGAGGAGGCGCGAGGCTAGCGTAAGACGGGCTGATAATACAGGACAGAAGACTGGGGAGCGGGGTGTGCTAGGAGCATTAACCCCCTGCGCTGTAACCAGCATGCGGCATTTGTACACCTACCAGTGTGTCAGTGGGTGCACCGGGTGAGGCTGAGCCCCACACACACTCGGACCCCCTGCTCGCGCGGCTCAGAGGTGCACCTGGGCACAGGGTTTAGGGAAGACTCTTTGTACGGCACAGACCCCCTCAGAAGGGAGTGTGCATGAGGGGAGGCGAGGAGGGTGGGGCTGGCTCAATAAAAAGAATGGGTTTGCTTTTCTCATCACCACCCCAGCGAGGTATAAGCAGGCTCCCCACGGCCCTCATTGTCTATGCCCTTTGTGTACCCCTCGTGAGTTATGCTTAAGGAGTGCAGCGGGGCACGGAGGCGGGAAACCTGTCCTCTTCCGTGCGCGGTTCTGCATTTATCCTGACTATTTTTGACAACTTAGAAAAACAAGCATTTGCAATGCATTAGGTCTCGCATTTACGCGAGTTTGAGCTATTGACATTGCAAATAACAATGCCTATTGGCATTGTCATTTACAATGCCAATAGCTTTAACTCGTGTAATTGCGAGACCTATTGCATTGCAAATGCTTGTTTGTGCTGGCAGCTGTCCCCCCTCGCTTCCTATTATTCCCTCTTTTTCTGTCTTGCTCCTAACTTACTGAAAACCGTAACTTGAAGAAACGGTTCACAACCTCTTTCCTTCTTTCATTTAGTTGCTTCCCTGTGAAATGGATCCAAAAAAGAAAAACACTCTTGCGGGAAATGCCCTTTTTCTGACATTTTTCTATTCCAAAGTGCAGCGGGATGTAGAGAAATAGAAGGTTTTAAATATGAAAAATAATTACATAACTAAATAAAGCAAGACAGAGTGGTTGCAAAGTGGCCAGATTGGTTTTATTCACATCCAAACACATCAGCCTAACTTTACAGACTTTGCAGTGAAGCGCTACTTTTGTTTTCTCGTCTTTCTTTGAACAGCGTTGTTGTCCCCAGGTGGGGAAGTGCACCATTCCTGGAGGTACTGCAATACCTGGTTGATGGATGGCTTGGAAAACAAAATGTGTACCATGGCTCTGTTTATGGATGTGGTCTTTTTAAACCATACTGCTTACGTTTATTAAAGATATAAGCAATGGACATTGAAACGGTTCCCTTCAGGGCCCTGTAGTTATGTCCTTAACTTTTCAGGTAAAACCGCTCCCTGATTTCTGAATAGTGAGTAAGAGATCGTTAAGGTAACCATGTTGTTTCTGCTTACATTTCACATGCTTTACTTAACCTTGCATTCCCTATGAGTGTTTGCGCTTACTTTTTTTTTTTAGGCAGCATATTACTCTTATCAAGTGCATCATTTGAATTGAGCCACATCCAAGTGTTTATAGCAGGCACAATTAGGTTGTAGCTGAAGGCAGTGCGAGTTTCTCTCAGTGGGGCAGTATGGTGTTCAGTGGGGGAGAGGATGTGGCACTATGGCCAGAGCTGTCGAATTTGGAACTGGGGAACTGGGTTCAGCCTTCATGACCAGTCCACCAGACTACTCTACTGAGGAAGCATATTCCCATGCTAGACCTTACAAGGACCCACTAGACCTTAGAAGGCTTGATGTCTTAGCACAAGCAGGTGTACCCTAGTGGTGTCAATTGTGAGTTAACCTTGAAGGCCTGTCCACCACAATCCATACTGAAGTTCATCTCCAGTCTTGCGGGCAGGCCTACGAAGCAGCACACCCTAGAGCAACAGTGATCCAGTCGCTGTGACTCTGTCACTGAGGTCACATGAACCTTGAGCAGATTAGGGCGGTGCAAACAATGTGACCGCACTGGGTACCTATTTCGGGTGGGTGCGTAGTGTTTGCAAGTATATTATGGTTTTTAAAAAACTTGCTGCCACCTTCCTGGCCTCCAACAATTTTCAGAAACAATAAAAATGTCATGATAACTTTGGTGATTAATGTTCTTCCTAGAGAGAGGTCCAAGTTTTGTCTAGTGGAAGGGTTGACTCCTGGAAAGGTAGCACAGAGGGTTAATATGCCAAGCCTTGGACCGTGTCATGTATGTGCATGTAACTTGCATGATCGAGGTAACTATTAGCGGCGATACTATGTGTCTCTCGGTCCTCTTTCAAGTGTTTGCCGTCCTTTTTCCCCAGCAACGCCCCTCCCCCCGCCCCCCCCTCCCCGCCCCTGGGGCGGCAATCTGAGGGATAGCCCCGGGTGCCACAAGCTCTAGCTACGCCTCTGTTAAGAAACATACTTCATTCCCGCAATAGAAGTCGAGATGGCAGAATGTTCTCCAGAATTAAATCTTGCTCATATTTATAGAAGATGTCGTTCGGTTTTTTCGTACCAGATGACTTCCATGTGCCATTGTTCCCCAATTCTTGTACTTAGCACGCTGACGTGCAAACGCATGCATATTTTTTATGCATTCGTGCACTCCTATTAAAAATTAAAGCTAGGGTTTAAACAATAATTGACTGACAGGGTCTGTGGCAATTCGACCTACTTGTGTCTACTCGTCGTTCAAGTGAGAATAGAAACAGTGAGTCAGTGAGCCATCAGGCTTCTGAACATCGTCACAAAAAGATTATTTTACAAGGATCGTCTGATGAAAGACAAAATAAATGCTTCAAAAAGGAAGGAGACATACACCATTCGCCGAGCATGCTACATCCTTTCGCTTAACAGGACTGCACAGCCTTCTTTCCAACGCGGGAGGCATGGGATAGGATAAGGGTGTGCGTTCCCCTTTTGAAATGCCGCAGAAGAACCGGAGGATTATGGGAGCATTGAGCAGAATGGTGTAATCACCCTAAATGTAAAGCGACTTTAGCTGCTCACGCGAGGCAGATCTTAGCCGAGAAAGCTACATATGGATGGAATTAAAGTCCAATCAAAGAAGCACAAATCCGCTAGGCTCTGGAAGCCACGGTTTGTGGCTTTTGTCAGGCTTTTGATCTGAGCGATGCAGCATTCCGGAACGGGAGGGGAACATACCTATTGGGTGGGGCCTCAGTACATGAACTGAGGAGGATGCTAACATGCACCCAAGTGCTATTTAGAACGGCACCTCATTCTATTGAGTGTCTTCAATTTTACGTTATTTCTTTTGCCTCTATTGAAAAAAGCTGAACATTAACAGAAACCTGGGGCATATTAACAAGGGCAGTATCGCCGCTTTAGCTGCACTTTTCATCGCCCTATTTACAAGGTAGTGCTAACATGCATTAGTGCATGTTAGCACCCGTTTTCCCGACGCCTTGCTTTGCATCTCTAATGAGATGCAAAGTGGGCGTCACTGGGCGTATCCCTGATGGACTACATTGTAAAATATCGCTAGATGTACATTGCGATATTTACAAGCAGGCCCACGCATTTTAGCAGACGTTAGGGGCATATCAACAAGCCGTAGCGTTAAAATTATCGCCGCTTTAGCGTCCGTTTTCTGGCAAAAAGCGGCGATAATTTTAACGCCCTATCAGCATGGACACACTAACACGTGAATCCATGCCTTAACGCCCATATCCTTTGTGCCTTGCCTCGCATCGCTAATGAGATGCGAGGTAGGCGTTCCCGTCTGGGATCCAGCGAAAATAATCGCTAACACATCTTCCCCCTATTAACAATGAAATCGCTAAGCCGTCTACCTAACAATGGGGGTAGATTATGCTGATACGACCATGGGGTTATCGCCGTTTTCCATGGAACATCGCTGGAAAACCAGCGATGTTCCATGGAAAACACCACTATCGCTGTTAAATTATCGCCATTGCGCTATGCGTTGTTGATACAGCGATAGCATGGCGATAATTGCCAGCGATAGCCAGCGATAAATAAGTTCTCGCTAAGAGCTACCAGCGATAATTATCGCTGCCGCTTGATATGCCCCCATGAGCCTAAAAGATTAGCACCAAGAAAGACATAGATGCAATGAGGCCATAGGAAGTCTGTACACATTTCTGAAAACACATTGACACCGATATGATGAAATTCTTCGTAGTTGCTGGCTTTTAAATTAAAAAACATATTGAAAGAAAGGAAACTTTCAGAAGGAAAATATTGCATGCGACCTAAACCCACATTTACTTGCAGTTCTAAATAGATAGGATGCAGCGTCCCAACACACGCCGTACAGCCCCTGCGGCGCAGGGGGACCACCCTTCAGGGAACCCTGCTTCAGCATCAGGCCTATGAGTATCTATGAGTTTATACTGTCAGGGGCCCCTCATGCCATTCTGATGGAGAGTCCAACAATCATAGGATAACATCTTTTTTTCTATAAAAGGAGACCTTCCTCCCTGCATTTGGATTCCCAAACAAGAAACATGTTTTTAAAGCAGCCCTTGTCCATTAAATAGAGGGGAGCTGCTTTAAAAAAAAATCCCATTTGGAAAGAGACTGGAAAGGACAGACATGATTCTCTTTGCTAATCAGACGCCACACCCTTTTTGATCTGTTAGTATCTGATCAATAGTATGTGACCACAGATGCAGTCACAAACCATTGAAACATTCCTCTCCAAATCACAAGTAGAAGAAGGTCGCCCTTTTATTCCCTCTTATTTATGATTTGGCAAAGTTGTTAAGGCACTTTTATGTCTAAAAGAACTTTGTGTAGCATAAAAGGGATTTTGAAAGGTATTTTGCAATTGCAAACCCTGCGATTTGGTGAATCACTGACTTTGCGACCATAGAATACCTTTCGACATCAGGCCCATAGCCTACAGTCCTCTCTCCCAGACACTGTGAATAATCCCTAGCCTGTTGATGAATATCCTAATGTATAGAAACATTTGAAGCAGTGTTGGACTGACCACTCCGTCCCTGGTGAGAGGAACCATCACCTGGCTCCTGCTGTGCACCGAAGTCACAGCAGATTGCACCACGACTGATTCACTGCTCTTTCGACACTGACTACCATTGCGAGGCTTGGACAGGTGACACACACCTGATTGGAGCATGATGTGGAATCACTTAACTGCCTCGGACTAGTGGTGCTTGTCC
The DNA here is from genome assembly GCF_964204655.1 of Triturus cristatus. Lineage (NCBI taxonomy): Eukaryota > Metazoa > Chordata > Amphibia > Caudata > Salamandridae > Triturus > Triturus cristatus. The sequence continues at coordinate 335,137,615 of NC_140594.1, read as the reverse complement.
TACCTGTAACTTTTGATGCATGTCATTCCTGGGACCACAGATGAGAGTACTTCTCACAGTTGTGCATGCAAAGGCTTCTTATGAGCATTGTTGTATGTACTACTTGGAACTATTAGTGCATGGTATGTGTGATGAACTCTCCACGGTCTGAGTACTGCAGTGTTTTAAAGTCGCCCACACTTGCTGGTTTGTGATTAGTTAGCCTTCCCCTTTATTTCATGTATAGAAACTCATAGGTTTTGCGGGCCTTTCTCCGTTGCAGTAAAGCTCTACTGAGGCCTTTGCATCACCCTTCCTGCTCTTGTGGACAGTGAGTAGGCAATACACTCTTCTAACTCCAATCCTAAAATATCTGGGGACACTGCAACTTTTCCCACAGTGGTCCGGGGGGCCATATTACACTAAATAGCCTGAAATTTGTGAAACAGGCTCTTTGCCTCAACTCTCACACTTTATGAATGCGAGCACAGAGGTAAAGGAGCACACAGCTGCCAAGAGGCACAGTGACACACAGAGGTGGTGCATTGCCAGTTCACCCCCTTAGAGCGACTCTTGAAAGAAGGCATGGGGTTCCAATGGCACCCCTCCCCAGAGGCGCTCTCAGGTGGTGCACTCTCTTTACACCTCTACAGGGGGACCTCGTCCTCCTTTATAAAAAGCAGACCAGTTTGCCAATTGCACAGTGAAAGGCTTATGGGCTGCTTTAGTGCTTAATTTGTAAAATAATGAGTGCAGGTGCCCAAACCTCTGCTCAGAAGCCTACAGCTGACGCGGTTGAAAGTCAGCATGCCGAATACCAAGACTGAGTATTCTCGAATTCACCTCATGCCTCTTTAATCCACTCCAGGCACCACCTTCCCCTTTATCTCACCTTGCAGGTTCCTGCTTTATCATTTTATGGCAGATTCCCTGACTTTCCCTTCGTCCTTCTCTCTGTGTCTTTCCCTACTTTCCTGGTCAGTCCATTTTTCACTAATGTTCTCCCCCCCCCCCCAGGCATGAGTTTACAACTGCTCTGGAGAAGCACAGTAACTGCGGTAGGGCACATTTTCCCAGACAGAACCCGTTTCAACCAATTAAAGGCATACCTCTGTGATAAACAGAGACGTTTTACCCTATATATAATGGGGCCCCAGGAGGCTTATTTATTATTGTAACTTTAGTCTTGGAGTATTTTGGGAAAAGGTAGAAATCCCCAAGTATTTTAAAAAGTGTTGAACAGTTGTAATATAGCATTGCCTGAAAGGGCTACCCTGAGAGGGTTGCTTAAGGCGAAAAACTAGAAATGCCACTATTTTAATATTAAAAGAGTTTTACTGTTATGATCAATCCATTTTTAGATCTTGTTTAGAAGTAACTTCATTTAATTGTTGTGTTCAGCGTACTGTCTACACAACAATATATATAGTGGGCTTTGGGCCAGCCCATTTCTAATCCTGGTTTCTTATTCAATGGGTTCAATGGGACCTGTAGGTCTTGGAAAGATGACCAGGATGACCAAAACCAATAAAAAGTGCCATGTACTCTGCGGTCTACATGTTAGTGGCACTCAAATGAACCATCTTTTTTCACCTAAAAATAAAAGGTGGAGTAAACCTGTTGAGATTTAAATCCAAGACATCCAAGTTTTCAAATGATATAAGTTACAAAGTTGCCGTTATTTGGGTGGTTACTCAGTTTTTAACTGCTTGGGACTCACCTGCTGATAATCTTGAACCCTAATAGTAGAATACTGCTATGTGATCTGACACCTAAAAGATGGTGAAATTGGCCTAAAATCAGTTCAGTACATAAAATGTTCATACAAGACAATAGTATTTGGTGCCGAAACACCCATGGTATGAAATGTTGAATGCCAATTGTAATTTGCAGCAGCTATTGTCCCATCCACTACAGTGGCAGTGAAAACATGGCGTCAGGCCTATAATGTGTGGCCTGGCAGCTGCAGCTTGAATCCTGCTGCACAGACTTGTCAAAAGAAGGTATGAAAACCTGATTTTAAATATTGAATGAGTCACTATCAATCAATCAATCAATCAATCAATCAATCAATCAGGGGTTTGTAAAGCACAGCTACTCACCAGTGAGGGTTAATTTGAAGAGCCAGGTCTAGAGGTCCTTACAGAATTGGGACAGAGATAGGGATTGCAGAGGTGGAGGGGTATGGTGTTCCAGGTCTTGGTGGGGAGGTAGGAGAAGGATCTTCCTCCGATTCAGGTCCTGCGGGTCCGTGGCACATTGTCCAATGACAGGTGTGCGGAGCAGAGGAGTTTGTTTGATGCGTGGAATGAGAGGCGATGGTTCAGGTATGCTGGTCCAGTGTTGTGGAGGGCCTTGTATGAGTGGGTGAGGAGCTTGAAGGTTGTTTTTTTTGTCGACTGGGAGCAAGTGGAGTTCACGCAGGAGTTGTGTGATGTGGCTGCAGTGGGGGGTGTTTAGGGCCAGTCTGACTGCGGCGTTTTGGATGTTCTTGAGCTTCCGGAGGAGTTTCTGTGTGACGCTGGTGTTGAGTCATTACTAATTGCATGTTGCTTTTTACAAGACAGAGTGCATAATATTTAAGAGTGGAACATGTGTGACATTAAAGATGGCATGTTCCACTAGTGACTAGGCCATAAACGGTGCTGTCATTGGTCAGACTGAAGCTGGCACATATACACTTTAATCTATAACCTTTGACTGGTACCAACTACAAACCCCACTCAAAGACTTATTTTTGTATTTAATAAAACTCTAATCTAATGGTGAAGTCAGAATTTTATTAAATATATTTGAAACATTTTGAAAGTTGACTATACCCTGGCGGAAGCTGTTGGACGCTAATTTGTATTAGCTCTCAAGCAACTGCCCAGCCGGCACTTGGCCTCAATTAGGTGAGAAAGGTGTGTGAAAACTGCCCCCAGGTAGATACAATGGCCAGGGAGAAGGAAAATGTTTTCTGTTCCTAGCAGGAAGACCAGCTGGGGTGGGTCCAGTAACTTAATTTTACTTCAAAGGTGCATTCTGTGTCACAAGTAAATATTAGGTGGTAACTTAAAAGACCCCAGCTTTTGTCCTTGTAATCAGGCTTGCACCAAACCCAGTGGGAGGAAATCTACCCCAAGAACTGACTTTAAGTGACACAGAGGAAGGAGTGTTCATTGCCCAAGGCACATCTCTGGGTGGACACACAGGCTCTGCACAAGGGGATAAGGTTTTTCCCATCTTAGATTTGGGGAATATGGTACATTGTGGGTTTATTTGCAGTAAGACAAAGAGGAACTATTGAAAAAGTAGGTAAGCCAGGGTCTGGGAACATTTCTTCAATTGGAAAGAGAGGAACTAAGAGTGCTTTATGGTGTTCCTCATACACAGGCTGGTGAGCCTTGTAAATCTAAACCCTCCCTCAGCCTTCCTCAGAACACTTTATCTGTGGAAGATCAGATCAGAAGAGGACTGGACCTGCTGTCTGTGATCTGAGAGGAGCCATGAAAGACTGGACCTCTTGCATCTTGTCCCCAAGACAAACAAATTGGACTCCAGGGGTCAGTAGGATGACCTCCTATGTGGCTACAAGTACACAGCAAACAAGCTTTTCTAAAAGTACTCAGCTGACCAGTGGCAACTGGCCCTGGACTGGACTTTGCAGTGGGCTTCTGTTTGACACCCTGTGATTCTCTCAGTGCCCTCCCCTGAGGTCCTGAGGATTTAGAAGTATACTACTATCGTTGTTGAGGAACCAGAAGAAAGTATGGAAGCTTTCCTGTAGAGCTCCAGAGTTACAGGGGAAACTGCGGAAAAAAGTATATGACTGGCACTTCCAAGGCATTGGATTGAATCTCAGTTTTGTCTCTGTCAGGGCTCAAAGCAGCTCTGAAGAAGTCCCATTGTGAACTGGGACTTAATAAAATGTCAGCAAAAAAATCTCGAAAGCCCCATAGCTCCAGCAGAACAAACTTTCTTCCAGTATCGGACCTTCTGTTCCCTGAAGGCAGCTACAATTGCAGCAGTTGCCAGTTCATGGAGGATTTTTCTTCTCAAAACGTGGCAAATTCCTTTTATGCATTTGCACTTAGAACCTTTTTCAAGCTTTTCTGACTTTCAAACTTTCACTAGGCGCAATCTATTTGTTGTATCCAAACAGGGCTTCATCACAGTCTGCCTCAAATTATGCCTAGGCCCCTGTCTACCACTTCCATAGACTGTCATTTGCACTTTGTGCTTCTTGGTGCTGTTTTCACTTAAATCTTTAAAAAAGCATATCACCGGTGACCCTTATTGGATAGTTGTGATTTTGGTCCTATGTTACTAATAAATTGTTCTGTTTGTTTTAACTGTGTATGTATTACTTGAATACTTGACACATTGCCTTTGATTTAAGCCTGACTGTTTGTGTCAAGTTATCAGGGATTGAGCACAGGTTTATATAAATTAAATTGTGTGACATCTAGCAGGTGGTGGCTGTAAGAAATTGGGTTTCTGGTTATGAGTGGTTAAATCCTACTCAAGTAGGATTCACATTCCTGGTCAGGGTGAAGTTACAAGCAAACCCCAAATTAACCTGTGTTCATCACTTTGCAGCTTGGCACAGAGCAGTTAGACTTAAATTAGAGGCAATGTGTTTGTGCAACACTTCAAATAATACCACAATGAACACACACCACAAAAGAATCCAACACCAGATTTAGAAAAATAGAGTGGATTTAAATGACAAAAATTCAATCAGTAGAATAGGAGATATGCAATTTTAAAGATTTCAGTGAAAATAGTGCCAAACAGCTTCGAGCACCAACTGTAGATATCTGGTCACTCCGGACCAGAACAAAGTCACAAGTTTAGGTCAACTGTTCATTTAGCGGCAGTTCAGATGCGAGTTGCGAGCTACGAGCTGCAAGGGTTGAAGCGGAATCCTTCTGCTGCGAGAATCCTCGCAGCAGAGGTGATGCATTGATTCTGCTCGTGTTTACACCTCGAGCAGAGGAGATGCGTTGGTTCTGCTGGGTCCACAGATGGGCTAACAGGGCACCTTTAGGCCCATCTCTAAGGGTCCAGGACTGGGGTGGCACCACTTGGCACTGTAGGAATCACAGATGGCAGAGTCCAGATGCTGGGTTCAAAGTAGTCAGGAAATAAGCCAACTAGCCCTTGGAGTACATCAGGTCCTGGGTTCAACAGATGCAGGTTCCAGCCCTTCTCAAACAGGCAAGAGGACAGCAGGGCAGCACAGCAGAGCAGCAGTCCTTTAGAGCAGCAGTTTAGCGGAGCGACAGCCCTCTTTCCAGCACAGCAGTCCTTTTTCCTGGCAGAGTATTCACAGAAGTGTACTGAAGAGTTGGCGTCTGAGGTCTAATATTTATACCTGGGCCATACTTTAAAGTTGGAGAATCTTCCGGATATTTCCCTTTCTAGTCCATAGGCTTCCTGCCTTCCCAGCCCCAGATCCAGACTAACTACCAGGGGTATGCTGCCCTTTGTGTGGAGACAAACCTCAGCCTATTCAACTGTAAGTAGGGCTACACCAAGCTCCCCCTTCTATCCTGCCAGTGATGGCTCATCCAGGCAGACCTGATCTCTCTATTGAGTGGAAGGAATACACAAAGCCCAACTGTCAGCTGCACTTAGTCATGTGACCCAGAGAAAGGCTGCAGGCACTAAACAGCTAAGGCAGGAAAATGCTTACTTTCTAAACGTGTTATTTTCAAAATTGTAATTTAAAATCCAGCTTTTCAATAAAGAGGATTCTTCATTACAATTTCCAAAATCACTAAACATGAACTGGTTACCTGTTCGTATTTAAAATGTACAGCTTATTAAATGTAATAAGGTAACTCCAAAGTTATCTTATGAGAGAGATAGGTCTGGTAATAGTGACAAATGAATGCAAGAGTTTTTCACTATCAGGACATGTAAAACATAAAAGTACATGTCCTACTTTCTAGAGGACACTGCACCCTGCTCTCTTGGCTGTCCAGGGCCTACCCTAGGATTGGCCCATATGTTATATTAAAAAGGAAGGCTTAGTCCTGCAAAAAGTATTTTGCCAGGTCGAAATGGTTGTTTAAAACTCGACGCACAGGCTGCAATGGCAGGCCTGAGAAATGTTTGAAGGGCTACTTAAGTCAGTGGCACAATAAGTGCTGCAGGCCCTGGATACGTTAGGTGCCACTTTTCTAGGGACGTATAAGTAAATCAAATAGGCTAATTGTAGATAAGCCAATGTTACCATGTTGTAAGGAGTGAGAACATGCACTTTAGCACTGGTTAAGAGTGGTAAGGTGTGCAGAGTCCTAAGGCCAGCAAAAACGAGGTGAGCAAAAATAAGAGGGATGAAGGCAAAATGTTTGGGGGTAGACCACCCTAAGACTGACAGGTTTAACACGTGTGTCCCCAGCTGAAAGTGAGGAGAACTACCCAAACTCCTAGGAATTCTCTTCATTAGGGTGTAAAAACCTGAGAGACTATCAGCATTGTCGTAATCTGACCCTGGATGGTGTTCCACCGTAAAGTCCATTTCCTGTAAGGCTACGGACCACCTTAACAATTTGGGATTCCCAACCCTCATCTGCGTCAACCATCTGAGGAGCCTGTGGTCTGTCTAAACCCAGAAGAGATTCCCAAACAGGTATGGTCTCAGATTCTTCAGTACCTAGACCGCACCAAAGGCTTCTCTCTTGATAGCATCCCATCTTTGCTCCTGGGGAAGTAATCTTCTACTTATGAAGGCTAAAGGTCGGTTGAGGCCCTGCTCTAATAACTGTGACAAAACTGCCCCTATGCCATGCTATGAGGCATCTGTTTGCACAATATGTTCCTTGGAAAAGTCAGGGGCCTTGAGTACAGGAGCTGTACACATGATCTGTTTGAAGGAGTCAAAAGCTTTCTGACAGGCCTCTGTCCAGGTAACATATCTTGGCTGCTTCTTCGAAATCAGATCAGTCAAGTGGGCAACAATGGTGCCATTTCCTTGACAAAATTCTTGTAGTAGCCCTTGAGGCTCGGAAAGGCCCTCACTTCTGTCTGCGTTTTGGGGTGCTCCCAGGCCATGATGGTTTCAATCTTGGCCTGGAGGGGGTGCACCTTATCCAACCCCACCAGGTTTCCCAGACAAATCACAGACCCATGCCCTACCTTACACTTACTGGCCTTGATACTCAGGCCTGCCTGTTGCAGAGCCTGAAGCACTTTCTGGAGATGAAACAGGTGGTCCTCCCAGCTGCGACTGAAGATAGCTTTGTCATGCAAGTAGGCAGCACTGAAGGCCTACATATCAGCCAAAACCTGGCTCACCAGCCTCTGGAAGGAGGCAGGGTACTTTTTCTGACCAGAGACCTTTACCTTGAATTTGAAGTGGCCCTCTGGTGTGGAAAATGCAGATCTCACTTTAGTAAGCCTGGGTGTAGTACGCAGAGTTCCGCGTACCGGAACTCCGTGAAGTGCAAAACAACTCTGCCACGCTACGTGGAGCTCCGCAAGCGGCGGAGTGCCTTAAATAAATGTCATTCACAGTGATTTTCCATGCCACATGCTTGTCCGCATTGTACAGTCAACACGAATGGCACTATGCACAGCGCAAGTGGGCGCTGCTACCTCTCTGCCACTCTAGTAGATTTTTACTCGAGCGGCAACTTTATCAACGCAAACGGACAGTTTCTCAACATGAGCATACGCAACCACTTGCAATGAGAATCTGACTGCCCGCGTTGAGAAATCTTGCTGAGAGGTTGATTTTCCATGCTCGGGCTCGCCAACTTGATGTTGACGATTGCTAACGAGGAAAAATCTTGCCCGGAGGTGGATTTTCCTCGCTCGTGCTTGCCAACTTGACATCGACGAATGAGAGTGAGTTTTTCAGAACTCCGCGAGCACCGCGTAACGCGGAGTGCAGAAAACTCTGTTAACTCCGCGAGCCGAGCGGAGTTCACCGTCCAGACTTACTCTTTAGCCCCCTTAGTTAGGGCAATCTGCCAGTATCCTGAAGTCAAGTCAAAAGTACTCTGGGGCATGGCAGACCTCAGCTAATCAAGTAGCTCATCAGCTAGTGGCCTGGGGTGAGCAACAGTCCTTGTGACTGAATTGAGCCCCTTGTAGTCCATGCAGAACAGGAGTTCTGGAGTGCTGCCCAGTGTGGAAGCCTTTGGAACAAACACCACTGGGCTGGACCAGGGACTACTGGAGCGCTCGATCACTCCAAACTCTTTTTCCTTGATGCTGGCCCTCAACTTGTCTGACAGTCTTTAGATTTTGTTTTTGATAGGGAGACTGTCACCAGTGTCCATATTGTGGATACACAAGTTTATAAGCCATGGGGTGAGTAAGGACAGCAAGGGGAACTGTCTCAATAGCTGGTGACAGTCCCTCCGCTGCACTCTGTCAGAGTAAGGAGGAGGTTGACATCCTTCACTGACTCATTTTTCTCCTTGAATGACAGGAAATCAAGGAGAAGTTCACTCTCCAGTTCCACTCCATTATTCTTCACCAACAACATGGAGATCTCAGACCTCTCATATTAGGGCTTCAGGCAATTGAGGTGAAGGACCATCGGGGGTTTCTAGCGATCTTGAGGTCCACCAGGCTGGTGACCGCCTCCTCTCAATCACCTCATAGGGGTCCTGTTCAATGATAATGGAGTACCCTTGGCTCAACACCAACACCTTCTAGCCAGATAAACCTCAACCAGAGTTGCTTCATCGCCTCCTGGCTAGCTTCCAAGTTCTCTGAAGCCTTTTTCGAGAACTTCGGCATTTAGTTGCAGAGGGCAAGTATGTAGCTAACCATGTCCTGAGGGGGTTCCTTGGGAGCTTGCTCTCATCCGTCCTTCACCAAACTAATCCCATTATAGGGTGGCTATAATGGAGTTCAAAAGAGCTGAACCCTATTCTTTCCTTTAGTACCTTCCTGTATGCAAAGAGTAAACAGGGCAAGAGGACGTCCCAATTCCACCTCATGGGCAACAGTATGCCCCTAATTATGCCATAATTATGCCCTTGAGGTCCTTGCTACTTTCTCAACAAACCCATTAATCTTGGGGTGATAAGGTGTTGAGAACTTGTAGGTTGCCCTTCATTCCTTCAACATGGACTTTCCCTGTCACCACTTCCTTGGGCAAAACCACACAGCTAAAAATCCTCATCAAGGTCCTAGCCACTGCAGTTGCAGCTATAGTCCTCAGAGGGATGGCCTCTGGGTATCGTGTGGCATGGTCCACCAAAACCAGGATAAACCTGTTGCCCGAGGCAGGTTTGTGGTCCAAGGGAACAAACATGTTGATGCCAACCGTATAAAAGGGGGTGCCAACAAGAGAAATGGGAGTCAGGGTTTTTTTCAGCTTCCTTCTTTTCTTCCCACTAGTTTGACAGGTGAGACAATTTCTTCAGAAAGCCTTTGAGGCTGTCCTCATCTGGGGCCAATAAAGGTGGCTAACATGCCTGTCAAAGGTCTTGTCCTCACCCCAATGCCCTGCCAAGGGTATCCCGTGAGCCAGACCCATTAGGAAAGCCCTGTAACACCGGGGTCCAACAGCACATGTGCTGCTCCATGCACAGGCACCTTAGCCTCACTGTAAAGCAGGTTGTCCTCCAAATTGATGAGGTGATCTCTACAGGTGTCACTAGCTGTCTCGGCCTTGTTCTGATGTCTCAGCCCCTTCAGTGTTGGACAATCTCTCTGCCTTGCAGAAATCCTCCATGTTCGGCCCACCCTCAACTTGCCACCCCGCAAGCTCAGGCAGGTCACCTATAGAGGCAATGTCCTTCAGGGCTGTCTCCTACGCGTCCCATCCACCGGTACCGAGGAAGCTTCAGAGGCAGTGTTTTCCATGCCTCCTGTCCTTACCTTTCTTTACAGCTGCCTTGGCAATTCTTCCATGCTCTAGACTCTCCTCTTGGGCAGTCATTGACTGACTGGTCGCACAGACCCACTCAGGCAACCTCAACATTTCCAGGTGCGAGTTGGACTCCATGTCTTTCCAGGCTGTGTGCTCTAAATCATTTCCTAGTGAACAATCCACAGGCACAGCAGGTGTCACACCTACTTTAAGTGAACCTGAGAACCCCCAACTAGAAGGGAACAAGAGCCACCAGATAGTGGCTCTCAAGGTTGTCTGATACTACAACCTGGTGAAAAGTATGGGTATCACCTGATGTGAGGACACCAGATGACACATGCCAGTAGTTATACTAGCTCCTGTGTCTCTCAGGGCCTCCACCCTCTGCCCATTGATAGTGACCCACTGCCTATACCTGGAGGTATTAGCAGGCATGTGGGCCTTAGGTGCTATCTCTGCATCACCCAGGGATAATAAGGTAACCTCAGCTGCCCCCACCACTCTAACTGGGATCATCTTCTGCCCAAGCACTACACTGACCAACCCTTGGGACTACCCACCACTGGGGGCTGTGCTCTCTTGGACCACTTAGCATCTCCCTTGATGTGCCCATACTGGTATCACTTGTAGCACTTAGAGACAAACCTACCAATATTTTTACCCACAATATCATTCTTTTGGTGGCCAAATTGGGAACAGGACCAAATCCCCTGAACTATTGTAGGGACCTTGTGGGATGTTTTTATCTCCCCTTTCCTTCTTCTGGTGCTAACTCTGACCTTTTGTGAGCCTCCCAAAGATTCCTTCTTGGACACATGGGTACAGACCTAGATGCCCACATCCTCAACAAGCTTCCTTGGATCAGTCAGCTTGCTATCCACCAGTGTTTGCGCATCTCCATTAAACAAATATCGAGCATGTTGATGAGTACAGGCCCCAGCTAGGCCCGCAGAAAATACAAGGGTTCGCTCTCCTGTAACAGAAGCTAGAAGGAAGTTGGCCCGGAAACTGCAAATACAAAGACAGAGTTTATTAACCCTTAAGGGTGGTCCTACAACCTACACAACACTCTTCAGTATTGCATAGAGTAGCACAAAGAACTTGCGTACGTGGTCCCCTTTTATACACAACAGAGGGGCTCATAAGTAGGTGGATACAACATAGAGCAAAATTCATTACCATTTATGGACATTTTCGATACAGGATCAATATATGGGCGGAGTTAACAATTTCCTGAGCCCGCGAAAACATGGTCAAACAAGGACTAACTGATAACAGATGTGGTCAAGTCTGGACATGCGCCAGACGGACAGAGGAGCTATTTATAGACTGTTACTAGGCAGATTACAAGAGCAACTAGCGAAAAGGTAGGACTCTTCTCGTGCAAAGCACGTGGAGACATGACAATACAAAATGGAGTCCAGACATTAGTCAACATAAGACAAGAAACATGTTTTAACAGAGAGAATTCATGTCTTTAGTGAATGCTTAATCATATCGCTGTTTTAGTTTTCAACAGACGACCCTTTCAGCATTTACTGAAGACATTCGGCTTGTTAGGATAATCATCATATATGTCAATTTTCATCATCTCTTCCACCTCTTTGTTTAAATGTTTCTGATAGGTGACATTGGCAATAGCTTTCTTATCAGGAATACAGAATGACACACATAAAGAACAGAGTAAAGGACCACACTGAACACAGATGCAACAGGAAAACAGAATTGCTACAACAATACAAAGACCAGTTAAAACTTTCCATCCCCATGTAGTAATCAATGCCCAAAACCATCCAGAAAAGGTCCAAGTGCCATTTTCTGTATGAATTTCAGCTGCGATTTTATGCAATTTATTAATAGCGTTATAGACTGATGGCGTGTGGTCAGGAATGAATACACAACAGCTACTTCCGATAATCCTACATGCTCCACCTCTGTCTGCTAACATAACATCTAATACCATACGATTCTGTAACGCAACAATTCTAGTGATTTGTAATTCTTCCGTAAGATTCCCAAGAGCAGCAGCGGCTTGATTCGTTACAGCCTCTACAACTCTTGTTAATTGTCGAACCTTCCTACTATTTAGGGCAGCTCCAACAAAGAAAAACAATCCTAAGTTAAAATCAACATACTGCTGTAAGCTAGTGTCAGTTTGGTCAACATCATCAATAGATAGAGTACGTTTATACCTATTTACAGTTACATTGTTCAATAACTTCAAATCTTTATGATAGGATGCAGGCGCTAAGAATACAGGGGGTAATAAGAACGCTACATAACATACTCCGGACCAGCCGGTTGGTAAGCGATAATAACCCTTATTCCCACATACGAAGTACGTATTGTGGGAAGCTAAGAAAGTACTATTATTTAATCCATCTATATTCAAAACAATAATACAGTCACTAATACCAACAGGAATATGACCCACACTCTGAACACACAGGTCCGCTTGAGCTTGTGCCACTTGAATCACAAATTGTTCGTTTCCAGCAGTGTCTCTGGTGTTCGTGAAGATGTAGGGGATCGATTCATTATCTGGTCGATATTCTTCCCACTCCCATATTGTCCCATTCGCTTGTGGTTAGCCTTCTTTATCTTGATGACATTCCCTATTAAGTCTAAAAAGTAATCGTCCCACTGTAGGTTTCCGTGTGGCAAAAAGCAAAGTGTACCATGCTCTACAAGAGCCATTATGAGAGAAAGGAAGAGGTATGAACGGCGTTCCTCCTTTCTTCTGATGAGCTGGCATCATACCACATATCCAACAGTTCGTGGCATTTGTAGCAACATGGGTATGATGCAACATCTGGATGAAAGTATTATTCAAATAAGACTGACGATGCTTCAATTCTTGATACAGAAGGGTGTAAAAGTAGTGCTCCTCAGGCACTGGAGTAGTCAAAACAAGTAACTCACGGGCAGGAGTCACATCCTCAACAAACCACGTGGTTATACCAACAATAGCTACAATGATAATAAAGCTTGTCGCACAAAAAATCTTCTTCTTCTCCATTTTATAGTAAAAGTCAATATCTTCCTGAAACTAAAAAGTTGTCAGAACTCTTCCCCTTAGGCAGCCGTTGATTTCTTCACCAGCGGGCCAAGACGGGTGTCACTACACTAATGCAGGGCTGATCCCCCCTCCTTGCCTCATTGGCTCTCCGTTTCACTAACCAAAGGGCCGTTCTGACAACGTATCTGGATACAGAAAAGAAATCACTTCCTCGGTCTGAGATGATATCTTCCTCCTCCAGGAATCGCTTGGTCCGGGAAGAGCTCCTCAGTGTCGTTCGGTTCCACAGCACGGCCTTTCTCTGCAGTCAGGATTTCTCGATGGTCGGTCAATACAGCAGGCTCCACTAATCCACGCGGCACTTTGCGACAGTGCAAGGAGTGGATCCAGTTCTTCCGATTGGAGACTCGCACAGCTGTCCTCGTTGCGAGCAAGACCTGCTCAGGACCAACCCATCTCGGCTCCAGACTGTTCGTCCTTTCAAACACCTTGATCATGACATGGTCTCCAGGCCGGAGGTTACGTCCTTCACCTGTGGACCGATCAGGGAGCGCTTCTCGAACCTGTTGATGAATAGAAACCAAATTATCCGTTAACTGTGCCAGATAATCATTCATCATTACACAAGGTACATCATACACTGACTTCGGTTTCGGTGGACCCCAAATATTCATTGGGCGTCCAAACACGATCTCGTAGGGTGTGAGACCGGTCCGAGAATGCGGTATCAATCTAATTGACAATAATGCCAGCGGTAAAGCGTCTGGCCAAGTCAAAGAAGTCGAAACTTGGATCTTAGCGATCTTAAGCTTCAAAGTACCCTTATATTTCTCAACCAATCCCGCAGACTGAGGGTGAAACACTGCATGGAATTTTTGGGTAATTCCCAGTCCTTTCAGGACATACTTGATAACGTCTGCTATAAAATGAGGTCCGTTATCGCTCCACAACAATCTACAAACACCATATCGAGGAAAGAACTCCTTCAATAGCATCTTGGCTGTAGTCATTGCAGTATTGTCTTTCGTAGGGTATGCCTCAACCCATTTGCTGAAGGCACAAACCACTACTAGAACATACTTCAGATTGTTACAGCGCTCAAGCTGACGGTAATCCATCTGCAAAACCTCAAAGGGTGCAGTAGGTGTCGCAAATCCTCCTGCTGGAGTTCGTGTACCCTTTCCTGGGTTATACCTCAGGCAAATTATACAAGTCTGCACTACCCTCTTTGCCGTACTCGCGATCTCCGGATGCTCCCAAACTCGTGTGAGTAATTTGACAATTGCGGAAGCTCCGACATGCGCTAGTCCATGTGCCATCTGAACCATAGGTTGTACGAAATCTGTGGGTAACTTGCATTTATCCATCTGCTTACTTCTCCAACACCCTTCATCATCTAATTCTCCATCATTGGACCATTGCTCCCATTCCTTATCGGAAGCTGTTCTCTGTATCTCCAGCACTTCTCTTCTAGCATCGTGCCATCTTTCTGCCTGTGACTTCACAACATACATTGCAGTAGAGCCAGGCTGCATCGCCGTCTCTCGTGCCACCCGGTCTGCCAAAGCATTCCCTTCTCCAACTTTATCAACCACCTTTTTATGGGCACTACATTTAACTATAGCAATCTTCTTTGGATATGTTAATGCAGTCAAAAGGTTGTGAACTAACTCTCTATACATTATCTGTACTCCATGTGACGTTAGGAACCCTCTCTCCTTCCAGAGTAGGCCAAAATCGTGCGCTACTCCGAAGGCATAGCGGCTATCTGTATAAACATTCACACACAATCCTGCACTGAGCTCACATGCTCGTGTTAATGCTATCAGTTCCGCTGCTTGAGCTGATTTCTGCGGTATGCGTGCTGTCTCCACTATTGTTTGTAATGTGGTAATTGCATACGCTGCTGAAGTCGTACCATCTGGTAGCTTCAGGCATGATCCGTCTACCCATAGCTCTCCATCTACATCTTCAAAGGGCGTATCCTGGAGATCAATACGACCCTTTGTCTGTTCCTCAGTCACAAGAATACAGTTGTGTGCTTTTCATGCTTCAGACTGAGTTTCCGGGAACGGCAACAATGTGGCTGGATTTAACGTTGCACACCTCTTTAAAGTAATATGAGGAGCCAAAAGCGTCAACTCATATCCCGTTAAACGAGTACTGGTCAAATGCTGCGTCTTTGTCTGATTAAGCAGAGCATCAACAGCATGGGGAACTAATACCAACAGCTTATGAGATAACACAATTCCCTCGCTTTGGCGTATTGACACAGCTGTCGCCGCAACCGAGCGAAAACAACCAGGCAATGCTCGGGCAACAGGATCAAGTACAGCCGAAAAATATGCACAAGGGCGCTGCTTGTCGACGTGCATCTGCACTAAAACTGATAATGCACATCCATCTTTCTCATGCACATACAGTGTAAAAGGCTTCGTATAATCAGGGGTACCTAACACTGGTGCTGAACAAAGGGCTTGTCGCAATTGCTGAAAGGCAATTTCACACTCATTTGACCAGGGAAGAGGAATTGGGGTATCTTTTGTCAAAAGTGCTAACAATGGCTTAGCTATGTGTGAAAACCCCAATATCCATTGCCTACAGAAAGAAGCAAGACCCAAAAATGCACGCACATCCTTCTGTGTGGAAGGTACTGGCGTGTCCAAAATTGCTTGAATACGATCTGGTGTGAGTGCACGCCCCTCCTTAGACAAAAGGTGACCCAAATAAGTCACCTTTGGTCTACAGAATTGCAATTTCTTCCTCGACATTTTGTGATTGTGAGATGCCAAAAAGGAAAGCAAGGATAACGTACACTTCTCACACAGCTCAGGAGTGTCGGCCGCCAACAAGATGTCGTCGACATATTGTATAAGGGCGACACCATCAGGCAGAACAAAGGAAACCAATTGTCTTTTCATATTCAAAGTAAAGCCGAAGAGGTACCGGCTATCAGGATGAATAGGAATCGAAAAGAAAGCATTTTTCAAATCGATAACTGAAAATGTGGTCGCCGTTGGTGGGACCAGAGTAAGTAACGTCGTGATATCAGAAACCACTGGATACTGAGGTATCACTATCTTATTCACCTCCCTTAAGTCAATAATAAAACGATAAACCCTAGTATCAGTATCTTTCTTCAAAATGGGTAAAATAGGACTGTTGCAGACGTTGTAGGGAACTTCCTCCACTACTCCCACCTTAATCAAATCCTGCACAATCTGTATGAGTGCCTCCTCCCCCTCCTGGGAAATACGATACTGAGGGAGGCGTGGTAACACAGCACCCTCCTGGACACTAATGTGGACAGGCGGAATCACCATCTGTCCCACATCAGTATCCAAAGTGGCCCACAAAGTACGAGGGAGAGAAGCTAATACAGTAGCCTCTGCAACCACACACATCCGTTCTGTCATAGGGTGATTATCGTTTAATATCACACGTACTCCAGCAGGGGAGCAGCGGATCATAGCTCTGAAGTGCTTAAGCATATCAAGACCCATAATGTTGTCAGGCGTGTTCGGAGCAAGCAAAAACGGACAAGGTGCAGAAAGTTGTTCAACACGAAATGCAAGGGGTCGGGATAGAGGGCTTCGAGAGAGTGTACCATCAAACCCTACCGATGTAACCATTAAGCCAGATGGGGGAGCCCTCGGAACCAATTGTTTGGACAGCGCACTGCGAGTAGCTCCTGTATCAACTAGGAACCGATCAGTAGAACCCAGAACATTTGCTGAAACATAAGGACCCCTCTGATCAACCGGCCCTTCAACTGATTCCAACCCCCATCCAACGCAATCCTACGCATGCTGCGAATCATGGTACCCAGAACGGTCATTCCCAGACATTTGATACTGATTTTGCCGATCAAATATATTAGGTCTATCTCGTTGCTGCACGTTAGGCTCAAAGCGAGCACGATCATTGGAATTCCCTCTTAAATTCGAAAAGCCCCCTCTACCTCTCGGCGGTCCCTGACCACGTCCCTGACGGGGTGCATATAGTACCGGACAATCCCTGGCCCAATGACCCAACTGTTTACAATGCGCACATTGATTTCTAGTAACATCTGACCGACCCGAAGGGGGACCATAGAATCCTCCTCTACCTCTTTCAACACCCCGACGAGGCGGACCATACACTTGTGCTAACATCACCTTAGTTTTCAAATCTTTCGATTTCTTCTCCTCATTCCCCTTCGCTTCTTGTTCCTGATGCTCATAATACTGAGCCATAGTAAGGAGGGATGCCGGAGACGAGGTTGACCAAGAACTTTCACTCGCCTTTAATCGAGCTGCTATTCCCGGTAATAAATTCGCCACAAATTTATCGACAAAAAGATGTCGACCCGTATCATCCGAAAGTGACTGACCACTGAAATCATGAAATGTTTCCTCAAAGCGCGTAAAGAAGTCTGAAACTGATTCATCAACCTTCTGTTTACACGAGGCTAACTTATTCCAGTCAATCTTTTTAGGGGGAATAATCGTTTTCAACTTGGTCAAGATAGCGGCAGGGAGATCTAAAATAATCTGGGGCGGTTTTTGCGCGGATTTTCTCTCCCCATCTTCATCCTCAATCTCGGACCACTTAGCCTTAAAAGCGGCTTGATCATCCACCTTCCGCACAGATCTCCACATATCCGGTGGTAAAATGAGCCCAAAGAACAAATCTATATCTGCTAAATCATAGTACAAGAATTCAAGGCCACTTCGACCTCTTCATAAAAGGCCGCTGGATTCTTGCGGGTGTCAGGCAATGCATTCTTTAATGCCATAACATCAGTCCTATGCCAGGGAGTATAAACCCAATTATACACAAAATATCCCCTAGCATCGGGGGAAGACATGTCTGGACTATTTCCTGCTCCTTTAGGAGGAACATACAAAGGTGCCACCTCTCGCATCGGTTTAGCATGCACTTGTTCGCTCTTATCTGAATGGGAGGTAGACGATTGTTTCCCGCCGACGTGTGAATCCGATTTCACCTTCTCCCCTGTCTTTTGGCGTGCTCTCTCTTTAAGTTCAAGCATCTTGTCCCGCAATGTAAACAGCCTTCGAACCGCATCAGGTACCTTGGAGGGAGAAAAGACACCGTTACGTAATGCTTTAGAATCTGATACTACATCTTCAGGCTCAAAAACATCAGAATATTTCTGAAAGGCAGTAACCACTTCTTCAGAAAAAGTTTCAACAAAATACAACTTCTCTCTATCCTGCCAACTTCCCAAAAATTCCAATAATTCAGTAAGAGATAGCTTGCCTTTAAGCGCGCAAAAAGAAATTTTCCGAAGCTCACCCATACGATCAGTTGATAACATGGACCGCGTGTCTACCTTATCCGAAACCGATCCAGAATCCTGTGACCTCGGGGCAGACGCGCCAACATAAGGGGGCGGAGAGCGATCTAATAAATTAAAATCATCTTCGAGATTAGTAAGGACAGGATAAAGTGGCTGGCGGACAGCATATTGACCCGAGACTTGCAACCTACGCTCTTTCTCTTGTCTCTCCGCCAGTTCTCTTTCCTCCCGACGCTTCGCTTCCTGTGCTCTCACATGATCATTTTTCCGTTGCTCTTTATCAATCAGCGCTTTCTCACGTTTCTCTCGCTCACGCACTTCCTTCACCCATAACCGTACACATTCAAACATGTCTTGCTGAGCACGCCGTTTACACATACATTGTTCCACATACTCAATCTTACGCATATCAAACGATCCATACAAAGGCCATCGTAACTCAGGATCCTTTTTGGCGTATTTCCTCCACACTGTGCTGTACATTATAGAGGAAAGACCATGCTTCACATACATATCCCTATTAGGAGTCCCCTCTGGGGGGGCTGGAGCGGATTCCTCAAGATTTAACCGGTTTCCAAAGCAGCAGCACCACTTACGGAGTGCGCTAAAAGCAGGCATGCTCAAAAATAATGCAAAATATGCAGTATTATCAAAAAATGGCACTTAAACTTTGCGCCGTTCAGATTTAAACAATTCCGGAGAAATATCTCCACATTACCTGCCTATATGTGTTGCAACGCATATATTCTCACAGTAATCAATACAAAATATGACCGGTCATCACAAATCAAACTCAAATAGCCAACCCAGGCTTCCAAACTCGGAGCAAGTACCGTACAACGGTTCTTACCAATCAAGAGTGTCCAGATTCCAACTGCCAAGTTCCAAAATTCGCCCAAACGGCTGTCACACGGCAAACCGACAGAAGAGGTCTCAGTCGAGGACCGGCGCCACCCAGATGGTCAGCTCGGAAGGGAAGGAAGAAACCTCGGGATGCCAGGACTAAAAGACGCCGCTGGCAGTGATCACATCCCCGGCCAAATTCCTCACCTTCGTCACGACCAGTCCTTCGAGCATCCGAGTCGCCGATGAGCCCCACGTGACGGGCGCCAATTGATGAGTACAGGCCCAAGCTAGGCCCGCAGAAAATACAAGGGTTCGCTCTCCTGTAACAGAAGCTAGAAGGAAGTTGGCACGGAAATTGCAAATACAAAGACAGAGTTTATTAACCCTTAAGGGTGGTCCTACAACCTACACAACACTCTTCAGTATTGCATAGAGTAGCACAAAGAACTTGCGTACGTGGTCCCCTTTTATACACAACAGAGGGGCTCATAAGTAGGTGGAGCAAAATTCATTACCATTTATGGACATTTTCGATACAGGATCAATATATGGGCGGAGTTAACAATTTCCTGAGCCCGCGAAAACATGGTCAAACAAGGACTAACTGATAACAGATGTGGTCAAGTCTGGACAGGCGCCAGACGGACAGAGGAGCTATTTATAGACTGTTACTAGGCAGATTACAAGAGCAACTAGCGAGAAGGTAGGACTCTTCTCGTGCAAAGCACGTGGAGACATGACAATACAAAATGGAGTCCAGACATTAGTCAACATAAGACAACAAACATGTTTTAACAGAGAGAATTCATGTCTTTAGTGAATGCTTAATCATATCGCTGTTTTAGTTTTCAACAATGTGATACATCAGCATCAGGATGTACACTGACCATCATAATCATTAATTTTACTGCCCCTCACCCAGCCATTCAGTGCCTTACTCGAGCAATCTAAGAAGTCTATGTATGAACGGTTTGGATGTTTGTGGCTGTTGCAGAACCTTGGGCGGTATTCTCAGGGTTGAGCCCAAACTTGGCGACATGGATTACTTTTATGCGGCATATTTGGGTGCCGATCACGATCCTGTAAAAACCGGGTACGAACCGTCGGACGAAGCATATTCTCCGTCCGACGCGTACCCGGTCGAAAAAATATACAAACATGGAATTACGATTCGCACGGAAATACCATTTCCGTACGAATCGTACAAAACCCCGACCGACGAAAATATACATACAAATGTGATCCGGGAAAGCGCCGACGTGACGTCGGGACGCACGCAGCCTGCCATTCACGAACCAGGAATTACGATTCGCACCGACGTCATCCCGCACGGTGAATATTTTCCGGCAGCCAAAAACTGCCGGGAAATCAGGACGACGCGAACAAGGAGTACCTGCACGTGACGGACAGACATGGACCCGAATCTACGTGTCATCCTGGCCCTCATAGCAGTCGACCTCCTCTACAGGTTACGACGCAGACGCCGCAGAAGGTCAGAACACAAAGGGAGGGGGGAAAGGGGGGGGCAGGACCAGGGGCAGGCCACAAAACCCCCACCAAAGTCTCACAGAACACATGCCCTGGACATACCTGACCCCCAGGCCCTGGTCACTACGAGGGGGTGGGGGCGTGTCCAGCAAAGCCAGCGTCCGCCACAACAGAAGTGCTTGACGACGCGAACTGGCAACACAACAATACAGGTACGTCCCGTACCCACGCCTTAAGAGCGTGGGTACGAGTCGTACCACGCCCACACCTACGTCATCCCAACAATGGCGGGATGGCTGTACCCATGTGGCAAAGGCCTGGGTACGGGCCGCACAAGCATCACATAGCGTGGGGACGGATATGTACGGACCGTACCCCCACCCCCGTATACATGGAGCGTACCCCCAACCCCAACAGTGTAAGTACGACCCGTACCCACACCTGCGTACGTATGGAGCGTACCCCCCACCCCAACAGTGTAAGTACGACCCGTACCCACACCCGCGTATGTATGGAGCGTACCCCCAACCCCAACAGTGTAAGTACGACCCGTACCCTCACCCGCGTACCTATGGATCGTACCCCCACCCTAACCGTGTATGTACGGACCCTACCCCCATCTCGTATGCATGGAGCGAACCCACACCCGTGTATGTCCTAAGCGTACATATCCTGAAATAGGAGGGGTGTGTGCAGAGTCCTCCCAGCAGTGCCCAGACACAGGAGGGGTGTGTGCCTATCACTCCCAGCAGTGCCCAGACATAGGAGGGGTGTGTGCCTATCACTCCCAGCAGTGCCCAGACATAGGAGGGGTGTGTGCCTATCACTCCCAGCAGTGCCCAGACAGAGGAGGGGTGGGTGCAGAGTCCTCCCAGCAGTGCCCAGACACAGGAGGGGTGTGTGCAGAGTCCTCCCAGCAGTGCCCAGAGACAGGAGGGGTGTGTGCAGAGTCCTCCCAGCAGTGCCCAGAGACAGGAGGGGTGTGTGCAGAGTCCTCCCAGCAGTGCCCAGAGACAGGAGGGGTGGGTGCAGAGTCCTCCCAGCAGTGCCCAGACACAGGAGGGATGTGTGCCTATCACTCCCAGCAGTGCCCAGAGACAGGAGGGGTGTGTAACTATCACTCCCAGCAGTGCCCAGAGACAGGAGGGGTGTGTGCAGAGTCCTCCCAGCAGTGCCCAGAGACAGGAGGGATGGGTGCAGAGTCCTCCCAGCAGTGCCCAGAGACAGGAGGGGTGGGTGCAGAGTCCTCCCATCAGTGCCCAGACACAGGAGGGGTGTGTGCCTATCACTCCCAGCAGTGCCCAGAGACAGGAGGGGTGGGTGCAGAGTCCTCCCAGCAGTGCCCAGAGACAGGAGGGGTGGGTGCAGAGTCCTCCCAGCAGTGCCCAGAGACAGGAGGGGTGGGTGCAGAGTCCTCCCAGCAGTGCCCAGACACAGGAGGGGTGTGTGCAGAGTCCTCCCAGCAGTGCCTAGACACAGGAGGGGTGGGTGCCTATCACTCCCAGCAGTGCCCAGAGACAGGAGGGGTGGGTGCAGAGTCCTCCCAGCAGTGCCCAGACACAGGAGGGGTGTGTGCAGAGTCCTCCCAGCAGTGCCCAGAGACAGGAGGGGTGGGTGCAGAGTCCTCCCAGCAGTGCCCAGAGACAGGAGGGGTGGGTGCAGAGTCCTCCCAGCAGTGCCCAGACACAGGAGGGGTGTTTGCAGAGTCCTCCCAGCAGTGCCCAGAGACAAGAGGGGTGGGTGCAGAGTCCTCCCAGCAGTGCCCAGAGACAGGAGGGGTGTGTGCAGAGTCCTCCCAGCAGTGCCCAGAGACAGGAGGGGTGTGTGCAGAGTCCTCCCAGCAGTGCCCAGAGACAGGAGGGGTGTGTGCAGAGTCCTCCCAGCAGTGCCCAGAGACAGGAGGGCTGGGTGCAGAGTCCTCCCAGCAGTGCCCAGAGACAAGAGGGGTGTGTGCAGAGTCCTCCCAGCAGTGCCCAGAGACAGGAGGGGTGTGTGCAGAGTCCTCCCAGCAGTGCCCAGAGACAGGAGGGGTGTGTGCAGAGTCCTCCCAGCAGTGCCCAGAGACAGGAGGGGTGGGTGCAGAGTCCTCCCAGCAGTGCCCAGACACAGGAGGGATGTGTGCCTATCACTCCCAGCAGTGCCCAGACACAGGAGGGGTGTGTGCCTATCACTCCCAGCAGTGCCCAGACACAGGAGGGGTGTGTGCAGAGTCCTCCCAGCAGTGCCCAGAGACAGGAGGGCTGGGTGCAGAGTCCTCCCAGCAGTGCCCAGACACAGGAGGGGTGTGTGCCTATCACTCCCAGCAGTGCCCAGACACAGGAGGGGTGGGTGCCTAACACTCACAGCAGTGCCCCTGCAAAGAAAAGGGTGGAGTACCCACAGATCCAACGCCCACAAATGTCAGTCAGGTGCACAAAGATCCTGCAGTACATGTACCACATGTGTGCGAGGCTGGAAGTATACATATGCATAGCGCCTAAAAGAATACATGTACACATGAAGTCATGGCAACAGTCTACATACACAAGTACAGTGACCACCAAGGACGCCACGAATGATGCAGGTGGAGACATCGCTCAGCATGCATTGGCCAAGTCTAACGAGTCCGTCACACAGCCAGCCAATGTAGACACAGCTCAGCACCACATATTGGAAATACCCTGCAGGGAAGAAGTCAGGTTACACAGAGGAAGGAACACACCTTGGGACGATGTCACCATGCAGTAACTGCTTACATGAACAAAGATATGTAGCCAACAGCTTGTGATGGCACACAGATACCAGGATCCACACTATGACCAGCACAAGAGGACAATTCCCACACACCCAACACATAATCACCACCCAAAATAATGGGGCAGGTCGACCAACAGCAATACCAGACAGACAGTAGTGTACTAAGGAAAAATAAATTGCTTTAATCAGCATCCAAAAATATGTTTGTCCCTTGACAGTTCAAAAAGTACAATGCCCATAGGGCAATCCAAAGTTCCAATCCAGGTGGGGGACACAGTGGGACGCGTGTCCCCTAGCTTGCCTGCACAGTCAGACTCCTTCATCTTCCAGAGCGGGGAGGGCATCATGTGGGGGGGAAGGACCAGGCACCGCAGGGACATGAGGGCGAAGGGTAGGCGTCGTGGGTGCAGGGATGGAGGACTCCACCACAGGGGGTGGGGCAGTGCCAAAGGCGGAGGCCAGGATGGCGCTGCACACCTTAGCAAGGTCCTCCAGCGACTCCCCTGCACCTGAAGGAACCACAGGCCCCAAGGAGGGGGGAGGGGCGGAAGGATGGGTCGCAGCGCCACTGGGGGAGGGTGTGGACAGGGGGGGGACTCAACCACCCTGACCGGGGACTCCCTTGACCGCTTGCGGGGTGGTGTCACAGTGGGGCTCAGGGACAGAGCGGCCATGAAGGAGTCTTTGCCGGATATGTGGCCAGGAGAGCTGAGGGGAGGGGATTTGGAGGGAGTGGATTTGGTGGAATGCGGACTCCCACTCTGGCTGCGTGACTTACGTTTGCCCCCCGACCCAGTGGGTGTGCCTACTTCACCCTGTGTGTGTGTGCCAGGAGGTGTGCGTATGACCTTCCCTGCTGGTGTGGTGCCTGTGTCTGTTGTGGTGGGTGCATGCTGACGTCTGGGTGTACGTGGGACAGGCATGGGAGTGGGAAGTGTGGATGGGTCAGGGGTAGGGGGTTGGACGTAGCGCTGCAGGAGACCCACTGCTGCAGTCAGTGTCGAGTCAATGGACCTCAGCAAGTTGCGTTGGTCAGCCTGCGATGAACAAATGCCCTCCAAGTATGCCTCCATGTTGTTCAGCACTTGGCTGTGGCCATGGATGACATTAAGCATCGCAGCCTGACCAACCTGCAACTGCCGCTGGATGTCCACAGACTCGGCATTGACGGCAGCAGTGGAGACAGGGGCAGGTGGTGCGGTGCCTGGCAGGAAGGAGACATGTGGTGACCGGGCACGCTGGGAAGGGACACGAGCAAATGGGAGGTGGCTGATGGCAATGGAGGGGGCGGGGTGAGATGTTGTGCCGCTGTCGGCTGCTGGTGCAGCCTCCGCCCACTCGGAGAGATCATCCTCGGACCCGTCAGCTTCATATTCTGTCGTGCCAGTGGACAGGTCCTCGGCCTCACTCTCCTCCGCCTCAGTTCCACTCAATGTGCCAGCCACGATGTCAACGCTGGCACTGGTGCTCGGTCCCTCCGCTCCGTCTGTGCTCGTGTCTCCCTCCGTGTCCCCCGACGATGCTGTGGGCAAGGTGAAGAGACAGCAATTAATCACACACCTGTATACATATGTCACATGAGTCCAATCTACATAGGTCACAGTGCATAGCCTGAAAAGAAAGATCAGTAACATCTACAAAACAAGGTACAGATGTAGGGCATGCAACACACAGTTGGTTGACCCACCATGCCACTGAAAATCCATGGAGAGCATGACACAATAGCAAATGACATGAAATGGAGTTTGACATGGGAGCCAGGCCCTGGGGACAATCCAGCACTGCACCTGCACCACACAGCGTTGCCGAAAATAGGGATGAGCAGGGACCATATCCATGAACTTGAGGCACATGCTGCATAGTTAATACTGAAAACATGCCCAACATGACAGGCTCACTGCACCTTGAGTGTATGTCCAGACAAACATCACACACTGGCCAGACCTAGCAAGGAGATTTCAGGTTTTGACATGTAGGCTTTGCCCGCACCACCCACCCCCTACATGAGACAATTTGTTGAGACACAGGAAGCACTTACATCTCTTAGTCTGGGTGAAATACACAGGGGCTGCATAAATGCAAGATTGGACGCCAAATACCCAAGGTGCGCCTGTCCAAATAATCATGCACAAATGGTCATCATCAGATGATTGTAACAAGACACACAGGCACTGGCCACCATGAGTATGAACAAGAAAAATCAGGTCAGCCTGTACAGTAGACACTTGTACTACATTTTAAGTCAATATACATGGTGCCAGGGTACAATGGCACAGAGCACAACCTATGCTGTAGACACTGAGAGTGTCCACGTTTTGTGATGACACACATGACACCTATGAAAATATGCCCCAGGGGACAGTAGTGGCCACACAACTCCATGGTCCTGAATGGGAATGACTGCAACACACGCCACCATCCCTGCACTATGCGTATCGCACACTCATGCACATCATGTCACAGGCCACAACATAGGACATGCGTGCTGTAAGGCATGACACTTGAGAGACTAACTCCCATGTCTGGACTCAGCATCAGTGCCAACTGACATGGAACCCACATGTACTGAACTGGACAGGGCACAGGCAAGGTCCCAAAACCTGTTACACACCACCCCCACACATGATGCTACAGGCATAGTTCACGTGGAGAAAGCGCCAGCCTACATTACCTTGTGAAGGAGTGACTACACACAGACCAGGGAACACATTGCAAGGAGGGGAAGGGAGGCAGGAGAGCACCGCTATACTGTGGGTAACTGGATCTGCACAGCACCTTTAAACCCTGGCAGTGTATCCATGCAACTGTGCACTTACAAATGCTGGTGACACACAACAAACACACATGTACCTACCCCCTTCCTGCTGCTGCTACTCCTGTAAGCGCCTGTCCAAGTCTGGAAATACCACCGCCAGCACATGCTTGTGGATGTGGGTCAGACGGCGGCACCCGCGGTTCTTATGGGTCTCAGGTGAGTCCCCCAGCAGGACCCGTGCGATCCTCCGCGTCCAGCACCGGATATCCTGCCAGCGTTTCCTCACCTGGGCCAGGTGCCGCTTGCGACCCTCCGTCTTCCTCACGGCACTGACGGCGGTCATCCATATCTGCTTCTTGGCAGAGGCGTCTACCTGTGAGGATGAACAAGTGACACTACATCAATACACCAGGCACATGTCACAGAGAGACATATTAGAACAAATTTGCTGTTTACAACAAGGCATAGTATGCATCCAACGCATTGCACCGTTGTCATAGGGACATGATCCTCTGGGGAAGGGCAAAAGCAGTACGTGCCATTGAAAGTACACAGGTGGAATGAGGGCAACAACACAATCAATGATCCAGGCTCACACTGTGCATCAGAAGGTACACCAGGATAATGTGCAGCACCTCTAAGCAGTCACATGCCACAGGCCACTGACGCTACCGCAGCAGAGTACACAGACACACACAGGCACAGGACATTCACCTGCCATTGCCAAATGCAGCGACAAACCTCACTCTGCACATGTGCCACTAGACGGGGGGGGGCTCACAGGTGTGGGGCTGGCTCTGCACGTCAGACACACAGCACTGCTCCCTGCTCACATCACATGGGCAGGGTATATCCATCCCTCATGCAGCCCGGGTGCCACACTCCACATATGCACCCACCCACATGACAGGGGACTTACACACACACCGATGTCCAGGGTACGAACACATCATGTGGGCACTCTCAGCACAGGTACACAGAACTAACACACATCTGTGGGTACAGTCACCCGTCACACTGGGCTGACCACATAATAAAATGAGGACTGTAGAGGCTACATTCCCAGGAGGACAAGACAGGCAGAATGTGGCATGCACCATGCAGTGATTGTCACAGTAAACACAATGCAAGTGAGGACGGCAGACATGCACCACAGCATGCACTGGCTGGGAGACATCAGGCATTCCCCCCCCTGGGACCCCCCCTACAGTACATAGCATGTGTGTCACACCTGGACACAATGCCAGAAGTCACAGTCACAAACAAGGGACACAGTCTGTGCTAGTAGACTCTGCACTCACCTGATACCCTGGTCGCCCATACAGCAGGGGGTACTGTGGGAGAATCACATCCAGCAAAGCCAGGTTCTCCTCCAGGGTGAAAGGCTGTGACTTCTGCACAGACCTTGACATGGTTCCAGGGAATCAGTAGCAGCAGCTGGGTCGTCGAATCCAAAGATGTGCAGGCAAGTGCTCCCTCATGGGACCTGGCTGCCTTATATCTGCCTTGCTGGCCTGTTTCATGCACAGGAGTACAGAGTGATTGGTCACTCACATTTGCATCCTATGTTTCCTCCAATCCCTTCAAACCTAGCACAGTCAGTGGGTTCTTATTGTGTTTTTTTCTTGAGCGTGATCTCAACTCCAGAACCACATTGCAACAAAGTAGATTCATTCAAACTGACTACTGCTGTGCACCTGCTGAAAAAAATTCAAACTTTAAACTTGGTCTCCATGACAACCAGCATGCATGTAGGCCTTTATACTTGTCCCTCATGTGTCCCCTATGTAATTTGGAGTTTCACACACAGGTACGGTGCGTACCGGGGCCCTAGGGCACCACAAATGCATAGCAACGGCCCGTACAGGCGTGTGTACGGTCCATATCACTATGGGTGTGCTCGCGTATGCGTACCCATAGTGATAGTGAGCGTACGCACGCGTGTACGGTCCGTACCACTATGGGTACACATACGCGTGAACACCCATAGTGATAGTGAGCGTACGCACGCGTGTACGGTCCGTACCACTATGGGTACACATACGCGTGAACACCCATAGTGATAGTGAGCATACGCACGCGTGTACGGTCCGTACCACTATGAGTACGCATACGCGAGAACACCCATAGTGAAAGTGAGCGTACAGGTGTGTGTACGGTCCGTATCACTATGGGTGTTCTCGCGTATGTGTACCGATAGTGATACAGACCATACACGCGTGCGTACGCTCACTATCACTATGGGTGTTCTCGCGTATGCGTACTCATAGTGGTACGGACCGTACACGTGTGCGTACGCTCACTATCACTATGGGTGTTCACGCGTATGTGTACCCATAGTGGTACGGACCGTACACGCGTGCGTACGCTCACTATCACTATGGGTGTTCACGCGTATGTGTACCCATAGTGGTACGGACCGTACACACGCCTGTACGCTCACTTTCACTATGGGTGTTCTCGCGTATGTGTACCCATAGTGATACGGACCGTACACGCGTGCGTACGCTCACTATCACTATGGGTGTTCTCGCGTATGCGTACTCATAGTGGTACGGACCGTACACGCGTGCGTACGCTCACTATCACTATGGGTACACATACGGCAGCACTCCCATAGTGATAGGGAACGTACACAGGCCCTCTGAGCGAATGTACGGTGCCTTTCACACATCACAGTGGTGACAGGCAGCACACCGGAAGGAATAGGGCTGACATACTTGTCCATGGATGGACATCAAGGCATTGTCTGGGCAGTACTACATGTGTGGGGCACAGGTGTGAAAGGCTGTGATGTGGCACATTACTCCTGAGTCGAGAAGGCACCAGATGTATGATGAGATGTGTACAGATGTTATGTGTGACGGTGCAATGTATGCAAGGCATGCCCTTAACTCCTTTGACATGTGTGCATGTCGTACTGCACACTTGGGATGAGCGTCACTGGCATGGCACAGTCAACAATACACGCAAGTGTCCCCTGATGCCCGCTACAGGGGTTACCACACCAGACATGTCAGTACCCACAGTGCATGATGTGACTATGTCATGTATGTGTGGGGTGTCCCCATTAGCTTGATGTCGGTGCTCCCTCAAAAGCATCAGCTGTTGCAGCAACCAACATATGTCTGTGTGTAGATGGACATGGCACACTGTTACGCACACCAGGCCACATGTGGTATCGGATGTGAGGTGCGTATGTATGCATGGGACACGGAGTAGCGTAACAAGGACATGTCTGCATCCTCTCTATGAATGTGTGGTGAGTCATTACATGTACACCTTATTGGCAAGGTGTGTGGGCTGTCCTAGTGTGATGTCATGTGACCTGTGGCTCTAGTGTTCCGCTACCAGTCTCTGAAATCGACAGCCTACTTCTGATGATGTGTTGATGTATGTCACTCCTGTGTTGCGTCTGGCTGTTCACTTACACTGGGACACAGCTAATTCCATGCCATGGCATGTGGAGGTTCACAATCTCCGTGTGTAGCTGGGTCTTGGTAGGAGTGTCACCTGGCAGCCATACGTGTCCAGGGCATGTGGCACATACCTGACTCCATATGTCGCATATGTGTATTGACAGATTAACATGTACTCAGCACCAAAAAATTGTTGTTGTAGTGCACTCACTCTTCCTTGTCACTTCCAAATTACTGCAGAGCGCCGCCTCTTCCCCGAGCAATTCCGGACTTGGCTGACATGCGGGAGAATGACTGTATCCGGTGCTACCGCTTCCCCCAACCGTTGATTGAGGAGTTGACGGCGAGGCTGGCACCACACCTGCAACCGCTGCACAGGTATCCTACGGCACTGACACCCAAGCTGAAGGTAATGGCAGCCCTACATTTTCTTGCCACGATTACCTTTCAAAATACCATAGCTCATGTTGGTGGCATGTCCCAGAGCATGTTCTGCCGTGTGCTGCATGATTTCTTAGAGGCCATGTTGCTTCACCTGGATGAGTTCATCCATTTCCCAACCCCTGAAATGTTGACTGGGGTCAAGCGTGGATTCTATGCCCTGGGAGGGATGCCCCATGTCATTGGGTCCATAGATGGGACACATGTGGCTTTGGTACCACCACAGGCACAGGAGGTAGCGTACAGGAATCGCAAGCACTACCACTCCATCAATGCCCTTGTGGTGTGTCTGTCCAACATGGTGATTTCACATGTCTGTGCTCGTTTTCCAGGATCAGCACACGATGCCTACATAATGAGGCGTAGCAGGGTGCCTGAGATGATGACGCAGCTGCGCAACGAACGAGCATGTGTTGTTGGTGGGTACACTCTGTCTGTCCTGTATTTTGCGTAGACTTCCAGCACGACCGCTTCTCCTGTCCTACTTATGTCCATGTGCTTTCCATGTAGGGGACGCTGGCTATCCCAACATGCAATGGCTGATCACACCTCTCCGCAACCCCATCATGCCGGCCCAGCTCCGCTACAACACCGCCCATGGCCGGATGGCGAGTGATAGAGAGGACATTTGGCCTCCTGAAGAGCCGATTCAGATTCCTCCACAAGACCGGCAGCGCCCTCCCATATGCCCCGGCGAAGGTCTGCAAAATCTTCATGTTGTGCTGCATGCTGCACAACATGGCAGTTGAGAAAGCTGTGCCACTCATCCTGGATCAAGATGATCAGGACCATCCACCCGTGGAGGACCAAGGTCTTGGCAATGGGGCTAGTGATGTGGAGGATTTGTTTCCGCAACAGGACATCCGGAATCGGCTCATACGCGACTTCTTTGCTTAGTGGTGAGTACCAGTGTCTGTGTGTGCACGCATTGGTCCCCGTGTGGCATGTGTTGCCATGTGTGTGTCCATCTGCATGTATGGCACGTGAGTCAGAGGTGTGTGTGGATGTGTCACTGGAGTGATGGTGCCAGTGATGGGTGTATTTCCCCAGTCATAATTGTGACCTAGCATGTTGTCATCCTTACATGTGTCGAGTACATGCACATGCAAGTGGCTGTGCTTTTTGTGGCTGACTTCTTGTGTCTCTCTCATCCCCAGGTACTTGCGCATGCCGTCTGCTGGTTGCATTGTTGTGGCACTGCTATTTCTCATGGACACGTCATCGTGTGCTGACTCAGCGTTACACGCACGGACAAGTTTGGAAGTCTCCTTAGGGTAAGGGATGCATCAGGGGTGTATTGGGTGTGGCAGTTGTTTACGATGTGTGCACACTCCCCCTGTCGATGTTTGGTTCCTCTGCAGACATGTCGCATCACCATGGGACATATGACATGCAGCTGGGTACACCTGAATAGATGGTCAGACTTGTTGACAGTCATCAGTGATGGGATTGTGGATTGTGATGATGGCATCAATGTGTGTTACACTGCCCTCGGACACATATGGTTTGCATTGGCTTGACATGGTGTGGGACTTCCACATTAGCGGATCAATGGTGTATGGCAGTCTCTCCGGGAGCAGCAGGGGGTGTTTAGCTGTTAGCCGACACTTGTGTGCCAGTTCCATGGCTATCACGCATTTGTGCTGCAGAAGGGGGGTTCCAGTGTTGGACCCACATGTTACTCCACATGACCCGTTCATGTGTACTCCGAGTTGCCTCTGCAATCCCGAATACATGACTAATAAAGGTGTCCCTATGCCTCAAAGGTGCCTCTTCTCAGTCAATGCTGGTGTGTTGCCACGGTGCATCCGGCATGTCTGGCATGGTTTTCCGTGATAGTGGCTATGTGTCTATGTGTAGAGTAGCAAGATGCAAGCTGTTTGTGTGGGATTAGACTGTGTATTGTGCATGATGTCCATGACTGTGTGGGTATTGTGACATTGTGACATGTGCCATCCCCATGCATCCAACGTTGGCCAGGCCACCATTCTCTGCATCCACCTGACTCAAGCTTGCAGGACATGGTTCTGCCACCTGTCCACACATACCTGGGTGCCCCACAGGACACTCCACATGATCCCTGACCTCTGCGCATGGCTGTCGCTGTACTCAATATGTCTGTCGGCACGGTTGTGCGGCCACCCCCTCAGCTGGTTGGGCCCAACACGGGTGTGTATGGTGCTCCATGTCTGTCTTGCCTAATACAATGTGACCCATCTGTGTCCTGTGCCAGACTCAGGCCCCAGGGTGTGGATGGTTGAAGTCAAATGAGAACTCAGGCATGGTTAAACTTTACAAGACACATGTAAGTTAATAATGCAATATGTAGGCATCTTCTCTTTATGGTGTAACTTTTTATTTTGGTTGGGGTACGGGGGGGCATGACATGAGGGGCTTTCCGGGTGTGTGGAATCCAAAGTTCACTAGGGAAGTTGGTGTCCTTGCCATTTGAAATCCTCAGAGTCCATGCCACAGTCATTGTCAACATTGGTGAGACAGTGACCAGCAAGTCCATGTGGCAGAGAATGTCTTTTGCTGCTGTGCTGCTGTTGGTCCAGTGGGCCAGGTGCCAGGCCAGGTGTCCTGGGAGATGGTGCTGTTGCGCTGACCCTCACGGTCTTTTCCGTGGACGACCCGCCCTCCTGCGGGGACCCTCAGAAGCAGGCCGTGACGATGTTTGGGATGCTCCGTCGGATGTCTCCTCCTCCTCCTCCTCATCCCTCCCTGTGGGTGGTGATGTTCTACGCCTGCTGGCACAGGGAGGGTTGCCCATGTTGTCGGCTATCCAACGGAGTGTACTGTGAATTCCCGTGAACACCGTCACGAGCTCAGCCTGTCTGTCCTCCATCCGCCGTTGGTGTCGCAGTAGACAGGCATGTTGCTCCGCATGTTGCTGGGCCTGCTGGGTCTTGATCTCCTCGAGGATGGACACAACCTGGGCCATGCCCGTGGTGTCCTGCCGGTATGTGTCCAGGATGTTTCTGACATGGGAATATACCGGTTCCGCAGCCAACCGGTCAGGCTCGCGCCTCCGCCGTCCTCCACTCCCACCACCCCTGCCCACTTGCACCTGGCCTGCCCTTGTGGGCACATCGGGTCTCCGGGACCCCTGAGGGGTGGCATTGGCGTTGTCGCCTGCCTCCTCCTGGGTGCCCGGTACACCGTGTCCCTCCTGGTTAGCCTGGCTGCATTGTGGTGGTGGGGCAGGGATCCTGGGTGTCTCCTGGGATGTGGCAGGAGTGGGGGTGGTGGTTGGCCCAGTTGTACCTGACGCAGGTGCTGCAGGTGGTTGGACACCAGAGGGGCCAGGTTGGTCGGGGTCAGGTTCGTCCACAGAGTGGTGAGAGTCGTCGCTGCCGGTGGGTCCGTCATCCCGCCGAGCCGGGTCCTGTGAGTCTTGGGGGGTGATCCACGACGTTGACCTGTGTGTGAGAGAGACAATGTTAATTTTGTTCAATGCAACATCCATGTTTCATTTGTTTCTAAGTTGGCACATTTCCTCTGGGAATTTGGATATGTCTTGCATTCCACTCACAGTGCACTTGTGCATGGGTATGTCCCTTGGCCATAGCTTTTGCAACTTTACCTATGTGTGGCACAGTCTTACTTGCTGCGTCAATTGTGACTGCAGTCAGCAGTGGAATGAGCAGGTGTGGCGAGCCATGCATTGGCGCCTTCCGTGTTGCACTGTACATGGGCACATGGAGTTGTTCCACACACTTAGATAATGCAGGTAGTTGGCGTTGTGCTCGTGCACAGGTTGACACATGGCCCAGTGTTTTGCCATGGAGAAGAGGGAGGATTCAGGCACTGGCCACCCTTGTCTACATGCACGCAGTCCACCTGCTGACAAGCAGACATTCCCACACCCCCCACGGCTGAATTGGTCTCCCTGTGTGTCCCTTTCTCACTCCCTCTCCGTCCCACTCTCCCTCCCTCTGTGTGTCAGCCTCCTCCCTCTGTCCGTCTCCCTGTGTCTCCCTCCCTCTCTCTCCCCCTCTCCCTCCCTCTGTGTGTCACCCTCTGTCACCTCAGCCCAGCTTCCTAGGCACACACTTTTTGCAGATCTTTGACTGGCCCTTGGCTTGTTGATGTGAGTTTGTTTCTGATCAGCAGGCACCCATTGGGTGTAGTGTCTGTGTCTGCGCTGCTGCTGTGGTGGTGTGTGCTGCCACTCTTTCACAGTGTTGGCTGTTCATTAGCTGCTGTCATGTGCAAAAACGTGCCGTCACCCCCATGTGTTAATGCAAGGCGTCCGCCATTTGCTGGCAAGTCTTTCCTGTGTGGGGACACACTGTTTGTCTGGCTGTGACCTAGGCCATATGGGCAGGGGGCATTGTTGTCTGATTCTGAGTTGTACTATGTGATTTTTGTGGCCCACACTCCCACCATCCGGCTTACCGTGTCTTGTGTTGGTGTTTTCTGTGGCCTGTGACTTTGCATTGTCCAGCTGGGTGCATGGGGCATGGTGGCGCCAGTGGCATGTGCGTGTTCATGGAGTGTGGTTGAGTCATGCGATAGCTTGGGGTGGTTGCGTGCCTGTTTGTGAGTTTGGTTGTGGATGACGTTTCCCCCATGTGAGGTGAGTTGTTTGTGTACTCACCCGGGTCTCGGAGTCCGTCTAATCCGTCCACTGACACCACCGGCAGTATGGCCATCACCCTCTCCTCCCAGGGATGGTAGTGTACGGGTCTGCGGGGCGGCCCTCCTCCAGTGACGTTGGCCTGGTTGTGGTCGTCAGTCATTTTGGCTCGGACCCTCCTCCGCAGATCGTACCACCTGGCTTGGCATTCATGCCTTGTCCTTCTGGTGGCCACAACAGCATTCACAGCATCAACAATCCTCTGCCACATGGCTGTTTTTTCGGTCATGCAGGTCTGTCTGACCAATGTTCCAAAGAGGTGTGGCTCGACTCTGAGGATTTCGTCGACAAGGACCTCCAACTCTCGGCTAGTGAACTTTGGATTCTTGTTAGTGGGCATGGTGAGGGGTGTGGGTGTGGATGGGGGGGTGTGTGTGGATGGTTGTGGGTGTGTGTGTGTGGTTGTGCAGGTGTGTGTGTGAATGTGATGAGGGGGTGTTTGTGAAGGTGTGTGTGTGAAGGTGTGCAAGTGTAAGGTGTAGTAAAGGTTCTAGTATGGTGCTGTAGGTTGTCTGTGGGGTCTGGCAGCAGTGAGTCTGTTGCAAAGGCTCATGGTTTGTGTGTGTGGGCCCTTTTTATTGGTCCATTGGTGGGTGTGGCTGTGTTTGAAGTTTGGGTGGGTGTGTTATAAGGAGTGGTTGTGTTTTGGGCCTCTGTTTTGGATTTTGGCAGTTGCAGGTCAGTGAATGTGTTGTTTTTGTGCTTGTTGGACATGTTTTGTGGCTTTGTGCCATTCGAATGGTGTATTCTTGTGTTGTTTTGCTTTGTCCTGGTTGTGTATGTGCGTTTTTAGCGTGTGTACGGTGTGTACTTCGGGAATTTTGTTGTACAGTGCTGTCCTTGTGTCTGGCTTGGTACGACTCGTACATGCGCGATCTTGTGTGAAGGTGCTGGTGTTGGGGCCTGGGGTGCGCTCCGTACTTAGAATGTTGGGGTGGGGGTACGCTCCATGCATACACGGGTGGGGGTACGGGTTATACATACACTGTTGGGGTGGGGGTAGGCTCCATATGTACGCGGGTGAGGGTACGGGTCGTACATACACGGTTGGGGTGGGGGTACGCTCCATACGTACGCGGGTGAGGGTATGGGTCGTACATACACGGTTGGGGTGGGGGTACGGTCCATACATACACGGTTGGGGTGGGGGTACGCTCATGCATACGCGGGTGGGGGTACGGGTCGTACATTCACTGTTGGGGTGGGGGTACGCTCCATGCGTACACGGGTGAGGGTACGGGTCGTACATACACGGTTGGGGTGGGGGTACTGTCCGTACATACATGGTTGGGGTGGGGGTACGCTCCATGCATATGCGGGTGGGGGTACAGGTCGTACATACACTGTTGGGGTGGGGGTATGCTCCATACGTACGCGGGTGAGGGTACGGGTCGTACATACACGGTTGGGGTGGGGGTACGCTCCATACGTACGCGGGTGAGGGTACGGGTCGTACATACACGGTTGGGGTGGGGGTACGGTCCGTACATACACGGTTGGGGTGGGGGTACGCTCCATGCATACGCGGGTGGGGGTACGGGTCGTACATACACTGTTGGGGTGGGGGTACGCTCCATACGTACGCGGGTGAGGGTACGGGTCGTACATAAACGGTTGGGGTGGGGATACGGTCTGTACATACACGGTTGGGGTGGGGGTACGCTCCATGCATACGCGGGTGGGGGTACGGGTCGTACATACACTGTTGGGGTGGGGGTACGCTCAATACGTACGCGGGTGAGGGTACGGGTCGTACATACACGGTTGGGGTGGGGGTACGGTCCGTACATACACGGTTGGGGTGGGGGTACGCTCCATGCATACGCGGGTGTGGGTACGGGTCGTACATACACTGTTGGGGTGGGGGTACGCTCCATACGCACGCGGGTGAGGGTACGGGTCATACATACACGGTTGGGGTGGGGGTACGGTCCGTACATACACGTTTGGGGTGGGGGTACGCTCCATGCATACGCGGGTTGGGGTACGGGTCGTACATTCACTGTTGGGGTGGGGGTGCGCTCCATGCATACGCGGGTGGGGGTACGGGTCATACATTCACGGTTGGGGTGGGGGTATGCTCCATACATTCACGGGTGGGGGTACGTCTCGTACATACACGGGTGTACATACACAGGTGGGGATTCGACTCGTACATAGGAGGGCTGGGGGGGTGTTTGGCGCATATGCGGGCACATGTCTCCATGGTTGCTATGGGAGTTCGGTGCGGGCAGTGTTTTTTCCATACGGTTGTAACATCGGACGCACGGGATGGATCGTAATTCCGCGGTCGGACTTCACTTTTCACATTTGTACGGTAAATCGTCCGGGGACGTGTCGGACACATTTTCCGACCCGAGGACGTGTGGGGAATGATTCCCAATGCGATTCGTATGGACTTTTTCCCATGCGAATCGTGATTGCCAGTTTGTACGGCACTTGCACGATTCGTACGGTAAAAAGACCGGATACGAGTCGTACGGGGAATTTTTTTACCGGATCGTGATCGGCACCAGTGTGTACAGAGTCCACAGTCCCCAGAGGTTTGGCAGAGGTCAATGTTAGATATAGCCTTACTCTCTAAAGTGGTAGCTTGGTCGAGCAGTAAGGCAGTATCAGAGGACAGTGTAAAGCATTTGTTGTACACACTCAGTCAGCAAATGGTCTCACACACTCAAGAACTGAACTCTAGGCCAATGGTTTATATAAAAAAAATATATGGTCGTTTTATTTTAGAACCAACAATAGGTATCAAAATATACTTTCTCAGAATGAGATGCTTTAGTTAAATACTTTTGCAATATGCAATTCACTTTTGTAGGTAATAGTTACAGGTTGTTGCAATAGGCAACACAATTTCAAACACAATAATACATTGAGCTCAATGGGAATTTTAAGTTATGTGCACTTGATTACTTTCAGGATTACTTTTCTAACTCCAGGACTGGATCCTAGATTCAGTCCTGAGACAGTTCTTAGAAACATGTGAGTAAATTCGGTTAAGCTACTGCTGTGATTTTTAAACAATATTTTGCTATTTTAAAAGTTTATAGAAACTTTTTCTGATCAAATTACCAATGTTATCCTATGGAAGGAAATTCACTTAGCAGGTAAGTGGGGTTATGGGTACTTTTTCTAGGTCAGTGTTGGATCCTGGATCCAGCACTTGTGTTCCACCTGTAAGCAGTTGAGAAACTGCATTTAAGTTATAAAGGCGATTTTTAAGGAATATTTATAAGTTTGCAAAATCGACACAGAAGAAATTTAATAGAAAAACAGTCAATGGTTTCCTATGGGAGAAAATTCAAGTTACGGGTAAAGTATGTTCTTGTTACTTTTGTAATCCAGTGCTGGGCTCCTAGGCTCAGCACTGGGGCATCTATCTAAAACAGGTAAGTAATTACGTTTTCACAGTTGGTACGATTTTTAAAGAATATTTGTAGTTTGCAAAAATCGACAGAAGAAATTTCACAGAAAAACAGTCAATGGTTTCCTATGGGAGAAAATTGAGTTAGTGGTAAGTATGGTTGTAAGTACTTTTCAGGGTCAGTGCTGGGCACCAAGATCCAGCACTGGCATCTCTCCTAATAGCAGATGAGTAATTCTGTTTTCGTTACTCGGTTGATTTTAGGTGAATATTTTAAAGTTTAGAAACTCCACATTTAGAAGAAAATTCAGAAGAAGCCAGTCAATGTTACCCTATGGAAGAAATGTGAGTTATCGGCTTTTGGGTAAGTACTCGACTGGCAGAGTTAAGGTTCTGGGCATAGACTCAGGGGTCTCCCAGGGTCAGGTAAGTACAGTTGTTACACCCTCAGCGGCCCAGGGGCAGCCGGGTGCAGAGTGAGTTAGGCCCAATGTTATCCTATGGGAGGCAGGGGAGCCTTAGTAGGTGGCTGCTGACTAGCAGGCCATGCGGCTGTGGGAGCTGATCTCCTGGGGAAGTATGTAGGAGTAGAAGTTGCACTGCCAGGGCCACTCGGCGGCTGGGTGCAGGGTGCTTTTGAGCCTTCGGGCGCTCAATGAATTTCAATGGGAAAGCTCAAGGACGAACAAAGGCTGCAAGCTCGGGGACAAAGATTCTTCAGGTGCCACCACCACTTCGAGAGGTAAGTTGGGTAGTTGGAGGATAGGTAGGTACCCAGGAGTCGCACATCTGGGGCCGCAGGGTGCCGGGTGCAGGGGTGCCTTTTGATGTCCGGAAATCTTACCCTCTGTTGATCGCGGTTGGGGGCGTCCCTGGTTCTGAAGTTGCAGGCGTCGTCAGGAGCATTGTGGTGGGTCCTTGGGTGCCGGATTCGGGGTCACAGTCGCCAGGGGGACATCCCCGGGGTCTTTGTCCACTCCGACCCAGGCCAGGCTT
Source organism: Triturus cristatus (assembly GCF_964204655.1). Taxonomy (NCBI): domain Eukaryota; kingdom Metazoa; phylum Chordata; class Amphibia; order Caudata; family Salamandridae; genus Triturus; species Triturus cristatus. The sequence continues at coordinate 335,098,802 of NC_140594.1, read as the reverse complement.
GGCGGGTGCAGGGTGTGCAGGGTTCACGGTTCCGGGCTGATGCCAGGGGTTAGAAATTTGCTTTGAGCAGAGCCACTGCTCATGGGAGTCCCAGATGCTCAGAGTCACAAGGTAGCCAGGTGGTCCTCCGAGGATTGTGAGGTTGCTGGCCACAGGAGGTGCCAGGATTTAGCAGGTTCGAGGGTCAACAGGCCAGTAGGGCTGGGGCCAAAGCAGTTGGTGTCTTCCTCTTCTTAGCAGCTGCACAGCAGGTCTTCTTTCTTCTTGTTCTTCTTTGCTTTTTCGGAATCTGGAATCTGAGGAGGGAATGTTCAGGCTGCCCCTAAATACTAGATTTTGGGGCGTTACAAGTAGGTAAAGGGCAGGGAACAATGGGTCCCTGCCCTGGGGTGGGTACACCCCCTATCCTGCCACTCTCCTGTGGGAGGGGGGCAGTAGCCTAGTCCTGATTGAGCAGGGCTTCTCATCTTCAAGATGGCAAGAGCCCGGAGATGTGCTTCACCTCGCCTTCCCCACCTGAGGGGTGGGGTTGGCAGAGGCTGGCACATCCCTTGTCCTTACTTGGGGTTTCCGGCCAGTCTTCACGCCAGAGTGGGGGTCAGAACTGGTGGGGGCCAGTTGCTGGGTACAGCAAATGGCCTGGAGAAGCTCATAAAGGCGGCATGCCTTTGAAGATTCCCCCTGCCCATCCTGGGTGAGGAGACTTAGCATCTCGCCTAGGATGTGCATTGTTGCAGGCCCAGGAGTGTGGGGGCTCTCCACCCAGGGGTCCAGCAACATGTCTGCTGTGTGGCAGCCTAGGCAGCCTCTCAGATCAGACGTGGATTGTAGGTTCGGTTTCAGGGGGCATCTCTAAGATGCCCTCTGTAGTGCTTTGTACATTAAATCCCACACTGGCATCAGTGCGGGTTTAATGTGCTGAGAAGTTTGATACCAAACTTCTTAGTCTTCAGTGTTGCCATTATGGTGCTGTGGAGTTCGTGTTTGACGAGCTCCCAGCACCATATACTCTAAAATGGCAGCACTGCACTTACAGTGCCCAGGAATGGACCCAGGTACTGTAGGGGCACAGGGCTCATGCTCCTGTGCCCACACCACTGGCATAGGGCACCCAGCTAAAGGGGTGGCTGATGTATGCCAGGGCAGTGTAGGTTGTGGGCATGGCACACAGGGTTGTGTGCCATGTCGATTCTTTGTTTTGTCTTGTACCCAGACACTCAGCCTGCAAGGGCAGTGGGTTTGTGTCAGGGTACAGGGCCTCTAAGGGTGGCACAATAAGTGCTGCAGCCCTTAGAGGCCTTCCCTGGTCACAAGGCCTTGGGTACTTAGGGTACCATTTATCAGGGGCTGACGTGTGGCCATGGTTTGCCAATTTGGGTTTTTGGTTTTAGGGAAGTTACATAGGCCCTGGGCACCTGATTGGCAGGAGCCCAGGGTACACTCAGTCAGAGTACAGTCAGCAATTCAGTAAAAAGTGGGGTCATACCATGCAAGAAGGATGGCACTTTCTCACAGCACCAGATAATTGTCGGTGGAAAAGATGCTCAATTCCAAATCTGTCAACTTGGAAAGGTGGACATGTTTCACCTCATTCTGCCCTGTGAAACTAGGAATAGGGAGTTACATGTGCCGTTCATGCACCATTGGGAAATCATGCATCGCATCGTGAGTCAACAGTAGTTCCCCAGAATGGATGTGCTGCCTGATAAATCCAGCGAGGTCTGAATTAGGGCCTAATGAGCAAAGGGTGCCATCTAACATGTCTGATTTGTGACAAAGCTGAGACTTGCCTCAAGGCATATTTACCAGTCTCTGTATCCCACATGCATTCTTATTGTTTAAAGTCATAACATTTTACCTACAGACGACTGAGCCATCTATTATGAAGTCAATGTATATTCGTGATGTAAAGTGCTGGTACGTCTCTTTTTGCCCATGATAGGGTCCAATGTGCGTGCTAATAAATGTCACTGCCTGCCTCCATCATCAGATAATAGGGCCAAATTAACATTTAAATGTGTTTTATCATAACATGCACATATTTATTAGTGTTTTGTGCTGTCTTCAGCAAAACAAAAGACATTACCGAGCAGAAGAAAAAGCAAATGTTGTCACGTTTATTACCATTCAGTCGAGAGAGAAAGAAAACCTCTCTGGGAGCCGAGCATTTTGCTTGATATTCTATTCTAATGTTCCCCAGCGGCCGCGTGGCCGTAGGAATTCTTATTTTCAATCAAGGCTGTTGCAACAATTTTTGCAGCGGCTGGTTGAATTGCAAACTAGACACGACTTCTTTTTTTCCTGCGGTAGCTCTTGATTTAAAAGTTCCTTGCCTGTTCACCGAGAGGATATTTCTGGGGATTTTGGTCTCTGTAATGAGTTTAGGGTCCAATCGTAAGGTCAAAAGCAATCTTGTTGTGGTGACTGATGTGTCCTATCTGGCTTGGGCAGAATTTCAATTACGTTCTAGCAATCAGAGTAATTTCGTTAATTCCATATTACTCTTTGACGCAGAATCTTGTAAAATGAAGCGTAATTTGTTGGAATAAAATCCTAAGGCAAGAGTACATTTAGTGGGAGCGTGCGACTGCTTGTGCACCTGTTAATGTTCTGTTGCATTAAGACTATAGGGCAGATTTATAAGCCCCTTGCGCCACTTTTGCGTTATTTTTTCCATGTTAAAAATGACGCAAAAGTGGCGCAAGGGGCTCATAAATCTGCCCCTATATTCTTAGCGCAAAATAATAATAATAATAATAATGATACAGAAGCTTATAAAGCGCGACAGCTACCCCAAACAGCGGCGTCCCGGCGCTAAAACATCAGGCACTAGCAACAAACAGAGAGGGAAGAAGAGCCACCTCAAGGGATTAGCCTGCCTTGAACAGCCAGGTCTTCAATGCCTTCCGGAAGCCAAGTTCTGTGTTAGCCTGTCGAAGGAAACCTGGCAGGGAGTTCCACAGTGTGGCTGCTCTAGCCGTGAAAGTTCTGCCCACCAGTCGCGATTTCCTAAAGTGGCTCCTCGGATCCGTTTTGGAAATAACAGTGCATTGTGCACTATGAAACTAGAGCTAAATTCTGGGAGTAAATTGGGGGAAAAGTTTACCCGAAGGGCACATTTATCGAGCGGGAGTCGTTGCTCTCCCTGTATGTTTTGTTGTATTTAGTGCTATTTCTTAGGGCAAAATGCATCATGCATTCATTATCAATGCAAGGGAGCATTTTGGCGGTAAGAAAATAGTGCAAAATGCATAATTCTGTGTAACCTTGAGGACTTTTTAAGTAATTCTGCACGATTCCACGACAGAACATTATGGGAGTTATGCCCACCCCTAGTCCTAGCAGTCCTCTTGCACCAAATTCGCACCAAGGGTTATTACTAATAGTGGCACTCTTTTAATGCATTAACATGTCTTAAACAATGCAAAAAAATAATGTACTATAACCTCTGTTATTTTTAGCCCTCACAATAATTAAGTCAATCGAATTCTGCTGCCTTCAATAAACCGATGTCTAACCTGGTAGGGATGGAAAAAGCATAATTTTGCTAGCCTGAGTATTTTTAAAATGATAAGAATTTGATCAATGCTGCAGCCACTGCTGATATCAAGGAGATCCAAGATTCACAGGGAAACTTAGTCATGGATCCTGATCTCACTAGGGAAGTCTTCCGCAATTTTTACAAAAAGCTTTACTCTTTGGATGATGTGAGGGGCTCAATAGAGGTAGGTAGGTACCTTAGCGACATCTTGGTTCCTGTTTTACTGTCAGATGATAGAGAGCTGTTGGATGCCCCCTTTTAGTTGGATGAATTTAGGGGTGCCTTGGAGAGTCTCCCCTCGGGGAAAGCTGCTGGGCCAGACCAAATCCCGGTGGAATTCTATAAACTGTTTCAGAATATTCTGCTGGTCGAGATGTTTGATATTATGCTACATACGCAACGGGGTGGTTCTCCTCCGGAGTCTTGGGGGGGCAGATATTATAGTTATTCCAAAAAAGGGAAATCCCCGACACTCCCTGGCTCATACAGACCTATTACCCTTATGAACTCTGATGTTAAAATTTATTCGAAGATGCTCGCAACAAGGCTCGCAGGGAATATAGAGCAGCTTGTAAGCCCGTCACAACATGGTTTTATTCCAGGCAAGGGAACTACCCAGCATGTAAGGACAGTTATTACGATGTTTGACGCCGCAGGAACCCTGGGTGACCCTATTGCAGCGCTGTTTTTAGACGCTGAAAAGGCCTTCAATAGGGTCGCCTGGGAATACCTTTGGGCAGTCTTGAGATGGAGTGGTATAGGGGAAGGCTTCATAACAGCTATCCAAGCCCTATACAAAGGACCAACAGCCAAAATTAGAGTGAATAGAGGACACTCAGATGCAGTAAAAAATGTTAGGGGAACGAGACAGGGTTGTCTCTTATTTGCGTTATTTCTTGAGCCCCTAATACGACGGTTGGAGAGAAATAGTGGGATTTCTCCAATGGCTCTGAATGGTCGTACAGTTAAAATCTTGGCATATGCCGACGATGTGGCTATACTCACCCCCGACCCGGATCTGGCTATCATAGAGGTTGAACGGGAAGCTACTATATTTGGGCAATTTTCGGGTTACAGTTTGAATAAATCGAAGACCCAGATAGTTAAGAATAAATATACCGCTTGTGCCGATCCCAGGGTGGTTACGTCAGCTATGTATTTAGGTATAGTAATAGTAGCTAACCTTGATGCTCTCGTTGAGGTTAATATGACTCCTCTATTAGCCAAAGTAAAAACAGATTTAGATAGAGTCAACAATTTACATCTTTCTCTAGTAGGCTCTACCAACGTGGTGAAAATGATGATTTTGCCAAAGTTTCTTTATTTATTTAGAGCAATACCATTATTTTTCGAAACTAAATGGTTTAATATACTGGAATGTATCTTAAATAGGTTTATATGGGCGCATGGAAAAACGCGTAGAGCTTATAGATTTATGTCTCTACCTAGAGAAAGAGGAGGGTGGGGAGCTCCTGATTTTAGATTATATTATTTGGCAACCGCCCTCCAATACATGCAGGGTTTAATTGGAGGAGGGGGGATCCTGCAGAAAATTACTTCCTCATCTACAGATGTTTATGCAATTCTGTTAGGACAGGAGACAGAAAACTGTTTTTTATACTATACTGATCTTGGGTACCTCAGAAGGAAACAGTTTAGGACTCTAGCTGCGGCTATTAAAATATGGAATGCTTTTCTGAAAAAGATGGGGCTGGGCAGATTCAACAGATACATCAAATTATATAATAACAAGTCTTTTCCTTCCGAAATTTTTTCAGATACAGTTATGGCCGCATGGGACCAAAAGGGAATTAAGCAAATTGGGGGCTTAAGAGACTCTATGGGTGTAGCACAGTTTAGCGCACTTGTAAATACATTTCATTTAAGCAATAGGGACTTTTTTAAGTACCTACAGGTTAGGAGTTTTTTGGGCAATAAACAGGGTGGTTCAGTAGGATATAAGATTAATGACTTTCTGGAGACTTTAACCACTGGTGGCGCACACACGATTAGATCAGCGTATGCGTTATTAGTTAAAACCAAAGTGGATGACTTGGACAAGCACAGGCATAAGTGGGTTGAGAAACTTCAAGGAGAACTTGATGATTTCCAGGATTCGTTGGATTTGGGCTTATTATACTGTGTTCGGCTCCTCTGCAATCCCAACACTATAAAACCCTATTCTCACTTTACCATACGCCAGCCAGAATCGCTAAATGGGGGGGTACGAACGGGATAAGCTGCCCTCGTTGTAGCTCAACTGATGCAGATATAATTCATATGTTTGCTACCTGCCCTCAACTACATACGCTAATTAAGGACATAGAGAGTTTCCTGGCTAGGGCACTGGGGTTACAGATATCCCTAACCCCCTTGTGGATATTGCTGGGAATAGGACATGATGGAAATAATAGTAATTCAGACAAGGAGTTTCTGTTCATGACTATAGCGGTGTATAGACTAACCTTAGCCAGGGCATTGCTCGACAAGGCCCCCCCGCTCATGCAAACATGGTTGGCGAATCTAATTGCTACATTTAATCTGGAGAAACCCATATACGCTAGAAAGGGAAGAGCAGGGAGAGCTCGGGGTCTAAGAATTTGGGAGCCACTAGCACGGTGGAGGGACGGGATAGGGTAAAGGGACTTTGTGTTTGGAGATGGGATTATGGATTTCTGATTATGATATGACTTGTTGAATATGTTTTAACTACGTGTATGACATTTTGTTTAAAAAGTATTGTGGAGTCAACAACTAACTGACTTTATGAAATGTGCGTTATGGAAAGTATAATAAAAAATAAATATATTTAAAAAAAATATATAATTAAATTAAAGAATTTGATCAATGCTACACTAGAGATGCTCTTAGCACCTGCAAGGCTGCAAACAGCACTTTGCTTTTGTCAGGGTCACATGTATTCCTGGTACCTTAAAAACACCTTGGGGCCAAGTACGATGTGGCCCGTAAAGGCTCCGACCAACGGTTGGAGCATTCCTTGCCGCAACGTAATCGGCCCTTCAGTTTTCTTTCCGACCGCCGCATTACAATGCTGGGGGTTGGAAACTATAAACCAGCCGGTAATTCCGGCTGGCTTCCGACGGCCTCAAGGAGCCTTTCGGCCAGTCAGAACCGGCTTGTAATTCCAAAGGGCTGGCTTTCTGCCCTTGGAATTGTGATGCACGGTTCCCGGCATGGTTTCCTTGCAGGCCAGTCCAACATGGAAACCATGTTGGTAAGCGTCTTTGGGGGCCCTAAGCAGGGCCCTCTTGGGTGCGCGGCCTCCGGTTGGGGCCGAGGGGGGACCTATGGAGCCCCCTGTTGATCCCTTTGCCCCATGCAGGCTCCTCAGTGTGCCTGCCACCGGGTGCAGGTATGAACAGCACCTCCCATTTCCCTATGGGAGCATGTATTATGGGTAGTTTACGGCCGCAATGCATACTCCCATAGGAAAATGTATGAATGCGACTGAACAGTGTTCAGTCGCATCCTAATTAGGCGGTTGGGACTGCACACCAGAGGTCGATTGGTCCCAGGACGGAGACGGTGTCAGACGTACTTAAGTCTGCCCGACATCTTAATTAGCCCCCTTACATTTTGTAAAGAGCCTTTTGTTACTAAGGAACAAAAACATCTCATGAGATAGAAGTAAAGTTATTACTTTTCTAAATGCCGTAAATAATAGATATTATGATTACTACATTTAGGGTCTGAGTACAAGTTGGGAGAAGAAAAATTCCTGTGATTAATTCCACTCTGCACAATCACAGCTCATACGGTGTTCCAGATGAGGCAACAGCAGACCAATTTCACATACCGTAAATGCCAGCCTAAAAAAACAGTTTAGGGTTTGACTCTAGCAGTAGCCAAGCCTCTGTCCCTTTTCAACCAACCTTTTTTCTATGCAATCCTTCCCCTTGGTAAAGCCCTTTTTGTGCTCCCCTCCCTTACTCTCCCAAGCCCTCTTTCTTGCACCACCACACTGCACCTCCCAACTCACATTTACAACATGGTTAGAGGAACTCCTTAAACTTCCCCAGCCATTCTGCACAACACTACTAAGCTACAGAACTCTTAACTCTTTTTTTGCAGATTTTATGTAACGTAGAGTTGGCCGAGGGGCTTTGGAGTGCTTTACATCAGACTACAACCCACAAGATCAGATTCATCTTTTATTAGGCAAGGGAGGGATAAGAGATTTGTCCGGAATCATAGGATGTTCATCTGACACCAGGACTCAAGGGCAAGTCACACTGAGGCACAAAATATGTCCAGCACATGTGTAATTGAGTACCTACCCCCCAATTAAACCTCAAATGGTGTTTTTCATCATGGTCTAGCTCTATGTTAAGCATCTGGCTGCTGTGTTCCTTTTGCTCCTGCCTCCTTCCACATAAAAGGTGAGCCAATGCCCCCTCATGCCCATTATCACCAGCCACCACTATCTCCACAGTTATTGCCCATTCCAGAGTGGTTCAGTTGTAACTGCTTGGTACTATAGGGTACTCCCACAAAATAGAATTCATTTTACGTGTGCAGTTTGCAACCCACCAGAACCTTACAACTCATAATCAGGTCCTTAAAAATACTTTACTAACAAATCTAAAAAAGGTGAAATGTGTAGTTGGCCTTGCAAGGATTCAAACATGTGGTTGACACCAGTCACATGGATAACAGCAATGATTGTCAAACTATTTTGTCTACTTATTCAATGCCGTGCTATGTTTTTTATATTAAACTTATTTTGTGTCTATGTTTCACCTCTTTAAACATAAAGAGAATTTGAAGCTTTCAAAAAATGCTAATTGTAGAGCAGAGCATCTGGTCACAACTCTATTTGTAATGTTTTATGAAAATATTTTCTAGTAACATAATATCGAACTAATAATTCAAGCCCTTATGACAGGCCAATGGATAGATCTAAATACTAAAAGAACCAGGATGTTTTGTTTAAGCCAAGATTGGCTTCAAGTCCTCTGAAAATCTATCTAACAGTAATCTTACCATATAGACCTGTGACACAAAACCACAAGTAACCAATTTAGCTTATACAGGAGCCTGGGGCAAATCTATGTATCTCCCATTTATAAGTTGCCTGGTGTAGGTGTTCTAACTCTGTAGGCCTGCTACGTAATGGAATAGTTACTAGATGTTCTGTGTCTCTCACATCACCTGTAATCCTCATGTAGAGTAAATGGAAACAACTTTTTCAATGAATAACTCATTTGCACCAGGGGTTTTCAAACTAAGTGTGTGGCACTCCAAGGATCATAGTAACCACCACCTACCCCTTTTTTTCTTATCTTAGAATCTCTGTATAGTTCTTAAGGGATACATACAGGACTGTAAGATATTTATCTAAATTCTAAATCATCTTACTGTGAGTTAAAAAGTTGTAGCACTTGTGATGAACTATCCCCCATCAACACATGATACCTTCCGTCATACATATATTGATAATCAGTCCACTTACAGGGACACAAATAAATCAGGACGTAAATAAAACAGTATGTTGACTGCATGAATGTCAGGGTGGAGTGATGGGGTTGAGAAAACCATCAATTATAGAGCAGGTGAGCCTCAAATTGTTCTTTTTTTCCCAGACAATATCAATGATCCAAAAAGCCATTAATGTTGTGAGTGTATAGTTCAAGGGAGCAACTGAGGGTGATTACATCTTCAGAATTGTAACAAATTGGGTTATTGGTTGCGGGCAGTGAAACCCCACTCAAGCAGCAACCTCAATTGCTGTCAGGGTGAAGTCACAAGCAAACCCCAAACTAACCTGTGCTCAACCTTCTCACTACTTGGCACAAAAGGCTTTACTTAGAGGCAATGTGTATAGTACTTATACAGCACCGAAGACAGTGATAAAGTGGAAACACGACCCAGGAAAACCCATCACCAAGTTAGATAAATACAGTAAAATGTACTATATTATTTGACACAGAAACAACAGAATCCAATCAGTAAAACCGGAGATCTGCTATTTTAAAGATTTGAGTGCACAAAGTCCCAACTATGGTTATCTGTGGTCGCACCGGAGCAGAACATCGTCACATGAATCAAGTTAGGCCTGCTGAACAAAGTACTTTAAATATGGGTTACAGAGCATTGCTAGATCCCACATCGAGGATGTGTCAGGCAGCGACAGTTCCGAGAAGCTGCTCTGTGCGATGCGAAGTCCTGCATCAGGGATCATTCACACTTTGGCAGTTCCGATGCAGAGGAGATATGTGACTGAGCATCGCTTCTGCCCAAGAGAGCACAGCTGAGGTGACAGAGCACCATCAGGCCAACTTCTAGGCCTACCTCCAAGCTCCACCACTTGAGGGGGGGGGCAAGACTCACAGCAGACAGAATCCAGGTGTTGAGCTCAAGGTGGTTGGAGCTTATTCTGTCCCTGGTGCTCAGATCAGGGGGCCAGCCAACTTGCCATTAAAGTCACTCTGGTGGTCCTGGGTTCAAGAAGCAGGTCCAGTCTTTTTCATTCAGACACCAGGGCGACAGAGTATCCGAGCAGCAGAGTAGCTGTTCTTATAGCAGCTGAGCAGAACAGCTGTCCTTCTGAATCGCCCACAGGCCCAGGGGTGTAGTGAAGAGTTGGATCTGAAGGTACAGTATTTACAGTTAGTGCCAGCTTTGAAGTAGGAGAATGTTCTGGAGGCTTCCACCCCAGAGGTGTTTGGAATATCATAAATCCCTGCCCTGGTCCCAGCTTGTCTGGGGGCACAAAAACAAGTGTAAAACCCTTTGTGGATGTGCTGAGGCAAAGTCTTTGTGATGTACAATTGTGATAGGTGACAGTTCCTCCCCGCTATCAAGTAGGAGATGGTCTATTCTGACAACACCTATTCCCCCTTTGTCTCACGATCTAGGAGTGTTGGAAATGGCCCTTTCGGCAGGGTAACCTCCAAACCTTTTGCCTTCCAGCTCCCCTTTTAGCTGGATTTGTTTTTTGCTGGCTTTAGTACTCTGTGCTATTAACCACATCTAGACAGCACTGAAGTGCTTGTGCACTCTCATTAAAACATGTTAAAATTGGCATATTTGATTTACTTATAGGTCCCTAATAAAGTGCACTACATTTGCCCAGGGCCTGTAAATGTAATACTACTAGTGGTCCTGCAACACCGATTGTAACACCCTTTTAAGAAGCCCTTTAAACATGTCTCAGGCCTGCCATTGCAGAACCTGTGTGTGCATTTTAAACTGCCATGTCAACCTAGCAAGTTAACTCTCTTGCTAGGGCCAAACCTTCCTTTTTAATACATACAAGTCACCCCTAAGGTAGGACCTGGACAGCTCAAGGGCAGAGTGCAGTGTCTTTAAAAAGTAAGACGTACTTTTAAGGTTTACATGTTCTGGTAGTGAAAAACTCTTCCATTATTTTTTCATTACTGCAAGGCATATCCCTCCCAAAGGTAAGATTGGGATTACTTTACTATATTTTATAAGTGTAATTTCCAATTGAGAAGGGACAAAACCTGCAAGGTTGGTGTGTTTGGAATCACAATTTAAAATCCTCACTGATGGTGAAGTCGGATTTTGAATAAAAATTCTGAAAATGCTACTTTTGGAAAGTTGTGTGTGAATTGTGGGGTTTGGCCCTTACCTACAACCACCTTGGGCCATAGACAGTTTTATCGCTACAAATGTGAAAGTATGAAAAACCTTTGTGTTCAATCATTACTAAAACAAATTTGAGGTCATGATTTTTTAGTAAAATGTAACTCATGCATTAGTAAAGAAGTGTTTAAATCTCACAACCACCTGATTTTGTTTTGTGTAAACTTTTAGAAAGTTGGCACTTTCCTGGTTTAGCCATTTGGCGCCTGCTGCCTGTCTCTGACCACATGTATGTGGTGGGTGACAGTTGGGCTTGGTGTATTCACCCTAGAAAACCACATAAAATGAGAGCCTAGGTATGACCTGACAGGCCATCGTGATATGATGGGAGGGAGGAGCCGGACTAAGACTCACTTACTCCTGAATAGGCTCTGCCCTGTCAACACACAAAGAGTTGCATACTCCCTGGCAGGGAGTCTGGAACCAGGTCAGGAAGGGAGGGCATCTGGTCACTCCCCGCTTCAAAGGCACCACTGGGTATAAGAACTAAACCTCAGACATCACCACTTCTGTAGCCTTCTGGACTTGTGTATATTCTGCCAGCATGAAGGACTGCTATGCTACTGAAAGGATTGTCACTCCCCTGGGCTGCTACTCTGTCAGAAACTAACTTTGCTGTGCTGACCTGCTGCCTCCTGCCCTCCTTGCCTGAAAAGGTCTGGACCTGCATCACTTGAACACAGAACCCAGAGTGACTCCAAAGGCAAGTTGGCTGACCTCCTTATCTGAAGTCTCAAGGACATAAATGACTTCCAACTGACCCGATTCTCAAACTGGACTCTACCTTCTGTGCATCAGACCTGCCAAATGGTGCTACCCCAGTCCTAGACCCATGGAACGAAGGCCTCAGGTGCTTGCTTCAGCTCAGCAAAACCCACACATCCTCTCTTGAACCTGGCACGTCAGCACCATTGATTGTATCAGAACCATGGCATCACTCCTGTTGTGGATCAGAACCAGTGCATTGCTCCTGTTGTGTGGATCAGAACCAGTGCATTGCTCCTATTGCGTAACCAGAATCAGCACATTGCCTCTGCTGTATGATGCGATCCGACGCATCACCTTCAGAGCCACTACTGTGCTGTGCTGTACCTGGCACAAGGCCTTCGCATCTCTGTCGATGGCAGCCACGACACAGAGAACTCTGCGAGCAGCCCCTGCACTCATCGGAGGCAATGCATCACCACTGCTGCATAGATCAGGACCAGCGCATCGCCCCTTCTGCACGGATCGATACCAAAGCATCACTTCCAATGCACCATGCATCCCTTGACATCAATGCATTCAGGATCAAGGTATTTATGTTCAGCATGCTAACCCCAATCCCTCTAGCTGGCCCACTCTCCATCGCAGTCGGCCTGAACTTTTGACTTTGCCACGGGCCAAAGTGACCAGATATCCCAAGTAAGAGCTTATTGTTTCTAACCATTCTTTTACAGTTGAATATTTATAAATCCATACCTCCAGTTCTACTTATTGGATTTTTGGCATTTTCGTCTTGTTTTATTTATTACAAGATCCTTTATTTTCCGAAACTAGTGTGGCATCTTTGTGAGTGGTGTTTGCACTGTTTTGCTGTTTGAAGTGTTGCAGAAATATTTTACACATTGCCATCAAGTTAAGTATGACTGTTCTGCGCCTGGATACAAGAGTGTGAGTACAGGTCAACTTGGAGATTGCTGGTGCCTTACCCCAACTAGGATTGCGGTTACTACTTGACCAGGGCTCATAGTTACCCCAGTTAACAAGGAACCCAATTTCTACCAGGGAGCAATACACAACTATATGCCAGCTACATCTAGTCATGTGACCCAGGATAGAGGCTGTAGGCACAAAAAGGCTGGGACAAGAAAATGTAAACTTTCTAAAAGTGACTTAAAATCTGAATTTATCATTCAATTAATCAGGGTTTTGTGAAGCACACTACTCACCCATGAGGGTTTCAAGGTGCTGCGGGGTGGGAGCAACTCTCTTAGGGCCATTCGAAGAGCCAGGTCTTGAGGTCATTAAAGAGGGTTTAAAATTACAATTCTTTAGCCATCAAAATTAAGACCCCTACCTGCTCACAATTGAAAATAATCAATTTAAATGTTATAAGGTAACCCAATGTAATCCTATAGGCGATGTATGCTTTGCAGTAGTGAAAAACACATTTAAGAGTGTTTCACTACCAGGCAAAAAGTAAAAAATATACATGTCCAGCGTTTTGAATACACTGCACCCTGTCCTACAAGCTGTTTGGGACCTACACTGCAGATGAGTTTTATGTATTGAAAGGGAAGGTTTAGGCCTGGGTAAAGGGTTTATTTCATGGGGTCAAAATGCCAGTTTAAAACTGCACACTGGCTGCAATGGCAGTCCTGAGACAGGCATGACAGGCTACATAAGGGGGTGACACTATAAGTGCTGCAGACTCACTAATATAATTTCATTTACTGGCCCAGGGCACATATACTACCACTTTACTAGGGACTTATGAGTAAATTAAATGGTCCAATTTGGTGTAAGCCAATGTTATAATGTTTTAGGGAGTGAGCACATGATCTGCACAGAGTCCTAAGGCCAACAAAATAAATTGATTAACAAAAATGGAGGAGTAAGGCAAAATGTATGGGGGAAGACCACCCCAAGGTCAGCACGACCAGCAAGCATTCCCCCAGCTGAAAGTGGGGAGAAGTACACAACCTCCATGGAGTTCTCATCACTCAGGCAGAAGACTGTGGAGACACCTTCAGCATTGCTGCGGTCTGAGGCAGGATGGCGTTCCACCATAAAGTCCATTCCATGTAGGAAAATGGACCACCTCAATAGCTTGGGATTTTCACCCCTCATTTGCATCAGCCATCTGAGTGGCCTGTGGTATGTTTAAACCAGGAAGTGAGTTCCAAACAGTTATGATCTTAGCTACTTCAGGGCCCAGATGACAGCATAGGCCTCCCACTCAATAGAACTCTACCTCTCTTCCCAGGGATGTAACCGCCTGCTAATGAAGGCTAACAGTTGGTCTAGGCCCTCCTAACTGTGTTAAGACAGCCCCTAAACCATGCTCTGAAATATCCAACTGCTCAATAAACTACTTGAAGATGTCAGGAGCCTTGAATGCAGGTGCTGTAGATATGGCCTCCTTGAGGGTAGCAAAGGCTTTCTGACAGGCCTCTGTCTAGATCACATTTCTGGGTTGCTTCTTAGTAGTCAGCACAGTCAAGGGGGCAGCAATGGTGCCATAACACTTAACAAACCTCTTGTAAAACGTAGAGAGACGCAGGAAGTCCCTAACCTCAGTCTGTGTTTATGGGGTTTACCAGACCAGGATAGCCTCAATCTTGGCCCTGGGAGGCCGCACCTTGCCCCCACCTATCATGCAGCCCAGATATACAATGGTACCCTGCCCTATATAGTAGGCCTGGGCGGCAAATTCCGTTCCGCTCGCGGAATTTGCGGAATTTGCGTAATTTCGCGTTCCGCGGAGAACGCGAAATTGCTCAAGAGTCTGCTTTCCGCGATTTCGCAAAATTTTTGCTTGTTCGCGTTCTCAAATTGCATGTTCGCGAGATAATTCTCCTCGAGCACGCAAACAGCAATTGCGAACAGGAAAAAAGCATCGCAAACAAGCAATTCCGCGTGGTCGCGGAATTTGTGCGTGTTCGCGGAGATTTTTTACCGTTTCGCGGAGATTTGCGTAACGCAATTGCGCAAATTCCGCCCACCCCTACTATATAGCACTTATTGTCCTTGTTAATTAGCCCACTTGCAGCAGGGCCCGAAGCCCCTCCTGGAGGTGGTACAAGTGTTCATCCCAGCTGAAGCCAGCTATGTCATTTTGGTAGGCAGCACATAATCATACCTTCCCATCCAGGACCCCATTTACCAACCTCTGGAAGGTAGCACGGGCATTTTATAAACCAAACGCCATCGCCCGAAACTGGTGGTGGCCATCTGAAGTCAAGAAAACTGACTTCTCTTTAGCCCCCTCAATCATAGTAATCTGCTGGTAATCTGATGTACAATTGAAGGTACTGAGGAATTTAGCAAGGCCCAACCTGTCTATGAGCTCAACAGCTTGGGGGATGGGGTGAGCTTCAGTATTGTTGACCAAATTGAGTCCTCTGTAGTCCACGCAGAATATAAATACTGGTGTGGTGTCCGGTGGGCCCGGCTTGAGCACTAGTACAACTAGACCAGGGACTGTTGGATGGCTCAATCATCCCTAATGCCAACATCTTGGATACTTACTCTTTGATACTAGCTCTCACCTTGTTGGAAACCTGCAAACTTTGTTCTTGACAGGGATACATACTATCTTCAGTACAAGTGTGTAAGCCCAGGGGTGAGGGAGAATAGTGAGGCAAACTGTCCCAACAGTTGGTGACAATTCCACTCCTGGAGTTAGAATAGAGAAGACGCTGATACCCTCTACTGGACCATCATGCTTCTTGGAAGACAGGAGTTCAGGGAAAGATTTTCTCTCCTCTTCTACCCCGTTATCTGTCACCAGGAGCCTGGTGACCTCTGACATCCTAAAGTGTGGTTTGAGGTAGTTTATGTGGAGCACCATTAAAGCGTTTCTAGGGGTTTGGATGTCCACCAGGTAGATGGCATCGCCCTTCAGATCCCTCACCTCATATTGGCCCATCCAACGATCATAGGAATCTCTGGGCTCCACAGGCTCCATGACTCACACCTTCTGGCCTGGCTGAAATTCTACCAGAGTGGCCTTCTGGTCATGCTAGAGTTTCATTACCTCTTGACTGGCCTCAAGATTCTCCTTATCATTCTTCCACAAGTGCTGCATGTAGTTTCAGAAAGCCATCATGTAGCTGTCTACATCTTCATGGGGTTTCCTTTGAACTTGCTCCCATCCCTCTCTCACAAGGCTGAGAGGCCTCATAACAGGGTGTTCATACAGGCTAAACCCAACCCCCTTCTATGTTACCTCCCTGTAGACAAACAGCAGGCTTGGCAAGAGGATGTCCCACTTCCACCTCATGGGTTCAGGCAGGTTCATTATCATTCCTTTCAGGGTCTTGTTGAATCCTATAAAAAGCCTGTTTGTTTAGGGGTGATAGGGTGTGAAGAACTTGTAGCTTTCCCCACACTCATCCCACATCGACTTCATGTACGCAGATATGAAGTTGGTGCCTCTGTCTGACACCACCTCTTTGGAGAACCCCAATCATGGAGAAATCCCTGTCAGGGCACTGACCAAATGGTCTTTGGGTACCTAGTGGGATGGTCCATCAAAACCAGGATTAACCTGTTGCCTAAGGCAGTTTTGGGGTCCAAGGGTCCAACAATGTTGATGGCCCACCCGCTCCGAAAGGGAGTGTCAACAACAGGCAAGGGAACCTGGAGAATCCTTCAGCTTTTGGCCTGTTTTCCCAATGGTCTGGCAGGTGCTACAAGATCTACAGAATGCAACTGAGGCTGTCTTCATCTGGGGCAATAGAAGGGAGAGGCAAGCCTGGCAAAGGTCTTGTATAGCCCACTATATAATTTGCCAACTCCAGTATGAAGAACATTTAATACTAGGAAACCACCAGCATACGGTTTGTCCCAGGAACCTTAGGCTCACTATATAGGGGCCCATTCTCCTAAAAGATAAGGTGATCGCCAGAGATATAACCTGCTGACTGGGCCTCAGTTTGTTGACTCAATTCCTCCGGGTGGGGCATTCTTTCTGTGCTTTTCACAACTCTTCCCTGGCTGGCCCACCCTCATATTTCCCTCCAGCTAGCACAGACAGCTCTCCTAGGGCAGCAATGTATTTACCAGTATGGTCCAAGGTAATCTAATCAAGTGCCCCAAAATCCTGGACCATGGCAATTTCTGGGGCTAGCTTACCATGCCCTTCCCCTTCTTGCAGATGCCTGGGGCATTCTTCCAGGTTTCAGTCTTCCTTGGCTTCCCTTTTGGGCAGCATGGACCTTGTGGTCACTCAAACCCATTCAGACAAGACAAACATCTCCAGGTGTGACCAGGGCTCCATTGCCTTCCAGATAGTTTGCTCTATGTAGTTGCTTAACAGACAATCTATGGACATGGCAGGGCTCACAGCTACATTTAGAAAACCTGAGACCCTCCCCCCACTAAAAGGAAACCAGACCCACTGGTAGTGACTCCCATGGTTGTCTGTGACTATGACCTGTTGGAATGTTCGAGGGATGACCTACTCTAAGACACCAGGCAATACTTCTCAGAAGTCATACTGGCTCCTGTGTGTCTCAGAGCCTCCACCATTCACCCATTAATGGTGGCACACTGCTTATACTTAAACGTATTGGAAGGAATATGGACTTTTGACACCATGTCTCTATCCCCTAGGGACAGTGGGGTAACCTCTGCTCTCTCTTCCATGCAAATTGGGACCACTTCATTCCCATGCACTCCATTGCCCACCGGTGGGGGGTAGTGCCCTCTTGGGACATTTGGTGCCTCCCTTGGATTGAACATATTTGTAACAGTCTGTACATTGTAGAATGAACCTCCCTGTCTGCTTGTCATAAACCCCTTTCTTTCAGGTTCAGACAGTTTTTGATCCCCTCTTTCTTCTGGTAGAACCCCTGACCAACCTTCTGGTGATCCTCCAGATACCTTTTTGGACACTCTTTTTGCTGAAATAGAGGTCCACCCCATAAGCAAGCTCCCTGGGGGAACTTAGCTTGCTATGAATCAGGTGCTAGCGCAGCTCTGTAAAATAGATTTTGAATATGTTTGCTCTCAGTAGCAGATTAAACAACCTGGCAAAAATATCAGCTGTGCTGCCCCACACACAACTATTCAGTGCCTTGCTGGCAAAATCAAGAAAATCCACCCAAAACTGGTTTTGCATACTTTGGCTATCCCTGAATCTAATACAGATTTCTCTGGGGTGAGTCCAAACTTGGTAACAAGGATGGTTTTCTTGAAACTGTCCTTTATTTGGTCCGCTACCTTCAGAGTAAGTAAAGCATCCCTTACCACTGAAGTATGTGTTTCCAGAGTGATGCCGCCAAAACTCTTCTGGGACCCTGTGCATCTTGAGGGCCACCTCCTAGGTAGAAAATCACGTGTTATTATCATCCCCTGCTATATACCTGGACACCAGATTTTTAGGTATGTGGACTTTCCTGTTCCCATCAGTCACGGCTGGTATGCATGCACCATTACTGCTAGACTTCTCTGATATCCATCTCTCTGAGGCTCCTTTCATGAGCTAGTCACTCTAAAGCTAGTCCCTTCTCAATGGCCTTTTCCTTTCCTCCAGCTTGAGCTGGGCCATCTGTAACTGAAGTTTCCTCTTTGCTTTCCTGTTAGACCTGGCACCTTGGCGTGAGTTTCCCTTCCACTTTTTGATGGTGTGCCTTGACTGTTTTGCTGGTGTTGTCCGCTCAGGGCACTGCGCCACGGCTAATCCGTGCCGCAGTGCAAGTGCTCCCTAGGTAAAGTGTACCTGTAATTGATGTCCCTGATTGGTTTATTGGGTTCACTGTCAGTCCCCAGTAAAGTGCACCAGGGGTGCCAGGGCTTGTGAATGCCAATGCTGCTGGTGGGCTTGCAGCGCTGGTTGCGCCACCCACAGAAAGCGGCTTTGTAAAATGTGTCTAGGGTCTGCCACCGCAGACCCTGCGTGCAGTCTGGGACTGTCGCGCTGATTGCGCAAGTGCCCCCACTTGCCAGTCCCTAAACCTTCCCTTACCTACATATTAGCCACTCCTCTGGTAGGCCCACGGGCAGGGTGCATTGTAGGCATAAGGTAGGACATGCCCTGATGTGTGTGGCATGTCTTAGTAGTGAATTACAGCCCTTGTCGTTTTCACTATTGAAGGCTACCTGCTCTCCATAGGCCAGAATGGGCTGCTGGGATCACGCCAACGCTGTGACCCCAGTGGACTCATAGAGCATGGTAGAATGTCAAGTTTAGTATGCCTGAACTCAGAATAATAAAATACTTCTTGTAGCCAAGTTTATTTTAATATCCTGGGTTTGTAAATACTACTTTTAGAAAGTTAGTATTTACTGACCTGACCATCTCAGTCCGCCTCTGCTGTGTGTGTGTGTTCTGCCTGGCAACAGTAAGGAGCAGGGTTGGGGAATCCCCAGAGACAGGTTGGCTGCCAGGTGGTGGGTAGAGAGGTGACACCTGGATAGGTGGGAGGAGTACACCTTGACTCTTGAATAGACCTGTGCTCTGCCACCACAAAGCCGGCGCCGCCCCCTGTGGGGCGGCTGATGTCTCTGCCCTGCTGCTGAAAGGAAAGAGCAGAGTCACCATAACAAAGTGCTCCAGAACTGGACTGAGCCAGGCCTAGGCCCCCTGGCGCTAAAGAACAAAAGAATCATGGTATAAAAGTAGGAGCCTGGCTCCTAAGAAATCAGAATCCTGTTTACCACAAAGAACCTCTGCCCGACTAGAAAGAGAAGAAGACGCTGGAGGAGCTGGCCTGCTGCTTGCCTTACTGAGAAAGGAGAGGAAGAGACTTACTGAAAAGACTTTGCTACTTTGTGCTTGAACATTCTCCAAGGGCTTGATCTGAGCTTGCCCCCTGAACTGAACCCCAGGACCAGTGGGTTCTCTGTGCTTTTGCTCATCCTCCAATTCGAGCCGTGTGTGCATCCCGCTGGAAAGAGACTGCGCCCCTCATCGCCCCTCCTAGGGCCGTGACACTCAGAAGCTTGCCTGCCTCAAACCCGTGAGGGCCCCGCTCCGTCCAGAGCCGCTCTCTGTCCCCGGGCCAGGCCGCCTGCATCCCTGTCACCGCCTGCTACTGGAGCGCGCTGACCGCGCTATCACCCCTCCCGCCGGAAGCCGTCCGACGACTGTGATCTACGCCGGGTCATCCAGCTGCACTGACCGTGCCCTGTGACCCCGCTTCGCTATCCCCGGACATCTCAGGCCACGCCGCCCCCGCTGTGGAGACCCCCCTGCACCGCCGTGCTAAAGGGTCGCTGGCCGCGCCTGCCTACTTGCCCACACCTGCTGATTGAGGACCCAAGAACACTTCCCAAGCTGAGAGTCGCACCGACCTGTGCCGACTCTCCACATCACGAAAGAAGTTCCAGTATCGGGCTCGGGGCCCGCAACCCCTTATTTCCCCGTTCGCCGGAACCGATCTCTGTGAGTACTGGAAACTACAAGTAACATTTGCAAGAGACTACGAAGTATCCATTTGAAACTACGAACAAAGAACATTTGCCTGCTTTATAACCTGGTGGCATAGCGAAAACGTTATTGGTCTTGTGTTAAGTCTGCTGAGATATATATACCTATTTTTACATAAAGAAGCGTATTTTTATATATATCCAAGTCTGGTGTCCGTTTCTGGGGGGATTGATGTATTTACTGTGTGTAGGATTGTAAGTGCTTAACCAACAACGCCTGAGGAATCGCCTTGGCTGCTCACGCCACGCACCTAGAGGGTGAGCAAGGGTCATTCGCGAGGGGTTATCCTGCGCCCTGACGTGGAGGAGAGGGTTCCTGCTTGACACAAGGGCAACCTTGCGCCAACCAGAGATCCCCGACTCTAACATTTCCTGTCTGTGTGCTCCTTTTGTGAAGACACACTGTTGTCTACTTTGGCAGATTGTTCCAATTCAGAAGAGAAGTTATCCCCCTCACCTGAGTGCTGCATTTCAAGACTTACACCCAGGACCTCATCTTGCTTCTCTATATAATTCCCCTCATTCTGATCCTTTGTTTCAGTCAGCAACTTGTGAGTCACCACTCAGGCCATTAGAACTTTCATAAATTCAAACTTCTTGGTGCCTTTCTTAGCTTGTAGTCCCCTTTTCATACTCCTTGAGCTAAACCACAGTGTAACTCTCCACGTTGATGAGCTTGGACTCCATTTCTTCAGGTATAGTCACAGACAATCAGTGAGAATGGGAATGAATTTGGAAAATGGAAAAAGAGCCAATCAAGGAGAAATTAAAAGAAACTCACATTGGTGTCAAGGTTTCTGGGATTTTAGTATTAAACAAAATCACTGTTCGGCACTGCACAATCACAACTCTTAATCCTCAACACTGACCACCAATGTAGGAAACTGGACTATTGGTTGAAGGGGATAAAAACCTACTCAAGCAGCATCCCAAATTACTATCAGGCTGAAGTCACAAGCAAACACCAAATTAACTTGTGCTCAATCCTCTGGTAGCTTGGCACAAAGCATTCAGGCTTAACTTAAAGGCAACATGTAAAGTATTTCTGCAGAACATCAGACAGTACAAATGTGGAAACATAACACAAGAAAATATCCCCAACAATTTAGAAAATTAGAATCAATTTTAGTAAACTATTTGACACAAAAATGACAAAAATCCAACTAGTAGAAACAGAGATAATTTAAGTGAAAAATGGTGCTTAAAGCATAAAGCCCCAACTGTGGTTATCTCGTTGTTTTGCACAGGGACAAAGCCACAAGTTCAGGCTGACCACGATGGAGAATGGGCAAGATACAGGGACTAAGTGAGACCTGATGAACTAAGTCCCATCAAATCCCAAAGATTACATCTTTGATCAAGCTTGCGATGAGAAGTCCTATGTCATCATTGAGGATGCCATCAACAGAGGTTAGTGATTAGACATTCTGCATCTGGAATGTGTTGTGCCATGGTGGTTCTGAGGAGCTGCAAAGTGTGATGCAAGTTCCTGCGATGCGGATGCATCATGCAGCAGTTGTTTCAACAGGGATCTATGAGGAGATGCATCGTGCTGCATTAGCTCTGCCCAAGAGACCACAGCTAAACTGGCAGTACAACTTCAGGCCTATGTCTAAGGGACCGGGACTCACAGCAGACAGAGTCCAGGTGCTGGGTTCAAGGTGGGTAGAGCCATTTCTGTCATTGAGGCTCTGAGCAGGAGGCTAGCCAACTAACCTTTGGCGTCACTCTTGTGGTCCTGGGTTCACAATGCAGGTCCTGTCCTTTTCATTTAAGCATCAGCAGGACAGCAGGGTAGCAGGGCAGTAAAGAAGCAGTTCTTCTTGCAGCAGAGCAGCATAATAGTCCTTCTGAGTCTTTCACAGTTCCAGAGGTGTAAGGAAGAGTTGGGTCAGAGGGTCCAATAGTTATAGTTGGTAACAGCTTTGAAGTAGGAGAATGTTCAGGAGGTTTCCTCCTTAGAGGTGTTTATAATTTCCTGACTCCCTGCCCTGGCGTCAGTTTGACGGAGGAAACAAAAGATTTTGTGAGTGTGTTGAGGCAGAGCCTTTGTTACGTGCAAGAGTGGTAGGTGTCATCTCCTCCCCATCAATACATAGATGACCCATATTGAAAACACCTATTTACCCTTTGTCTCACAGTCTGGGAGCAATACACAAAGCCCAACTACAAGCTAAACCGAGTCATGTGACACAGGATATAGGCGGTAGGCACCAAATCCTTAGATCATGAAATTTCCAGCTTTTTAAAAGTGTTATTTTCAGGATTGTGACTTAAAAACTTACTTTACCATTGAAGAGGGTTTAAAATACAATTCTTTAGACACCAAACTCAACATTCCTCCCTGCTCCCATTTGAAAGTTATCACTTATTAAACCATAAGCTATCCTATGGGAAATGTACGCTGCCATTACCGCCTCCTGCTCTCTCTCTGTCACAACCCCCTCTTGCATCCTCTGTTTAGTGGTCAAGGGCTCAGGGCTCATGTTGCTTTATGTAGTGGTCTAGCACACAGGGCTCATGTTGCTTTACCTCTATGGCACCCTATGCATGGTATGATATTCCTGTTTGAGGCTTCTCCAGCATCCTCATGACCCATGTTCACCCAACACCCCTCATGACTGTTGCTCCCCCAGCATCCCTCATAACTGATACTGATTCTCTCCCAGCATCCCTCATGACCCATTTTCTCCTCAACACCCCATATGACTGATGCCCCCATAGCATCCCTCATAACTGCTGTTACCTGAGCTCCCTCATGACTGATGCTTCCACAGCTACTTCATAACTGATGTTCCCCCAGCTTCCTCATGAATGATGCACCCTCAGGATTCCTCATGACTAGTGTTACCCTGGATCCTTCATGACTGGTGCACCTCCAGAATTCTCCATGACTAGTGTTCCCCCACCACCCTCATGACTGATGCATACCCCAGCATTCCTCATGGCTTGTGTTCTTCTATCATCATCATGAGTGATGTATCCCAGTTATTCTTCAAGGCAAGGGTTCCCCCAGCGCCCTCGTCACTGATGCTTCCCCAGCACCCTTATGCCCTATGCTTCCCCCACACTTGGAATTTCCATTTTGCTTGAATCCCTGCAAGTGTTCCCCACATCCTGTGAACCAATGTATTAAGTACTCTTGATGTTCCTGGGGCCTTGGTGTTGTTTTCCACTATGTACGTTCGAGAGAAAACAGTAAATTTGTTTCTTGTTTCTGACCAGCAAGTTGCACCTACCCATTCTAAAAGGCCATAGAGAGTGTACTGATAACATGTTTTTCACAAGGTACAAGAACCTTCCAGATGGCCATGTGCCCGAAGTGCTGCACGTGATCTAGCTTCATCCATCAACCCTTCAAGATGGTATTTAAACAGCACCCAAACCCGGATTGTAGCTTGGCCTCACTCTCAACAGATTGAGCTTCATCCTTACACTGACTTGAAGAATCCTGCCGGAACCACGAAGTGCTCCAGTCTCCTTAGAGTCCATCCAAACTGGTGGTTCTCATGGCACCTGCTCCCTTGACATCTTCCTCCTCTCCCCCTCCTTCACAGCTTCTTAGGACCCCTGCGTCTCATTGAGTCAAGGCTTCCAGATCTTCTTTGAACTTCAGACAAGTTGAAGAACTAGGCTAAGTACTTCATTTCAGGTTAGTGCGCTCTAAACCTCCCACAGTAGTAAGCAGGACTGAGTATCCCTGTCTTTAAAGGCTATAGACTTTTCCTCCATATCATCCCTGTGATTTACTACAAAGAAAAGAGGACCTGATGCTAGCAATGCAAGCTCTTGAGGAAGGGAAAAATCATCAATGTAGAAAAACATAAGGCAACTCAAATCATTTAGTTCACATACATATGTTAATGAAGAAGAAATTAATAAAAAGTAGAGGCTCCAAGAAAAATACATACAGGGTGTATCACAAACATATTTTTATTATTTTGTTTTAAGTTCTTGTTGAAAATTATAATGAAAAAATAAATTATTTTGTGCCAATGTATTCTTCATAAAACCAGAAAAATTTACAACACAACTCTACTGCTTTTGCATGATCATTCATTTAAAATAACACCTGCACCTAGAAAAAGCAGAGTATATAAGATATATATAACAATGAAATTGTCATAAGAACAACAAAGGTTGATTTGGTAATCAGAAGACAAAACAATCCTTATTTCATTCTGTTGACTGGATTTCTTTCACATAAATCTTCATGTGGGTTTTGTTAAATTATTTATGTGTGTTTTGACACAGTCCCTTCTTTAGGAAATCATGCTAATGACATTTAAGAGTACCTGCAGATATATGACACAAAAAATGAATAAAGCCTTCTCCTATCGCAACAGACTAAAATACCAAGGAGTATTTAGGAAATACAATGGTTTGTAACCAAGAACCATGGCCCTATGTTTCTGGAAGTCAAATCTCCTTCAGTATGGCAAAACAGCAAGTTGAGTCCAACTGGGGATTGAACATCAATTGCTATGGCTCGACAGCAGTCCTGTTCCTCTGCCTGTTCTTTGGAGGAAAACTTGTCAAACAGTTTTAAGTCTCAGCTTTTGCAGTCTGGACAGACTGAGTACAAACTAACATTAGCCACTGGTCCAGAACCTGGGAGGCATCACTTTGGGATTAGAACAAACTCCAACGGAGGCCAGCAGTAGAGTCCATGGCAGGTGCAATTGGAACCTGTCAACCAGGCAGTGTCATTAAAAGGCATCTGGAAACTTGTTTTGGCCCCATAGCTCAAACTGGAAGTCAGCCAACTGACCAATGAAGTCCCTTCTGTGTTCCTGGGTTCAAGGCAACCATGTCTAGTCTTCCTTCATGAATCAGGTAGCAGCACAGCCCTTCTTCTGATTTTTCCAGGTCTAGGAGTGTCTGAGAGGCGTACTGGGGAATGCCACTTTATGCCAAGTGTGTGCCTTGCTGTAAACTAACCCACAGTGCCTTTCTACACCCAAGTCAAACATAGCAGAACCCTTCTTTCCTCAGTCTGAGCTCCATGTACCCACCCAGGAGTAATGCCTTGATAATAGACAAACACCCCATGGTGGTCACTCTAATCCAGCTCTATGCCCTCCCACTGAGTTTGGATCCAAGCTGATGAGGAAGACAAAGGGAGACAGTTCTAAGTGTGTGCTACATCTACCAGTGACAAGATAAGCATTGCTTGTACCCCAGGAAGGAGCTGGGCAAAACTCCCAATGGCATTCTGCTCAAGAAAGAAAAACACCTCTCCACACCCTGGACTTTTTACCAGTTCCTAGGAGTAAATCCCATCTCACCACACGGGAGTCATTCACCACTCATGCGACGTTGGACACTGGAATAAAGGCACACTTGGCTTCTGCAAGGAAATGGCAACTTTCCAAAAGTCTCATTTTCAGAATAGTAATATAAAATCCAACTTTATGATTACGTTGGATTTTAAATTACTATTAACATTTGCTCTTGAATCATTTTTCTAACTGCTCCCAAATCGAAAATGGTTTATTTTTCAAGTTGAAATGTCAGTTTAAAACTACTGAGCGAGGCTGCAGTGGCAGACATGTAGACATGTTTTATAGTGCTACTTTAGTGGGTGGAGTCAATTGATGGCATTTAATTTACAGGCTCTGAATACATGCATACCAAATACTAGAGTTTTCCAAATAAATTAAATGTGCCAATTAGGTATAGGCTAATTTTGTCAAGTTCAAAAGGGAGAGCACGAGAAATGTCCTACTCATTGGCAGGAGTAAAGTGCCAGAGTCCTTTGGGAAACAAAAACAGGTTCAGCTACAGAAGGCATGTAAAGGTTCAGTTACAGAAGGGAAAAATCGAAGGGAATACCTCACAAACAACAGTAATTTCTACCAAGCCTTGATTTCTTGATTACTCTTCTTGCATCATACTGTGTCATCTTCTGCAATTTTGCTGTACTTTCATATAATTATGTTCTTGCAAATTATGCCAGCTATGTTAGTCTGGATGCAGCAAAAGACTTGACTAGAGAAATATTTATTGCCTAGAAACATGCCCTAAAAAGTTTTAGCCTGCAGGACTGACTGGCAACAAATGTTTCCAGCACTTGGTAAAAGTTGGGGATTTGTCATTTCTTTCCACCTATGGAGGACCGGGACAAGATGCTGAGGCTTGCCCAGAGAGTTCGCACATAAGTCGAGAAAGAAAATTGGGTTTGTATCAATCAGATCATTTTGCTGCTCTGAAAATACATTCAATAACACTTCACAAAAAGGTATGCAGCCTTGTTGAGCCTAGCCATGCGAAACCTTCCAGCTTTACCTCACTGAAAGACTTTGACTTCCAAAAGGGAAACCAACTCCAAAAGTAAAACCTTGGACTGGAGGAAGGCAACAAATCTGTCCAACACATGAAGCAACCTTGTTGACTATGACAACCAGTTTCACACGCTTCAGAGCTTTTGTGTCCAAAAACAATAACTAGTGCTGGAGCTTGATGACTATGTATGCAACTTTGAGGAACCCTTTCCAGACATAGCCTTGGATATGGTCTAGCTGGAATATTTTGACTTCCAGTCCCGAGACTAAGTCTGAAGATAAAATACTTCACCAAGATGAGTCATTTAATGTACTAACCCTAGCTTCAATTGTTGTTTGCCTGAAATCATGTGTATGTCCCATACAACCATAAACTGTTGTTATTCAAAGGCATTGTACTTTTTCTAAGTGCTTCTTGTCTTAAAACTGTAAAAAAAATCATACATCTGGCTCCCATTATCAAATTGTATTGATCTTAGTGTAATTCTAATCTTTAACTTTCTAAATTGTTCAGAAATGTTGCTTCTTGACTTTAATGCTATTACAGCTTTAACTGAAAAATCACTTCTCTGGAGATTGCCTGCTGCCTGTGCCGTTGCTTCCAGGAGTTTGCCAGAGAATACCCAAGAACTGTGCTGTGACCTGAATGTATTCTGTTTTTTAGGTTGGTAAGAGTGACCCATCCCCTTCCCAAATTAATATCCCAATTTCTGGCACATGATTATGCTTGAGCATCATAATTTTTCTTTCTGTCCTTACTCATACTTGGTCATTCAAAATGTAAACTAATATTGCATAGTTTTCTAAACCATTAGAAATGCACATACTTAGGGCCTAATTACGGCTTTGGCAGTCCATAGGACTGCCAAACTCGTGGTGGAGGTGTCGTGGTGGTCGGGGACCGCCGATCCAGTGGACCAACCACCGTATTATAAGTACGGTGGTCAGACCTCCAGGGGACCACTGCAACCGCAATCCCTGGCCTTGGCGTGGAGGTCTGAAGGCCGCAATATGCTTGGTGGTGCCTCTGTGGTACCGGCAAGCATATTACGAGTTTCCTTACTACCAGCAGTCTCATGGTGGTTCTCACAACATGAAAATACTGGTGGTGAGGAATCTCCACAGGGCCTATGGATGCATGCAGAGGGGCACATGGTGTACACCCCTATCTGGATGCACCCACAGTTCCAGTATGGCTTGGACTTTACAGTCCAAGCCGTGCTGGAACTCGCAGTGTGGGAGAGGGGCAATGGCATGGCGCCCTGTTCCCACACCACCAAAGTTGTAATCAGGCCCTTAGTGCCTAATTTGTAAACTAGGAGGTAGAGGCTCCAAAACTGTTTTCAGGAGACAACCGAGTAGTGGTGCTAAATGCTGGAGCTGCGGAAAAACCTGGACTGTCTAGTCCTGATTACAACTCTTGCCTCTTTTTTCCACCATCATGTACTTTCTGCTTCTTTATCAAAGTCTAACAGATTATTTTTCATTAATGTTTTCTCCCTTTGTCACTGTTTTCCTAGCGTTCACTTCCTCTATTCTTCCTCTTCTAGCATTTTGTCCCCTGCTTTGGGTCAAAGTCCGATGATGAAAAATAAATCCTGGCGCCCAAATAAATCTATCTATCTATCTATCTATCTATCTATCTATCTATCTATCTATCTATCTATCTATCTATCTATCTATCTATCTATCTATCTATCTATCTATCTATCTATCTATCTATCTATCTATCTATCTATCTATCTATCTATCTATCTATCTATCTATCTATCTATCTGTCTGTCTGTCTGTCTGTCTGTCTGTCTGTCTGTCTGTCTGTCTGTCTGTCTGTCTGTCTGTCTGTCTGTCTATCTATCTATCTATCTATCTATCTATCTATCTATCTATCTATCTATCTATCTATCTATCTATCTACCTTCTGTCTATCTATATATCCCTGTCCATCCATTCATCCATCCATTATTCTGTCTGTCTGCATATCTATCGCTGTCTCTACGTCTTTCTATTCATTGATCGATAGTCGGTTCTGCTGTCCTAAAATGCAATTATTCTCCAGTGTTAGGCCCCATTTAAGAAATTCGGTCAAAATCCACAGGGCACGTGTATGGCACGAAAAACAAAACACTCTGAGAATTTCAACCTGCTTTTTCCACCTTCAGTTTTGATAATTTTATACAACCGCTTTGTTGACACAGACATAAATCACCCTTTATATATAATTAAATGACATGACAGAAATGAACGCAACTAATCAATAGAGCAAGAGATGGCCTCTTCTAATAATGTTTCCTTGATATAAATATGCATGCTGCATAAGCATTTCACATACTAAATGTATTCAAATATAGTCCAAATATGTGCATTTATGAAAATTCTTTTGAACAGTAATAGGGCTCAATCAGTCTGAGAAAATGTTTTTTGGGAAGTTTTGCAATAATTTGTAAAGGAATGTTCATTTAAAACAGTAATAGTATTACTGCAGTTTAATATTTGTATGCATATTCTCCATATGGGCTTGATTCACAAACATAACTTACACTTACATTTTAGAGTAATCTACACTTCTGAAAAGGTTTATTCCTTTATGGTTGTTCACAAAATCTGAGTGTAAGTTGCAACAAAAAAAATCTGTAGTAAGTCCGGCACTTAACTGGCCAGCCACTGGTAGAGCAACCCAAGGGACTTTACTTAAAAAACACAAAAGAAATACTGTTAAATTAAATTAAATTATATGAAATAGATAAAAATATAGATAAATATAGTTTATTGTTAAGAACACATAAAAATAGTACATATTTCAAATGTAATTATAAAATATTTTAAGACCAGATTTTGAATTTACAAATTAATGTAACAATAGTTTTTATTAAAATACAGCTAAAGTAGTTCTAGGTAATTGATATGCCTTACTTCTAATAATTATTAATGCATATTAATAAATATGTTTTTTGGGTGGAAAGATATTTTTAATATACACTTCCTAAAAAGTATTTCTATTTAATTTATTTCAATTAATTAAGGATTTATTTCAAAATGAATAGTGATGTAGCATATATATATGTATATATATATTCACTGAAAAAAACCCATAGGTTTCAGGGACGTTATAGTTAGATGGACATTTGACTCATATAAAACCAGAGAAATTCGCCCGTTATAGTTAGTTGAGCTAACTATAACTCGCGCGCCTGCAATGCACTGGTGATGACGTCACATATTACATCACTCATGACATGGTCAGTGACATCACTGATGACATCACTGATGACATCTCAAATGACATCACTGATGACATCACTGATGACATCATCCAGTGAATGTGTGTTTCTGTAAAGTTTAAATATTTTTCATATATTTCTATGCCAAGGTTTATTGAAGAAAAAGTGAATTTACAAGTCCCTGAATGTATTACTTAATAGGTGTGTGCCTGACTGTATAACTGAGTGATTGAACATGTGTTACTGAATGTATGGATTAGTGACTAAACTGTCTGAAAGTCTGTATTAGTGTCTCAGTTGGTGTATAAGTGGCTGCATGAGTTGGTGAGTATCTGTTTGAGTGTCTATATGGGTTATTGATTTGTTGTCTGAGTATCTGTATGAGTGCCTGAGTGTCTGTGGGTGGGTGGGGGTGTGTGACTCTGTGCATACATGTCTGAGTGGGTGATTCACTGGTTGTATGGATTCAAAAGTACATCTGGGAAGGGCTGTATGGGTGAGTTAGTGTGTGTATGAGTGTGTTGGTGAGTCAATGAATGTCTCACTGGTATATGTGTGAGTAACTACATATGTTTTAAGGCAATATATGTGAGGGTTGGAGTATATAAATGACTATACGTGAGAGTAAGTTATTTGAAGGAGTGGGTGTATAAAAGTGTCTGCTTGTATCAGTGATTATATAAGACAGTAAGTATGTATTAATATCTGCATAAATAAGTAATGTGGTGCGTGTATAAATAACGCAGTTGGTGTGTATAACTGTATACATGTGTAAATGGGTATGTCATTGATTCTTTGCATGACTGACTAGGTGTGTGAGTAACTCTATGGATGAGTGGCGGACTGTGACTGTATGTAAAGGTGTATGACTGCATATTATAGAACTGTATTGATGAGTAACTGCATGTATAAGTGAGTGAATGTGAGTGTAGACCTAGGAAATAGTGGGTGGTATGTAGTATCTGGCATTGTTGTATATATGGTTTCAAAAATAGTAGTCTGTATTTTAGAGTGTGTGTATCAAAGTTTATATCAGGTCATCACTATGTGCATCAGATAATTAGGTGGATGATGTCATCAGTAATGTCATCAGTGATGTCATTTGAGATGTCATCAGTATTGTCATGAGTGATGTCACTGACCATGTCATGAGTGATGTAATATGTGACATCATCACCAGTGCATTGCGGGCGCGCAAGTTATAGTTAGCTCAACTAACTATAACGGGCGAACTGCTCTGCTTTTATATGAGTCAAATGTCCAACTAACTATAACGTCCCTGAAACCTATGGTTTTTTCAGTGAATTTCTAAGGTTTTTTAAATGCTAATTCCTAACTATACCGTCTGTAAAACCTACATTTTTTCTATTTTTTTTTTAAATATTTTGGAACTCTATTATCCTTTTTTGTTTTTAATTTGAAAAAATTTAATGTTTTATATCTTCAAAAAAAGTATGCATATCGTTTTTTTTTTTGTTGAGAAAACTGAAGTCCCGTACTGGTAGAGTAGCAAGCTCCATCAGCACAGGAATCCTATCCGCCATATTGCTAAACTCGTAAAAGATGCACATTTTGTATCCGACGTGTTCGTGGCACCGCGTCCCGCGTAACATCATATACATATGTGGTCGCGCCAGCTGCTACTTTGGTATATGACGGGTACGCAGTACCAAGCTGCGCCTTACGTCATGTATGTATGGCGTCATGCCCGCTGCGCGTTGCGTATGCGTCAAGTGCACGCCGCCAGGCCCTGTGTTACGTCATGTACGTATGGAGTCGCGCCGGGAACGCAATTCCCTCATTTTTTTTTGTCTCAAAACTATATCTAAATAAGTTTAAAGTGTATATGAGAACAAGCGATAATCTAAAATATTTTAAACATTTATATATTTCTAACTGTAATAAACTTATATTATGATAATACTTTCTCAAAATCGCATTGGGTGCAGCCTCCATGCACGCTCGCTGTGCGATTGCCATGTGACCTTAAAGAAAACCATTTGATTGGTTCATAACATTTCCCATTGTAACAGTTGAAGGACTCCACCCATTTTCGCCATTCTCTCTACAGCGTTTGATGAGAGACTCCTCTTCTGCTTAAAGAGCTTTTTTGAAAACTTTTTGCTATGTACACATATCTGACCGTACACACAACATGCAACCATCATCTTCATCAATATTCATGCTCTGTAAAGCAGCCTTCCACCTGTGATAGCCTTGCATCTAAAATCTACATAACAGAACTTTTCCCCACTGCCAAAGGTAACATGGTTGCATACACTGTCCACAGCACAATGTAATGTGGTACGGCCCAGGGGCAGTATCATGCATACATAATGAACACACACACACAGATAGATAGTGGAAGTGGGTACGGGCACGTGCACTCAACTCCTTTTTATTACCAGGGTCACATATCCAGTGACGTCTGTGCTGGATGCTTTTGGGGTGAGTGTAAACCAGCCCTCAGGGAACGGTTGCTGCTAGCATCAACTACAACAGTAATCATTGGATCACACACAGAGATTCAATAATAAAGGGGTCAATAGTGTGTGCTGCAGTAAGGTAGGGACACTAGATGTGAAATAATACAGAAAAGATTCTATCGTAAAACAACCATAACTTGTGGTATACTAAGATACAGGCAGTAGATCTGAAATAATACACAAAAAGATTGTATCATAAAGGGTCCATCAGGTCTTGTGCACTTAGATAGCCACATCAAAGCATTCAGCATGAGCACAGCCAGCGATGATGGTGCGGCGGGCGATACTAGCAACAATGTCTGTTGCCTACAACACTACATCATCTGCAATAGCGGCTCGATCTGAATTGTAAACACTGCTGTCTGCAGTGTAGGCCAGAGAGCGGTCAGCAAGGGCCCACAGCCAAATGGAGTTGACTTGAGCTGTCCTGTTTGCCGTTACCGAAGCAACAAAAACTGTGTGCGGACCCTGTGATGATGCGTATGCATGGGGCAGACAGAGCGCACTGGAGCAATGTCTGTTGCTTACAACACTACATCATCTGTAATAGTGACTCAATCAGAACTGTAAACACTGCTGTCTGCAGTGTAGGCCAGAGAGCGGTCAGCAAGGGCCCATAGCCATGTGGCATAGACTTGAGCTGCCCAGTTTGCCATTACCGAAGCAACAAAAAGCGTGTGCAGACCCCGTGATGATGCGTATGTGTGGTGCGGACAGAGCTCCCTGGAGCAATGTCTGTTGCCTACAACACTACATCATCTGCAATAGCGACTCAATCAGAATTGTAAACACTGCTGTCTGCAGTGTAGGCCAGAGAACGGTCAGCAAGGGCCCACAGCCATGTGGTGTTGACTTGAGCTGCCCCATTTGCCGTACGTGAAGCAACAAAAACCATGTGATGATGCGTATGCCTGGTGTGGACAGAGCACACTGTACAATGTCTTTTGCCTACAGGACTGTGTCATCTACAATTGCGTCTCGATCTGAATTGTGAACACTGCTGTCTGCAGTGTAAATTGAAGGCAGTAGTGAGCACAGTCTTCCATGAATACTTTTTCTCATGTCCTCTTCACAAAATACAATAACATAAATTACACAAAACTCTGCAATAAATAAATCAAAACAATTCAAATTGCGATCTCTGCTGTCCACTGTGTGCACTGTTATTCAGTGTTCTTAACCACTACCAAGAAGAATTTGGTCATTGTACTAGACCTATAAGTCATCTTAAAAAACTTCCTCAAGCAAGTATACTAAAAGGCTATTGTGTACATTTCAATAGACGTTGTATTTAGTTGCCTACTGGATTCTGTAATTAAACAATCACCACTTGATCTTAATTGTGAGCCCTGCTGTAGGCCAGAGGCAGTGGTCATTAACGCCTCACAGCCACGTGCCGTTGGATTCGGAAGCACGCAGTTGGTTGCACCTGATTGGAGTGGGTACACAGAAATCATCACAAACGTTAACTTCTGACATCCTCAATCACAGAATCAAGACCCTGTTTCACTGTTCCGACCTGCTGTACCACGGTGTACTCCACTGACTGAAGTCAACCAAGTCCAATAATCATGTGCAGCAGTTAGCTACGGAAGCACAGAGTCTGATGCACCTCAACGGAGGGAGTTCTGTCAAAACCAAGCAGCACGTAATATCGTACATCGTCCATTTTAGGATCAAAACACCGTTCCACTGTTGGGACGTAGAGTTGGTTACACCTGTTTGAAGGGAGTACCTTCATCTCCACTCTCAGATGCAGTTCTAACATCGTACATTGTAGGATCAAGACCTTGTTTCACTCTTCGGACCTGCAGTACCGCTGTGTACTCCAGCGACTGCAGTCAGCCAAGCCCAATGATCATGTGCAGCACTTAGCTATGGAAGCACATAGTCTGATGCACCTCAACGGAGGGATTTCTGTGAAAACACACAAGCAGTAGGTAATATCGGACATCGTCCATTCTGGGATCAAGACACCGTTCCACTGTTGGGACCTAGAGTTGGTTACACCTGGTCGAAGGGAGTACCTTCATCTGCACTCTCAGATGCAGTTCTACCATCGTCCATTCTGGGATCAAGACCCCGTTCCACTGTTCGGACCTGCTGTACCACGGTGTACTCCACTGACTGGTGTCAACCAAGCACAATAATCATGCGCAGCACTTAGCTACGAAAGCACAGAGTCTGATGTACGTCAATGAAGGGACATCTGTGAAAACCCACAAGCAGCAGGTAATATTGCATATCGTACATTATGGGATCAAGACATAGTTCCACTGTTGGGACCTAGAGTTGCTTGCACCTGGTCAAAGGGAGTACCTTCATCTCCACTCTCAGATGTAGTTCTAACATCGTCCATTGTGGGATCAAGACACCGTTCCACTGTTGGGACCTAGAGTTGGTTACAGCTGGTCGAAAGGAGTACCTTCATCTGCACTCTCAGATGCA
Source organism: Triturus cristatus (assembly GCF_964204655.1). Lineage (NCBI taxonomy): Eukaryota > Metazoa > Chordata > Amphibia > Caudata > Salamandridae > Triturus > Triturus cristatus. The sequence continues at coordinate 335,064,058 of NC_140594.1, read as the reverse complement.
GTTCTAACATCGTCCATTGTGGGATCAAGACACCGTTCCACTGTTGGTACCTCTTCGACAACTGTGTTAGTATTATACAGAGCACTTCACGGTGCTGGGCCTCAGGCTGGGCACTGTCAGCCCGTGTCGCGGTAGCCAGCGTTGATCTCTGGAGCCTTCCCAGCTCACAGACCTTGGCCCAAAAGCTTCTGCCGGCACGTGGTGGGCCCTCTTTCACATATGACAGTGTCGAAAGGTGAATTGTTGGGCATATGTGCGTCGCAGCAGCCATGACGGTTTCTGGGTAGCAGCAGGCTGAGAGCATTATTCCCGCAGCCACCTTCGCTCATGGCATCAGCCTTGTGGTGATGTAAGCTGCGCAGACCTGACAGACATGTTCGCCATTCCGGAAGAGAACCACACCCAGAGAAACGTGCCTTTTATTCATACCCCTTCGCTAGCCTTGCATACGCCGAGCCAGCCCACTACGCTAAAGATTTAGGGGGGAGGGGGCACATTTTCGTAATCTTCCCTACTAACTGTACTATCATGGTTGCGTCCACTGTCGACTTCAGTCAATAGACCATCAGTGTATGTTGACGTTTAAATGTATGTGCTCTGCATACTCAAGTCACTCCAGCACATCCCCTCAACACTTTGCATTGTATACTTTTGTAATCGAGAATCACTTGCTACCTTTGCACATACTTTGCTCCCATCTCTCCCCGCATTCTGCATTGTGTGGCAGAGGTGCCATGCCATGTTTGGTTTTGTACATGGCTAGCCACGGTTCCCACAGTAGGTAGCGTTGTTGTGTCTGCTAGGTATACATGTTGTTTGTCATGTTGTATGTGATTATATAAGGTAGCGCGTTTATTCACGAGCAGTGGTTTCTCCCATTTACATATCGCTGTCTTAAAGAGGATACAGAAGTTTTTCTCACAGATGAAAAGTGGGACCACAATGGCAATCATTCATTACTATGCAAGAATGTCCAACTGCACGACGCTTCTAAGTTTATAGCCCCCAATCGTGCATGCTTTCTTAAAAGCACGCCAACTCCCACAATCAGACCACCATTCACACAGCTTTCTAACAGCAGTTATCTGCTTCTTAATAACATGGAATGCTACGCAATGTGAGCTGGCATACCGTATGTCCTTACTGTTTCAAACTGAATAACTTCCTCTGGCAATCTATATTCCCACCCACACAAAGTAACTCCCAAAGTTCAACTTGGCCTTCAATACCTACATTGAAAACAGATTTTATTAAACAGAGCAAACTGAAACCGCTTTTGTTCCAAACAGAAGTGTCCCTCACTTCTCCAACAGTAATTTATCGACTGAAGATAGCACGAACTTCAAGTAAAATACACTCCCTTTTAAATACGAACCTCCTATTACACTTTGTAAATTGTTACACAATTTTCAAGACATCTGACATTTAAGGTCTGGCACTCTTTTTTAACATTGTCTCCGCCGGCCTTTTCACAGGCTTTCAAACACTTTTTAGTCTAATACCAGACTTCATTCATTCGATCATCTCTGGAATAACAGTAACAGTGCCCATAATTCTCGCTCTGTTTGCGGCCATCCTACTACTATTTTAGCTTGTTAAAAATGGCTACGCTCCCTGTGGTAACAATCATGTCCGACAGAATACGCCTCTACGTGAAGCTACAACAATACCGTGAAAAAATGGAATAACTTTTCGGCTGCCTGCCTCTATCTATTATGGGAGCCAGCTACAACATAACATTTATTTACACATATACAATCTGCGTGCAACCATCTTTTTATTGCAAAACTTGCCCAATCGACTGGCGAATGGATCTATGTCTTGCAAACATCCCAGCAAACGCTCCCGATATCCAGCAGGTAATGGAGTATCTTGAAAACCATGAACTTGATTGTTCGGGCAGTGGAGCAATGGCGGATTCAACGCAAAAAGGTATTGCCTCTTGGAACATTACGCATCTCAAGCCGCTGAAGAGCTTCCGGACTGAAATCTCCAAGACTTGTAAGAAATTCACTTTATTCTTGGAATGATTTTTTCCAACTTTTTCGATTTTTCCCTATTACATTTTTTAATACACTTCAATTGAACGATTTTCATATAATAACTTTGTAAGTATGCTTAGGCATTTGAACTCTGTTTTCATTATTGGCCCTTACCTCTCCACACTAACCAGGGATGGATGATGTATGGCCTATGCAAATACGCTATTTACTTGCTAAATTAACCTAAACTCGATATCCATTTTGAAACCATATCTAGGTGCCGATCACGATCCGGCAAAAACCGGGTACGAACCGTCGGACGGAGCACAATCTCCGCCCGACGCGTACCCGGTCGTCAATTTTTACAAACAAGGAATTACGATTCGCACGTGTACACCATTACCGTACGAATCGTAAAAAAGCCCGACCGAACAAAAAAACACCTACCAATGCGATCCGGGAAAGCGCCGACCTGACGTCGGGACGCTCGCAGCCAGCCATTCACGACCCAGGAATCACGATTCGCACCGACGTCACCCCGCACGGTGAATATTTTGCGGCAGCCAAAAACTGCCGGGAAATCAGGACGACGCGAACAAGGACCACCAGTACGCGACGGACAGACGACGACGCGAACAAGGAGGACCAGTACGTGACGGACACACAGGACGACGCCACCAAGGAGGACCCGTACGCGACAGGACGACGCGATCAAGGAGGACCCGTACGCGACAGGACGACGCGATCAAGGAGTACCAGTACGCGACGGACAGACATGGACCCGAACCTACGAGTCATCCCTGCCCTCATAGCAGTACACCTCCTCTACAGGTTACGACGCAGACGCCGCAGAAGGTCAGAATAACTAAGGGAGGGGGGAAAGTGGGGTGGGGTGGGGTGGGGGTGGCATGACCAGGGCAGGCCACAAAACAACCACATAAGTCACACACCACACATGGCCTGGACATACCTGACTCCCATGCCCTGGTCACCACGAGGGGGTGGGGGCGTGTCCTGATAAGCCAGCGACCGCCACAACGGAAGTCCGTCACCACGCGAACCAGCAACACAACCAGACAGGTACGTCCCGTACCCACGCCTGAAGAGCGTGGGTACGATTCGTACCACGCCCACACACACGTCACCCCAACAATGGCGGGACGGATCGTACCCACGTGGCAAAGGCCTGGGTACGGGCCGCACAAGCATCACATAGCGTGGGGACGGATATGTACGGACCCTACCCCCACCCCGTATGCAAGGAGCGTACCCCCCACCCCAACAGTGAAAGTACGACCCGTACCCCCACCCGCGTATGCATGGAGCGTACCCCCACCCCAACAGTGTAAGTACGACTCGAACCCTCACCCGCGTATGCAAGGAGCGTACCCCCCACCCCAACAGTGTAAGTACGACCCGTACCCTCACCCGCGTATGCAAGGAGCGTACCCCCCACCCCAACAGTGTAAGTACGACCCGTACCCCCACCCGCGTATGCAGGGAGCGTACCCCCCACCCCAACAGTGTAAGTACGACCCGTACCCCCAACCGCGTATGCAAGGAGCGTACCCCCCACCCCAACAGTGTAAGTACGACCCGTACCCCCACCCGCGTATGCAAGGAGCGTACCCCCCACCCCAACAGTGTAAGTACGACCCGTACCCTCACCCGCGTATGCAAGGAGCGTACCCCCCACCCCAACAGTGTAAGTACGACCCGTACCCTCACCCGCGTATGCAAGGAGCGTACCCCCCACCCCAACAGTGTAAGTACGACCCGTACCCCCACCCGCGTATGCAAGGAGCGTACCCCCACCCCAACAGTGTAAGTACGACCCGTACCCCCACCCGCATATGCAAGGAGCGTACCCCCCACCCCAACAGTGTAAGTACGACCCGTACCCTCACCCGCGTATGCAAGGAGCATACCCCCACCCCAACAGTGTAAGTACGACCCGTACCCTCACCCGCGTATGCAAGGAGCGTACCCCCCACCCCAACAGTGTAAGTACGACCCGTACCCCCACCCGCGTATGCAAGGAGCGTACCCCCCACCCCAACAGTGTAAGTACGACCCGTACCCCCAACCGCGGACTCACGCACTGTACCCCCACCACACCAGTGTAACTAGACCCGTACCCTCACCTCGAATGCATGGAGCGCACCCACACCGTGTATGTTCCAAGCGTACATATCCAGAAATAGGAGGTGTGTGTGCAGAGTCCACCCAGCAGTGCCCAGAGACAGGAGGGGTGTGTGCAGAGTCCTCCCAGCAGTGCCCTGAGACAGGAGGGGTGGGTGTGGAGTCCTCCCAGCAGTGCCCTGAGACAGGAGGGGTGGTTGTGGAGTCCTCCCAGCAGTGCCCTGAGACAGGAGGGGTGGGTGTGGAGTCCTCCCAGCAGTGCCCTGAGACAGGAGGGGTGGGTGTGGAGTCCTCCCAGCAGTGCCCTGAGACAGGAGGGGTGGGGCCCTATCACTCACAGCAGTGCCCTGAGACAGGAGGAGTGGGGGCCCATCACTAACAGCAGTGCCCTGAGACAGGAGGGGTGGGTGTGGAGTCCTCCCAGCAGTGCCCTGAGACAGGAGGGGTGGGTGTGGAGTCCTCCCAGCAGTGCCCTGAGACAGGAGGGGTGGGTGTGGAGTCCTCCCAGCAGTGCCCTGAGACAGGAGGGGTGGGGCCCTATCACTCACAGCAGTGCCCTGAGACAGGAGGGGTGGGGGCCCATCACTAACAGCAGTGCCCTGAGACAGGAGGGGTGGGTGTGGAGTCCTCCCAGCAGTGCCCTGAGACAGGAGGGGTGGGTGTGGAGTCCTCCCAGCAGTGCCCTGAGACAGGAGGGGTGGGTGTGGAGTCCTCCCAGCAGTGCCCTGAGACAGGAGGGGTGGGGCCCTATCACTCACAGCAGTGCCCTGAGACAGGAGGGGTGGGGGCCCATCACTAACAGCAGTGCCCAGAGACAGGAGGGGTGGGTGCCGAGTCCTCCCAGCAGTGCCCAGAGACAGGAGGGGTGGGTGCCGAGTCCTCCCAGCAGTGCCCAGAGACAGGAGGGGTGGGGGCCCATCACCAACAGCAGTGCCCAGAGACAGGAGGGGTGTAACACATGTGTGTGAGGCCGGAATTACCCACATCCATACTGCCTACAAGGGAACATGTCCCCATGAACTCATGTCAACAGACTCCACACACAAGTACAGTGATCACCAAGGATGCCACGATTGTTGCAGGTGGAGACATGGCCATGCATGCATGGCCAAAGTAGAAGGGCTCCGTCACACACACAGCTCATGTAGACACAGCTCTGCGCTAAACATTGTGAACACCCTGCAGGGAAGAAATCTGGGTACACAGAGGAAGGAATACACCCTGGGACAATTGAACCATGCAGTAACTGCTGACATGACCTAAGGAAGTTAGCCAACACCTTGTGATGGCACACAGATCCCAGGGTCGCCCCAATGGGCAGAACACTACTACAAATCCCACACACCCAAAGCCTTAAACACCACCCAAAACAATGTAGCAGCCCCACCAACACCAATACCACCATAGCAGGAGTGTGATAATGAAAACAAAATTAAGCTTTATTCAGCAGGAGCACAATGTCCGTGGATCGCAGGCAGTTCAATTTTAACAAAGGCCATAGGGCAGTCAATGATTCCCAGCTGGATGGGGGACACAGTGGGATATGTGTCCCCTACCTTGCCTGCACAGTCAAATGGCATTGTCTTCCATACTGGTGAGGGCATCAGGGGGGGGGGAAGCAACAGGCACCGCAGGGACATCAGGGCAAAGGGGCGGCGTTGTGGGTGCAGGGATGGAGGACTCAACCACAGGGGGTGTGTCATGGCCAAAGGCGGAGGCCAGGATGGCACTACACACCTTAGCAAGGTCCTCCAGGGAGTCCCCTGCACCCAAAGTGACCTCAGGCCCCAAGGAGGGGGGGGGTCAGAGGGATGGGTTGCAGCGCCACCGGGGGAGGGTGGAGACAGGGGGGGAGACTCAACCACCCTGACTGAGGACTTCCTTGACCGCTTGCGTGGTGGTGGAACTGTGGGGCTCAGGGACGGAGCGGCCATGAAGGAGTCCTTGGGGGAGATGTGGCCAGGAGAGCTGAGGGGAGGGGATTTGGAGGGAGTGGATTGTGTGGAATGCGGACTCCCACTCTGGCTGCGTGTCACACGTTTGCCCCCCGACCCAGTGGGTGTGCCTATCTCACCCTGTGTGTGCGTGTCAGGAGGAGTGCGGTGGACCTTCCCTGCTGGTGTGGTGCCTGTGTCTGTTGTGGTGGGTGCATGCCGACGTCTGGGTGTACGTGGGACAGGCATGGAAGTGGGAAGTGTGGATGGGGCAGGGGTAGGTGGGGGGAGGTCGTGCTGCAGGAGACCCACTGCTGCAGTCAGTGTGGAGTCTATGGACCTCAGCAAGTTGCGTTGGTCAGCCTGCGAAGAATGAATGCCCTCCAAGAATGCCTCGATGTTGGTGAGGGTTTTCCCGTGGGCATGGAGGACATTAAGGATTGCAGCCTGACCAACCTGCAGTTGCCGCTGGATGTCCACAGACTCAGCATTGGCGGCAGCAGTGGAGACAGGGGCAGGGGGTGCGGTGCCTGGCCGGAAGGAGACATGCGGTGACCGGGCACGCTGGGAAGGGACACGAGCAAGTGGGAGGCGGCTGATGGGAACTGAGGGGGCGGTGCAAGGTGTTGTTCCGCTGTCAGCTGCTGGTGCAGCCACCGCCCACTCGGAGAACTCCTCCTCGGACCTGTCAGCTTCGTATTCTGACGTGCCAGTCGACAGGTCCTCGGCAGCACTATCCTCCACCTCTGTCCCACTCGATGTACCAGCCCCGATGTCACGGCTGGCACTGGTGCTCGGTCCCTCCGCCTTGCCTGTGTCCATGTCTCCCTCTGTGTCCCCCGACGATGCTGTGGGCAGGGTGGAGAGACATAAATTAATCAGACAGCTGTACACATCAGTCACATGAGTCCAATCGACATAGGTAACATTGCATAGCCTGAAAAGGAAGATCCCTAACATCTTCAAAACAAGGTACCGATGTAGGGCATGAAACACACAGTTGGTTGAGCCACCATGCCACTGAAATACCATGGAGAGCATGAGACAATAGCTAAAGACAGGAAACGGAGTCTGACATAGCACCCAGGCCCTGGGGACAATCCAGCACTGCATCTGCACCACACAGCATTGGCGAAAATACCGATGACCAGGGACCATATCCATGAACTTGAGACACATGCTGCATAGGTAATGCTGCAAACATGCCCAACATGACTCGGTCACTGCACCTTGCGTGTGTGTCCAGTAACATCACACACTGGCCAGACCCAGCAAGTAGAAATCCGGATTTGACACATAGGCATTGCCCGCCCCAACAAACCCCCACACGAGGCAAATTGTTGAGACACAGGTGGCACCAACATCTCATAGTCTGGGTGATAAACACAGGGGCAGGCAAAAAGCAAGATTTGACGCCAAACAGCCAAGGTGCGCCTGTACAAATAATGAGGTACCAGTGCCCATCCTCAGATGAGTATAACAAGACACACAGGCACTGGCAACTGTGAGTATGAAGAAGGACAATCAGGTCAGGCTGCACAGTGGACACCTGTACATAATAGCACGTCTATATACATGGTGACAGGGGACAATGGCACAGAGCACAACCTACGCTGTAGACAGTGAGAGTGTCCACGTTGATGATGACACATACAACACTGAGGATAAGGTGCCCCAGGGGACAGTAGTGGGCACGCAACTACATGCTACTGAATGGTAATGACTGCAACACACGTCACCATCCCTGCACTATGCGTATCGCACACTCATGCACATCATGTCACAGGCCACTACATAGGACATGCGCGCTGTGAGGCATGACACATGAGAGACCAACTCCCATGTCTGGAGTCAGCATCAGTGCCAACTGACATGGAACCCACATGCAGTGAACTTGACAGTGCACAGCCAAGGTCCCACAACCTGTTACACACCACCCCCAGACATGATGCTACAGTCATTGTTCTCGTGGACAAAGCGCCAGCCTACATTACCTTGTGAAGGAGTGACTACACACAGACCAGGGAACACATTGCAAGGAGGGGAAGGGTGGCAGGGGCGCAGCGCTATACTGGGGCAAACTGGATCTGCACAGCACCTTTAAACCCTGCCAGTGAATTCATGCCACTGTGCCCTTACAAATGCCGGTGACACACAACAAACGCACATGTACCTACCCCCTTCCGGCTGCTGCATCACCTGTAAGCGCCTCTCCAGGTCTGGAAAGACCACCGGCAGCACACGCCTGTGGAGGTGGCTCAGACGGCGGCGGCCGCGGTTCTTGTGGCTCTCAGGTGAGTCCCCCAGCAGGAGCCGTGCAATCCTCCGCGTCCAGCACCAGATATCCTGCCAGCGTTTCCTCACCTGGGACAGGCTCCGCCTCCGACCATCCACACCCCTCACGGCACTGACGGCGGTCAGCCAGATCTGCTCCTTGGCAGTGGCGCCTACCTGTGAGGAAGAACAAGTGACACCACATCAATACACCAGCCACATGTCACAGAAAGACATATGAGAACAAATTAGCTGGTTACAACAAGGCATGTCATGCAGCCAACGCATTGCACCTTTGTCATAGGGACATCATCCTCTTTTGAGGGAAAAGGCAGTACGTGCAATAGTGGGTACACAGGTGGAATGATGGCAATGTCACAATCAATGATCAAGGCTCACACTGTGCATCACACCCACCCCTCCTGTCTCTGGGCACTGCTGTTAGTGATAGGCACACACCCCTCCTGTCTCAGGGCACTGCTGTGAGGACTCCACACCCACCCCTCCTGTCTCAGGGCACTGCTGGGAGGACTCCACACCCACCCCTCCTGTCTCAGGGCACTGCTGGGAGGACTCCACACCCACCCCTCCTGTCTCAGGGCACTGCTGTGAGGACTCCACACCCACCCCTCCTGTCTCAGGGCACTGCTGGGAGGACTCCACACCCACCCCTCCTGTCTCAGGGCACTGCTGGGAGGACTCCACACCCACCCCTCCTGTCTCAGGGCACTGCTGGTAGTGATAGGCACACACCCCTCCTGTCTCAGGGCACTGCTGGTAGTGATAGGCACACACCCCTCCTGTATCAGGGCACTGCTGGGAGACATCAGGCATCCCCCCCCTGGGACCCCCCCTACAGTACATGGCATGTGTGTCACACCAGGACACAATGCCTGAAGTCACAGTCACAACATAGGGACAGTCTGTGGCAGTGGCCTATGCACTCACCTGATACCCTGGTCGCCCATACAGCATGGAGTACTGTGGGAGGATCACATCCAGCAGAGCCATGTTCTCCTCCAGGGTGAATGGCTGTGTCCTCTCCACAGCCCTTGACATGGTTCCAGGGAATCAGTAGCAGCAGCTTGGTCGACAAATGCAAAGATGTGCAGGCAAGTACTCCCTCATGGGACCTGGCTGCCTTATATGTGCCCTTCTGCCCAGTCTCATGCACAGGAGTACAGAGTGATTGGTCACTCACATTTGCATCCTATGTTTCCACCAATCCCTTCAAACCTAGCAGTCTGTGGGTTCTCTATCGGTTTCATTCTCCTGCATGATGTCAGCCCCACAAACACATTGCAACAAAGTAGAAGAATTCCAACTGACTTCTGCTGTGCACCTTCCAGAACAATTTCGAAATTTGAACTTGGTCTCCATGACAACCAGCATGCATGTAGGCCTTAATACTTGTCCCCTATGTAATTTGGAGAATCACACACAGGTACGGTGCGTTTCGGGGCCCTAGGGCACCCCAAATGCATGGCAACGGCCCGTACATGCATGCCTACGTTCACTATCACTATGGGTCTGCACGCGTATGCGTACCTGTAGTGGTACGGACCGTACACACGCATGTACGCTCACTATCACTATGGGTCTGCACGCGTATGCGTACCCGTAGTGGTACGGACCGTACACACGCATGTACGCTCACTATCACTATGGGTCTGCACGCGTATGCGTACCCGTAGTGGTACGGACCGTACACACGCATGTACGCTCACTATCACTATGGGTCTGCACGCATATGCGTACCCGTAGTGGTACGGAGCGTACACACGCATGTACGCTCACTATCACTATGGGTCTGCACGCTTATGCGTACACGTAGTGGTACAGACCGTACACTCGCATGTACGCTCACTATCACTACGAGTACGCATACGCGTGCAGACCCATAGTGATAGTGAGCGTACATGCGTGTGTACGGTCCGTACCACTACGGGTACGCATACGCGTGCAGACCCATAGTGATAGTGAGCGTACATGCATGTGTACGGTCCGTACCACTACGGGTACGCATACGCGTGCAGACCCATAGTGATAGTGAGCGTACATGCGTGTGTACGGCCCTATCACTATGGGTCTGCACGCGTATGCGTACTCATAGTGGTACGGACCGTACAAATGCCTGTACGCTCGCCATCACGATGGGTACACATACGGCAGCACTCCCACAGTGATTTGGGAACATACACAGCCCCTCTTAGCAGCAGTACGGCGGTTTTTACACATCACTGTGGTGATAGGCGACACACAGGTAGGAATAGGGCGGACATACTTGTCCATGGATGGACATACTTGTCCAGGAATGGACATCAAGGCATCGTCTGTGCATTACTACATGTGTGGGGCACAGGTGTGACAGGCTGTGATGTGGGACATGCCTCCTGAGTGGAGAAGGCACCAGATGTATGATGAGATGTGTACAGGTGTACTGTGTGAGGGGGCAATGTGTGCCAGGCATGCCCTTGACTCCTTTGACATGTGTGCATGTCGGACTGCGCACTTGGGGTGAGCGTCACTGGCATGGCACGGACACCAACACACGGAAGTGTCCCATGATGCCCGGTACAGGGGTCATGACACATGACTTGTCACTACCCACAGTGCACAATGTGACTATGTCATTTATGTGTCCGGGATTTACATCAGGTTGATGTTGTAGCACCCTCAAAAGCTGCAGCCGTTGCAGCAACCAACATGTGTCTGTGTGTAGATTGTCATTGCACACTGTTCCGCACACCATGCCACATGTGTTATCGGATGTGAGGTGCACATGTATGCATGGGACACGGAGTACCGTGACAAGGCCATGTCAGCATCCTCACAAGGAATGTGTGGTGAGTCATGACATGTGCACCTTCATGGCAAGGTGTGTGGGCTGGACTAGTGTAATGTCATGTGACCTGTGGCTCCAGTGTTCCGCTACCAGTCTCTGCAATCGGCATCCCACTTCTGCTGATGTGTGGGTGTATGTCACTCCTGTCTTGCGTCGGGCTGTTCACTTGCACTGGGACACAGCTATTCCCATGGCGTGGCATGGGGAGGTTCTCAATCACCGTGTGTAGCTGGGTCTTGGAAGGAGTGTCACCTTGCATCCATACGTGTCCTGGGCATGTAGCACATACCTGACTCCATATGTAGCATATGTGTATTGACAGATTAACATGTGCTCAGTACATATGAATTGTTGTCGTAGTGCACTCACTCTTCCTTGTCACTTCCTCATTACTGCAGAGCACCGCCTCTTGCCCGGATAATTCCAGACTTGGCTGCCATGCAGGAGAATGACAGCATCCGGCTCTACCGCTTCACCCAACCGTTGATTCTGGAGTTGACGGCGAGACTGACACCACACCTGCAACCGCTGCACAGGTATCCCACGGCACTGACACCCCAGCTGAAGGTAATGGCTGCCCTACATTTCCTTGCCACGGGTACCTTTCAATATACCATAGCTCATGTTGGTGGCATGTCCCAGAGCATGTTCAGCGGTGTGCTGCATGATTTCTTAGAGGCCATGTTGATTCACCTGGATGACTTCATCAAGTTCCCAACCCCTGAACAGATGACAGAGGTCAAGCGTGGATTCTATGCCCTGGGAGGGATGCCCCATGTCATTGGGTCCATAGATGGGACACATGTAGCTTTGGTACCACCACACGCACGGGAGGTGGCGTACCGAAATCGGAAGCACTACCACTCCATCAATGCCCTTGTGGTGTGTCTGTCCAACATGGTGATTTCACATGTCTGTGCTCGTTTCCCAGGATCAGCTCACGATGCCTACATCATGAGGCGTAGCGGGATGCCTGATATGATGATGCAGCTGCGCAACGAACGGGCATGTGTTGTTGGTGGGTACAGTCTGTCTGTCCTGTATTCTGTTTGGCCGAGCAGCACGACCGCTTCGCCAGTTCTAACGATATCCATGTGCTTTCCATGTAGGGGACGCTGGCTATCCCAACATGCCTTGGCTGCTGACACCTCTCCGCAACCCCATCACGCCGGCCCAGCTCCGCTACAACACCGCCCATGGCCGGACAAGGCGAGTGATAGAGAGGACGTTTGGCATGCTGAAGAGCCGATTCCGGTGCCTCCACAAGACCGGCGGCGCACTCCCATATGCCCCGGCGAAGGTTTGCAAGATCTTCATGGTCTGCTGCATGCTGCACAACATGGCAGTTGAAAGAGCTGTGCCACTCATCCTGAATCAACATGACGAGGACCATCCACCCGTGGAGGACGAAGGGCTTGGCAATGGGGCTAGTGATGTGGAGGATGTGGAGCCGCAAGAGGACATCCGGACTCAGCTCATACGCGACTTCTTTGCTTAGTGGTGAGTACCAGTGTCTGAGTGTGCACGCCTCGGTCCCCGTGTGGCATGTGTTGTGATGTGTGTCTCCACCTGCATGTATGGCACGTGAGTCAGAGGTGTGTGTGGGTGTGTCACTGGAGTGATGGTGGCAGTGATGGTAGTATTTCCCCACTCATAATTGTGACCTAGCATGTTGTCATCCATACATGTGTCGAGTCAATGCACATGCAAGTGGCTGTGCTTTTTGTGGCTGACTTCTTGTGTGTCTCTCTTCCCCAGGTACCTGCGCATGCCATCTTCTGGTTGCATTGTTGTGGCACTGCTATTCCTCATGGACATGGCATCGTGGGCTGACTCAGCGTTACAGGCACGGACACGTTTGGAAGTCTCCATGGGGTAAGGGATGCATCTGGGGTGTATTGGGTGTGGCAGTTGTTCACGAGGTGTGCACACTGCCCCGGTCGGGGTTTGGTTCCTCTGCAGACATGTGGCATCCCCATGGGACACGACATGCAGCTGGGTACACCTGGATAGATGGGCTGCCTGGTTGTCAGTCATCAGTGATGGGATAGTGGATTGTGATGATGGCATCAATGTGTGTGACACTGCCCTCGGACACACACGGTTAACATTGGCTTGACATGGCGTGGGACTTCCACATCAGCGGATCTATGGTGTATGGCAGGCTCTCCGTGTGCAGCTGTGGGTATTTAGCTGTTAGCCGACGCTTGTGTGCCAGTACCATGGCTATCACGCATTTGTTCTGCAGAAGGGGGGTGCCAGTGTTGGACCCACATGTTACTCCACATGATGTGTTCATGTGTACTTCAAGTTGCCTCTGCAATCCCAAAAACATGACTAATAAAGGTGTCCCTATGCCTCCAAGGTGCCTCTTCTCAGTCAATGCTGGTGTGTTGGCACGGTGCATCCTGCATGTCTGGCATGGTATTCCCTGATTGTGGCTATGTGTCAATGTGTCGAGTGGCAAGATGCAAGCTGTGTGTGTGTGCTGAGACTGTGTATTGGGCATGATGTCCATGACTGTGTGGGTATTGTGACATGTGCCATCCCCATGCATCCAACGTTGTCCATGACCCCATTCTCTGCATCCACCGGACTCAAGCTTGCAGGACATGGTTCTGCCACCTGTCTACACATACCTGGGTGCCCCCCAGGACACTGGCCAGGATCCCTGACCTCTGCGCATGACTGTTGCTGTACTCAATGTGTCTGTCAGCACGGTTGTTCGGCCACCCCCTCAGCTGGTTGTGCCCATCACGGGTGTGTATGGTGCTCCATGTCTGTCTTGCCTAATAAACTGTGACCCATGTGTCCTGTGCCAGACTCAGGCCCCAGGGTGTGGATGGTTGAAGAGAACAGATGACTCAGGCATGTTTAGACTGTACAAGACACATGTTAGGTAATAATGCTACCAGCAGGCATCTACTCTTAATAGTGTGATTTATTATTGGGGGGGGGGGGGACAAAGTGAGGGGCTTTCCGGGATTAGGGAATCCAAAGTTCAGTAGGGGAGTTGGTGTCCTTGCCATTGGAAATCCTCAGAGTCCATGCCACAGTCTTTGTCAACATTGGTCAGCCAGTGACCAGCAGGGCCATGTGGCAGAGAATGTCTCTTGATGCTGTGATGCTGTTGCTCCAGTGGGCCAGGTGCCAGGCCAGGTGTCCTGGGAGATGGTGATGTAGCAGCCACCCTCACGGTCCTTTCCGTGGACGACCCGGCTTCCTGCGGGGAACCTCAGCAGCAGGCCGTGACGACGTCTGGGATGCTCCGTCTGATGTTTCCTCCTCCTCCTCCTGATCCCTCCCTGTGGGTGGTGATGTTCTCCGCCTTCTGGCACAGGGAGGGTCGGCCATGGTGTCGGCCATCCGACGGAGTGTAGCGTGAATCCCCTGGAACGCCGTCACTTGCTCAGCCTGTCTGTCCTCCATCCTCCGTTGGTGTACCAGTAGACAGGCTATTAGCTCCGCATGTTGCTGGGCCTGCTGGACCTTGATCCCCTCGAGGACGGACACAACCTGGGCCATGCCCGTGGTGTCCTGCCGGTATGAGTCCAGGATGTTACGGACATGGGAAAATACCGGATCCCCAGCCAACTGGTCAGGCTCGCGCCTCCGCCGTCCTCCACTCCCACCACCCCTGCCCACTTGCGCCTGGCCTGCACTTGTGGACACATCGGGTCTCCGGGACCCCTGAGGGGTGGCATTGGCGTTGTCGCCTGCCTACTCCTGGGTGCCCGGGACACCGTGTCCCTCCTGTCGAGCCTGGCTGCATTGTGGTGTTGGGGCAGGGATCCTGGGTGTCTCCTGGGATGTGGCAGGAGTGGGGGTGGTGGTTGGCACGGTTGTACCTGACGCAGGTGCTGCAGGTGGTTGGACACCAGAGGGGCCAGGTCGGTCGGGATCGTCCGCAGAGTGGTGAGAGTGGTCGCTGCCGGTGGGATCGGTCTCCTGCAGATCCGGGTCCTGTGAGTGTTCCCCCCCAGTGTTTGGGGGTGCAGCACGACGTTGACCTGTGTGTGAGCGAGACAATGTTAATTTTGGTCCATGCAACATCCATGTTTCATCCGTTTCAAAGTTGGCACATTTCCTCTTGGAATTAGGATCTGTCTTGCATTCCACTCACAGTGCACTTGTGCATGGGTGTGTCCCTTGGGCACCAATTTGGCCCCTTTAACTATGTGTGGCACAGTCTTACTTGCTGCGTCAAGTGTGACTGCAGTCAGCAGTGGAGTGTGCAGGTGTGGCGAGCCATGCATTTGCGCCTTCCTTGTAGCACTGTACATGTGCACATGGAGTGGATCCACACACTTATATGATGCAGGTAGCTGTCCTTGTGCTCGTGTACAGGTTGTGACATGGCCCTGCGTTTTGCCATGATGAAGAGGGGGGGTTCTGGCACTGGCCACCCTTGTCTACATGCACGCAGTCCACCTGCTGACGAGCAGACATTCCCACACACCAAAGGACTGATTTGCTCTCCCTGTGTCTCCCTCCTTGTCTGTCCCCCTCTCCCTCCCTCTCTGTCCCCCTCTCCCTCCCTCTCTGTCCCCCTCTCCCTCCCTCTGTGTGTCAGCCTCCTCCCTCTGTCCGTCTTCCTGTGTCTCCCTCCCTCTCTGTCCCCCTCTCCCTCCCTCTCTGTCCCCCTCTCCCTCCCTCTGTGTGTCAGCCTCCTCCCTCTGTCCGTCTTCCTGTGTCTCCCTCCCTCTCTGTCCCCCTCTCCCTCCCTCTCTGTCCCCCTCTCCCTCCCTCTGTGTGTCAGCCTCCTCCCTCTGTCCGTCTTCCTGTGTCTCCCTCCCTCTCTGTCCCCCTCTCCCTCCCTCTCTGTCCCCCTCTCCCTCCCTCCGTGTGTCAGCCTCCTCCCTCTGTCCGTCTCCCTCCCTCTCAGTCCCCCTCTCCCTCCCTCTGTGTCCCCCTCTCCCTCCCTCCGTGTGTCAGCCTCCTCCCTCTGTCCGTCTCCCTCCCTCTCAGTCCCCCTCTCCCTCCCTCTGTGTCCCCCTCTCCCTCCCTCCGTGTGTCACCCTCTGTCACCTTGGCCCAGCTTCCTGGGCACACACTGTTAGCAGATCTTTGAGTGGCCCTTGGCCTGTTGATGTGAGTTTGTTTCTGATCTCCAGGCACCCATTTGGTGTGATGTGTGTCTTTGCGCTGCTGCTGTGGTGGTGTGTGCTGCCACTCTTTCACAATGTTGGCTGTTCATTAGCTGCTGTCATGTGCAAAACAGTGCCTTCACCCCCATGTGTTGATGCAAGGCGTCCGCCATTTGCTGGCAAGTCATTCCTGTGTTGGGACACACTGTTTGTCTGGCTGTGACCTAGGCCATATGGGCAGAGGGCATTGTTGTCTGCTTTGGAGTCGCACTATGTGATTTTTGGTGCCCAGCCTCCAGCCATCCGGGTTACCGTGTCATGTGTTGTTGTCTTCTGTGGCCTGTGACTTGACATTGTCCAGCTGGGTGCATGGGGCATGGTGGCAGCAGTGGCATGTGCCTGCTCATGGAGTGTGGTTGAGTCATGCGATGGCTTGTGGTGGTTGCGTGCCTGTTAGTAATTTTGGTTGTGGTTGCAGTTCCCCCCATGTGAGGTGCGTTGTTTGTGGACTCACCCGGGTCTCGGAGTCCTTCTAATCCTTCAACTGCCTCCACCGGCAGTATGGCCATCACCCTCTCCTCCCAGGGATGGTACTGTACGGCTCTGCGGGAGGGCCCTCCTCCGGTGGCGTTGGCCTGGTCGTGTTCCTCCTGCCTCTTGGCTCTGACCCTCCTCCGCAGATCGTACCACCTGTTCTGGCAATCCTGCTTGGTCCTCCTGGTGTCCGCAACGGCATTCACAGCATCGACGATGGTCTGCCACATGGCTGTTTTGGCTGCCTGGCTGGTGCTTCTGACCAATGTTCCAAAGATCTGTGGCTCGACTCTGAGGATTTGATCAACAAGGACCTCCAACTCTCGGTGACTGAACTTTGGATTCTTGGTAGTGGGCATGGTGAGGGGTGTGGGTGGGGATGGTGTGGGTGTGGGGGGTGTGTGGATGTTGGGGGGGGGTGTGGATGGTTGTGTGTGTGTGTGAATGTGATGAGAGGGTGTTTGTGAGGGTGGTCGTGTGAAGGTGTGCAAGTGTAAGGTGTGGTGTAGCTTGTAGTCTGGTTCTGTGGTGTCTGGCAGCAGTGAGTCTGTTGCAAAGGCTCATGGTTTGTGTGTGTGGGCCCTTTTTATTGGTCCATGGGTGGGTGTGGCAGTGTTTGAAGTTTGGGTGGGTGTGTTATAAGGAGTGGTGGTGTATTGGGCCTCTGTTTGTTTTTGGCAGTTGCAGGTCAGTGATTGTGTTATTTTAGTGGTTGTTGGCCATGTTTAGTGGCTTTGTGCCTTTCGAATGGTGTATTCTTGTGTTGTTTTGTTTTGTCCTGGTTGTGTACGTGCGTTTTGAGCGTGTGTACGGTGTGTACATGGGCCATTTGGTTGTACGATGATGTCCTTGTGTGTGGCTTTGTACGACTCGTACATGCGGTTGTGATGTTGGGGCATGGGGTGCGCTCCGTACTTAGGAGGTTGTGTTGGGGGTGCGCCAGGAACTACTGGGGTGTACATAGATGGTGGTACGACACGTACAGGGGTGGAGGGTGTACATTGACGGTGGTACGACACGTACTGGGGTGGGGGTACGACTGGAACGTACTGGGGTGTAGGTACACGGGGCTATGACACGTACTGGGGTGGGGGTGGGTCTCGAACGTACTGGGGTGTACATAGACGGTGGTACGACACGTACAGGGGTGGGGGGTGTACATTGACGGTGGTACGACACGTACTGGGGTGGGGGTACGACTGGAACGTACTGGGGTGTAGGTAGACGGGGCTATGACACGTACTGGGGTGGGGGTACGACTGGAACGTACTGGGGTGTAGGTAGACGGGGCTATGACACGTACTGGGGTGGGGGTACGACTGGAACGTACTGGGGTGTAGGTACACGGGGGGTATGACACGTACTGGGGTGGGGGTGGGGCTCGAACGTACTGGGGTGTACATAGACGGTGGTACGACACGTACAGGGGTGGGGGGGTGTACATTGACGGTGGTACGACACGTACTGGGGTGGGGGGGTGTACATTGACGGTGGTACGACACGTACTGGGGTGGGGGTACGACTGGAACGTACTGGGGTGTAGGTAGACGGGGCTATGACACGTACTGGGGTGGGGGTACGACTGGAACGTACTGGGGTGTAGGTAGACGGGGCTATGACACGTACTGGGGTGGGGGTACGACTGGAACGTACTGGGGTGTAGGTACACGGGGGGTATGACACGTACTGGGGTGGGGGTGGGGCTCGAACGTACTGGGGTGTACATTGACGGTGGTACAACACGTACAGGGGTGGGGGGGTGTACATTGACGGTGGTACGACACGTACTGGGGTGGGGGTACGACTGGAACGTACTGGGGTGTAGGTACACGGGGGGTACGACACGTACTGGGGTGGGGGTACGACTGGAACATACTGGGGTGTAGGTACACGGGGGGTATGACACGTACTGGGGTGGGGGTACGACTGG
Source organism: Triturus cristatus (assembly GCF_964204655.1). Classification (NCBI taxonomy): domain Eukaryota; kingdom Metazoa; phylum Chordata; class Amphibia; order Caudata; family Salamandridae; genus Triturus; species Triturus cristatus. Next base: position 335,045,330 of record NC_140594.1, on the reverse strand, counting down.
AACGTACTGGGGTGTAGGTACACAGGGGGTATGACACGTACTGGGGTGGGGGTGGGGCTCGAACGTACTGGGGTGTACATTGACGGTGGTACGACACGTACAGGGGTGGGGGGGTGTACATTGACGGTGGTACGACACGTACTGGGGTGGGGGTACGACTGGAACGTACTGGGGTGTAGGTACACGGGGGGTACGACACGTACTGGGGTGGGGGTACGACTGGAACGTACTGGGGTGTAGGTACACGGGGGGTATGACACGTACTGGGGTGGGGGTACGACTGGAACGTACTGGGGTGTAGGTACACGGGGGTATGACACGTACTGGGGTGGGGGTACGACTGGAACGTACTGGGGTGTAGGTACACGGGGGGTACGACACGTACTGGGGTGGGGGTATGACTGGAACGTACTGGGGTGTAGGTACACGGGGGTATGACACGTACTGGGGTGGGGGTACGACTGGAACGTACTGGGGTGTAGGTACACGGGGGGTACGACACGTACTGGGGTGGGGGTACGACTGGAACGTACTGGGGTGTAGGTACACGGGGGGTACGACACGTACTGGGGTGGGGGTACGACTGGAACGTACTGGGGTGTAGGTACACGGGGGTATGACACGTACTGGGGTGGGGGTGGGGCTCGAACGTACTGGGGTGTACATTGACGGTGGTACGACACGTACAGGGGTGGGGGGGTGTACATTGACGGTGGTACGACACGTACTGGGGTGGGGGTACGACTGGAACGTACTGGGGTGTAGGTACACGGGGGGTACGACACGTACTGGGGTGGGGGTACGACTGGAACGTACTGGGGTGTAGGTACACGGGGGGTATGACACGTACTGGGGTGGGGGTACGACTGGAACGTACTGGGGTGTAGGTACACGGGGGTATGACACGTACTGGGGTGGGGGTACGACTGGAACGTACTGGGGTGTAGGTACACGGGGGGTACGACACGTACTGGGGTGGGGGTATGACTGGAACGTACTGGGGTGTAGGTACACGGGGGTACGACACGTACTGGGGTGGGGGTACGACTGGAACGTACTGGGGTGTAGGTACACGGGGGGTACGACACGTACTGGGGTGGGGGTATGACTGGAACGTACTGGGGTGTAGGTACACGGGGGTACGACACATACTGGGGTGGGGGTATGACTGGAACGTACTGGGGTGTAGGTACACGGGGGGTATGACACGTACTGGGGTGGGGGTGGGGCTCGAACGTACTGGGGTGTACATTGACGGTGGTACGACACGTACAGGGGTGGGGGGTGTACATTGACGGTGGTACGACACGTACTGGGGTGGGGGTACGACTGGAACATACTGGGGTGTAGGTACACGGGGGGTACGACACGTACTGGGGTGGGGGTACGACTGGAACGTACTGGGGTGTAGGTACACGGGGGGTATGACACGTACTGGGGTGGGGGTACGACTGGAACGTACTGGGGTGTAGGTACACGGGGGTATGACACGTACTGGGGTGGGGGTACAACTGGAACGTACTGGGGTGTAGGTACACGGGGGTACGACACGTACTGGGGTGGGGGTACGACTGGAACGTACTGGGGTGTAGGTACACGGGGTATGACACGTACTGGGGTGGGGGTACGACTGGAACGTACTGGGGTGTAGGTACACGGGGGGTACGACACGTACTGGGGTGGGGGTACGACTGGAACGTACTGGGGTGTAGGTACACGGGGGGTACGACACGTACTGGGGTGGGGGTACGACTGGAACGTACTGGGGTGTAGGTACACGGGGGGTATGACACGTACTGGGGTGGGGGTGGGGCTCGAACATACTGGGGTGTACATTGACGGTGGTACGACACGTACTGGGGTGGGGGTACGACTTGAACGTACTGGGGTGTACCTAGACGGGTGGGGGTATACATACACGGGGGGTGCGTGTCGGACGTACGGGGGCTGGGGGGAGTGTTGGGCGCATATGCGGGCACATGTCTCCATGGTTGTTATAGGAGTTCGGTGCGGACGGTGTTTTTTCCATACGGTTGTACGCTCGGACGCACGGGTTGGATCGTGATTCCTCGGTCGGACTTGGCTTTTCACGTTTGTAAGGTAAATCGTCCGAGGACGTGTCGGACACATTTTCTGACCCGAGGACGTGTGGGGAATGATTCCCAGTGCGGTTCGTATGGACTTTTTACCATGCGAATCGTGATTGCCAGTTCGTACGGCACTTGTACGATTCGTACGGTAAAAAGACCCGATACGAGTCGTACGGGGACATTTTTTACCGGATCGTGATCGGCACCTTATTCTTTGTACACACGTCTCTCTGCCTGCCTCTTATCCACGAAGCGCTTTCACTCAAATTAGCTCATCCTCAGCCTCTGCTCACGAACTGGTGATCAAGTTCAAAAAGCACAGCATTGTTTAAGAACTGGATGGCACAGTGTGGTAATCGTATCCTACCTTTATTTTCATTTTACAATTTACAGTCATTCATGTCTAATAGGTATTGTTTATGTCACATGGAACTGTAACATGTAATGTGGAATTGACTGACGCAGAAGCTTAGCTTTGAATACAGCAGAAGCGGTTGGAGTTTGCCTCAGCTGGATGCCTTAGCTCTTGCACCAGTGGTTCCATTTATGGCACTTACATAAAGACACTTTTTATATAACTTGCAGACTCCATTGCTTTATCCCACACAGCCACTTTCTTAAACACACCTGATTTCACCATTTATCTTCTGGGGCATTGCAACATTCTGCATTATATTCTTCACGATTATTTCTTTATTCCCACTTGCTAAAACACTCCATTCAAGTCTTCAGACCGGTAGGGGTGAGTAGTTTGCTTCCCACTCCCGATATAGTCTAAACCCATACTAACACCACTTGCACAACTATGCTACAGCGGCCAGTTTGCTACAGCACCAGGAGCACATCAGTTTACAGCAATCAGCTCACGGTTTTCATCCACCTCACCTCAGCACCATCTCACTCTGGTCAAAACAGCACTTTCACACCGCTAGGTGATGTCATGAGTGATGTCACTGACCGTGTCATGAGTGATGTAATATGTGACGTTATCAGCAGTGCATTGCGAGTGCACGAGTTATAGTTAGCTCACCTAACTATAACAGGCAAATTTCTCTGGTTTTATATGAGTAAAATGTCCAACTAACTATAACGTCTCTGAAACCTATGGTTTTTTTTGTGAATTTCTAAGGTTTTTTAAATGCTAATTTCTAACTATAACGTCCCTGAAACCTATGTTTTTTTCAGTGAAATTCTAAGGTTTTTTAAATGCAAATTTCTAACTATAACGTCTGTAAAACCGATATTTTTTTCAGTGAATTTCAAAGGTTTTTAAAATATCGAACTACCATTGTGCTATTTGTCATTACTACTGTTTTTTCTAACTTTTCAACTACATAAAATAAACTGCAAAATTACTATGTTATGTAATATATTTCACAAATTACAGTGAGTTTTTAAATAATACAATATAATTTAACATTCAGAAAACAATTTTTCTCCCTTTTTTTGCTGTCATCAGCTACTACTTAACTTCACTATTCACAGTGATGTCAGAGTAGTTGCATCATAAACAGCAGAGAAAAAAAAAAACAATCAACCAGATTGCTAAGAAAAACAAATCCCTAATTCTCGCAAATATAATACAACATCAACACAAATAACACATCCAATACTATTTGCAATCTTCAAATCTTACCTTTACATCGCAGTTTCTGTGAACATTTTCTCAATGCACCAAATAACGTATCAAAAATGTCGCTTTGAAAGAATCCAGTATGAATTCCTTAAAGTATCTTTACACCTTCCCACAAAGCTGAATGGTGTATCTAAAATCTTTGTTTCAGAAATATTAAGTATGAGTTGGGTAATTCATAAGGCAATCTCGGTTTTATTTCCAAGTATGTATTGTTGCAGTGACTCCAACCAGTGTTACACTTTAAATAAACTGTATAATGCCCACTTGTGGTAGTACTTCCAGCATGGAAAACAATAGCAACTGTTGCAAAAGTTCTTCCAGAAATAGATACTTGACTAGCAACAACATTTTTTATTTTGGTTTCCACTTTTCTTCCATTTGGTCTAAAGCATTGTAGCATTATAATCAAATATTTTCCATATCTTGGGAGGTATAATGCAGATTGCATTGTTGATTTACAATGAGAACAGATCATCTCGTGATCTGCTTCTTTTTAGTAATTTGGAAAATGGTGCAGATTTGCAGTCAGGTATTGTCAAATAAAGAAATCGATCGTTCTCTGTCAACTATAGTGCTTGAAGTTAACTAACACTGTTCACATTTATGTTCCCATTTGTAACTGAGTCCAAATAAACTCTCAATCTGAAATCCTTCATCTTCTAGTACTCCAAGCACAACCATCAGAAATTCTTGTGCATCTTGTTGTATATTAGCACTGAATGTTAAAGATCCAGTACATGTATCTAACAGTTGGCAAATACCAGAAGCAGAATGGATCTTACTTCTATCAGTTCTCAATTCTTGAAATAAAGTATAAAGTGACGAACATAATCTTTTTTCCTGACTTTCCATAATTTCACCATAAACCTCTTCAAGATAAAATATAACATTTAAAATAACATTACCATAGCAGTTAACACCAGAAGCATTTTCTAAGTGGAATCCGACAACATCATCACTTGTTTGTATTTTCTGCTTCTTTACATCTTTTATTTCCTCTTGATTTTGTTTCTCCTTTCCAACCATAGTTGATTCTTCACCATGTTTGCGTTTTGAACACACAACACATTTCTCATAAATAGGATATTCAACTAAACTTGGAGCATAAAGCCTTCTCAAACGATTATATTCTCTTACACAATTAACATCAGCACTAACCTTGTTCACATCAAAATCAATTAAATACAAACTAGACAATGTTCTAACTCGAGATAATGCAACATATACCATTCCCACTTTAAACACAGTTCTTCCTACATTTATCAAAGCATTATCTGCACTTAAACCTTGAGATTTATGAATAGTTATTGCATATGCTAAACAGAAGGGAAACTGTTTTCTACGAACATACAAGTCTTTTACAAGCAAAAAACGTACAGCACAACCTCTGTAATCTGATCAAATTTAACTTTCAAAAATTCAATTCCATTTCTATTTTGATATTTCACAAATTCAACAACTTTCCCCATTGCTCCATTCACTAAACCTTCTTCTACATTCAGATTACGCCTCAAAATTACCCGACAGTTTAAACATACATCAAAAAAAAATTCTAAGCCAGAAGTTTTTGATACAGACTTTTCCAAAGAATCCAATTTAGTCTGTAGTTTTTCTGAAAGAATAATTTTTATTCCTTGATGCTCGATTTTATCAATAGCTTCAATGTGAACTATTTCTTCATTTTCCAATTTCATAAGCTCTCTATTAAATGTGTACCACTTTTCCACTGTAGGCATTAAGCAAACAATAGACTTTATTTCTTTCATTTTCTTGTACATTACTTCTGCTGGTGTCTTTGCATTTGAAAACAAGTTCTTTAGTAGACGACTTTGAAAAGCTTCTTTACCATGTTTGCTCAGAACACCAATTCTTACACCTTTTAGAATATTTCCATAATCTTCATCTCTTGCTTGTCGCATATTCTGAGTGAGTTCTTTATATTCAAAATGTAACCACAGATTCACATTTCCAATACTTCACAGAGATTTATTTGTGTCTTCATGTAGAAGAGTTTTAAACACTGGTTCTCCTTTTACAGGTGTTAGTTGTAGCAGATCTCCAAATACAATTAAATGTTTTCCTTCAAAGAGAACGTCATAATCTGTTTTTAATACCTGCTGCAATCTTGAGTGTACAAAACCAAGCATTAAGTTTGAGACCATGCTCACCTCATCAATAATTAATAGTTTCATTTTCTTCAGCACTCTTGACACTTCATGAGAAGCTTCTCCAGACAACTTCTGATATTGTAATTTACTATCATGCTCAACTGGTAACATCAGTAATCTATGCAAAGTAACTCCTTTAACATTGTGTGCAGCTAATCCAGTTGGAGCTGTTACCACAGAACATAAATGTGAACCAGTAGTTTTTTGACGATAACTTGTCAAAGCTTTAATTAAAAAACGTTTACCTGTCCCAGCTTGACCACTGATGTACATCAGGAGAGGCTTAAAAGATGAACACACACATTCTTTTTTTTCATGCAGCAAACCATGTTCTATCTGTTCTCTCACTTGTACATATATTTCTTTCCGTTCAACATTTAGTTGTTCTTCTAACTTTTCCAATGTAATATTTTCCATGTGTGCTTGTTGCATTGCAATTTTGACTTCATGCATAGCAATCGCTGCTTCATTTTTAAGGGTGGGCGACAATTTTCGTTCCGCTCTTGGAAATTGTGAAATTTCGTCATTTTCGAGTTCCGCGCGGAACCCGAAAATGTCGAAACTTCCGTGATCCGCGGCGGGACAGAAATATGCAGGGCAGGATTCATTCTGGCACGATGCTCCTGTCATTTTAAACCTCAGGAAGCACTTACAGATTTAAATAAAGCAGGTGCCTGAGTTGAAGGTCTAATGCAGTAACGCATTAATCAGCACAAAAGATTTGTGAGCACGGTGGAGGCTAGGCAGGTGTGCTTTCTCCCCATATCTACCGTCAACAATTTGCTGTAATCCTTGATGGAGGTCTGTGCATCCATGAGTTTCTCGAACGCAATCCCCGTGTAGTTCCTGACACCAGGAGGTTCTGTCTCCTCATCTGCTGCGCTGGTCGGTCTCTGACCCTTTATAAACAAGAGGCATGTGAACTTCATAGAAGCCCCGCTGTTTGGCCCCAGCCCACACACCAGCGGTGTGCAACGTCTTACTGCCCTTTCCCCACTATGATGGACAGCCCACTCGGGGGACCCCGGCACCCATCTGCGCGGTGGCAAAAGTTACAGACACCCATGATCGCTGGACAACTCTTCTGGCCCTTTACGCAGCTGTAGTGTAGGAAAAGCACTATACATTTACCCACCGAGGTAGCAGTTACTGATTAGCCAGTAGAAAGTACTCCAGTTGAGTAGAGGTATTGCACAAAACGGTGGCATCTTCTTGGATAAATATGCAGGGCAGGATTCCTTCTGGCACGATGCTCCTGTCACAAAAATTAAACCTCAACAGGAAGCACTTACAGATATAAATAAAGCAGGTGCCCGAGTTGAAGGTCAAATTCAGTAACGCATTAATCAGCACAAAATTTCCACGAGCACGCGAAATTGCGCCTGTTCGAGGAGATTTTTTGCAGTTTCGCGGCATTTTGCGAAAGGCACTTTCGTAAATTCCGCCCACCCTTATTCATTTTCCAGTATTGGTTGTCCAAGAAGATCTTGACTAAATTGACCACTACTTTGACTATCTTGAGAACTTTCATTAGCTATTTCAGCTGTAATAGTCTTTTCCTGTTCAACTTCATCATTCAACATTTTTAAATATGTAGGGAAAATTGTACATGCAATGTTATCTTTACATGCATTAAAAGAATCTTCGTAGCAGTCAAAGTCTCCAAGTAATTCACTTTCGCAACGCCATGGTTTAAAGAGTTGGAGAAGTGCTAAATAGTAAAATTCTCGCTTATCTGGAGTTTCACAACTGAGTTTCTTGTGGTTTATAAGATTACCCTTTGCATGTCTTACTAAACAACCATTACATCCAACTACTGCATATTTTCCTTCTTTTAAATTCTGTTTAACATTTCTTTTGAAGCTGTAAGGTTGAAGTACTTCATACAGACATAGCTGTTCCAGATGTCGACTCCTTTTCGGATAGAATGTGTCCAACATATTAGTTTTAAGAATGTCTGTAATGTCTGGTTCATTTGCTGCTAAGTATTCAATTTCTTCTAATGATTTCAACACACTATTCTGTGAGCAGGCAAGACCTAAACTTACCCAAATGATTCCTTCAGAATTTGAATATAAACTTGATGAGCACAAGTGGTCTGAACATTCATAGGATCCAATTTCTCGATGGGAAAGCATTTTCAAAGTAAAGCTGTACAATTTTTTGCTAACCCTTTTCTCTTGGGCAATTTCTTCCCACATTTGCTTCATCTCTGTTTTTTCTGATTTTGTTATGTACGATGTAACATAACAGGCAAAAGCAATTGAGTTATCTGCAACATACTGGATGTCCATGTTCGCATTCCACATTTTTAAAATGACTGGATTGTAGTCACTGATATACTTTGACACTTCTGTTCTTTTTAAGTTGTAGGTATTCTTTGGAGATTTCCGAGTTATTGTGTGACTTACAGAAGAAAAAAAATAATTTACTCTTGCTTTACAAATGACTAAGGGTGGGCGTAGTTCGCGAAGTAGCACTTCGCGAAGCTACGCAAAGTGAAGTTCGCACTACGCGAGCTACGCGTAGCACTTCGCGAACTGCGAAGTAACATGTTCGCACTGTGCAAGATGTTGTTTTCAATGATTGCACAGTGCGGACAAGCAACCGGCACTGTGCAATCATTGAAAATGGCATCTTGCACAGTGCGTGCTGTAGTTTTCTGCTGCTCGAGTAGATTTTTACTCGAGCTGCAGCTTTCTCAACGCGAACTGGTAGTTTCTCATCGCGAGCGGTCGCGAGCATACGCGACCCCTCGCAATGAGAAACCTGACCTTCTCGCGTTGGGAATCTCGCCGGGAGGTTTATTTTCCATGCTCGCGATCGCGAACAAGGAAAAAGTCTCGCCAGGATGTCATTTTGCTTGCTCGCGGTCGCCAACTTGACGTTGAGGACCGCGAGCAAGCAAAAAATGACCGCAGCACTACGCAACACTACGCTACGCGTGTTCGCACTGTGCTACGTGCAGTTCGCGTAGCGCAAAGTAGCGCGAACTTCGCAAACTACGCGAGCGTAGCGTAGTGCTTCGCCCAGGCCTACAAATGACTGGACGTGGAAAACCAAACCGACATTTGGTGTAAAACTTTCCTTTAGACTTGTATTTTCTTCTGCAGTACTTTCCACAACGGTGACTTTGGAAATGTAAAACTTGCTGTCTCACGGTTCTATCTCCTTCTTCTCTTGGAATCTCACTTGTCACATACTGTTCGATGAAAGACAATACTGTTTCATCAGAAACAGTTCCAAATTTAGGTGCATCCTTGACCCATAGTAGCATATGTATATGAGGTGCACCTCTTGCTTGGTACTCCTTTCTCCAAAAGAAATCGGTAACTTCTCCAAGAGGTGGTTTCTTTTTATTGCAGATAGCTTGAAACCTATGATTAAAATATCTGCACACATTTACGGGATCCAATGAACACAGTTCACCAGGAGTCTTTAATTCATCATTTTTAATATTGGAATTCACTTCTCTTAGAAACTCAAGCAAATCTTCCCATGCATACTCTGCACAGCTAAGTGTGACAAACCATGTTGGTGTGCCTAAGTTCCGTAACATACACTTGAGTTCTCCCTGACGACGATACCAATACTCATTTGTTCCACGTTGACATGCCATCAAATTGATTAACTGTGCTTCTAAATTTTTTATATGTTTTTTCAACTTTCTCCATAAATTGTTTCACAAAAAGAAGTGATTGATGAACTCCAGTTTTAAGTATGTGGTTCACTGCACACGACAGAGAAGATAAATCACTTTCAAACAAAAGGTGAAATATGTATGGAATGCACTGTCGAAATCTAGGATCTTCAGAATATAATCTTGTTGACTGATATTCTGAAGCTTGAATATGTACAGGTCGGTCATCATATCGTCCACCTTCTCCAGTCGGAAACAGCTGTGGAAAACTGTGAGCTTCCAAGTTCTTCTCCCATACACTCATTGAAGTTCCCTGTGCTTTTTTCATTTGAAATAACTCAATGCTGCTTCCTATTACTTCTTTTGAATGCAAAGGACATATTGTGTAATGTTCATAAATCTCTTCAGTCCTTGACTTGTCCACTTTCTCTATTTGACCACTTGAAATTTTACATTCATCTTCTAAACTTATTGCCTGTTCATCCACATTTATAGTTTTATAATAAATATTGTTCTCTATAAGATATAAGGTAGCCTTTTCAACTTTATTAATATCCACAAATTCTTGCCATATTTTCCGACTCTTTGTAGCAACACCATTTACTAGAATTACTACTGCCTCATTTTCCTCTTTCGCTCCAGCAATAGTTTCAATATTTTTCTTAAAATCCAAAGGTAAGTACACCACTCTTCCTTTCAGCCCTCTTTGCAAGTCTGTTGGTGGCAGTTTACCTGTTTTAGGCTCAATCCAAATTATAGATTGAAAAGGATGAACAGATTGAATTAGAACTGACTCATATGTATTCAATTCTGCCAGTTCCTCTGGAATAGCTACTAATTCTAAGTTATTATGTACTGCTCTAGCAGGCATTTTGTTCTCTTATAATTTGTTGTAACAATATTTACATATACATTGATCACTATCTAACTCAAATCGACCTTCCACCAACAAGTAAGTTGCAAATTCTTCCCACTTACTATTGTTCTCCTTTTCACTTTTCAGATACAAATCAACATTCCTAGTTTGACTTTTATAATGACTACGTTGACAACAAACAAAATCATAGTTTGGTATTTCAGAGCAAACTATATTAAACATTTCAATTTCTTCTTCAAACTGATCAGTGCTAATCACTTTCGCATCTCCTTCAACATCTGTAATTGTCAAACTTTCACGTTCTATTGACTGCTCTTCTGAACCAAAATATCGCATTTCAATATCATCACACTTTTTTTGAACATCTGATAAAGAACCATATAAAAGAGCTGTATTCAGTTCACTTAAACATAATGCAGGACTTTTTACATAGTAGTTTCCTTACAAACTTCTGCATTTCTGAATGATGTACTGCTAACATCCTCAAGTGATGAAAAACACTTTTACATACTTTTCTTGAAAGACAAGCCAGAGAATGCCCATGTTTCTCAGTATATTTTCTTACATTACATGGATCTAGTCCTTGCAACAACTTAATCTTCTGTTTAATACTTTTCTGTGTATATTCTCGTAGCAAATTTCACATTATATCAATAGATTCCTGTTGAATACTACACATACTGCTACAACCCCACTTATACACAGGAGCTTGTGTACGTTTCCCTTGCACTTCTTCAACTTTTAACTCTTGTGCACTTTTACCAATCAATTCCTCTTTTGGAAGGGGACAACCATCCTGAACTTCGTAGCAACGACCTCCAGTATCAACTACAAATGGTAAACTATTTTCCTGGAAGTGACTTTCCTCATTAAAAAAAGGCTCACTACTAGAAGTATGTTTCGAATGTCCACTAAAGATTTTGCAAAAGTTGGTTCTGTTCACAAGTGTTTTTCTTCTACTTTTCTCTTTCAACACTTTAATTACTTTATCTAATACTTTGATCCTCTTCAAAATCACAATGAATAACTCCTGTTTTAAAGTAAAAGCAGTATCCACTATACTTTCGATCCGCTGCTTCTGTTTGAATTGCAGCACTTTCTTTTTATATTTGCAGCATGTTCTCATTAAATTCTGAATCACTTTAGTTCAAAAAGGTCTCTGATGAATTTCTTGAAATTGTTTTTGTCTCCGGGTAACAGATACTCTTTCTTTATCATGTTTTCTTTTCCTTGTATTTGAAATTGAAGTCTCCTTCTCCTTACTTGAAAAATTCTTTTTTTTCCTTTGTGTGATGTTATTTTCATTAAATGTTCGCAATATTTTTTTCAGAAATTGTCTAGTGTTTTTACCAGAAGAAACTGTTTGTGTAGTGCTCTCATCTTTTTGTAATTCCAAAATCTTTTATTTTCTGCAAATATAAATGCTTCTTTTCTCATCTTTTTTTCTAAGTTCTTCTAGGCAGTTTCAAATTTTTATCCAAACAAAATAATTTTCTGAAAACAAAATAGACTCAGTTATTTTTTACATCAGTTCAATATATTACAATAATAACATACAATTACATAAATTCTACTGACGGCTTCCAGAGGCAGTGCTGCAACATGATGGAGCACGGCAGGGGAGCAGTAGGATGACGGGTAGTGCCATAGAACATACAGCAAGTATTTATTTAATTATTTACATAAACCTTTACAATTTACATGTAACTGCACTACCTCTTACTTTTCACCTCTCCACCATACCCCACCACCCCACACACTCCCTCTGCAACCCACCGCAGACAACTTTATAGATAATATTTTAAAAAATTGTAATCTATATACTTAGGATGATATTACCAACCAAACGGCACACAGAACAATTACCATTATTAGCCTAACAATTTTATCGACAACTTCGCAAACATAACACTGCACCCAAAGCTTTAATTGGAGGGGATGGAGTCTGAGCACCGGCAGTTTATTTTTGGGGGCCTTGAAACGGATCTCCATGGGGCTCTATTTTGGGGCCCTCGCAAAGGTAGTCCATTTTTTTTTTTTTTTATTGGACTGTAGTGAGACAGTGAGACCATGCACATTGGTCACTACTAAAAAGTGGAAACATCATGCCAAGTGAGTCGCGTTGTTGGAGAAAAGAAATCCTTTAAAGAGAGCCATTTTCTCTCATGATTTCCCTTCTCTTTTTGTAGCGCAGGATCAACATCATCGTGGCGTGATTAGCAGAGAGACCACCAGGCGCACAACGCCCATTGCCCCGAACTCCCTGAGACAGTTTCCCAGTACCACACACAGAGCTGCATCTTTAAAAGTCCATTTGCTTGTTAATGATGCTCTGTTTTTTCCACCCCTTTTTAGAGCCCCTACGGCCCCACTCTGCCTATTTCTGAAAGAACTAGCCTCCCCCGAAATTTCACTCTGGTTGCACCTTTGGAGACGACCACACACAGCCAACTCCAATACAACCCTGCTCTCACGTTTCACAGGCTGTTGTTTTAGAGCTACAAAAACACACGCTTTGCCTGGCTCACTTAGGGGCATATTATCAAGAACGGCGTTAAAATTATCACTGCTTTAACAGCAGGAAACTGCCGCTAAAGCGGCATTAATGAGCTTGATAATATGCCCTTGTGAATTCCCATAGAAGCCCAGCTTCACACCACAACCTGGCCGGCTATGGGAATTGACAAGGGCATATTATCAAGCCCATTATCACCGCTTTAGCGGTAGTTTCCTGCCACTAAAGCGGTAATAATTTTAATGCCGTTCTTAATAATATGCCCCGTTATCTTTCTAAATTAAGGTTTTACACTGAAAAGCTGCTTTACATTTCTTTCCCTACATCAACCTTTGTTTAAAACACCACCAGAGAAGGGTGGTGAACTCTGGTCCACAAAGAGCAACTCAAACCTTTCTTGTTCTTTATCAGAAATTTCATCTGCTTCTCAATGATTAGCGCCAGCCTTTTCGGCCCCTTAAGAGGCCAGGCATATGAGTATAATACGCAGAATTTAAGATCGGCGGCGGAGAGTGCACGAAAATAAGGACGGATAGTTGAATAAAGGGCGACTGAAAGGATGGCTAGATGGATAAATGGATAGCTAGATGGTTGGATGTATGGATATATAGATGAATGGAAGGATAAATGGATGCATGCACCAGTACATAGGATACATGGGTGGGCTGATTGGTCCTGGGACAGATGTATGTATGAATATATGGGCATGTAACTGGATGGATGGCACAGTGCTTACCATAGGCGAGTGGGCTGATAGATACTTAGAATAACTGCAGGGACAGATGTATGTATGTATGTAGGTAGGAATGTCTGAATGAATTGAAAGATGGTTGGATGGGGCGGTGCTTAGGGTGAATTGATGCAGGGCTTTAAGTGGGCTGGCTCTGAGCACCGGCAGTTATTTTCAGAAAAATTTGAAACGGGTCTCTATCTGGCTCTAATTTTGGCCCTCGCAAAGGTAGTCACGTTTTCTTTTTTTTTTAATTGCACTGCAGTCAGAGCATACACATCGATGTGCGCATGCTCATTTTGCTCACTACTGAGAAGTGGAGACATCATGCTACATGAGCCGCGTTGTAGGAGAAAGAGCAATCCTTTAAGGAGCGTGTTTCCCGAACGTAGGATAATTCAAGGGGATTTTCTTAAGCACACAACGCTAGTTATCTTCATGTAGACCACGCCCCTACTTGGATAGCCCACACCCCTTTAACAGGTTTGCCCCACATACCCACCCACAGGTTGCAACATACCCACCTCGACCACCCCCACCCCTTCCCTTGCTTAACCTTATGAAATCAAAACAACAAGCCCCAGTACTCCCGTTAGCGCCACTATAGCCATACATAGCCTTAATTTCAACAGGTGTCTGCCGGAACGCTCATCAGCAAAAGGTATTGAAACCTGCAATTTTCCAAGTAAAACATACACCATACCATAAGGCGGTTTATAAATAGTCCCAGTACCACTACACCACCTCCACACCCACCCTTGCTTAACTCTACGCAATAAAACAAGGAGCGCCAGCAACCTGATAGTGCCACTATAGCCATACAGAGGCTTAATTTTAACAGATATCTCCTGAAACACTCATCAGCAAAATGTATTAAAACATGCAAATTTGCGGGTAAAACATATACCATGCCATAGGGCGCTTTATGAATGGTCCCAGTGGTACTACATCACCTTTAGTAGCTAAACATCTGCACGTTACTAAAGTCTGTGTTTTAATCACCAACATACCCACCACCTCCACCCCACCCCCGCCATTGCTTAACCGTACGAAATCAAAGAGAAACCGCCACCATTCCTAGTAGCGGCACTATACCCATACTCGGGCTTAATTTTTAAAGGTGTCTTCCGTAACGCTTATCATCCAAACGTATTCAAACATGCAAATTGACGGGTAAAACATAAACCATCCCATAGCACGGTTTATAAATGGGCCCAGTGGCACTACACCACCTTTACTAGCTATACATCTGTATGTTATTAAGGTAGTTTAAACACTCTGTACAGTGTATAGCAGAGGATGGGGAGAGTAAACAAAGTTGTAATTTCCAAACTTTTGATATACCATCCCTTTACTGTATGTATATTAAGGACATTAAATTGAATGAAAAAATTGACAAGTGTCTCAAAAGAGATAGTGAAACTGAGCACCGGTAAAACCCGGACCACTTAAACACCTACGTATATTCAGCACAGGAACACAGCCTTACAATTACTATCACTTGTAATGACATGCACTTTAATAATGTCAAGAAAGTCATACAGAAAATATACCGAACATTTTCATTTCTTTTTTATCTCTCACACATTTATTTATAAAACATCTCTTCTAAAGAAACACTCCCCAACCACTTCTATTTCATAAGAACAGACAATAATTAATATGTTTACTACCATATATTTTAGTATATCTACCTTTTTATTATTCACTAGTCACAAAATACTAAAACTATTACCTATACCCAAATGCAAACCAGAAACCATGTTAATATTATATCTCAACCTATATTCAAATGATTCAAACTATGCGTACATATAAAAGGAATGTATAACTTTTACTATCTCCATCTCCTCTCCATGTAATCTCCAAACACTGTAGACGGCCTCATAGTACAACAACCTACCAGGGGCATATTATCAAGAAAGGCGATAAAATTATCGTCGCTTTAGCGGCAGGAAACTGCTGCTAAAGCGGCGATAATGGGCTTGATAATATGCCGCAAAGAATTCCTATAGAAGCTCAGGTTCACACCAGAACATGGGCTTCTCAAGTGCATATTATCAAGCCCATTATCGCTGCTTTAGCGGCAGTTTCCTGCCGCTAAAGCGGCGATAATTTTAACGCCTTTCTTGATAATATGCCCCCTAGACTTATATTCAAATCTACCTCTCACTGTCAAAAATGAGACCACAACCTGTCCACATAACATCTCTGGCTTTGGCTTTATCGCTTTTAACTTAATAACACATACATCTCCTACCCCCCACCCCTCCTTCCCCACTACTTCAGCAAAAAGTATAATTTGCAAATGTGGGACATTTTGTTTATCTCACCTGAATACATTAACAAACCCAAATTAACGCTGTACCTCATTTTCAAAACCATACAGTCCTTTAAAGATGACAAACTAAATTTCTTCTTTGTGAAAAATACTTTTATAACAACAGGTCAAACTTTATGCATATTTTATAACCAATATGAAACACCACACTTTACTAACAGAATATTATTTTCAAATAAAAAATTCTTTCAAACTTAAAAATATCACCTCAAATACTTAATCACTACTACAGAACACATAACACACCTTTTTCATTTCTACCTCACCTTTGTAGTTGGTATGCAGATTTCAAATGTCACACACGCATGCAATTCTTTCTTTGTCACACAGTACATGTAATGCACCACTTTCATCAAGAATGGAACCAGTAATGGCACAATTTCTCTGTTGCTCCACATATAAATACATGTAAAGAACAAATCAGAATACTTCATTCCTTTAACGACATTCCAAAACTTATCTCCATTGGTTATTTTTGAATTTTCCATCTGAAAAGCTACTTGAGGCAAGATGGCGGCCGTGTGACCAGTGTGGACTCACTTCCCGACCGACCGATTGATGTGCCGATGATTTGGAACTCACAGAAACCTATGTCTGGTCCTCCAGTGTTTTGATGGAAATGGTTCGTCACCCCCGATGATTGTTCTTCGTGATTTGTTTCACCTTCCCTTATGAGCCGCTGCGGGGATTAGCTGTGGCATTTTGTGTGGCCAGATCAGCTTCCGGATACTGCGGGTGTGGTTTGCTGGGAGCTGGTGGCCGTGGGCGGTCAGAATGGCCCCTCGAAGAAGCGCACTGAAAGAAGTTGCTAACGGCTCTAAGATCGCTGCTATGTCCAAGAAGCCGCCCGCTCCCAAGCTGGCTGAGGCTGTGCGAGCTTCCACTCAAGAGAGACCAGTAGGGGGCAAGGTCGGATCTCCCAGCGGTGCACGATGCCCCCCCCCCTGCGGGGGGTTTGAGGACGAAGACGCCGACGGTTCCAGGGATGTTTTTCGGTAAATCAGAAAGCAGGAAACAGGTCAGAACTTTGTTTCTAATAACTTAATTGATACTGACAATGTGTGTAACATTGTAGCGGAAGGCGCCGCTATACTCGATCTTCCCTGCACATGGCAATCCTATTAATAACTCCATCTCAAGTACCCTTACAGGCAAGGTTGAATCAGTACACAATGGGAGAGGTCAAGACCTAGCTGCGAGTGAAACACTGCCATTAGCTCGCAGAGAGTGCATCAGGGAGCTGGGGTTAAAGGGCCAAATACCCAGAACTCCTGATGGAGAAAACTTTTTTTCTTTGACAGAGGACTCTGATTTTAACAACGCCACTGATCTGGATAATACAGATATTGATGCTTCCGGGGATGAGAGCGACAGCGACAGCCCTCCCACGACCACTGACACTCTGAAGAGGGCTACTAGACGTCCCAGAAGGGGAGGGGGCATTTCTGATGATATACAGTCTGGAAGCCTAGAAATTAATGAACACCTTCAATGGGACTATTCTACCTCTCAGCTGGAAGCTGCAGCTGGGGGTGGGCTCGGACTTCAGGATAGCGACTCCAGGGCCACTGGTAGTAAACTTGAACCGGCTCCCTCTATAGGTTTAATATACGCCACACTTAAGGCAATGCAGGTCGAAGCTCGTCAGGAGCATAAAAGAGCTCAACTCGCGACTAAAAGAATTCAGTGTGCAATTCGTAAAACAACAAAAGCCTGCACCAAGATTGTAGCCAGAACTACCGCCCTGGAGGAACGCGTTGTAGGGCTTGAAGCTGGCCTGGAAAGTACGAAGCAGAAAACTTCTGCGAATGATGCTAAAATGATGGATATTCTGTGGAAGTTGGAAGAATCCGAAAACAGACTACGGAGAAACAACTTACGCCTGCTGGGTGTTGAAGAAAATGCTGAAGGGAGCGATGTGCGAGGATATGTGCTCAAACTTTTTAAATCTGCTTTCCCCGAGTTATCGCACTGGAACTGGGAGGCAGAGATCCAGTGAGTACATAGATTTCCTTTGATATTAAAGAATAATCCTGGCCCTAACACAAAGCCCCGAGCGATTCTAATTTTTTGGGGAACTTTTTTTCTGCTGCAGGCGTTATTTGAGAAGGCAAGACCAGATGCAAAAAGAACAGCCGAGGGACAGACTTTTTTTGTGCGGCCAGACTTTTGTCATATAACAGTGGAAAGAAGGTGGCGGCTGTGGCAGCTTATCAACCCCTTCCAAAAAAGAGGCTGTGAAGTGTATTTGATGAATCCTGCTCGGTTGAAGGTTATTTTTCAGGGGAAGGTTAGGCTGTTCACCTCCGAGATTCTGGCTGAGACTTATTTGCAGGAAATATCTTGCCGCGATCACAACTGAATCGTCCTGCTAGTTCTGTTTTTTTAGAGAGGGGGTGACATTGGGCCAGGGAGGATGATCTGGTTATGATACTGTTAGGTATTATCAGATATTCCCAGACTCTTCTCTAGGCTGCTTTAAGTAGGTTGGGTTCCTTTTTTTTATTTATTTTTTTCAAGCAGGTCGGGAGGTGACTGGGGTGCACATGGTACACGGGAAGCATCACAAGGGTCTGCGGACCTTTTTTGCCTTTGATGGGGGTTTTGGGGGAGGGGGGGCGGAGGGGTGGGGGGTGAGGATCCGATTGGGAAGGTGAAAATTTTATGTGGTGTTTTTTTTTAATTGCTTAAATGCTATCTCTTCCTTTTTTTCTTTGGTCCCAAATTATTCTGGACTTAGTGTAACTCGATGTGTTCTTTATCTATAAGGGGGTGTATAAGGATCGCCTCTATCAATATTTGTGGTTTAAATGACCCAGTCAAAAGGCGCAGGATAAAGGAGGACATTCGAATCTTGAAGGCAGATATTATCTGCCTTTAGGAAACTCATTTTGCCTCTAGTAATAAACAAATCATTGATTTCGATGGGTTTCAATTAATTTCATGGACAAGGCAAGATGGTAAAACAAGAGGTGTTGCGATATTGGCTCGTAGGGGTCTGGCTAGTTTTAGGAGATTTCTCTCAGATAAATATGGCAGATGGGTTATAGTACAATGTGTAATTGGTAGCAATATATTTACTTTATGTTCTGTTTATGGACCTGTATTGGATGACCCTGATCTTTTTGATTGGCTGACTTTAGAATTGGTGGGCTGGCCTTCCCCAATTATATTATGTGGGGATTTTAATATAAATTTGAATTGTGCGATTTCTAACCACCCCGAGCCGATACATCAAGGGCGGAAACCAAAAGTATTCAAGTCTCTTCTTCATTTAAAAGAATGTCACGGGCTGGTTGACATATGGGCACTAGCTGAATGAAATGACCCGGGGTTTACCTACGTTTCTGCCCCACATAGAACCCACGCACGATTGGATAATTGTTTTGTTTCGGGTAATATGGTTCAGGGTAGTAAGATTAGGAAATTTCCTAGGGTTATGTCTGATCACAACCCTCTGGTCCTTGAACTGAATATTAAATGTACAAAACAAATATCTACCTGGACCTTTAACCGGGCATTGCTAAATGATAGACCACATGGCAAAATGGATTGCTAAGTTTTTAGAGTATAATATGGGAAGTACCGGGGTTCAAAATGTCTGGGACACTCTTAAGGCTGGGATTAGGGGTGAGATGACGCAGTTTGGCTGGGAGATTCAAAAGAAAGAAAAGAAGAACATTAATGAATTGTATCAGGTATTAGGAAAAGCTGAAACTAATCTTGTTAAAGTACTTTTAGATGGTGGAGCGCCCGAGACAGCACAAACTGCAATCATAATTTCTAAATCGGCTATAACTCAAATTTCATTTGCCAAATCTGCTGGTAGGTATCTAGCTTGGCGGTCTAAGCTTTATGAATGTAGTGAAAGGGTGGGTCATATGTTGGCTGTCCGGGCGAGCGAAAATGAGTCATTAACACGGATCGCAGGAATTTTAGACCCAGATATCGGCTTGGTCACTGATACAGGTACAATTCTTCTGGCTTTTCCGAGATTCTACCAGAAGCTATGCTTGGAAGACATAGATGATAATTGTGAGATCCAAACTGAAATAGAAAGATATCTTAGGGAGGCTAAACTAAATCAATTGACCTCTTCAGATCAGGATATGTTGGACGCCCCGATTTGGTCGGAAGAATTACAAACTGCTATAGATTCACTTTCACCAGGCAAAGCTGTAGGCCCTGATTTCTTACCCGGCGAGTTCTATAAGATTTTCCGAACTCAATTGGCCCCAATTATGATGGAGATGTTTCTCCTAGTGCAGAGTGGAGACACTCCTCCCGAATCCTGGAAAATGGCAAAGATTGCTATATTTTTAAAGAAAGGGAAAGTCACAACAGATTTTGGGGCCTATAGGCCTATTACCTTGATAAATAGTGATATTAAAATTTACTCTAAGATTTTAGCAAATAGATTAGCATTAGTTATTAAAGATATTGTCTCTCCTCAGCAACACGGTTTTCTGCCTGGAAGGGAAACTATAGATCATATACGTCGGACAATTGCATTATTTGATTATACTAAGGTTACAGGAGACCCTATGGCTTTAATCTTGCTGGATGCTGAAAAGGCATTTGATAGGGTCTCCTGGCCTTTTTTATGGGCATCTATGAAGTATAATGGTATCGGTGAGGGATTTATAAGAGCTATCCAAAGCATGTATAAAGATCCAAGTGCCAGAATAGCTTCAATGGGAATTCAGTCGGGGATAATCAAGATATCACGCGGCACTAGGCAAGGGTGTCCATGTTCCCCCCTTTTATTTGCCATCTATATTGAACCTTTAATTAGGAAGATTTTAGAAGACCCAAGAATCCAACCTGTTCCTGCTAGAGGGGGGAATGTTAAAATTTTGGCTTATGCTGATGAGTTAGCCATTACAACAACCGACCCCCGGTCCACTCTTGTAGAAATAAATAACTTAATGCTGCAATTTGGTAGTATTTCTGGTTATCATCTGAATGATTCTAAAACGCAAATTGTAATTAATGAAAAAATTACTTTAATCGATGCACGGATAACATCAATTGCTAGATATTTAGGCATTGAAATAAGCTCTAAAATTGAGGATATAGTGGACATCAATTTGAAACCATTAATACAGAAAATCAAATTTGACTCAGAAAGGATGAATAAGCTGCATTTGACATTAATTGGGAGAAGCAACATCATTAAGATGATATTTTTGCCTAAAATGTTATATTATTTCAGAGCGATTCCCTTAGATATAAACAAAATCTGGCTTCAGAAACTCAATCAGTTAGTCTCATGGTTCTTATGGGCGGGGCAGCGCCCTAGAAGGGATCTTAGATATATGACTGTATCTAGAGATAGGGGAGGGTGGTCTGTCCCTAATTTTCAAACTTATTATTGGGCAACTGTATTGAAACAGATGGGGGAATTGCTAAACAAAGGGAATATGCAAGGTGGGGAAATATCAATTTATCATTTGATTTATGGGTTCGAAGCCAGAGGACTTCTCATGCGTCATATAGATTATGCTTATTTTAAGAGGGTTAAATTTAAGGTTTTGCTTGGAGCCTACCGGGTTTAGACTGCAGTTAGGAAAAAGGTTGGGATTGGGCGGCTGCATTTATACTCCCCTTTAGTAAATAATATTCTACTTTCGGATATATTTCAAGATGCATATTTTAAATGCTGGAGTGAAGAAGGTATTTGATGTGTAGGGGATATTATTTCTGACTCTAACATTTTGACTTTTGAGGCTTTAAAAGATAAATGTGGGATCAAGAACAATTCTTTTTTCAAATATTTACAGATAAGGGATTTTCTTAGGCGAAAATGAGTGTCTTGGTATAGAATTCCTTTATTAGATATGATTTTTGGAGGGCAAGCTACAACATCTTCGTTATATAAACTTCTAAACGGCGTGATGGGGGACGATTTAGCCAAACATTTTGATCAATGGCAAACGGTATTACATGCTGGACAGGCAGAATGCGAAGACTCTCTTATGTATAGCCAAACGGCTTGTATTTCGGCAGGCTTGCAGGTACAATGCTTTAAAACTTGGTGTGATTTATATATATCTCCGGCGCGCATTTATCGATGGGGGGGTCTTCGGGGATACACTGCTCTCGGCGTGGGCTGTTGGCAGCAGATATCACACATATGTTTGCTACCTGCCCAAGTCTCAATCAATTACTGATTAAAGTGGAATCGCGTCTAGAATCTATATTTGGCTATCTAGTCCCATTGACCTCCCAGGTTATAATGCTTGGGATTTGTAATCAAGAAATAGAGGAGGCCAATCGGAAGTTGGTTTATATCACAATGGCTGTATTACGACTTTGTGTTGCTACTGCCTGGCTAGATCAGCATCCCCCTTCAATACATGTGTGGTTTAGTAAATTAATTTATTTTTATAACTGGGAGATTTCTGTGTTTAGGAGAAGAGGTAGTCGGGCAAGAGCTAAAGGCGTAATGATATGGGAACCATTAATCAAGTGGTTGAATAAGGAGTATTAGTAACTGGGGTGTAAAGCCCCCCCCCTTTTAGTATTTTAGTATGTTTGTATGGTTTATATCTTTCTTCTTTGTTATTCTCTTTCCCTGCTCGGATCCACCAGGGTGGGGTTTAAACCAGAAAAATTGGACATCGGGGATGTTTTTCTTCTTTTTTTGTATTTTGCCGTCAATTTTTATGTTCTGTCTCTGATGTCTCAATAAAAAAATTACAATTAAAAAAAAAAAATGAAAAGCTACTTAATATTCCGTGCCACATACAGGTCAGAAGTTCAACCTATTTTATCACCACACTTTCTGGAACATTCTACGACACCTGCAGGTTAAAAGTTCATGATTATTTTAAACGCAACATTTTTTTCCCAGCATATTCTCAAACATTTAACAGCACCTAAAAGTTCACCATTGTTTTAAGTTCCAATTGTACCTTCCACATGCAAGTAGCACGTCTGGTTGAGCTTTGCACATTTCATCCTATCGAATGTACTCCACGTTTAGACTGCTCTTTATTAACCAATGACAAACATGCTTTTTCACACAACTAATATGCTCCCTAGTTTTTAGTACCAATGCTTCTTATCTTCCAATCAATTATTGTTTTCTGTGAAGTTTGCACATTACAAATACCGTATTGATTTACCTTCGCACTCCCTGTATAATACCACCTAAGCACCATATACAACTTACTGTGTTCCAAACAAAACTTCCTCCTACTACATATAAAATATTACTGACACTACTTAGACAGGTGTGGCACAGTGGCCAGTGCACATGGCTTCACACCATAAGACACACAGTTTAGGCTCACGCTTTAATCTCCGACTCCCGCACCAGCTCACCTTAGCAGCATCAGACTCTACGCAATACCTCACTTAATTTCCATACCCAGCACTTTCAGACCGTAGCTATGAGTAGTTCACTTCACATCCACTCTATAGCACACCCTTAACACCCCCACAAAGGTTAGAGTGCTCCTACCGTCCTCTTTCCTACTTTTTCACCCTTTTTTCCCCTTACTCGCTTCGGAAGAATCACAAAATGGCGGCCAACACTTCCTAGTTGCAACCGCTCGCAGCGCTCCCAAACAATAAGCAGCATGCTCGTGCTTGTAACGCCTCAGCCAATCAGAGGGCAGAATTCCCAAATATCGATATCTGTAAATTTCGATATTTCTCAAAGACTACTGAACGGATTTACACCAAATAAACAAAAGCGTGCTTTCTACACCAAGACCCTTCTCCCTGCCAAATTTGGGGTAATTACGTTCACCCATTTGACATGTAGCCTTGTCTAAAGTCTCCTATGGAAATTAACATGGAGAAAAAATGTTTTGGGATCCCCCTTTTTTCTCGGCCCCCCCTTTACGTATCACCCCCAAACTTCCCACATAGGAGCTGATATGAACAAAGAATTTGTTTGGAATATTTCATGAAGATTCATCAAACGACGCCAAAGTTATAAGCAAAACGAAAAATGCTCTGTCTATGGAAACTTGGTCCTAACTATAACTACCTACTGGCGCCCGCCAGTAGGTATTATATATATATACTCTACCATTAGCGAATTGCAAATTGCGAATCACTAGTAGGGAATGCATTCCCCTTCATTCCTATGGGCCTGAAGGCCCGTAGGAGTGAAAGGGAATGCATTCGCAATTTGCAATTACCAAATTGGTAATCACAATTTGCGAATGCAAATTCAAGGGTGCCTGGGGGCCTTAGGTCTCCCTGAGGCTCCCCCAAAAAATGTGTATGCTACAGAGCGCATTGCAAAATGCATTTGTTTTGCATTTTTCAATGCATGCACAAATTACCATCAACTTGAAGTTGATGGTAATTAGTGTTTGCTAAATGCACTGTCGCATTTAGGAAATGCTACATGCATCTCAAATAGGGAATCTCAAATTGCAATTCCCTAAATGAATTCACAAGTAAGGTAATCGCAAAACAAATTGATTACCTATATTGCGAATGCAAAAAGATACATGCATCAGAAAAGCCATTTTCCACTCGCAAAAGGGCCGATTCTGTGAATCGGCCTGTTTTACAACAGGTAAAATGGTGGATGCATGTGCCCCTTCGACCCTTGTGTTACCTTATGTGATATAATGGCAACTCAATGGTTTAGTAAATCTGGCTCCAGGTTTCTTAGATTCAACAGGATTAACAGGATTCTTTGGAAGTGACAGGGAAAAATCTTATGGTACTTCTGACCTTTATGTTTTCTCCTACACCAGTCTATTTTCCCTTGACCTCAGTTACCTTCTACCCATTCTTGTCTTCTTACAGCCCTTTGTGTATCACTTGATTTTTGATAGGCTGAGTGTTTGCTTCCCATACTCAAATAGTGTGAGGGATTTCAGCCTTATAGGCAATTTGCAGTTAACAATAATACTTTCTTTCTATTATTAAGAAGTGTCCAATATATATTTGGAATTGCTGAATACATTCATGTTTGGTAGTTTCGTTCATTAGACAGACCAAGATGGGAAATGGTGCTTGTAGGCACAGATTTACTTCAATATCAAATAAACCTCTAAAACATTAATGGTTGGATATAAACTGACCAGGTGAATGCGAATGATAATGTGAGGCGCGACAGGCCAAAGAATAGAACACATAAATGGAGCACCAATTGCCCACAGGAAGCAGAAGGAGCAGATCTCATAATTGGGATGGAAGACATAGTAACCAGGACTCACCATTAGGCCTAAGAGGAAAACAGTTCTAGAAGTGTTTAATTAATGTTGAACTCAATCATTTGGAAGAATGGACAACAGCTTGCTGATTAATGCGACAGTGCTGTAATGAGACCATGCAATTAGAGTAAAGAGTGGTCTTTATTTGTTTTAGCATTACCAAACCAGTGTTTGCTCCATGATACCAATAATGGTGGCTCCCTGACATTGGGGTCTAGTTTAGTTTCAATGCTTCATTGATGACATTACCAGAGTTCGTTATTTCCTTTCTTAGCTACATAAACCTTTCCCACTGTAATTCTGTCTTTAAATGCTATGTGCATTCTTTTCATGCCTACAAAATCTACACTTTCAACATGTCCTCTTTTCTGCAATTATACCTGCTGGCTTTAATCTTTCTGCATATTCCCCAGAATGTATCCTAACTATAATGTCAAGTAAAGCCCATGTGGATTCTACCAACACTATGACAGCTCACCCGTCACATGTTACCTCAATTCAGCATCTTCACATCTTATGGCTTGTGCTTCTCACATGTCCTTATTAGCAAAACTACTTTCTTTCTCTTGTATACCAATTCTTCATCACGTTCTATGCTTCTCCACAGAGACTTGAGACTAATGGACCTGCTTGTCCCACTTCCAAACCACTGAGGCCCAGACTTACAAACGTTTTGTTTTGGGTTTGCATTGCTTTATTAACACAAACTTGATGCAAAGTGTTGAGGTCGTAGTTTTAATTTGCGTTGGATAGTAAGCCAAACTAACGCAAAGTTGCGTAATGAGTTGCTTGTGTTATATTCCATCAAGGAGACATTCCATGGGTGATGCATGGGCATTTCCACACAATCACCCGTGAGATTTGAGAGAAATCCCTATTTGAAAAAAATTGTAGACAGGTATTCGCACCAAAATCCTGTGCCCCATTGAGGCAGGGGCAATGGGGAGAAATGTTGTAATGTCTCCTCGTTCCCACTTTGCATGTATGCTGCATTGTATAGCATACATACAAAGTGGGAAAAGTCTTAAAGCAGGTTTTGTTCTGGAAGGGGGCCCATCCAGTAGAAAACATACGCTTCAAACAATGCATTGTCAGCATTGGCGCATGGCTGCCTAAAGTGAGAGAACAGAGCAGAACAGAGTAGATATGCATCTGTTCCGAACACCCCCTTTCACACAATGAAGCACAGCAACTTTATTTGCTGCCATGTGTAGCGTGACTTCTTGATAAATCTGGGCCTCCAATGTCAAGCACAACATATGCTGCTCGTTGAGAGATACCTCAGATTTTCAGAGCTGAAACACTTCATTTTCGAGGTCACATTCCTTCTATTTTCCTCATTCACAATTTTCTGTACTGCTCTCTTCCTTTTTAGTCTTTTTATTGCACATATTTCTTCAATTCCGCCCCTTAACTTTTTCATACACATGGTTGTATGTTTGACCCCTTCCTCTATAGCAATATCTTTGTTTAATTATTTTTTTAGTAGCATTTTTCGCACTCTTGGACTATTGGTGCAGCTCACAGGTTCATATTTTGTTGGTACATCTGTGAATACATCAAACTGAGACATCTGTAAATAGTACATTTTGTAACACTATGTTATGTTATGTTATGTTAAATTGATTTATTATGCGCACAGCTACTCCAGCCAAGGAGCGTCCCGGCGCAAAGACAAGGAGGAACACAACACAACAGAAACGGGGACGCCTAAGATAGACAACTAAAACAGAAAGGTCTTGATGGCTCTCCGAAAAGAAAGCAGATCGTCTAACTGACGGATTTCAACTGGGAGGGTGTTCCAAATTAGTGCAGCTTTCACGCTGAAGGAACGACCCCCCATCCGACAGAGTCTAAATCTAGGGACCACAGCAAGGGCCTGGCCCTGAGATCGGAGGCTACGAGTGGGGACATAGAAAGAAATAAGATTGGACAGGATTTCAGGGCCTATACCTCTTAATATCTTAAAAGTCAAGCAAAGGACCTTGAAAAGAATACGCTTCCTTACAGGGAGCCAATGCAAAGAGCGAAGGACATTCGCCACCGGGCAAAATCTGGGTAGGCCAACAATGGCTCTGGCCGCAGCATTTTGAACCCGCTGTAGGCGCGTTAACTCAGCCTGATTAGCCCCAGCCAGAAGAGAGCTAGCGTAGTCCAGGCGAGAGATGATAGTAGCCTGGACTACAAGCTGTCTGGTAGGGGCATCAAAGTATTTAAGGACTGGTCTAAGACCTCTTAATAGACCAAAACAACAGGATGCCGTTTTTTTAGTATGTCCTATAAAGGTAAGGCCAGCGTCCAACCAGACCCCAAGATTTTTCACCTCCGACACTGGGGTCGGAGTGGGGCCCAGCTCAGAAGGCCACCACTGATCGCCCCAGAGCTCCACTCCCTTCCCAACAACCATCACCTCTGTTTTTGTGGCATTAAGCTGGAGACAGTTTTCTGTCAGCCAGCAAGCCACCGCCTTCAGTCCGGACTGAAACCTGGGGGCGTCTTGGTGGACATCTCCGCTAAGGGTAACCGCCAGCTGAGTGTCATCGGCATATGAGACCAAAGTAAGGCCCCACTGCCTCGCGACATCAGCCAGCGGTCTCACGTAAAGATTGAACAACGTGGGACTTAGCGAAGACCCTTGCGGAACCCCCATGGCCAGAGGCTGGAAACTGGACGAAAAGGGAGGAATGGCCACACAGAAGGAACGATTGTCCAGGAAGGAGCGGAACCACTGCAGCGCCAGACCACTGACACCGATCTCCTCAAGCCGATGCAGGAGGATGCCATGAGATACAGTGTCGAAGGCGGCGCTGAGATCCAACAATATCAGCGCCGCCGTCTGACCCGCATCCAACCTAGCACGCAGATATTCCACCATTGCGAGGAGAGCGGTCTCCGTGCTGTGACCAGCGCGGAAACCGTTCTGTGTGGGATCAAGGGCGTTGGTCCGGGCTAGATGTTCCGACAGGGCCAGATTGACATGGGCCTCTGTCAACTTTGCCGGCCAAGGTAGCAGCGAGATGGGGCGAAAACTTTCAGGCTTAGACGGGTCTAAGGAGGGTTTTTTGATGATCGGAGACACTACCGCCTGCTTCCATTTAGTTGGAACTACCCCCGACTCTAGAGAGAGGTTGACAAGGGAGCGCACCACAGGGCGCCCCAGAAAGGTCTGGTCTCGAAAGAGAGCAGGCTTTACCGGATCAGATGGAGATCCAGATTTAACTTGCAAAGCAAGTTTGTCAAACCCGTCCGAGGTGAGAGGGGGAAATGAGGGCAGGGCGATCTGACGTAGTGCCTCATTGGAACTTCCCAGCGGAACCCCAATGCTAGGGAAAGTCCGATAGATGGCTTGGACCTTTCCCAAAAAATAGGAAGCCAGGGATTCACAATGGGAAACAGAGCTCTCGGCTAAAGAGATAGTCCGTTTGACCATAAGATCTTTAACTGCTTTGAAGATGGCCTTCGACGGGTTGGTGCTGTTCCGGAATTCTTCAGCATAGAAGGCCGCACGAGCACGACATATGGCCCGGTGATAGAGCTTAACCGAAGCAGCATATGCGGCTTTTAAATCAGCCCCATATGTCTTCCGCCAGGCCCTCTCCGCCCGTCTACAGGCTCCCTTCAAGGCGCGTAAGGCCCCGTCATACCAGGGACTAGACTCGCGAAGGTTGATCTTAGTCGATACAATGGGTATCAAAGCATCCAGAGCCCTAGTAAGCCAGGAGCAAAAGAGATCGTACCCTTCGTCCACATTGTTCAATGGGCCCAAGGGCTCCACCAACAAAAGATGGTGAAAGTCTTCCAACCTGAGTTTGTTCCAAGATCTCCTGAGTACCCGTCTAGCTGAAGAAATGGGAAGAGTCACTGATACGGGACACTGGATAGACACCAGGAAATGGTCAGACCATTCTACTGGGGTAACTGCAGTGACTTTGGCCTCAGTCAAGTTGGTAAAGAAAGGGTCCAAAGTATGTCCCCCGATGTGCGTAGGCTGTGAAACCAGCTGGAACAATTGAAAAGCCTCTAGGTCCAAAGCGATGGCACGAGCTGTCAAACTGGACAGTGTGTTGAAATGCAGATTTAAATCGCCCAGTATAGAAAAGTTGGCGCAGTCAGTGGTCAAAGTGCCGACAGTATCCGAGAAAGCATTTCTAAACAACACATCACTGCCTGGCGGACGATATACCACCATCCCAGACAGTGTAAACTCAGGATTGACAGAGACTTTGAAAGAGGCGCTTTTCACAACCAGCGATCTTAAGGCTGTTCCACACACAGGGAAAACAAGACCTAACTATCAGCGCTATTCCCCCCTCTCTAGATGCTCTATTCAAGGTGTACATCGAATAGCCAGAGGGGCATGCCAGATTGAGAATGGCAGTGTCAGCTTCCTGAAGCCATGTTTCAGTTATAGCCAGGATGTCCGGGGCTTCATCCTCAATGAGATCATACAGATTTTGCTGATGTTTCAAAATCGACCTCACATTCAGGTTCATTATCCGCAAAGAGGGAGAAGAGACCCTGCTATGATGGAAAACAGAGGGAGATTTCCGAGGTAGAGGCATTGGGGGGTCAAGTATCAGGCCATTGCATGGACAACGGTACGGACCACAGAGAGGATGGACAGGCGGGCGTGCACAGCAGCGACTCACCTGGTTGATGGACATCAAGCTCTCCCTAGAATATGTCAGCATGGCAACAGACACGTTGTTAAACTCTCACGAACCCGAGCCAGAGCCCGCCACTACCTCCTACTTTACCACCTTCTCTTACTTACAGTGTACCATGGCGAGGAATTTATTCATTTCTTACTTGATATTAATCTGTGACTGCAAATGTTTTGAGAATCCTCGCTGATCACTAGGTTAGATGTGGTGTGTGGAGTTGGCCTGGGCAGAATTTGCAGGAGTTCCGCTATGTGGAACCCTGCGAAGAGACAAAAGAACTCTAGCAAGCTATGCAAAGTTACGCCAGTGGGCCGGGTGCTTGTCCCACTCTGTAAAAGCAGTGCAAACGGCATCACGCACAGCGCAAGAGGGTGCTGGTTTTTTCTGCCACTCAAGTAGAAGTTCTACTTGAGCAGCAGCTTCCTCAACACAAATGGGAGGTTTCTGAACCTTTGGCGAACGCGAGCAAGGAAAAAACTCCAATCTACAGAGCAGAGTTTTTCGGAACTCCGTGAGCTCCGTGGAGAGAGGAGTGTGAAAAACACTGCAAATTCCATGAATGGAGTAGAGTTCACAGCCTAGGCCTCGTTTGGAGGCTCAAGGTGAAACCCTGAATCCACCCCTTAATGATTACATACTAACATTGCACAAGCTCATCTCCTTAAATCTTGATTACATAGAGGTGGATTTACAAGCAGAGCCAAGTGGGGCAACAAAGTTCAACTGGCTCACCAATCAGGGTTCATTTACTGGGGGTTAATTTGCAGGCTTCTCTTCTGACTGTTATTGTCGACTGCACAGGACCGATGGACAGACATTCCTTTAATGTTGGTTAGCATATTTCTCATTTAGCAGGTCTTGACAGCAGATCTCTGCAAGCTTGGGCCCAGATCTCAACCATGAAGTCAGTGGCAAGTCGTCTCCTGTAAGGTCTACTCGACTCCTCTTCTTCCTCACATTGTAAAGCACTCTAGTTCTAGGTCGATCCTGGTCTAGAATGTAACAGCAACACAGTGACCTACGGGTTCACCAATACCTCTCTAATAGAAGATTAGAGAATATCTTCAGACTTCTAATAGGAACTAAAGTACTGTTTCAGAATTTTCAGAACATATTAAAAGTTTCAGATGCAGAAGATAAAATCAGTGTTCAGTTACAGGGACCATCACTGCTGCAATACAGGTAGCTGTCCAAGTAATTGAAAAGTCATCTTAATAAGCATTCCTTAAATTGAACAGGGCAGAGAAATGGGAACAACAAATGGTTTTGGGTATGTATAGAGTCAACCCCTCAAAGATATTCCTTTTTATGACCATCCCTCCTCATGCCCAGAGGAAGTATGAAGGGGTGTCCAACCGTGCTCAAGCTACCAGGTGGCTTGTTGCTAGGCAGACCTTTTGTTATGTATACATAAAAACTCCAAGCCAGAGAGGAAGATTGTCTCTTGAGGTGCTATGAAGCAGAACCATTGCAGGAAGACAACACAATATAAGGGGAAAGGAGCTGAAATAGCGTTCACTTGGATCTCTGAGTCCCCCATTTTGAGTCACAGTATTGTGTCCTTCCATAATGGCAATAGCTATACAGTTACCATAAAACTATCACAAAATATATATTTCTAGACAATATTACACTGAGAGGAAAGAAAAGTGTCCATGGTGTTATAGATCGATCAGATTCTACTATGAGGGCAGTTAGGGGCCTCGCCTTTGAAGCAGGAAAAAAGGAGAGTCTCCCTGCAATCGATTACCTGATGCCATTAATAGTCAGCCCATATCTGCGTCCTTGTGTAATGAAACTGGTGCTCCGTAAAGTGCTCTGATACCCAATATCTTCGGGTCTAGTTTGCGCTATATAATACTCTAAAAAAAAAAATTCTAGATGTGAGGGAGATGACAGGCAGTGTCTACCTTGCACTAGGGCTTCCCCAGGAGCTCTTCTAGAAGTATCAGTTACAGAAAACATGGAGAGCACATCCCAGGGGGCTTGATATTGGAGTCCACTGGGAAAGAGGAAAGATAGCAAGTAAGGGAGGAAACAGAAAATGGAGGCAGCATAGCACAGATCATGTGCTATGAGGGATATCAGCCCAATGCCCACCAACCCCTTTAAGTCCAAGATTCCTTTGGAACCACAACATATTAAATTCTCCTTAGAACTCCAGGTCACACCTGTGTCCATTTACCCCTTGTCAACTCACTTACAATGTGCAGGGTGCACAGTGCAGCCATGGTGTGCAGAGGAATATGAAAATGCACATAATTCATAGATTCCCACACTTCTCAGTGGCAGAATACTCCCGGTCCGTCTGGTCGCCATCCCCAGGAAAATCTTTGAAAAGATTTCAAGTCAGACTCCCGCTGTAATCAATTGCCTTTCCAAATTATTAGCATGCCCAACCCACCCTGCTTAATCGTCAGTGTGTTTATATATCCCTTTTCAATAGTTATATGTGAAGCACTTGAGATGGGTATGTTTAACGACTTGTCAATTTAAAAAAAAAAAAAATAACAATAAAAACATGAAGACTTGAGACACTTAACTGAACAAATTAAACATCGGATTTCCCTCCTGTTCAATTTAACAGCTAGATGCAGAAGTGTGCCAGGCTCCACCTTGCTTTCAAGTCTCTGTATAATATATGCTGCAATAGGCTACCAAGATCACACTATCATAAAAGTATCTACTCCACATATTGATCTCCTAGACCAACATCTCCTGCCATTTTTTATGTCTCACCTTGGCAGGGCATGCGCTGTATGCGCTGTCTCAGCGAGACCTAAAGTAATCTGTATGTTGTGTTAAATTTATTGTTATTTGTCTTTTTGCTTGCTATTGGCTCAGTTGTATTCGTGTTGTTGGTATCTCTTTTTCTGTTGGCTGTTGGTGATTTCCTAACTTCCGTGTAGTCCCAATACAGAGGCGCCTAACTACTGTGTTATTTCACTCTGCTTGCACTTCTTTGAGTGCCATCTGTTTCAGTAGCATCTGTTTTGCACGCTGCAGTCTTCCTTTGTAATTGGAGACTACAGTTAACTTACGCTGCTGGCGCTCGCATTTCTACATCTGGCAGCTTCCTGCCCTAACCCGACACTATTTATTTATTTAAATTTAATATACATGAGATATCAGTTTATTTATTTATAATTAAATGATGCCACCGACGCTCGAACCCTGTTCCCCTGCTCCAAAGTCAGCAGCGTTATATGTTGAGCCACCTCCTCGCACCGTTTGTTTCTTTTGGTTTCAAACGTGTTATTTCTTTCCCCTCCCACCCACCACGTCTCCTTGTTGCTGCCCACCTTTGTCCCTCTGCTGCTCGCGCTGTGATTTACAGTGTGACCGGCACATGTCCAGCGTTTTAGATTAAATTATTTATGCGGAGAGAGTCGGCCAGGTCTGTCTCTACGGAATTGTTTTATGTCCGAAGTGCTTCCCCATTAACCTAAGGCCTCAGCCTCTGCTCAGACCGGGTGTGCCTGAGTCAGTTTCATGCTCTGATCGAGCGTGCACTACACCTTACCGCTGGGGCTCAAGCAGGGACCTCCTTGCAGGCTCCCGTGTTTATTGTGCATTCATTAGTGCCCCCGGGGCGAAACCAGGCATCCTCATCCGTGTGGCTTTGTGGTGCAGAGGGATTCCCTTAGACCTATGTGCATGTCTACGTATACGTGTTTGCCAGCCCCCCCGCCGAACCTGCCTTTCCTATCTCATCTTGTCTCTCGGGCCCACACCTGGACATCGGCACCAAGGACTCCGGTATGTGAAGCCCGTCCCTTTTGTGTGAGTTTGTTTTAGTGCATTCTTTTTTTGCTGAAAGCCTGGCCACTGCTCAGACCGGGTGTGCCTGAGTCAGTTTGACGCTCCTGTCGAGCGCGCACTACACCTTACCGCTGGGGCACAAGCAGGGACCTCCATGCCGGCTCCCGTGTTTATTGTGCATTCGTTAGTGCCCCCGGGGCAAAAGTAGGCATCCACATCCGTGTGGCTTTGTGGTGCAGAGGGATTCCCTTAGACCTATGCGCATGTCTACGTGTACATGTTTACCAGCCCTCCGCCGAGCCTGCCTTTCCTATCTAATCTCGTCTCTCGGGCCCACAGCTGGACATCGGCACCAAGGACTCCGGTATGTGAAGACCGTCCCTTTCGTGTGAGTTTGCTTTAGTGTATTCTTTTTTTGCTGAAAGCCTACAGAAGCTGCTCACCAGCCAGCCTCGTGTTTCATAGAAGGTTTTCTGATCCAAGCTGGATTTTTTTATCATGACAAGGGAGGTAATCTGCATTGTCCCAATAATGTGCATGGCGCTGTGTCAAATCTGTGTTAAATGTATGCTCAGTGCTTTAAATGGGGAAAAATAAGTGCAGGTACTCATCAAATTGAGCTATGGGCGTGACTAGTGGGCGGGGCTAGAGGCAGGACGAAACATGGTGATAGACATTCCTATGGAGTATTCATTTTGCCCTTACATTTCTGTTGATAGTAGTTTTAAGCTTCCCATATCTGCAGTTTAACATCTGGATATGCTAATAGAGGGTGGTGTGAAGATCTGCTGCGAACAGGCCCTAAATCATAATAGAAGGAACGTTTAAATGAATGCAAACCATCAACAGCACTATTCAGGCTAAAATTGTGTGCCTCAGAACAACAGAGACTTTAGAATAGCAGCATTACTAATGAGTTCTACACCAGTAGCAGGACATATCAAAACATGTGAGTAATGTTTCAATATACACAAAATGTGTTAACTCATTGCACAAAATGAAGGCCAAACACAATATGTTAATCTTTCCTTGTTTTGCAATATTTGCAGCTTCTTACTACCACACTGTTCTTACTTGGTTGCATTTTGGCACAATACCTATATATTCTAGAGTGCAAACACACATTCACACATTATAATGCCGAGATGCACATACAAAAGCATTCCACGCATTTCTCTTAAACTACCTCCTGAGTGTCCTGATTCTCTTCCTGTCTGAGCTCCACACGCACACACATACTTTCAAAAACGTTTCAGTTGAGGTTATTCCTGCGTTACTTCACAGCAAGGACAGTGTGAATGTGCTTGACAAAGCAGGGCCTGAATGGGCCTGCTCTATCAAACACAGCAGGACGGTGACATTTTCAACACCCGGGCATCCCTTGCATAACGCAAATGAACCGCTGCTGAATGTTTCCACAGTGACTAAGCTCAGAGCTAGGGAGGCGCTTTGGTTGTTAGAATGCTGTACAGATCTGCTCCGCTACGATACCCTCGAGCTCACCAGCACCAGCATCAGTGACCTTACCTTCATGAGTACCGGTACTCTCCTTGGCAGTGGAGAAGTGCCGGTACTCAGATCGGTAAAAATAAGAAGTGCCGGTACTCAGTACCGGTGAGTACCGGCCCATTTAAAGCACTGTGTATGCTGTGTCGGGGGCATCTTCCATATCTCAGCTGCTCGGTCCTGTGTAAAAAAGCACACCCCTTTGTTGAACAAACGGGACAAAAGTCAGCAGCGCCATAAAAGACATCACTGATGTTATCTGCCACACTTGTGTTAAAGCTGCTCTTTCATAAAAACATTATTTTTACTCTGCTCATACGCCGTCCTACACCACCCCGTTTTTAAAAGTCCTGGTACTATTAAAAGTTAAACTAAGTGCGAGAAAACAGTGTAATGCGGGACAGAAGCCAGGAAGATATCCCGGACAATGTGGGAGCGTGTATGATGAGAGCTTGCACGGTCGCACCCTCTTCCTGGGAAGTGCTGGTTTAAGTTTGCCCGTCACCAGCTGTGGTGCAGTCTCACTGGCAGCAACATTTGGTGGTTTTCATGTCTTCTGCTTGAGGCTGACTTGGGGCCAGAAATAAAACTGTACCCTATGGCCAAGCTCTTCCTCCTCCTCCTCACAGCGCTTCAAAGCCAAAAGACAGGAGGGGCTGAGACCACTGCCCGCTGGCAGCATGCTGTGTGGAAGCGCTGCCCTCACCCTTTTCAGCCTGGGGCTTGCTTAATCTGTAGTCACGCCCAGCAGAGTGCTAGGTTTTATTTTTGCTGTTCCCCGTTTCGATGGACAGCATCCATCTGGAGAGTGTCACCCCCTTCTCGCAACCTGTTGAGCCCAAGGTGATCATCTGACTTGAGCACGGCTCTGCCCATCTCATGGCTTCCAGAGACAAGCATTTGGAATGCAATAGGTCTCGCATTTACACATGTTTAAGCTATTGGCATTGTAAATGACAATGCTTTTTATTTATGTTTTAAAAACCAACACATAAATAAAAGGCACTGTCATTTACAGTGCCAATAGCTCAAACTCTCGTAAATGCGAGACCTATTGCATTGTAAATACTTGTTCTGTCCTTTCGAGCACCACAGAATCACGAGCATACTGCAGAAACACTTTAGGAAGTGACACAATCTAGTGTGTTAAGAGCAATGCACTTCTAAATTATGCTAATCCCTGAGAGGCTGCCGCACTGGCCTAGGACTGCTGATGATCTACCAATAACGATATTTATATCGGCCTGCAGAGGGATCTTTTGGGCTGAAAAATCCATGTCGATTAGCAGAGAAATCAAATTATCTTTCCTATCTGATTTCATTCTGACAGCTCAGCTACCTAGTCTTAAAAAATGAACTGACATCACATTAAGGGAAAAACATCCTCAGCTAAAGAGAGCAAGGCGGCAAATGCACCATAAATAATTCAGAATCTCAGTGCATACGGAATGTTTTTGCAACAGAGCAGCGTGGGCGGATGTGTCTGAAAATTCATGCAATGAGAAAGCGTGGGACCGTTATTGCGGGGATCATGTCTTTATTTATTATTGCACGGCATTCATCCGCGCTGTGCTGCAAGGAGTGCATGGGCCACAGGAAGCCCTGCACATTGAATGACGCACCTGTCGAGGAGCAGAACACTTTGGAATGTGTCGCAGAAGCCCCCCCTTAACACAGGGGCACTGGAGGAATGCACGGAAATACTTTATTTAGTTCAAATTACAGCTCATGGCCAAAAGATGTCTTAGCAGAAACACTATTTCTAATGACCTCTTTTCATTTTCTGAATGTGACAATAGCTAGACAGTCAGCAGGCCTACTTTGACCCTGGGGTGGATTAGGAAGGCGGGTGGGCACTCGGGCAATGGGGATGGACCGGTGTCTGAGATGCAGCTGTGGGCGCTTTTCTGGGCGGCATGGAAGTCGATTTGGCTGTGTCTGTGCTGTTCAGATGTTGCCAGTGGCCCAGTGGGGGCTTCAGAGGCTTCACCTGGGCAGATGGGCTTCTATTACCTCCCTTTTACCAAAGGGTGGAGGGGGTCATTCCCATTCTCTTGCTGGGGCGGCCCATTAATGTATGCAGATTGAGCAAGGGCAGGGGGCCTGGGCAGAAGTGGCCTCTCTTACATTGAGGTGTGGTTCACCAGTGTGAACTAATCCGTGCACAAAGAGTCCTGGCAGTATTTGCAGTGACGTTGTAGACAACCCTCCCCCTTCTTTTCATAATACTTAAAGCCTTGAAACAGAGTTTTGCTAGGAGAAGCAATCCGCAAATGTGGGCCACTTTTTTTTAGGGTGCCTGGGCCTGTTTTGGATTCCAATCCAACCCTGCTTTGACCCAATAAAGAGCGCTGTTTGAGTGTTCAGGTGTCATGCCTCAATGAGTAGGCATATTCCTGTTTTTTGGCTCCAGTGTAAGACAAAGACCCAAATCAGCATGTTTGTCTTCACCTACCCGGAATACCACACCATAGTTAACAGTTGCTATGTGGTGATGGAAGGCAGATGTAAAAAATGTTTATCGAAGAATACAACTAGAAAAATGTCACCTGGCTAAACATTTGATGTATTGCTCCAGTGACAGAATGGCATCAGATGTTCCCATATATCAAATCACCGCTGAAAGTTTATGATGAATACCCAAGGATATGGGCACTTTGTTTTAATCCCAGGCAAAACTCAAAACTAATCTGCATTTATATGTCCTGCAATGAACATCTGATGATACCTGGGATAATCCTGCAGCTGCGTTCTTCCTCTGCTGCTTAAATCATGAGAGTTAATCGATTTGACTGCCAGTATCAGTGTTTGAAGTGTATTGGCTCTGAAAATGGTTGCTGAGATGTTTAATGTGAAGGGACAGATAAAGGGCCTGAAAAGAGCTGCAAGGGACGGCTTCAAGGATGAAAGTTTGGCTACTTTTCTGACAGAAGGGGTGAGCCAGACCAACCTTGCAAACATGGCTTTAGTACTCACCAAACAATTTAACATAATGGTCTGCTCAACATTGTCATGCGCAATTAATAAATCTCAACACTCAAGGGCACTAACATACCATAATTCACTTCCTGCTTTCTGTGACTATGGTGTGTTCATGGGAAATGTAGTATTTTGAAATTAACGTTCTTATTGGCTGCTGTAAAAATTGAAGTAAAGAGAGAGAAGCATTATCCTTGCCTCTGTGTCCGTAATAGAATTGAAAATTCTTATTGCGCATGCCAGAATTAATTTTTCCTGCCTACAAGAGTCCATGTCAGATGTCAAAACATGTTCTGTCTATCTTCTAGGCCAAGAGTTAGCCTCATTTATATCTTGTCACTTAAGTTATAACTATAAGTTAATGAATGAACTGGACCATCACAGGTATGATATCACTACAATGATGAGGGACCACTACAAAACATTTACCACTACGAGGTAAGTTACACTGTAGTAAGTAGCAATGTATTATTCTTACAACGCATTTAACCCCTTCTGTGCCACGCCCTTTCCCCCTCCTGTGCCGGGCGTTTCCCACGCGGGTGGGTTTCATGACACAGCGCGACCGTGCTCCATGACGAGACTATCTCGTCATGGGCACCGAAGAGGTTAAGACTGTAAGGGTAAGTGGGCGATTGACTGGTGGTGTTTTGCGGTAGTGGAGGGGTTGGGGATAGGATGAGCTTAGGGTTAGCTGAGGGTTAAGGGATGGTTAATGTATATGGTAAGTAAGGGCCAAATGTACTACCTCTAGAATTAGTGACTCGCAATTTGCGCAAAATTGTGACTCCCAAATTGCGAGTTGCTGATTCTAATGTACATAGAAATTGGGCCCCAAATTGCAAATCGCCAATGACTCACATCGCAATTAGCGAGGAGGCTAATTACGATTCGGTCATTTGTCTATAATAGCGAAAGTGGCAGGAAAATGTGATTTGCATTCAATTTTCAATTTCAATTTATAATCTTTATTCGGTTCTTAAAAAGACACCATAAAAGCACAAATACAATATAAATATACGCAAGTTAAAAAACACAGCAAATGATAATCAAGTTAAAAAAAAAAAAAAAAAAATATATAAATATTTAAAATTTCTGTACTCAAGTAGAGGGCCAGGGGATTTATAAAATTTTGAATGTTCAGATCACGTTTGGGGACCAATATCTCTGGTATTCCTCAATCTGGTTGCAATTCGAATAAAGTTTATCGTGCAAAACAGGGTGTAAGCGTCCTCCGCTTCCTGTAAGAATCTCAGAGCCAATTTTGCATGTTTGAATTTTAGCTCTTTCAGGATTCCCACCAGGAACTTGCGTCTTGGCATTGTATAAAAAGGACACAGTAAAACAAAATGAAGGGTATCCTGCGGAGATCTAAGATCGCAGCCGCAGGTACCCTTCTCCTCTATTGTATGAGTGAACCCAGATGGCACTGCAAGGATATGGTGTAACATGTTAAATCTGAAGCGGGTCATGAGGTAGCGATCCTGCGCGTTGTACATGACCCTCAGATAGGGTTCCATCCCTTGCTTCGCAGTGAGGTCGTTGTACAAGTGATTAGTGGCTTTGTGCTTCTCCTTTTCAGCCCTTGACGTTTTCAGATGTGTAAGAAAAAGTTTTTTCACCAGGGTCTTACTCTCCCGGGACAGAGAGTGTGGGGCTAAAAAGTATTGTGGGCAGCCAATCTCTGTTAACGACTTCTTAACAAATTTCAGCCAAGGGATTTCGTGTCCTTTATCTCTTTTGAGGCAGTCCTCGATAATCTGTCTCGTAAGGGCCGCCTCAGGGTTGGTCCATGCTTTCACCCATGCCAGGAGGGGTTTGGATTTAATTTTATCCTCTAAAAATGGTTCTCCTACCTCTTCATGTATGATGTGGGCCGAAACGCTCTGTGGGACTTTTAATATTCTTCGTAAGAATTTATTTTCTTCAGTCTGGAGCGGCTGTACTTTTTTGCCCAGAAAGCCCCACACTTCTGCCCCGTAGCTTACTTTCGCACAACAGATGGATCTGTATAAGGTCATAATTTGATCGGGGGACCATTTCCCTAATCTATGCCCATACCCCATGATTGCCCCAACTGCACTTGCCAGTTTGGTAGAGTGCTTCTCAATCAGGGGTTTGAACGATAAGGCGTAATCAAATAGCACCCCCAAGTATGTAAAAGACTTGACCTGATCTATTTTGTGTGACCCAATGTTGTAGGTAAATGTTCCTTTTATGGATTTCCCCGATGACATAATGTAGGACTTTTCTAGATTTGTGGCCAGGTCCAGTTTCTCCATAAAATTGACAAACCCGTCAATTAATTTTTGCAGTCCCAATGGTGTTCTAGAGAGCAGGACCGCGTCATCGGCGTAGAGTAGTACGGGCACTGCTCGATGACCAATTTGGGGTGAGTCAACTTTGAGCTTGAGGAGATCCTTTTCCAAAGCGTTGATATAAATAGAGAAAAGGAAGGGCGCAAGGATGCATCCCTGTCTGACTCCACTATTACAGGTAAAGGGATCGGTCTTATTGCCTTCCTGACTGTACCTTACACTTGCAGAGGTGTTCCGATGTAGGTTTTGTAGAGTGTCGACTAGGGATTGGTCCACACCTAGCTCCTTTAGCATGGCCCAGAGCTTTCTCCTGTTTACGCGGTCAAAGGCCGCAGAAAGGTCCATAAACCCCATGTGTATTGGCCCCCTCCCGGCGATGGTATATTTTGCAATCAGGAGGTATAGATTTAGGCATTGATCGGTGGTAGATCTGCCTTTCCTGAAGCCGTATTGAATTTCTGAGAGGATTTGTTGCTCCTCTGCCCAATCTTGCAATCTCGATAGGATGACTCGCCCCAAGACCTTAGCTGACACATCAATGAGGGAAATGGGTCGATAGCATTGGGGGTCATCACGGTTGCCTTTTTTGTAAATGGGGACTATGGTCGCCGTTGACCAGGACTGGGGGAGGCCTACCTCACCTGCCTCATTTAACACCCTCATCAGTAACGGAGCCCATAGTTCAGGTCTACTTAGGAATAGATCTGGTGGAATTCCGTCCGGGCCCGCGGCTTTGTTTTTGCTGAGCCCGGTGATTCCTAATTCGACCTCCTTCAAGGTGAACTTTAGCTTTACAGGCCGGTGGGCCTCCGCTGACTCCTCCTGGGGTTCCTTGTTTGAATGGTTATATAAGCCCTGGAAGTGTTTCTGCCATTGTTCCGGCAGAATGGTATTCATAATTTTGGGAGCCCCTTGATCCTGAAAGAGGGGGGCATTAATCACTTTCCAAAAGGCGATAGAATCTTTTCTTTCTGCGGCGTCCCTTAAGTCTTCCCCGGCCTGATTTTGTATGCTTTGCTTGCGAGCCTTCAGAGCTTTTTTATATTCAGCTCTGTTCCGTGCCACCTTCATTTTATCCCTTGGTTGGGCATGAAGACTATCCTTCAGGTTTTTCAGCGCCTTTGTACAATTTGAATCAAACCAACGGGGGTTTAGGGGCATTTTGTTTTTAGTTCCTGGGGTATATAAGGAGTTACTTACAACCTGTGCGATTTCTTCAAATGCCTTCACCACCTCAGCTCCAGTTACACAGAGGTCGAGACATTTATCAATTGCTGCTGGGGCTTCGGAAAATAGTTTTTTATAAAAACTGTCCGCATCAATTTTGGCCCATTTAATTCTTCTGCCCTGGTCGACTACTCTTTCTGTAATGGCAGGTTTCTTTTGAGATGGAAAAACGAAACCCTCCATTTTAATGATTACCGGGTTGTGATCACTGAAACTACTGGCCTCTATAATGATTGTACTAATACTTCTTTTTAGATTGGGAGAGACTAGTGCGAAATCAATGTAAGAGTGACAACCTCTTCCTTTAAATGTTGGAGTTAACTCTCCTTTGTCGTTGAGTGTGGCGAGATCTAGGATTTGTATTAGGTTGTACCTTTTCATAAGTCTTTCCAAACCCCAGCCCTCAGTTGAATGGGTGAAGTGAGGGCCTTTCACGATCGTACATCTAGACCAGTCGTTGTTAAATGGCATTAGTTTCTCACAGAGGTGACAATTAAAATCTCCCATTAGTATTATATCCGTGATGTTTGGTGTCATGGTTAAAAAGCTCAAACAGTTTTCTAATTCATTTATGGCTATTCCCTTCTCCGTTATAGCCGGTGCATTGTACCAGTTCATAAGCAGAAATGTTAGACTTGGTGAAGTGAACCTTAATACTTGGAGGTTGGCTGTGACCCATTTAGTGTTGGACCAGGTGCCCTTGATGTCTAAATTGACATAGATCGCGAGCCCCCCACTTGCTCTCCCCGAGGTGGCTTTTTTTGCAGGGACAAAAAAGCCTTTGTAGCCTTCCAGGCTGTAAGCATGTGATTCAGTGGCCCAGGTCTCTTGCAGGCACAAGATGTGAAATTTACTTATATAGCTGCGCCAGTCCTGAGATGCGAACTTGGCCGCTAGCCCTGCAATATTCCAGGTAGCTATTAATAGGTTGTCATGAATCGTGACCTTGGGTGTTCTTTTTCCCTTGCCTAGCAGAAGCTTTGATAGGCTATCCGTTGCGGGAGCAACAACCCGGCTTAGTTGCGGCCTGTAGGGGGTAGCGATTCTTCTGTGGGTGAGATGGGAATTGTCTAATGAGGGATTTATCCACTCCCCTCTACCCCGGTTAGTGATCAATGGTGTGTTGCTGCCTCCTATGGATTGCACAGGATCCGGAACGTCAATTTGGCCCTGGTCGCCTCCATCTTTTATCCCTGTAGATGGTAGGGTGGGCTCCTTCCTATGTTTAATTTTTGAAAATGAGCGGTCCAGTCTCAGTCAGTCCACCCCTTCAAGTGTACTGAACCTATTCCAGTGAGCGTACTGTGTAATGGGGGAATCATAAATTGGGAATACAGAATTTGGCCTTTGCCATTGCAGTAGGCCGGGTTGAGAACCCAAGTGCGATATTCTGTCAGGGCCAGTATTCGGCCTGGGCCTTTGGGGTGCGAAGGGGTAGAAGTAGGATAGGCGAACCGGGTGGATTTGTGAACTTATGTGACTCGGGGGGCGTTACAGATGAAATTCACGGCCGCCCTGTCTCTAAAGTTGACTGTAATGATATCCCCTGCGATGGTCTTAATGCCTTTGCCAATCCACTCACCCCTTCTCACTGCAAGGATTTCCCCGTGGATGTTAGGGGGCAAGGGTCGATGTGTTTGCAGCCACTGTATGCATTTATTTTTTAATTCAGTCTGTGATTCCCGTTGGCCCTCCTTTAAAGGGGGAATTCCTGTTAGGACGACTACAAGGGGCAGAGCCTCAGGCGGAAGATTGATAGTCTTGAAGCATGTTGCAGTGTTCTTATCGTCAGAGGTTGACGCTATAGCACGCCGTGGAGACTTAGGAACCGCCTTATGGATTAGGGCCTTGTTCTTTTCCATCGTTTGTAAAGATGCGGATGGAGGTTTGTTATTGCCCATGGGTATTTGATTTTTATTTTTGCCTGCTTGCGGGGTAGAGACAACCTTTTGTTTTTCCTGGGCTCCTTTCTGCGGGACACTGGTGTTATTTAGTTTGTCCCCCCATTGATTACTAGAGAGGCCTTATCTCTTGGTGGGCTACTTAATGTAGGGTCCTTTCGATTTGTCAAATCCCGTTCCTGCAC
Source organism: Triturus cristatus (assembly GCF_964204655.1). Classification (NCBI taxonomy): domain Eukaryota; kingdom Metazoa; phylum Chordata; class Amphibia; order Caudata; family Salamandridae; genus Triturus; species Triturus cristatus. The sequence continues at coordinate 335,001,603 of NC_140594.1, read as the reverse complement.
AGGATAGGTTTTCGGGCTGATCCCCTTATTATTGACCAATGAGGTCAGTCTATCAATTTTTGATATGAGGGGTTTTAACAGCACCGAGATAGAGTGCTCCAGGTCTAATTTAAGATCCGCCACCATGTTGGTTATCCAGCATGGTATTCCCGGTGTGGATGGGTTTATGGGCGTGATCAAGTTGTGGTTACTGGGTTTGACGTGACCTTTTTTCCTCACTTGTTTGTGGACTTCCTTATTCAACATTGTTTCCGCGAGGGATATGTCGTTATCATGAGTATTTATTTGAGTGCTTGTTTGTGCACCATGTCTAGCCCTACTGATTTCGGCGGGTGGCTGGGCGCAAGGAAGGTCAACAAAAGATGGTGGGGTAATGGGCCGGCTAGTATCCATCTCCTCTACCAAGTCTTTGGAAGCTTCTGACAGGTTAATCAATGAATCCTGGGTGTCTTGAATGATAGTTACCGGGGGTAAGGACATTCTTCTCTCGGTGTTGGCTATGGCATCGGAAACCGCCCCTATAGTCCGTTTGAGCATCTTGTCAATAGCAGTAAAAGTCGGTAGTGGAGATGAATGAACCGATTTGGTTTTTGAGCTCGACCTTAGGGTAGGCATCCTTGTTTTCTTGGTAGGTTTCCTCATTACGACGAGTGCTATATTAGATGGTAACGGGCAGATATAAATTGTGTCAAGGGAATGGCCAGTGATCCAACTGGCTGTCGAGGAACTAATAGCAGTATATTATTAATGGGGGGGCAGTTTTAAGGGGCTGGCCCAGCCCAGCCTCTTCTGGCCCCTGAGGGCCACAGAGGGCCCGCCCTTTGCCCGGGCTTCGCTCGGCGTCCCGCTCGCGTCCCGCTAAGCGTTACCGCGCTTTGTTTGTAGGGGGTGTTGCGGCCGGGGGCGTGGCTTGCTGGGGGTGCGGCCGTACACACCTGTGCGGCGCAGGGGCTCCTGGTCTCTGTGGTCCCTGCTTCACTCGCCCCAATTGCCTTGCACGATGGTTTCTTCCTCCCGGGTGCTGGATGCTAAGTTTACACCTGCTGCCTCAACCCCACACCTGAGCGCCGCGCAGCGGCACCCGCGAAGCGGGTGCTGCAAGCTGTTGACGCGGAACTCAGGCGGTCAGTCCCTCCTGGGATACGGGGAGGCTGCGAGCGCCAGTAGCGGTTTCCTTTGGTGAGTAAGTCCCACTGAGCTCTGGGAGGGTTCGCTTTTCTACAGCGCTTGGACGGCCGGGGGCGTGGCTTGCTGGGGGTGCGGCCGTACACACCTGTGCGGCGCAGGGGCTCCTGGTCTCTGTGGTCCCTGCTTCACTCGCCCCAATTGCCTTGCACGATGGTTTCTTCCTCCCGGGTGCTGGATGCTAAGTTTACACCTGCTGCCTCAACCCCACACCTGAGCGCCGCGCAGCGGCACCCGCGAAGCGGGTGCTGCAAGCTGTTGACGCGGAACTCAGGCGGTCAGTCCCTCCTGGGATACGGGGAGGCTGCGAGCGCCAGTAGCGGTTTCCTTTGGTGAGTAAGTCCCACTGAGCTCTGGGAGGGTTCGCTTTTCTACAGCGCTTGGACGGCCGGGGGCGTGGCTTGCTGGGGGTGCGGCCGTACACACCTGTGCGGCGCAGGGGCTCCTGGTCTCTCTGGTCCCTGCTTCACTCGCCCCAATTGCCTTGCACGATGGTTTCTTCCTCCCGGGTGCTGGATGCTAAGTTTACACCTGCTGCCTCAACCCCACACCTGAGCGCCGCGCAGCGGCACCCGCGAAGCGGGTGCTGCAAGCTGTTGACGCGGAACTCAGGCGGTCAGTCCCTCCTGGGATACGGGGAGGCTGCGAGCGCCAGTAGCGGTTTCCTTTGGTGAGTAAGTCCCCACATTCACAATAAGTGACCATGGCAGAAAAGTGCATTTTACAGTCGCTCAAAGTGACCACGGTTTAAAAACCTGCAGAATCACTTCCTAGGACAGCAGAAGGACCCTAAAACCAGACGTGGAGTCCCATGAGGATCCCGATCAGCAGTCAGAGTGCATGGTAAGGTGCAACAGCACAGACCTACTCTATAGGCAGGCTCCAAACCTACAACCAAAATGGCCAGCAAGCAGAGTGGGAAGGCAGCAAGGGAGCGCAAGCTCAAATTTTCAGAGAGGGGACTGTACATCCTCATTGAAGAATGCTGGAACAAACATAAGCAGCATTTTGGCTGTGCACCTCAGACTGTCCCTGAGTTTGGTCAACAGGTCCATTGATGAAATAAAGAAAAGGTGGTATGACCTGCACTCCAGGGACAAGGAGAGGGTGGATGAACGGTTGTGTGATGTCTAGAGAACAGGAGGAGATCCATCCAATGCCACCGAACCATCAACTGCAGAAACAATGATGGAGAGAGAGGCAGTGGTTGGCTTTGGGACCCTCGACACATCTCAACCCCCACCAGCCTGGGTAAGTGTAAAATGTGTACCATATCAACCCTGTTTTCCACATGCATGCCACACACCCTCACCCAAATACAATTTACGTGACCCAAAAGTTACAGCTGATGCATTATGGAAAACGTAGACAGTGACATGAATAGTACAGTTAACGTCTGACATAAGCTGAAAATATAGTACAACCACTGAGAGAGTGTCTCACACATTATTTTTGTTTGCCTCCCTTTTTTGCCAACATAGATACACCTCTGGGAGGAGAGGAACGGTCTGATGATGCAGGCGAAGACCAGAAGCAGGGCCAGATGGAGTAAGAGCAGGATGGGGCTACAGGGAGTGAGCCAATTTGCTCCAATGTCTAGGCTAGTGCTGCATCCCGTTCCCCACAGGGTCCAGTGATACATGCCTCAGCATTCCACCAGCCAGTCACAGTCCAATGCAGTCCTATCCCCAGGGTCTGGCTGCTGCGCTTGTGAGAAGTTGGCCTGGTATATGCTGTCCACTAGTTATTATGGGCACCCTGTACCATTCCAAACAACCCCTTATTGGTTATAGGTAAAAGACAACCTTTATTGAAAGCTATCTTAGTGGTAGCTATGGAGTGCAGCCTTCAGGCTAAGTCTTGAAGGAATGTAAAGCAGCTTGTTTTACCAGTCTATAATCTCTTGAGTTCCTTAATGAAAGATATCCACGCCAGGTATGAATATAAAATATATGCATTTATTACTAAACACACCCTCCTAGTCTCTTTATGAGACTAAAGGTCAAAACACATAAGTTACACTTCAATATTCACAGTAAAATAGCACAAATACACGTCAGGCCCTAGGGGCGAGCCAAACCATATACTAAAATAGTGGTATAAGAACCACGACTTAACTAGACACAAGGCCTAGAGCCTGTAGAATCGCTGGGACCCTAAGGAACCACTGAAGGTAGTGACACAGGGGACCCACGGGGGCCGTGTGCAGTGTGTGAACACAGTCATGAGCTCCCGTTAGCCTCTATGGGGAAAGTTGCAGTTAGATTTTTAAAGAGTAGGGACACTTAGAATTGAGTCAGGACCAAACCATTTTGGACTTAGGAAGTTCTAGGGCTAGCACCCACGGGAGCACTGGAGTACTTGTGTTACCTCAGCCAGGGAAGCCGAGTGCACAGTTGTCTTTTAGTGTCATGTCGGGTCGTGTCGTCGATTTCAATGGGAGCTGGCGAAGAAGTGCTGCTGCCGTGAAGATGCGAAGTGTCCAAAGAGATCCAAGCCTGGATCGAAGATGAGAAGAACCTGAAAGCAGAGGGGGCAGAGTCTGGGTCACTAGCCAGTGACCAGGAAGACAATAGGCAGATGCCCACCGATGTCGGGTGATTTCAGGTGAAGAAGGTGAAGCTTGACTCTTCAGCAACGAGGACCAAGAGGTATCGAGGACAGCCAGGAGCTGGATTTGAGCTTTCCCACAAAGGATGTCGAGTGCTGGAGTGTCGGTGCCCAGATTGGACACAACAAGCCTTGGCAAAAGCAACCCACACAAAAACAAGAAAGATGCTTTGGTGCAGACTAGCAAGGTCTGAGGGACTCACCACTTGGTTGGGAGTTAGGGCACGGCTGGAGCAACCAGGGAAGCCCAAGGAAATACAAAGTTACCCCCTCAGGGACCCACCAGTCAATGGACCAGGGATCGCAAAGGGACCTCAAGACAAAACACAAAATGACAGCCCACGGGTCACTCGGAATGACCAGGCCGACAATCTTTGGTGGGTTCAGTGCTCGAGGTAGGGGCTACAAGTTAACCCAAGCACGACTTCAAAAGATGTCGAGAAGTCAATGCACTTTTCAGAAATGCACAGTGACCAGGAGTTCCAGTTCAACGCTACTCAAGAGGGCTGTGGGTCTCAGCTTTGCTGGAGACTCGGGTCGGCCTGTGAGATGTCTGGAAATCCTCTTCCTGGGCTGCAAATACTTCAGAGTCTGGCGGGAGCTTCGGAAATGCAGACCGACAAATTGCTTTGTTGGTGCCTGCCAAGCAGGGGAGTCACTACTTGACCCCAAGGGAGATTTCTTCAGTCCTTCAGTCTTGAGTACAGCGTTGAAGGTCCAGGATTCAGCTTCAAAGTTTCAGCCAGGGATATCTAAAGTTCTGGTTACAGAGGTTCCTTACTTACACCTAAGGAAGGGGTTGGACTAGCTCTGGGGACCCACCAGTATCATGCCAGAGCAGGGGCTGGAAGCCCCTGGACTGGTTTGAGCTGGACTATGCACAGATACACCAAATGTGCCCCTAGTGCAGGACTTCAAAGCACTCAGAGAGTGTTCCCACCCAGCCCCAATACACATTAGCCTGTCTGGGAGGTGGTTACTCCTCCCTGTGACAGGAAACCTATTGTCCAGGCCTCCCCTGCCGGAGTTTCGGTCAGCAGCAGGAGGCCAAACCCGTGTCTGTGTCTGCAGCATCCATTTTGTGATGCCAGGGCTCTGTTAAGTTTCTACCGGGTAACCCAGTACTGTCATGTCTCTCCCTCTAGAAGGGTGGAATTCTACCCCCACCGCCAGAACTGGCAGGGAGGTAGGATTCCAAAGTGTTTGACACCAAACACAACATGTTACTGTGCAGCCATCCCAAAGTTAACATTTACCGCGAGGTTATAATGCACTTAAGAGTATATGGTCAGGCTGCATTACAAACAGCATCAGAGAAGGCTCTCAGAACGCTGCAGAGGGGCTCTGCTCATGCAGGGGCACCCCTTCACATAAGAACCAACCACTCTGTCTTCAGGATTGATAAGGCCTGCCATAGGAGTGACTTATAGGTTTATATGTGTATATATATATAGTGATATAGGTAACCTATATCACAGTAAGGGGTGCATGCACCACCTTACCCAGGCTGCAGTAGCTGACCTGTGGTGTCATTTTGGGTGGCTTTCCAGGGGTGGCATAATACATGCTTCAGCCCCTGGTAGGCTTTTGGGGTACCTATGCCCTGGGTACATAGTGTACCATATACTAGGGACTCACAAGGGTACCTCAGAATCCAATCTATGGTGTACCTAAAGTACATGTAATCAATTTAGAGAGGAAGCAGCTAGACTGGGGACCAGAATAGCAGGTTCCCAGCCAAACTAAGTCAAAATCCATCAAAACACCAGGGAAAAAGTGGGGGCAACCATGCAGTCAGATTCCACCTTCCTACAGCGTTCAACACAGCAATCAAGAAGTCGGCTGTAAGCAAGGCTTGGCACTCTCTCCCAGGCTGGATCTGGCAATCAGGCAGTGTTTGTTTGTCTTGAACAGGCCATGCTGAAGGTTCAGCGCCTGCATCAAAAACATATAAGGCTGATTAACAATAAGCTGAGCCAGGGCTTTGATAACATCACCCAAAAGATGGCTGATAACCAGGCATGCCTCGATGAGAAATGTGATGCTCTTACAGGGGCTGTTGGGCAGCTGTGTACTGAGCTGTCAGAGGAGAGAGGGCAGCAAAGGGGCATGGAGCACGGCTAGGATGGAGGCAAGGACGAGGGCAAATGGGAGGTTGGCACAGGCAACTAGCCAGTACACAAAGCGCACCCTGGGCCTGCAGATTTAGATGGGCCACTACAGTGGTGACGTTGCATGAGGGCTTCAAGCAATAACAGCTGCAGTTGAGGCAATACAGCCCGCCACATTTGTCACTAGAGGAACAGGAGAGGTAGCAGACAGTGAGGTGTCTAGCCGCAGTAGTGTCTCTGCTGCAGACACACAAATGCAGTGCAGGAGCCACCAGCCTACCATTCCACCTGCCAGATCCCCCTCTTCCAGACGTAGAGGAAATAAATATCTTTTCACTAGCAATTTGCCATACAGTTGCTCCATTTTTTATTTTGTTGGTGGTGGAGTAATCACACTACATGTATAATTTTGTTATGCTATGCTGGTGGTGATGGTCGGGTTGTCCACCAAGGTTTTTGCATGCCCTGAAAATATAGGAAAACATTTATTGTGAAATTTTCATGCAGTATTGTAATTTGTAGAGGGTAGTGTGTCAATGCATAAGATTTACCATTCAATACTAATGTCTAGCTATGTGGTCCCTGCACCTTCTCCCCTCTGCTGCTGTGCTCCCCTCAATTGTCTGTTGTGCAGGTGGACCAGGGTCATCATCCTCCGAGTCTGCTTCAGACACCATTATCGGTAAGCCCCTCTGCAGGCAATGTTGTGGAGTATGGTACAGGTTGCCACTATTCTGCATGCAGTCTCAAGCGTGTACTGCAAAGCTCTGCCACTCTTGTGAATGCACCTGGTGCACCTATATGCCATGTTGTGAAGCCTTTAATGTCGGTTGTTGGGAGAGAGGTATGGTGGGAGGGTCCATGGCTGCAGGGCATACGCACTGTCACCTGGTGAGACACATATAAGGGAGAGACAACATGCAGAGAGTAATGAATATGTCAATACATTTTACTGTGAACATGACATTTCAGAACCTAGTAGGAATCCTTCATCAAATTCCTCTCTTTCTAGTCAGTGGTATATGCCACTGTGCCTAAAGCTGTATGAGTGATGGGTGCTCCCTGGATATTTGGCCATAAAGTCTGTGATGATGTTGTATGCACTGCTGACAACTTGAATGTTGAGGGAATGTGTGTTTTCTCGGGCCTGGAATTTGTACCCTAGGCGAGAAGGGGGACATTTGGGCACATGGGTCCGATCTATGCACCCGATGACCTGTGGAAATCTTGCTATCCGATAGAATTGCAGTTTTGTATTTTGTTGTTTCACATCCTCCCTGAGCAGTTAGATGTGTTGGTGTATATGGTGGTGCTTGGCATCTAAGAATTTGTGAATGAAACACAAAAGTGCACTCTGAAATACCCCTCCAGCACCTACAATGACATCCTGGTAACTACCACTGTTCAAAAGCTGGAGAAACACCTGTACATGGGTTGGCATTGCTGTGTTGGGTTCTGCTTTCAAGTTGTGGCTTCAAGGTGGCTATTAGTTCTAGAATTACATTGCCATTCAGCCTGTACTGCTCATATAATTCTTCCTCTGTCTTCTAAAACAAGGTAAGCCTGACCTTGAAAATTCTCTCCTGTCTCCGCCTCTTCTTCTGAGCAGCCAGTATCTGCATCCTCCTCTCTATCACATACAGGGAAGCCATTGTTGAACATTTTCTGATGCATTCTGGGCCTATTTTCATAGGTTGGGCCCTGTTATCACCTGTTTTTGAATCATGGTAAATTGCATGTGCAAATGGGCCATTTTGCACGTACTCGCAAATTGCGACTTGTTTGTACATGAAGATTAGTGATGTGCAAATTGCGACTCACTTTTTGGAACATACAAATTCTGCACGTAGATTTTTGTGAGTCGGAAATCGGTCCACCAGTGATGTCCTTTGAGATGTCATCAGAGATGTCATGAGTGATGTCACTGACCATGTCATGAGTGATGTAATATGCGATGTCATCAGCAGTGCATTGCGGGGGCACGAGTTATACTTAGCTCAACTAACTATAACGGCCACATTTTTCTGGTTTTGTACGAGTGAAATGTCCAACTAACTATAACGTCCTTGAAAACTATGTTTTTGTCAGTTAATTTCAAAGGTGTTTTAAATGCTAATTTCAAACTATAACGTCCGTGAAACCTTTGTTTTTTTCAGTGAATTTCAAAGGTTTTTTAAATGCTAATTTCTAACTATGCCTACAGAGGTAGGACATCTGCAGAAAGAGGAAGAAAGGTGCAGAAAGAAGCAAAAGCAATGCAGAAAGAGGTAACAGACATCCAGAAAGAAGAAGTAAATGCAGAAAGAAGCAAGAGATTTGCAGAAAGAGGCCTTGTTGCAAAGTCATCCTGTGCCCCCAACATTTTGCTCACTGGTACTGGTGGTAACTGACTCTGACTTACCAGGCCCGGAGCCAGTGCTATGCTGAAAGACACAAAGGATACAGTGAAAACACCTACATACACTAGGGTACACTATGAGTTGGGATACCCCTGTGATTGGCATGACCTCCCTTGTAAGGCCCTAGAACACAATAGGGCAGGGGGATTAAAATTACCTATAAATCAGAGGTGCAGAAAGAGGCAAGAGAGGTGCAGAAAGAGGCAAGAGAGGTACAGATAGAGGCAGGAGGGGTGCAGAAACAAGGGAGAGAAGTGCAGAAAGAGGCAAGAGAATTACTAAGAGAAGCAACAGACCTGTTGAAAGCAGCAAGAGAAGTGCATAAGCAGGCAAGTGAGATGCAGAAAGAAGCAAGAGCAACGTAGAAAGAACCATCAGAGGTGCAGAAAGAGGCAAGAGGGGACAGAAAAAGGTAGGAGAAGTGACGAAAGAGGGAACAGGGGTGCAGAAAGAAGCAAGAGGGGTGAAGAAAGAGAAAAGAAGGGGCAGAAAGAGACAAAAGGGGTGCAGAAAGAAGCAAGAGCAGTGCGGAAAGAAGCAACAGAGGTGCTGAAAGAGGCACGAACGGTGCAGAATGAGCAAGAGAAGTGCAGAAAAAAGCAACAGAGGTACAGAAAAAGGCAAGTGAGGTGCAGAAAGAAGCAAGATAAGTGCAGAAAGAAGCAACAGATGTGCAGAAAGAGGGAAGAAGGATAGAGAGGGAGGCAATATATATATATATATATATATATATATTTGTTTTAAAACAATAAGAAACTACAATTAACCAGTTATAATTTCCTGAGCTAGCTGTAACTCATGCCCCCAACATGCACTGCTTATAACCTCTCACATTACATCACTCATAACATTGAACATCATTCAACAGTAGTATCATCACTTAAGCCCTAGATGCAAGCATGAGTGTTCATTTTGAAAGTTAGGTCCTGTACTGTTTAGAAATCACTATAGATTAGCGTGCAAGTATTGTTACATTTTAAAAAAGATAAAGGTTCAGTAGTCCTAATGTGGGTTGCAGACCTTTGAAAGCAGGATGAGGCTTAAAGCCTAAGGATGTTCCAAAAAGTCTTTAAGAAATGCTAAATTTCCTTTTATAATAGATAATTCTCCAGTGGATACTTGTGTGTGTGCCCATATTAAATATCTGTAATACAGTACTAAAAGCATATTCTTTAAAGCAAAGCCATTTTAAAACAAGGTGATTGGAGATTGTTGAATAATATAGAATGTAGGGTTGTCTCACTTGGAGGTGCATCATCTCTCACTCGCTCACATGGCTCTTAGGTTGTATGTCACTGTGCCCATCTCAGTAGTGTATGTTACTAAATTATGGCATGTAGTCCATAGGGTCTTCAAAAAATGACCTTTACTGTGGCAAATGTTTTCCTGTCAACTTCTTCACTTAAAAATGCAGATCATGTGAAGTAGTTAGAATCATTTCAAGGGCAATATGTTACTGGAGGGTATCACAATGATAATATGATGATATCAGTGATATCAGCAATGATATAATTTAACATGTCACGACTGAAGTGATATGTGAATAACAGTGCATGGGGTGGCATGAGTTATAGTTTGCTCAGTAAATACAACTGGTAAATTTTAGTGGTTTATGTTTTAAAACAATTGTTTTTCTATTATTAGAAGGCCTAACTATAAGGTCACTTTAACCTTTCAATTTTTCAGTAAATATCTAAGTTTTTTCAACTTAAAGTTAGATCTCACTACCATACCTAACTATAACGTCACTTTGACATTTGATTTCTTGTCAATTAATTTTGTGTTCTTTTAACCATATTTACCCAACTCCCGCACTAAGCACACCTTTTGACCATGTGCAGTTGAGGGTTTGATGTGAGGCCTAGCCTGTGAGCAAGCATTGCTACTAACACCCCATGGGAGGCCAACCTGCAAGCTACACACAGCTTTTGACGTAAATGGCATTGGTATGGTCATCAGGCCTAGCAAATGGCCAGGCCCTGCGCCCAACTCCCCACAGGCAACCAAAGCCCCATTTCTGGACAACCCCCCACGATAGTGCAACCCCCTCCCCCTCGGGACACCTACCCTTCATTTTTATGTTTTCTTTCACAGTACCACTAAAATCCCAGAACACCACATAGGAAAGATTTATTGGGTCCTGTGAGAGTTCCACTGTATTTCATGAGAAATCTGGCAGGAGAATTGTGGTACCCGCTGCACACATTGTTTTTTTTAGTTAAACCCAGGGGAGGTTCCTTTGAGACCCATGGGGGTGCAAATTAAAAAAACAATTCAGAAGGATAAATACTTTTAAAAAATATAAAAATATGGCACTTTTTGGAGGCAAGTAATATGTTGTGACTCACACAGCAAATAGGATCCTGACATGGGTCAGCAGTGATGTCAGTAATGAATGGCAGCTGAAATGTGGCAGATTCCAGCATTGAACTGGAATTAAGGGAACACATATTCTATATAAGGTCTTGTGGATGTTGTAAGGAAAATAAAAACTCATCTCAAAGTTTTGAATCTTGGTAAAATAAAGGATGAGCATGGTAATGTCTGATGTAGCACACATTTCTATATTTTATATGACCAACCTAAGGATTGAGGATTGAGGACAGACTAATAAACTTACTTACTACCTCTAATTTATTAATCTAAATATTTTGTAACAAGTACAAAGTGCACACAAACTATTGAATAAAACTATAGAGTACTAGAGAGTATGAAGAGAGTACTAGAGAGTAAGAAGATGAGAACAGAAGACTACAAACTGAAAAGCAATAACCAAAATGGTTCTGATAAAATGAACCTTATCCTGATGTTTGCATCACAGTCAAGTGTAAGTGTTAGCATGTCTCCATGTTGGTGCCTAAATTATGGAGCAGAGAGATCTCTTCAGGTGATAGAGTAATTGATTTGTGTTTATCCTATGCTGCTATGGCTGACTACGCTCTTTTGAAACAAGGAATTGAATCTGTAAGTACTGAGGAGCATTCTGTGACTCTAATCATTGTAAGCCAGACTAATTGCTGAGACATTGTACGTCATATTGCTATACAAGGTATGAGGATTGGAATCAGCACACCTCTGAAATTCTGTCTGATTCAGACTTTGATTGATCTCTGCACTCTCAAATCTTTAGAACCATCACTTAATATTTTAAATTTGACCAGCTGAATGCGTCCTTTCAATGATAGATTGAGTTTCTGAGAACTGGATTATAAACAGTGATTCCTCTTGCTAGAAATAGATTACTTTCAGGTCAATCATTTAAGAGCATTTTCTCTGGGACTGAGGCAGTCACTAATAACTGGGAAATTAGGAGCTGTTGATGGCGGACCTGTAAATGGATTCAGATATGCCTCACTAGTGGATGACAGTATGGGAAAGAAGAGAATCACCCCTTACCATCAAATAAACATTCCCCACCCTGTATTGCTTCCAGGAACAGGCCTATGAAAGGAAGAATACTCACCATTACTGATAATGTCACCATGACATGAAAAGACAAGTGTTATCAAAGCATTTGTGATGCTCCACAAGAACAGAAAGTCATCAAAGATGTGTGGACTAAAACAGAAAGGTGCGCAGATATCTGACAACCACCCTCTATCAACAAAAGCAGGACTGTTCAAAGCCAGCTTCCAAGAAAACACCACATGCCCAATAAGGAGTACAAGAAAATCGCTCCCAGTGCTGATTGCTAGGCACTTGCAAGGAAGTGGTCTTTGGGGTGGTGTAATTTGGAATCATCAACCTGAGTTCAGAAGACCAGCCATATTGGATTGGGACCGTCGCAGGCTAATGTTGTCTCTGAAATTGTAGGCCTATATCTTTTTTCTTAGGGGCATTGATATGAGAGAGAAACTGGAACTTGTAAACCACCTGTATGCCCCTGAAAGAAGCAGCTCGCACCAAATGAGCATTGACTAAATAAGGAATGTCTGGCTGTAAGTTTGATCTAATAACTTAAGTAAATTGATTATTACTACCAATATGCAGAGAAAGTTGCAACAAAGTTAACTGGAGTGGTCTTTGAACAATTAAGCACGTCACCGAAAAGGGAGAGTATAAGGAACACAAATGAGGCACTATGACTATGAAAGATAACTCAAACCTCAAACACAGACTGTCAAAAATAGAAGCAAGTTCCCCTAATACTAAAATAGCAATACACGTGCAATTCGGGGAAGACTACCAGCACCATTAAAAACAAATAGAATTAGAAAAAGTGATAAAAGCGGCTGATAAAATATCAAAAGAAAACATCTCTATATCTCCTGAGTACAGTAGTCAAAATCAAACTTGAACTTATCTCCATTTTTAGCTAGAAGGCTGACTAGGCATTAACCCAAATTTAGAGCAAACAGTATGAACAGGGAAAGAAGGCAGACACCTATTGCCTAGGCAGGGCTTCCAGGATTCCATTGATTAAAATTAATTTAGTAACATATCTACAAGCCGTATTTGCAAAATTAAAAATCAGAAATCAATGAGACAGAACACCTAAAAAATGAATTCTTAGATGATCTCCACCTCACATCTCCTCTATAAATGGGCATCTAAAGCAGCGGAATTTGTCAAGAATGACATCTCAGTGGAGAAAATGTTGCAAGCTATCAAAAGCATACCAAACAACAAGGTCCCTGGTGACAGTGGTTGTTGGTCATTTATGATATTGTACTATTATGCACTTTAATTGCATACCGGGAGCAAATCTTGTTTACTCATGATCAAGGCATGTTCTACGCAGAAACGCATTGGGCTGTTCAGCAGCAAGGTGTATCAAACATAATGACTTAAAAACTTGGGACAATTGAAATTTTGAGGTGTGCGCATCCGATGCACCTGTCAGTGTTTGGATGTGGATGAACTTATAGAGCTCCTCAACCCTTGATGCGCACCGGTGCTGCCATTTGTGGATCCTGACTTCATGAGGATTCAGTGGAGGTGTGAGGGTGATTCGTCCAGCAGGGCCAGAGAAAAAGGCGGTCCCAAAATGCTTTTCCTTCATGTTAATTTCCGTAGGAAACTGTTGACGCAGCTACAGCCCGAACTGCTGAGCGGAATTACACCAAATTTGTCAGAAAGGTAGCTCTTGGTCCAGAGTGCACCCTTTTTCTTTAATGCTGTTTATCTGTTCAGTTAATTTTCTTTAAGCCCCCAGGTGGGCCAGGTCCCAGCGGGAATTACAAATGAGATGTGGGGCCTTGGGAACCGCCAGTTCCCCATGACTTTAATCTTTAAAAAAATAAGTGCGGGGATCCAGCCTCCCCACCCAGCCACTGGGACCACCACATCTCCAGGGCTAAAACAATGTTACTGGAGAAGTGTGCCTCAATGGTTAGAGTGGCAGACCCTGATGCAGAGATCTGGCCCGGGACCAAGGTTCAATTCCCGTCTCGGCGGGTCTTGGGCGCTATTTCCTCAGACCTGATAATTCTCGCCTCGGTGCCTATTCTAATCATGGGTCCCACTCTGCAATTCTGGGCAATAGCTTACTTAATCTCCACAACGGCCCCAACAGCGCTGGGATGCCTGGCTTCACCTTGGGGGTGCCCAGGAGTGGACATTTCACAGGGAAAAACCAGGAAGGGTTCCACAGCGGTATGAGTACAGCGCCAGGACGCCCCTTTGCTGGGGCAGCAGTGCGCTTTACAAGTACAAATTCATTTAATTTCATTTCAGTGGGGGGCCATGCGGCCCCCTGAAGGAGCTGTAAATGGCCCTGGGGACCGCTACACCCCCAGGGCCGGCTCCGGCAAAATCCCAGGGTGCCCAGCCCTAGGACATTGCAGTTTGCTATGCTGGATTGCTAAGAGGTGGTTGGAGGCCACGCCCCTTTTTCCACCACTCTGCCAGGAGGTGTGTTTGCAGAGTGGTGGAGGAAGGGGGAGTGGCCTGCTATCAGAACTCAACAATGCTGCTGTGTCAGACTTACTGGAGGTAACAGGAGGGTTAGTTGGCCCACAAGGACAGTCCTTGGGGCTAACTCCCCCTCTTGTTACCTCCAGTAAGTCCCACACAGCGGGATTGCTAAGAGGTCTTCAGAAGCCACGACCCCCTTTCTCCACCACTCTGCAAACACACCTCCTGGCATGCTACTGGTTTTGGGATGAAGTTCACTTTATCTCTGAGGGACCTTGGGGGCCGAAAAGCCCTCCTGGTACCTTCTGGTAGCCCTAAACAATGGAATTCCTTAGAGCTGGTTGGAGGCCCAGCCCCCTTTCTCCACCACTCTGCAACTGCGACTACTACTTAAAAAAACACAGAGAAACCAAAAGGTTACAGGGACGTTATAGTTAGGAATTAGCATTTAAAAAACCTTAGAAATTAAAAAAAAACAAAGGTTACAGGGACATTACAGTTAGGCTGACATTCCACTCATGCAAAACAAGAAAAATGTAGCCGTTATAGTTAGCTAACTATAACACGTGCCTCCACCATGCACTGCTCATGACCTCACATATTACATCACTCATGACGTGATCAGTGACATCACTCATGACATCCGTGATCACATCTCAAATGACATCACTGATGTCATCAGTGATTACATCATCCACAGCATCTATGACGCACCAACTCATAACCCTATAGAATCTTTTATACATCCACTGCCACTCCCATACAACCATTCAAAAACCCATTCACAGAGCCATACCAGTACTTACACACCCACTCACTGATTAATTGATCTATACACACATCATTTGCTCACCCATACTACCACTTGTAGACCAACTCACTCACTGATACAGCCATTGATATATCCACTCACACAGCCATACAGGTGCTCACACACTGAGTGGGTCACCCATAGAACTACTCACACACCTACACACTCATCCATACAGTCAATCATACAGCCACTTACCTACCCAAACAGTTACACGCCCACTCACTTACTCATGCAAATAGTAACACATACTCACTCAGCTATACAGTCACTGACAGAAGCATGTCATCCATATAGCCACTCTCACATTCACTCACTCATGCACACAGTCACACATATCCTCCATCACTCATGTACACTGCCTTTAACCTACTCTTTAATTCACCCATACTGAAACATGTACTCAATCACTGACACAGCCATACAGACACTCACTTACCAATACAGCTGCTCACACATGCACTCACTACTCCATACAGGTACTGACTCACCCTCTCCCTCTTCCATACAGGCAGTCACATACCACCTCACCCACTCACACAGACACCCAGACAATCATAGAGATTGGCAACCAATCAATCACACATATAGCCATTCACATACCCACTAACACACTCATACACCCACTTAGACATCAACTGAAAGATACATTCTTACAACCAGTCACTCATCCATACATTTACTGAGCTACCTAATCACTCACTTACACAGTCAGTCACGCACCCAGTCAGTCATCCAAACAGTCACTCATACAGCCACTAATTCACCAATACACATAGATATATATTTAACACTCAGACAGTTTTTAAAAACACTCACAGCCACTGGATGATGTCATCGCTGATGTCATCAGTGATGTCACTGACCATGTCATGAGTGGCGTAATATGTTAGGTCATAAACAGTGCATTGCAGGGCCGCAAGTTATAGTTAACTCAGCTAACTGTAACAGCTGAATTTCACTGGTTTTGTATGAGTGAAATGTCAGCCTAACTATAACGTCCCTGTAACCTTTGTTGTTTTTTTTGTGACCTTCTAAGGTTTTTTAAATTCTATTTGCTAACTATAATGTCCTTGTAACCTTTGTTTTTGGCAGAATTTTTAATGTGTTTTAAAAATTCTATTTGCTAACTATAACATCCCTGTAACCTTTGTTTTTTTAGTGAATATATATGTATATATATATATATATATATATTCACTTAAAAAACCATAGGTTTCACACACGTTATAGTTAGGAATTAGCATTTAAAAAACCTTGCAAATTCACTTAAAAAACCATAGGTTTCACACATGTTATAGTTAGCTGGACATTTCCCTCATAAAAAACCATTGAAATTCCCCCGTTATAGTTAGCGCAGGCAACTATAACTCACGCAACCGCAATCCTCTGCTGATGACGTCAGATATTACATCACTGTATTTAGACACCTATTTACCCATGTCTTCTTCCATTAATCTTTAGCTATACATATATTACAAATATTTATTTTTCATAAAGACACATATGTAATCAGTGATGTAATATCTGATGTCATCAGCAGAGGATTGCGGTCGTGTGAGTTATAGTTGCCTGCGCTAACTATAACGGGGGAATTTCAATGGTTTTTTACGAGGGAAATGTCCAGCTAACTATAACATGTGTGAAACCTATGGTTTTTTAAGTGAATTTGCAAGGTTTTTTAAATGCTAATTCCTAACTATAACGTGTGTGAAAACTAGGTTTTTTAAGTGAATTTGTACGTTATTTTAAATGCTAAGTTATGTATTTTTTAATATTTTTTTTTTCAGGTTTTTCTCTGTGCGCGCACCGTGCGCGCACTGTGGGCACTTGGTGCGCATCACGCACCAAGCGCCCATGATGCGTTGTGCATGCTGTGCGCGAACGGTGCGCGCACTCTGCGATTTTTCTAAAAAAAAATATTGTTTTTTTTACCCTTGGGGGTCCTTCAGTGACCCCCCTGACAAAGGCTAGGGGGTCAGGAACTGTCCATCCTGCCCCCTTTTCACGTTTTCCACCTTTTTTTTCACTACCTCAGACTGCGAGAGACAAAATGGCAGCCCACACTTCCTGATTTCGACCGATTCGAATGTTTACTGGCATCTAACAACCAATCAGAATTGCGCTCGCGCACGGCACAGTGCGCGTACGGTATGCTTACCGTACGCGCACGGTGCGCGCTTATAGATATATATATACTTTTAACTGCAATTTTCTCAGGAACTAATGAACAGATTGACTCTAGATATCCAAAAGGCACATCCCTGACCTGAGGACTCCCTCTTTGCCAAATTTCAAGTAATTCTGTTCAGCCGTTCGGGCTGTACCTTGGACTAAAGGTCCTATGGAAAAATGCATGGGGAAAACGCGTTTTGGGACCCCCCTTTTTTCTCAGCCCCCGCTTGACGAATCCCCCCAAGACTTTCAGGGTAGGAGCTGAGCGGAGCGCCCCACCTATTTTGAAATTTTCGCGAGGATTCGTCAACCGGCGCCAAAGTTATTCAAAATAGAATTTTCAGATTTCCTATGGAAACACGGTCCTAACTATAACTATCTACTGACGACCGCCAGTAGATAATATACATATATATATATATTTATGTATGTAACTTTCTTATTTTCATGCTATAGTAATTTACTATATGTAGTTCAGTATACAAGATTTTGATCATGGTTACGTTTCTCTCTTGTGGTGTTGCTCCCACGGAATCCTCTTGGGTCAATCTGTTAATCTCACCCTAATGACACCTTGATATCTTGCCCCCCCATCCTTCTACCAGTACAATGCCATGGACGTAACGGTTATGTCCATGGCTGCAGCGCTGGTGTGCCATGGATGTAACCGTTACGCCCATCCGACATCAAAGCAGAATTCCTTTGCTGTTTTCAGCAGAGGCACTTCCTTATTTTTTTTGGCCGCAGGAGGAGGGAAAGAGCTTCCCCAAGCTCCCGAGGAATTGTAATGATGCTCGCGTGCATGGTGTGCTGACGTCATTACAGATGATACTCAAACTGAAATGAGCCGATATGCTCCTGAGGACCAAAATCCACGGGAGAGGTACCATTGGAAAGGGGAGAATATTCCCTTTCTAATGGTACCCCTCCCTAGTGGATCCCTGTTTGAGGATCACCCCAAGAGGGTGATCCCCACGCAGGGATCCACCCACTAGGCACCAGGAAGGAGGTAGTAGCTCCATGGGCAAGGACTTTTTTCTCCCTCAATAGTAAAGTGGGCAAATTCAGTCTTTCTGCCCCCCCCCCGGGAGGTAGATGGAGCAGTGGCACCCAATCTGCCCCCTGGGTGCAGAAAGCACACTAGATACCAGAGATTCATATTTTTTATGACTAACTAGCAACACTCTTTCTGCCCCCCCCCCCAGGTACAGATGGGGATAGCCCACTAGGCACCAGGATTAATTTTTATATAAGAGGCTTGGGGGCTGCCCACAATGGGCATACCAATGCCCCAATACCAACACAAAAAGGACAGTCTTTCTGCCCCGTGAAGGCAGATGGGTGTTATTACCCATGACGTGACCCCCAGCGGGGCAGAAAGCCTAATAGACATCAGGGATTTGTTTTTGATACTTCAGGTGGGGTCTGCCCTAAATGGGCACAGTAATGCCCCCATCACTCCCAAAAATATTTGCCACAGTCTTCCTGCCCCTCCAAGGGTGCAGATGGGGGCAATAGCCCCAATATGACACAAGGGGGCAGAATTCTCACTAGGTACCAGGGATGTTTTGTTTATGAAAGATGGGTGGAGGTTGTCCACAATGGGCATACTGATGCCCACACCCCTAACACAAAAGGGACAGTCTTTCTGCCTACTGGGAGGCATATGGGGGTTATTACCCCTGATCTGCCCCCCAGGGGGGCAGAAAACCCACTAGACACCAGGGTGCTCTTTTTTATACTTAGGGGTGGGAGCTGCCCTCTATGGGCACAATAATACCTTCCAAAAATGTGCCATAGTCTTTCCGCCCCTAGGGTTGCATATGGGGCAAAGCCCCCAATATGCCCCAACAGGGGTGCAGAAATCCCACTAGTCTCCAAGGATGGTTGTTTTTTTTAGCAAAAGAGGGGTGGGGACTGCCCACAATGGGCATGCCAATGCCTCCACCCCAAAAGGGATAGTCTTTCTGCCCCACTTTCTGCTGCACCTCTCAGGACTCACCTGGGTATCTAGTTTTCAGAAATGTCTGTGTTTTGTAGGTTTCCCTAGATTGCCGCCTTGCGCGGGACCAACAATGCAGGTGCCCCCTTGCAAAACCTGGTCGTTTTGTGATGCATAATTTTGATGTTTCCATAATACGTTTTGGGCCCTTCCCTGTCACGGGGACTTGGCCCACCCACAATAGTAAGGTACCAGTTTTTATCTTGAGACCCAGGGGAAATCTGAGTGGTAGGAAATTTGTGTCAACCCTGTGATCCCACAACTTTACCACACAGAAATGTGAGGAAAAATGTGAGTTTTTTAAGCTATATTTGAGGTTTTCAGGGGATTCTGGGTAAGTAAACATTGGGGGATCCACGCAAGCTACACCTCGCTGGACTCTCCTGCGTATCTAGTTTTCAGAAATGTCTGGGCTTGATAGGTTTCCCTGTATGGCTGTCGAGCCTGGGACCAAAAACGTGGGTGACTCCCTTGCAAAACCAGGTTGTCTCGTGATAAATACGTTTTAGGCCATTTCCTGTTGCAGGGACTTGGTCTTCCCACACAAGTGAGGAACAATTTTTATCTGCAGACTTGGTGTAATGCTGGGTGGGTGGACGTTTGTGGCTTCCCACAGATTCCAGAACTTTACATGACAGAAATGTGAGGACAATGTGTGTTTTTTACAAAGTTTGAGGTTCACAAGGGATTCTGGGTAACAGAACCTGAAGAAAGCCACACAAGTGCCCCCATCCTGGATTCCTAGATTCTCTAGTTTTAAAAAATGTACAGGTTTGCTAAGTTTTACTAGGAGCCGGGGGAGCTAGGGCCAAAAATCCACAGCTAGGCACATTGCAAAAAAAGTGTCCGTTTTCTCTGGAAAAATGTGATGTGTCCATGTTGTGTTTCGGGCCATCTCCTGTTGCGGGCGCTAACCCTACCCACACAATTGAGGTATAATTTTTATCGGCAGACTTGAGGGAATGCTGGGTGGGTGAAAGTTTGTAGCTCTCTGCAGATTCCCAAACTTTTCATCACGGAAATGTAAGGGAAATGTGTTTTTTTGACAAAGTTTGAGGTTTGCAAGGGATTCTGGGTAACAGAACCAGGTGAGAGCCACACAATTCACCCCATCCTGAATTCCCCTGGGTGTCTAGTTTCTAGCAATATACAGTTTTGCTAGGTTTTCCTAGGTACCGGCTGAGCTAGGGCTCAAAATCCACAGCTAGGCCCATTGCGAAAAAAGGGCATGTTTTCACTGGAAAAATGTGATATGTCCACGTTGCATTTTGGGCCCTTTTCTGTTGCAGGCACTAAGCCTACCCACCACAAGTTAGGTACCATTTTTCTAGGGAGACTAGGGCTAATGCTGGGTGCGTGGAAGTTTGTGGCTTCCTACAGATTTCTGAACTTTCCATCACAGAAATGTGAGGAAAATGTTTTTTGGGGACAACATTTGACGTTTGAAAGGAATTCTGGGTGACAGAACCTAGTGAGAGTCACACAAGTCACAAAGCAACCACGAACACCTGATGGACGGAGTGCTGAAACTTTTCAAACACTCACCCCCAGTCACAGATCTGGGTTGAATCCATCATCATTCTTTAGCTCACTTTGCCACCTCAGTTCAGACACAGCTATATGCAAGTCATCCCATCCTGGATTCCTCTGGGTATCTAGCTTTAAAAAATGTAAATGTTTTCTAGGTTTCCCTCAGTGACAGCTGAGCTAGAGCCACAAATCCACAGCTAGGCACACTGCAAAGAAAAGGGTCCGTTTTCAATGGGAAAATGTGATGTGTCCATGTTAAGTTTTGGGCCTTTTCCTTTACGGGCACTAGGTCTACCAACACAAGTGAGGTACCATTTTTATCGGCAGACTTAATGGAACACTGGGTGGGTGAATGTTTGTGGTTCCCCGAAGATTCCATTACTTTCCATCACAGAAATGTGAGGAAATGTGTTTTTTACTAAACAAAGTTTGAGGTTTACGATTCTGGGTACAGAACCTGGTGAGAGCCACACAAGTCACCCCATCCTGAATTTCTCTGAGTGTTTAGATTTAAAAACTTTACAGGTTTGCTAGGTTACTCTAAATCCCGGCAGAGGTAGGGCCCAAAATCCACAGCTATGCACATTGCTAAAAAAGGGTCAATTTTCAGTGGGGAAATGAGTTGTGTCCCCATTGCATTTTGGGCTGTTTCCTGTGGCCGGCACTAAGCCTAAGTCTTAGGGAAACACAAAACAGTACAATAAATGTTCTTACTATGTGTCTTTCAATGCATTTCTGCCTTCCAAATGTAAGACAGTGTGTAAAAAAGAAGTCAATTTGACCAATACCCTTTAATCCACATGCTAATATGGGTACCCCAAAATTTAGAGTTGCACAAATAACCACTGCTTCTAAACTCCATTCCTTGTTCCAATTTCAGAAATACATAGCTTTACTTGATACTGATTTTTCACTCTTTATATTTTACCAAATGAATTACTGCAAACCCGGTATCCAAGGAAAAAACTTTGCAAGGTGCAACTCAGTTATTGGCTCTGGGTACCTCAGGTCCTTAGTGAACCTACAAGTCTCATATAATCCTGTAACCATGAAGTTCATGTGATGTAACGGTATAAAGCTTTAAAAAATCTACCATAGTTAGAAAAAATTACAGGTGAAAATCATGTCTCAAATGGCTGTTGTTTTCAGCTAAATTTCAATATTCTTTTATCTCAACTGTTACTTTCTGTTGGAAAACCTTGAAGGACCTGCACAAATGATCCATTGCTGAATCTAGACTTTGGTCTACTTTTCAGAAATTAATAGCTTTTCGGGATCCATTATTGGTTTCACATCCATTTCTACCACTAACTGGAAGGAGGTCAAAAGCACAAAAAATAGGAAAAATAGGCTATGTCCCAGTAAAATGCCAAAACTGTGTAGAAAGTTTTGGTTTTCCTACAAATTTATGCCTGTTCCTGAAATCTGGGAAGATGGTGATTTTAGCACCACAAGGCCCCTGTTGATACAATTTGCAGGGAAGAAACCAGATGCTCTCTTCTGCTGCACTTTTATCCCATTTGTCCCCAAAAACCCAAAATGTAGCTGATTTTGCATAATTTCCCAGTCCCCTCCAAGGAAATCCACAAAACCCTAGTACCTTTAGAATCTTCAGGATGTTGTAAAAAAGGACACACATTTGGTGTGGATGCTTTATGTGGACAAAAGGTTATGGGGGCCTAAGCACAAACTACCTCAACTAGTCAAAAAGGGCATGGCACAGGTGGGAAAAAGGCCTGGTAGCAAAGGGGTTAAGACAGTTGCATGCATAAAGATCAGGCTCAATTAGCCCATGAGATAAATACACACTCAATTCACATTTTTCAAGGTTCTTACATGTGTGTTGTAGTAGGGAATGTGTTTAGCCTCTCATGCTCCTCCTGAGTTGATCATGCAGCCTTGCCATCCTACCACAAGTGGGGGTCTCTGGCAAGTAAAGACAGTCTCATGGCCACCAAGCAGGCCAGATGCGGCCAGAACCTTCGTACATGTGACTGACCTTCTCAATTTTGCAGTAAGGGGCTGCCCTGGTACTTACGCACTGGTGCTGTTCCAGCAGCTGTGGCTCCACCCGGCCATTGGATGAGAGATGGCCTTGACTGGGTTGGCGCATCCAATATGGCAAAGGATCCCTGATCAGGCAGGTGCTTTCACAGCAGCAGTTGTAGTGGTGAATTTGCCAGCACAGGCACCAAGGCACTTGTAGATACTGACCAGACCGGTGAGGTCACCACAGCAGTGGTTGCCAGATCAAGTCAGTGCACTCACAGTGTAATTATCATGGAGATTGTAGCCTCAATCGGGCTGCTGCCATCAGATTAACTGTAGCCACGATCAAGCCAGTGAAGGCATTGTAGCCTTGATCAGGCTGGTGCAGGCAACTGCTGCCCTGACCGGCCCAATGTAATCACCAAGACTCGAAGTGGTTCCTGTCAGGCACATACTCTGAAAGACCATGGGGACCTTCTGCAGCATACATTATTCCTGGCTTTGAACTCAGGCAGGCTGCTTCCTCTGGGTGCCCCTTAGTCCCTGGGGCCCGATTGGCTTCTCAAGCAGACATCAGTTCTGGTCACAAAGCAGTCATTTGTATATTGACTTCGTTTATCATGAAGCACTTGGAACTGGAACATAGTGGAGAAGGTGGGTCTCACTTTTAAATACATTTTGAAGATAGTTGATGTGTATCTCCTGTCTCCAACTTCAGAGCAAGCTTGGGTTGGTTTTCCTTGCAAGTGTCCTTTTCACGCTGCTCACTAGACATTGCTTTGTGTTATGTGATGCTACTTAGAGCACCTAGGATCAGAGGTGACTCTCGTCAAGCTCTCATGACACAGTCACAATGAAGCATGAGGTTTCTGCTTCTGGCTGTCATCAGTCTGTCAGAAACCGTAATCAGAGACTGACAAAAGGGCAGGCTTGAACTATAAACTTCCTCATCTATTTACCGACCACACCAGAAACTGCAATTCCATCCATCATTCCTGTCAGCAACCAAATAATAATGTCCAGGAAGAACTAATCATAGCCCTCTTTCAAACAAAAAACCCCATTTTGCTTACTTAAATATCTGAATCGCCCCATTTCAGCCACAGGAACCCATTAATTACACTTCAATTGTCAGGAAAGTTATCCGCACCCTCCATCTTCTGCTGTGCCAAACCAGAGGTATCCAAAATAGATTCCACTTGCTTCAGGACTCTCTCTCCAAAACCCATAGCTTTCCTAGTGCACATGTGCTATACATACACCACATATGCATATGAACTCAACATACACACAGGATGCCAGTTTATGGTTCTGGGCATATACATAACATTAACGGTTTACGGAATTGGGGACTGTAGGCCACCCTGTCAGCATCATACTGATAAACGGGTCAGGCCACACTATCAATCTCAAAAACACAATATGCTGCCGCCACTGATTTATTTGCTGTGCCCAGGACATGGATAGTAGTTTGCTGTCCTCTGCGTGGAAATACTTGGTGCACACCTCCAGTTCCAGGACAGTGCCAAGACATTGCATAGCCAGGGTCGGACCTAGGCCACTGCACACATGCTAGATGAGCATGATACTAGCAACAAAGTAAAATTCAGGATACCCGATCAGGCACTGAGGGCAGAGGGACATGCCTATATACTGTGCACAGGGCATTCATTCCCCAGCACTGTGGCTGTCGGTCGCTGCTTTCTCTTTAAGCTTACACTTAAGGTATAAACATTAGTATGTGTGGGTTAATGTTTACAAATAAATCAATTCATCTATAAATAAATGTGCAAATGACAATTCCAGAAAGTGGATATTCATATTTAACATAAAACAGATTAAAACTAGTCTTCTTCATCTGGATGAATTCTATTGTAGGATGCTAGATGTTGATATTCTATTTAATACATAATATTTACCTTTTGTAAAGTGACCATGAACCATACGAATTAATAAACAAAAAGATATAAATACCTATTTATGGTTCACAATTGTGTTCATTTTTTTAATTTCTCTACTCTAGGCATACAGCCGTCGTTTGCACGTGCCTCCTTTCGCGGTGACTCATCTTTATTCGATTTTCAGTAATGTGCAAACTCTGATATCGTGTTTTTTTTTGTTTTTTGTGTTAAAAGCGGGTATCTTTTCCAATTTGTTTGCAAAGCTCGCTTTGCTGTTAGAACCATATGATGATTGTTGTATTAGTCCGAATGATTTACAAATCTAATATTGAATGTCTTACTGTCCTCAATGATCAAACGATGCCTGACAGAAAAATTTGCCAAGTATCTTTGATCTTGTTTTTCATTTGCCTCATGTCCTAATTTCCCAGAGTGCATGGGTACAACGGGGGCAACTCAGTGGGATTAAGCACATGCTTTTGCGAGTCTCATAGTTTAAATCCGCGACCCCAAAACATATTTACGCATAAAAACCCACCATCCATCGAGCAGAAATACTCACCCTCAACAGAGTTATGTAAACTTCTCAAGACAATCATTGAAAGGTAAAGCCTTAACGTCCGGTGAATGGGGCCCGGTGTGATGTGCAACGTTCACAGGGAGCCCTCTTGCAGGTCAAATTGATCTCCAAATTTAGTTTTAAGGTATTCCATCTCCTTTTGCTGGAAGTGATCTATCCCCCAATGTAGACACCTGATGTACCACACACAAGGAACTGTACAAATGCTTGTCTCAATGGACATTTTCAGATATGGAGGGCACCCCGTGTGTTGGGCACCCGGTGAACGCCTTCATTCTCGTTTGTAACTGGAGAACAGGGTTTAGGGTCCACCCTCTACTTTAATAGATAATAACACCAGAAATGCAAGGGTTATGTATGTGTTAGTATTTCCACAATGCAAACCTAGGTGAGCAGCAATGAAACACTGTACACACATTTCATGCAGTTAGAAGTAGACTTCACTTGTTTACATTTTTCAACACAGGGGAATTAAGCAACTTTCCCACAATCATATGATTTCTAGTCAGGTGCTGAGGTCAGGACACCAACCCAAGTCTCCCAGGTTGTCAGCTAAATTACTACTACAGTGAAATGTCACTCCCCTTACTACTGCCAAATGTAAATTTGCTGAGTCATGCTTCAAATGGCTCAGCTTATGGTAGATCTGTGATCCAGGTACACGCAAAGGCTCACCACACTTGAAGCCCTGAAAGCTTCCTGCGGATCCTGTCAACCAGATGTCTCCAGTTAGGCTCTGTCCAGCTGGGCTGCACAGTGGAGCGGAAGCAGAGGCGCAGCAGGTGCTGCATCACCCCCAGGAAAACTGTAGACTGGATGGGAAAGAGGCCCCTTCTACACTTCATGCTTTAGCACATGGTGCATGTTTAAAGACACACGAAGTTAGTGTTTCATTAATGCAGGAAGCACTGCTTTCTTAAACCGCTGCTAAATCTTTTATCACTCATGTGTGTTTTCAGGTATCTGCCTGCATGGGGAGAATGATTTGATTTAACTTGCAGAGATATTTGATATCACGCAACAAAAATCAAAACAGAGAATGAATAAATACTTTTGTGCTTAGATGAAGCATTATGAAGCACTTTACAAACGTGAAATTTAGTGTCAGGGATTCTGAGGTAAAGGAGAAAGGGAAATGGGGGATTGGGGAAACTGTGCCAAAGAACAACAAGTACCCAAAGATGGAAAACATGTTTACTACCTTTCTACAGTTTAAAAATATTTTTGAAAAAATTGTCTCAAACGTAATTACTGGAGTGCGACTGGATTTACTAAGGAATGTCAAAACAAAACCAGACACATACATTTGACCTGCACAAAAGGTGAAAACCACAGTGACTTAATATTACTGTTTATGAATACTTCATTTTGGAGAACAAATTGAAACAGAAGAAGACCCACAAAGCAATGAATTTGGGGCCAGATGTACAAGCAAAGGTCACAAAATACTGGTTGCAATTTGCGACCATTGTGGAATTTTACGACCCTCACGGTTGAACTAATAGGTGCATACCTTGATGATGCTCAGATTGATATTTCTTTAATGCGTTCTAAAGCAGAGCAGCTTAAACCGTGCCTGAACGAGGTAGCAAACTGGACGGTAGCCTGTTGCCTAAAATGTAACAGAGACAATACTGAAGTGATGGTGAGAGACAATTACTTTAACTACTTGGCCACAATTTGCTGGCCTAATTGTTGAGTAAAGAGGATACAGTAAGATGTAGATTTTAGTAGTTTATTCCAGTACAGGAAAAATCTACCAATACTGTTCCCTGAACACGTCCTGTTCTTTTCTCCTGCTCAACTGCTCTCCCAGTTCTGTAAACTCCAGAACAATGACAGAACAGTTGAACTTACAAATCTAAACAAGAGAGCTTAAGCAGCTCGTGCAAGAATAGAAGGCTTGTGCAACATCTTAAAAGAATATGCATAATTAAAGCGAAATAACAACAATACATACACAACACATCTTCCCCCCTAAATAACAGAACAAAACAAACAAAAAAAGTTAAGAACTGCATTAAAAATCAGACATCCATTTGGGTCTGGAACAATCTCTCCTATTGCGTCCACTTACATCTTTGGTAATACAAGACACATCTTTACTTGAGTTTTCCACAGCATCAACAGGTGTCTGACATTCACACATAGACCAGTGTGATCCACTTCATCAGTAACCTCAGACTCACATGTGCCAGTAGAAGGTTGGTCAACACTTGAACCAACCAAATCATTCATTTCATAATCTACAGAAGTACCAATATCTTCAAAATCCAGAGCATACTTTCTGGAACTGTCATCACATCTAGAGAACAAACTAGGATCACCCTTAGGAATGGCACATCTCTTGAAATTCCACACTTTCCCATCACTGAGACGACAGCATTACGAAGAGCATCCACCACTTGTAAGGGATCAGAAAACTGACTAGACCCTTTCTTAACCAACAAAGGAAGTTTTACTTTAACCCAAGTCCCTTTATGAATAGTAGGGATACTCGAACCTCTCTTGAGATCAAAATCTTCCTTGTATTTCCTGTGTTTCTCGACAATCCTTCCTCTTACATTGCTCATAGAGATTTCACATTCATTACTGTTAATAAGCCACTCAGGACTGTATTTTGTCCTGGCATTCCTACCTCTCATAACTTCTAAAGGAGAAGCTTTTAACGCATCATGAACAGTGGTTCTGTAAGTCCAAACAACCTTGTGAACTTGTATTTCCCAAGAAGTAGTCTTATGTCTAACACCTACTTTCTTCAAGTAGTCTTTCGCTAGATTAGATAAAAATTGTACACCATTATCTGTGATTATCTGAACAGGCAGACCTTTACTAGCAAAAGAATAATCAATGAACTTCAAAACTTCTTCAGAATTGACTTTATCCACAACTGGCCATCATGAAAAAATGGCAATCATAGAGATAATACATTTAGAAGGAGAACCAATGGGACCCATGATATCAACAGCTAAAGTATGCCAAGGTTGTTTGGGAAT
Organism: Triturus cristatus; assembly: GCF_964204655.1. Taxonomy (NCBI): domain Eukaryota; kingdom Metazoa; phylum Chordata; class Amphibia; order Caudata; family Salamandridae; genus Triturus; species Triturus cristatus. The sequence goes on along the minus strand of NC_140594.1, from coordinate 334,973,458 downwards.
GATGGCATCACACATATATGGTTTGAGAGTCTTTAAAGACTTATCAGCATTAGCACACCATAAGCAATCTCTAACAAATATTTCCACAAACAAATCTAAGCCAGGCCACCAAAACCATTCTTTAATCCTCTATTTACTTTTTACAATTCCCAAATGTCCTTCATGACACAATTGGATAACTTTATTTCTTAAAGTAGTAGGAGGAATGACTCTCTCACCCCTGAAGACCATGTTGCGATTAATAGAAAGTTTATTCCTAATTTCCCAAAAATCTTAGAAAGATTTATGAATACAACTTTTCTGGGGCCAACCTTGTTCAATAATCATAATAAGGTGTTGAAGCACTGTATCAGCAGAGTATTCTTTTGTCCAAACTTCTTCTCGGAAACTAGGAGCACCTTGGTCATGAATGCATGTAATATGAAAATCTTCCCACTCATTCTTGCCACATTCTTGAATAGGTAAAGGCATACGTGAGAAAAAATCAGCTAAAACATTACTTCTGCCAGGAACATACATTACAGAATAAATAAAATTCTGTAACTGCACGGACAATCTTGCAATTCTGGCAGATGCATTGTAAAGTCCTTCAGTAGTGAGCAATTTAACTAACGGTTTGTGATCACTACGAATAACACATGCTTTTCCCCATATAAAAGATCTGAAGTGTTCTAATGCCCAAACACAGGATAAGGTCTCTTTCTCAATAACAGAGAACTTCTCTTCTGTAGGAGACATGGCAAGAGAAACATAGACAATTATACATTCCTTCCCATTGTTGCCAATTTGTGAAAGAACTCCACCTAAACCTTTATTGATGGTGTCTACTGAAACCACATTATTCAAAGATGGATCACACTCTTCAGTATGGGAGCATTGGTGATTGATGTTTTTATATCAATAAACTCAGATTCACAATCATCAGTCCACACACATTTAGATTTGTTTTTCAGAAGTTGTCTAATATTGAAAACCCTGGAAGAGAATCCCTGCACAAATTTAGCATAAAACTCCACTAATCCTAAGAAGGAACTGAGTTTGTCCTTGTTGTTGGGATGCAGAGCAATCTGGACAGCTTCTACAAGCTTAGTTGTAACTCCCTTCTTGCACAAAACATGACCTAAATATGTCACAGAGTGGACTGCAAATTTACATTAGCATGTTCTACAGTAAGTCCCTTGCTCTCTAACGTGCTCAATACCTATATCAAAACATTATCATGCTCCACTCGATCTTTTCCAAAAAGAAGAATATCATCTTTGAAACACTTCACCTTAGGATGTTTTGCAAATAACTGAAACATCAGTCTCTGAAATATAGCAGCTGCTGATGCTAGCCCAAAAAGCATCATTTTGTATTGAAAACACCCAAGAAGTATAGTGAATGCAGTGTAGGGTTTGCTTTCTTCAGCTAAAGGAATCTGATGATAAGCAGCAGATAAGTCAATGGTGGAAAAATACTTTGCATCTTTAACCAAGGCGAGCATTTCTGTAATTTTAGGTAGTGGGAATTTGTCGCCAACAATATTATTATTTAAATGGTGCAAATCAATGCAGAGTCTGATTTTACCATTGCTACGTCTGGCAACGACTACTGGAGAAATCCATTCGGATGATTAAATTGGTTCTATAAGGTCTGCATTGATCAACTTGTTCAACTCATTCTCAACTTCCTCCCTTACAATTTTAGGAATGTTCCTAACCTTGTGTATCTTGGGACAAGCATTTTTTAAGGACAATGCAATGCTCAAATCCTTTCTATTTCCCAATAGCACCACTGAAACTTTCCAATTTTCTGTGCAAACTTGGAATTCCAAACCTCTTCATTATTAATAGTAAAGGGAGATCAAGAATCAGCATACATGTCAATTAAAACTCCCCAAGTGGACATACAACATATAGGTTTCCTTTTTAAATCCACAAGAGAATCCTTGATTTTTAGCATAAACATATCTTGCACATCAGAATCATGGATATTGCAATGCATGACCTTCTCTACTAAATCTTCCTCATCACTAGAAACAGGTTCATCCACACATTTGACTTTAGAATTTTTTGTCCTCCTGCATGCTTTAGCAAAATGCCCTACAACACCACAATTAGAACATCTTTGTTTGAGAACAGGGCAGAACCTACTAGAAGCCAGATGTGAACTACTGTCGCAACGATAACATCTAAAATTATCTTTTTTTGTTATTGGAGACGGTTTCATATTATAATTCTTTTTAGTGGAATCTAAAGGTTTCAAGAACTCCTTTTTGTTTTTGTTATATAACTTATTAACCTTACAAATAATTTCTTCATTACTACTCTTAGGATCTGCTTTATGCACCTTTGCACTTCGACTAGAAAGTTCAGCTTTCCTAACAATAGCCAAAATGTCTTTAAGGTCAGCATCCCCCATTTATCCAGAGTCTATCTTGAATAGCTGTGTCAGCAGTATGCATTACCACTTGATCGTGAATAAGCTGCTCTTAAAGATGATCAAATTTACAATCATTAGCCAATTTACTTAAAGCAGAGACATACTCATCTACCAACTCACCAGGTTCTTGCTTTCTTTGAAATAATTTAAATCTTAATATATCAATGCAAACCTTAGGTGCAAAATAATTGTCAAAATCTTGCAAAGTGACATCAAAAACATTAGCATCTCCCCCCTACAGACTTTGTCATTTGTTCATAGGCTTTTAAACCACCTGGGCCAATAGAGTGTAAAAATAACTTTTTTTTCTCACAGGTTTTATTTGACCATCCTCATCTATTGTGTCAATAAAATTAAGAAAATAAGATTTCCACTCTACCCATTTAATACAAGGGTTATTACCAGCTGGACAACATGCTTGAGGTGGATGTAATGAACATTTTTGAGTAGTCATAGTGTTACTGATGAAATGTCTAACTATGCAATGTAAATGCAAAATATCAAAATACACAATGCAAGAAGTAACAGTATGTGTGCATACATTGTTCAAAATTTCAGTGCTTTGGTAGGGAGAGAAAAATAAAATAGTTAAAGCAGGTTCATAAAAAAATAATGAATTGGTAATATGTATGTGAAAATTTGAAGAGAATAACAAAAGGTCTCCCTTGATGACGAACTGAATAAAGTATTGTGTAAATATTTGAAAGTCGAACTTCCGTGACTATCATTCAAGTAGAAGGAATGTCCTCTGCATGCCCCTTGAGCAAAATAAAGTAGCGTAAATATCTTCAAAAATTCCTTCTCAGTGCCGCGGCAAGGCCTAGACTAATCCGCTACCGTTGCAAGCACTGCCCAATGACCTTTGAAGATGTAACGTGTCAGAGAATTCTTAAGGAACAATCATCAATGACGTCACGCCGCAGAACAACCTTTGCGTGTGTTGCGTGAACTCCAGAAAGATGATTGCTGTAAAGAGAAGCATGCGTTTGCTCTACGAACCCTTTGTGAGAGCAGAGATTCCACGGAAGAATAAAGTTGAAGCCAGTCTTCTAAATCTGACGTAATAGAAGAAGGATTCCAAAGCGGATAGAAGGTCGATTGATTTCTTTTGTTTGTGTTGAATTTGTTTATTAGCATTTATTAAATATAAGACAATAAAAGCAATAAAATACAGAAATGTGCAATATGATAACATAAATTACATTGGAAGTAATGCATAAAGTTAAATATATATGAATTCATAAAGATGAAGACTGTATCTTATTTAAATACAAGTAATACAACAATAAGATGAAAGGAGGATAAAATAATTCAGTTGTGAATAAAACAATAAGCTATTTAATTGAAAAACTCTAATGACTTACGATGAGATAAAAAGTAATTTTAAAGCAAAAAAGATCAAGTACTTGATGTAAGGTGAAGCATAAAATTGCACATGAATATGTGAGAGAAAGACAGGAAATGTGGGTAGAAAGAAAGTGAAGAATAATAAAGGAGAGGTATCAATGCATTAAAATATAAAAGAATAGAACGTATAGTATAGAAAATTATATAAGGAAATTAACCAAAGATAAAAAGGAAGAAATTGGCGGAAATAATATGACAGCGGATTTAGAACAGGTTTTCAGTGTTGGTATGTAAATGCATGACAGTAAAGGTGAGAAAAGAAGAAAATTAGAAGCAACAGTAAAATAGAAAGAGAGAACAAGTTATGATACAGTGGAATCCACTATAGAGCGACCAGAATAGTCTATCACAGAAGGATTATTCAATTGTAGAAAGGGGACCCAGATTTGATTAAATGATTGTGTCTGATCTTGCAAATTGTAGATAAGATTGATTTCTTTTAAAAATGCGGAATAGGCAGAATAAGTCCATACTCCCAGTAAGACACCGATCAATGTTTCAGCAAAACAAAACCAGCAGAAATGTCATCCAGTAGAACAAGTATGTTTAAAAAAATGAATGAACAAAAAAAATATCCAAAGAGTGCACTGTGCACACGAAAATCGAAGGGTTTGACGAGTTAAGCGAAAAGTAGCAACATTGGGTTTGTGGGTGTTCCTGAATAGCGTCGCTAAAATAGATGCTACAATAAGATGTAGATTTTAGTGGTTTATTCCAGTACAGGAACAAGCCACCAGCACAGCTCCATGAACACGTCCTGGTCTTTTCTCCTGTTCAACTGCTCTCCCAGTTCTGTAAACTCCAGAACAATGACAGAACAGTGAACTTGCAAATCTAAATAAGGGAGCTGGTGCAGCTTGTGCATGAACATAAGGCTTGTGCAACATCTTAAAAGAAAACGTATAATTAAAGTGAAATATCAACAATACATATGAACCAGTGGCACACAAATGACAGCTTCTCCAATACCATATATTCTCCTGGGCCCATCAACACATACACACTAATTTACCTAGTTAGCCACTGGGGGGTGTTTGTTTATTTCATGAATTGATCAGTACTGCAATAATTCGTATTTCTTCCTAAATATTATAACTGATCAATAAGTTCTTTCCATTTGGTTGATGAACCAAATTAGTTGGAACTAGTTGATGGTGACGATGCACTTCACCTCTCTCGTAAATAATTAATTTACAATAATAAACACAGACTCAGTAAGTTTTCAAAACCTTTATCTAAAGTTTAAAGATGAGTGAACCATTCAAATACACACCACGGACACCATCAATCATTAGGGAGGAAGATTCAGTTAATTCAAATACATTCACAGATTCAATTGATTGACGTTGCCCAGAAAAGAGAGGATAGAGACAGCAGTACATTCAGGCAATATACAAAATGTATAATTACCAATGAAGGTGTGAAGACCAACCCTGGCCAAAGGGCTTGTAAGGGTCCCCAGGAAAGATCAGGGACAAAGACCTCAGGACAGGAATCAGGACAGGACAGTGAACCTCTCTAATCTACCGAACACATCGCACCCCTCTCTGACACTCTCTTCCTCCTCAAGATTCTTCCACGATCTTCTTCTAATCAATTGCTTTAGATAGGAAATTCTCTATTTGAATCTTCTTCAGAATCTCACAGCATCAGCATCATTAATAACTCTGACAGCATCTCCCCTATCAGCATTCACTCGGGATCACTTCCAAAACTAACTAAAACTACCAATTATACCTTTTGGGATTCATGTACCACCCCCTAAAGTTGCAATATTGTAAAAATACAAATTCTAATTGGACAGGCAAGGGTGTTTGGTCATCACACCATGATGGCGTTGCACTTTTCTTGGTTCATAAACCCATCCCCTTATTTTTATGCATTTTACTTTATTCCCACCCGAGTTTATTCACATTTCAAACATTTTTATCAATAATGTTCATATGACTTTAGCCACTGCACTTCTGACATCTGGGTTCCCAGGGTTTAGCGGTCGGTGGCCTTGGATGTGGTCCAATCATGGGATCGTCCTTCCAGGGGAAATAGTGGTCACATATGCGCAGAAGGCTTCCACTCAATCACTCGGGGTATGGCAAGAAGGCCAAAAATATGAACTAATAAAAGGTCCAAAGAGAAAATATGAATTCAAGAAATAAATGATTTCACTGTATTCCACCTATCTCTACTCTATTTCCCTTTATTAATTAGTACTTTCCCTGTATTAGCTCTTAGTAAATAAAAAGTTTTCTAAATAGCAAAGTAGGTGCCGTGTATTTGGGTCTTGCGCGAGAAGTTCCCTCCAAAGCTGTTAAACGTCACATTACGTAGATGTAATTGACGCATGCACAGTAAAGTTTTCCCTGTTAGAGCCGCACTTTTAGTCCGCTATCCGTATTAATGGATAGAAAAACACATAGACAAGCTTCTCTGTGTTAATGTAAATGATCACAAAACACAATTAATAATTCATGTTAATAAATTAAAGCGAGTGAATTGAGTTCGAGCAAGTCTCACATAAACGAGTCCTTGCTCCATCACATACATAACACTAATCTCCTAGGCAGCCGTCCTTTGCTGATAGCTACAGAAAAACCCTCTGCATCTGACTGGACATAAAAACTTACTTTTGAAACTCAGGCACAGAAATTAGTGGCTAGTTGCGATGGCATCCTGAGATTGCTAAAACAGAACTTAGATTTTTTTGTTGAAAATTTCTTTTATTGGTTTTAACGAATTATAACAACTTTTGAGGCTCGAACGAGCTCTGACACATGCCAGTATCATCAGGTTTCTATAGATAATACACAGTTTCCCCACAAGTTCTTGGTATAACTATTTACGTATCCAGGCGCCAACATTCCTTTGTCACAATATTGAAAATAAGCAAGACGAGGGTAGAGGCTATAGACATCCGCACCTGATCAATATAGTGTCTAAGTAGAGCATACTAGTGCAAAGAACCAAGGAGCACTCCCCTATATGCCCATCATCAAGGAACAAATTCCTATAACAACAAAAAAGCAAAAGGTTCAGCACTTTATGATAAAGTAATTAAGCAATGTCCAAAGCAGTGAGCACATGAAATGGATATTCAGATTTCAATGTATTTCTTTTTTCAAAGTTGTTCTTTATTGAGCTTAAAATTCAAACGACCATAGCCAACGCGTTTCGTCTCACACTGAGACTTCTTCAGGGCCCTTCCAAGTCATAAAAGACGCATTATATCGATGATAAGTAGTTCGACAAGATGTCACGATTCCCAAGTTCAGAGAAATTTTATACCATGGGTCTCCAACCGGTCGATCGCGAGCTACCGGTAGCTCGTCACCAACCTGCCAGTAGCTCGTACCCAGATGCCCGCTTTTGTACTCTGTCATTGTCATTATGTTTTTTTCAGGCCATTTTTACCTCTTATCCATTCTAACAAAGTGGGTGACGTCAGCCTGACATGAGCAGTGCGTGATTCAATCCAGCTGAGACACTCTGCCCCGCTGCAGCCACAGATGTACCACTTGGCCTGTCACAGCGTGCATCACGGCAATATCTAAACAAGATCGAATCCTGAGTTACCTTCACGCAGCAGTGCCCACATGTGATTCAGAGAGGCGTGCTTGCCTACCATGACCACGCAGGGTGTGTGCACACTGGCGGCGGCAGCTTAAGTTGGTTATTGCTGGTGCCAGCAGGTGCTAGGGTTAAGTGTCATCTTTTAACAATGTGGGATAGAGGAAGTCACGCTCTTTGGTGCTGCTGTATTTGGCTTCGGAAGATATATGTTTTAGTACTTGGGCCACACTGGCAGACGATGGTTGCAGCCTTGTAAAAACAGAAACAGCACTGACCGGAGCCCTCATTAAAAGACTTCTCTGCAGCCACCATAGACCTGCACTGCAGGCAGCATGCAATCTGTGCACTCTCCTGAGCCCCAGGCCCAGTTGAGAGAAAAGTCTCTGCAGCATCTGCATAGCGTGACGACATCAGCAGAGTACCAGCACTGACTACTGCCACAGAGGGATGACTGATGCCTGCAGTTAGCAGTGTCCTTGAATGATGCCACTCTGTTTGCACACGCCCCCTTCTGAGAGAGAGCCTCTGCCCCTGCCATAAGCTCGGGCCAGCAGAGCAGCACAGCAAGCACCGGCAGTAAGACAAAGTTATGGTAAGCCTACAAATAATCATCTGGGTGCACTTTGTGGGGAACCAAATAGGGATGTCAGATTTTTAGTTCATAACAAGTCTTGGGTAGTTTAAAATATCTTTGACCTTGAGGTGCAGCCTACATGTGTAATCCTTTCTGATTTATGCTTGGCCTGAGGACACATTCAGAATTGTGCACTGTTGCACAGAGAGGCGTATTTATCTATAAAACATTGTACACTTAAGAAAAGCTAGCACACATATAAAACAAATGAATTGTCATATGTGGTAATGAGAACATTTGCCCAATTTGAAACTTCATTTGAAAGGTCTTGGGCTGGCAAAATATTTTTGTTTAATAACAATAGATCAGACTTTACATGGATATTACTGCTTAGTTTTAACCATAATGGTGGCATTCGCAGTGTCACTCATTAGAAGTGAAATGTCACTCATACACTAAAAACATAGAACTGTCACATGTAAGCAACCTGAAACCTTGGCAGCTGTGGCCACAAACAATATTTTACATTTCTTTTCATTACATTTTAATTAAATGAGAGAAATGTAAAATATCTTCCTGGCTTCATTTTGCGCCTAGGGACAACTTGCAAGACTTACCTTATTTAAAATAAATACCTGTAAAACACTCTTTAATTTAATGCAGGGAAATAATGGGAGGGATTTCAAATGAAGTGTTAATTTGATGGCATAATGAACATAAGGTTTAACACGTCACTTTACATTTATCCTATTTCAAAAAAGTACCTAACCTCTGTAGTGGCTATATTTTTCTGCAGCCGTTGATCAGGGAAAGTTGAGACATGAACCAAGCTTAGGTATATGACCCTTCTCTTGCACAGATTTGAAAATACTGCAAATAATTATGCAAAAGTCATACAGAAATGGTATCTTTTAAGAAATTGCCAACTTGTATTTCTCCAACAAGGAGAAGCATTTCATCAGAGCATCAAAATACATCACTGCATTGAGAGGCATCTTTAGAAGTGATAGTTTTGAAACATGAAACAGTCATCAACTCCCTCTGTCCCTTATAACAATGCTATATTAATGAATTACTTATTACTACATGGAGCACATTTATAGTCTGTTAAGGGAGATTTATGTACAGTGCACACCCTGAACTCAAACATTTCAAAGTGCCGTCATGTGTAATAATAAAGAAAAAGAAGGTATGATGTAATAATTGTATTGTTGCATTTATATATCACTTATTACCCCTCTGTGGGGCACTGAAGTACTTACCTATATGGTCAGTAAGCTACGCCATGTGGGTGTGTGATTTGAATGGCGTTGTCATTCTTTTGTGATCCTATATGGGTAGTATTTCCGTGTCATGGGTGATGACCACCGATTTGCATTTACTGTGTTATGGGATGGAACAGTGTGTTGTATAACAAGGCATGAGAAACAGACATGCAGTTTATTGTTTTCAGTATTCTGGTAGCTTTGCACAGCTCTGCAGGACCCTATAATTTCTTATGATTGTAGTCTACTTAGCTGGTCACTGCAGAAGCCAGGATCACACAGTTTGTTGATGAGGAAAGCCTAGATTAATGCTAGGTTTTCTGGTTTTATGTTGTGCATTGCATACGCTAAATGGGTAGCTCTTTCTCTGTAAAGGCCCTTTAGTCAATTAAGCTAGGTGTGGGAGAACTTTGAGAACAATTCATGAGTTGCTCTTCCTTTAGTAGCTCACACTGATTTTCACTGATCGGAAGTAGCTCTCACTACAGAAAAGGTTGGAGACCCCTGTTTTATACAGTGTTTGTTTCCATGATTTTGGCTCGGAAACCGGCAGCGTTTATGCTCATCTGTATCTCGGAAAGGAAAACTTCCTTTGTCACAATATATCCATTGTATAGCCTACACATAGATCTTAGATTTACCGTTTCCTTGTGGAGGACAGTGGTCGAGGCCATAGTTCTTTTGTGCCTGGATTACAGTAATTCTTTTTATTTTATGATGCCGGCACCATGTCATAAGGAGACTGCTGGTGTTGCAAAATGCAGAAGTTCCTCTGCTAATAAAGATACCAAACCATCACCTGATCATGAGTTAATTGGCTTCCTTGCATTGGCTGCCTATCAAACAGAGGATCTAATTTAAAGCTCTCTTTATCGCTCATTGAGTTTATCACAAAAAGGGACCTGTGCTATTACATCACTTGTTGTGATCCTATATAGCCATCAGAACCATAAGATCCTCAACTTCACATCTGACAGTGACCTCAGTGGTTCGGAAAGTCAGAAGGTATGGAATGCTCTACCTGTCAGTTTATGGAAGATGGACGATGAATTGAGTTTTAGGAAGCAGTTTAAAACCTGGCTGATTGCTTAATCTAGGAGAGTTTGTGCCCTGAACTATGCCTACCTCGGGGAAGCCCGCCCTGGTTAGCCATGAACTTTACAAGTTCCCTGAATAAAATGGAATTGGAAGAAATAAAGAAAACGGGACACGTTTAAAAAAAAGAAAAGTTAAACAAACCCTTTTTAGGAGAAGGTAGTGGACCCAGGGACCACTGCCTAATTTTAAAAAACGTTTTCGGCAATATTCTCATTCCGTTTGCCAAAAGCTTACCATCAATTTTGAATTGGTGGCAAAATATTAATATTTTATTACCAGATCTCCGTTGCAAATATCATTAAATACCTTAAAGAATCAGTATTTGAAAGGGACGCCCTTATTGCGGCTCTTCCAAATAACTATCCCTTAATGTTTACCTAATCAATTTGACGAATCAGAAAGACTTTTCTGAATCACTAGTTGGGTTAAGTACATTGCAAAAAGCATTTTATAAGTCACAAATCCTCAGATTTAACAAATCTGTGGGTATGTGTCTGTTAAAACACTTTTTGCATCAGGCCCTAGCTGATATCCCGGGAAACCCTATTGCATTACTGCCATACCATACAATGTCTTCAAGCATTTATGTATTTAATTTAGCATTTATGCCTTAAAAATTAAACATTCTTTTGCCATATGTCCTGTTATGGTGTTTTATGTTCATTTTCTATATTTATGTAGTGCAGACCAAGTTTCAAGGGGTAGCAGTGATCAATCAATAAGCAATTGTACTCTATCAGAAGTATCCTTGGCATGAGGTGCTGTATATAGAACCGTTTGATGTTTGTGAGGGTGAGCTGGTAAAAACCAGAGTTGAGAGGTCTGGGTGCTATGGGAGAGAGGCTGGGAAGATGCATTTTGGAAACTTCTGGATGGATCACCATTTTTTACATTACACTTCTCAACAATGTAAGCTGCATAGAGATCATATAATTTCCACAAAACTACACAATTTGTCCTCAAGTTCTGAATTCAGGATCAGAACTCAGTTCTCTGGGCTGGAAGTTAAGTAACTAAGGGCCTGATTACAAGTTTGGCAGTCTTATCGCTGTCCTGCCACTGGGGGAGGACTGAGTCCTCCATTAAGCAGCTGCCCCCCCATCTGCCCTATTACGAGTTTCTTGCAGGGCTGGTGATGTCCCTGCAGCAGAGTAATTAATGTGGTACGAATTGCCACAGGAAACAAGCTTGAATGGAATGCTGGCCACACTGCTAACTGCTGGACGCACTCACAATGTGGTTTCAGGTGGTCAGCCGTATGTTGTTGTGTATGATGAGTTAGCTGTGTGACACACTGCAAACCTGAATAGTAGATATTGGAGTGCTTTACAAGTGCACCAGTGATGGTACACAGGGGCACAATCACCCTTGGCACAATTTAAGGCATATTTACTGCCTTTCTCCTGACTCACGCATGTTGATGTTCCTGCCAAGTAAAGGTCAGTGGAAAGGCAGTTAATATTCAGGCCTGCTTGGAAAATGCTGGGACCGCCTCCATGGGCTGCCTTTGCCTCTCCCACCGTCGCAGCGGTAGGAAAAATGTCGGCAGTGGTGGGAGTCCTGAGGCGGTGTTCCCACTCACTTCCTAATTGGGCAGTCGGACACCAAGGAAGGGAAGAGGAGAACTGCCGAAAAGAGACAGCAGTCACCAGACAGACCCTAAACCACTACACAGCTAGTCAATTTTCTTATGACGTGTTGATGCTAATGCAACAGAACTTCATCTCTGATTTTTGTTTCTGTCTGTCTATATATCTATTGATCACATTGCAAAAATAGTTTCCTCTTTCATCCTTGAATTGTTTAGGTACCCCGGGTTTGTAAGAGGTGGATGCAAGATATATAATTGATGGAAAGGCTAGCTTACTTTGTGGAGCTACATGAAGAAATTAATTTTGTGCCTGTGATATAAAAACTACTTTAGAATAGTTTGAGGAAATCCTTTATTTAAAAAAAGGTAATTCACAACTGCTGCATAAGTACATTTTAATAATGAAAAATTCCATATACAATTGTTAAACAATTGCAACATATCAAATATGTTTGGTCATGTTGGGTGCCTGATGAGATTGGAGAGCTCCCTGAATGGGCAACCATTCTTTTATCCACGACAAGCCGATTGCTATTGGTCTATAGACTCACCCTAAAAGTCACAGACACTAACGTAGCTAGAAGGGCATGCCTTTCAAGGTGTTTGCTAGATAAGATAGCTGAGATGGCCTGGGCAGGACTGGGAAGCAAAGCAACCCTGGTAAAGAATGGATGTCCATCCCTGCCCTACTCCCTCACTCACCTCTTTCCATTCTTACATATATTCCCCGTCTCTCTCATCTCCTCACTCTCACTCTCTCTCTCCTGTCTCTCTTTCTGTCCAGTTTCTTACCTCACTTCTAGTTTTCTTTACTTCCTCTCTATTTTTCGCTAAGCACTTACATGTCTTATGCAATAACCTCTGTGGCATTTTGGAGATAGTTTTGAAGGTGCCAGTGGCAGCTCTAAACCTTCAAGAACTGACTTTAATGACCCCATTAATTAATTAATTAATTAATTAATTAATTAATTAATTAAAGTGTGTGTTTTAAAAACAGAGCTCTGATTGAGTAATTCTTGGTTCCACCATGAGCAGAGCTCAGTGTATGTACTATTTCCTAATTGGGCACATTGTCCGTGAGCCATGGATATGCGGAGCTCCAACTGGGACTATGTATTACCCATAGTAGAGCCTGTGTGTGTTGGTCAGGACTACTATGAGGATAAATACCCTGGATGTGTATTTAAGAAAGAGTTTAGTGACATTTGTATTACCTGACAGAGAGATTCTTGTTTTTGCACAAACCTCTGTGTTCTGGTGGGTATGAGGGGCAGAGCTAAAGGTGTGTCTGGATGCCATTGTGACTCATGTAATTCTACAATATTTTAGCAAAAGGGGACAATCCCAAATCATATGCTCGCCAGAGAATGGCCATTATATTTGAGTTATCACACACGCAAAATAATTAGACAAACGTTTGTCAAACTAATCCAGTTTTCAGCATTACCTGTGGGGATTTCAGGTATCATGTGCTATTGCAAAATTACCTTTGTTTCAGTACTTGGTGCTGACAAGGACTTTATCATACAACATACTTTGGTCAAGTACTATAGGCACTATTCTGTGGTGGTGACCTGACAGTAGCGGCTCCTGGAGGGAGTGCTGCGGGGCGGTGAGGCAGGGCGGGGGGTAGTAAACCACGGAATACGGTTGAACGGAGGTAAGTACATAAATAAATAAATAAAACAAATTACATTGCGCGCGCATCATCGCCATTTGGCGTTGCAGCGTGTGCAATGCCCTGCCCTACCACCCTAGCAGCACTCCCTCCAGGAGCCCCTACTGTGACCTGATTATTTTGAAGATTATTTTTTCCAATTTGAGGCACGGTACTATTTTCGTCCTTTGGTCCTCGTGGATATCCTGTATTTCACAGGGCAATTGCTCCCCAAGTCCATATTTCCTGATGCTTTAATGCTAGCAATTTGGTGTGATGGACATTACTTGATGTGTGGCTCAAAATATAGGATGGACAAAGTCTGACTGCTAATCATTTTTCTAAAGTTCTCATTCAGTCTTCTATCTGATCATATTTTATATCTAGTGGGACTACATAGTAATTTTGAGCTCCAGACGGATACTATATTTAGCCACTGTTGAAAATATGATATATTATTTCAATATACAAGGACCAAATCTGTCCTCAAAGCAGGCTTTTATAATTTGTTAGAAGCAATTATGTTCTGCATGTCCAATCCTTGTTTCTGGTCATTTACTGTCTTACCGGTGGCATTTCGGTGAGATATTATTGTACCACAAATACACTACAATATTTAGCAATTCTTGCATCAAGGCTCACCACTGGAACCTATGATTCATAAGTTCTCATGATATCTCCAATGTTCTAGAAGGCACAAGTGTGGATCATTTTCTACACTCGCTTGTTGTAAAAATTGGGTTGTTGGTTAAAAGGGGTGGAAGCCCCTACCAGGCAACAACCACAATCCTTGTCAGGGTGAACCACAAAAAAGTCATTAAATTAACCTTCACTGACCACTGGTATATTGGCACGAAGCAGTAAGGCTTAACGTAGAGGCAGGATGTAAAGTATTTATGCAGCACAGAAGCAGCAATGAAGTGATAGCATAAAACAAGATTCATTCCAAACCAAATTAGAAATATAGTGTAAATGTTAATAAATAGAATGATTCCAGAACAACTAAAATCCAATCCGTAAAATTGGAGATATTCAAGTTGAAAGTTTTCAGTAAAAATAGTACCTAAATCGCAAACTGCCCCTCACAATTATCTGGTCACCTTAGACCACCGGAAAGTCACAACAAGTTCAAGCTGACTGCCACGGAGCGTGGGTTGTATTCAGGAAAGAGGCAAGTCCCACCAAAGAGTTAAATGTGAAGTCTAGCGCAAAGAGTTTCATTTGCAGTGGAGGAGGCTTCGACGAGCTGGTCGAGCATTGAAGGTGGTTATCATTGTATAACGAAGAGCAGCCCAAGCGTTGCGGGCTGTCGACGCTGTATCGAGAAATGCTGGCCAGGCGTCACGGACAGTAGTTGCTGTAGCTTCATGTTGGCGTTCACCTTGGCTGTCGTTGCTGTAGAGTAAAGTGCACCTCTCTTGCTGCCTGTTGTCACTGGTGTCTGGAGTGTCGCCCTCAAGCTCATACTTCTCCTGGACCATGGGAGCCTTAGTTGCAAGTTTACAACGCCCCCTTCCCTTTCTCTTTCTGGCAGCCACATGGGCCACTTCCCTCTCAGACAGTCATGGTCAGTGAGGTGGGCACACCATTTCAGGCAGCCCTAATATATCCAGGTTGGATTGGAAATATTACGTATTAGCTTCCAAATTGTGTGTTCCATACTGTTACCAAGTAGACAATCTACAGGCATTACTGGAATCATACATATCCTTAATGAACCTAAGATCCACTGCCCCCATTCAAAGGGAACCAGATCCAGTGGATAGTGACTCTCATAGCTGTGAGTTACTACAACCTGGTAGAATACATTAGGATCTACCTGCTCTGAGGGCAATAGACGGCACCTGATAGCATCAAACTGGCTCCAGTGTATCTCAGATTCTAAACCCACTGCCCATTAATGGTGACCCACTTCCTATACTTTCTAGAGTTCTATTCACAGTGGAGTAGGTCATGAGGAGCAAGTACAGCATCATGGGTGGTCTTTGCTGTATCACAAGGAGCAGGCTGGGCATCACAGGTTGCTGTCCCTGTAGCATGAAGAGCTGGTCAGGAATCGCGAACAGGCGCTGCTGCAGCTTTGCATTGCCAGTCACCGTGGACTGTCAATGCTGTAGTGCAAAGTGTGGCTCTCATTTAGCCGGTCATCACTGACCATCACTATAGTAAAAAGCGCAGCTTTAAGAAAACAGGCTTTTTGCAGGCTTTCCCCACTGTCTGCCTCATTTGGACTACTAGCTGCCGGTTATTAACTCTGAAAGTGCACTGGAGCCTGCTAGCCAGGCCCCAATGTCAGAGATCTCTCCCTACAAATGATGTATGTGAATTGGCAACCCCAATTGGCAAAGACATTAACCGCCTTATAAGTCCCTGGTAAGTGGCACCAGTGATACGAAGGGAGTGGGAGTTAAAGGGGTCACAAGGGGCTGAACTGCTTAAGCAGTGCAAACTGTTCAAACCAAATTTTTCCCTCACCATGAGTGGCAAAGTCACAGCACTATTTTTAAAATATGCCACTCGCCCCTAAGGTAGGCCTCCTGCACCTAGGAGGCAGGTTGCATTATATTAAAGTTGTGGACGTATAAGGGAAAGCTTATATGTCCCTATAGTAGACTCTTTCCATTAAGGGCTACTATATGTGGTTGGGGGGCCAAGTATAACATAGGCTGGCACCCAGGCACCCAGAGGATGCTAACTCCATTATGGTCACACAAAAAAGTGTAATGATTGGTATCAAACAACATGTCTCATCAAATCCTACTGCTTCATAGAGTGAGATTTAATGTGATATGCACCCCGGTGGCTACCCAGGTGGCTACCTTAGAGTTTGACTACCTGGTTGCCTCTGCCTTTCCTGTGCCATGGCTGACAGCCTGAAGATTTTGCCACAAAGACAGGAATCTGACCCCATGCAGGGATGTGAACACTCCCAGTAGAAAGAAACAGAGCTCTGTCTGGGAAGGAAGTGACACCTCCATCAAAGGATCGATAGTGAGGTTTCACATCAACACAGTGAGCTTCAAAGCTTACACAGCTTCTGATATCCCACCAGGCTGCGTCCTAAAGGAGAAAACAGCCATTCCCCTGCCTTCAGGCACATTTTTCCACGGGCAAGTAGGAAAATTAAGTAGTGGCGAGGTGTATAGCCCCAGAAAGCTAGCAACACCCACAGGGTCTGTACAGTCAAGGAAGCCTTCTGACATTTTTAAAAGTGGCAGAATAGAGGGTTCTGAGTAGGAAAGTGGAACACACACCAGATGTAGCCAACTCAGGGACAGATTAGCCGCTGGGGCTTGTAGCCCATTGGCTACTTGCACCCACACCCTTAACTCCTCTTAATCGAAAATTTAAGGGCACTAAAACCTCAGATCTGATTCGAATTGCATGAAAGACAAAGAAGAGACCTGCATCTGTGACTTTAGGACCTGCACAGTGATAAGGTGCCATAACCTGCAGTCACTCCGGACCAAAGACCGGTTTCCCAGGGAAGACGAACCCCTTTGAGATCCAAAGGAAACTCCAGAACTCCCTTGGACTAAAGGCAGTAGTCCCCTGCAGTCCACAGGTAAAGCATGCTGCCAGAACAAAGGAATTACTGGCTATTGGGCCCACTGAGGGATCGCCCAAAAGTAAATGGTCTAGAGCATTATGGGAAACATAGTCCTGCCCATCAGCAAGTTTGACGTGGTGACCATTTTCCCATGGACTTTAGGATGTCGAAATACCTCAAGGCTGAGCTTGCTGCTTCTAAGGCTTGTTGGTGATCAGTCCAGCTACCAATGTCTTTGTTTGACGCTGTGCCTCAAGGATCCCTGCAGCATTTTCAACTCAACATCTCAGTGGCCCTGTTGTTGAGGGTTTGCATCCGTATCCTCACCAGCACCGCCTAAGCGGTAAAACCAGCTCCCTCTTCAGCACAAGCGACAGCCAAGAGAACTGTGCAACTGGGCCATACAAGCCAGGTAAATTTCAACTAACTGTTGTGGCCTGGTCCTGGGATCTGCATCCCCTCACCCCCAGTGGTTTTTACTGGACTTTGTCTGCAAGTGACTGATTGTCACTAGTGTTTTTCTCCATTGACCGCAACATTAAAGTTTTGCAGTAGTGAATTGAACTTATTTATTTTTCCTTCTAAAATCCATAACACGGTTTATACTCATCCGATTATATTTTGATGTGTACATTTATTTAAAAACCTGTTCTATTTCTATAAATTGGTGTTTAATTTCTTTCAAGTTGTGTCAATTACTTATCATCCATGTGTTACTCTCAAATGCTTAAACCGTATCTCTCTAGTAAAACCTGACTGCTCTGTGACACACTACAAGGACTGAGCCAGGGATTTATTATTATGAATTCACAGGACCTATTTGGAGTATTGTGAGAGTACTGCATAGTGAAGCATATCCAGCCTCACTACACAATACTCCACTTTACTACATTAACAGCTCTCACTGAGATTCACATTGGTGGTCCTCGTATGCAGCAGAGGTTTGGCACATAACCCCCGCATTTGCCCTACTCCCGGTTTCCTTACTTGGATTCCTTGTCATAAATAAGCCAACGTAGACATGCTCTTGTGGTGGTCATTGTTGGCCGCAGTTCATTATGCATACCCGTATATACATATCCTTACTGTTGTACATCCTGCCATAAATCATTATTGCTGAGCTGTCATCCTGTGTCTTGCTTTGCTTGCATCTCATTATACATTGTGTTTGCAAAATCATGTGTACATTGGACACATTGCATATTAGACTGACAGTTCGTTACATGGTCATTTGCAGGCTTGTAATGTCTCTTGGCCCTATGGGGTCGTTGCTTCGTTCGGTTGGATTTGCCCTTACAGGGGTATAGCTTTTTGTCCCGGAGTTAGGCCACAACTCGCTACCATGCCATTTCTTGTTGTGCCCTGCCATCCGGCGGGGGCTGGGCAGCGAGCGCCGTCTCCGATAGCTACCCCCTTGTGGTAGGCCAACTCACCCAGCTGTAAGGCATCCCAGAGTGAGTGGTCCTAGCCACCGGCCATAGGCCAACTTAGCCAGCCGTAAGGCATCCCAAGGTAAGTGATCCTATTCCTGCGCACCGCCCTCCGGTGTGCCTCCGTACCAACCATTATCCCTGTAGTTTTCTCGCCATCGTCCTGCTTGTTCCTCCTGACTGCGACATAGCTGTTCCTTCGGTGTGGGTGGGTGGGACAATGAATTCCGGTGCTGCTCACCCACCCCCCAACAGATAGGAGCATCCTTGGGGGAGCAGCGCTTATATCCCCCAGGTGCTGTGCTGCCTTTGCCTGGTCCCCCCCCCATTGGGGGGTTTGTATCATGCCTCTTGCCCCCTTTGGCTGGGGTGGGCTGGTGACTCTGTGGCGGCTGCAGCGGGGGGGGGGGCACCGAAGCTCTCTGCTCTGTGGTGCGAAAAACTGGTTTCGTCCGTGGGGGTGGGGGGGGTTCAGCGTCGGTTATGGCGCCGGCCCTTTAGGCCCCCTTTGGCGGCAGCCTCTGCTCTAACCCCCGCATTTGCCCCACTCCCGGTTTCCTTACTTGGATTCCTTGTCATAAATAAGCCAATGTAGACTTGCTCTTGTGGTGGTCATTGTTGGCCGCAGTTTATTATGCTTACCCATATATACATATCCCTACTGTTGTACATCCTGCCATAAATCATTATTGCTGACCTGTCATCCCTTGTCTTGCTTTGCTTGCATCTCGTTATAAATTGTGTTTCCAAAATCATATGTTCATTGGACACATTGCATATTAGACTGACAGTTCGTTACATGGTCATTTGCAGGCTTGTAATGTCTCTTGGCCCTACGGGGTCGTAGCTTTGTTTGGTTGGATTTGCCCTTCCAGGGGTATAGCTTTTTGTCCTGGAGTTAGACCACAACTCGCTACCTTGCCGTTTCTTGTTGTGCCCTGCCATCCGGCGGGGGTTGGGCAGCGAGTGCCGTCTACGATAGCTACCCCTTTGTGGTAGGCCAACTCAACCAGCCGTAAGGCATCCCAGAGTGAGTGGTCCTAGCCACCGGCCATAGGCCAACTCACCCAGCCGTAAGGCATCCCAAGGTAAGTGGTCCTATTCCGGCGCACCGCCCTCCGGTGTGCCTCCGTACCAACCATTATCCCTGTAGTTTTCTTGCCATGCCGCCAGGGAGGCTTCTGTCTTCCTGCGGCTCCCTCCTTCTGCTGGCTTCTTTATTTGCAACCTGCCAATGCCATTGCGCCCCAAAGGTTGCTCCAGAATACTCCCATGCCCATTTCGGACAGGTGCACCCCATCCTTTCCATAGAACTCAGGCCTGCCTGTGTGGATGAGGCCGTGCCTAACCGACTCCAGCCCGTTGGTTCTGCAAAATTTGCTCACGGTTAGGTTCAGTTTTTTCCTCAAGTTCTCCACCGCGATCTGTGAATGTGCCCCACGCCATTCGTTCCTGCTGATCAGTTCTGACCATATTATGGATGTGTCTCGGAATGCTCTGCTCACCTCCGTCAGATCTCTTTGTATATCCTGAAGCAGATCCCGCCTGCCACGTTTGGCCAAGTTGTTCCCCCTAGGTGTATGATCAGGACATCCGGGTGCGTGCCGCTCTCTGCCCTCAGGTCCGCAAGCCTCGCTAGCAGCTGCTCCCATTTCATTCCCGGTTGGCTAAACCACTTTATGCAGATGTCCGCCGGCTGTCGTTCCTGCCTGCACCCCTTCTGCCGCCACCAGGAGTGCATGCGAGTTATGAAAGAGTGGCCTACCACCCAAACCAAGCGCGGTCTCCTTCCTGCTGGAGGAATGACAACAAGTCATTGAATTGTCTGGGTGGGGAGGTGCTGGTACTGCCTTACATGAGCTGGGGTCTTATGTAGGTCCGGTGTGCTTTTGACCGCCATCTCCCTACCGCCTGTATCCCTGCTGCGGACATTCCATGCTGCGCGGCGGTCATTGGCGGCCCCTATCCTAAATGAATGGGACCCAAACACCAAAGGAGGCAGTCCCGCTTTGCTGAGTGAGAGGCGCATGATCGAGGTGAACTGCAATCTGCTGAGGTGAGTACCGTCCCTATGTTTGAACAGTGGACCATCGCCGGCCGGGCGTATTGCCATAAAAGCCATCAAACAGCACACTGCGCAGCACTTCCTGTCCTCGATGCACAGCAACCTCACCTCCGCCCCTTTGCCAGCTTGGTTTGTCTTTGAACGCCGCAGTACCAGCTCTATCTCCCCCGGTCTTGGTGTGACGTCCCCTGCTTGGAGGCAGCTTTCTGCCGGGCCCGTCCTCGCACGAGCTACCAGCTCGATGACGCGAAATGCCCTGAAGAATGCGGTGGCGAAGGCCGCCCTGAATAGCTGTTGCTTGAAATCGTCATTTGTGATGTCTTGCAGCACCCCCAGCAAGGCCCTTAGCTTGGCGAAGTCTATCGGGCGTCTGGTATCCCTCCTCGCACCCTCAGTTCACTTCCACCCCTTCATCGCTGCCTTGGTGTAGTGTGTGGACACAGGGTCCAGCCCAGTCTCTAACCTAGAGTAGTATGCCACGGCTGACAGGTAGGCTTGTGTCCATGACCTGGACTTCTGGGAGTTAAACGACCACTGTATGAACTGTTCTGCTGCCCTGCTGGTGGCTGCTGTGCCGCCTAGAGACTGTATCCCTCCTATTCGGCATTACAGTATTGATGTATACTCTGTATCTCCTAGCAGCTGCCGGAGTGAGGGCTTGGCTGACAAGCTCTGACAAATCTATCCCGCTAGGTCCCACAGGTGGCCAGGGCAAGGGGTCATATCCTGCTCTGCGCCGGGTGCCAGTTCCCAGAACTTCTCCATCCGTGCGCGGGACAGGGCGTCTGTGATCTCGTTGTCCACCCCGGCACGTGGCATGCCCGCAGATCTATGTTGCCTTCCAGCTGTAACTTAACCAATCTGCGCATTAGTCAAAGTGTATCCGGGCATCTGGCTGTGCCCCTATTAATCGCTTGCACTACCCCCTTGTTGGCGGACCATAATGTCAGCTTCATGCTTTGCAGTTTGCGCTTCCAGACCGTAAGTGCGACTATGATGGGAAATAGCTCCAGGAAGGTGACGTTTTTGGTCACGCCTGCCTTGCGCCAGCTATCGGGCCATTCCCCTGCAGACCATCTCCTGCCCAGGATTGCCCCGAAGCCTGTGCTGCCTGACGCATCGGTGTAGAGCGCGATCTGTTTGTTGGTCACCCAGCCTTCCCTCCATATAAGTATCCCGTTGAAATCTGCCAGGAACGTGTCCCACATAGCTAGGTCCTTCTTGACCTCTGCTCCCACCCTCACATGGTGATGCTAGTGTGTGAGCCCACTTGTCAGTTGAGTTAACCGCCTGGCGAATACCCTGCCTGGGATTACGCTGGCTGCAAAGTTCAGTTTTCCAATCAGTCGCTGCAGGTCCCTCAGTGTCCCGCCCACATAGGTTTCCTATTTCCCCCCTGAAATCCTCCACCTTCTCCGTGGGAAGCCTGGATGTGCCAGCGACGGAATCTAGCTCTATTCCCAGGAAGGCGATTGTTGTTGCTGGGCCTACCGTTTTGTCAGCTGATGGTGGTGCCCCTAATTCCCCTGCCAGTTTTTTAAATGCTGCTAGTGTGTCGCCACACTCTGGAGATGCTGTGGGACCCGTGAACAGAAAATCGTCCAGGTAGTGGAGTTTTCCCCCTCCCGGGTGTCTGACATGTAATGCCCATCCCAAGAAGGTGCTGAATAATTCAAAATAGGCGCATGACACCGAGCACCCCATGGGCATGGCTTTGTCGAAGTACAGCTTGCCCTCACATTGGAACCCTAGCAGATGAACGCTTGTGGCTGAAGACAGCTGAAATGCCAGAAACCGGTCCTAGGAAGCTTGTTTCCGGTCCAGGGAAGACATGGCTTGGCAGTTCGGGCTGGACTGTTCCCATGAGGCACAGGGGCAGACTGATTTGCATATGGCCATGTCTGAACTGGGGTGGCAGAGTGGGCTAAAGAACGGTGATGGATTAAACCCAGATCAGTTGACTGGGGGTGAGTGTTTGCAATGTTCAACACTCCGTCCATCATTTCCTTTGGTTGTTGCTTTGTTTGCCATAAGTTGGCAGGGTATGCTCAGACGTGAGTCCCTTGCTCACTTTGCCACTGGATTCAAGCAAGCCTGGCTGAAGACAGCTGAAATGCCAGAAACCGGTCCTAGGAAGCTTGTTTCCGGTCCAGGGAAGACATGGCTTGGCAGTTCGGGCTGGACTGTTCCCATGAGGCACAGGGGCAGACTGATTTGCATATGGCCATGTCTGAACTGGGGTGGCAGAGTGGGCTAAAGAACGGTGATGGATTAAACCCAGATCAGTTGACTGGGGGTGAGTGTTTGCAATGTTCAACACTCCGTCCATCATTTCCTTTGGTTGTTGAATAATTCAAAATAGGCGCATGACACCGAGCACCCCATGGGCATGGCTTTGTCGAAGTACAGCTTGCCCTCACATTGGAACCCTAGCAGATGAACGCTTGTGGGGTGGACTGGGAGTTAGTGAAAGGTGGCCTCAACGTCCACCTTTGCGATGAGTGCCCCTGGGCCCGTTGCTCTGACTAAGTCGATGGCGTCATCTATTGTGCAGTAAGACACTGAACACACCCCTGCATCAATCCCGTCATTCACTGAGGCTCCATCGGGGAACGATAAGTGGTGGATTAGCCGGTATTGGCCTTGTTCCTTCTTGGGGACAAACCCCAATGTGGAGATCACTAGCTCCCTGGCCATGAGATCCGGCAGGGGGCCCTCAATCCTACCCAGGGCCTTCTCCTTCTCTATTTTCTTGGTGACCACCCCTGGATGCAGCAGTGCCGATTTCAAGTTCCTGCTGCTGTTTGGCGGGGGGGGCCTGTAAATGGGATGGGAAAACCTTCTTCGAAGCCACGGACTAAGGTCTCGGCGTCGGTCCTGTTATGGTAACTGTTGGCCAACTTGCGCAATGGGTGTGTGTTGACGGGGGAGCATGCTAGCTTATAAGTTTGTATACCTGGTGACCCCCCTGTGTCCCCCACTCCTACGTCACTGCTTCTATTTCCCCTTTTTGTCCCCTTGTGGTCTCGCTTGCGCTTGCTGGGTGCCCCCCTCCACAGGCAGAGCAGATGTGTTGGAATTTGCATGCCGCCGCATAGGTACATTCGTTGTCTTCAAACTTCCAGCAGATAGCTGGTGTCCCGCTGCTGTGGGGGACCTTCCAAGAGCTGAACTGTTTGGTCCTATGAAATGGCCTCCCTTTTCCCTTGTGGGAGGGCCCTCGAAAGGACTGCTCGTTTCTACCCACCCATGCATTGGCCTCTTGTGCCACCATCATCTTGTGTATGAAACCTGAAACATCCTCCTCATTCCACTCCATTTCTGGGTGCGTCTGCATTTTTAGCCTGAACCCCTTATCATATTCTAGCCATGCATCACCTGGGAACTGTCTCGCGTTGTGGATGTTGGACTCGAATAGCCAAAGGTCCGCTGCGCAGCGCGGGAATTTCTCCACTATAATGCAGGCCATAATCCGGAATACGTCTAGCCAATTATCAAAACTCCTCTCTTTCCGGTCTTTTCTCCGTTCCCTTTTGTCTTCATCTTTTTTATCACAGGTGGTCAAGTCGAGCCCATCTAACTGTATCTCCAGGAGTGAAAAAATATCAATGAACTTGTTGTATTCTCATTTCTTGCTGCTTAGCCAGTATGTTTGTGTATGTGAATGGAATGATGGAATGCCTGATGACTGTATGGAATGTTGGTGTGCCTGGCTGACTGGAAGGTATGACAGTTGGAGAGAGTGGGCTGAGCAGCAGAGATGCAGTTCCTGGTGGGACCTTATATCAACCTGATCTAACTCATCCACTTGTAACTACCATCTTATAATCTACAAATAAACAACCACTTGGATTTACCTCATTGACTACAACTCCTCATTGCAACAGAACTCCTTTCTCCAGATCCTCTCTTTGACCGCCGGTGGTATGAGGCTAGCTAGCCCTGTGGCACTTGTCGTTAATGACGCTGGGCCCGTTGAGGGACGCATATATGCATCGGGTGCCGCTAGTGTGGGGGGCGGGATAGGTGCGGGTGGAGTACTCCCCTGGGCTATCGTGGGCAACCCTCCCTCGCTCTGCCCCTCTATGACGCTCTGCCACCCTAATCGCTGTCGGAGCACGTGGCCTGGGTCTATCAGATGCCAAGGTATCCCCGAGCTCTCTTCTGCTGCCTGGGCTCCTACCCCATCTGACCTTCCCATGCTGCCTTGTGCCTGCGCGCCTGGTGACCCTACTTGCCTGCCTAACCCCTGAAGAAACATTGGTGCCATAGTCTTGAAACATTCCTGTATAATTGCACTTATATGCTCACCGTTCATCACTGTGTCTATTGACCCTCTGATCGGCCCCACCGCCGCTGTGCTGGCTACAGGTGGCTGGGTCTTCCTTTGGGGGGCCTTCTTAGCAGCCCCTGCCTCGGCGAGCTTGGCCAGCACTCTTTTCTGCCGTTTGGCTGCCGGGTGCGACGGGCACCGTCTGCCGCTGGTGACTTGGCCCCTCCTCCCCGTCGTCCTGCAGGTGGGTGTCCAGCCAGTCACGACCGTGGACCTCGGAAGCCACCTGGATCTGCCGCATCAAATCGTCGAGGTCTTCCTGCTGCTTCTTGCCCTGTTTTGTCATCCTTCTGGCCGCCGCTGCTGCCTGTGTGCGGGGTGCTGCCACAATTCAATGCACCAAAAACGCTGTTGTCTAACCCCTTTAGTAGGGTTTGGGCGCAGCTGTTTATGCTGCGGGGCGCTGCCGCATACGTATGCACCAATATACTTCGCAATATTCCGCAGTACCCGCCTTGAAATAGTCCAAGCCAAGCCAATTCTTCCTGGTCCTTTGTTACACACCTGGTCTTGCCCACGTTACCTTGAGTGCGAAATTCTCAGCCCCCCAACCATTAGGCCACCGTGCCTATTAGGAGCTGGTGAGTTATCCTTACAATGGTGTTTGTCCCTTTAAGAAATGTTCTCCCCCAGGTGCCCGCGTCTTTCGCGTGCTCCGCCCCTCCCGTCACTGTTGCTGGGAGCGGGGGACTGTCGGCTGCCTCTCTGAACAGTGATGTTGAAAGCCCAGGGATTGAACACTTAATCTTCAGAGTAAGAGTCTAAGACCTTAACCATTAGGCCAGAGTGACTCTTTCGGAGGGAGTCGGGGATCGCCGGGAGCGGCGTGCAGCCGCCAGCCGCGGTAAGTTCTAATTGGCCTACCTCGCGGCCGCTGTTAGTTAGGTTCCCGGTCCGTGCTGGCAGTATCGTTCTTGGCGCCGGGGTGGGCTCCCGATCGTCCCAGTTCATGGGGGGTGTCATGGAGGCCAGGGTGGGCTCCAGGTCGTCTGCCTCTGCAGCGCTGGTCCATTGGTAAGATCGAGGCGGCCGGGGTGGGCTCCTGGTCATCCTCAGCGATGACGCTGTTGATGGGTAATTGAGGCAGCCAGGGTGGGCTCCCGGTCTTCCTCCGTCACGGTGCTGTTGTTGGGGGATCACAGTGGTCAGGGTGGGCTCCTGGTCGTCCTCCATCACGGTGCTGTCTTTGGGGGATCCCGGCGGCTGGGGTGTGCTCCCGGTCGTCCTCAGCTGTGGCGCTGGTCGCTGGTGGGTCGCAGTGGCCGGGGTGGGCTCCCGGTCGTCCTCCGCCGCAGGGTATCGCTAGCGTCGAGGAGGCCGGAGTGGGCTCCCGGTTGTCCTATGCCTCGCTAGTTCGTCCTCCGGACCCCCGCTCACCTTGCTTGCCGGCAGAGCTTCGCCGCAATCTCCTTCCACAACGATTTCCGGTGCTGCTCCCCAACAGATAGGAGCATCCCTGGGGGAGCAGCGCTTATATCCCCCCAGGTGCTGTGCCGCCTTTATCTGGTCCCCCCCAGTGTTTGTATCATGCCTCTTGCCCCCATTGGTCGGGGTGGGCTGGCGACTCTGTGGTGGCCGCAGCGGGGGGGCACGCCGGAGCTCTCTGTTCTGTGGCGCGAAAAACTGGTTTCGTCCGGGGGGGGGGGGCGGGGGAATGGGCTCAGCATCGGTTATGGCGCCGCGGCTCTTTAGGTCACATTCGGCGGCAGCCTTTGCTCAATTGGTCAGTTCAGGGTCACGAGGAGTTCTAACTGAGGGATTTCACTTTTTCTTTTAGGTGGAGCACACTATGATGACAGCCAAGGGTCCAGGACCTGGAGAGACAACTCTTGGGGATCAGCAGAGGTCAACAGAGCTCAGACAGGTCCAACTGAAGGCCCAGACTGGTTCAGTTGCATCAGGTTAACTGAGCGGTTGCAGGGAAGCCTCTGTGTCCCTGTTGCTCACACAGGAGGTCAGCCAACTGACGCTTGTAGTCACTCTGGTTAGTCTGGGATGAAGGTAGCAGATCCAGTCTTCCTTCTCAGAGAGCAAGGCAGTCCTTTAAGCAGCAGGGCAGTGCTCTGGCAGCAGGGCAATCCTTCTCCTATATCTTTCACAGGTCAAGGAGTGTTCTGAAAAGTGACTCTGAAGGATCAATACTTATACCTGGTGTCACCCTTTTTGTGGGGGAAAACTCTGTGTCCTACCCCACGCCTGGTTCTGGAAAGTTTTTAACAGTCCCCTGGCAAGGCTTCAAATGGTCTGGGGAGGGTTGACAAAATGCAGGCAGGCCTAGTGTCCGATTCCTTTGCGTTTGTGTGTGTGAGGCAGAGCCCTTTGAAGTGCAAGTGGGGCTGGGAACAGCTCCTTCCCAGGATGGCCCATAATGTCCACACCGAAGTCCCCTATGTGCCACAGTTCAGCCATTCACATTCGTATGACCCAGGACACTTCTAGAGGGTGTAAATGTCTGGGACACGAGAATGAAAACTTTCTAAAAATCAAACACAATAAAGTTCATCTTTACTGACGCCATGTAACAACTTATTTCATTTTTTATAGTGGTCACAAAACTTAATTAGCATGGCCAGATTTTTTATTTCATCTTAGATTTTTCATCAAATGTTTTACAATTTTTTACCACAACATGTCATAGACTTTGTAGCACTATACCAATTGTGACAACTCTAAAACGTTTTAAACCATCTTTACATTAAATGGTCTTGTGTCACAGAGCTTTTTTTAGAAACATAAATAATTATAACATATTTAACAGAAACATAGAAAAAATCAGAAGATTGATAACAAGTTTGTGATGTCCCCGTTCTCAATTTGAATATTTAAGGAGTAGACGTTTATCACATTTATCAGTACTCCTAAAATACACCACAGATAGGGGTTTGTGAAGTAGCCTTTTAATGGGCTTGCGAACAGGGATCTGGGTTTCTGTTTTTTCTTTCTTCAGGTTCCCTTTATCCCAAAAGTCTTTCAATTGACTTCCTGACTTGAAAGTGTTGAATCATTTCGCACCCCAAAAATGAGGTTTCTCCTCAGAAGCATGAACTGGATGACACTATTTTAAAGAATACACTTCTATGTTCCATTGCTTCGTTGAAAAATTTTAATTGGGTCGTTAGTTGAACTCATCAAAATCGAACTCTTGCCTTTTCGTTCACATGTTGTGTTAAAGAGTTGTTGAAAATATGATTACAAATACAAGATGAAATAAAAAATGTGGCCAAGCTAATTGAGTTTCTTGACCACTATGATAAATCAAAGGAGTTGTTAAGTGGCGTCAGTAAAGGTGTACTTTATTGTGTTTGATTTTACAGTGGCCTAACTGTACGGACAAAAAACAAGCCCAACCCCTTGGTAATCGACTTTCTAAAAGTGGCATTTTCAGAATTATAGGGGGTTTTAAATTGCAATTCATTTTAGCGTAAACGGCCATACTCTGTTTGCGCCCAATCCAAAGTTATCACTTATTAAATGTAATAAGATAACTCAGTGTGTTCAACAATAAAAAACAACTTTAGGGGGTTTTCTCTGCCAGGACGTGTAAAACTTAAACACACATGCCCTACTATTTAAATACAAGCACCCTGCCCTATGAACTATTAGCGCCTACCTTAGGAGTGACCTGCAAATATTAAAAAGGAAGGTTTTGGACTGGCAAAAGGTTTATTTTGCCAGATCGAATTGTGTCGTACTTTAATATTCGGGACCGCGTAGGGGACAGGGCCCTACCCCTGTCTATCTTGGTATTAGCAAACCGCAAATGGTAAATGCGGCATGTACGAGTGCTTTATATACCGTTCTAGCTATGAATGCACTGTGTACACGTTATTCTGCTTCAACTACGCGGGTTCCATTTTGGAAGCAGTGGCCATCTTGTCATTGCCCTCACATAGGCTATAATGGAGTAAATACGGGCCTCACAGTACATGGGCTTTCCCTCTGACTTCTCTGTGACCTGGGCAGCTGGCTCTGCTGCCCCAGGTCAAACCGGTCTCACGAGCTCCCCTTCCTCCGTCCACCTGTGATTAGCATCAGGGCTTGACCCGTCATAAAACCCTTTCATTCTATACAATCCCCCGGCTAATCTCTTCCACACCTGCTTGTTCCTGCTTTATGACTTGTTTCCCAAAACAGGAGATGCTCATGTTTATTGGGGGGTCTATTGACATCCGATGTGGGATCTGAACCTTACTGTGTAAATCATTGTGGGCTGGCCGAACTGGAATGTGGGATGGTCATTATGACTCTGCTTTTTCGTTTGTAATGTATACTTATAATGGCCATATCGTAAACCAAGGAATGTGTGCCTGGAGCATGATATTTTGTACTTAAGGAGAAGCCCGTTCCTATGATTTTCAGCAGTCTCCTGAGAACATACACGCTGTTGTACTTCTAGGATACCTGTCATTGGTCTGCAGCCAATAAACGAATCTTTGACTTCACCCAGAAGACTCTGTGTTTCTGTAGGTCCGGAACAGGGTGAACCCAGAAGTCATAGGGTGTGTGCCCCTGCACCGCTGGGTCTAAAATACCCAGTACTTCAGTTTGGCGCCCAACGTGGGGCGATTTCAGCCGTACCAGTCCAAGCCAGAGGTTCGTGAGGAGCTTCGTGTGGAAATTCCGGAGGAAGGCCGCCACTTCATCGACCCCTGCATGTCGACGTGGTCCGAAAGTCTTTTCTGCGAGGTTCTCCGCGTCCCGACGGCTACGAAGGACTGCTGCCCTGATTAATCGACCTGTTTTGGACCCTTGACGTATCTGAGAGAGCGAAACAATCGAGAGAGTCTTCTGGTGACGCCATCGATCAACAATATTCAGTTAAGTATAAGTGGAGCGTCTCCTATTTGTTTTTGGTATCCTTCGGGATCGTTTGATTTGGTAATTTGGTACTTTGGAGTTTGCAAACGCCAAAACCAGAGGACTCGTGTATTCACGAGAATATCGTAATCGATAATCCTTTGACGTTTGGATCTAGACTAGTGAGCAAAGATGCCTGGTTCTGGACTATTTGGTAGATTATTCTGTTTGGGTTGTGGAAAAGATTTCCAGCTAGAGGAATCATGTCCGGTTCCTCCGGTTGGAACTCCAACTTATGAGCTCTATGTAAAACATGGCGTAGGCCCCATTGCATATAACGAAGTGTGGATCCACTACACCAGGAAAGACGGTGTTTTAAAATGGCCCCAAAATGGTAGTTTTGATACCGATATTTTAGATAATTTAGAAATTAAATTGTTTAAGAAGAAAGCCCGGCCGGCGATGTTTGACTCTTTCCGCTTATGGCGAAAGGAAGCCAAACAAAAGGAAATTAAGCTAGCGAAAAAGAATAAGAGAGAGAAAGGTATGACAGTAATGCAAGCAGCTGTACAATTTAAAGACAATGAAGAGGAGCAGATGAGTGAGCAATTGCATAGGCAGCGCAAGTTATGGATTGATAAATGTTACCCAGCTTTACCACATTCTAAGCAGAATGAGTTAGAAGAAAAGGAGAAGGATCTCCTGATGTCACATTTGTTGAGTTCGCCACCCCCGTATGCTCAAACTGCCACGGCGCCTCCCCAGCTTGTAAATATGCCACCTCCAGTGCATATACTGCAAGCCTTGCCGCTACCGCCAGCTGCTTTGCAGCCGGCTCCTATCCCTGTAGCGCAGCCCTCTCAAGGGCCGCCAGTTGTGCTTCCAACTGCCCCCGCACTTCCTGCGCCTTTGCCTAATACAGCAGCTGCCTCCCCTGACACTCTTCCTTCCACCACTCCAGTACCTGTCTCTACATCCTCTTTTCTTCCCTCTGTTTTTCCCCCTGTTCTCGCCTCAGCTTCTCCTTCAGCGCGACAGCGCTTAGCTAATGTGGTTACTACATTAATGTCTCCTCTCTTTGAGTCATCTGGTGCGACTCCTGGTTTACAGCGTAAGCAATTGCGTAGCCAATTGCCTAACCCCGATGAGAAAAAGGTAATAGATAACATGGCGCGTAGATGGATTGTTTTTCCTTCACTGTATGATGTGGAATCAGTTGTCAACGTTTTCCATCAATGGGATGCCCCGAAACAGAGATATGTGTTTGAGAAAATGTGCAAAATTCTCTGTGAAGAATTGGAGGATAGTGGTAAAAATCCGAATCCGCAGGAATTGTGTAGAGTGAGGTTCGATTTTGGAACTGGTATAATTGTGGACCGTGGAGTAGATAAAGCAGTTGCGGTTGTATTGTCCTTTAGGAATGATGATTGCCAACAATCATTGTTTGAACAAGATGTCCTTGTGGGGAAAAAGGTAGAAGCGCGACAATATCCTATGAGAGAAGTTCCCCCGGTATGGAAGGAAGCGGTTGCAGCTGCCGGTGGTAACCCCGCTGTGGCAGCGCATTTCCAGCGTGTTTGGGTGCATGTTCCATGGAAGCGCTCTGAGGTGTTAGCGCTTAAGCAGTCCTTACCAGATCCCCGTAAAAACCCAGCAGGTTATTATAAAGAGTTGTCACAGACGGCAGGGTCATGCATTATGAATCTGGCCGATATAGACATGTTGTTTGGTAATGTTGTTCCACAGCCTCTATGGGGGTCAATTCGTAATGTAGATCACAATGCAGAACTAGGGGATACATGGGCTAACATTGTTGCTGCTGATGCTAGACAAACTGGTGGTGCGAAACCAGAACCTTTAGTAGCTGAACTGCCTGGTAGAATCATTACGTATATGAAGACAATAATACCTGCGATGCGCGTAAATTGGGACAAGTTATCTGCATGCAAGCAGAAGAAAGATGAGACAGTGTCAGACTTCTTTACTAGGTTTGAAGAAACGTTTATTGATCACAGTGGGCAGGATATGAGTACTGAGGGTGGCCAACGGTTATTTGTGGATAAGTTTGTGCAGAATCTACTTCCTGACCTGTGTAAAAAGTTAAAAGATTCAGAAAGTTCTTGGGCTGTTTCTTCTTCAGCGCAAATACTGGCTACTGCACAGTATTATGAAAATAGAGATAAAGACGAGAAAGATAGAACAGAAAAGAAAACGAAGGAACTAAAGACAAAGGCCCTTTTACAGCAGGCCTATCCGCCACGTGGAGGTCAGAATAATTATAGGCAACCCCAAGGTGTCTATCACCAACCCCAACAGTTTCAGAGCAACCAGCAAATGAACGGGTATTACCAACCACGTGTCCCTGTAGGTCCCAACCAATGTTCATACTGTAAAGAGGAAGGTCATTTTAAATATAGTTGCCCTAAATTAATGCAGCGGAACGGCAATGCGTATGGCGCAAGAGGTAGGGGTGGTCAGCAAGCTCCTAGAGGCAGAGGGCGTGGAAGTGTTCCCCAGAACGCGCGTCCTCTGCCGCCTCAAAGTACCATCAATAGCTTTGATCAGCAAGCTAACGCGACTAGTAATACGGCCCAGTATTACAATAATGATTATTATGCAGAGGACGGTGATGCAGACAGTAATGATTACTAGGACAGCCATAGACAGAGAGAGGGAGTTGTTTCAGTGCCAGTGGATCAGAGTGGACCGTGTGTTGAGGTGACTACAGCAAATGTAACGGAGCCTTTTCTGCTAGACACTGGTGCTGCAAAGAGTTCAATCATGCATTCAAAACTCCCTGGCGCACCTTTGTCTGGCGATATAAATGTTTCAGTAGGTTTTTCTGGCGCCCCAGTTAGGAACCCGATTTCTAGTCCCATGTCACTTTCTGTTGGACCTTGCGAGCTAAAAGCACCCCTGATTCTGACAACAGGTTGTGGTGAGAATTTGCTGGGATTAGATTTGTTGAAAAGATTGCATGCTACACTGTATTGTTCTCCTTCAGGAGTACAACTTACATTAGGCAAGAAAGTGATTTCCCCAATGTATTTGTCTAAAAATACAATGCCACCTGAATTGTCATCCCTTCCGGATGCCCTTTGGGCTACTGGTCCCAATGATGTGGGCCTCTTGGAGATACCGCCATATGTGGTGACTTTAAAGGCTAATGTCAGACTGCCACGTATTCCCCAGTACAAGATATCTAATAAAGGGCAGAAAGCATTGTTAGACATTGTCAGCGACTTGATTAATAAGGGTGTGATTGAAGAGACAAGAGGCAACGTTTGCAATAGCCCGATTTTACCTGTCTTAAAACGAACGGACCCTTCACAGCCACCTGTTTACAGGTTTGTGATCGATCTCAGAGAGGTTAATAAGATTGTTGTGCCACAGTTTCCGGTTGTCCCCGATATAACCGCCTTGTTAACGATGATTCCAGCTTCTGCTGCATGGTTTTCAGTGATTGATTTAAAGAATGCTTTCTTTAGTATCCCAATTGCAGAAGAGAGCAGAGATATTTTTGGTTTTAGTCTGGGAGGCCGAAGCTTCCGCTTCAAACGCGCTCCCCAGGGCTACTGTGAGAGTCCATCAATATATAGTCAAGCTTTGAAAGCGCAGCTTGATGCACTTGTTTTACCTAGTGGCGCTATCCTGATTCACTACGTGGACGATTTACTAATCGCTGCGGATACTGAAAAGATCTGTAAAGAAGCCACATTGTCACTGTTGCGCCATTTATCTGCTTTCCATCACAAAGTGTCTCTCTCTAAGCTGCAATATTGTCGACAAGAAGTGACCTACTTAGGTCATCTCTTATCGAAGGAGGGAAGGAAACTGACCCCAGAAAGAATTCAAGCCATTGCACAGTTGAGTGTGCCAAAAACACAGAGAGAAGTGCGTGCTTTCTTGGGCATCACTTCATACTGTAGGCATTGGATCCCTAGTTTTTCTTTATTGGCAAAACCTTTGTTAGCCTTAACATGCAAAGACACACCGAATCCTATCCCATGGTCTGAAGAGTGCCAGAAAAGTTTTGTGGAATTGCGTAATGCATTATGTTCAGCACCTGTGTTGGGTACCCCCGACTACAGTAAGCCTTTTACACTGTATGTTCACGAGAAAGATGGATGTGCGTTGTCAGTGTTAACACAGCCTTTTGGCGACAGACCGCGCCCATGCGCATATTTTTCATCCACCTTGGACCCTGTAGCAAGGGCATTGCCAAGCTGTCTGAGAGCGACAGCTGCTGCAGCGATGTCTATCCGACAATCTGCTGGTTTGGTAATGGACAATACATTGATTGTTATGGTTCCACACGCTGTAGACACATTATTAAATAGGACCAAGACACAACACTTGACTAGTGCGCGATTATCAGGTTATGAACTTACACTGTTAGCAAATCACATACACATAAAGAGATGCAATACGCTGAATCCAGCCACGTTGTTGCCAATTCCAGCAGACTCAGATGAGATTGAGCAACATGATTGTCTGTTCAGAACAGAAGAAGAGACGAAAGGGAGAGTAGATCTAAAAGATACTCCCCTGACTGAGTGTGATGGCACTTTATGGGTAGATGGGTCATGTTTCAAGCTCCCTAATGGTGACACGACTGCTGCATATGCTATCACGACTTTGCACACGGTCGTGGAAACTGCACGAGTGCCACATAATTCGGCCCAAGCAGCAGAATTAATCGCCCTCACGAGAGCATGTGTGTTGTCTGAAGGAATGAGAGTGAATATATACACAGATAGCCAGTACGCCTTTGGCGTGGCTCATAATTTTGGGCGACTGTGGAAGGAGCGTGGGTTCCTGACGTCGCATGGAGCTAAAATTCAGAATGGCAAGTTGGTGAATGATCTCCTTGAGTCACTGACCCTACCGTTGCAAGTTGCGATCATGAAATGCAGTGCGCACAGGAAAGTCACAGATGATGTTGGACGTGGGAATGCGTTTGCTGATGAGACCTCGAGAGAAACAGCACAGAATGTGAAGACTAGAATGTATGTTGCAGGCCCCGCAAGATGGGTTAATGATGTGGGAATCTGTGAGAACACAATAGAGAGTGTGAAGTCGCTTCAAGCTGAAGCCACAGAGGAAGAGTTAAGCAAGTGGAGAGAAAGTATGGGTAAGTTGGATGAGAATGGTTGTTGGATTGATCTGACAGAAAATAGGCGATGGTTGTTGCCTGATGCATATGTGCTTCCAGTGGTTACTATGGCACATGGAATGGCACATATCAGTACGAAAGGTATATGCAAGTTGTTGGCTCCAGTATGGCAGAATGCTGGGATTCCCAAGTGTGCAGAGAATGTGGTCAAGAATTGCATAGTATGTTTGAAGTACAACCCTGGTAGGGGAACCCCAACTCCAGCTGGTCACTTTGCACCCCCATCATGTCCATTTGAAGTTTTGCAGCTGGACTTTATTCACATGGAAAGATACAACAACCTGAAATATGTACTGGTGGTTGTTTGTGCTTTCTCTAAATGGATAGAGGCTTATCCTCTGAAAGATAACACTGCCCTATCCACAGCCAAAGCCCTTGTGAAGGAGTTTTTCCCTAGGTTTGGGATGCCAAGAATGGTGTGGTGTGATAATGGAAGTGAGTTTGTGGGTAAAGTGATGAAGAATGTATGTGAAGGGCTAGGGATAAAGCAGAAGTTCCACGCTGCAAACCACCCCCAATCAGCTGGATTAGTAGAACGCTACAATGGAGCCTTAAAGCTCAAGCTGGCCAAAATCCAGGCGAGCACCGGTCTTAAATGGCCTGACGCTCTGCCTTTAGCACTCCTGTCCACCAGAATGACCATACACTCGCGAGTGGGGCTTAGCCCTTACGAGGTTGTCTTTGGCCGTCCGGCCAATGTATGGGGTGTACCGAGGCCCATGAAGTTCAGTGAGATAGAGCATCCAGTACTGCTCGATTACCTGTATGATTTGACTGTTAAACTGCGTGTTTTGCACCAACAGGTACATGATACTCTTCCCCAAGCTTCTGAACCTCCTGGACACCCTATCAACCCTGGTACGTGGGTGCTAGTCCGAAATTTCCAGCGCAAGAGCAACGACGAGCCTCGCTGGATCGGCCCTCATCTTGTTCTTCTTTCGACAAGATCAGCAGTGCGAGTAAAAGGGAAGAAACACTGGATCCATGGTACCCACTGTAAAGTAGTCCCCTTGCCTCTGCCATATGACCAGTGGGTCAAGGAGGGTATCGCCGACTCTGAGACAGACACTGTACCTCGTTTTGTACCATTCAGTGACGCACGCTTAAGAGACACAGTTTCAGACCAAGAGAGTGACAATATTCTGCAGGAAGCTGTGCCACCATCAAATCGACTGGACACCACTGAGCCTGAACTTTTGTTTCAAGACCAAACAGCACCTGGCCGTCTCCGCTATAATTTGAGACCTAGGCCCATGGACAAATAAAGATTTCCTCACTATTTCCTTTTTAACATTTTTTGCTCTCCCATCTGAAAGACTTTCTTGATTTTTGTTTTTCGAACCACCATCCGGGTTCTGCCGCAGGGTCGCGGTGCCAAGACTCTGGGGTACAGGCCGAAGACGCTAGGTCAACGGTTCTGGTTGGTCTAGGGCGTTTCCCTGGACTGACAGGCGTACTCCTTAGCAGAAGAAACTCATCCACCGCGAGCGGCCCGAGTAGAGGATGGAGTTTTTTAAGATGGAGAGACCGATTGAGGAAATGAACTTTAACGCAAGGATGTGTAGAATTGTAAAAAGTAAATGTTTTGTCTTTTTGTGCCTTTTTACACTGTGTAGTATCATAATGTTTATTATAGGATTTGTGTTCTTCTCCGCTCAAAAGCCCATTGAACCCACTGAACAGCCTATACCTCTTTCTACTGCCTCCTCTCACTCTTTTCACCCTTTGCCTGAGCACGAACAGACCAGACGATCAGAGTTTATAAATAACTCGTTTATCCAGCTTTTGCACCAGCACTAACTAGTAATGAACACGACCAATTGCTGGGTGTGTGGGTTAATGCCACATACCATTAACAAGGGTATTCCCTACCTGGTGCTGCCGTACAGTTACAATGGATCATCATGGGCATTCCAAACCATGTTTCTCTATGCTCTAGATACATACTCCCCTCGCCAACCGCGTTCCATCAGACCTATCACCAATAATAAGGCTTTGATGAAAGGAGTTGCCGATATGAGTAGGGATATCGATGCATACTCATCCATTCCCAAAGAAGAGTTGAGACCTTATGTAGGATGGAACGCGACGGGGTATAGTATTAGTCTGGGTGAAAGACAGCGAAAAATCTCGTCTCCAATCTGGGTCGTACCCCACATGGGTCGGTTCTGCTTACAGGGTAATGGTCAGAATCCTAGAGCTCAACTGGGAAGAAGTGACTGTACTGAAACGTACACCTTCCCATCACAGTTTTCCCCTGCGTTTTTGGCTGCCAAGGGCACATATTTCATCTGTAATGACCGAGCATATACATGGCTGCCCCCTGATTTCTCGGGCACATGTTATATTGCGAACTTGCTACCGCCGACATTTACTGCTGCCTCTGACTATCACAAGACCAGAGTTGTGAGAGGTGTGATTAGTAAGGAGGATACTGCCGGTCAGGAAGCAGGAGACTTCTACTTGGGTTTCCTGCCGTTTTGGGGACCTATGGTCAATAGTAGGAACCTGAGACAGCTGACTCGTGTGGTTGAATCCACTGTCAATGTAACGGCTGGTGCCCTTAGTAATCTGACAGCTGAGCTCCAAGCGGATCGCCTTATGACTTTACAGAACCGCATGGTTCTAGACGTTATTCTTGCAGACCGCGGTGGGGTATGCAAGGTCATCCAATCCAGTTGCTGCATTTTCATACCAGATAATGCTCCAACAGTGTATCAAGCCATCTCCAAACTCCATAAAATATCTGAATCCATACACGTGGATAAGGGAGATTGGTCACTGGTGGGGTGGTTCTGGGAATTGATATCTGCCAGGGGTTGGAAAGTTCTGATGGTCATTGGAATGATCTTAGCCATTCTTTTCCTGTTCTGTCTGTGCATACAGTGTGCTCCTGCGATATGTGGCCTCTGTGCTACCTTATGTATAAGGAAACCTGTATCGAGGGACGAACTAAGTAATAGGATGATGCTACAGCAACATCTCCATGACTTTGTGAACATTGACCTAGACTCGGATTAAGATGAGTATAGTGATTGCCTATGTAAGGGCAAAAGGAGGGTCTGTCGTACTTTAATATTCGGGACCGTGTAGGGGACAGGGCCCTACCCCTGTCTATCTTGGTATTAGCAAACCGCAAATGGTAAATGCGGCATGTACGAGTGCTTTATATACCGTTCTAGCTATGAATGCACTGTGTACACGTTATTCTGCTTCAACTACGCGGGTTCCATTTTGGAAGCAGTGGCCATCTTGTCATTGCCCTCACATAGGCTATAATGGAGTAAATACGGGCCTCACAGTACATGGGCTTTCCCTCTGACTTCTCTGTGACCTGGGCAGCTGGCTCTGCTGCCCCAGGTCAAACCGGTCTCACGAGCTCCCCTTCCTCCGTCCACCTGTGATTAGCATCAGGGCTTGACCCGTCATAAAACCCTTTCATTCTATACAATCCCCCGGCTAATCTCTTCCACACCTGCTTGTTCCTGCTTTATGACTTGTTTCCCAAAACAGGAGATGCTCATGTTTATTGGGGGGTCTATTGACATCCGATGTGGGATCTGAACCTTACTGTGTAAATCATTGTGGGCTGGCCGAACTGGAATGTGGGATGGTCATTATGACTCTGCTTTTTCGTTTGTAATGTATACTTATAATGGCCATATCGTAAACCAAGGAATGTGTGCCTGGAGCATGATATTTTGTACTTAAGGAGAAGCCCGTTCCTATGATTTTCAGCAGTCTCCTGAGAACATACACGCTGTTGTACTTCTAGGATACCTGTCATTGGTCTGCAGCCAATAAACGAATCTTTGACTTCACCCAGAAGACTCTGTGTTTCTGTAGATCCGGAACAGGGTGAACCCAGAAGTCATAGGGTGTGTGCCCCTGCACCGCTGGGTCTAAAATACCCAGTACTTCAGTTGGCAGTGTAAAACCTTACTACAGGCTGCAGTGTCAGGCCAGAGGCACTTTTGTGGGTGGCACAATAAGTGCTAGAGGCTCACTGGTAGCATTTAATTTACAGGCCTTGGTTAGAGACAGTGCTACTTTACAAGGGACCTACAATTAATAAAGACATAAATTATTATTAATAATAAATAATTAAAATGTGGTAATTAGGTGTAGTTCAATTTCACCATGTCTGAAGGAGAGGGTACAAGCACTTTAGCACTGGTTCGGAGTGTTAAGGTGCACAAGGTACAAAAATGGTTCAGAAAAACAGGATTGGTGAAGGCACGAAATGGATTGGGGAATGCAAAATGTTTGGGACTACCACACAAGTATGGCAGCTCTAACAGTGTTTCAATTACAAGGGTATGTTTCAAAGGCCTTTCTAAAAAGTGTTCGCCCACCACTGGGGTTACAAAGCAGCGTCGGTCTGGAAACCAAAAGCAGGTCTGGCAAGTTTAAACCAGTCTTTCCTTTCCTCCTCATCCATCTCTCTCTCGCTTCTTTAGTCTTTCCTATTTCCTCTCATCAAGCGCTTTCTGAAGTTAACCTGGGAGACCTGAACAAATTAGCAGAGGTGACAAAAGCGGCCCTCTGACTTTAAAAACATGCCTCTAAATTCCACCCTGCCATCCAAGGAAATGCCTGGTGGAGTACATGCACAGTCCAGTGCTGTTGCAACATCTTCACGGCTTCCGAGCCACACACTTTGGGGCATATCAACAACAACCGGCGATAATTATCGCTCAGCGCACTTAGCGCTAGGATAATTATCGCCGGCTAGCGTTGATTTTTATCGCTGAGATAGCGTGCTATTAGCAACGCTTATCTCAATAGCGATAAAAATACTCACGCTAAGTGGCTAACGTGAGATTATCGCTGGAAACCCAGCGATAATCTCATGTTAGCTTGTTGATAGGGAAAGGCAAACTTAGCCATGATATCCTCCTTCCATAGGATATCATGGCTAAGTCAGAAAAATACCAGACGTAAAAAAGCAGCGTTAACCGCGGTTAGCGCTGCTTTTTTTGTCTCTAACAGGGTTAGCGATATTCTTGAAAATAGGAGAAATGTGACTTAGCGACATTTCTCCTATTGTTTTACTCTGGAACGCACCCTTTGCATCTCATTAGAGATGCAAGGGGAAGCGTAGAGTAAAAGGGTGCTAACATGCGAATTTGCATGTTAGCACCCTGTTGTTGATAGGGTGCTAGTTTTATCTCTGCTTTTTTGGCTTTTAAAGCCAAAAAAGCAGGGATAAAGCCCTTGTTGATATGCCCCCAAGTTTTTTGCATATTTATATAGCGCGAACTCGACCGGAAGGTATTGGAGGCTTTACATGAGCACCGTATTTACATTAGACATTCATTTACGGGGAGATTACGTCATTTGCCCAGAATCACAGGATGTGGACGCGACCCCGAGGCTCAAACCCTGGTTTCCAGCTTCAAAGTCGGCAGTCTAGCTGATGGACCACATCCTCTCCACTTGATGCAACCCTCAGTCATGCTTCAGTCCTCTCGTTCTCACTGCTTATGTCCGTGTTGAGAAAGACGCTCCTGTCTAGACTGAGCAGGATGAAGGACCTGATTGTGCCCATTTCGCTGGCACAGCAAATACTTCGCCAGCACTGAATAACATGAGTTAAGTCGTCATTGGCTCGTGTGGTCATTTGTATTCTGCATTTTCACTCCGCTTGTTTTGTTTCCATTAGTTCCGTTCGTTCTGTGCTTGCTAAATTTAATTTAACTTTGCTGCCTAATGTCTTCTTCGTGAGCGTTATCTGTTTTGCAGTGTGAGCACTCCACTACTGTTCATACACAGCTCACATAACAACTGATGACAATGAGAAATTTTTAATGTAAAAGAAGTGCCATCTGTGTGACAAAATGGACGCCGTTCTCCTGGGCTGCTGCCGAGAAAAATGTAAGGTACAAACAACGGTGGATAGTTTATCTTTTTATTTGGCGTCAGGAGCGGTTCATCTAATTTCAGCGCCTTTCTCCATGGCAACCACTGTCAAAGCGTTCTCCGGCTCCACCTAGAGTTAGAAAGGGATATGTCATAAAACAGGGCCCCCAAGCTGCTGCGTGCAGGTCAAGAGCTTCTAGCAGAGGAAGATACCAGACTGCCATTCATTAGTGTAACCAAGTGACACAGGGAGATGATAGCTCTGCAGTCGCCGCACATTTCGGCTGCATCACAAATATTACTGCGGTAAAACCTTGGAATGTCGTCAAATGTTGACAATAGGATCCGAGAGCAGGTTTGCAGAGAAGACTTTATTTACTCAATATTTTCCAAATGTTTGCTGAAATAACACGCGAAGATGGAACAGGGACAAAGAAACAGAAACATGAAAACGATCTGTGGAAGAGACCATTCTAGTGCGGACTTTTTTCCTGATTTTCGAGTGCAAAAAGATGCGAAAAAGACGCAAATATTAGCAGCCCCCCAGCCACGATTAAGGGGCAGATTTATGTTGCACTTGCGCCTCATTTACGCCGCCGTTGCGTCACTTTTGTGACGCAGCAGCGGCGCAAATCCTGCGCCATGGTGCGGGGTATTTACAAACGTGACGCATCTCCCAGATGCGTCACGTTGTAAAGCCCTGCGCCACATGTAGGCGTTCCAGGGCAGGTGGGGGCGTTCCGGCGCAGGAACGCCTCCTAAAAGTGGCTGAGTGAAATCTACAAGATTTCACTCAGTCACTTTTAGGCCCATGCTGCGTCAAAACCCTGCGCCTGCTTGAAGCAGGCGTAAGGATTGACGCAGCATTGTACAGATAGGGCCCCCCAGAACATTGCTGGAGCTGCGTCGCGCTTGCGACGCAACTCCAGCAATGCGCCACTTTTCGGCACAGATGCGTCACGCATCTGTGCCGTTTTCGCCCCATGGTGCGCCGCATTATAAATGCGGCGCATCCATGGTGGCGCCGCTGTGGCGCATAATAATTGGCGCATCCCTGCTGATATGCAGGGATGCGCCAGTCGTCATAAATCTGCCCCTAAGTGTATTAAAATTATAGTAAGAGCGATTCATGCAATCAATGCAGGTTGAAAAATTGGCACATATTTGGTTTTCTCTTGTATTAAAATGAACTGAATTGTTATAGTGAGCTCTGGCTCAAAGAAAGACTTTATTGATGCTGTAAACATTTGCAGTATGTTTGACAATGCAGTGTGCGTAATCATATGTGTTTCTGCTCTAGGTTTGACAGCTCTCTTTTCGCACAGACTTTGTAACGCCAACAACACGAGTCCTCTTGGATGGAGAGTGTCAGGCTTCACGTCGTCATCTTCAGGGAATGCAATTATTGCAGGTTGAAACATTCGCACATATTTGGTTTTCTCTTATTTTAAAATGAAGTAAAAATAATCGTGAACTCAGACGCAAAGAATGACTTTTGGACGCTTAAAACATCTGCAGCATGTTTGACAATGCAGCTGTGCACAGTCATATGCGTTTC
This sequence comes from Triturus cristatus, assembly GCF_964204655.1. Lineage (NCBI taxonomy): Eukaryota > Metazoa > Chordata > Amphibia > Caudata > Salamandridae > Triturus > Triturus cristatus. The sequence goes on along the minus strand of NC_140594.1, from coordinate 334,931,104 downwards.
TGCTCTAGGTTTGACAGCCCTCTTCTCTCACACACTTTGTAACGCCACCAGCACGAGAGTGGCAGGCGTAATGTCGTCAAAGGCACAAGAGACGTTCAAAAGATGCCATGGCAAACGGGTTTGCTTTTCAGTACTTCAAAAGATCCCTGAATAAAAACAAACAAAAAAAAGCATTATACATAAAAGCCTTTTTGGTAACAAAGAAGTATTAGCTGACGTTAATTTAAGTAGGGTTAACAGTGAATATGCAGTAGAGTATTTCGAGTAAATTCAGTTTGAGGAAGATTCGACGTGTTATTTTTGACTGTCTAACTCATCACTTGACAGTTGCTGCCCCTGTGCAAGATAGTCAATATATTTTTCTATAGTTGGTCTCATATACATTAAAGCTAACACAGATTGCTACAGTGGGTCCTGGGCGAAAATTTCGTTCCGTTCGCGGAAATTGCGATAATTTGACATTTTCGCGTTCCGCGGAAAGCGCGAAAATGTTAAAATTTCCGCATTCCGCAGCTTAGCGATAATTTGGTTCTTGCTCGCGCTGTAAAATAATACATTCTCGCGCGTGCGCGATCGCCTTACCTGAATCCCTGCGTTCGCCGACAAGTTTTCTTGATCCGGTCGCGTTCTCCATGAGATGTTGTATTGTTTTTAGCCATTTGCGCTGTCTCGCGACAGTTCTCGCCCGCAGTGACGTCATGCGTCGCGCAATCACGTCTTTCTTCTCGCGATCATGCACCGCGAGACAACTGAAAACAAGATGGCCGTGCCCGCGAGCAACCACATGGGTAAGTTGGCGAGCCGCAACCATGCAGAAAATCTCGCGAACATGCAGGAAAAAACCTTTTCCGCGTGTTTGCGATAATTTTTAACATTTTCGCGAAAATTTGCGAAAGTGGATTTCGCAAATTCCGCCCACCCCTAGTTTTCGTTCCTTCTAGCAATGAACAGTAATGAAAGGCTACTTTTTAAGGCCACACTGCGTGAGCTCATCTGCTAGTTGTAAAGATTAGTAGAAAACTTTTATGTTAAAGCCTGAGCTACGCTATGGGGGAGGATTCGGTCACCAGACCCTCTATGGACGCTCTACATTTTGGCTGCTTAGGCCAGGTGGCTCTGGACAATACTGCCTGCAGTTCTGCCTGCAATGCATAGCCACACAGCCGCGGTCGACCGCCGCTGCCTCCGCGATAATCATCATCAAGTTTTGCATAAGGTTCCCCTGTTGCCCCTGACCTCCCGCTGCTCCATAATGCTGGCTGGTTTAGCTGCGCGGTTCACAGTGAATCAGAGTAGGAGTGGTGGGGTATGTGGGATTCAGTGGCAGCCCAGCTGCAATCTAGCGGCAGATTGGCAGCTACTGGGCAGTTAATGGCAAGTCAAGCGGCAGCATTAAGCAGCATCAACTAAATTGGCAGTCAAGCAGAAGCATTGTCCAGCAAGCAGCTCTGCATGGTACGTGATCCCTGTGTTGGTTCTTGCTCAAAGGACTAAAAGCTCAATTCTAAAGGATAAAGACCAAGGACAGGAAGCGTCCAAACTGGTAAGTCAATGGGTAGGGTCTATGGCATTTACCCCTCTTCCTGACTTACTGTGGCTTCTGCTCTCCTGCTTCTCTGTTAGACCAAGTTGTTATTTTGCCACCAGTCTGTGAGTATGGGTGTGGCTGCCATTAAACTGCAGCTGCAGCAAAGAGAGGTCCAAAGAGAGACCTGGAGGTGGCCAGGTTAGCCCCGGGTGCAACCTGCGGGCCTCCCAGGATGCCCCAATCGCAACTCCTTTTTAATACAACCAGAGTATCTCCATTTCTTGCCACTACCTCGACTCCCAAACAAGTTCCATAAGTACATCTAGCGTGCCCTGGTGTTTTAGAAACGCATGAACTGGTGAGCCGAAAGAGAGCCAAATACAGCCTGTATCTGTTTTCAGCAGGTACAATACGAAAGTACCCCATACAAGACTCTAAATCATTAAGCAAGAAACAAGCTAATATCAGAGACGGATTATTGCACCTACACCATCAACTCTGATAATAATTAGCATGCGCTCAGGAAAAGAAAGAGCCTCTGTTTCCCCTATAAGAAGAGCAAGGAAACTGAAGGATTCAATAGAGGAAGAGCAAATTCTCTAGGAGGGAACCAATCACTAATTTTACCAATTGCAAGCAAGTTTGAAAAATCGATGGAAATCCCTCATAAATTAGATTTTATGAAAGATCCGCTTGGAGCCATGTTGTCAATACAAACGGAGACAGAAGTAACCAACCTTCTATCTCCAATCAAACCAGACTATAAGATGTAAGCTGTATGTCAGGGTCAAGGATCACAAATATGATCAACCGTAATCACCTTGGGGAAAAAGGAAAATGAAGGCATGTTGCAGGGGCATATCTCAGACCTTGAAATGCTAACAATAGCATCAACAATGCGAATGGCACAAGATGATTCGGACCTACTAGAAATACCTCAGAAAATGCTGATATCGGGGGCCCTACTCCGCATGGAGGTTAAAGTAGAAATTTAAAAAACTAAAATTGAGACGTAGTCTACGCCTCCACTGCATGAAGTCATCCAGGCAATTCGAGAATCATCATTAGCAGGTTCTCAGGAAATACTGTCTAGAGTGAATAGTAGCAGTAAGAACTCCTTGGGATTAAATTCAGAAATAAGACCGGATATGGAGACCAGCATACCCTTCAATGATCATTCAGGTGAGCTAGAAGATCATCAAGAAAAAAAAGGAGAACTCGGAATAAAAGAGGATAACTTATAGCTCTGCAGTACTCTGCACAACAATCATACCTGTAGTAATAAATAAATGCCCTAGTATGACAAATAAGAAAGAGGAAGAGCAATTAAACACTTTAGTTGGCTCTATTAATACATCACAATGTGATTCTGAATGTCAGCAAACTCAGAACCTTCCATCTTCTGGTAAACAGGATTTAGGGTCAATATGAGGTAAATATGAGACATATTTTATAGAACTTCATCCCTGACAGTAGAAGCTCTCACCTTCCAATCAAATAAAATGAAGGTTCAAATTCACTTACCTAACGTCATGGTAAATGCAGTGGCTGGAATAAATCAGAATTTAGCTGAATTAAACAGTCTGATAATAAGAACTCAAACGCAAGCTGCTGCATCATATCTAGACTGTACACATGCCCCAATAATCAATAAATTGGTAACAATACCGGATGTAATGAATGCAATACTTAAAGACTTAAAACTGAGTCTTCAAATCGGAAAATCTAATGAACAAGGGGAAAATAGAAAAACAAAGGAAATTAGACCAATTAGAAATACAAAACTACAATGTGATTTTGGCCAATCGAACTCACCGAGTAAAACGGCAAGTATGCATAACATAATAATGACAACAGGTCAAGACCAACAACAAGAAGGGTGGGTGCTCAATGGTGTACAAAAGCCTAGATGACTGTCTACAGAAGAAATCAGTTTGACAAAAAAAATAAGAAAAAATTACGAAAAGCAAGAAACAAGGCTAAACTTAACTCAGTAATTAGTATACAACACCAAAAAGTAGAACTAAAGGTGACTGATGTTGACAGCACAAAACAATACAATGAAACACTGTGAAATCAGGATAAAGAAATACATGGAAACAATGTACTCAAACTAATGAAACAAGTTTGAAGTATTTTGCTTTATTCAACAAAGGCAAAAGTGAAAAAAACCCTAATGGAACAAAGTAATGAGTCATGTGATTGACGGAATTCACCTTGTAAGACAAAAAAAGTAGAGCAAATCATTATGAACCAGACATAGAAGGGATAAATAAAAACTGCGTTGCTAGAAGACCATAAACGTTTAGAGAAGATGTCAGTTGGCAAAACAGATGTATTGTTTGAAAAGACTGAAATCAAAAGAGTTAATTGATTCATGTAAAAACTGATGTACCGTGGAAAAATGATGTTGAAAGTCATCGTATACCACCATTACAAAGAGCATTCCAGGTATATCAAAACTTAAATCAAAGCTTAACACAAAGGGGCACATGCATCAAAGGTTTTCGCGAGCGCAAACGGTGCGATTCGCAAAAATCGTCCATTTGCGCCCGCAAAAAGACCTTTTGCGATGCATGAAGGGTCATGGCACTCGCAATTTGAGAATTCGCAAATATTTGCGAGTTCTCAAATTGCGATTGCATTTAAGGAATCGCAAATTGAGATTCCTTAAATGCAATGCATTAAGGTAAAAAAATTAGCGATTTCGCTAATATGGGGCGCAAATTACCATGAAGTTGGACTTCATGGTAATTTGCAAAAACCTTGAGAAATGCACTAAAGTGCATTTTTCAAAGTTCCATTTTACACACACACATCCCCTTGGGGCATGTGTGTGTGCAAGATGAACTCATATGCAGATTTCAGTGTCCTTTTGACACCCTGGCACCCTTGAAATTGCATTCTCAATTTGCGATTCTCTAATTGAGAATCGCAAATTGAGAATGTCTTCCCATTCATTACGATGGGCCTCCAGGCCCTTAGGAATGAATGGGGAGGTATTCCTTAATTTCGATTCGCAATTTGCGAGTCACAATTAAGGAATGTTTAGAAATCGCTATATTTTACACGATTTCTACATGCAGGGGCTTTTGCGATTCCTTATTAGCGAATCCTTATTTTTCGCTAATAAAGAATCGCAAAAGGCATTTTTGATGCATGTGCCAGATAGTCCACAACAGCTCCAAATCAATCAAATATGACCTTAAATGACTTGATGGAGCCGAAAATATACATCGGAGTCTAGCAAAGAAGGAACATTTAACCATTGTAAAGGTTGGAAGTGAGAAATCATTTATCAAAGGTAAAACTCAACTGATATTCAAGCCCAAATACTGTTCCAGTGGCAGACATGATATATTAAATCAAAGAAATATTCTACGTCTTTTTAAAGCAATCCAGTAATTTGAAAAAGTCACCAGTGAAAACATTGAAGCTATTGAATTCCTTCCAAATAAAGAAAGTAGCCAAGAAATGACGTTGATAACTTCGAACTCTGCCTATGAATCGGAATTAGTCATTAACAAAGATAAAACGTTTTCAAGCTGGGGAATAAAAATTAGTAGGCCTCACAAAACAGTATATCCAAGTCCATTTACTATAACTGAGAGCCCGAAACTCCAACAGAAAAATATAAAATCATCAGGTTTTTTCAATATTGAAAAATCCCATAGGCAAAATTGATAAATCAGCAATATCTATAATGAACTAATTAAAAAATAGAAAAGCCAATAGGATTAATCAAAAAATGGATTGCAACGTCCCTTCATGGCAAAAGCAAACATTGACAGAATAAACCAAGAAGACCTAAGGAGGAAAAATATAAATATAGTGAATCCCTAAAATGTAGTTCATGGAATATAAATGGGGTACGATTAAAAATAAAAAATGCATACCTGATCTCAATGTCAAACAACTATTATTACAAATTTTATTTTTACAGGAAACTTGGTCTACAAACTCAGTAATGCTTGAAGGTTACAAAGGATATTTTGAGCTGGCAATCAAACAAAACAAATATGGATGCCCCGATGGAGGCCTGGCAACATTTATTACCATAGACTTGAAAGCGGAGCATGAACAAGTGATTGTGAACAATAATAATCTATCAACAGTAAATAGTAACAGATATCCTAAAAGAAACCAAACAATTTGAGGATTGGGGAATATCTCTTTCCATTCCAGTGGCAAAACGTTACCTGTCATCTCTTCTATCGATAAGTACACTCCGAAACAACAACCCAACTGCAAGCTCTGTCTCCTCGGTACTGCGAGGAGCAAAAGGTGCAGAAGGTATACATTCACAACAACAGAATCAGCTAAAAACAGCATACCAAAGTTCATACATGCTCGGTCTGAAAGGAGAATGACGTGCCAGTACACCACGCACATCAGAGCCCCCCCCCCAATCAAAATCTTGTCTTGGAACATAGCACGAGCGATTGGAACCCTACAGGAAAAAGGGGCTTCTGAGAATTGGGTTAGTTACGAAATAATTGCGCTCCAAGAAACATGGTTAACTGCACCAGCAGAGGTCCCAGGCAGGATCCTTCATCATTTACATGCAATACGAACGAGGCAATATGGAAGACCGAAAGGCGGCCTCGCCGTCTACATTTCAACAGCACTAAAAGTTTCTTCAACACAGTTGTCAACAACCTCATCTGCTATGCAAGTAATAACAAGCATTTTCAATGCAACCGGTCTCGCCTTTGGGACCTTATAAGTATTTAGTGATGCAGCACAATAATGCAACAAGGCTGGTTTTGTTCGTGCTTGCCAACTGCTAATAAGGACTATTAATGACTTGCAGCAGCGTTCCTCCGACCAGCAGAAGAAAAGCCTTAGCCGGGGAACCTCTGTGCTCTCTTTGGGCAAAAGTGTTCTTCATTTTCTTTCAGTTTTCGAGTGAAAAGTTAAGGGCCATGCAAATTGTAAAACATGATGCCGTTTTTAAAAATAAATAAATGGAGAAAAAAAATTGAAAAGAAGAGAGAGGATTATATAATTTTTTTAATGTACCATTAGCGAGGAAGGTTCTGTGTGTTTGTGGTGCGGGTGAGCACCAACTGTTGTCAGCGAGAGGCAAAATGCCTACAGCACCCGGTATTCCCAGGCGGTCTCCCATTCAAGTACTAACCAGCTTAGCTTCCGAGACCGGGCGCATTCACGGTGGTATGGCCATAGGCATCGGAGGCTACCATTCCAGGCCTCTTGTGCTGACAAAGCCTGAGTGTCTGCAGCAGGCTACCCTCAAGCACATTTGCACACTTCCCTTTAACAACAGCCCTCCTTTTCAAACTTTCTGCAGATAGCCAAGCACAGTCCCTCTTGCACTTGCTTATTGTACACATAGTGAAAAAGAGGAAGAAAAAGTGGGAAAAGTGGCAAGAAAGTAAAACAGATACAGAATACAAAAGTTGAAAAGTATGTCAATGAGATAATGGCAAAGGAGGAGAAATCAAGAGAGATAATAAATAAATAAAAATGTGCTACCTAACTGCCAGCGGGCAGCGCTCGGAGTCAGATGTAGGTGGAGGCCCCTATGCAACAATTGGCAGTGCACCCGAGCTCATCCGGAATGGCTGGTGTACCTTTCAAGCAAGTCCCTGGTAGGCTAGAGGCACAGGGTTGCTTTCAGAGCATGACAGGCCCAACTTCCCATTCTAAACACAGCCTCCTGCTCTGTGGAGCTAGTTTTACCAGGAATGACTTCGGTTTCCATTTCGGTCCGGTCATATACTCCTCCCTCATCATTAGCTCTCCAAGTGAGTGGGTGTCTTGTGTGCTTTTGTGGGGTACATGGTGAACCTCTATTTCAGACAGTACTCATATTTTGCGAATTTGGTTCTGGTGAATGACCGGTCACAAGCATTTATACCTTTCATTAGCATTTTTAGGTCTTGCCTACGCAGCGCGCATGCGCTGCATAGGAGGAGACCTCTTGATATCGATTCGCTTATTGGGCCTTTCCTTCATATTGGCAAATATTCTGCTTTTGGTTTTATTTGCACCACACCGAAAGCGGAATTTGGGTGGTTGTGAGGTTTGTACATATATTGATTTTCTTCTTAACTATAAGGCAACGCTATCTTGGTTCCCTTTTCCAAAGACGTCCAGGGTCCTTCCTTATCCCTCTTAAAAAGACGGCAAATGGAAGGTGCTGGCTACTAATGGATGGTGAGGTATGTGTCTTTGTACAAATATGTCTGTATTTTAAGGCTGGTGGGCAACCTTTAGAAATTATGTGTGTCATTTATTAAGATTGGACAGTCGGAGGCATCAGTTTAGAAAATGGCCAGCATGTGGTGGTTATCACTGGAATGAAGAAATTAACTGATGCACCAAGTATAAAGTGTGGTGACTAGTCAACTATTGGGATTTTCTTTGCAAATATCCCAGTGTCTCCCTAGGTAAAGACCGAATACTTGTAAAGTGTAACTTTGGTTTTGTTAGCTAAAGAGTCCTAAAATTAAAATCAAGTCAACAGAAGCTCTATGGCCGCACTTGAAAGCAATGAAACAACGTTGGGTTCCAATAATATACTAAATGTCAGGCTATTTATTATTTTCTGTGACTGCCTAAGGAATTGTATTTTAAGGCTGAGTCTGCAGTATTTATTGTATTTAAACACAATAAACTGTGTTTGGCATAGTAGATAATCAGCCATTTAAAAATCCTTGCCAAAATAAAATTGTGTCCGCCCTATTATTAATACATGGCTTTAGCTAACAGTTATCTTCACTTACGCACTTTACATAAGTACTAGTTCCATTACAGAAATCTGCCCGGTGGGTGATAATGTGCTGCATGGCTAAACACTTATAGGGTCCCAAAGGCGAGACCTATTGGCTATGCCAATGCTTGTTACATTTTCTTTTTGCTGAATGAGCACTGGAGATCAATGGGAAATGCGAATAAACCTATAACGCTAGCATTGTGTCTGGCGATATTTTTAATTATTTTCCCCTAGCAATGCCTTGTGAAAAAATAAACAAAAAACGTATTCAAAGAAAAGCGTGAAGTTTTCCTTTCATCTTGTGGATGCCGCCTTAAGTACATTACAAGCTTCCGCGAAGTGCCGCCTATTACTGAATTGGGCGCTTTCAAGTAATCCATTTTGTAACCATGTTCTAGCGGCTCTTGTCATTTGACGGGCAGAGGTACGGGGCCATGCCAGGGTTGATTTGCGCGAGTGCCACACCGTATTTTTCCACAATAATGAAACGTGCAGAACTCAGTACATTCAAATCAGCTTTTCGACAACACCGGCGCCATTGGTCTTCCAGCTTCAAAGATGTGGCTCAGAGAAGGAAAAGTTTCCTGTGGAGCTCTGGCATTCAACAAACCACAGCTGAAACTCTACCTAAGAAAGGTGGCCTGGGACTGCGGTCCCTGTAGCCAGCCGCACTGTTGGGTTATCTTTATTACCCTGTTTGGATAGTCGTCAGTATTGGTCGCCTATGTCTATTTGCACACCCTGCTAAGGAAGCTGGAAGCTGCGACCAAGCAAAATGTGCACATTCTACACACATCACTCCAGCTTCAGACCCAGCAACCATCGCGCACCATTAACACCCTACTCTCGCCCTCACACTCAGCTATCAGTGTACACTGAAAAGTCATCTGCTGCATCTGACGAGATATAAAATGACTGCCAACCCACTCTGAGGTGAGCATGTGAGCCTCTGGCTTCCGTTAGTCACTTTCATACACTGGTACCATTTATCCAAACGTGACTGCTTTCTCTCCTATAGTTCGCACACATTTGTAACATGTTACACCGATGTTGGTACTACTTTTTTGTCCAAAGTGGTATTTATGTGAAATACATGATAGGAAGCATGAGAAAGGTTTTGGAGAGTACAAAGATAAGTGATGAAGGATTCGGATCAAACACCAGAGAGGCTATTACCAAAACACACAAGGAAAAAAGAACGCTCTCGCAAGACTGGTTTTCCATGTCTTGAGTGTGTTTGCCTCTGCTAGATAAAAGTGCGGGAGGAGATGTGCTGATGACATTTGGGAAAGAATGTGAAACGTCTGAACCTGTGGTCTGTCTTGTTGAACAGTCCTACAGATGTGAATGTAAATATGAAACGGTGATCTTAAATAGCAAAAGGGAAACACACACATTAACATCAAGTGAACTAGAAATGGCCGTGAAACATTCACACTTGTTTTTTTAGGTGCTTTTCAGTATTGCTGAACCCCCTCGTTGTCCCCAGGTATACATTCACGGCAGAGAAAGACACGGCGCTTTTCATTAGTGCAAAGAGATGCTGCTAGATTTTCTTAGATGAGGTGCTGGAGAGATGACCGAAAACCGGGAGCTTCCTCCGCCATTCATAACATGCCCTAAGAACAGGGTCCTCCCCGGCAAGGGGCCCACCCTTTTGCCATGTCACCACCCTCAGGGTAAGAAGGACTCTCCTGTTGGGAGTCCTTATATCAGCTCATCAAGTGAATCTGTAGGAGTCTGCAAGACATTGTCCTTGTCCAGGTGAATGGAGGATGTACTTTGGTCCACCTTCTAAGAGGTTTAGGAGGAACAGGGAAAATGTGTATTCTCCTGATCAGCCATAGGTCCGAAGGGTGGTCAGACCGTATCTATCAACTAAGCTGCCTGTATGAAGCGGTGAACAGGTGGGGTCTGCCGGCTGTTCTTAGAAGCTTCCTCTGTGACAGAGGTCTGACTCCACTAGGGTTCCCTCGGGGAGACGGTTCATCTTCTGAAGTATCCCAATGCCTACAGACAAAGTATAAAGTGTCATTAACTGCTGGGGTTTCCCCAGCACCCGCCGGATGCGCGGTGTGGTGGATCCATGTACCTTTGCCGGTGTGACGCGGTTACTTGGAGCCCTAAAAACGCCACGCAGTGCTGACAAAGATATTGGCCACGCCTGGGGTCTAACAGCACAGCCTCACACCCTGGTGACCACCTCACCCACCACAAATGGGTAAACCCTTTCAGGCGCATGATCCACCCAAACTGTGTGACGTCTATTCGCCCGGCACTGTGGGCATGACGAGGGAGGGAGGGCAGTGAGGGGCGTGGTTTTACGGCAATGAGGGTATCGCTGTGTACGTAACGTTAACAATTGCACAGAGAGAAGGGAAATAAGAGATGTTGCCGAAATCTCCTCCTTTACAAGCAAGATGCTAAGTCACAGTTTTCAAAGAAACATGGATTCTTCCGTCACAGGCGTCCAACGCTCTTTGCGCTGAAAGGGCCTCAGCACTCCCTTCGTGTTTTGTAGCCAGTTCTGCTGACGCTTCCAGGATCCACAGTTTTCTTATCTGATGTGTGCAGGGCTGCGCAGGAAACAGAGCGGAGGGGGTGGGGGCAAGAAGTCAGGAACTGCGTGTGTGAGGAAGGGGGGGTGAGGGAGGGGGGAGAAAGTAGTCTGTGCAGTGAAGGGGCCAGTAGCCATGGAAGGATACAAATGACTGACGCGGCTGTCATGGAGAAGGTCTAACAAGCTTAAAACCAATTGGAAGGTAGCATTTATAACCTAAGCCAATGAAGAAGATGGGCCAGAAAGTGGGCGGAGCTTCCACGAAGCTTTCATACTATAGTGTATCCTGCATGCCTCGCAAAGCGATGGGAGCGCATTCGCGCTGCATCGCTAGGCGAGACTTACAAATGGAGCTGGGCTCACATTCAGGGGTAAGCACCATCATCTTAATATCTACGCACACCGAAACAAAAGATCAAAAAAGACCTATTTAAAAAACTCATTGCCACTATTGCGGAATTCCGCTTCGAACAGCCAACCTGAGAAATTATTCTTATGGGAGATTTCAATTCAAATATATTGTACACCCAAGATGAGGAAGATAACATCACTGCAGCAAATGCAATTTGGGCAGTAGAAACGCAATCCTATTTCAACCAAAAACGTAAGGACAAGGTAGGACAGCAACTCGTAATGGACCTCGAACATCTAGGGATGCGTACACTAAATGGGAGAATAAAACAGGACAGACCAGCTACATGTACGTACAACGGCCCTCGCTCGACCTCAGTTTTGGATTACACAATAGTAACCCTCCCGCTCCTAGGGCAAATAAAAAAATTTCAGATCAAATGTTCCAGCGACAGTGTTCACTCGGCCCAGCACATTGAACTTAATCCGACCCTTCACAGGCACACAGAGGCCCCAGTAGTAGAGGGGTCGACATCGACAATAAATCTGAAACGTCTACGTTGGACAAGTACCACACTACCGCACATAGCCTCAAAGGCCAAAAACCTAATGGTAACCCCTGAGTCACAAAAAAATATGACAATTGAAAAATGGACCACCTTCCTGGCAAATCTACCACTAGCCGGGGCTCCCACCAAACAGTCAAATAAAAAGTGGACAAACCACAACAGTCATCTTAGTTAAACTGCACAAATTACAACGAAAAAACTGAGAAAGGCACTCAGGACGGCTCACCATCAAAGTCCATCCTCAACAGCATGGGTGCAAGTAGGTTAATTAAAGAAAAAATACAAAAATACAAATCTAGATCGACAAAAAAATTCAGCACAATAACTTTTGGACAAAGTTACTACACAAAGCCAAGATATCAGATGCCAGAGCTTTCTGGGACCAAGTGAATTTCATGAACAGAACCTCAAAAGTCATAAATACGACCTGTGTCACCGAGTCTGCTTGGGTACAACACCTAATCTCCACATTTTCAGTAAAAAATGCGGGCCTGTCAAACTCCGTTGTAATTACCACAAAGGAAGAGCAAAAAGTAGTAGTGCCCTTAAACAAGCACAGTATTATGAGGGACACGTTCTCTACAATCATCAAAGTAACAGGAAACGGCACACTGCAGACCGAGGACACACCACAGTCGTACACCCCTTACTCTGAAGTAGAAAATTTACAAATTATAAGAAAAAGTCAGCTCAATTGGGCACCAGGCCCGAACGGCGTAACACAAGCAATTTACAAACAAGATCCCAACTAATGGGCAAGTAAGATGCACTGTGTGTTCCCGCTGACTGGCACATCTAGTCTCATCGCGGAGAGCTGGAGAGGTGCAATAAATAATCGAATATACAAGGGAGGAGAGCGTACAGACCCCGCTAATTACCGTGTGATCGCGCTAATAGATGCAGAGGCCAAATACTATGCATCCTTGATCCTAGCAGGCCTGATAAGTTGGTCCGACAAGAACAAAAAAATCCCATTCAACCAGTTGGGTGTTCAACGGGGCACAGGTACAATCACAAATGCACTAGCAATAGGGCTAATTGCTGGCAAAAGTCTACGATAGCGTCAAGCACTTTATCTATGCTTCGTGGATTTTAAGGCAGCATTTGACCGTGTCAGCAGACACGCAATGTGGGCTTAACTGAAGCAGCAGGGTCTTCCACATTCAATCCTGAATCCAATAATGGATCTCTATACTGACACCTGGATGCAGGTTAAAATCGCCGACGGCCAGAGGCTCATCAGGAAGATGAACACCAACGAGGGTCTAAAGCAAGGATGTGTCCTGGCCCCACATCTGTTCAACCTATTCATGGCTGATTTAACACCAAGGCTAGATGGGGTTAACTCACATCCACCACATCTGGGCAAATTGGCATTAACACACATGTCTTACGCGGACGATGTTGTTCTCCTGAGCCACACGAGAATTGGTTTACAAAGATCAATTCACGAGTTAGCCGACTTCGCTAAAACAAACTTAATGGAAATAAATGCAATAAAAACAAAGCTCATGATCATAACTCATAGACTACCAAGACAAATGACATTTACAATTACCAATGCAAGGTTAGAAGTGGTTAACAGCTACAAATATCTCAGGATATATTTGGATCGAAGTTTTTCGTTTTCTAAGCAGTACGAGAACATACAAAAAAAGGGTAACGCTCTAATTTTTGTATTTTGTAGTTTATAAAAAAACCTTAACAGGCCCACTGTTCACCCCATTATTAGCAGTCATCAAAGCAAAACTATTTCCAACCATCGCTTATGGAAGCGTCGTCAATCATGGAAATAACTCAGCAATTCTGGATAACATCCAAACGCAAGTATATAAAAGAGTATTTTGTCTGCCACGTGACGCCTCTCCAGCCCAGGTAGGTCTAGAGTTTGGCCTACAGCAACAACAACTGTATAGAAGGTACAAGGCAATCAAAATATGGTACAAAATGTGGCTCAATCGGGGTCTTGAAATCAACAATGCACTTTGGGATGCCTTGCAATATGACCCAAAGTCACACTACGCTGAGTATTTACACCACTCATTGCAAATAGCCGGGACGGTAGACCTTTGGCATTGGAAATCATCTTTGACATCATTCCAGCTAAATATGAAAAAGGCAGCAAAAAGGCACTCGCTAACAGATGACAAAGCAACGTTAAGTCGACGAGCTCACGCATGGATGCTATTACATTCCTACACTAAACCCCAGCCAGCGGCAAACCTGGGCCTTGCCTTTTCCCCTCATTTAAAAAACAAGTTCTTAGAACTGCGCATGGGGAAGTTGCCTTCCAATGCCGACCTCCCCAGCTGGAAGTACCAGGGCTCAAAAGCATGCAGCCTATTTGGGTCATCAAGACAGGACTTCACACATCTAATATGTTTCTGCCCAGCCATACGGTCCTACGCCATTATCTGTTGAGGAGGCAGTTCAATGAAAGAGGCATCCACACCTGCAGATCCGCAATACTAAAAAGTCTGGACTCAAAGGGCCTGCAACAAATCTGTCAATTGATAACATTTTTAATTTGCTATGAGAAATTAATGAAACAGTGATACAGGCCACAATATTGTTTAGTGGACCCTCCGTGTCTTTTAACTGTTATAACGTTGTAAATAGAAATAACGAATTAAATTTTAATGTATTGAACAAAAACGGTAGTGTATCAACTGTCTATACTAACTTCAATCTCTCTCTTCATGTCAAAGAAACTGGGGTATTTTACCATGTAGATAAAATGTATTTTATGTATTGGAATATTGTGATGGTTTTAATTAACTATACAATAAAGACATTTTTCACTTTAACTTATTAACAGTAAGGCAACGGTACATGGAAACAAAAAATTCAGCAAGCTCAAGGAAGAACATGAGCACTATTCTTATCAGTTTCTTATTACAGCAAATGATTGAGGACCCATTTGTTGAATATAGTATATCAGGGGACTTTAACCTAAATCTATTTGTGCCCTATTTAAGAGTTGACATAATCCAGCAACAGGATTAGTTATGGGCAATCCCTCCCTCAGCACACAATACCTGAGGTAATTAGTAACACACAAAGAAACATTGGCATAACCTTCCTTAAGGATATAGAAGCCGTGGGATTAAGAATTATAAATGGGAGGCTTCCACAAGACACCCCTCCAGCATGGGCATATCATTCACGTAGTAACAAATCAAGAATCGATTACACAATAGCATCTTTGAGTGTTTTTAACAAGATAACATCCTTCCATATGGAGAAAGTGACCGATAGCGATCATAGCCAGCAAATACTTGTTAGAAAGCTACACTGTATACAACATAAAACATATGCATCTGTACCCAAACAGGCATTAGCAATTAATTATAGGAGACTAAATGGGAAAGAAGACTCCAAAGAAGTTCCAACAAACTGGCTGAAAAATTGGTTAAAGAATACTTTGAAGAGGAATCTTTGTCTGTAATGGAAAGGTGGGCATATTTATTACAAAACTATTTAAAACGTATGTGTCAAAACCCCATTACAAGAAATACCAAAAGAGTTAAAGCGAAGCAAGAAATAAAATTAAATTATCTCACCCTACGCGGATCATGAGAAGACCAAGTAATAGCCTTCGGAGACAGATAAAAAAACACCCAAATGATATGGTTTTACGTTCTAACTTAAAAAGTATAAATCATCACCTTCAGAGGTTAATCTGGGACAAAAGAAACCAAGCAAGTCACGATCTCTGAGCTAAGGCACTGTACACAAGTAAACAGTCAAACTCAAGGGATTTCTGGAAAATGATAAATGGTCTCTCACGACCTATTGAAACAGCTGTATCATCCACATTAAGTGAAGAAGATTGGATCAGATTCTGGACAACACACCTAAACACCAACTGGGAAATTAACCAAAGGAAGACAGTGTGAATGTGATAGATATAATAAGAGAGAATTTGGACTATGAAATTGACATAACAAAAAATCAAGTATGCAAACGAATTCAAAAACAAAAAGATGGTGTTCCCGGTCCTAATGGCATTCCATTTGCACTATATAAGGAAAACCCGGTTTTATGGGCTGAATATCTCACACAGATACTTAAGGAAACTGTCAAGACATCAATAATACCTGAAACATGGAAGAACTTATTAATATCACCCATATATAAAGAAGGTGATTGGGCACATCCTGGAAATTATCGATTAATTACTTTACAAGACACTGATTCCAAATTATTTGCCGGAGTCCTACTATCAAAATTATCTGTATGGGCAAAGGAGAAACAGATAATTCCACCAAATCAAACAGGGTTTATACAAGGATTAGGTACCACAACAAATATATTAGTATTAGCAGTATTAATGGATAAATACATTGCAAGGAAACAACTACTGTATTTGTGCTTTGTGGGCTTCACATCGGCTTTCGATTGTGTACAAAGACAGCTACTTTGGCAAAAGTTGGAAGAACAAGGTATACCGACCCTCCCTCTTAACATCAATCCAATTACTCTATTCAAACACTTGGTTTAGAGTTCGTATGGGAGATGGTTTGTGTGTAATGAAGGAAATTCCAAATTCCATGGGCCTAAAGCAAGGGTGTGTTTTGGCCCCATTGCCTTTTAACCTGTTCTTATCAGACCTAACACAAGCGTTGGATAAAGTGAATGACTACCCTCCAAAATTAGCTAGTACTCAGATATCAAATCTGTTATACGCAGACAATGTTATCCTATTAAGTCAAACAAAGTTCGGCTGCAACGCCTGATAAATAGGACATCAAGGTATTCACAAGTGAATGGTATGGTTATAAATGAAACCAAGACAAAAATCATGGAGCTTAACAAAAATCTAAGGTCAAAGTATAAGCATAAATGGTTCCTTGATAAATCTCAATTAGATCAAGTAAGATCATACAAATATATGGGAGAACTATTTGACGATAAAGGAACATTTCATCCACATAAGGTTAATATGCAAAGGAGAGCTAACACCCTATTAACAGCATTTAGAATCTTGCAGAAGTCTTTAGGAGGGCCGAGTTACCTACTGATTTTAAAAGTAATATCCGCAAAATTATTGCCAGCGCTAACGTATGGTAGCGAAGCACTGTGTGGAAATGACTATTTAATCATCAATAATGCTTTGACAACAAATGTTAAATCACTTTTTTTCTTTCACATAACGCATCATTTGCACAGAATAGATTGGAATTTGGGTTAATTAACCAGCTAAGTGCATGAAAAGCCCAATTTATAAAAGTATGGAAAAGAATGAACATGGATAATGTAAATCAAATGTCCAATCTGTTTTTTTTTTGTTTAACTTTTTTATTGAGAGTTTTATTTTCCATGGTACATCATTATACATTTGCAAGTACGATGTTATGCCAGGTGTACACAGGCAGTCAGACAATATAAGCACATTATGGAGCATACATCTCATTATACATCATAGAGTTCAAGTAAGAAACAGCACATTGTACATGGATATTACCCCTCTAGTGATCTGGTGCGAGATGTGGTGGGCTGATTAATGCCAGGTGCCTGAATATGTAGGTTTCCGCAAGGGTGCGGGTTGATATGTAGACCCCCACTCTATCTTGGTGTACCTCTTTGATTAATGCCCATGTTTGTGCTCCCAATATATAGGAGCCTACTCTGTGGTGCCAGGGGGTAAACATGAAACTGTGAACTGACGGAGGGGGTGGGAGGGGGATAGGAGGGGTCCGGGGAGTCTACAGAAAAGATATTTTGTGGTAGGTGTCTGTTTTGTGGTTGGTTCCAGTTCGTCTGCAAGATGTCTGCGGCATCAGCGTCAGGGAGAGAGGGAAGTCTAAAGTGGGCTGTATCTCCCATCAGTAGTCGGGGTACTAGTCTGGTGGGGCCCTATTGCATGATCGGCCTTTCATTGATACAGTTATTGCGTAGTGGCATTTGCTTGCACTATCAGGACAGGGGTAGAGTTTGGGACTGGGATGGTGTAGCCCTGGGTGAGACTTCTTGTGTTGTCTCTTGTGTGAACTGGAACAGGAGCTGTGCCCATTCCATAGAGATAGGATGCTTCCTCTGTTGCCCCCCATTTTTTTACCACACCTATCCAGGCTGTCTCTGGGGGTCCTGCCGGTGCTCTCCAATACATGGCTATTCCCCGTTTTGCCAGGAGTAAGGCTAAGGACGCAAACCTGCACTGCACCTTTTCTATCTTCCACCTTCGGAAGACCCCCAGGGTACATGCCTCCCATGAGGTAATGTGCATGAGGTGGACCGTCGCCTCTAGAACCCGATGTATCCTACCCCAATATGGCTGGATTACGGGACAGTCCCAGAACATATGTTTGAAGTTCGCTTTGGGTGTTTGGCATCTGGGGCATGCAAAATGCGTATCAGGGTAGAATCGGTGGAGCTTATGCGGTGTTAAGTATGTGCGGTGTAAAATGTTGAATTTAATGTTTTTAAACCGTGCATTCCTTGAAACTTTCTTTCGGTACTCTAGGGCCTTTTCCCATTCTCGGTCATTGAGCACTCGCCCTAACTCATCTTCCCATTATTGGCGTAGGGCCAGTAGTGGGCCCGTAATCAGTTCCCTCATTGCCTTATAGTGCCAAGTGACTTAATGTCTGCCCCTGCCCATACGTAGGATTGTATGGAGCACTGGGTGTGTCGGTGGTTCCCCCTCAGTCAGATCCCAGCATTGTTGTGCGCTGTCCCCTAACCGTCTGTGCACCAGGAATTGTCCCGGGTGGAGATCGTAGCTATCCCGCATTTGGGCGTATGCTTTCAGCTGCCCATCCTAAAACAGTGCCTCTATTTCTGTCACCTTGTGCTCCGTCCCTATCCAGAGGGCTCCAGATGTGTAATAGTTCTCCTTCTGTGGGAGTTCCACTAATGGGAGCAATGGGGAGTAAAGGGGTAGACCCCTTGATATACTGTGTATGTGCATCATGCATTTGCGGGCAATTGACACCTGTAAAGGATGTGTACGCGTTGGCGTGGTTCCCAGCATCAGCAGTCTCCGGATGGCCGGGAGAGGTATCCAACCATCGTTAGTGAATGTCTCCTCTATGTGGCGTTCTGCTGTCCAATGGGACAGCCACAGAATCTGTGCCGCCAGGAAATAAGCCTCAAAGGACGGGGCCCCTAAACCCCCATGTGTTGTGGGTAAGTAGAGGGTTTGTAAGGCTACTCTATGTCTACCACCTCCCCATATCAATGTCTGGAGTATTGTGTCTAGTTCTTGAAAAAAGGAGCGAGGTGGTATCACTGGGAGATTGGTAAAGGAGTAGAGTAGTCTGGGCACCATAATCATCTTCGCTATGGCTACACGTCCTATGGGAGCCAAGGGAAGGGTCTTCCAGAAGGTAACTGCCTCTCGAAGCCCTGCTAATGTTTTGTGGTGGTTCCCCTCGTAGAGGTTTTCAGGCGAATGATATAGTCTCACTCCCAGGTATCGGGGTGCCGCAGCACTCCAACCAAGTGTCTGGGGTCCTATCATGATCTCCAAGGGAGGTAGGTGAGGGCTGAGAGGAAAGATTGTCAATTTTCCCCAATTGACGTTAAGTCCGGAGACCTCTGCGAAGTTCTGCAATATTGTCCATATTGGCATAAGATCGCTTGTGACATCCCGCACATAGATCAAAAGATCATCGGCATATAACGATACACAGTGAACGGTGCCCGCAATTGGAATACCCCAGGCGTCACCCTTCTGCCGCAAGCAAATGGCCAGAGGTTCCACTGCCAAGGCAAAAAAGCAGGGGGGACAAGGGTTACCACCTCGTTCCCCGCTCCCCCGAAAGTGGGGCTGAAATGTACTTTACTACTCTCACCCTAGTGGTAAGGCCTTTATAAAGGAGTTGTGTGTATGCCAATAAGGTCGGGCCAACACCTATTTTGCGGAGGGTTACAAATAGATATGGCCATGAGAGTGTATCGAAGGCCTTTTCAAGGTCTAGAATTCGGCATGCGGCTTGTGGGAAGTGGCCCAGTGTTCTATCTTGGATATGGAAGAGTCTACGTATATTCTGCGACATGTTGCGTCTGGGGAGAAAGCCATTTTGATTTGGGTGGATCAATTGTGGAAGAACCTGAATGTAGAGATCTGCCAATATTTTCCCTAAAATTTTAGTAGAGTTATGGGCCTGTATGAGGACGGGAGAGTGGGATCTCTGTTCGGTATGAGGACGGTTACCAGGGTAGATTCCCTGAGTGAGCTGGGGAGTTCGCCTCTTTTTAATGCATCGTCGTACATGGTCACGAGGCGTGGAGACAACTGTCCCAAAAAGGTGGTATAGTATTCGAGGGGAAAGCCATCCATTCCCTGCGCTTTCCGTCGCGCCAGTGCCCTGATTGCATGGCTGACGTCCGGGGAGTTTATCTTTGTGTCTAGTGTCTTTCCGACCGCCGGTGGTTGCCGGGTATGGGCGTGGACTGGAGGAATTGGGTTAACGTCAGGTGTGAGAGCTGTGGCGGGGCTCGATAGATGCCTGTGTAATAGTCATGAAAGATGTATAGTATATCTACCTGTGATTGCTTAATGGTACCAAACTCATCCTGCAATGCTGTGATGGGTGGCATGCCCGTGTCTTGCTTTGCGAGCCAGGCGAGAAGTGTACCCGCTTTACGATTCGTACGGAAAACGTCCCGTACACGGGGAATGAGTTGTACAAATGCAATGTTGGTGTATGCACTGTACATAGCAATGGCGGTGTACGCACCGTACATATGCGATGTCGGTGTACGCACCGTACATAGCAATGGTGGTGTACGCAACATACATAAGCGATGTCGGTGTGCGCACCGTACATAGCAATGGCGGTGTACGCACCGTACATAGCAATGGCGGCGTACGCACCGTACATACGCAATGTCGGTGTACGCACCGTACATACCAATGGCGGTGTACGCACCGTACATAGCGATGGCGTTGTACGCACCGTACATACGCATTCATTGTGTGTGTACGGTCCGTATCTCTTTTCTACTGTGTCGTAGGGGTACGTGTGACACGCACCGTACCCATGCATTCATTGCATGTGTACGGTCCATATCACAGTTCTACTGTGCCGTAGGGGTACGTGTGGTACGCACCGTACCCACGCATTCATTGCATGTGTACGGTCTGTATCTCTGTTCTAATTTTGTCGTAGGGGTACGTGTGGTATGCACCGTACCCACGCATTCATTGCGTGTGTACGGTCCGTATCTCTGTTCTAATGGTGCCGTGGGGGTACGTGTGGTACGCACCATACCCACGCATTCATTGCGTGTGTACGGTCCGTATCACTGTTCTAATGGTGCCGTAGGGGTACATGTGGTACGCACCATACCCACGCATTCAATCCGTGTGTAAGGTCCGTATCTCTGTTCTACTGTGCCGTAGAGGTACGTGTGGTACGCACCGTACCCACACATTCATTGTGTGTGTACGGTCCATATCACTGTTCTAATGGTGCCGTAGGGGTACGTGTGGTACACACTGTACACATTCACTTCCGTTGTTGCAGTATGCAGGGGTTGCTGGACACGCCCCCCCAAGTGACCAGACCCTGGTGGTAATGTATGGGCTCCATATTATAGGTTTGGATTTGGGTATGGGGTATGTTTTCTGCCCCTAACCCCCACCCTGGCCCCTGGGTGTTGTTCTCACCTTCTGCGGCATGTGCATTGGGTCCGGTGCACCAGGTCGTAGGCTAGGAGGACCGGGATGACAGGTACGATGGGGTTCATGGCGTGTACATCGCGTACCTGGGCTCCGTTGCATGGCGGTTCGCGTCGAACTATGCTTTTCCGGCTGTGTTTGACTCCCGTAAAAAAAGAGCCGTACGGAGTGACGTAGGGACGAATCTTACTTGCTGGGCCGGAAACCACTGCCTGAGTACGTCCGGACGTCGAGTACAATCTGTTCCGGATCAGAATCGTAGGTATTTTTTCCACGTACGGTCTTTTGTACGATTCGTACGGAAATAGGCTTTCTGTACGAATCGTACTTCCTAGGTTGTGGGGACAGTTTACCGGGTACAAGTTGTACGGAGAAAACGCTCCATACAACGATTCGTGTTGCCTTTTCCCAGGATTGGAATCGGCCCCTTAATGTTACAACTTTCAGGTCTGTGTTAGGGATCCTAGCCATCATATTTCCTGATGTCTGGGTGGTGTTTCATGTAGTGTAACGCCCCCTGCCTCTCCCATGTCCCCCCCCCATCTGAGTGCCTGCCTCTGTTAACCATACCACCATTCTGCATATCACATGTTCGGTCCCCCGGGAATGTGGAGGGGAGATGTAACTGGGGGGAAGTAAAGTGAATCAACAGGAAACGATCCCAACTAAAAGGACCTATCGCTCGGGCGGTACATCCAAACTGCACAACATGTGCTAACTCTAGTTCGTTACGTGGGGTAAGTGGTCCTCGACCTCCACCAGCCGCTGTTGCTGCAGCCGCCCTCTCATTGTCTATGCTGTGCTGGTGCCCAACTGTATCTATGACGACCATTGTCATGTGGTGTAGTCTGATGCGATGGCTGGCCGTCTGGCTTGCCAGGCGCAGGATTGGCTGCCCCAGCCATGATGAGCAAACTCTCCTAGAGTAGGAGGCATGCAGAACTCGAAGGCCCCCTTTCTCCAAGGTATGGCACACTGGACTGGGAGTGTCAGATCAAAGTGTCTGCCGTTTGGGAGGTCACTATTGGTGGAGTCATTGAGCCATCTCCCGGGGAGTTTCCACTACTGCCCTCCTCTTCTGATGTGAATATGTGCGGGCCCCTCTCGCCGTCTGAGCTGTCCCCCGTGAGCCCCACCTCCGCAGCTGCTTGAAGTGCTTTGCGGCGTTCTGCGAAAATTTGAGAAAGATCCGGAGAGTTACTGGAGGAATCTGAGCATGAGTTTAGCTGGGTGAATGTGACTTTTTTCTGCTGTCGTTGGCGACCTGGTGGTCGACTGGTCTGTGACTTTCTGGGATTGGTCAAGGTTGCCAGGTGTTGTTCAACCCAGTCACTGGCCACCGCGGGGTCCGAGAAAACGTGCGTGGTTCCATTGTGAATGATCTTAAGACGAGCTGGGAACAGGAGTGCGTATTGGACATTCTTCTGGCGCAGGATGCACTTGAACGCCAAAAAGGTGGATCTTTGTTGTTGTACTGCCCTTGAATAGTCCGGGAATAGCATGACCTGCTTGTCCTCCACTCTGATTACACCCTGTCTCCTTGCAGCCCGAAGGATAGTATCTCTGTCCTGGTAATGGAGCAATTTCAGAAGAAATGGTCTCGGAGGCGACCCTGGTGGTGGTTCATGGGTCAGCACTCTGTGTGCCCGTTCAATGGAGAAAAAAAGGGGTCAGTTCTCCTGCTGGAGCGAACGTTGCGATCCATGCTGCGATGTAGCTAAGAGCATTGGTTCACTCCACTCCTTTCGGTAGGTTAATAAAGCAAATGTTGCTTCTCCGGGATCGTCCTTCTAAATCATCCGTTCTGCCCTCTAGGATCTTCACCTGCGACTGTAGGTCCTTCAGGCTGTCTTGTTGTTGTTGCACTTGTAGTTCCAGAGTTTGTAGCGTTTTTTCTCCTTGTTTTACCTTGTCTGCCAGTTTCCTGTGGTCATCCCGGAGCATGTTAAGCACCATGGCCAGCTCTCTGAACTTGTGCTCCACGGTCACTCTCGAAGGTTCAATTGCTGCTAAGACTTTGTCCAGTTTGGTCAACATGGAGTCCGAGCTTGTGGGTTCCCCTCCCGGTTGTATGGTGTAAGGTGTCAGGGACGGTGCCCTTGGGGGCCCCGTGGCCTGAATCGTGCCCGTTGCCCGTTGGAGTGCCATGATGACTGCGTCCTCCACCAACTGTCTTCGGCGGTCACCCGCGGCACTCCCCCTGTGTAATGTCCTCGTTACTGGTGGTCAGTTGTGGTCACTATGATGCCTTGGGGTTCTCCCCTGTGCTTAGTCCAGTTGCTGCTCGCCGTTGCCGTCCATACTCCTGTCCGCACCTTCCCCGGGCTACCCGAAGCGTGTCCCGATCAGGTCCATGTAGGACACTACCTTGATAAGTGAGGACATGGGGTGCCCGGACACCCCCCGGTACGGTGTGTGCTATGGTCAGTGGGGGTCTGCTGGCGGACAGGGCACACAGGAGCATCCCCCGCAACTTCCGGTCCCATGGCTCTGGGCCCAACTCCCACCGGCGGGGCACCGGGTCTCCTGGAGCGCGGGATGTGCCGTGGGCTATGCAGGCTCCACCAGGCGAAGGGGGGCCAGTCGTCTGGTCCGAGGTTTCTCAGGGTATCATGTGTGGCGGATGTCAGTCACATACAACCACTATCGTTCAGACCGCGTTTGCAACCCTCCTGGCCTGAGAGGGGTCACGGGTGAGTGTCAGAGGAGCCGCCAGTCCGTAGCCCCCAGGCTGTCGCAGTCCGGGGTGGCTTCAGCGTCGCATCTCAGGGGCCCCCTGTGTAGACCGCCTATGGATGCGGCAACTTCGCCGCCCCCAACAGGCCGCGGACCCGGCTCTCACAATGTTGGGTCGCCGCTGTGGCAGGGAGTCACATCCGAAGGCTGGGGGAATCCTAACCTGTTGCCTCCTGTTGTCCCATTTATTTGGCCTGCTCTCTGAGCGTGTGTCCCCCCGTGCACCTCGAAGTCCGGTGCTGTTGCAGGAAGGGGGGTCTCTGCATGGGGGAGGGTACCTCAGTGTAGGCCTGCAAGACACCCACCACCGGTGTCGTCAGTGTTGTGGCCCCTGTGGTGTGTAGCGAGGAGTTGTGGGGATTCCCCGATGTCAGTGTGGGGTTACATAGGGTCCCATTTATGGCGGAAAGGCCTGTTGGCGCTCAGACCACGCCTGCACCCCACCTGGTCTTCGAGAGGTCGCGGTTTGGTGTCAGGGGAGTTGCCGGTCTGTGGCCACTGGTCTGCCCCTATCCGGAGTGGCTCTGATGTCGTATCGCCGGGCCCCCCCGGTCAGGCCACCGACAGATGCAGCAGCTGTGCCTCACCCCATAGGTCGCAGATCCAATCCCCGCTATGCTGGGAGGCTGCTGCGGCAGGGTGTCTCATCTGACGGCTGGGGGAATCGTCTGTCGTCCCTTGCTGTCTCATTTATTGGGCCCGCACTCTGGTCTTATGTTCTCCCCTGTGTGCCTCAAGGCTCGGTGCAGCTGCGGGGGAGGGAGTGTCTCTGCATGCGGGAGGGTATCGCAGCGTAGGCCTGCCAGGCACCTCTCACATGTGTCGTCGGTATGGTGCCCCCTGTGGCGCGGTGCAGTAAGGTGTGGGGTTGTTGCAATGCTCCCTGATGTTGGTGCACAGTCCCCATCAGTGAGGCCCCCCTCCTGTGCGGGAGTTTCAGCTGTGCGTTGGTCCGCGAGCGGCCACAGCAACACTCTTACCTGTCCTCCTCTGGTCTATTTCACTGCCTGGATGGTCGCCGGATCCCACGGAGGGAACCCTGAAAGGGTCGGGGGACAGTGCCGGACGGGCCACGCTACCAGTCCTGGCCCGGCCTCGGGAGCACCCGGGCCTCACAGGTTGCCACCATTTTGAGGTTTCGGTCGCAAACCTCGTCGGGGCCTCCTACGTTCCCATCCGCTCCTCTCCAGCCGTTCTGTCGGGGCTGGCGGATGCCCCAGCGGTCACCTTGGCTGTGCTGGGTATTGCAAAGTCGTGCGATGGCTTTAGGGCATATTAGTGGCAGATAACGCAGGCTGCCGTGCGGAGCGCTAGAGGAGTGCTTCCGCCATCTTGGCCTGCTTGGCCATGCCCCATCAAATGTCCAATCTGTTATGGCAAAAATAAAAACAAATCAGAAGTCCCAGTTCTGGAAGTATTTACATGCCGCTTTAGATGAATATTTTGCGTATTCGATGTGGGATACGCCAATAACTACTACAAAAAGATCTATTAATAAAGTAGCAAAACATCTATCACTGTATATTGATAAAGAATATTCTGCAATAAGAAAGAATGCATGGTCATTAATGAACGGGTATACAAAAGTGAGAGTCTAATCATATTTAGAAACTCCATGGCCTCTGAAGCAAAAAAATATTTTTATAGAAGCTCGTTTTGGTGTCTTCCCTGGCATATGTCACGTAATGCCTTGGCTTCGATCAGTGGATTTGATGTTCTGTGGCTAATGGGAGAAGAGAATAATATATATTTGCTGTGTATATGCCCAAAACTTAAAGCTGAAAGAAAATCTATACTCAAGCTGCATTTTAATTCCTGAGGAGTGCAAACTTGTAGACAAGCACTCATAGGATGTCTGCATTCAGACACTATAACACTGAACTCAGTTTTTGTTAATTTTTTATTAATAATTAGAACGGAGTTAGAACAGCAAAATCAAATTGAGATGTAATATAGGATGCATATAATATGTAAATTGTATTATGAAGTTGGAACTGTTACGACTGCTATATTTAATAATAAAAACAATTGATTTATTTATTCATGTTTTTATCAATTTTTAAACTGGACTTTTTATAGTAGGAATTATTGTTACTATATTGTAAGATTTTAATTAATCAAACAATAAAGAATTAAATTGAATTGAATAGTTGTAATGTCCCACCTCCATGCTCTCACACTCTCCCTTTAGGGTTTTACATTATATGACAAAATGGCCTCTATTATCCTGAAACTTCTGGAGCAGTGTACTTTTGGCTCCACCTTTTTGGATGATTAGGCCACATATATGTTTACTTATGCTCCTGTATTTGTGTGGCTTAACATTATTACTATAATGTAGTGCACATGAACAGATACAGAACGTGCATTGACTGTGTAATCTTGACGTATATATGTGTGTGCATATTAACGTTTTCTTTACATTAACAACAAAGTTCAGACCTCATATTTATCTGCATTAGTGCGGATTGAATGATATTGTGAATTCGTATATAGTTACCTGCTCATTTGAATAATACTCTGTATCTAATTTATAACTGAAAATGTATCCATTTGAATAGTACTCTACATCTGTATTGTAACGTATTTGTATCCGTAATCATGAATTTAAACATGTTTTGAGATGTTTGCTACTAACTTAACCAAAGGCCTTAATGTTGAACCTTCAATGCATACGTTTGCCTTGGCTACAACATTTTTCTCTCCTTGGCAGATGCAGTTGTGTGATCTTAAGAATTGGGAAGGCACATTGGGTGAAAGAGATAGCAAGGTTAAGGAGGAGTATTTGTGGAATGGATGGAATGCCTTAATGAACCCAAAGGTAGGAGACTACTGTTCCTGGGGAATAGGGAGATGGGAGGAATCCAAGAACGTTCTGATGTGTGGACCAAAGTAAAAAGAGTGTCAGGTGTAGCTGCAACACTTTGCTATTTAAAGGTGGAAAATATAAGACGTGATATGGAGTTCTCAAAAGGTTCCATTGTGGATATAATCGGTTATCAGACGTCAGCTTTATTCAGATTCCTTTTACACTTTGAGAGCTGCCAACCTCTTGCAACATCTCTGTTGTGTGGCTTCATGCTGTACCATATTCTTTCCTTAGAGAAGTTCTACAGAGGTTCCACTACACTTACACCGTACTTCTTTAATGGATTCAATTAGGGGTCCCCCAACCAGCACCATTTAGAGTAGGTTTAGGTCAGGAGATTTAGATTATCCTCATCCATGATAGAGCAAGAGGACCGCAAAATGTACAAGGCTCATCAGATCCTCTTTTTAATATTGTGCATCGCGATCTTGTATGCTTCATGTTGCTGAGGCTGAGCTTTATGTGTCATTCTGGCCTGCCTGTAGTAATTCTGTATTGCTACAATATATTCCTGAGACTTGTGTATATCAGTCTGGCTCGAAATTTGAAATAAATCCAT
Organism: Triturus cristatus; assembly: GCF_964204655.1. NCBI lineage: Eukaryota > Metazoa > Chordata > Amphibia > Caudata > Salamandridae > Triturus > Triturus cristatus. The sequence continues at coordinate 334,903,562 of NC_140594.1, read as the reverse complement.
ACTTTACTGTGCGGCCAGATAGACTAAACTGTAATTGATTCCTAGCCCCATTTAATCCCCAGGCACATAACTTAGAAAGTCCAATTGCATGAAAAAAGGAAATTTGGCCCAAATACGGTATGTTAGCACTTCTTCCATCCCCCAACAACATTGGAATTATTTTTTCAATCCCAAATCATGCAACCTCTACTTCATACCCTTTTTGCACTCTTAAAAAGTATATTTTCACAACACTGTCTTCAAGTGAATTGTCTTTTGAGTTTGAGCCACGTTTTTTAACCTGTTTTCCACAGTTGCCTTGATAAAAGGGCATCAAAAATACAATACCATAAATTGAAAAGGAAGTGGTTGTTCCAATTGATCAGTTAGCTCGCTGGAAACTAGGCCTTTTTCTTAATGTTATTTGATTAAGGAGCCTTGTGTCGCAAATTCTCAAAATGCAGATATATATTTTGAGGTTTTCCACAGTTCACTCATTCTCATAGGCAGTTAAGTAGAAGCATTTTTATTTCTGAGTAATAGTCCATAATTAGGAGCTGCAGCTTCAATTCTGTTCTGCTTGTAGGGTTGGCTTTTGTCTCTGAAATCAGTCAAGAACTTTTATGTATCCCATGTTCACGGGTTTTTATGTTTACTGAACTCATAGCAATATGTCAAAATCTAAGTTCAAAGCCCATTGAGAAGAGTAACACCTACTCAAACTTAGATTTTCAGATACCAGTATTTAGAGGCAGATGTATTTTATTTTCATGCTATGTAGTGCTGCAACCAAAGTTGCTCTGCTGCATTTTCAAGGAGGGAAGAAGCAGAGTAGGGACCTATTTAGCAAAGAAATTGACTGCTGCTGCTCTCTACTCCTGTATTAGTGTACAAACAGGCTACTTAGTACCAGGCACAATATTTGCACCAGGGTACAGAGGAGTGTGTTTCCTGCTAATACATGATTACTACTGGGCACGTACACTACTTGTACAAAATCCTATTATCACAAAAAGTCTTAAAGGTTTCACACATTGGGGCCTATTCAGAAAGGTAAATCTATATGTGTAGATTTGCTCTTATACTTTTGAGTAACTTTACTACTTTTGGCTATTCAACATTTATGAATGTAAAATTAGTGAGGTGTAGATTTACATGTTAGGGTTAGAGCCAAATTTATGAGTGTGAGATACTACAGCCAAACAGGAGCAGTAGTATATTTAGCACCACACCCACACTTTGCCAACCACTGATAGTGCAATGTCTTTTTTTCCCCATATAATTGTGACTTTAAAAACTAAAATATTTCTATATATATTGTTATATAGATAGATATATAGTCATAGATATAAAAATATAAATAGATATATGCACAAATATGTATATTTATATCTATATATATATATCTACTGGCGGTCGCCAGTAGATAGTTATAGTTAGGACCGAGTTTCCACAGGAAATCTCAAAATTCTATTTTGAATAACTTTGGCGACGGTTGACGAATCTCGCGAAATTTTCAAAACTAATGGGGCGCTCCGCTCAGCTCCTACCCTGAAAGTCTCGGGGTGATTCGTCAAGCGGGGGCCGAGAAAAAAGGGGGGTCCCAAAACGCGTTTTCCCCATGCATTTTCCCATAGGACCTTTAGTCGAAGGGGACAGCCCGAACGGCTGAACAGAATTACTTGAAATTTGGCAAAGAGGTAGTACTCAGGCCAGTGATGTGCCTTTTGCATATATGGTGTCAATCTGTTCAGTAGTTCCTGAGAAAATTGCAGTTAAAAGCACATAAATATCTATAGCCGCACACCGTGCTGTGGGCAAGCGTAATTCTGATTGGTGAATTCATGTCAGTCAACATTCAAATCGGTCGAAATCAGGAAGTGTCGACCGCCATTTTGTGTGTTGTGTGTGTGACAGGGAAAAAGAAAGGTGGAGAACGTGAAAAGGGGCAGGGTAGAGAGTTCCTGACCCCCTAGCCTTTGTCAGGGGGTCCCTGAAGGACCCCGAAGGGTGAAAAAAACATTTTATTTTTTTCAAAAAATCGCGGGGTGCGCGCACAGTGCGCGCACCCCCCAGCCGCCATTTTGAGTTTTAGAGGCAGAAGAGAGTTAAAAACACAAGTGGAGAATGTTAAAAGGGGGCAGGGTAGAGAGTTCCTGACCCCCTAGACCTTCTCAGGGGGACCATGAAAAACTCCTTAGGTCCCAAAAAAAAAAAAAATAATTTAAATATCGCGGGGTGCACGCACGGTGCACGCACGGCGACAAAAAAAACCCATAAAAAAAATAGTATTAAAAATCAAATTTAAGTGTTTAGATGTTGGTTGGCTCTAAAAAGAGCCGTTGTGTTCATTGAGTATCTTTTTGTACCTACAAGTAAGTACCGATGCAGAGTCTAAAGTTCAAGAGGAAGACCCTGTTGCCTTCATCTGTGAAATGTATACCGTCTCCTCTATAAATGCCTTGCATGTTGTAACGCAAGTTGTTGTGGTATATAGAACCCATACCCTAGTCTCTGAGGAAAGCAGAAACAAATTTATTGACGTGCTATCTTGCTTTGTCAATCTGCGGACAATATTGTTTGGACCAGTTCCACTTGTGCCTTTGGCATATATTAGAATATACAAAGGTAGTTTGTGTGGCAAAAGTGACATCAATTGCACAAAGGTGTACTTAACAAGCATTTCCAGACCTACCACAGTTAAAGTGCCTAGGTCATTTCCACCACAGTGCACAATTATAAGGTCAGGCTGTGGGAGATGTAGAAAGGATTTCACCAAAGGCATTAATTGGTGTCACTTTAACCCTCTCTGACCAATCCATTTAATGTCTACATTTGGCAAAGCAAGGTCTTTCACAATACCTCTTTTTCTGCATACTTTTCACTCCAGAAGACATAGCTATGACCTACAATCCACACTGTGAACATCTTTCAAGGAGATCTGGATGCACTCAGAAGGTGTCTTTCAGTAGAATGGCAATATGAAAAGAAAGATAGTTGTAAAATGGAGGCTTACACACTTTTTTTAATAAAAAGAACTCATTGGCTGTTTCAGACCATTCAACACTAAAAACTAGGCTGTATGTTTCAATTTTTAAAAGCATGTTTTGTATTGGTTCAGAAAAATTTGTTCCCAGATTTGCTGTTAGGTTTGAAAAGTCAAGCACTCTTGCTCTTTGGATTAGAAACATTGTGTCCTGAACTTCTGACCTCTCTGCTCACACCAGTGTTCCATGACCTGTTGCTATGGTAGCAGGCAGAAGTCATGTTGGGGGTAGGGATCATTTGGAAAGGGTTGAAATTTGCAACCAATAGAAATGTGTGTTTCCATTTGAAAAAATGTGGGAAGCACTGTGATTTGAAGTTAACATGTATATGTGTGAAATAAGAGAGGGAAAGATTGCCATTTACTGGTTCTGGTGAGAGGTGTACAGCTCAGTGATTCTGGCTCTGATAATCTGCTGTGTGAGTGCCACATTTCTTTCTCAACTAACTACTTTTAAAGGTGAGTTATGAATTTGAGAGGGGATGTATGTGGTGCATTTTGATATAAATAATAGAAATGTGATTCTTGTTTTAAAGTTGTGTTTTACATTTTATGTTTTGGAAGATATTTAACTGCCTTGAACTTGTATGATATTATGGAGTATGTCTTCACCATAAGTTAAGGTGTACTGGTATCACCCAGGAATACTGTTTTCTGCCTAGAATCACACCATGAGTCTGTGTACACAAAGGAATTGTTGTCAGAGATTAAATTCGTGTTGGTCTGGTTCTGTAAGACTTGCATTCGTAGGAAAGGGGCAGCTTGTTTTCTGGAAGTGTGATGGCTAGCATTCAGCACAAATCAATATCTCACAAATGAGAGGCAAATGCTAACACATTTGAAATCAACATGGTAGATTTTCCTTCCACTCCTGCAATGGGTGAGGTAGTTCCTACATGTTACAAACTCCAATTAAAACTTACCACACATGTACTCTTACATACATCTGTGCAGTCTTTATGCAGTTGTGCAAGTGTCCATGCAGATCTCTCTTGCACCTGACAATACACAGTCTCCAGAAGTACGCTCTTAGCACACAGCCAGCTGCTTCTCCTGCACTCTCATGCATACTATTCAGCACTGTTTGGTATTTCAGATAGCAGTGAGTAACGCTAACAAAATCAACATCACTAAGGCTCATTTCCTTTGCTGTAGTCTAATCACTCACCCAGGTTAAACATGCTCATAGTCTCAAGTAGCTGGTAGGACATGTGCTCTTTTCTGCTTCTCTAAACTATAAGGAAATGTGTCAGGCTGTTACAGTAATTATCACTTGCAAAACCACAGTAGTAAATGTGCTTTGAAATTGCCAATCAAATATCGTTTTCTGCCTAGAATCACACCATGAGTCTGTGTGCACAAAGGAATTGTTGTCAGAGATTTAATTCGTGTTGGTCTGGTTCTGTAAGACTTGCATTCGTAGGAAAGGGGCAGCTTGTTTTCTTGAACTGTGATGGCTAGCATTCACCACAAATCAATATCTCACAAATGAGAGGCAAATGCTAACACATTTGAAAGCAACATGGAAGATTTTCATTACACTCCTGCAATAGGTGAGGTGGATCCTACATGTTCAAAACTCCAATTAACCCGTACCACACATGTACTCTTACATATATCTCTGCAGTCTTCATGCAGTTGTGCAAGTGTCCATGCAGATCTCTCTTGCACCTGACAATACACAGTCTCCAGAAGCACGTTCTCAGCACACAGGCAGTTGCTTCTCCTGCACTCCCATGTTAAGTATTCAGCACTGTGTGGTATTTCAGATAGCAGTGTGTAACGCTAACACATTCAACATCACCAAGGCTCATTTCCTTTCCTCTAGTCTAATCACTCACCCAGGTTCCACATGCTCATGGTCTCAAGTAGCTGGTAGGACATGTGCTCTTTTCTGCTTCTCTAAACTATAAGGAAAATGTGTCAGGCTGTTACAGTAATTATCACTTGCAAAACCATAGTAGTAAATGTGCTTTGAAATTGCCAATCAAATATCGTTTTCTGCCTAGAATCACACCATGAGTCTGTGTGCACAAAGGAGTTGTTGTCAGAGATTTAATTTGTGTTGGTCTGGTTCTGTAAGACTTGCATTCATAGGAAAGGGGCAGCTTGTTTTCTTGAACTGTGATGGCTAGCTTTCAGCACAAATCAATATCTCACAAATGAGAGGCAAATGCTAACACATTTGAAAACAACAGGGTAGATTTTCCTTACACTCCTGCAATAGGTGAGGTAGATCCTACATGTTCAAAACTCCAATTAACCCTTACCACACATGTACTCTTACATATATCTCTGCAGTCTTCATGCAGTTGTGCAATTGTCCATGCAGATCTCTCTTGCACCTGACAATACACAGTCTCCAAAAGCACGCTCTTAGCACACAGGCAGCTGCTTCTCCTGCACTCCCATGCTAAGTATTCAGCACTGTGTTGTATTTTAGATAGTAGTGTGTAACGCTACCACATTCAACATCACCAAGGCTCATTTCCTTTGCTCTAGTCTAATCACTCACCCAGGTTCCATATGCTCATGGTCTCAAGTAGCTGTTTGGACATGTGCTCTTTTCTGCCTCTCTAAACTATAAGGAAAATATGTCAGGCTGTTACAGTAATTATCACTTGCAAAACCACAGTAGTAAATGTGCTTTGAAATTGCCAATCAAATATCGTTTTCTGCCTAGAATCACACCATGAGTCTGTGTGCACAAAGGAATTGTTGTCAGAGATTTAATTTGTGGTGGTCTGGTTCTGTAAGACTTGCATTCGTAGGAAAGGGGCAGCTTGTTTTCTTGAACTGTGATGGCTAGCATTCAGCACAAATCAATATCTCACAAATGAGAGGCAAATGCTAACACATTTGAAATCAACATGGTAGATTTTCCTTCCACTCCTGTCATGGGTGAGGTAGATCCTACATGTTCAAAACTCCAATTAACCCTTACCACACATGTATTCTTACATACATCTGTGCAGTCTTCATGCAGTTGTGCAAGCATCCATGCAGATCTCTCTTGCACCTGACAATACATAGTCTCCAGAAGTACGCTCTTAGCACACAACCAGCTGCTTCTCCTGCACTCTCATGCTTACTATTCAGCACTGTGTGGTATTTCAGATAGCGGTGAGTAACGCTAACAAAATCAATATCACTAAGGCTCATTTCCTTTGCTGTAGTCTAATCACTCACCCAGGTTCCACATGCTCATGGTCTCAAGTAGCTGGTAGGACATGTGCTCTTTTCTGCTTCTCTAAACTATAAGGAAAATGTGTCAGGCTGTTACAGTAATTATCATTTGCTCTACCACAGTAGTAAATGTGCTTTGAAATTGCCAATCAAATATTGTTTTCTGCCTAGAATCACACCATGAGTCTGTGTGCACAAAGGAATTGTTGTCAGAGATTTAATTCGTGTTGGTCTGGTTCTGTAAGACTTCCATTCGTAGGAAAGGGGCAGCTTGTTTTCTTGAACTGTGATGGCTAGCATTCAGCACAAATCAATATCTCACAAATGAGAGGCAAATGATAACACATTTTAAAACAACAGGGTAGATTTTCCTTACACTCCTGCAATGGGTGAGGTAGATCCTACATGTTCAAAACTCCAATTAACCCTTACCCCACATGTACTCTTACATACATCTCTGCAGTCTTCATGCAGTTGTGCAAGCGTCCGTGCAGATCTCTCTTGCACCTGAAAATACACAGTCTCCAGAGGCACGCTCTTAGCACACAGGCAGCTGCTTCTCCTGCATTCCCATGCTAAGTATTCAGCACTGTGTGGTATTTTAGATAGTAGTGTGTAACACTACCACATTCAACATCACCAAGGCTCATTTCCTTTGCTCTAGTCTAATCACTCACCCAGGTTCCACATGCTCATGGTCTCAAGTAGCTGTTAGGACCTGTGCTCTTTTCTGCCTCTGTAAACTATAAGGAAAATGTGTCAGGCTGTTACAGTAATTATCACTTGCAAAACCACAGTAGTAAATGTGCTTTGAAATTGCCAAAAATCGTTTTCTGCCTAGAATCACACCATGAGTCTGTGTGCACAAAGGAATTGTTGTCATAGATTTAATTTGTGGTGGTCTGGTTCTGTAAGACTTCCATTCGTAGGAAAGGGGCAGCTTGTTTTCTTGAACTGTGATGGCTAGCATTCAGCACAAATCAATATCTCACAAATGAGAGGCAAATGCTAACACATTTGAAATCAACATGGTAGATTTTCCTTCCACTCCTGCCATGGGTGAGGTAGATCCTACATGTTCAAAACTCCAATTAACCCTTACCACACATGTACTCTTACATACTTCTGTGCAGTCTTCATGCAGTTGTGCAAGCGTCCATGCAGATCTCTTTTGCACCTGACAATACACAGTCTCCAGAAGTACGCTCTTAGCACACAGCCAGCTGCTTCTCCTGCACTCTCATGCTTACTATTCAGCACTATGTGGTATTTCAGATAGCAGTGAGTAACGCTAACACAATCAATATCACTAAGGCTCATTTCCTTTGCTGTAGTCTAATCACTCACCCAGGTTACACATGTACGAGTAGCTGGTAGGACATGTGCTCTTTTCTGCTTCTCTAAACTATAAGGAAAATGTGTCAGGCTGTTACAGTAATTATCATTTGCTCTACCACAGTAGTAAATGTGCTTTGAAATTGCCAATCAAATATCGTTTTCTGCCTAGAATCACACCATGAGTCTGTTTGCACAAAGGAATTGTTGTCAGAGATTTAATTCGTGTTGGTCTGGTTCTGTAAGACTTGCATTCGTAGGAAAGGGGCAGGTTGTTTTCTTGAACTGTGATGGTTAGCATTCAGCACAAATCAATATCTCACAAATGAAAGGCAAATGCAAACACATTTGAAATCAACACAGTAGATTTTCCTTCCACTCCTGCAATGCGTGAGGTAGCTCGTACATGTTCAAAACTCCAATTAACCCTTACCATACATGTACTCTTATATACATCTCTGCAGTCTTCATGCAGTTGTGGAAGCGTCCATGCAGATCTCTGGCGCACCTGACAATACACAGTCTCCAGAAACATACTTTTAGCACACAGGCAGTAGCTTCTCCTGCAGTCCCATGCTAAGTATTCAGCACTGTGTGGTATTTCAGATAGCAGTGTGTAATGCTAACACATTCAACGTCACCAAGGCTCATTTCCTTTGCTTTAGTCCAATCACTCACCCAGGTTCCACATGCTCATGGTCTCAAGTAGCTGTTAGGACATGTGCTCTTTTCTGCCTCTCTAAACTATAAGGAAAATGTGTCAGGCTGTTACAATAATTATCACTTGCTCTACCAAAGTAGTAAATGTGCTTTGAAATTGCCAATGAAATATTGTTTTCTGCCTAGAATCACACCATGAGTCTGTCTGCACACAGGAATTGTTGTTAGAGATTTAATTTGTGTTGCTGTTGTTCTGTAAGACTTGCACTCGTAGGAAAGGGGCAGCCTGTTTTCTTTAACTGTGATGGTTAGCATTCAGCACAAATCACTATCTCACAAATGAAAGGCAAATGCAAACACATTTGAAATCAACATGGTAGATTTTCCTTCCACTCCTGCAATGGGTGAGGTAGTTCGTACATGTTCAAAACTCCAATTAACCCTTACCATACATGTACTCTTTTATACATCTCTGCAGTCTTCATGCAGTTGTGGAAGCGTCCATGCAGATCTCTGTTGCACCTGACAATACACAGTCTCCAAAAACATACTTTTAGCACACAGGTAGTAGCTTCTCCTGCAGTCCCATGCTACGTATTCAGCACTGTGTGGTATATCAGATAGCAGTGTGTAACACTAACACATTCAATTTCACCAAGGCTCATTTCCTTTGCTCTAGTCTAATCACTCACCCAGGTTCCACATGCTCATGGTCTCAAGTAGCTGTTAGGACATGTGCTCTTTTCTACCTCTCTCAACTATAAGGAAAATGTGTCAGGCTGTTACAGTAATTATCACTTGCTCTACCACAGTAGTAAATGTGCTTTGAAATTGCCAATCAAATATCGTTTTCTGCCTAGAATCACACCATGAGTCTGTGTGCACAAAGGAATTGTTGTCAGAGATTTAATTTGTGTAGCTTTTATTGTGTAAGACTTGCAGTCGTAGGAAAGGGACAGCTCATATGATAGAATTTGAAAAGCTCATAAAAAATATAGTAATATATTTAAATTACATAAAGGTAGTTTTTTTTTAGTTTCTTTCAGGTATTGCTGAACAACACTGAAATAAATTAAAGATGCCTATAAAATCAAGAAAGAGAAAAGAACAGCAACAACATGTATATTTGAAGACAACTGGACAACAAAAATTAGTTGAAGAATCTCATGTTGGAAAAAAGAAAAAGTCTTCTGGTAAGCAGGTTAAGGATTTTATAAAAAATATCCTCAAGAAAAGAAAAAATGTAAAAAATATATCCACTGCAAATACTGTTTCAAGTCGAAAACAGCAAGACAATCGACAGAATATACTAAATGCTAATGTACAATCAGAAGTAAGAAAGAATGACTTAAAAAGAAAAATAGATTTTAAAAACATTCGTAGAAAAATGTTTCAGAGAAGAGTGATGTTCAATTTGCTAAAGGATGTGAAAAAATATAGGAAGAAAGCCACATTTTATAAGAGAAAGAAACATATTGAATCAATTGTTGCAAAGGCTTTGGAATAAATAAGAAAACTATTCATTTTAATTTTGAACAGGATCCGTACATTAGATAAATTAATGAATGTAATGAAGTCAAAAAGAAAAAGAAAAAGAGCAGTGAAAAAAAAACGTTTGTAAAGTGTTCTTAGTTGAATGGAAGCATAGTTCAAGTACTGAACCATTTTTTAATGAAGAGAGTTATCTTCAAAGTAATAGTTTGCTGCATGCAGTTGACACCAGTGGTCGAGCATATGAAGTTAAAGATGGTTGCGTAATGGAAAAGGAGAAAATGGTTCCAAGAAATGAGGAAGAAGTGTTAGCTGATGAGGTTATGGGGAGACGTCCTAAAGCCCCAGTGTACACTTGGAACTGTAGTAGTATTTGTACTGTACGACAGGAATCTATTGATAAATTACGTGACTTTCTAAGAGAATATAGTAAAAAAAGTGTTAAACAGAAGATTAAGGTGCTTCAAAGACTAGATCCATGCAGAGTGAGAGAGAATACTGGTTTGCAAGGACATTCTCTGGCTTGTCTTTCTAGGAAAGTTTGTCAATGAGTTGAATAGTGCTCTGTTCCGTAGATCTGTATCAGATGTGAAGAAGGTTTGTGAGGATATTGAGTTTTATTACTTTGGTCCAGAGCAAGAAAGTGCAGGAAATGACACAGTTATTGAAGAAAATGTGGAAGAGAATGTAGAACTCACTGTTAGTAAAAATTTTGAAGATCATATGACAAAATTTGCTATCATCTCTAATGAAAGACCAAATATTACTTGTATTTGTTGCCGAAGAAGCCATTATAAAACTCAAACAAGGAAAGTTGATCTCTATAAAAAAAGTGAAAAAGAAAATAATTCTAAGTGGAAGGATTTTGCTACATATTTATTTCTGGAAAATTGTTTTGATTTGGGTGAAGATCAGCGTATTTGTAAATACTGTTCTAACAAGTTGGAAGAAAATAAAATGTCAGCTAGAGCTGGACATAATAATTTAGAATTGGTTGATATTCCTGCAGAACTTTCTGATTTAAATACGTATGAGTCTATACTCATTCAATGTGTCCATCCGTTTCAGACTATAGTTTGTATGGAGCCCAAAACAGGTAAATTACCTCCTTCAGATTTACAAAGAGGTTGAAAAGGAAGAGTTGTCTATTTGCCATTAGATTTGAAAAAAATATTGAAACAATTGATGAAGATAGTTTGCAAACTGAACCATTATTTATTCTGGTTAATGGTGTACCTACAAAGAATAAGAAAATTTTGCAGGAGCTGGTAGATGTACGAAAAGTACAAAGAGCAAATTTATATTTGAAAAGAAATAATAAATGGTATGAATCAATTTAAATGGATGAAGATGAAGAAGTTTTACTAGCAGACACAGGAATACCAACTGGGCAAATTGAAAAAGTGGATAAGACAAAAGAAGAAGTAATTTATGAACATTTCAGCATACATCCTCTTCATTCTAAAGAAGTTATGGGAAACACTATTGATCTGTTTTAGATGAAAAACACAAAAGGAACTCCCGTGAGTGTATGGGAGGAGAGCTTGGAAGCTCGTTGTTTTCCCCAGCTGTTTCCTACAGGAAAAGGTGGACGATATGATGAACGTCCAGTACAGATTCCTGCTTCTGAGTATCGGACTACAAGATTATATGCAGAAGATCCAAGATTTTGTCAAAGTATTCCTTATTTGTTCCATCTTTTATTTGAAAGTGACTTGTCTGCACTATCTTATGCAGTAAATCACATTTTAAAAACTGGAGTACATCTACATAATGTGTCTGCAAAGGATTTTCTGAACAAAGTGCAACAGTGAGATGATCATTTGGAATCTCAATTGATTAATCTGATGGCTTGTCAGCGTGGAACTAATGAATATTGGTACCGACACCATGGAGAATTGAAATGTATGTTACGGAATTTAGGGACTCCTATGTGGTTCCTTACCCTAAGCTGTGCTGAGTACGCTTGGGATGATTTACTGGATTTTCTTCGAGAGGCAAATTCAAATTTTGAAAACATCCAATACAAGACAGCAGGAGAATTGTGCTGATTGGATCCAGTTAATGTTTGCAGATATTTCAATCATAGATTTGAGGCTATGATGTCGTTCATCTGCAATAAAAAAAATCCACCTCTTGGAGAAGTTGTGGATTTCTTTTGGAGAAAAGAGGACCACTCAAGAGGTGATCCTCATATTCATATGCTGTTGTGGATCAAGGATGCCCCAAAATTTGGAACAGATTCTGATGATGCAGTTTTATCTTTCATTGAAGGATATGCAACATGTGCTATACCTAAAAGCACAGAAGAAAAAAACTTAAAAGAGCAAGTTTTACGTTTTCAAAGCCATCGGTGTGGAAAATACTGTCGACGAAAGTACAAGAGTAAAGATAAATTCTACACAAAATGTCGATTTGGATTTCCACGACCTGTTCTTTCAAAAGGAAGAGTAAACAGTTTTATGTCAGCTGTGCGACATACTATTACAAGAAAATCGCCTAAAAATACCTACAACCTAAGAAGAAAAGAAGAGTCAAAATATATAAATGACTACAACCCAGTCATTTTATCCATGTGGAATGCTAACATGGATATTCAGTATGTAGCTGACAATTCTTTTGCTGTTGCTCGGTATGTCACATCTTACATCACTAAATCTGAGAAAACGGAATTGAAAGAAATGTGGGAAGAGATTTCTCACGAGAAGACTGTCAGTAAAAAGCTATACAGTTTCAGTTTAAAGATGTTATCGCATCGAGAAATTGGGTCATACGAATGCTCAGATAGGTTATCATCTGCAAGTCTGTACTCCAAATCCAGAAGAATAATTTGGGTAAGTTTAGGCCTTGCAGGAATGCAAAATCGGGTATTGAAATCTATTCGAGAAATTGAATATTTAGCAGAGTACGAACTAGAAAGTACAGACATTTTAAGAACAAACATGTTGGACACATATTACCCAAAGAGAAGTCATCATCTTGAAAACATGTGTCTCTATGAAGTGCTGCAGAACTACATTTTTAAACGGAATACCACAGAATACATCAACAATGGAAAATATAAAGTCATTGGTGAGGAAGGATGTTTGGTAAAACAAACAAAAGGAAGTTTGCTTAATCACAGAAAGCTGAGTTGCGTCACTACTGACAAGAAGGAATTTTACTACTTAGCACTTTTACAGTTGTTTAAACCATGGCGTTCAGAGGATGAATTACTTGGACATTTTCAAAGCTATGAAGATTCCTTTAATGCATGCAAAGATACCATAGAATGCAGTACTTTCACAACTTATGTACAAATGTTAAATGAAGAAATTGAACAAGAAGCAACAATTGCAGCTGAAGTAGCTAGAGACAGTTCTCAAGACAGTCAAAGTTCTGGGACGCTCAGTCAAGATCCTCTAGGACAACCAATCGTAGAAAATGAAGCTGCAATAGCCATGACTGAAGTGGAAACAGCTATAAATCAAGCTCAGGAAGATTTAATAAACTTACCAAATTTGGAACAACAACTGAATGATGAACAACAACAAATTTATGAGGAAGTCACAAAACATATTGATCATGGATTACTACATGAAAATAAAGAGTGCTCATGCACATCATTTGACCAATCAGAATGTATGTGAGTGGACAAGCTGGATCTGGTAAAAGTTTCTTAATTAAAGTAATTAGAAGCTACCTACAGAAAAAAACTGATTCAACTTTGTCTTGTGTTGATACTGCTCCAACTGGGTTAGCAGCATATAACATAAAAGGAATTACCCTCCATCGTTTGCTAATGTTACCAGTAGAGCATGAGAACAAAATACAATACCACAAGCTAACAGGAGAAGCATGTTTTGAAGTTTCAAGAGTATTGAAAAAAATGAAAGTTCTCATTATTGATGAGGTAAGCATGGTATCAAACTTAATGCTTGCCTTTGTGCATTTAAGAATGCAGCAAATTCTAAAGACAGACTATGACGTGCTATTTGGAGGAAAACATGTTATAGTTTTTGAGGATCTACTGCAGCTCACTCCAGTTAAAGGACAACCAGTATTTCATACTCTTAAAAATGAAGACACGAAAAAGTCGTTAGGAAGTATAGGTAATGTGAATATTTGGACATACTTTGAGTACACAGAACTCATTACCAATATGCGGCAAGCAAATGATGATGATTATGCAAGTATTCTCAAAGATATCAGAATTGGACTACTCACAGAACATTGCAAAAAAACTTTACAGAATCGATTGCTATGTAATTTTTTTCCAACAGAACAAATAGTTCCAGAGAAAATATACAAGAAAATTGCAGGAAAAAATACTGTAATCTGCTTAATGCCAACACTACATGAATGCTCTATATTCAATCAAGAACTTTTGAAATTGGAAAATGAAGAGATTATAAAACTGGAAGCTGTGGATAAAATACAGCATGAAGGAATACCTATTATATTGACAAGCAAATTGACAACTAAATTGGATTCTCTAGAGAAAAACATATCGAAAACAGCTGGTTTAGAAAAGAATCTTTATGTATGTATGAACTGTCGAGTAATTTTAAGACGTAATTTGGATGTAGAAAAAGGTTTAGTGAATGGAGCTATGGGTAAAGTTGTAGGTTTTTTTAATTACCAGAAAAAAGATGGAATTGAATTTTTAAAAATAAAATTTGATCAGATTGAAGAGGTTAAAGACATTAGTCGTTGTTCAGTTCGTTTCTTGCTTGTGAAAGACTTATATGTTCGTAGGAAGCAGTTTCCGTTTTCTCTAGCATATGCTGTAACTATTCACAAATCTCAAGGATTAACTGTAGATAGTGCTTTTGTAAACATTGGATCTAGTGTGTTTAAAGAAGGTATGGCATATGTTGCTTTGTCACGCGTGAAAAAAATATCTGGTTTATTCATGATAGACTTTGATGAGTCAAAAGTTAGTGCTGATGCAAACTGTGTAAAGGAGTATAATAGAGTAAGAAGAAGCTATGCTCCTCATTTAGGTCAGTATCCTGTGTTTGAAAAACATGTTGTTTGTCAGAAAAGGAGAATTGAGAATATCTGTAATGAGGATGTACAGAAGAGTAAACAAATAGAGACTGATGTGATTGCAAGCAAAAAGAAAAAGGACAATGCTGAAGAGGTTGTTGGTTGTCATTTTGAAAATAGCTCTGGTGTCAACTGCTACGCTAATGTAGTGCTGAATGTTGTATTTTATCTTGAAAGTTTGAAAGAGCAGATAATACTAAATCATAAAAAAAGATTCTGTTCTCTGCTGAGTTTCCTTTATGAGAAGCTGAGTAATGATAAATCTGAAATAGAAAGTGCTTCTGATGTTAGAAATCTTTTAGATGTCTGTTCTGGATGTACATAGTTTACTCAAAATGTCCAGCAAGATGCACAGGAATTCTTAATGTATATGCTTATGGTACTGGAAGATGAAGGGGTAGAAATAGAAAATATGTTTGGTCTCTCTTATAAATGGGAACATTGTTGTGAAAACTGTTTGAACACATGCAGCTCTAATGTTGATTCTGAAAGGTTCATATATTTAACATTAACAGAGAGTAAATCAGTGACTTTTAGTAAATTAGTTAAAGATGCAAATCACAACATGGAATGTTCTCAATGTAAATCAGAAATGTTATCAACGTTATTTTTAAAGAAATATGGACAGTATGCAATTTTAATGATGCAACGTTGTAGAGCTGATGGAACAAAATTGGACACTTTAATAAAGAAGTTTACAGGAAATCAATTATCAATATCAGAAAAGACTTTTGTTGCAGTTGCAATAATTTTCCATGATGGACCTTGTATAACTTCTGGTCATTACACAGTTTATCTAAAATGTGAAAAAGGCAGGACACTGTGTAATGATTCACAATTGATTTTCAAGCAACGTTTGCCTGCAGAATTACCAAATACCTACTTAATTTTTCTAAAACCAAAATTTTAGATACAAATTGCAGCATCTGAACAAACCATTATTTCGATTTTATTGGATTACCTTTGGATATTTCACCCAAAAAGAATTTCAAAATTACCATTTGGCCTCATGGAAAGGTAACTGTTTCTATTGTGGACTTCTTTGACAGATATTATTTTGGTGTATGTGCTTAAGCAACAAGATTTACAGACAATATTTATTGCAAATAGTTATTGTTCTTAGAAGATATTTTCAATATATATGTTACATTTCTATCAAGGTATATTTTACTGAGGATAGATTCAGGGCTTTTTTTAAACAATCTTTCAGATTGTTAATTTTTTTCCCCGCTGTTAAGTGATGAATGCAATTGATATCACTATTTTCAGCGAAATTCAATATATTCTGAAAACAGCAACAAAAGGGCAAACCATTACTTTGTTAAATATGAAAATATGTGTACTGTATTCTAAAATGTGTTGTTAAATATTAATAATTTTTTCTTTTTATCAGATCGAGAAAGACAATTTAGGAAATGTAATCCTTTTTTCTAGCAATTGAAAAAAACAATGTATTTCTAATTAAGTTATTTTGTTGGTCAGGTAAGTTTAAAATATCTGTATTTCTCACCCCTTCACTTTCATGCTCCCTTTTCTTCACTTCTACTCACTCTGCTTTTCTCATTCCCCTTCCCTCTCTCTTCTTCCTCTACTGCTCTTTCGTAACTCCCTCACTCCTTCTCTACTACTCCCCTAGGTTTACTGCCTGCATCATTTTTTTTTTCAACCATGTCTCTCTCCCTGTTTCCATATTTCTCAGTCATTCTAACTGCCTTACTCCTTCTCAGTTCCTTGCTCTCTGTCTCTGTTTCTGTCTCTCTCCCTTTGTCTGTCTTACCCTTAATTTCCTTAACATCTCTGTTTCTACCACTGCTCCTCTCTCCATCACTCATTTTCCATCTATGTTAATTTTTTAACCTTCTCCGTCATTCTCCTTCCCTCACCTTCCCTAACTGTCACTATCCTTTACTCATAGTCACTCCTATTCTCCTACTTAAATTCCTCCTGTCTGTATCTCACACCCCTATATCTTTTCGCATTCTTTCCTTCACTCTCCCTCACTCTCCTTTGCCCATTGAAATCCTGACTCCCTTTCTCTCACTCCAGTTTCCTAAATTCTTCCATCCCCTCACTCCCCATCTCTCACTTTCCCTTACCCCCTTTTCTAATCCTCATACCCCTTATCTCACCATCACTCCACTTCTCTTACTTTCAATACCTTTACCCTGCTGTACTTCATCCGCTTCATCTGTTACTCCCTTTTCCTATCTATGTCCCTTACTCCCCTTTTCTCACTCCCCCTCCATCACTCTCCATTACTCACTGCCATTCCCTTACTCATTTACTCTTCTTACCTGTATCCTCTACCCTTAGTCCTTTTGTTGCAGTCAGTCTTTCACTTCCCTTTCATGACTGATCATAATTTCCTTTTCTCACTCATTCTGTCTGTCCTTTCCTCCTCTTCACTTAGTCATTTCAATCATTTCAATCATTTTTGTATACACTACACATTTATTCAATCAAAATAAAAAACAGTATATTAGGAATATAGCTCTTTTTGGAGAAGTGAAGTGAGTTCTTAAAAGAACTGTTTTTTTTGTCTTTTTTTTGTTTTATATTTTTTTTTTAGTTTTCAAATTCAATTTTTGGGATTTTTTTACAGCACCAAAACAAAACTGGTAATCAAAAAACTGCTCAACAGGAACAAAAAAAAAATAAACAAATTATGACCTGGAGCTTGTGTGCTGCTGTATACGGTTTTCAATTAAATTTATGCTACTCTCTCCGTAGCAAATTACCTCATTGCACATATTGCAATGAATGTGCACTTTTTGGAACAGGGGCCGGATGTCAAGAGGCGTGGTGCATGGTGAATCTGCAGCCGCAGATGATGTACTCGGCTGAGAAGGTCCAGGTGGAGGGTTCTCCCTTAGGGCTCTTGTGGTTTCACGAGCAAAACAAATTGGATGCATTGCTTTAAAATGCCTGAGCATGCAATAAATGCTGAAGGAGTATTTTTTCGCCGGATCCCCTCTAGACAGGACACTTCCGCAAATTGTACAAGTGACCTTTGGCGCATTCACTTTTTTTTGCCCGTCTGGAAAAGTGAAATAATTCCAAATGAAAGAGTGCTTCTGTTTGCTCTTTGTTGGTGGTTCTTGAAAGGTCTCCTCACTGTCTGAAGATGACTGGTGTTCTGCCATTTCACTGGAGTAGCTCTTCAGCAACCTTCTCTCAGGAAATTAGTAGAAAAAGTGAGGGGAGTGGGTGTGGTGTTTGAAGATTCTGAAACAGAAACTAATATGAACCAATGAAAAGTGTTGTTTTGTAATCACATGACTTGCCATGCACGCACGGTACGCGCACCGTACGCGTACCGTACGCGCACGGAGCACGCACACATGCGCACTCGGAGCACGGACGGAGCACGGACGCATGCGCACTTGGAGCACGCAGGTGCGCGCACCGTACGTGCACGGTGCACGCATGCATGCGCGTACGGAGCACGCGCGTACGGAGCACGCGCGTAGGGAGCACGCGCGCATGCGCATATGGAGCACGCGCGCACGGAGCACGCACGACGTACGCATGCGCACTCGGAGCACGCAGGAGCGCGCACGGTAAAAAACCCTTACAATTTTTTTTTTTAAATTAAATTGTTTATAAGTTTATAGAAGATATTAACTATGCTGTTCAACTTTATCCAAATAAAAAAAAAAGAGCTGAGCCATTCAATATTACAGGATACAGTCAATCTATAACTATATACATAGGTAGTTTATTGTAAAAAAATATATAAAAAATATAATAATACATACATAAATTAGCATTTAAAAAACCTTACAAATTCACTAAAAAAACCATAGGTTTCACACACGTTATAGTTAGGAATTAGCATTTAAAAAACCTTTGAAATTCACTGAAAAAACCATAGGTTTCACACACGTTATAGTTAGGAATTAGCGTTTAAAAAACCTTGCAAATTCACTGAAAAAACCATAGGTTTCACACATGTTATAGTTAGCTGGACATTTCACTCATAAAAAAACAATGAAATTCCCCTGATATAGTTAGTTCAGCTAACTATAACTCGCGCACCCGCAATCCACTGCTGATGACGTCACATATTACATCACTCATGACATGGTCAGTGACATCACTCATGACATCACTGATGACATCTCAAATGACATCACTGATGACATCACTGATTACGTCATCCATGTGATAAATTACCACATCTTCTCACACCCTAATATAACCTTTGATACACCAACTCAAAATTTCAGAGTTCCATTCTCAAAACCATACATACTCCAATACCAATAACTACATACCCACTTATTAACTGTTAGGTCTACATACACCTCCACTCATTCACCTGTACAGTCACTCATACTTACAATCACTCCATACAAGACTATCATATGCATTTGTACACCTATATAGACACTCACACACCACCAATCATCCGTAGAGGTACTCTCACACCTAATCAGTCATGCAAATAATTACACTCCCATTTACTCACCTATGCGTTTATACACACTCAAGTTCACTTAATCATAAAAATAGTACCACATTCTTACGCTCTTATAGAATCATTGATACAAGCACACACTCATCCATACAGTCACTCTCACAATCACACACTATCACATCTACCCACTTATATACTCTTACACGCATATATACTGCCTTTCACATATGTAGTTATTCACAAATGTACCACTGAGATATACATTCAATCCCTAACACACCCATACATACACTCACTCAACCATACAGTCCATCACAGATGCACTCTTAAAACCATGCACCAATAGAATCACCCACTCACACATCTATGAATAGAGTCACACACACCCTACCCACACAAACACTCAGGACCCCATACAGACACTGAGACAAGCAATCAATAAGTCATATAGACACTCATATACGTATTCACAAAACCATGCAGCCACTTATACACCAACATACAGAAACATACAGACATTTACACAGTTTAGTCACTAGTCTGCAGTAAGATACATTTAATGACTCACTTATAGAGTTAGTTACACACCACAGAAAATCATCCATTTACACACTTGTACACCCACTCATTCTTCAACAGGTCTTTCCCTATATATATTAAACATATTAAAATTGTTAAGAAACACATACTCAATGGATGATGTCATCAGTGATGTCATCAGTGATGTCATTTGAGATGTCATCAGTGATGTCATGAGTGATGTCACTGACCATGTCATGAGTGATGTAATATGTGACGTCATCAGCAATGGATTGCGGACGCGCGAGTTATAGTTAGCTGAACTAACTATAATGGGGGAATTTCATTGTTTTTTTACGAGTGAAATGTCCAGCCAACTATAACATGTGTGAAACCTATTGTTTTTTCAGTGAATATATATATATACACACACACACACACACATTAATGTATATGGTAGGAAAATAGATATATTTAAAAATAATATTTAGTGATAACATAGTTTTTATTTAAAAATGAATGTAACTTTAATTTGTAGGAAAATGTATTAAACAAAATTCACCTAATTATGTACATAACGTTCAACCTTTTTTTATAAATAATAAGCAAATATAATAATTGTAATTTAGGCATAATATTTTAAATATATCTTTAAATAATAATTTGTATTTAATATATTTGAATTTATTTAATACTTTAATAAATTAGTTAATATTTAAAGTTATTACTAGTAGATTTTTACATGTACTTAGAGGTCTCTGTCACCTGAGTGAAAATCTCTATACACGAAGAAGATGTGAAAGTATAAAACTCTATTAAATGGAAATTATAAAAACAATAACATAAGAAAGATAAATAAATGTACATATTTATTTATATTTAGAGTATAGTAAAAGTGCTACATCACTATTCAACTTTGTTTTAAAATGTAAAATGTAATTACTTTGCATATATTGAATTATGTTACAATATGTTTTCCGAAGTACAAGAATAAAACATATATAAATTAGAAAATATATTTTTCTAAGATAACAAATATCTTTTTATGTAGTGAAAGTCATTGAAAGTGATGTTTATAATTTTTGTGAAATAATTTACTTACATTTTATTAAATAATGTTGTATGCATTTTTACATTAAAGAAATATTGAAATAGTTTCAAATAAAATAATGTATGTTTTTTATTTAGATGTTTTGTTAACAATAAATAAAATTCATTAATAGATTTAAGATATCTATAATTCCATTTAAGAGATTATTAGAAGTGCAATGTTTAAATAGCAATTAGCTTATTTTTTTGTGGGTGTATGCACAACTCTCCCTAAAACCAACCTTACTCCATCCTTACCTTTCCTTTTTTTGTAGAAATTATTGCCCATTTTGAAGCCACTCCACGCTTGTCCTTCCCACATTCACAACTAAAATATATACTGACATGTGAGGAGACTCTGCAGTTAAGGTGAAGAACTCTGCACAGAAATAGACAGGAGAGGCGGAAGCGGACCCTCTGCACATAGAATTGTGATTCGGTCTTCACATTATATTGGCAGTAATATTTTAGTGCCATCTAAATGTACTGCGAAATGCAGTTTGTGAATAGACCCCATCGTATTTGTGCCCTATAGTGCAGCACACATGGAATGTGTGGAATGTTTCTAGATGTGAAACTATTTGTTCTTTTTTAGTGCCTGCTTCAAGGAGGTGTTATTTTAATGCAAAGCCCAGTCTGACTATCTCAGTAGATCCAGTTTTGGTTGCGCTGATCCACCCAAGTTGCACCTAAGTGACACCCCCTTATTGCAAAGTGGCACAAATCAGCACAAAGTGCTATGTGAGTTGAGATAAGGGCAACTTTCCAAAATTAAATCCTTCTTGCTTTAGAAAGTAAATATGCTTGAAAGAGTTTGATCCTCTTTGTGTCACTTTGCAAGTCATTATGTCCCAGCGCAGACCGTTAGTAAATCTGTCCCTTACAGTCTTGGTATTTGATATTGAAAAGTAACATTGGTGCTAAATTACATTCTGTCAAAAGGAATCAATTTCTAAGAGTGTTTTACTTAGCCCCAAATGTCACCATGTGACAATTTAACAACAGTGAGTGTCCACCATGGTATACCAAAGGAAGGGCATTGTCTACATGAGTGAGGCATGGTAGTTATGGAGATAGTCATGCTGGTCTTTTCAGGATAGTGAACTGGTTCCTCAACATTACATATATTGGCATTAGGATGGATAAGATAATTGGGGACGGCATCTTTGAGTAATGCAATTTCAGCTTCTTCTGAAGGCGACAGAACTGAAAGAAGCTCAAAGCCGTAAATCCAATACATTTCAGTCAGCAGCTTTGTACTTTGATTGATTGATCAACTGGCTTCAGTGTACGCTTTTATTAAACTTGAAACAGTCTACACCTCTGGGATGCTCATATGAAGGACATATTCTGACAGTATTATGGACCTTCACCCTAGAAGGTTTTGAAACAGATTCATGCATCCTGAGTTTATGTTTTTCAGTTACTGGAGGCTATCTAAAACATCTGCAGACTGCTTAAATCCTGTTACTTCTGTCACCCAGTTTCTCTTCCCCTAGAAAACTACTGGGTATGGCCTTGTGCCATGTATAGCAACCTCTGCGTGCAAGGCCTAACCTGTGATATGGCTTTGCTCTCAACCCAAGTGTGTATCTTTTTCAACACAACAGTGCTCCTAAAACACACACACACAGACACAAACACAAACACACACACAAATGCACACACACACACACATACACACAATTTGCTCAGCCACGCTCACTACACAGTCATGCTCATGCTCTTATTATGTTATCCTTGATAAATCGACCACCTTGTTCCACATCCCTATCCTTCACAATTAAATTCACCATCTTGCTTGACTCATCCACACTGCTTTCCCTGCTGCTTTTCTCCTAGTTTTTTTTACACACAAAATAACTCCACTTAAAATTCACAGATTTTTACCGCACCATTTACTTTGAACCAGATTGTATATATTCTTGGGCATACTTCCTTACTAGATGAAAGTTGAATGTTCCATCACTCCAGTCAGTATGATGTGCTATGCCCATACCATCCTCCTAAGCTCCTCTCTCCAATTTACTTTACTTATTTTAAATAAGTGTTTATGTCTGTGTATGCATGTGAGAGACAACTGTATATTTTATATCACAAGTCTATTTGCTCTCTCAACCAACCCATTAACCTTTAGATTATAGCAATCCACTTTGTCATAACATCTTCATTGGATGTAAACACACTTGTACTTTAAATTGTCGATTA
This sequence comes from Triturus cristatus, assembly GCF_964204655.1. Classification (NCBI taxonomy): domain Eukaryota; kingdom Metazoa; phylum Chordata; class Amphibia; order Caudata; family Salamandridae; genus Triturus; species Triturus cristatus. The sequence continues at coordinate 334,880,598 of NC_140594.1, read as the reverse complement.
TCACACCTTTTGCTAACCCTTCATTCTAGAATGCCCTCTAAAGAAGTTGAATAACATTTCCAGTTGTCACTGTTCATATCCTTTCAACAATATTTTTTTACCACAAGAAATATTTTTATATCACTACAAAGGCCTTCATTAAGAGAGTCCCATTAATGGTCCAGTACTGGCAGTTGCCATGCCCATCAGAATTATCAATTATGGTGTTTCATCCTAAAATGTCAGTGGCTAAAAAGCAACTCCAATTCCCATGTGAAACACCATAGGGAAACATGCAAGAATGGGGGTAGAAACACCTAACTCTGTATTTTATTTCCTAAAAACATTTAGGGCCTTATTATGACTTTGGTGGTGTGGGGTGGCCACACTGCTGCCCTGCTCTCACACTGCCAAAGCCAAAACAAACCACCCGTCAGATTATGCCTTTTTGAGTCCTCCCACTCTGCAAGCTTTCAGGAAGAGCCTCAAGACCTGGCTTTACGGATGAGACGGATCTGCACGTACCCTCCCAGTGTCTTGAGACCGTCACGGGTGAGTATTTCTTCACACATCCATGATTGATTGATTGATTGTTTGATTGAAGTCACTGGTGGCCAGTTCTTTGGCTTTCCCATGTAGATTTCTTTAAAATGGGCTCCGCAATGGGAACGTCAAAACATGTTCCTGCACGGACCGAAATGCACAAGGTTGTGCATTTCATTCTGTGCAGGAACATGGGGTTGCAAGCAGACAGGGTGAAACACCATGTGCCCCCCCTGCATGCCCCTCGTGGCACAGAGGGACAGGGGGCCTGTTTCCTCACCGGTACACTTTTCATGGCGGTTGTATGGCCATGGAAAATGTGGTGGTGAGGAAACTCGTAATATGCTTGGTGGCGCCGCTGTGGCCCAGTCAAGCATATTGTAGCCTCAAGACCTCCACTCTACTGGCAGGAATCATGATGGTCCCAGGGAAGCCTGCCCCAGCAAGTTTGTGGACTGCCAGGCTCGTAATAAGCCCATAGGCCCCGATGATGAGTCTGGCAGTCTGCGGAACGCCAGACTCATGCAGTCATGACAGTGGCAGTCCCGCAACTGCCCGATTATGACTCAAGCGGTTAGACCGCCACAGCCCCACTGCAGCCATCAGGGAATGGCCGTTTCCTGGTGCTGTTGGAGGCATCCATATGCTTGGCAGGACCGTCGCTGTCCCTCCAAGCATATTAGGAGTTTTCTCTCTGCCAGGGTTTACATGGAGTTTCCTACTCCATGAAAGTGAAAGAGAATGTTGACCTGCCAAAATATCGAGGAAAAAATATAGAATGCCAAAATATCAATTCCCTATCAACAAACAGGTAAGTACAAAAATATAGAATCCAAAATATCGTTGTACAAAATATAGTTGGTCAAAATATCGAATTTTTTAAATGTCTTAAAAGTAATATAAAATTAATGAAATAATACATATAATTCATCATCATGATTCTTTATTTCGGCAGTATTTCAGCCATAAAAGATACAAATAAAATCATGTATACAAAGGGAAGGTACAGCATTAAAACAGTACATGCACGTTCAAGGTCCAGAAAGAACCGCTGGCGCTAGCCACTATTTGAAATTAAAAAACTCCTTTTAATCCACATGGCATGCAGAAACTTAGAAAGGGCAAACACAATGGTGCCGATCACGATCCGGTAAAAAATGTCCCCGTACGACTCGTATTGGGTCTTTTTACCGTACGAATCGTACAAGTGCCGTAGGAACTGGCAATCACGATTCGCATGGTAAAAAGTCCATACGAACCGCACTGGGAATATTTCCCCACACGTCCTCGGGTCGGAAAATGTGTCCGACACGTCCTCGTACGATTCACCGTACAAACGTGAAAGGTGAACTCCGACCGGGGAATCACGATCCATCCCGGGCGTCCGAATGTACAACCACATGGTGAAAAGACCGTCCGCACCGAACTCCCATAACAACCATGGAGACGTCCAAACAGGTGCCCGGTACGTGCCGTACCCCCCCCAGCCCCCGTAGGTACGGGCCGACCCCCCCCCAGCCCCCGTAGGTACGCGCCGACCCCCCCCCAGCCCCCGTAGGTATGGGCCGACCCCCCCCAGCCCCCGTAGGTACGCGCCGACCCCCCCCCCAGCCCCCGTAGGTACGGGCCGACCCCCCCCAGCCCCCGTAGGTACGCGCCGACCCCCCCCAGCCCCCGTAGGTACGGGCCGACCCCCCCCAGCCCCCGTAGGTACGGGCCGACCCCCCCCAGCCCCCGTAGGTACGCGCCGACCCCCCCTGTGTGTACACCCGTGTACGGTGCGTACCCCCCGTGTACGTTTGAGTCGTATCCCCACCCGTGTATGTACGGTGCGTACCCCCCCGTGTACGCTCGAGTCGGACCCCCCCGTGTACGCTCGAGTCGAACCCCCCCGTGTACGCTCGAGTCGAACCCCCCCGTGTACGCTCGAGTCGTACCCCCACCCGTGTATGTACGGTGCGTACCCCCAGCGCGTACATACACGGGTGGGGGTACGACTCGAGCGTACACGGGGGGGTCCGACTCGAGCGTACACAGGGGGGTTCGACTCGAGCGTACACGGGGGGTACGCACCGTACATACACAGTGGGGGTACGACTCGAGCGTACACGGGGGGGTCCGACTCGAGCGTACACGGGGGGGTACGCACCGTACATACACGGGTGGGGGTACGACTCGAGCGTACACGGGGGGGTACGCACCGTACATACACGGGTGGGGGTACGACTCGAGCGTACACGGGGGGGTCCGACTCGAGCGTACACGGGGGGGGTACGCACCGTACATACACGGGTGGGGGTACGACTCGAGCGTACACGGGGGGGTACGCACCGTACATACACGGGTGGGGGTACGACTCGAGCGTACACGGGGGGGTTCGACTCGAGCGTACACGGGGGGGTACGCACCGTACACGGGTGTACACACAGGGGGGTCGGCGCGTACCTACGGGGGCTGGGGGGGGTCGGCGCGTACCTACGGGGGCTGGGGGGGGGTCGGCGCGTACCTACGGGGGCTGGGGGGGGTCGGCGCGTACCTACGGGGGCTGGGGGGGGGTCGGCGCGTACCTACGGGGGCTGGGGGGGGGGTCGGCGCGTACCTACGGGGGCTGGGGGGGGGTCGGCACATACCTACGGGGGCTGGGGGGGGGTCGGCGCATACCTACGGGGGCTGGGGGGGGTCGGCGCGTACCGGGCCACCTACTCTGGTCGATTCGCGCCGTACTTCGCTTTTGCGGCACTTTTTGGGTGCCGTGAAAATATTGCCGTCCGGACTGCTGTCGGTTCGAATCGTAATTCCTGGTTCGTGAAACGCTGCCTGAAAGCGTCCCGACGTCACGTCGCAGCATTCCCGGATCACATTCGTATGTATATTTTCGTCGGTCGGTGTTTTTTACGATTCGTACGGAAATGGTGTTTCCGTGCGAATCGTAATTCCATGTTTGTAAAGTTTTACAACCGGGTACGAGTCGGACGGGGAATTCGCTCCGACCGACGGTTCGTACGCGGTTTTTAACGGATCGTAATCGGCACCAATATATCCTGCAGTATCAGATTTAAAAATTCTTAGTGCAACTGAACATTTCCGGAAGCCCAGATTTTTGCAGATTGGTACAATCCAGAACTTCCGAGCTCTACTATAAGCAGGGCAAAAGAATAAAATATGACATTCATTCTCCTTTTCAGCTCCACAACCTGGGCATTGAGTGGCCCTGTAGGATGACCATTTACTTGTGAGGCTCCCTGTTGGGAGTGAACCGAACCTCCATTGTATGTATAGCTTCCTGGCCACAGCGGGATGAATAACATTCAAGAATTCTTCAAAGGAATATGCAGATTTAATCTCTAAAAATGATTTTACCATAGTGCCATTCTGCGAATCGTGCAGCCATACACTGCTGCAACGTAGTTTATAGCACTCCGTAAGTGATTTCCCTGAGATCTCCCTGCAGGCCTTAGCTGGATTATGCCACATGTCTGATAGGCCCATTGCCAGTAGTTCTTGTTTGACGTAGGTGAGCCAGGAGATATTCGCTGCCTTACTTGAGCTCAGTACTTCTTGCAATTAGTTTCTGTACTGCAAGAGTTCGGGGGTTATCCATAACCTCCTCCAGAACCTAAGGGGTTTAATAGATAATTCCTCCTGAATAGGGAGTAAACCCAAATCGAGCCTTAGCGGTAGTAGGGGTGTACTTTGGGGAAGCAGCAGCAACTGCCGCAGAAATCTATTCTCTACTTTGGCAATTTCAGGCCTGGAGGTATGCCCCCAAAGTTCCCCTCCATACAATGCCACTGCTCTCGCCCTAGTTTTGTATATTTCAAGCACTGGGCTTATAGGCCTAAATGTAGAGGCATTTGACATCTTTAGGATTCCCCCCACTGTTTGGGACAATTTGAGTTGGGATTTAGCCAGATGAGGACCCCAAGAGAGGCTTTCACTTAATGTGACACCTAAATATTGAAATGTCTGAACCCTCTCTAATCTGACCGAATCCAGAATTGGTGCTGATCGAGTGTGTAATGAGGGGTTGAATATCATAAATTTTGTCTTGTCTACATTGATCTGTAGTCCGTGAGCACAGCAAAAGTTGTTAAAACCATTCAGTATGCGTTGTATCCCCATGGGTGACTTGGAAAGTAGGAGAGTATCATCGGCAAACATTATAGCCGGAACTTTCCTACCTGCCAGTCTAGGTGCATCGTTATTTGGCACTGCATCCAAGTGTGATATCATCCCATTCACATACAAACAAAACAGGGTTGGGGCCAGGACACACCTTTGCCTGACCCCCCTATTCACCGGAAACCTAGCAGACAATACTCCACCTCTCGCACACCTGACCTGTGCAAAATTCTGAGTGTGCAACCTCACCAAAATCCCCAATAATGTATTCGGAACTCCCAAATCCCGAAGCACAGCCCAAAGTTTCCCCCTGGGCACAGTATCAAAGGCGGATCGGAGGTCTACAAACACCATGTAGAGGCTGCCACCCTCTATTAACACAATCTTCCAGTACAGCATGACTAAACGGAAGATCTGGTCCATGGTGGATGTGTTCCTCCTGAAACCAGCCTGATATGGGGAAAGAATTTCATTCTCATTGATCCACTCCTGCAAACGATCTAAAATGAGTCGTGAGAAGATTTTTTGGGGGACATCAATGAGACTGATGGGCCTGTAGTTGACGAGGAGCAGAGGGGAGCCCTTTTTATAGATTGGTATAATCTCTGCTCCCAGCCACATGCCCGGCACCTCCATACCACGCAAAATAGTATTAAATAAAGCGCAAAGATATGGCGCCCAAATCTTCGGTTGATCTTTGAACATATCCCCGGGGAGTTTGTCTATACCTGGTGCTTTACCTAGCGTCAGTTTTCCAAGGGCAATGGAAACATCCTCAGGGGTAAATTCCAAAACCTCCACATCCCCAGATATAGGTATATGCAGAGGCCTGAGATCTAGATCAGAAGTTGCTGCATATAGGGATTTGAAGTGAGTTTCTCACACCCCCGCGTCTAAATTGGCTTAAATCGCATTGCGGGGTTCATCACACCCTGTGTTCACGATGGCCCAGAATCTCCGTGCTTCCTTATTAGCAAGCGCGGAGGCTAAATTCTGCCATCTCTTCCAGTCCCAATCTATTTTTGCCTGTTTCATTGCTTCTTTATACGACGACCTAAGTGAACGGATTTTTAGCCTATCGGTGCCATCTTTAATGGCACTTACCAAATCCGTTTTTAACCTCCTACAGATGCCATTGTACCAAGAAGAGGAAAGGGGCACCCTGGTCTTGTTTAGTGGAGCAATCGGGTTAAAGATGCCTGCTAGACTGTCCACCAGTTCCTGATGAACTGTAAGCAGGTTCACTGATACACCTGGGCTCAGGTCTTGTGCCCAGATATCACTTGCCTTAATAAGGAGGGGAAGAATTAGTGTATATAAGCTGGAGAATGCATCCCTCTTCTCAAGCAAGTTTCCCCACTTAACCCGCTTCCAATTGTTAGTAATAACAAGGCCGGGGTCCTTAGTCAATTCATTGTGGCTTTTTGGAGTATGGGGAGATTCCATCTTCAACATCAGGGCGTTATGGTCACTATCCATTCTATTCAATACCTCCAGATCCACTATCTTTGGCCACAACCGGGTCTCTACCATAACATAGTCCAAGTGGGATTCATGATCTTTTTTGTTATAGGTACACTTTGAGGGAATATCTGAGGGCTTGCGACCATTTACCGCCCTAATCGAATTATGTAATGTTAAGGTCGTGATCTGCATGGCTAATGGAGACCATGCTTTAGCGTAAGGGGACTTACAGGGTGGGATTCCCCAGTACTCGTCTTCTCCCATCAACGCCCCCTCATTCAACCCTCGCAGAGGCTCAAAGTGGCAATTGAAATCGCCAGCGACCACATACTGGGTGTCACGACTTAGGGAGTCAAGAAAAACCGATAATTCCCCAATGGTGCTAGACTCCTTGGCCAAAGCGGTCGGTCGGGAGTAGACATTTACCACTGCCAATTTATATGATGTGGGCCATGTCATAAGGACACACTGAATGTCATCCGAGTTGGTATTGATCGATTCCCCCTTACAGCCTAGGTGTACACCAACCCACCTTGTCAGGCCACCAGAAGGACGGCCTTTGCCTCCCCATTGGGCCATGATGTTAAAGGCCGCGAACCCCAATCTATGAGGCTCCTCCCTAGCCCAAGTCTCCTGAAATAGAATGACATCGGAAGTATCAACAAAAGTACCCCATTCTGGGCAGGCTAGCTTGCTTTTCAAGCCCGCCACATTCCATGACATTATGATCATGTGCTCAGAATGCCCCTGAGTAAGGTGTGGGGTGTCTAGTGAGTGGGTTGGGCACCCCTGGTGATATATATCGGTTGCCCGCGATGAGGCATCACTACTACTTTCTGGATTAATTGGAGGGTGCTGCTCGCTAGAAATGCGGCCAATTTTCTGTGTGGTGGAGTTTATGCTGGTCCCTACAGAATAAGTGGGAATCCCCCGTATACAGGGGGGCAGACTACTTTCCCTTGCTACCACAGTGGACTCAGGAACCACTGGGTCACTCACACAATATTACCCAGTGTTACCTGGTTAAACCAACCCAGTCAATCAACCTGATCCAGGTAGCTATACCTGTTTGAGCAAGGGGTAACTAAAACATACTTAAAAATATTTAAATAACTTTAAAATTAACAAATAATTAATGTAAGAAAAAGAAAAAAAAATTATACATATATATTAACGTAATATTAATAAAAAATATTCAATATTTTTTGCATAGGATAGAGGGCGGGTAACATTTACTATTACCATTCCATTAAGTGCAATAGTAGGGAAAGCGTTGGATAGCGTAGGGGTAAAAATTACTATTCCCACTCCAAAGAGTGCAACAGTAGGGAAAGCATTGGATAGAGTAGGGGTAAAAATTACTATTCCCACTCCAGAGAGTGCAACAGTAGGGAAAGCGTTGGATAGTGTAGGGGTAAAAATTACTATTCCCACTCCAGAGACTGCACCAGTAGGGAAAGCGTTGGATAGCGTAGGGGTAAAAATTACTATTCCCACTCCAGAGAGTGCAACAGTAGGGAAAGCGTTGGATAGCGGGAGCGCAAAATTTACTATTTCCACTCCAGTGAGTGCAACAGTAGGGAAAACGTCAGATGGCGTAGGAGTAAAAATGACTATTCCCACTCCAAAGAGTGCAACAGTAGGGAAAGCATTGGATAGTGGGAGGGTAAAATTTACTGTTCCCACTCCAGTGAGTGCAACGGTAGGGAAAGCGTTGGATAGCATAGGGGTAAAAATGACTATTCCCACTCCAAAGAGTGCAACAGAAGGGAAATCGTTGGATAGCGTTGGGGTAAAAATTATTATTCCCACTCCAGTGAGTGCAATAGTAGTGAAAGCGTTGGATAGCGTAGGGGTAAAAATTACTATTCCTACTCCAGTGAGTGCAATAGTAGGGAAAATAATAATTTAATATTTTGTTAAAAATAAATTAATTATTAATACCAAGAAAAAAACATATTAAAATTAATTATCAATCACACAATATTTATTAATTAATTAATTATAAATACCAATATTTTTTTAAATTAATTACCTATTAATAATTAATTAACAACCAATTAATTTTCAATACCAAAAATGTGTACATACAAATAATACCAATTAATAATTAATTAATAATAAATTAATAATCAATATACAAAAATTAGTTCAATAATTAATTATTTACAATTAAATTACTTCCCACCATATTCCCCTATAAACCCACAACCCGCTACAAATAATACATTAATACAATTAACATAATTATCATTTAAACAATTAATACAAATTAATTACCAATTAATACAAATTATTTACCAATTAAAATTAATCAACAACCAATTAATTTTCAATACCAATTAATAATTACTTAATAACAATTAAATTACTTCCCACCCTAATCCCCTATAAACCCACAACCCGCTACGGAATTAAATTACACAAAAATTAAATTATATAAAATTCATTACTTTAAAAATATTCAAACATACATTCCAAAATGAATACATAATTTTAACACATATACTAACACTTAAAACACTATAAAAAATCGATATTTTTAACAACTATATTATGACTCGATATTACTTACTTCTATATTATGTAAATCGATATTTCTTACCTGATTTTCGATATTCTTCACCACTATACATTGGCAATTCGATATACTGTCCATTCTATATTAAAAACTCGATATTCTGTCCAGTCGATATTTTTTTTTCGATAATATGACGGTTTACCCTTTGGCCATGTGCGGCAAGGCAGACTCAGCGCCGCACTGCCAAAACCTTCACTATCATTTACACCTTCTCTTTCATCTATGGCCACCAACAGACTTCTCTAAGGTATATTCATTATAACCCTGCACAAATGCCCTTCATAAACCTTGCATGCCGTCCTATATCTCATTTCTTTAGGAAGCATCAACCTCTGCATCCTTATTATGACATTAGCCTTAGTGCTGATAGAGAACTTTTCAATTAGCTCATCTCTTATGCCGCACTCTGAATTCCTCGTTTACCGATTAATGAAGGACCACCTATTTCCAGTTCTTCAATTTCCCTTTCAACATGGACCACTGATTTGGCTGGCAATATAAATGCGACAATAAAGGCTTGATTACGAGTTTAGTGGTCCATGGACCACCAGACTCTTTGGGGCATGACGGTGGAGGTCTCCGAAATGCCCTATTTAAATTAGGACGGTTGGACTGCCATTGCCCCGCTGAACTTGCCAGGTAACCCCAGTTCTCTGCCAGTGTTGTGGCAGTCAGTATTATGCTTGGAGAGACTGCTGTGGTTCCGCAATGCATATTACAAGTTTCCTCTCTGCCACGGTTTTCATACAACATGTGCCCCCCTGTGTGAATGAACACCAGTTGACTTGACAGTCCATGCCGTGCAGGGACTGTTTTTGGCGATCCCATTGTGGTGTCCTTTTTTGGGTCACTGCCATGCGAACTTCAAAAAAAGCCTGCCTGACACGAGAATCACTCATAATCTGGTGGGCGGCCCGACATCTGGTTTGGCGGGGTGGCATGGTGGCATGGTAGATCCTGCCCTGCACCACCAAACTCATAATCAGGCCATTAGTGTTTAGATTATGTGTGGTTGTTGAGTGCAGTACTACCAATGTGGCATATGTGGACCCTTGGTCTAGTTGTTGGGAACATATTGTTTTCAATCAGCACATGTTTTTCCTTCTTCTAATCAGAATGTTTAAACCATTCAATTCAGTCACTCTAAATTCAAGCAACCTAATATGATAGCCTTTCACTCCTCTCTTAATCTCCTCTATTTTCAGTATAGGTCTATTAGACCTGACAGCTTTAGGATGGTCTTTCCCCAAACTTTATGCTACCTCGATTTTTCTGGCTCTAGGACTCTGTGCACGTTTCTACTGCCCAATTGGCATATTTATTTTGTTGCAATTTGGTTCTGCGCATTCAATATGTCCAGAGTTTTCTTTTGCAGTTTGTATCACCCGGTTTTGGACTTTTTACTGTGGCTGAGTCTCACTATACGTGTCTCCCCCACTGTAATCAAATGGCAAATGGCCTGCCCATATTTACCTCCAGTGTCTGTCTTTTAAGACAAGGCCCCTGCAACACAACAAAGGTAAGGGGAAATTGGTTGGCTGCACATGAACATGAGTGCACACATGTGTGCGCACGTATGTGGGTTGCACATGGGAGAGTACTGTTGTGTGCAAACCTGTAACTGTGCACAGGTAGCCTTGAGCAATGGATACTCTGCAGGATTAGTTATTGACCTGGGATTGGCCATATAATATTAGTGTCGCTAATAGGGAAAGTCAATGTGATTTACTGTTTTGTCTATAGGGACACTTTATTATACACATAGGGAGCGAAAACAATACAATGCATTTCAAAAGAGAGGTGTCCCGGTACTATAGAGAAGATATTCTACATTGTCTAAAGGCAGAAGCAAACTTAAGAGAGGGTTTTTTAGAGTCAAAGAGAAGCGTTTTCAGTTTTTTTCCTGAAAACCATTTAAGATGGACAGCTTTGCAAGGCCAACAGTAAGGCATTCCATTGTCTGGCTGTCAGGTAGGCAAAACAACAGCCCCCTCTTCTGGATTTAACCACGCAAGGGGTTTTCAACTATTTTACGTTATTGGACCACAAAGAATACAGCTGGGAGGTCAACTTGAACTGGCACTTAAGATAGGCGAGTCCCCTAGAGTCAAAAATTGTAAAAGCAAAAGTAAAAACCTTAAACAGAACCCGTCTGTTGATTAGTAGCCAATGAAGTTAATGCAAGTGACTTGAGATCATGCCCCAAGGAGGAATTTTTAGAATCAATCGGGCAGCAGCATTTTGAATGATTTGAAGATGCTAAATAAAATAAGTAGGAAGCCCGAGACACAGACTATTAGTGAGTTCAGTTTGGAAGTAATCAAAGTGTACAATAGGTTATCGCTGTGAAAAAAGGAACTAAACAATATTTTCATCTCTGATTCAAATGTGAGTTCAGCATCAAAACTAAACCCCAAGTTCCTTGCCACAGGGGAAGGATGGGGCGAATTCCCATCTCTGATGGCCACCAAAGGATAGCGTTGGGGCTAGATTTGGTATCAAAGAAAAGAACCTCGGTCTTATCTAAGTTTAAAATAAAAAAATTGGTACTTATCCGATCTTGGACTGATCTAGTGCAAGATTTAAAGGAACTGCATGATGAAGGAACATTTTCATGAAAGGCCAACAGCAGCTGTGTATCATCTGCATAAGAAACTACTCTGACTGAAAAGGACTCCACAATATTGGCCAAAGGTGACATATATACATTAAAAAGGGGAGGGCGAGGGCTAAGAGCCTTAGAATGCAGTTTCACTTACCTTTGGCCTACACAGACCATTGAAGTCTTGAATTGGGGTGTAATCTGTGAGGGAAAATCAATCCTGTAATTCCCAAAATGATATTTGTACGCTTTATTGGTCATCCAGATAGTCAAATTTGTATGGTGCAGCTCAGGATAAGAGTCCAGGCCTTTTTTCACCCTTCTTTGCCCATTTAAATACAGTTCTCTCCAGCAGCTGGCACAAAGGTCTCCCCACATAAAGGGAGCAAATAACAGTACTTCACTCAACTTTTGAGGAGGAAAGGGATGGGGAAGTCAGCTGTCACACTGTAGCAGGGTTGAGCCTGCCCAAGCCCACTGAAAAAAGGAGGGAGCCCAGACAACTGGAGCCAACCCTGGGAGGCTTTCTATGATCTGATGTGCAAGACCCTGGCGGTGACCAGTGACTCCTGGAAGATGTCATTTTAAATTGTCTCAGCATGCTGTGCAGGAGGGTATGGGCAGGGGTGGGAAGGTGATGGATTGGCCAGGTGTGCCTGACTTCTGGAACCTTCCTCTCCCTTTAAAAAAGTCATGCACAGGGGGAGACTTTCTCTTGCCTGGTAATTTCTCTGCGATTCACTGCTGGGTCCTGGGACTGGCATGAATATCTGAAAGGAGGAACCCCCTGATCAATCCAGTCACACTTGTAGAGCGTGGCTTGTCACCCGCAAGGGTATCCAGGCATTTGCTGTAGATTTCAGTCGAAGAACAAGGTCTTGAGCCTCTTCCTGAATTCAATCAGCAGATGGGGGTGCAGATTTGGAGGGGGTGGGTGTTCCAGAATTTGGTGAGAGATGAGAGAAGGAGCTTCTTCCTGTGTGGCAGTGACATATGCGAGGGATCGATCCGAGGTGTTCAGAGCAGAGGTTCTTGAGGAGTCTGTGGAAGTGCAGGCTGTGGTTCATGTAGGCGGGTCCTTGGTTGTGGAGGGCTCTGTAGGCATGGGTGAGGAGCTTGAAAAGGCATCTCTTATGGACTGGGAGCCAGTGAAGGTCTGTCAGGTGTTGGATGGTGTGGGTTCTTTAGGGCAGCTTGAGGAACAATCAGGTGGCTGCATTCTGTATTGTCCAGAGTCTTTGGATGAGTTTAGTGGTGGTGCCTGCAGAGAGTGTGTTGCCGTAGTCCAGTTAGCTGGTGATGAGGGCATGCTTTACCATCTTCCTAGTGCTAATGGGGAGTCACTTGAAGATTCTGCGGAGCACGTGGAAGCAGGCTGAGGAGAAAACTTTGACCTGATGTTTCATGGACAGTTTACTGACGAGGATGATGCTGAGGTTGCTGTCATGGTCTATTGGTGTGGGTCCAAGTTCCGATGGCCACCAGGGGTCATTCCAAAGGGCTGTGTGTTTGCCGAAGATCAGAACTTTAGTCTTGTGCATGTTGAGTTTCAGTCAATTGTCCTCCATCCAGGCTGAGATGTTCTTCATGCAGTTCTGGAAGTTGGTGCTCATCTAGGTGGAGTCAGCTGAGCGCGAGAGGACGAGCTGGGTGTCGTTGGTGATGGAGATGATGTTGGTGTCATGCACGTGAAGTCATGTAGATGTTGAAGAGGGTAGGGCTAAAAGATGAACCTTGTGGGATGCCACAGATGTTGTGCTTGGCTTGCGTTGTGAAGGAAGGAAAGTGGACTCTCTGGGTGTTCCCTGTGAGAAATGATACCATCCATCTGAGTGCGTTGTCTGTGATACCAATCTGGTGATGGCGATCGATGCAAGTGTAATGGAAGACAGTGTCGAAGGCTGCGGAGAGATCAAGCAGGTTCAGGGCGGCTGATTCTCTGCTATCGAGTAGGGTGCAGATGTCGTGTGTTAAGCAATCAGAGCTGTCTGAGTGCTGTGGTTGGTTCTAAAGCCTGATTGGGAAGGGTTCAGTAGGGTGCTTCTCTCCAGGTACTGAGTTGGAGGTTTATGGCCTTCTTCAAGACATGGGCGGGTAATGGGAGCAGTGAGATAGGACAGTAGTTCTGGAGCTCGCTGAGGTCTGCCAAGGGCTTGTTGTGGAAGTGGTCGGTGAAGGCATTGGAGAGTTCCTGTAAGGAGGGGATACATTTTTTTGGTGGCTGACAGGCAGGAGAACTCTCTGATAATGGTGAAGAGTTCTGTGGCTTGGTCGGTGCTGGTCTTGATCTGGTGGGTCAGAGCCTCCTTTTTGCACCTTTGATCTGTCGTGGTGGTGGTTGAGGACTGATTTGAAGGTGGTTCAGTCAGTGTGAATCCTGCTAGTGCACCATGGGGCATATTAGCAAGACCGGCGATAAAATTATCGCCGTTTTAGCGGAAAGAAACTGCTGCTAAAACGGCGATAATGGGCTTGCCAATATGCGTTATAGAACTCCAATAGAAGCCCAGGTTAGATGTCTTGCACATCTAACCTGGGCTTCTATTGGAATTCTATAACGCATATTATCAAGCTCATTATCGCCATTTTAGCGGCAGTTTCCTGCCACTAAAACAACAATAATGTTATCGCCGGTCTTGCTAATATGCCCCCATCTTCTTTCCAGTTGTTTACATTTGTGTTTTGATGTGACTGTGCCGGGGTGTACCATTTGGCTTGTTTGGCGGTTCTGTTCTTTTTGGCTGGTTTGGTGGGAGGGACTCTGTCGGTCTGGGTTGGGTGACAGCTGGGCTTTGTTTATTTCCTCCAAAAAGCCACACAGAAAGGGAACTTAGGTGTGACCTGTTGGGCCATCCTGGGAGATGTGAGAGAGGAGCTGAGCACAGTCTCACACTTGCACCTGAATGGGCTATATCCTGTCAACACACAAAGGGCAGCATACGTCCCCTATAGTGAATGTGGAGCAAGGGCAGGAAGGGAAAACCTCTATGTACTTTAAATACCCTCCTTTGAATCCGCCCCACTCACTTCAAAGGCACAGCAGGTTATCAGCACTAGACCTCTGATACAATGACTTGATTACACTTCGGAATCTGTGAACACTCTGCCAGGAAAAAAGACCTGCTGTGCTGCTGAAAGGACTGCCACTCTTCTGGGCTGCAACATTGCTAGACTCCTGCCTTGTTGTGCTGCCCTGATCCTGCTGTTCCTCTGCCTGGGTGAGATGGAGCAGACCTGCATAACTTGAACACAGAGGTGCCGATTACGATCCTGTAAATAAATTCCCCGTACGACTCGTATCCGGTCTTTTTACCGTACGAATCGTACAAGTGCCGTACAAACTGCCAATCACGATTCGCATGGTAAAAAGTCCATACGAACCGCATTGGGAATTATTCTCCACACGTCCTCGGGTCGGAAAATGTGTCCGACACGTCCTCATACGATTTACCGTACAAATGTGAAAAGTGAAGTCCGACCGCGGAATCACGATCCATCCCGTGCGTCGGATGTTACAACTGTATGGAAAAAACACCGTCCGCACCGAACTCCCATAGCAACCATGGAGACATGTGCCCGCATACGCGCCCAACACCCCCCCAGCCCTCCTATGTATGAGTCGAATCCCCACCCATGTATGTACACCAGTGTATGTACGAGACGTACCCCCACCCGAGAATGCATAGAGCGTACCCCCACCCCACCCATGTATGTATGACCCGTACCCCCACCCCAACCGTGTATGTACAACCCGTACCCTCACCCACGTACGTATGGAGCGTACCCCCACCCCAACATTCTAAGTACGGAGCGCACCCCAGGCCCCAACACCAGCACCTTCACACAACATCGCGCATGTACGAGTCGTACCAAGCCAGACACAAGGACAGCACTGTACAACAAAATGCCCGAAGTACACACCGTACACACGTTAAAAACGCACGTACACAACCAGGACAAAGCAAAACAACACAAGAATACACCATTCGAATGGCACAAAGCCACAAAACATGTCCAACAAGCACAAAAACAACACATTCACTGACCTGCAACTGCCAAAATCCCAAACAGAGGCCCAAAACACAACCACTCCTTATAACACACCCACCCAAAGTTCAAACACAGCCACACCCACCAATGGACCAATAAAAAGGGCCCACAGACACAAACCATGAGCCTTTGCAACAGACTCACTGCTGCCAGACCCCACAGACAACCTACAGCACCATACTAGAACCTTTACTACACCTTACACTTGCACACCTTCACACAACCACCTTCACAAACACCCCCTCATCACATTCACACACACACCTGCACAACCACACCCACACACCCACAACCATCCCCCCACCCCCCCCACCATCCACACCCACACCCCTCACCATGCCCACTAACAAGAATCCAAAGTTCACTAGCCGAGAGTTGGAGGTCCTTGTCGATGAAATCCTCAGAGTCGAGCCACACCTCTTTGGAACATTGGTCAGACAGACCAGCATTTCTGAAAAAACAGCCATGTGGCAGACGATTGTCGATGCTGTGAATCCTGTTACGGACACCAGAAGGACCAGGCATGAATGCCAAGCCAGGTGGTACGATCTGCGGAGGAGGGTCCGAGCCAAAATGACCGACGACCACAACCAGGCCAACGTCACTGGAGGAGGGCCGCCCCGCAGACCCGTACACTACCATCCCTGGGAGGAGAGGGTGATGGCCATACTGCCGATGGTGGCAGTGGACGGATTAGAAGGACTCCGAGACCCGGGTGAGTACACAAACAACTCACCTCACATTGGGGGAACGTCATCCACAACCAAACTCACAAACAGGCACGCAACCACCCCAAGCTATCGCATGACTCAACCACACTCCATGAACACGCACATGCCACTGGCGCCACAATGCCCCATGTACCCAGATGGACAATGCCAAGTCACAGGCCACAGAAAACACCAACACAAGACACGGTAAGCCGGATGGCGGGAGTGTGGGCCCCAAAAATCACATAGTGCAACTCAGAAGCAGACAACAATGCCCCCTGCCCATATGGCCTAGGTCACAGCCAGACAAACAGTGTGTCCCCACACAGGAAAGACTTGCCAGCAAATGGCGGACGCCTTGCATTAACACATGGGGGTGACGGCACGTTCTTGCACATGACAGCAGCTAATGAACAGCCACCACTGTGAAAGAGTGGCAGCACACACCACCACAGCAGCAGCGCAGACACAGACACTACACCCAATGGGTGCCTGGAGATCAGAAACAAACTCACATCAACAATCCAAGGGCCATTCAAAGATCTGCTAACAGTGTGTGCCCAGGAAGATAGGCGGAGGTGACAGAGGGTGACACACAGAGGGAGGGAGAGGGGGACAGAGAGGGAGGGAGACACAGGGAGACGGACAGAGGGAGGAGGCTGACACACAGAGGGAGGGAGAGGGGGACAGAGAGGGAGCGAGAAAGGGACACACAGGGAGAGCAAATCAGCCTTGTGGGGTGTGGGAATGTCTGCTCATCAGCAGGTGGACTGCGTGCATGTAGACAAGGGTGGCCAGTGCCAGAACCCCCCCTCTTCTCCATGGCAAAACACAGGGCCATGTCACAACCTGTGCACGAGCACAACAACAGCTACCTGCATTATCTAAGTGTGTGGAACCACTCCATGTGCCCACGTACAGTGCAACACGGAAGGCGCCAATGCAAGCCTCACCACACCTGCCCACTCCACTGCTTACTGCAGTCACACTTGATGCAGCAAGTAAGACTGTGCCACACATAGGTAAAGTCACAAAAGCTGTGGCCAAGGGACATACCCATGCACAAGTGCACTGTGAGTGGAATGCAAGACATATCCAAATTCCCAGAGGAAATGTGCCAACTTAGAAACCAATGAAACATGGATGTTGCATGGAACAAAAATAACATTGTCTCTCTCACACACAGGTCAACGTCGTGGGTCACCCCCCAACACTGGGGGGGAAGACTCACAGGACCCGGCTCGGCGGGATGACGGAGCCACCGGCAGCGACGACTCTCACCACTCTGTGGACGAACCCGACCCCGACCAACCTGGCCCCTCTGGTGTCCAATGACCTGCAGCACCTGCGTCAGGTACAACTGGGCCAACCACCACCCCCACTCCTGCCACATCCCAGGAGACACCCAGGATCCCTGCCCCACCACCACAATGCAGCCAGGCTGGCCAGGAGGGACACGGTGTACCGGGCACCCAGGAGGAGGCAGGCGACAACGCCAATGCCACCCCTCAGGGGTACCGGAGACCCGATGTGCCCACAAGGGCAGGCCAGGTGCAAGTGGGCAGGGGTGGTGGGAGTGGAGGACGGCGGAGGCACAAGCCTGACCTGTTGGCTGGGGAACCGGTATATTCCCATGTCCGAAACATCCTGGACACATACCGGCAGGACACCACGGGCATGGCCCAGGTTGTGTCCATCCTCGAGGAAATCAAGACCCAGCAGGCCCAGCAACATGCGGAGCAACATGCCTGTCTACTGCAACACCAATGGCGGATGGAGGACAGACAGGCTGAGCTCGTGACGGTGTTCACGGGAATTCACAGTACACTCCGTCGGATGGCCGACAACATGGGCAACCCTCCCTGTGCCACCAGGCGTAGAACATCACCACCCACAGGGAGGGATGAGGAGGAGGAGGAGACATCCGACGGAGTATCCCAAACATCGTCACGGCCTGATTCTGAGGGTCCCCGCAGGAGGGCGGGTCGTCCACGGAAAAGACCGTGAGGGTCGGCGCAACAGCACCATCTCCCAGGACACCTGGCCTGGCACCTGGCCCACTGGAGCAACAGCAGCACAGCAGCAAAAGACATTCTCTGCCACATGGACTTGCTGGTCACTGTCTGAGCAATGTTGACAAAGACTGTGGCATGGACTCTGAGGATTTCAAATGGCAAGGACACCAACTCCCCTAGTGAACTTTGGATTCCACACACCCAGAAAGCCCCTCATGTCATATCCCCCCCCCCGCCCGGTACCCCAACCAAAATAAAAAGTTACACCATAAAGAGAAGATGCCTACCTTTTGCATTATTACCTTACATGTGTCTTGTAAAGTCTAACCATGCCTGAGTTCTGATTTGACTTCAACCATCCACACCCTGGGGCCTGAGTCTGGCACAGGACACACATGGGTCACATTGTATTAGGCAAGACAGACATGGGGCACCATACACACACATGATGGGCCCAACCAGCTGAGGGGGTGGCCGCACAACCGTGCCGGCAGACATATTGAGTACAGCGACAGCCATGCGCAGAGGTCAGGGATCATGTGGAGTGTCCTGGGGGGCACCCAGGTATGTGTGGACAGGTGGCAGAACCATGTCCTGCAAGTTTGAGTCAGGTGGATGCAGAGAATGGTGGCCTGGTCAACGTTGGATGCATGGGGATGGCACATGTCACAATACCCACACAGTCATGGACATCATGCACAATACACAGTCTAATCCCACACAAACAGCTTGCATCTTGCCACTCTACACATAGACACATAGTCACTATCACGGAAAACCATGCCAGACATGCCGGATGCACCGTGGCAACACACCAGCATTGACTGAGAATAGGCACCTTGGAGGCATAGGGACACCTTTATTAGTCATGTATTCGGGATTGCAGAGGCAGCTCGGAGTACACATGAACGGGTCATGTGGAGTAACATGTGGGTCCAACACTGGAACCCCCCTTCTGCAGCACAAATGCGTGATAGCCATGGAACTGGCACACAAGTGTCGGCTAACAGCTAAACACCCCCTGCTGCTCACGGAGAGAATGCCATACACCATTGATCCGCTGATGTGGAAGTCCCACACCATGTCAAGCCAATGCAAACCGTATGTGTCCGAGGGCAGTGTAACACACATTGATGCCATCATCACATTCCACAATCCCATCACTGATGACTGTCAACAAGTCTGACCATCTATTCAGGTGTACCCAGCTGCATGTCATGTGTACCATGGTGATGCGACATGTCTGCAGAGGAACCAACCATCGACAGGGGCAGTGTGCATACATCGTAAACAACTGCCACACCCAATACACCCCTGATGCATCCCTTACCCTAAGGAGACTTCCAAACTTGTCCGTGCGTGTAACGCTGAGTCAGCACACGATGACGTGTCCATGAGGAATAGCAGTGCCACAACAATGCAAGCAGCAGACGGCATGCGCAAGTACCTGGGGAAGAGAGACACACAAGAAGTCAGCCACAAAAAGCACAGCCACTTGCATATGCATGTACTCGGCACATGTATGGATGACAACATGCTAGGTCACAATTATGACTGGGGAAATACACATCACTGGCACAATCACTCCAGTGACACATCCACACACACCTCTGACTCATGTGCCATACATGCAGATGGACACACACATCGCAACACATGCCACACGGGGACCAATGCGTGCACACACAGACACTGGTACTCACCACTAAGCAAAGAAGTCGCGTATGAGCCGAGTCCGGATGTCCTCTTGCGGAACCACATCCTCCACATCACTAGCCCCATTGCCAAGACCTTCGTCCTCCACGGGTGGATGGTCCTGATCATCTTGATCCAGGATGAGTGGCACAGCTTTCTCAACTGCCATGTTGTGCAGCATGCAGCAGACCATGAAGATTTTGCAGACCTTCGCCGGGGCATATGGGGGGGCGCCGCCGGTCTTGTGGAGGCATCGGAATCGGCTCTTCAGGAGGCCAAATGTCCTCTCTATCACTCGCCTTGTCCGGCCATGGGCGGTGTGGTAGCGGAGCTGGGCCGGCATAATGGGGTTGCGGCGAGGTGTGATCAGCCATGGCATGTTGGCATAGCCAGCGTCCCCTACATGGAAAGCACATGGACATAAGTAGGACGGTAGAAGCGGTCGTGCTGGAAGTCTACGCAAAATACAGGACAGACAGAGTGTACCCACCAACAACACATGCTCGTTCGTTGCACAGCTGCGTCATCATTTCAGGCACCCTGCTACGCCTCATGATGTAGGCATCGTGTGCTGATCTTGGAAAACGAGCACAGACATGTGAAATCACCATGTTGGACAGACACACCACAAGGGCATTGATGGAGTGGTAGTGCTTGCGATTCCTGTACGCTACCTCCTGTGCCTGTGTTGGTACCAAAGCCACATGTGTCCCATCTATGGACCCAATGACATGGGGCATCCCTCCCAGGGCATAGAATCCACGCTTGACACCAGTCAACATTTCAGGGGTTGGGAAATGGATGAACTCATCCAGGTGAAGCAACATGGCCTCTAAGAAATCATGCAGCACACGGCAGAACATGCTCTGGGACATGCCACCAACATGAGCAATGGTATTTTGAAAGGTACCCGTGGCAAGAAAATGTAGGGCTGCCATTACCTTCAGCTTGGGTGTCAGTGCCGTAGGATACCTGTGCAGCGGTTGCTGGTGTGGTGCCAGCCTCGCCGTCAACTCCAGAATCAACGGTTGGGGGAAGCGGTAGCACCGGATACAGTCATTCTCCCGCATGTCAGCCAAGTCCGGAATTGCTCGGGGAAGAGGCGGCGCTCTGCAGTAATTTGGAAGTGACAAGGAAGAGTGAGTGCACTACTACAACAATTTTTGGGTGCTGAGCACATGTTAATCTGTCAATACACATATGCGACATACGGAGTGAGGTATGTGCCACATGCCCTAGACACGTATGGCTGCCAGGTGACACTCCTACCAAGACCCAGCTACACACGGAGATTGTGAACCTCCACATGCCATGGCATGGGATTAGCTGTGTCCCAGTGTAAGTGAACAGCCAGACGCAACACAGGAGTGACATACATCAACACATCAGCAGAAGTAGGATGTCGATTGCAGAGACTGGTAGCGGAACACTGGAGCCACAGCTCACATGACATTACACTAGGACAGCCCACACACCTTGCCAATAAGGTGTACATGTAATGACTCACCACACATTCATAGAGAGGATACAGACATGTCCTTGTTACGCTACTCCGTGTCCCATGCATACATACGCACCTCACATCCGATACCACATGTGGCCTGGTGTGCGTAACAGTGTGGCATGTCCATTTACACACAGACACATGTTGGTTGCTGCAACAGCTGATGCTTTTGAGGGAGCTCCAACATCAAGCAAATGGCCACCCCCCACACATACATGACATAGTCACATCGTGCACCGTGGTTAGTCACATTTCTGGTGTGGTAACCCCAGTAGCGGGCATCAGGGGACACTTGCGTGTGTTGTTGACTGTGCCATGCCAGTGACGCTCATCCCAAGTGTGCAGTACGACATGCACACATGTCAAAGGAGTTAAGGCCATGCCTGGCACACATTGCACCGTCACACATAACATCTGTACTCATCTCATCATACATCTGGTGCCTTCTCCACTCAGGAGTAATGTGCCACATCACAGCCTTTCACACCTGTGCCCCCCACATGTAGTACTGCCCAGACACTGCCTCGATGTCCATCCATGGACAAGTATGTCAGCCCTATTCCTTCCTGTGTGCTGCCTGTCACCACTGTGATGTGTGAAAGGCACCGTACTTTCGCTCAGAGGGCCTGTGTACGTTCCCTATCACCATGGGAGTGCTGCCGTATGTGTACCCATAGTGATAGTGAGCGTACAGGCGTGTGTACGGTCCGTCTCACTATGGGTGTTCTCGCGTATGCGTACTCATAGTGGTACGGACCGTACACACGCCTGTACGCTCACTATCACTATGGGTGTTCTCGCGTATGCGTACTCATAGTGGTACAGACCGTACACACGCCTGTACGCTCACTATCACTATGAGTACGCGAGCACACCCATAGTGATAGTGAGCGTACAGGCGTGTGTACGGACCGTACCACTATGAGTACGCATACGCGAGAACACCCATAGTGATAGTGAGCGTACAGGCGTGTGTACGGTCCGTACCACTATGAGTACGCATACGAGAGAACACCCATAGTGAGACTGACCGTACACACGCATGTACGCTCACTATCACTATGGGTGTTCTTGCGTATGCGTACTCATAGTGGTACAGACCGTACACACGCATGTACGCTCACTATCACTATGGGTGTTCTCGCGTATGCGTACTCATAGTGGTACGGACCGTACACACGCCTGTACGTTCACTATCACTATGAGTATGCATACGCGAGCACACCCATAGTGATAGTGAGCGTACAGTCGTGTGTACGGTCCGTACCACTATGAGTACGCATACGCGAGAACACCCATAGTGATAGTGAGCGTACAGGCGTGTGTACGATCCGCACCACTATGAGTACGCATACGCGAGAACACCCATAGTGATACGGACCGTACACACTCGCGTACGCTCACTATCACTATGGGTGTGCTCGCGTATGCGTACCCATAGTGGTACGGACCGTACACACGCCTGTATGGGCCGTTGCCATGCATTTGTGGTGCCCTAGGGCCCCGGTACGCACCGTACCTGTGTGTGAAACTCCTAATTACATAGGGGACACATGAGGGACAAGTATAAAGGCCTACATTTTCTGCAGGTGCACAGCAGTAGTCAGTTTGAATGAATCTACTTTGTTGCAATGTGGTTCTGGAGTTGACATCATGCTCAAGAAAAAAACACAATAAGAACCCACTGACTGTGCTAGGTTTGAAGGGATTGGAGGAAACATAGGATGCAAATGTGAGTGACCATTCACTCTGTACTCCTGTGCATGAAACAGGCCAGCAAGGCAGATATAAGGCAGCCAGGTCCCATGAGGGAGCACTTGCCTGCACATCTTTGTATTCGACGACCCAGCTGCTGCTACTGATTCCCTGGAACCATGTCAAGGTCTGTGGAGAGGTCACAGTCTTTCACCCTGGAGGAGAACCAGCTTTGCTGGATGTGATCCTCCCACAGTACCCCCTGCTGCATGGCCGACCAGGGTATCAGGTGAGTGCAGAGTCTACTAGCACAGACTGTGTCCCTTGTTTGTGACTGTGACTTCTGGCATTGTGTCCAGGTGTGGCACACATGCTACGTACTGTAGGGGGTCCCGGGGGGAATGCCTGATGTCTCCCAGCCAGTGCATGCTGTGGTGCATGTCTGCCATCCTCACTTGCATTGTGTTTACTGTGACAATCACTGCATGGTGCATGCCACATACTGCCTGTCTTGTCCTCCTGGGAATGTAGCCTCTACAGTCCTCATTTTATGATGTGGTCAGCCCAGTGTGACAGGTGAGTGTACCCACAGATGTGTGTTAGTTCTGTGTACCTGTGCTGAGAGTGTCCACATGATGTGTTCGTACCCTGGACATCGGTGTGTGTGTAAGTCCCCTGTCATGTGGGTGGGTGCATATGTGGAGTGTGGCACCCGGGCTGCATGAGGGATGGATATACCCTGCCCATGTGATGTGAGCAGGGAGCAGTGCTGTGTGTCTGATGTGCAGGGCAAGCCCCACACCTGTGAGCCCCCCCCGTCTAGTGGCACATGTGCAGAGTGAGGTTTGTCGCTGCATTTGGCAATGGCAGGTGCATGTCCTGTGCCTGTGTGTGTCGGTGTACTCTGCTGCGGTAGCGTCAGTGGCCTGTGGCATGTGACTGCTTAGAGGTGCTGCACATTATCCTGGTGTAGCTTGTGATGCACAGTGTGAGCCTGGTACATTGATTGTGTCTTTGCCCTCATTCCACCTGTGTACTTTCAATGGCACGTACTGCTTTTGCCCTTCCCCGAGGATCATGTCCCTATGACAAAGGTGCAATGCGTTGGATGCATACTATGCCTTGTTGTAAACAGCAAATTAGTTCCAATATGTCTCTCTGTGACATGTGCCTGGTGTATTGATGTAGTGTCACTTGTTCATCCTCACAGGTAGGCGCCTCTGCCAAGAAGCAGATATGTTTGACCGCCGTCAGTGCCGTGAGGAGTGCGGATGGTCGCAAGCGGCGCATGGCCCAGGTGAGGAAACGCTGGCAGGATATCCGGTGCTGGACGCGGAGGATCGCACGGGTCCTGCTGGGGGACTCACCTGAGACCCATAAGAACCGCGGGCGCCGCCGTCTGACCCACATTCACAAGCGTGTGCTGGCGGTGGTATTTCCAGACTTGGACAGGCGCTTACAGGAGAAGCAGCAGCAGGAAGGGGTTAGGTACATGTGTGTTTGTTGTGTGTCACCAGCATTTGTAAGTGCACAGTTGCATGGATACACTGCCAGGGTTTAAACTGGTGCTGTGCAGATCCAGTTACCCACAGTATAGCGGTGCTCTCCTGCCTCCCTTCCCCTCCTTCCAATGTGTTCCCTGGTCTGTGTGTAGTCACTCCTTCACAAGGTAATGTAGGCTGGCGCTTTCTCCACGTGAACTATGCCTGTAGCATCATGTGTGGGGGTGGTGTATAACAGGTTTTGGGACCTTGCCTGTGCCCTGTCCAGTTCAGTACATGTGGGTTCCATGTCAGTTGGCACTGATGCTGAGTCCAGACATGGGAGTTAGTCTCTCAAGTGTCATGCCTCACAGCACGCATGTCCTATGTTGTGGCCTGTGACATGATGTGCATGAGTGTGCGATGCGCATAGTGCAGGGATGGTGGCGTGTGTTGCAGTCATTCCCATTCAGGACCAGGGAGTTGTGTGGCCACTACTGTTCCCTGGGGGGGGGCGTTGCAACAAACAAATGATGGACGGAATGCTGACAATGCATACATTCTCCCCCAGTCAAGAGATCTGGGTTAAATCCATCGTTCTTTTGCCCACTACACCACCCCAGTTTAGACGTGGCCATATGCAAATCAGTCTTGACCCTGTGCCTCATGGGAACAGTCCAGCCCGAACTGCCAAGCCATGTCTTCCCTGGACCGGAATCAAGCATCCTAGGACCGGTTTCTGGCTATCAGCCGTCATCAGCCAGGATAGCTTGACTCCAGTGGCGTAGTGAGCACGGGTCCCACGTCTGGGAATACCCATCCCACTTAGGGCGAAAAACGTTACAACAAACAAATGATGGACGGAATGCTGACAATGCGTACATTCTCCCCCAGTCAAGAGATCTGGGTTAAATCCATCATTCTTTTGCCAACTACACCACCCCAGTTTAGACATGGCCATATGCAAATCAGTCTTGACCCTGTGCCTCATGGGAACAGTCCAGCCCGAACTGCCAAGCCATGTCTTCCCTGGACCGGAATCAAGCATCCTAGGACCGGTTTCTGGCTATCAGCCGTCATCAGCCAGGATAGCTTGACTCCAGTGGCGTAGTGAGCACGGGTCCCACTTCTGGGAATACCAATCCCACTTAGGGCGAAAAGCGTTACAACAAACAAATGATGGACGGAATGCTAACAATGCATACATATTGTGTCATGCTCTCCATGGATTTTCAGTGGCATGGTGGGTCAACCAACTGTGTGTTGCATGCCCTACATCTGTACTTTGTTTTGTAGATGTTACTGATCTTTCTTTTCAGGCTATGCACTGTAACCTATGTAGATTAGACTCATGTGACATATGTATACAGGTGTGTGATTAATTGCTGTCTCTTCACCTTGCCCACAGCATCGTCGGGGGACACGGAGGGAGACATGAGCACAGACGGAGCGGAGGGACCGAGCACCAGTGCCAGAGTTGACATCGTGGCTGGCACATTGAGTGGAACTGAGGCGGAGGAGAGTGAGGCCGAGGACCTGTCCACTGGCACGACAGAATATGAAGCTGACGGGTCCGAGGATGATCTCTCCGAGTGGGCGGAGGCTGCACCAGCAGCTGACAGCGGCACTACATCTCACCCCGCCCCCTCCATTGCCACCAGCCGCCTCCCACTTGCTCGTGTCCCTTCCCAGCATGCCCGGTCACCACATGTCTCCTTCCTGCCAGGCACCGCACCCCCTGCCCCTGTCTCCACTGCTGCCGCCAATGCCGAGTCTGTGGACATCCAGCGGCAGTTGCAGGTTGGTCAGGCTGCGATGCTTAATGTCCTCCATGGCCACAGCCAAGTGCTGAACAACATGGAGGCATACTTGGAGGGCATTTTTTCATCGCAGGCTGACCAACGCAACTTGCTGAGGTCCATTGACTCGACACTGACTGCAGTAGTGGGTCTCCTGCAGCGCTACGTCCAACCCCCTACACCTGCCCCATCAACACTTCCCACTCCCATGCCTGTCCCACGTACACCCAGACGTCAGCATGCACCCACCACAACAGACACAGGCACCACACCAGCAGGGAAGGTCATACGCACACCTCCTGGCACGCACACACAGGGTGAAGTAGGCACACCCACTGGGTCGGGGGGGCAAACGTAAGTCACGCAGCCAGAGTGGGAGTCCGCATTCCACCAAATCCACTCCCTCCAAATCCCCTCCCCTCAGCTCTCCTGGCCACATATCCGGCAAGGACTCCTTCATGGCTGCTCTGTCCCTGAGCCCCACTGTGACACCACCCCGCAAGTGGTCAAGGGAGTCCCCGGTCAGGGTGGTTGAGTCCCCCCCCCTGTCCACACCCTCCCCCAGTGGCGCTGCGACCCATCCCTCTGACCCCCCCCTCCTTGGGGCCTGTGGTTCCTTCGGGTGCAGGGGAGACGCTGGAGGACCTTGCTAAGGTGTGCAGCGACATCCTGGCCTCCGCCTTTGGCCCTGCCCCACCCCCTGTGGTGGAGTCCTCCATCCCTGCACCCACGACGCCTACCCTTCGCCCTCATGTCCCTGCGGTGCCTGGTCCTTCCCCCCCACATGATGCCCTCCCCGCTGTGGAAGACGAAGGGGTCTGACTGTGCAGGCAAGCTCGGGGACACGCGTCCCACTGTGTCCCCCATCCAGCTGTGACTCATGGACTGCCCTATGGGCTTTGTAAATATTAAACTTTATCCACACACACTTTATTTGAAAATGCTGAATAAAGCCTTTTTTTCCTTAGAACACTACTGCTTTTGTGGTTTTGCTGTTGGTGGGGCTGCTACATGATTTTGGGTGGTGATCATGTGTTGGGTGTGTGGGAAATGTAGTAGTGTGCTGGTCATAGGGGGTACCCTGGTATCTGTGTGCCATCACAAGGTGTTAGCTAGGTTTCTCTGTTCATGTAAGCAGTTCCTGCATGGTGAAATTGTCCCAAGGTGTGTTACTTCCTCTGTGTACCCTGACATCTTCCCTGCAGGGTGTTCCCAATATTTAGCGCTGAGCTGTGTCTACATTAGCTGGGTGTGTGACGGACCCCTTCAACTTTGGCCATGCATGCAGAGCAATGTCTCCACCTGCATCATTCATGGCATCCTTGGTGATCACTGTACTTGTGTATGTAGTCTGTTGACATGACTTCATGTGGACATGTTCCCTTTTAGGCTGTAGGCATGTGTGTACTCCCAGCCTAGCACAAATGTGTTACATGTACTGCAGGGTCTTTGTGCACCTGACTGACAATTGTGGCAATTGGATCTGTGGGTACTCCACCCTTTTTTTTCCATGGGCACTGCTGGGGGCCTCTACATCCACCCCTCCTGTCTCTGGGCACTGCTGGGAGGACTCTGCACCCACCCCTCCTGTCTCTGGGCACTGCTGGGAGTGATAGGCACTAACCCCTCCTGTGTCTGGGCACTGCTGGGAGGACTCTGCACCCACCCCTCCTGTCTCTGGGCACTGCTGGGAGTGATAGGCACACACCCCTCCTGTGCCTGGGCACTGCTGGGAGGACTCTGCACCCACCCCTCCTGTCTCTGGGCACTGCTGGGAGGACTCTGCACACACCCCTCCTGTCTCTGGGCACTGCTGGGAGGACTCTGCACACACCCCTCCTGTGTCTGGGCACTGCTGGGAGGACTCTGCACCCACCCCTCCTGTCTCTGGGCACTGCTGGGAGTGATAGGCAGACACCCCTCCTGTGTCTGGGCAATGCTGGGAGTACTGCACCCACCCCTCCTGTCTCTGGGCACTGCTGGGAGTGATAGGCACACACCCCTCCTGTGTCTGGGCACTGCTGGGAGGACTCTGCACCCACCCCTCCTGTCTCTGGGCACTGCTGGGAGTGATAGGCACACACCCCTCCTGTGTCTGGGCACTGCTGGGAGGACTCTGCACACACCCCTCCTGTCTCTGGGCACTGCTGGGAGTGATAGGCACACACCCCTCCTGTGTCTGGGCACTGCTGGGAGGACTCTGCACACACCCCTCCTGTCACTGGGCACTGCTGGGAGGACTCCGCACACACCCCTCCTGTGTCTGGGCACTGCTGGGAGGACTCTGCACCCACCCCTCCTGTCTCTGGGCACTGCTGGGAGTGATAGGCACACACCCCTCCTGTGTCTGGGCACTGCTGGGAGGACTCTGCACACACCCCCCCTGTGTCTGGGCACTGCTGGGTGGACTCTGCACACACCCCTCCTGTGTCTGGGCACTGCTGGGAGGACTCTGCACCCACCCCTCCTGTCTCTGGGCACTGCTGGGAGGACTCTGCACCCACCCCTCCTATTTCAGGATATGTACGCTTAGAACATACACGGGTGTGGGTTCGCTCCATGCATACGAGGTGGGGGTAGGGTCCTTACATACACTGTTGGGGTGGGGGTACGCTCCATACATACGCGGGTGTGGGTACGGGCCGTACATACACGGTTGGGGTGGGGGTAGGGTCCGTACTTACACTGTTGGGGTGGGGGTACGCTCCATACATCCGCGGGTGAGGGTACGGGTCGTACATACACTGTTGGGGTGGGGGTATGCTCCATACATACGTGGGTGTGGGTACGGGCCATACATACACGGTTGGGGTGGGGGTAGGGTCCGTACTTACACTGTTGGGGTGGGGGGTACGCTCCATGCATATGCGAGTGAGGGTACGGGTCGTACTTACACTGTTGGGGTGGGGGGTACGCTCCATACGTACGCGGGTGAGGGTACAGGTCGTACTTACACTGTTGGGGTTGGGGGTACGCTCCATACGTCCGTGGGTGAGGGTACGAGACGAACCCACACTGTTGGGGTGGGGGTACGCTCCATACGTACGCGGGTGAGGGTACGGGTCGTACATACATTGTTGGGGTGGGGGTACGGGTCGTACTTACACTGTTGCGGTTGGGGGTACGCTCCATGCATACGGGGGTGGGGGTACGGTCCGTACATATGCGTCCCCACGCTATGTGATGCTTGTGCGGGCCGTACCCAGGCCTTTGCCACGTGGGTACAGCTGTCCCGCCATTGTTGGGATGACGTAGGTGTGGGGCTCTTAAGGCGTGGGTACGGGACGTACCTGTATTGTTGTGTTGCCAGTTCGCGTCGTCAAGCACTTCCGTTATGGCGGATGCTGGCTTTGCTGGACACGCCCCCACCCCCTCCTGCCCCCCCATTTCCCCCCTCCGTTTGTTGTTCTGACCTTCTGCAGCGTCTGCGTCGTAACCTGTGGAGGAGGTCGACTGCTATTAGGGCCAGGATGACACGTAGGTTCGGGTCCATGTCTGTCTGTCGCGTACAGGTACTCCTTGTTCGCGTCGTCCTGATTTCCCAGCAGTTTTTGGCTGCCGGAAAATATTCACCGTGCGGGATGACGTCGGTGCGAATCGTGATTCCTGGTTCGTGAATGGCAGGCTGCGTGCATCCCGACGTCACGTCGGCGCTTTCCCGGATCACATTTGTATGTTTATTTTCGTCGGTCGTGGTTTTGTACGATTCGTACGGAAATGGTGTTTCCGTGCGAATCGTAATTCCATGTTTGTATATTTTTAAGACCGGGTACGCGCGTCGGACGAAGAATATGCTCCGTCCGACGGTTCGTACCCGGTTTTTACCGGATCATGATCGGCACCAGAGTGACTCCAAGGGCTTACTAGCTTGCCTCCTGATCTGAGGTCTCATGGGCATAAAATACTTTATTCAATCTTACTCCTACACCTGGCCTGTGCAACCTGTGAATTTGCCCTGCCAAGTGGTGCCATCCCAGTCCTCGAACCCTGGAAGTGGTCCTAAGGTGTCTGTTCCATTTGAGCTGATGCATCTTCTGCTGCTAGAGCAGCACTGATGCATTGGCGCTGTTGCGGGAACAGGATCAGTGCATCCCACTCAGAACCAGTGCATCGCCTTCGGAACAGCTACTTCAGAACCAATGCATCCCTGCCACTGCATTGAGCTGATCGACGCATCACCTGTACTACATGGAGAAACCTGGTGCATCGCCTTCTTAAACACTGCATCCTGGGACAAGTGCATCGCCGTAAGAACCATCGCATCACCCCCGGTGCGTGGAGAAAATCAATTTATCACCCCACCTGCATGGGAAACACAAATGCATCACTCGCCTGCACTCTGCATCTTCATCGACGCAAACATTAAGGATTAAGGAACATTTGTTCAGCAGGCCTCAAAAGGTCCCTGTATCTGGCCCGCACTCCATCATGGTCAGCCTGAACTCTTGATTTTATCCCGGTCCAGCACGACCAGATATCCCATTTTTAAGTGCTCATTGCTTCTAAGATCTATTTTACAGTTTATTCTTAAAAAAATCATATCTAAAGTACTTTTTGTTTTGGTCTTGTTTTATATATTAAAGTAAGCTATATTATTCTATCCTGGTGTGAAGTCTTTTTGTAGTGTTTTCACTGTGCTCATGGTTGAAGTATTGCACAAATTCTTTACACATTGTCTCTTAAGTTAAGCCTGACTGCTCTGTGCCAAGCTTCCAGATGGTGAGCACAGGCTAATTTAGTATGTGATTGTGACTTACCCTGGCTAGGATTGTAGTTCCCGCTTGGACATGGTGCATACCTCTGCCAACCAGAAACCCAATTTCTAACAGGGGCATATTCACTTTGGTTCCTACTGAGTGCTTCTCTGTGTGTGTGTATATATATATTTATATATATATATATATATATATATATATATATATATATATATATATATATATATATATATATATATATATATATATATTTATTATATATATATCCAAGAAAGAAGTGACTCAAACAGATAGATTCACCAAAGAATAAAAATATATTTCCACTACAACGTTTCAGCTTCCGCCTTCCTCAGGTAGTACAAGATGGTTTGCTCTGTGGCTGCACAGATGACACAGCTGAATTTTCAAAAAGCATCATGAGTGAAGATTCCATTTGGAATGTGGAATCAATGCAGTCCTGAGAGCTCTTGAGATATGCAGTAATCAGGTTGTGTTGTCAGTAATGTTCAGTCCATCTGGATGCAGTGATTTTAAACAGTACATCCAGACGTTTTCCCTGGAGTCCAGTAGTTCTTCCTTTGAAACATGTTCCACGGGGAAAATCTTCAAATCTGATTGTGAATGATCCACAAGGTTGAAATAATTGGCTACAGGCTGGTCAATTTTCTTATTAATTATTGCAGATTTGTGGTTCCTGAATCGTGTTCGGAGGTCATTCACTGTTTGGCCTACATATTGTTTTTTACAGCTTTGCCGTTGGCACTGAATCACATAAATAATGCATGTTGAGCGACATGTAAGATGCTGCCTTATTGCATAGGTCCTTCTCGTAACAGAACTAGTTACAGATGATGTTTGTAAAAGATATTCACACGTGATGCACCTTTTAGAGTCACAGCAATAAACCCCTGCATTTGTTACAGCTTGCTTGAGTTCAGCTCTCACAATAAGAGATCGTAAATTTGGAGCTCTGCGGTAAGCAATGACTGGTGGTTTTGGAAAAACCTTTTGCAATTTTTCACAAGTGGACAGTAAGGGAAATGTTTTTTGCATTATATTTCTGTAGTTAGGAGCTGATGGATGATAGTCAACTACAAATGGAGTTCTGTCACTTTTGTTTCTGCCGTTGGTATTCCAAATAAGTGTTTCTCTGGGTAACTGCAAAGACTTGTCAATTTGTTGCTGGATGACATGCAGAGGATAGCGTCGCCTTTTAAATAATGTAGCAAGCTCCTGTAGATGGTCTTTACAGGTTTCCTCATTGTTGCAGATGCGTCTTATTCTGAGTGCTTGGCTGTAGATGATGCTCAGTTTAGTGTGGTGTGGGTTACATGAAGTCCAGTTTAGATACAAATGAGCATCTGTAGGCTTGTGGTACAGATCAGTTGTAATTTTGTGTTCATGAACGGTGAGTAGCACATCCAGAAAAGGGAGATGAGGCTTCTGTTTAGTATTGCTGCTGGTAAATTTGATAGTAGGATGGATATTGTTGATATAAGCTATAAATTGTTCCAATGTTCTACTTCCTGCATTCCATATTATAAATATGTCATCAATGTATCGTAGCCATACCAGTGGTTTGATGCTAGAAGTAGCAAGTATACAGTTCTCTAGTTTGCCCATGAAGATATTTGCATAGGATGGAGCCATCCGAGTGCCCATGGAAGTCCCTTGTATCTGCAGATAGTGTTTACCATTGAATGTAAAATTGTTGGATTTAAGGATAACTCTTGCAAAGTTGGTAAGCACATTTGTGGATGGCTTTTTCACAGTTCTTTTATCAAGAGCTTCAGATAATGCCATAAGCCCATCCTCATGTGGTATATTGGTGTATAATGATGTAACATCAAATGTAGCCAGAAGAGTATCATCATCAAAGGTGTAGGTTTGGTTTAATTTTTCAATAATCTGAAGGAAGTGACTGGTATCTTTAACAAATGATGGAAGTTCCTGTACAATGGGCTGGAGGTGCAGGTCGACAAATAAAGATAGTCTCTCAGTGGCTGTGTCATTGCCAGAGGTGATGGGACGGCAAGGATTGTTCATTTTGTGAATTTTGGGAAGCATATAAAATCTCCCAGGTCTTGGTTTGGGATGAACAAGTATATCTGCTGTTGTTTCCTCAATAAGGTTTAAGCTCCTGTATCTTACAACCATGTTCTTAATTTCTTTGTTCAAGTCTTCTGTGGGATCAGTTTCTAAAGGTTTGTAACTGTTGATATCCATTAGTTGTCTCATTCCTTCCTCAATATAATCACTTACTTTCATGGTAACCACTGCACCACCTTTGTCTGCCGGTTTTATAATGACATCCATTCTCTGTTGAAGGAGGTGGAGAGCTTTTCTTTCTTCTTGGGTGATGTTATCAAAAATCCTTTTAGGTGTTGATTCCTTGATGAGTTTCTTGATGGATAAAATGTATGTATCAAGGACAGGATTTCTACCACATTGTGGAGTCCATGATTTGGGATGGCGGAACTTCTTAAATGGATCTGGAAGGTAGCTTGGCAGATCAACATTAGAATTATTGTAAAAGTATTCTGCAAGTCTGCATCTTCTCTCGAAGGTTTTTAGGTCTCTCATCATGTTGCCAGTATTATGGTCCTTCGGTACAGGACAGAAATAGAGGCCTTTGCTCAAGAGGTTCAATTCGCCTGGTGATAGGAGACCTCCAGTCAAGTCAATAACTGGGTCGGATGTCTGGAAGGGTTGTAGCTGACTGATGCTATGCAGCCTTTTTTGTCTTATACACCTTCTATTCTTTTTATGCTGTTTACTCACAGGGCTTTCACTGACAAGAAAATCTCCAAAAACAGAATGATTTATGGAGTGGTGAGTTGGAAGAGGAGGTATATGAAATCTTAACATATCTCTTTTTAGTTTTGCAGATTTAATTTCAATAGCTTTCCTGGCAGTCATCTTTTTTACTACTGCAATCCTCTGTAGTATGTGTGCCACTTCAGAGTCACATTTTGTGTTCTTTAAAAGTTCCAGTTCCTTTTGTAGCTTGGCTTTAAGCATCTGCATTTTTTGAATGGTTACTTTAATAGATACCAATAGTAGGGCCATTGATGAGTTATGCAGTAAAATATTCCATGTAGCGGACCATTCACAACTAGTTAGTTTAAAAGATGGCTTAGACTTAACCTCCAACCCCATAGGATAGATGTTAAGTTTTTTATAGATTTGTAAATGTGCTATTGTAAATTGGCACTTACTGATTTTCTCCTGGATGAACAGCGCATATCTAGGATGTAGATTTGTCCTTGACATGGTGTATATAATATATATATATTCTCTTCATCAAACGCCACTTTTTTGCCGAACTGCTTGCGGGCGTGAGTCGTTGTAGTGACAGTGGCAGTCACGCATAATTTTAATCACCAACTCTCCAAACAGGATTAGCAACGCACTCCGCGGACTCCACAACTTTCAATTTCTTTATTTAATTTCAAGGCAGACGATGATGGACTTCATATTTTTCCTTGCTACTGAGTCCGCCATGTTATCGTGGGTAAAAGTTGTCATCTCTCAGTGAGTTTGCTTGCATTTCTATGTTGTTTGCAAATGTTAGTAAATGCTTTTATCCTTAGTGGACATGAAAACACACAAGTCTTGTAACTCCACGATAACGCTCACCTCAGGGGTTAAATTGAAAGATTGTTCCTCGCCCTGCCGTGCTCCACTGTACACAGATGTGAACCCACAGGGAACGGTATAGTTACTGTACTCCTCCGTTTATAGTAAACGCTGACTAAGTGCCAATCGATTCACCATGCTGGTCCGTGGCGGCGGTTCAGGCAAAACAATTAAATTCTCTTCATCAAACGCCACTTTTTTGCCGAACTGCTTGCGGGCGGGTGTCGTTGTCGTGACAGTGGCAGACACGCATAATTTTAATCACCAACTCTCCAAACAGGATTAGCAACGCACTCCGCGGACTCCACAACTTTCAATTTCTTTATTTAATTTCAAGGCAGACCGGTTTCAGCATTCCGCCTTCTTCAATGCCTTTTATGCAAGATACTTCTATTGCCCCCGTTTAAATATCCATTTGCAATCTCCTATTGGTACCAGCAAGTATAGTGAGCGATGATGGACTTCACATTTTTCCTTGCTACTGAGTCCGCCATGTTATCGTGGGTAAAAGTTGTCATCTCTCAGTGAGTTTGCTTGCATTTCCATGTTGTTTGCAAATGTTAGTAAATGCTTTTATCCTTAGTGGACATGAAAACACACAAGTCTTGTAACTCCACGATAACGCTGACCTCAGGGGTTAAATTGAAAGATTGTTCCTCGCCGTGCTCCACTGTACACAGATGTGAACCCATAGGGAACGGTATAGTTACTGTACTCCTCCGTTTATAGTAAACGCTGACTAAGTGCCAATCGATTCACCATGCTGGTCCATGGCTGCGGTTCAGGCAAAACAATTAAATTCTCTTCATCAAACGCCACTTTTTTGCAGAACTGCTTGCGGGTGGGTGTCGTTGTCGTGACAGTGGCAGTCACGCATAATTTTAATCACCAACTCTCCAAACAGGATTAGCAACGCACTCCACGGACTCCACAACTTTCAATTTCTTTATTTAATTTCAAGGCAGACCGGTTTCAGCATTCCGCCTTCTTTAATGCCTTTTATGCAAGATACTTCTATTGCCCCCGTTTAAATATCGATTTGCAATCTCCTATTGGTTCCAGCAAGTATAGTGAGCGATGATGGACTTCACATTTTTCCTTGCTACTGAGTCCGCCATGTTATCGTGGGTAAAAGTTGTCATCTCTCAGTGAGTTTGCTTGCATTTCTATGTTGTTTGCAAATGTTAGTAAATGCTTTTATCCTTAGTGGACATGAAAACACACAAGTCTTGTAACTCCACGATAACGCTCACCTCAGGGGTTAAATTGAAAGATTGTTCCTCGCCCTGCCGTGCTCCACTGTACACAGATGTGAACCCACAGGGAACGGTATAGGTACTGTACTCCTCCGTTTATAGTAAACGCTGACTAAGTGCCAATCGATTCACTATGCTGGTCCGTGGCGGCGGTTCAGGCAAAACAATTAAATTCTCTTCATCAAACGCCACTTTTTTGCAGAACTGCTTGCGGGCGGGTGTCGTTGTCGTGACAGTGGCAGTCACGCATAATTTTAATAACCAACTCTCCAAACAGAATTAGCAACGCACTCCACGGACTCCACAACTTTCAATTTCTTTATTTAATTTCAAGGCAGACGGGTTTCAGCATTCCGCCTTCTTCAATGCCTTTTATGCAAGATACTTCTATTGCCCCCGTTTAAATATCCATTTGCAATCTCCTATTGGTTCCAGCAAGTATAGTGAGCGATGATGGACTTCACATTTTTCCTTGCTGCTGAGTCCGCCGTGTTATCGTGGGTAAAAGTTGTCATCTCTCAGTGAGTTTGCTTGCATTTCCATGTTGTTTGCAAATGTTAGTAAATGCTTTTATCCTTAGTGGACATGAAAACACACAAGTCTTGTAACTCCACGATAACGCTCACCTCAGGGGTTAAATTGAAAGATTGTTCCTCGCCCTGCCGTGCTCCACTGTCCATCATCGCTCACTATACTTGCTGGAACTAATAGGAGATTGCAAATGGATATTTAAATGGGGGCAATAGAAGTATCTTGCATAAAAGGCATTGAAGAAGGCGGAATGCTGAAACCGGTCTGCCTTGAAATTAAATAAAGAAATTGAAAGTTGTGGAGTCCGCGGAGTGCGTTGCTAATCCTGTTTGGAGAGTTGGTGATTAAAAAAAAAAAATATATATATATATATATATATATATATATATATATATATATATATATATATATATATATATATATATATATATATATATATATATAAATATATATATCATATATATATATCCACTGAAAAAAACATAGGTTTCAGGGGCGTTATAGTTAGCTGGACTTTTCACTAGTACAAAACCATTGAAATTCCCCCGTTATAGTTAGTTCAGCTAACTATAACTCACGCGCCCGCAATGCACTGCTGATGACGTCACATATTACATCACTCATGACATGGTCAGTGACATCACTCATGACATCACTGATGACATCTCAAATGACATCACTGATGACATCATCTTTGTGATAGAGTGGCAGACCTCCTCTCCCCCTAATATAACCGTTGATACACACATTCAAAAATAGAAACTACAATTTTCAAAACAATGGACATACCAATATCAGTTACAACAACCTATTCAGTAATTCTAAGATCCACATACACATCCACTCATTCACCAACAGTCGTATACAGTCACTCATACATGTACTCACTCATCATATGTACTCATACACCTATACATCCTGTTACACAACGCCACTCATCCATAGAGTTACTCACACACATAGTCACTCATGCTAATAAAGAATCAAACATCCATTTACTTGCATATACAGTTATACACACACCACCACACTTACTTCTACAGAAACTTACACATACTTAGTCTTTTAAACAATCACTTATATAAACACATACTTATTCATACAGGAACTCTTTCAGTCTCTCACTCTCACATATACTCACTTATATACACCAATAGTCACCTATACTAGTTTAAAACATATGTAGTTACTCATAAAGACACTATTGAGACAGTCATTCACTTACTAACACACCCATGCACACACTCATCCACCAATACAGTCCTGCACACATGCTGTCTTCAACACATACAAACAGTGAGTCACTCATTCATGCACTTATGCACTACGTAATACCCCCACCGAACCATACAGACACTCAGACACTCATTCTGATAATCAAAAAACCAACTAATAACCTATATAGACACTCATGTAGCTACTCACCAACCCATGCAGCCACTTATACACAAAGTGAGAGACTGATACAGATATTTACATATTTAAACATTACTCACTAAGCCATGTATTCACTAAGATACACTTAATCAGTCAGTTATACAATCTATTTTTCAAAAATAAATCATCCATTTAGACACTTATATACCCATTTATTCTTCCATCGACCTTGAGATATACATATATAAAACATATGTAATTTTCAGAAAAACACATATTCACTGGATGATGTCATCAGTGATGTCATCAGTGATGTCATTTGAGATGTCATCAGTGATGTCATGAGTGATGTCACTGACCATGTCATGAGTGATGTAATATGTGACGTCATCAGCAGTGCATTGCGGGCGCGCGAGTTATAGTTAGCTGAACTAACTATAACGGGGGAATTTCAATGGTTTTGTATGAGTGAAAAGTCCAGCTAACTATAACGCCCCTGAAACCTATGTTTTTTTCAGTGAATTTCAAAGGTTTTTTAAATGCTAATTTCTAACTATGGCTACAGAGATAGGACATGTGAAGAAAGAAGAAAAAACGCACAGAAAGAAAAAAAAGTAATGCAGAAAGAAGCAACAGAAGTCCTCAAAGACGAAGAAAAGTGCAGGAAGAAGGATAACGTGCAGAAAGAACAAACAGAAGAACAGAAAGAAGCCTTGTTGCAAAATCATCCTGTACCCTCAACTTTTTCAGACAGATACTGGTGTTAACTGAGTCTGACTAACCAGTCCTAGAGCCAGTGCTATGTTAAAAGACACTTAGAATACAGTGAAAACACCTACATACACTAGGGAACATTATGCGTTGGGGTCCCCCTGTGATTAGCATGACCTCCTCTGTAAGCCCCTAGTATATAATAGGGCATGGGGATTAAAACTACCCCTTAAAACGCGCCACAGGGCGTGTTTGCACACGTCATCTCA
Source organism: Triturus cristatus (assembly GCF_964204655.1). Classification (NCBI taxonomy): domain Eukaryota; kingdom Metazoa; phylum Chordata; class Amphibia; order Caudata; family Salamandridae; genus Triturus; species Triturus cristatus. Next base: position 334,841,860 of record NC_140594.1, on the reverse strand, counting down.
GGCCCCGTCCCCTCACTTCCCTACTGTGTAAACACACCCTGTGGCCGTTTTAAGTTGGGAGATTAAGTCCCCTTGAATCCTGAGGGTCCCTAGGGTCCAACTAGACCACTAGGTACCTCCAGTAAGCACCACAGAGCGCATACTGGAGATACCTGTTGGGCTAGTTGGCCCTCAGGGACCCTCAGTATTGAAGTGGAATTAATTCCCCAACTTACAACTGGCCAGGGGGCGCGTTTGCAGAGTGCTTCAAGGAGGGGGCGTGGCCTCCGCCAGTGGGTACTCTCCAAGTAGACACCCTTGTTGTTTATTTATACAAACATGGGTAGCTATTGACGGGCACATTTAATACACACGCACACCAAGCCATTCAAAGGGGATTCGACAAAAATTTGACAGAACTATGCAAGAAACCCCCCTCACGGTTAATAAAACACACTTCCACCGCCGGATGTGTAATACTTTTTATTTTACTCTCTGGAAAGGAAACAAACCTCACTTGAGAGTCACAGCGTGCTCCTGGCTGAGCCCAATGTTGTGTTACACCCACCAGTGCGCGCCGAGTGCCACACACCTCTGTGTTGTATTCCACCAGCTAGTGCGTGTGCTATGACACTCTCTAGCCCATGTGCACTGTAACACCACCCGTGAATATGTCATGCCACACTTGCCTTCGCACGGGTTATATTGCCCCATCTAACGTGCCTTCCTTGATGCCTATGTTATAACGCACAGCGCTATGCCATACATATTACAATCTGGGATCCATATCTTTGTCACAGTGCAAATGCAATGTCACACTCCCTAGCACATATTTTATATTACAACTTTAGAGACTAGTTAGGTTACACAACACTGCCCTGTGCATATTACACTTCAAGGAGCATATCGCATAACACGCTCTAGTGTCTCTGCTATCTCGCGCTCTCCAATGAATCTGTCATTGGGCACAATGTATTGCATATTATATTTCACGCCCCGGTTCATCTTATATCACACTTTTTGGTGCATAGTTTATACCATATACTATATCTAGTTTTCATTTTCAATTGTGCTCTCAGGACTATGTTCTATATAACACTGCGTCCACCTACCCTTTTCACGGGCATTACACTTTGCAATGGGGGGTGGAGGGTCAGGGGGTGTTTCTGCCAAGTGAGCCCGGAGTCACAGTCAGAAACGTCCTCTTCTTCCTGAATAAAAGTAAGATTATGCTGCATACTTGTTCATATTTTAAGTAGTTCGCACAGGCACATATTTTAAAAACAATAAAGTTCCTAATACCCACCTTCTCTGAAAACTTAGCTTGCTGCCCCATCCACCTCCTCCCTATCCTCTGTTGTCTGAATCCATGGACTAGCCTCCTCCCTCCTGCTATGCATGGTCTGATGTGCTGCCACTGCCCTCCATTTAGCATGATGTACCAGCCCACTCCTCCTGCCCTCCATTGCCCAATTCTATGGCCCATCATTGACCTCCTGCTTAGCCTCTGTGCTTAGCTTGCTGCCCTTATTCTCCTTCCCCCTGCCTTCCGATGTCTTTGTGCATGCCCCTGCTCCATCCTTTTTGCCCACCATGTTCCATGGACCTGCCACTCCTATCTACTTCTGTTGAGCTGCCACTCCCCTCCCACCTGCCTAGCATTGTCAAATGACTGTAAACTGTCCCTGTCACCTCCACCCTGCCTGTCCAAATGCCATGCCCCTATCCCCTATCCCCTTCCTCCTTACATGGTTCATTTTATTGCCACACCCTTCTGCCCTCCCTGGTCTGTTGTTCTGCAACTGCTCCTCCTGCCTGCCCCATGCGGTCTGTTGTGAGGCCCCTTCCCCTGAACTCTCTTGTCTGTGCCCAGGTCCTGACCCTCCCTTCTATCCTCCATGGTCCTTTGTGCATGCTCCTGCACCCTCCTTCTTGCCCATCATAGCCATTGTGCTGCCACTAACCCTCCAGCTTGCCATGCATGGTCTTCTGTGCTGCCATGGCCCCTCCGACCTTCCCTGTGTGGTCCGCTAGCTGCCCCTGACCCCCTCCCACCTTCCCTCCATGGTCTGTGTGTATGCCATCATAGTCTCATTGTTGCTCTCCATAGTGTGTCTTGTTTCTAGAGCCCATCCTGCCTGACCTCCATGGTCATCTTGCTGCTCCTGCCCTGCCCCCTTGCCCCAGCCCTCTGTTTCCATGTGCAGACCCCTATTCCCTCCCTCCTGGCTTGTCTGTTCCATTGTAATGCCCCTGATCCGTCCCTCCTGCCATTTATGGTCTGTTATGCTGCAGCTTTCTCTCCTGTCTGTCCATTATGGTCAGCTAGCTACCATTGCCTCTTTCGACTCTGTTCTCTGTTGTCCATGTGCATGGTCCTGTCCCCTCCCTATTGCTTTCTATGGATTGTTGTGCTGCACTCCCGTCCCACATGCCCTGTGTGGTGTATTGTGCTGCTGCAAACCCTGATGCCTGCCTTATAGGGTCAGTTTGTTGCACCTCTCCCTGTCCCTCCTGTCCTCTGTTATCTGAGTCCATGTCCCTACTCCAATTCCTCCTGCCTACCATGATCCAATGTACCATACTTGCGAACATTTTGAACTTGGTAAGAGGGAGATTTTGAAAAAAAACTGGGGTATTGATTTTCCCCTTTGAGTTATATTGAAAAAGAGGAGATTGTAGACAGGAGACAGATCAAATGAAGCCCATTTGAGCTTAAAAACATTGGACGTTTCCTGGCTGAAACGGGTCTGTTGGCATGTATGGTTGTACTACCACTGCCTCTTCCTTCTACCCACAATGGTCTATTATATTGCCACAGCCTCTCTTGCCAGTCCTGTATTGTTAGTTTGTTGCCCCTGCCCCCCTTTCCACTGCCCTCCATAGTCTGTTGTGCTGCCACTGCCCTTCCTGCCTGCCTAGTGTGGTCAAATTGTTGCCTCTGCACTCTACTACCTGCCTTCATTTTTCCTTGCCCCTGGCCTCTGCCTCTCAACAGTATCCGAATGAGCAACTAGATTGCTAACATTCTATATTTATTACAAAAGTGTGGAACGCTTGATGTAATCAAAACTGTAATACCTAGAGCATTTCCTTTAGAAATTACATATTTGCATCAAAAGTATGGTTAGTGCTCTAAAAAACTAAAATGCGGACATATTTTCTGAGTTTTCAAATAGCGACAAAGAACTTTTAAATTATTTGTAATCTTTATGTTGTTTTATCCAGTTGACCACATGATTAAATGTTGCACCTAGGGGAGAGGATGTGGTGTTACTTCCAGAGCTGCAGACTTTGCAACTGGGGAACCAGGTTGGAGCTTCTGCTTCAGCTCAACATTCTGTGATTCTGGTCAAATCACTTAATCTCCCCATGTCTACAACCAAAATGAATTTGATCTTGTGTGATGTAACCAATGCTCATGTAAAGCACTCCAATACCTGACAAGTCTGCACTATATAAAACTACAAATACACAAAACATAAGTGTTTTGCACACTTCTCTCATTGGGCTACATGTGGGCTACATCTGGGTGATATGTGTGCTGCATTTTGGCAGATTTGTCTCTGGTGGCCAACTTGGGAGATTTATTTGTTATGAAGTTTCCTCAGTAGGAAATGCTTTCAGTTTTTTACTTTGATTCCATCAAGAAGGTATTCAGATATGTCACATATTTGCCATAAATTCTGAATGTTAGCACTCTAGTTGCTCATTAAATCACTGTAGTAAAGCTACTGCTCACCATGGAAGTCTGCTGCTGGTATTAAAAGTGCATGTTTTAGTCTGCATATCAGAATTTTTTAATGAAATAGAAGAGGATTTGAGAAGTCACTCAAAATGGACCCTAATATATCTTTCTTCGGCACTTATCATAATTTCTATGGCAAAATGAACACCCTCATTGTGTTCCTTTTTAAATTAAATGTTTTAAGTGTTACCAGTTTATTCCAATCAAGATGGCTTCAGGTGTGCCATACTTTTGTCATAAGTAAGACAGTAAGCGCTCTAGTTGTTCTTAAGAAAACTCTGGGACATTCTGTCATTGGGCTATATTTGGGCTACATCTGGGTGATATTTGGGCTACATTTGGGCTCTTTTGTCTCTGGTGGCCATCTTGGGAGATTTATTTGTTATGAAGTTTCCTAATTTCCTCATTTACTGCAGACTCCTCAGTAGGAAATACTTTCAGTTTTTTATTTTGGTTCCATCAAGAAGGCATTCAGATGTGTCACACATTTGCCATAAATTCTGAATGTTAGCACTCTAGTTGCTCATTAGATCACTGTAGTAAAGCTACTGCTCACCAGGGAAGTCTGCTGCTGGTATTGAAAGTGCATGTTTCAGTCTGCATGTCAGAATTTTTTAATGAAATAGAAGAGGATTTGAGATGTCGCTCAAAATGTGCCCTAATTTTTCTTTCTGCAGCACTAATCATACTTTCTATGGCAGAATGAACCCCCTCATGTTGTTCCTTTTTAAATTAAATGTTTTAAGAGTTACCACTTTATTCCAATCAAGATGGCTTCAGGTGTGCAATACGTTTGTCATAAGTAGGACTGTTAGCGCTCTAGTTGTTCTTTAGAACACTCTGGGAATCTGGAGTAGAACACAAAGGAATCAACTGACAGTCTCTGCCCTTGTTGGATGTACATGTTTTACTGAGAATGTCAGACTTCATTCTCACATGACTGAGAAAGATAATGTGAATTTACAGAAAATATGCTCTCAGTTTAGCTTAAAGATCACCTTCCAAACCTCTGTGGGAAAAGCATGAGAAAATATTTTTCTCTCAAACATGATTCATGATATCACAGTAGAAGACATTTTCACATGGTAAAATCACCTTAGAACATACCACAATTCCTAAAATAAGTATGGTATCATCAACAAATGATTTATTATGTAACTAAAGTCTTAAAACCTTCTAATAACTGCAATGCTTTTTAATGAGGTGCTATCATGTATATTGGTCCCAAGATGGCAGCCAACACTTCTTGGATGAAGTACTGACAGCCAATCAGATCTCACGATGAGATGTGTGGTTAGGCTCCGCCCAGATATATCTATCTTTTTAACTCTAGATTTCTCAGGAACTACTGAACGGATTTACACCATTTAAGCAAAAGGCACGAGTCTGAACTGAGGACTACCTCGTTGCCAAATTTGGTGTAATTCCGTTCAGCAGTTCGGGTTGTAGCTGCGTCAACAGGTCCTATGGGAAAATGCATGGGGAAAATGCGTTTTGGGATCCCCCTTTTTTCTCGGCCCCCGCTTGACAAATCACCGTGAAATTTTCAGGATAGGAGCGGACTGGAGCTGGCCAAAGGTTTGGAAAATTCGTCAATCGGCACAACTTTATTCCAAATAGAATGTTGCAGATTTCCTATGGAAAATAGGTCCTAACTATAACTACCTACTGACGACTGCCAGTAGGTAATATATATATTATCTACTGGTGGTCGCCAGTAGATAGTTATAGTTAGCACCGTGTTTCCATAGGAAATCTGAAAATTCTATTTTGAATAACTTTGGCGCCGTTTGACGGATCCTCGGGAAATTTTCAAAACTAATGGGGCGCTCCGCTCAGCTCCTACCCTGGAAGTCTCGGGGTGATTCGTCAAGCGGGGGCTGAGAATATAGGGGGGTCCCAAAAACGCATTTTCCCCATGCATTTTCCCATAGGACCTTTAGTCGAACGTACAGCCCGAACGGCTGAACAGAATTACTTGAAATTTGGCAAAGAGGTAGTCCTCAGGTCAGGGATGTGCCTTTTGCATATATGGTGTTAATCTGTTCAGTAGTTCCTGAGAAAATTGCAGTTAAAAGCACATAAATATCTATAGCCGCGCACGGTGCGCGCACCATGCGCGCACCGTGCCCGCACCGTGCCGTGCGCGAGCTTAATTCGGATTGGTCGATTCATGTCAGTCAACGTTCGAATCGGTAGAAATCAGGAAGTGTTGGCCGCTATTTTGTGTGTGACAGTACAAAAGAAAGGTGGAGAACGTGAAAAGGGGGCAGGGTATAGAGTTCCTGACCCCCTAGCTTTTGTCAGGGGGTCCCTGAAGGACCATGAAGGGTGAAAAAAACATTTATTTATTTTTTTTAAATCGCGGGGTGCGCGCACGGTGCGTGCACCGTCGCGAGGTGCGCGCACGGCGGAAAAAAAATCATTAAAAAAATAGAATTAAAAATCAAATTTAAGTGTTTAGATGTTAGGTGGCTCTAAAAAGAGCCGTTGTGTTAATTGAGGAACAGAGGAACAAAAAAATTACAACAATTATAGGGTGCCGCACGTGTGCTGCTGTATCTTGCTCTCTATTAGGGGAATGCTGGTGTCCCTATAAGAGAGAAGAGCATTGCACGCATTGCACCGTATATGTACCCTCTTAAACAGAGGGTGTATATCCAGAGGAACAGAAGCAGGTGAAGCTGCCACCGCAGATGAAGTGCTCGGCTGAGCTGCCGATGATGTGCTCGGCTGAGCTGCTGCGGATGTGCTCGGCTGAGCTGCTGGAGGGTTTTCTCTAGCAGATCGAGCATAAGCCACAGGATGCACATCTCTAACGTGCTTGATCATAGTGAAGATACTAAAAGAGTATTTCTTTTTAGGATCTCCTCTTGATAAGACACCATTACAAATAGCGCAGGTGACTTTTGGAGCATTCACCTTCTTCTGCTCCTCTGGAAAAGTGAAAAATTGCCATATAAAAGAGTTTTTCTGTTTCCTCTGTCTCTGTGGCACAAGGGTCTCCTGCTCACTCCCAGAAGATGACTGCTGCGCTGCCATTCTCAAGTACTGGAGTACTGGAAAAGCTGCTCAGCTCCTTCTCCCAGGGAATCAGAAGTAATAATGAGGGGAGTGGGTGTGGTGTTGGAAGTTTCTGGAACTGAAACTACTATAAACCAATTAAATGTGTTGTTTCTAAATCACATGACCTGAAACTACTATAAACCAATGAAAATTGTTGTTTCGAAATCACATGACTTGCCGTGCGCGCACTGTGCACGCACGGAGCATGCACGCATGCGCATACGGAGCATGTGCGCATGCACATATGCGCACGGAGCACGCACGCATGTGCGTACGGAGCACACGTGCATGCACGTACAGAGCACGCACAACATACGCATGCGCACATGGAGCACGTACGCATGCGCACACAGAGCACGTACACATACGTGCACCGTGCGCGCACTGTCAAAAACACTTAAAAAAAAAATTAAAAAAATTAAAAGTGGTTATAAGTTTATAGAAGATATTAACTATGCTGTTCAACTCCATCCAAATAAAAAAACAAAAAAACTGAGCCATTCCATATTACAGGATAAAGTTAATCTATAACTATATATATAGGTAGCTTATTGTAAAATAAATATTTAAAAAATATAATAATACATTCATAAATTAGCATTTAAAAAACCTTGCAAATTCACTTAAAAAAACATAGGTCTCACACACGTTATAGTTAGGAATTAGCATTTAAAAAACCTTGCAAATTCACTAAAAAAAACAAAGGTTTCACACACGTTATAGTTAGGAATTAGCATTTAAAAAACCTTGCAAATTCACTAAAAAACAACATAGGTTTCACACACGTTATAGTTAGGAATTAGCATTTAAAAAACCTTGCAAATTCACTGAAAAAACCATAGGTTTCACACATGTTATAGTTAGCTGGACATTTCACTCGTGAAAAACCAATGAAATTCCCCCGTTATAGTAAGTTCAGCTAACTAAAACTCGCGCGTCCGCAATCCACTGCTGATGACGTCACATATTACATCACTCATGACATGGTCAGTGACATCACTCATGACATCACTGATGACATCTCAAATGAGTGATGTAATATGTGATGTCATCAGCAGTGGATTGCGGGCGCGCGAGTTATAGTTAGCTGAACTAACTATAACGGGGGAATTTCATTAGTTTTTTACGAGTGAAATGTCCAGCTAACTATAACATGTGCAAAACCTATGGTTTTTTCAGTGAATATATATATATATATATATATATATATATATATATATATATATATATATATATATATATATATTTTCTGCTCCGTGTCTTATTGCTCGACAGGAGCTTTGATATTTAAATGGACCCACCTCCATTTTTACTTGCACCCGTCAAGAAGAGTGCTGAGGTCGCCAGGGTGGAAAAACGGAGCGGAGTATGCAATACAAGCGACTTGCACCACAACATTGATCTTCGTGGTATCAGCGCCGATAGAATCGCCAGTCATCCAGACTTGTGGAGAAACGGAAATTTGCTGGCTCCAGCGCGGATTGCCATGAAACAAGATGGTTCGACGAGGGGTTCTGAAGCGGTGATTTGTAACAGCGAGTGGAGGTACTTTGGACAGTATAGGTGGCAGCTAGGGGGAGAATGCAATTATGTTTCCTCAGGAGTGCCCATTAGGTGGAACAATATGCAAGGACTTTATGAAGCCATTGAGGCGATATAATGTTGAAAAAAAACGAAACATACCATCGATTCCCGCAATTGAGGAGGTTAAAGACATTGACAAGGGATTGTCCAATCTCTCTCCTCCTCTCATCTGCTGCGCCCAATGGGAACTGACTTTTGACTTTAAAGTACTGACACGCAGTTGCTGCTAGTTGATAAAGCGAGCTGGAAGAAGGCAGTCACGCCGAAACGCGTCCTCGCAATACAATCTTTTAAAGTACCCCGTGAGTGCTGTGTTTCTTATTGCTAGACAGGAGCTTTGATATATATATTGGATCCCTTACTAGCCTTGATAATGGGCTTGTTGAGGGGGTAGCGAACTACTGTTTAGGAACAATAAAGTCAAATTGAAAAGAAAAGCCGGTGTAACAGCAAAGAAAAAAACACCGCCCACTGGAGGGTAAGAGTTACGCACCGCAAGCCGGACCACATGTCCCAGAATGCACTTATAAAAGGATCCACTGGAGGATGTGAAAGCAAAATGGACATTAACGTGGGAGCAGCAGCGGTGTGTATGGTGTTGGCTGCCTTTGAAAAAGTTCTAAGCAGAACGAAACGCGTCAGGATTGCCATGCTGATACACAAATGAAATAAATACCAATTAACAAGTAACGCTACGAGTGCGGCTCACCTTTCTCCTTCATGAGGAAATATGCAAATATAACATCGGTTTGGTCTCACTGAAGAGCAACGCACCACCACAAGAGCGCCATCAGTGCCCGCCTTGGACCTCGTCTGTAGCTCGTGAAAACGTCATAGGGCAATGCGGTGCCGCCGAAGACTTTCTCCGGTATTGGATCCCTTACTAGCCTTGATAATGGGCTTGTTGAGGGGGTAGCGAACTACTGTTTAGGAACAATAAAGTCAAATTGAAAAGACAAGCCGGTGTAACAGCAAAGAAAAAAACACCGCCCACTGGAGGGTAAGAGTTACGCACCGCAAGCCGAACCACATGTCCCAGAATGCACTTATAAAAGGATCCACTGGAGGATGTGAAAGCAAAATGGACATTAATGTGGGAGCAGCAGCGGTGCGTATGGTGTTGGCTGCCTTTGAAAAAGTTCTAAGCAGAACGAAACGCGTCAGGTTTGCCATGCTGATACACAAATAAAATAAATACCAATTAACAAGTAACGCTACGAGTGCAGCTCACCTTTCTCCTTCGTGAGGAAATATGCAAATATAACATCGGTTTGGTCCCACCGAAGAGTGACGCACCACCACAAGAGCGCCATCAGTGCCCGCCTTGGACCTCGTCTGTAGCTCGTGAAAACGTCATAGGGCAATGCGGTGCCGCCGAAGACTTTCTCCGGTATTGGATCCCTTACTAGCCTTGATAATGGGCTTGTTGAGGGGGTAGTGAACTACTGTTTAGGAACAATAAAGTGAAATTGAAAAGAAAAGCCGGTGTAACAGCAAAGAAAAAAACACCGCCCACTGGAGGGTAAGAGTTACGCACCGCAAGCCGAACCACATGTCCCAGAATGCACTTATAAAAGGATCCACTGGAGGATGTGAAAGCAAAATGGACATTAACGTGGGAGCAGCAGCGGTGCGTATGGTGTTGGCTGCCTTTGAAAAAGTTCTAAGCAGAACGAAACGCGTCAGGATTGCCATGCTGATACACAAATGAAATAAATACCAATTAACAAGTAACGCTACGAGTGCGGCTCACCTTTCTCCTTCGTGAGGAAATATGCAAAAATATATATATATATATATATATATATATATATATATATATATATATTCACTGAAAAAACCACAGGTTTCAGGGACGTTATAGTTACTTGGACATTGGACTCATATAAAACCATGGAAATTCGACTGTTATAGTTAGTTGAGCTAACTATAACTTGCGCGCCTGCAATGCACTCGTGATGACATCACATATTACATCATTCATGACATGGTCAGTGACCTCACTCATGACATCACTGATGACATCTCAAATTTCATCACTGATGACATCATCCAGTGAATGTGTGTTTCTGTAAAGTTTAAATATTTGTCATATATATCTATGCCAAGGTCTATTGAAGAATGAGTGGATGTAGAAGTGCCTGAATGTATTATTTAGTAGCTGCATGACTGACTGTATAAGTCACTGATTGAACGTATGTTGCTGAATGCATGGGTTAGTGACTAAACTGTGTGAATGTCTATATTAGTCTCTCAGTTGGTGTGTAAGCAGGTGCATCGGTTGGTGAGTAGCTACATCAGTGTCTATATGGGTTATTGATTGATTGTATGAGAATCTGTATGGTTGTCTGAGTGTCTATGTGGGTGGGTGGGGGTATCTGACTCTGTGCATACATGTCTGAATGGCTGATTCACTGGTTGTATAGATTTAAAAGTGCATCTTGGAAGGGTTTTATGGGTAGCTGACTGTGTGTACAGGTGTGTTGATTAGAGGATTGATCTCTCAGTTGTATATATGTGAGTAACTATATATATGTTTTAGACAGTATATGTGAGTGTCGGGTGTATAATTGACTATACTTGAGAGAGAGTGATTGCAAGAGTGTCTACATACATGAATGTGTACTTGTATTAGTGATTGTATAAGAGAGTAAGTATATGTTAGCATCTATATAAATAAGGGAGGTAGTGTGTGTATAAATAAGTCAGGTGGTGTGTATATATCTGCATAAGTGAGTACATGGGTGTGATTGATTTTTGGCATGTCTGAGTAGATGCGTGAGTAACTCTATGGATCAGTAGCACTGTATGAATGTATGTATAGGTGTATAAGTAGATAATATCCTGATGTAATGATGAGTGACAGCATGTATGAGTGACTGCAGGAGTGTATGTCTAGCTCACAATATATAGATAGGAATCAGTGGATGGGAATCTGGTATATGCTATTGGTGTGTCTATGGTTTCAAAAATGGTAGTCTGTATTTTAGAGTACATGTTTTAAATGTTATATTAGAGTGTGAGGAGGTGTGTCAGGCTATCACATTTATGATGTCATCAGTGATGTCATCAGTGATGTAATGTAAGATGTCATCAGTGATGTCATGAGTGATGTCACTGACCATGTCATGATTGATGTAAAATGTGACGTCATCACTAGTGCATTGTGGGCACATGAGTTATAGTTAGCTCAACTAACTATAACGGGCAAATTTCTATGGTTTTATATGAGTCCAATGTCCAAGTAACTATAACGTCCCTGAAACCTATGGTTTTTTCAGTGAATTTCTAAGGTTTTTTTAAATGCAAATTTCTAATTATACGTGTCTGAAACCTATGTTTTTTTCAGTGAATTTCAAAGTTTTTTTAAATGCTAATTTCTAATTATAATGTTCATTAAACCTATGTTTTTCTCAGTAATTTTGGGGAAAAAAATGATATTTTGTAACTGTAATATCCTAAAAATAGTTTTTGTATTTTTTTTATTTATTATTTAATGTCTTCTTGTTTTTTAAATATTAAACAACTACATACAGTATGAAAGGGAGCCCAGCCCAGAACCACATCTGAAGACCAACACATGTCATAGACCTACTGATGGAGCAGCTCCAAAACCCAAGAACGCCACAGCACCCACCACCACCCTCAGGACCCCCCCTCTACCACCGAGGCACCGCAGAACAAGACAGCAAACTTTTCGAGAACGGCATGGCCCCTCAGCCACACAATAGCTGAATATTGGGACAGATGTGAACAAACTATATGTGAAGGAAGCAATTCACCCATGAATAACAATGCACACAATGCAAAGTGTAGCATTGATGGTCTGGACACATCTCAGTATGCAGAACGCACACCTCTCCATGTGCAAAAATATTACTGGTGCTTGTAGTGTTGTGGACAGTGGACCCAACCATGTTACGTCAAACACTAGGGACGATCTCAGTCATGTAGCTGTATCGTCCCCCCTTGTAAGCATAAGGGTAACCGTAGTGGGCTGGTCTGATGTACGCCACTTCAGCATAGCAGTGTGAATAAATAGGCCGGGGCTCTGGGCATGGTTCACTTGTGCACTGTGAAGACCAACGACTGTGCCAGAGCGGCGGGCCTCACCCTGCCACGAGGCTGCCGCCATGACCGCGGGTCTCCTCGACACAGGCCCCCTGCGCACCCAGAGGCACAGCACCACAGACTTATGTCTGTACAGACTACCGTCTTCGATCTACACTGCGGACAGTAGGCCTCACAATTCAGATGGAGTAGCGATTGCAGATGACGCAGTGCAATATGCAAGATACATAGCTCCCAGTGCGGCCCTCTCGGACCACGCATCATCGCAGGGTGCACCCACGCTGAGTACTTCGGATGCCACTAACTCACTGCACCATAAGTCATCGTGACGTGTCCTTACTGGGGCAGAATTCAATAGACAAAAGACATTGGTCCGAGTGCAGCACCTCCGGACAACGCCTCATCGCAGGGTACGTACACGCAGAGCGCCAAAGCACCTACTAACTAGGCCTGGGCTAAAATTCCGTTTCGCTCGCGGAAATTGCGATAATTTGACATTTTAGCGTCCCGCATCTTAATGGAAACATTTTTCTTGCTTGCACTGTAAAAAAATACATTCTCACGTGCGCGCGATCGCCTTACCTGAATCCCCACGTTCGCCGACTAGTTTTCCCGATCCGGTCGCATTCTCCACGAGATGTTGGATTGTTGGTAGCCATTTGCGCTGTCTCGCGACAGTTCACGTCCGCATTAATGCCATTTGTCGCGCGATCACGTCATTCGTCGCGCGATCACGTCTTTCTTCTCGCGATCATGAACCCCGAGAGTATGAGATGATTGAGATCTCGCGCCTGGGAGCAACCGCATGGGTAAGTTGGCGAGCCGCGATCTCGCAGAAAATACCGCGAACGGGCGGGAAAAAAACTTCCGCGTCTTCGCGATATTTCCGCGTGTTTGCAGAGATTTTTAACATTTTCGCGATAGTTTGCGAAAGTGAATTTCACAAATTTCGCCCACCCATACTACTAACTCAGTGCACCACAAGACATCGACACGTCGCATTACTGAAACAGAATTCAATAGTCAAAAGACATTGCTCGAATGCGGCCCTCCCGGACAACACATCATCGCAGGGTATGTACACACTGAGCGCCAAAGGTACTACTAACTCAGTGCACCACAAGACATCGACACGTCGCCTTACTGAAACATAATTCAATAGACAAAAGACATTGCTCCGAATGCGGCCCTCCCGGACAACGCATCATCGCAGGGTACGTACACGCTGAGCACCAAAGGTACTACTAACTCAATGCACCACAAGACATTGACACGTCGCCTTACTGAGGTAGAATTCAATATACAAAAGACATTGCTCTGAATGCGGCCCTCCCGGACAACGTATCATCACAGGGTACGTACACGCTGAGCGCCAAAGGTACTACTAACACAGTGCATCATAAGTCATCGCAAGGAAGAGTGAACAGTTTTATGTCAGCAGTGAGGCATACTATCACTTGAAAATCACCCAAAAATACTTATAATATAAAAAGAACAGAAGAATCAAAGTACATTAATGATTACAATCCAGTAACTTTGAAGATATGGAATGCAAATATGGACACACAATTAGGCCTGGGCCAAAATTCTGTTCCGTTCGCGGAAATTGCGATAATTTTGCATTTTTGCGTTCCGCAGAAAGCGCAAAAATGTCAAAATTTCCACATTCCGCAGCTTAGCGATAATTTGTTTCTTGCTCACGCTGTAAAATAATACATTCTCGCGTGTGCACGATCGCCTTACCTGAATACCCGCGTTCGCCGACAAGTTTTCCCGATCCGGTCACGTTCTCCACGAGATGTTGGATTGTTGGTAGCCATTTGCGCTGTCTTGCGACAGTTCTCGCCCGCAGTAACGTCATGCGTCGCGCGATCACGTCTTTCTTCTCGCGATCATGCACTGCGAGACAAGTGAAAACAAGATGGTCACGCCCGCGAACAACTGCATGGGTAAGTTGGCGAGCCGCGACCACGCAGAAAATACCACGAACGGGCGAGAAAAAAACTTCCGCATCTTCGCGATATTTCCGCGTGTTTGTGGAGATTTTTAACATTTTCGCGATAATTTGTGAAAGTGAATTTCGCAAATTCCGCCCACCCCTACATACAATATGATACAGATGACTCAATTCCTCTTCCTCGCATACTATCCAAATAGAAGTCCATACCTGGTAAACATATGTTTATATGAAATACTGCAACATTATAGTTTTAGAAATTTTTTTATAGACAGAATAAATAAAGTGAAATATTCTGTAATTGGATCTGATGGATGTTTCTTAAAGAATGCTAAAGGAAATTTGACTAATCACAGGAAATTAAGTTGTGATACTTCAGATAAGAGAGAGTTTTTCTATTTAACTCTTCAAACCATGGAGGACTGAAATGGAATTACTTGATAATTTTGACTGCTATGAAGATTCTTTCAAAGCATGTAAAGACATTGCTACCAGTGAGGCCCGCCCGGACCACACATCATCGCAGGGTGCGCACACGCTGAGTGCTTCAGGTGCCACTAACTCACTGCATCACAAGTCATTACCACGTGGACTTATTCAGGCAGAATTCAACGCAAGCCGCAACACATGGTGCCACTAACCCTGTTCAACACAAGCCGGCGACACGTGGTGCCACTAACCCTGTTCAAAACAAGCCGATCCCACATGTGGAACTGTGTCCTGAGTCCTGAATGGCAGTGACCCCAAGTCTGTGGCAGTGACCACAGCAGCATACTCTCTTTGCTCAGTTAGACATATTTTCAAATGCAAGGCCGGCGACACGTGGTGCCACTAACCCTGTTCAAAACAAGCCGATCCCACATGTGGAACTGTGTTCAGAGTCCTGAATGGCAGTGACCCCAAGTCCGTGGCAGTGACCAAAGCAGCATACTCTCTTTGATCAGTTAGACATGTTTCCATATGCAAGGCCGGCGACATGCACAATAGGCATATTTTCATATGCAAGGCCGGCGACACGTGGTGCCACTAACCCTGTTCAACACAAGCCAATCCCACATGTGTAACTGTGTCCTGAATGGCAGTGACCCCAAGTCCGTGGCAGCGACCACAGCAGCAAACTCTCTTTGATCAGTTAGACATATTTCCATATGCAAGGCCGGAGACACGTAGTGCCACTAACCCTGTTCAACAAGAGCCGATCCAACATATGTAACTGTGTCCTGAGTCCTGAATGGTAGTGATCCCAAGTCCATGGCAGCGACCACAGGAGCATATTCCCTTTGCTCAGTTAGTCATGTTTCCATATGCAAGGCCGGCGACACGTGGTGCCACTAACCCTGTTCAACATAAGCCGATCCCACATGTGTAACTGAGTCCTGAGTCCTAAATGGCACTGACCCAAGTCCGTGGCAGCGACCACAGCAGCATACTCCCTTTGATCAGTTAGGCATATTTCCATATGCAAGGCCGGCGGCACGTGGTGCCACTAACCTTGTTCAACACAAGCCGATCCCCCATGTGTAACTGTGTGCTGAATCCTGAATGGCAGTGACCCCAAGTCCGTGGCAGCGACCACAGCAGCATACTCCCTTTGATCAGTTAGGCATATTTCCATATGCAAGGCCGGCGGCACGTGGTGCCACTAACCCTGTTCAACACAAGCCGACCCCACATATGTAACTGTGTCCTGAGTCCCAAATGGCACTGACCCCAAGTCTGTGGCAGCAAACACAGCAGCATACTCCCTTTGATCAGTTAGGCATATTTCCATATGCAAGGCCAGCGGCACGTTGTGCCACTAATTCTGTTCAACACAAGCCGATCCCACCTGTGTAACTGTGTCCTGAGTCCTGAATGGCAGTGACCTCAAGTCCATGGCAGTGACCACAGCAGCATACTCCCTCTGATTAGTCAGGCATATTTCCATATGCAAGGCCGGCGACACATGGTGCCACTAACCCTGTTCAACACAAGCCAATCCCACATGAGTAACTGTGTCCTGAGTCCTGAATGGCAGTGACACCAAGTCCGTGGCAGCGGCCACAGCACCAGACTCCCTCTGATTAGTTAGGCATATTTCCATATGCAAGGCCGGCGACACGTGGTGCCACTAACCCTGTTCAACACAAGCCAATCCCACATGTGTAACTGTGTCCTGCGTCCTGAATGGCAGTGACCCCAAGTCTGTGGCAGTGACCACACCAGCATACTCCCTCTGATCAGTTAGGCATATTTCCATATGCAAGACCGGTGGCACGTGGTGCCACTATTCCTGTTCAACACAAGCAGATTCCACATGTGTAACTGTGTCCGGAGTCCTAAATGGCACTGACCCCAAGTCCGTGGCAGCGACCACAGCATCATTCTCCCTTTGATCAGTTAGGCATATTTCCATATGCAAGGCCAGCCACATGAGGTGCCAGTAACCCTGTTCAACACAAGCCGATCCCACATGTGTAACTGTGTCCTGAATCCTGAATGGCAGTGACCCCAAGTACTTGGCAGCGACCACAGCAGCATAATCCCTTTGCTCAGTTAGGCATATTTCCATATGCAAGGCCGGCGACACATGGTGCCACTAACCCTGTTCAACACACGCCGATTCCAAATATGTAACTGTGTCCGGAGTCCTAAATGGCACTGACCCCAAGTCCGTGGCAGCGACTTCAGCAGCATAATCCCTTTGATCAGGTAGGCATATTTCCATACGCGAGGCCAGCGGCACGTGGTGCCACTAACCGTGTTCAACACAAGCCGATCCCACATGTCTAACTGTGTCCTGAGTCCTGAATGGCAGTGACCCCAAGTCCGTGGCAGCGACCACCAACCTATGCATGTGGCTGTGGGCTCTTGCTCACCGCTACCTCTGGCCTACACTGCGGTCAGCAGGACTCACAATTCAGATACAGTCACGATTGCAGATGACGCAGTAGGTAAGAGACATAGCTCCCACTGCGGTGCATCTGCACCAAGCAGCATCACAGGCTCATACACTTTGACAGTGTATTATATAGATATTTCATCTTTTCATGATACGCCTACACTGCGGTCAGTAGGGCTCACAATTAAAATTAAATCTTGATTCATTAATTACAGAGTCCACTAAGCAAGTAACTGTCACAGGCCTAAAACCTACATAATACCCTTTTAGTATCCTTGCTTCAAGAACTTTTTTTATATCAGTTATACCTTTAGTACAAACAACAAATTCATCTTCAAGTGCAAACAAACACTCAACAACAGTCTACACTGCGTGCAACAGAGCTCGCAATTTGAAATTTTGACTCGTGGTGCCACTAACCCTGTTCAACACAAGCCGATTCCACATGTGCAACTGTGTCCTGAGTCCTGAATGGCAGTGATCCCAAGTCCGTGGCAGCGACCACAGCACCAGACTCCCTTCAATCTGTTCGGCATATTTCCATATGCGGGGGCCGCCGGCACGAAGTGCCACTAACCCTGTTCAATACAAGCCAGCGTTACGTGGTGCCACTAACCCTCTTCAAAACAAGCCAATCTCAGATGTGGAACTGTGTCCTAAGTCCTGAATGGCAGTGACCCCAACTTCGTGGCAGTGACCACAGCACCTGACTCCCTTCAGTTTTATTTGTTGTTGTTTTCTTTAAATAAAATGTTTCATATGTAAACCTATACAAGACTAAGATTCTTATTTGTCCAACCGCACAGGGACACTCTGGGCCCAAGAAGGTTGTTGGGTGTATGTTGGTAATGTGGGAAGGATGTGCGTTACCTGCTGATGTGGGGAGAGGCAGTGTGAAAGGTGTATCTCTCACAGAAAGAACTCTGATATGTTTTCATAAATGTCTCAGACAGATGCGAGCTGACGGACTGAATCACAAAATGGTTTTTCAATGCTTATGTAGTGTGAGTTATGAACAGTTTGCACCCAGATGTGCAGAGGGACAACTGCGGCCTTTCCGCTCGACTCACAGACACAGTACTACGAGCCGTCCCCTCCCAAAGGAAGAGCACCGTAGTCGTTCGCAGAGGTACAGGCACAGTAGTGTACTAGCTCGCAAAGGTAGAGATCTACGAGCCGACGGACTGGCTTCTAACGGCATAGCTGCGAAGTGGTGATGTTGGGCAGAAGCATTGTGAAAGACTTATCTTGAAGAAACAGAGCTCCAGTATATTAAATTGCCCCCAAGACCTTTCTTTTATATTTTCACTCGATGCTTTCTGGACCAAGACCTTGCTCCCTGCCAAATTTGGCATAATTCCGTTCAGCAGTTTGACCTGCAGCCTTGTCTAAAGTTTCCTATGGAAAATCCATTGAGAAAACACGTTTTTACACCCCCACATACCTACCTGACGCAGACGTACTCGCTGTTGGTGTGCAGGTCAATCCTCTAGTTGTAAACATGTCACAGCCACTCCCTGAGAGCAGGTTTGCACACACACCACACCCATCCGGCACATGCATCACAGGCCATGTGACCACGCAAATATAATGCATCGACAATGTCACATCCTTGTGACTGGATGGCGGATGCTCAACGGGTCTGAATCATAAAGAGTCCATGAAGAGTTGCACAGAGGGTTAGTCACACCCTGAGCTGCATGGCCATCAGGGGCCTACTACCACGTGGCCTATTACCACTACCACGTGGTGCCGACTTGAGTTGCACAGGGTTAGTCGAACCCTAAGTTGTATGGCCATCAGCGGCCTACCACCACGTGGCACTGACTTGCGTAGCACAGGTTCAGCGGCCTCAAAAGCTGATGTGGTCTCTGCCATTGATGACTCAGGACTCAGCAACATGTGTGAGATCTGCCGGGCCGCGGGGAAGCTGATGTGGTCTCCGCCATTCATGACCCAGGACTCAGCAACATCTGTGCGATCTGCCAGGCCGCGGAGCTTTGACGGGCACGTGCAGTGCCCACTGGTAGACACTCCGGTGGCAGCAGGTAATTATTTGGTCCTGGCTGCGCAGTGGTGGCAGTGTCTCTCTCTCTCACTTCTCTCTCTTCACTCTCTCTCACTCTCTTCTTTCCTGTCCTTCTATCTCTCTCTCCCTTCTCCCTTTCTCACTCCCTTTCTTTCCTTCCCTCTCTTTTTCTCTCTGGCTTTTTTTCCTTCTCTCTTTCTCTGTGTCTCACTCCTCTGATATGCGCATTACACACGTCCTTATTTTGTGCTTTATTTTCCAGGCTGTGTCGTCGGCATTGATGGATCTGACAGGAGTCTTCCACCTTGTTGTGTTGAGTTTTTTAAATTTCAATAAAGTTTTTGGTTGTTAAGTGCTGTGTCACTCTTTCTCGTTATTATTACTGTTATTTGGTGGTGTGCACCATGGTGTTAAATTTTGGGGCAGTTATCGTGGGAATACTGGTGATGTCTGCAGTTTGCACCAGCGTCTGAATAGTGTGTTAGGTTTATCTCAACTTTAGTTGCATTAAAGTGCTGGTAATGAGATGCAGAGTAGGCGATCCTGTGCAAAAACACACAAGGTGTACCTTTGCAATCTATTCTAATTACTAAAATCCTGTATTGAATTCCACTGTGGTAGTGGGTTCATTTACAGTGTACACACAAAATCAATAAAGAAATCTCATTGTATTTATATTAATGGGGGATAGTGGGTCAGGTGCTGGATCTTGACGGGATACACTGCCCAGTTTGTTTATTTTTCTATACACGAAAAAACCACATCACATCTTTCACAACAAAAGCCAAAACAAATTCCGGCGATAAGCCGCGTTAGCACCAGAGATTTTACACCTGCTTTCTGCTGGTGTTAAGCAGGACAACTACCTGCAGCATGAAAAGGAACACAGCCAAGAGCCACACCTGAACACCCACAGGTACCATAGAGTCAATAAGCATGATAAACGGATACCCATGAGGGCCATAACACTCCTCGCAACAACCCCAGGACTGCCAACACCCCCCGAACTCGCATCTGAGCAAGTATGTCTATGTGGTCATTGTGTTAGCATGATAGGCACCGGCCCTGCAACATCACAGTGTGCTGTCTTCTGCAGACATTACCATGTCACCTCAGCATTGGCAGTGAGCCTGGAGATGTAGCTACGCACGCATCCTCCTGCATGCACAAGCGGCAAAGGGAACGGGGTGTCTCACACATGTCAATGTGCAAGAAGTGCGGTAAGTGTGTCTCTGTGTTCTGCTGTGGCCACCAAAAGGGCCGCAGCAGTCGATTTTGTAAAGTGGCATACACCACCTCCAAACGGCAATGTCACGGTGTGATTGGAATGCCGCAGGACATGTGCCAATAGGCATTACAAAGGTATGCTTTAGGAGTGCAGGGGATACAACAGCGCAGCGGACAAAAGTGTGGGGGCGCGTTGGAGGGAAGAGCAACTGTTTGGCAACGTAACACACAGTGAACCTGCCACGTGCTGGACATCTCATCCATGATGGCCAGAGTCGCAGACATCCCACAACACCCACGACCGGCCTTTGTACACATCCTGTATGAATGCACCTGGAGAAGTTACTGTAAGGATGATACTTTCTTTGTCTGAGCTATCTTGCGCTAATACATCTGCTGCTCCGAGAAGGAACTTGCAAATAGCCAGCCCCCCAGACAGATGCAATAATATTTGCATCTGTCTCCCACACTACCCAATGCCCGATTTGAGAACAACAAGTGGACATCTCACACTCAAAACTCCTTTGTCGTAGTTAGCGTGCGTGAAATGGCCTTCACGCGTACTCCCACCACAACCCTGCCCTGCACCCATTGCACACAGACCCGGCTCATTGCACCAAGCTGTGCCATTTCATCCAGAAGACTGGCACATGGCAAGCCAGTGCAGCTACAAGCAGAGCCACTGACGCATAGCAGGGCATCCCGAACACATGGTCAACTCCATTCACGTCCACCTATACCTTGCATGTCTGCTGCATGTCCTGGGTGCACTGCCTTTGCAAGTGCTGCGGATCACTTACCAGCACCATATACAAGTTACCGTGTTCCAAACAAAACTTCCACCTACTACGTATAAAATATTGCTGACACTACTTGGACAGGTGTGGCACAGTGCCCAGAGCACATGACTTCTCAGCATAGGACACACACTCTAGGCAATACCTCACTTAATTTCCATACCCCACACTTTCATACCGGTAGGGGTCAGTAGTTTAGCACCTTTATCCCCGAGTCCGGCAGCAGCTCAGCTCATGCCCCCAGCACCTTCAGACCCGCACGAGTGAGTTTGCGCTTTCAAAATACCGAATTTATCTTCGCACTCACTGTATAACACCCCCTAAACACCATACACAACTTACAATATTCAAAACAAAAGTTCCTCCGAATAGGTATAACTACATGCTGACACTACTTACACAGATGTGGCACAGCGGCAAGAGCACATGACTTCACAGCATATGACACACAGTTTGGACTCACGCTTTCATCCCCGAGTCCGGCAGCAGCTCAGCTTAGCAACATGAGACTCTAAACAATACTTCACATATTTTCCGTACCCCAGCACTTCCAGACCAGTAGGGGTCAGTAGTTCATCCTAGTAGGTATAAACACATGCTGACACTACTTCCACAGGTGTGGTGCAACGGAGAGGGCACCTGACTTCACAACATAAGACACACAGTTTGGGCTCACGCTTTAATCCCCGAGTCCCGCAGCAGCTCACCTTAGCAGCACCAGACTCTAGGCAATACCTCACTTAATTTCCATAGCCCAGCACTTTCAGCCCAGTAGGGATGAGTAGTTCGCTTCGCACCCCTGTATAGCACACCCTAAACACCCCACAGAGGATACAGTGCTCTTACCCTCCTCTTTCCTACTTTTTTCACCCTTTTTTCCCCTTACTCGCTTTGACAGAATCAAAAAATGGCTGCCAACACTTCCTAGTTGCAACCGCTCGCGCCGCACACAGCCAATAAGCAGCAAGCTCGTGCTCATGACGCCTCAGCCAATCAGATGGCAGAATTCCCAAATATCGATATCTGTAAATTTTGATATCTCTCAAAAACTACTGAACAGATTTACACCAAATAAACAAAAGCATGCTTTCTAGACCAAAGCCCTTCTCCCTGCCAAATTGGGGGTAATTCCGTTTACCCGTTCGACTGGTAGCCTTGTCTAAAGTTTCCTAAGTAAATTAACATGGAGAAAACGCGTTTTCGGACCCCCCTTTTTTCTTGACCCCCCCCCCCTTGACGAATCACCCCCAAAATTTCAATATAGGAGCTGATATGTACAAAGAATTAATTTGGAAAATTTCATGAAGATTCATTAAACGACACCAAAGTTATAAGCAAAACAAAAAATGCTCTTCCTATGGAAACTTGGTCCTAACTATAACTACCTACTGGTGACTGCCAGTAGGTAATATATATATTATCTACTGGCGGTCGCCAGTAGATAGTTACAGTTAGCACCGAGTTGCCATAGGAAATCTGAAAATTCTATTTTGAATAACTTTGGCGCCGGTTGACTTATCTTCGTGACATTTTCAAAACTAATGGGGCGCTCCGCTCAGCTCCTACCCTGAAAGTCTCGGGGTGATTCGCCAAGCGGGGGCTGAGAAAAAAGGGGGGTCCCAAAACGCGTTTTCCCCATGCATTTTCCCATAGGACCTTTAGTCGAAGGTACAGCCCGAACGGCTGAACAGAATTACTTGAAATTTGGCAAAGAGGTAGTCCTCAGGTCAGGCATCTTCCTTTTGCATATATGGTGTAAATCCGTTCAGTAGTTCCTGAGAAAATCAAAAGTAAAATCACATATATATCTGGGCGGAGCCTAACCACACATCTCATTGTGAGATCTGATTGGCTGTCAGCACTTCATCCAAGAAGTGTTGGCAGCCATCTTGGGACCAATATACATGATAGCACCTCATTAAAAAGCATTGCAGTTAATAGAAGGTTTTAAGACTTTAGTTACATTATAAATCATTTGTTGATGGTACCATACTCATTTTAGGAATTGTGGTATGTTCTAAGGTGATTTTACCATGTGAAAAAGCCTTCTGCTGGGATATCATGAATCATGTTTGAGAGAAAACTATTTTCACATGCTTTTCCACCAGAGGTTTGGAAGGTGATCTATAAGCTAAACTGAGAGAATATTTTCTGTAAATTCACATTATCTTTCTCAGTCATGTGAGAATGAAGTCTGACATTCTCAGCAAAACATGTACATCCAACAAGGGCAGATACTGTCAGTTGATTCCTTTGTGTTCTACTGCAGCTTGCCAGAGTGTTCCAAAGAACAACTAGAGCGCTAACAGTCTTACTTATGACAAAGGAATGGAACACCTGAAGCCATCTTGATTGGAATAAAGTGGTAACATTTAAAATATTTAATTTAAAATGGAACAAAATGAGAGGGTTCATTTTGCAATAGAATGTATGATTAGTGCTGCAGAAAGAAAAATTAGGGCACATTTTGAGTGACTTCTCAAATCCTCTTCTATTTCATTAAAGAATTCTGACATGCAGACTGAAACATGCACTTTCAATACCAGCAGCAGACTTCCCTGGTGAGCAGTAGCTTTACTACAGTGATCTAATGAGCAACTAGAGTGCTAACATTCTGAATTTATGGCAAATGTGTGACACATCTGAATGGCTTCTTCATTGAATCAAAGTAAAAAACTGACAGTATGCCTACTGAGGAGACTGCATTAAATGAGGAAATTAGGAAACTTCATAACAAGTCTCCCAAGATGGCCACCAGAGACAAAAGAGCCCAAATGTAGCACAAATATCACTGAGATGTAGCCCAAGTATAGCCCAATGACAGAAATCCCAGAGTTTTTTAACCCCTTCGCTGCTAGGCCTTTTCCCCTCCTGTGCTAAGCCTTTTTTGGCCTATTTGGGGTAGTGCGCGCTTAGGCCTCTGTAACTTTTTGACCACATTAGGTATCCATGCCAAATTTGCGTCCTTTTCTTCCAACATCTTGGGGATTCTAAAGGTACCCAGGGTTTGTGGATTCTCCTAGAGGGTTCCCAGAAATTAGTCAAAATACAGCAATTTTTTTTTTTTTGTGAAAAATGGGAAAAACGGGCTGCAAATGAAAGCTTCTGGGTTTTTCTCTGCAAATGGTATCAAAAAAGGGTTTGTGGGGCTGAAATCACCATTTCTCCAGCTTTTAGGGAATGACAGAATTTTGTTAGAAAACCAACATTTTTTTACACAGTTTTGGCATTTTTCTGGGACATGCCCTATTTTTGCTATTTTTTGTGCTTTCAACCTCCTTCCAGTTAACGGTAGAAATGGGTACAAAAACAATAATGGATCCTGGAAAGCTATACATTTCTGAAAAGTAGACAAAATTCTGAATTCAGCAAGGGGTCATTTGTGTAGATCCATCAAGGTTTCTTTATAGAAATTTACAGGTAAATATAGGAAAAATTAAAAATTTGTTGAAAAAAGCAGCCTTTTGAGTCAACGTTTTCACCTGTAACTTCTTCGAATTATGACATCTCTTTGAAAGCAATGTACCGTTACATCCGGTAGACCTTCCTGGTTGTGAGGACATATAGGACTTGTAGGTTCACCAAGAGCCCAACGAACCCAGAGTAGAAAACTGAGCAGCATTTTGTAATGTTTTTTTTTTTTGGTCCGGGTATATAGCAATTATTGTGGGAAAATGTATACATGGAAAAATCGGTATGAAAGTCACCTATGTATTTCTGAAATGGGAACAAATTACAGAGTTTAGAAACAGTGCATATTTGCACATTTTCGAAATTGGGAATACTCATATTTGCATGACAATTATTGGTCATTTTTCAAAATGACTTTTTTTTTACACAATGTCTTTCATTTGGAAGGGAGAAATGCATAAAAAATCAATAGGTAATAACAGTTGCTTTACAAATTTGAACTACCCTAAGTCTCCCGATAAAAATGGTACCTCACTTGTGTGGGTAGGCATAGTGCCCACGACAGGAAGTGGCTCAAAACCTAAGGTGAACGCACAACATTTTCACACTGAAAATTTACACTTTATTTGCGAAGAGTCTAGCTGTAGTTTTTGAACCCTAGCCCTGCCGGCACCTAGGGAAACCTAGCAAACCTATACATTTTTGAAAACTAGACACCCAGGGGAATCCAGGATGGGGTGACTTGACTGCCTCCCACCATGGTCTGTTACCCAGAATCCCTTGCAAACGTAAAAAATTGACAAAAAAAACACATTTTCCCCACATTTCTGTGATGGAAAGTTCTGGAATCTGCGTGGATCCACAAATTTCCACCCACCCCGCGTTCCCCAAAGTCCTACGAGAAAAATGGTACCTCACTTGTGCGGGTCGGCCTAGTGCCCGTGACAGGAAACGGCGCAAAACGCAACGTGGTTTTGCAGTGAAAAATGACCCTTTTTTTTGGCAAAGTGACTAGCTGTAGATTTTGAACCCTAGCCCTGCCAGCACCTAGGGAAAACTAGCAAACCTATACATTTTTGAAAACTAGACACCCAGGGGAATCCAGGATGGGGTGACTTGACTGCCTCCCACCATGGTCTGTTACCCAGAATCCCTTGCAAACGTAAAAAATTGACAAAAAAAACACATTTTCCCCACATTTCTGTGATGCAAAGTTCTGGAATCTGCGTGGATCCACAAATTTCCACCCACCCCGCGTTCCCCAAAGTCCTACGAGAAAAATGGTACCTCACTTGTGCGGGTCGGCATAGTGCCCGCGACAGGAAACGGTGCAAAACGCAACGTGGTTTTGCAGTGAAAAATGACCCTTTTTTTGGCAAAGTGACTAGCTGTAGATTTTGAACCCTAGCCCTGCCAGCACCTAGGGAAAACTAGCAAACCTATACATTTTTGAAAACTAGACACCCAGGGGAATCCAGGATGGGGTGACTTGACTGCCTCCCACCATGGTCTGTTACCCAGAATCCCTTGCAAACGTTAAAAATTGACAAAAAAAACACATTTTCCCCACATTTCTGTGATGGACAGTTCTGGAATCTGCGTGGATCCACAAATTTCCACCCACCCCGCGTTCCCCAAAGTCCTACGAGAAAAATGGTACCTCACTTGTGCGGGTCGGCCTAGTGCCCGCAACAGGAAACGGCGCAAAACGCAACGTGGTTTTGCAGTGAAAAATGACCCTTTTTTTGGCAAAGTGACTAGCTGTAGATTTTGAACCCTAGCCCTGCCGGCACCTAGGTAAACCTAGCAAACCTATACATTTTTGAAAACTAGACACCCAGGGGAATCCAGGATGGGGTGACTTGACTGCCTCCCACCATGGTCTGTTACCCAGAATCCCTTGCAAACGTAAAAAATTGACAAAAAAAACACATTTTCCCCACATTTCTGTGATGGAAAGTTCTGGAATCTGCGTGGATCCACAAATTTCCACCCACCCTGCATTCCCCAAAGTCCTACGAGAAAAATGGTTCCTCACTTGTGCGGGTCGGCCTAGTGCCCGCGACAGGAAACGGCGCAAAACGCAACGTGGTTTTGCAGTGAAAAATGACCCTTTTTTTGGCAAAGTGACTAGCTGTAGATTTTGAACCCTAGCCCTGCCGGCACCTAGGGAAACCTAGCAAACCTATACGTTTTTGAAAACT
The DNA here is from genome assembly GCF_964204655.1 of Triturus cristatus. Classification (NCBI taxonomy): domain Eukaryota; kingdom Metazoa; phylum Chordata; class Amphibia; order Caudata; family Salamandridae; genus Triturus; species Triturus cristatus. The sequence continues at coordinate 334,814,906 of NC_140594.1, read as the reverse complement.
AGACACCCAGGGGAATCCAGGATGGGGTGACTTGACTGCCTCCCACCATGGTCTGTTACCCAGAATCCCTTGCAAACGTAAAAAATTGACAAAAAAAACAAATTTTCTTCACATTTCTGTGATGGAAAGTTCTGGAATCTGCGTGGATCCACAAATTTCCACCCACCCCGCATTCCCCAAAGACCTACGAGAAAAATGGTACCTCACTTGTGCGGGTCGGCCTAGTGCCCGCGACAGGAAACGGCGCAAAACGCAACGTGGTTTTGCAGTGAAAAATGACCCTTTTTTTGGCAAAGTGACTAGCTGTAGATTTTGAACCCTAGCCCTGCCGGCACCTAGGGAAACCTAGCAAACATATACATTTTTGAAAACTAGACACCCAGGGGAATCCAGGATGGGGTGACTTGACTGCCTCCCACCATGTTCTGTTACCCAGAATCCCTTGCAAACGTAAAAAATTGACAAAAAAAACACATTTTCCCCACATTTCTGTGATGGAAAGTTCTGGAATCTGCGTGGATCCACAAATTTCCACCCACCCCGCGTTCCCCAAAGTCCTACGAGAAAAATGATACCTCACTTGTGCGGGTCGGCCTAGTGCCCGCGACAGGAAACGGCCCAAAACGCAACGTGGTTTTGCAGTGAAAAATGACCCTTTTTTTGGCAAAGTGACTAGCTGTAGATTTTGAACCCTAGCCCTGCCGGCACCTAGGGAAACCTAGCAAACCTATACATTTTTGAAAACTAGACACCCAGGGGAATCCAGGATGGGGTGACTTGACTGCCTCCCACCATGGTCTGTTACCCAGAATCCCTTGCAAACGTAAAAAATTGACAAAAAAAACACATTTTCCCCACATTTCTGTGATGGAAAGTTCTGGAATCTGCGTGGATCCACAAATTTCCACCCACCCCGCGTTCCCCAAAGTCCTACAAGAAAAATGGTACCTCACTTGTGCGGGTCGGCCTAGTGCCCGCGACAGGAAACGGCGCAAAACGCAACGTGGTTTTGCAGCGAAAAATGACCCTTTTTTTGGCAAAGTGACTAGCTGTAGATTTTGAACCCTAGCCCTGCCGGCACCTAGGGAAACCTAGCAAACCTATACATTTTTGAAAAGTAGACACCCAGGGAATCCAGGATGGGGTGACTTGACTGCCTCCCACCATGGTCTGTTACCCAGAATCCCTTGCAAACATAAAAAATTGACAAAAAAAACACATTTTCCCCACATTTCTGTGATGGAAAGTTCTGGAATCTGCGTGGATCCACAAATTTCCACCCACCCCGCGTTCCCCAAAGTCCTACGAGAAAAATGGTACCTCACTTGTGCGGGTCGGCCTAGTGCCCGCGACAGGAAACGGCGCAAAACGCAACGTGGTTTTGCAGCGAAAAATGACCCTTTTTTTGGCAAAGTGACTAGCTGTAGATTTTGAACCCTAGCCCTGCCGGCACCTAGGGAAACCTAGCAAACCTATACATTTTTGAAAACTAGACACCCGGCGGCTTCCAGGGAGGTATGGCTTGCGTGGATCCCCCAACGTTTCCTTACCCAGAATCCCCTGCAAACCTCAATTTTTGCTCAAAAAATCACTTTTTTCACACATTTTGGGGTGGGAAAGTAGTGGCATCACCGGGCTCACACAAATTTACCACCACCCAGCGTTCCCCCAGGTCACCCGGTAAAAATGGTGCCTCACTTGTGTGGGAGGCCCACGTACCCGCGGCAGGCAAGGGCCCAAAACGTAGTGAGGCGACATCAAAATGGCCTATCGCCAAACCACCTAGTTTTGCAAAGGGGGTCACTTTGGTTTTTGGCCCGGTGCTCGGCGGCCATCTAGGGAAACCTACCAAACACATGCATTTCTGAAAACTAGACACCCGGCGGCTTCCAGGGAGGTATGGCTTGCGTGGATCCCCCAAAGTTTCCTTACCCAGAATCCCCTGCAAACCTCAGTTTTTGCTCAAAAAATCACTTTTTTCACACATTTTGGGGTGGGAAAGTAGTGGCATCACCGGGCTCACACAAATTTACCACCACCCAGCGTTCCCCCAGGTCTCCCGGTAAAAATGGTGCCTCACTTGTGTGGGAGGCCCAAGTACCCGCGGCAGGCAAGGGCCCAAAACGTAGTGAGGCGACATCAAAATGGCCTATCGCCAAACCACCTGGTTTTGCAAGGGGGGTCACTTTGGTTTTTGGCCCGGTGCGCGGCGGCCATCTAGGGAAACCTACCAAACCCACGCATTTCTGAAAACTAGACACCCGGCGGCTTCCAGGGAGGTATAACTTGCGTGGATCCCCCAACGTTTCCTTACCCAGAATCCCCTGCAAACCTCAGTTTTTGCTCAAAAAATCACTTTTTTCACACATTTTGGGGTGGGAAAGTAGTGGCATCACCGGGCTCACACAAATTTACCACCACCCAGCCTTCCCCCAGGTCTCCCGGTAAAAATGGTGCCTCACTTGTGAAGGAGGCCCAAGTACCCGCGGCAGGCAAGGGCCCAAAACGTAGTGAGGTGACATCAAAATGGCCTATCGCAAAACCACCTAGTTTTGCAAGGGGGGTCACTTTGGTTTTTGGCCCGGTGCTCGGCGGCCATCAAGGGAAACCTACCAAACACATGCATTTCTGAAAACTAGACACCCGGCGGCTTCCAGGGAGGTATGGCTTGCGTGGATCCCCCAACGTTTCCTTACCCAGAATCCCCTGCAAACCTCAGTTTTTGCTCAAAAAATCACTTTTTTCACACATTTTGGGGTGGGAAAGTAGTGGCATCACCGGGCTCACACAAATTTACCACCACCCAGCGTTCCCCCAGGTCTCCCGGTAAAAATGGTGCCTCACTTGTGTGGGAGGCCCAAGTACCCGCGGCAGGCAAGGGCCCAAAACGTAGTGAGGCGACATCAAAATGGCCTATCGCCAAACCACCTGGTTTTGCAAGGGGGGTCACTTTGGTTTTTGGCCCGGTGCGCGGCGGCCATCTAGGGAAACCTACCAAACCCATGCATTTCTGAAAACTAGACACCCGGCGGCTTCCAGGGAGGTATGGCTTGCGTGGATCCCCCAACGTTTCCTTACCCAGAATCCCCTGCAAACCTCAATTTTTGCTAAAAAAATCACTTTTTTCACACATTTTGGGGTGGGAAAGTAGTGGCATCACCGGGCTCACACAAATTTACCACCACCCAGCGTTCCCCCAGGTCTCCCGGTAAAAATTGTGCCTCACTTGTGTGGGAGGCCCAAGTACCCGCGGCAGGCAAGGGCCCAAAACGTAGTGAGGCGACATCAAAATGGCCTATCGCCAAACCACCTGGTTTTGCAAGGGGGGTCACTTTGGTTTTTGGCCCGGTGCGCGGTGGCCATCTAGGGAAACCTACCAAACCCACGCATTTCTGAAAACTAGACACCCGGCGGCTTCCAGGGAGGTATGGCTTGCGTGGATCCCCCAACGTTTCCTTACCCAGAATCCCCTGCAAACCTCAATTTTTGCTCAAAAAATCACTTTTTTCACACATTTTGGGGTGGGAAAGTAGTGGCATCACCGGGCTCACACAAATTTACCACCACCCAGCGTTCCCCCAGGTCTCCCGGTAAAAATGGTGCCTCACTTGTGTGGGAGGCCCAAGTACCCGCGGCAGGCAAGGGCCCAAAACGTAGTGAGGCGACATCAAAATGGCCTATCGCCAAACCGCCTGGTTTTGCAAGGGGGGGTCACTTTGGTTTTTGGCCCGGTGCGCGGCGGCCATCTAGGGAAACCTACCAAACCCACGCATTTCTGAAAACTAGACACCCGGCGGCTTCCAGGGAGGTATGGCTTGCGTGGATCCCCCAACGTTTCCTTACCCAGAATCCCCTGCAAACCTCAATTTTTGCTAAAAAAATCACTTTTTTCACACATTTTGGGGTGGGAAAGTAGTGGCATCACCGGGCTCACACAAATTTACCACCACCCAGCATTCCCCCAGGTCCCCCGGTAAAAATTGTGCCTCACTTGTGTGGGAGGCCCAAGTACCCGCGGCAGGCAAGGGCCCAAAACGTAGTGAGGCGACATCAAAATGGCCTATCGCCAAACCACCTGGTTTTGCAAGGGGGGTCACTTTGGTTTTTGGCCCGGTGCGCGGCGGCCATCTAGGGAAACCTACCAAACCCACGCATTTCTGAAAACTAGACACCCGGCGGCTTCCAGGGAGGTATGGCTTGCGTGGATCCCCCAACGTTTCCTTACCCAGAATCCCCTGCAAACCTCAATTTTTGCTCAAAAAATCACTTTTTTCACACATTTTGGGGTGGGAAAGTAGTGGCATCACCGGGCTCACACAAATTTACCACCACCCAGCGTTCCCCCAGGTCTCCCGGTAAAAATGGTGCCTCACTTGTGTGGGAGGCCCAAGTACCCGCGGCAGGCAAGGGCCCAAAACGTAGTGAGGCGACATCAAAATGGCCTATCGCCAAACCGCCTGGTTTTGCAAGGGGGGGTCACTTTGGTTTTTGGCCCGGTGCGCGGCGGCCATCTAGGGAAACCTACCAAACCCACGCATTTCTGAAAACTAGACACCCGGCGGCTTCCAGGGAGGTATGGCTTGCGTGGATCCCCCAACGTTTCCTTACCCAGAATCCCCCGCAAACCTCAATTTTTGCTCAAAAAATCACTTTTTTCACACATTTTGGGGTGGCAAGTAGTGGCATCACCGGGCTCACACAAATTTACCACCACCCAGCGTTCCCCCAGGTCTCCCGGTAAAAATGGTGCCTCACTTGTGTGGGAGGCCCAAGTACCCGCGGCAGGCAAGGGCCCAAAACGTAGTGAGGCGACATCAAAATGGCCTATCGTCAAACCACCTGGTTTTGCAAGGGGGGGTCACTTTGGTTTTTGGCCCGGTGCGCGGCGGCCATCTAGGGAAGCCTACCAAACCCACGCATTTCTGAAAACTAGACACCCGGCGGCTTCCAGGGAGGTATGGCTTGCGTGGATCCCCCAACGTTTCCTTACCCAGAATCCCCTGCAAACCTCAATTTTTGCTCAAAAAATCACTTTTTTCACACATTTTGGGGTGGGAAAGTAGTGGCATCACCGGGCTCACACAAATTTACCACCACCCAGCCTTCCCCCAGGTCTCCCGGTAAAAATGGTGCCTCACTTGTGAAGGAGGCCCAAGTACCCGCGGCAGGCAAGGGCCCAAAACGTAGTGAGGTGACATCAAAATGGCCTATCGCAAAACCACCTAGTTTTGCAAGGGGGGTCACTTTGGTTTTTGGCCCGGTGCTCGGCGGCCATCAAGGGAAACCTACCAAACACATGCATTTCTGAAAACTAGACACCCGTCGGCTTCCAGGGAGGTATGGCTTGCGTGGATCCCCCAACGTTTCCTTACCCAGAATCCCCTGCAAACCTCAGTTTTTGCTCAAAAAATCACTTTTTTCACACATTTTGGGGTGGGAAAGTAGTGGCATCACCGGGCTCACACAAATTTACCACCACCCAGCGTTCCCCCAGGTCTCCCGGTAAAAATGGTGCCTCACTTGTGTGGGAGGCCCAAGTACCCGCGGCAGGCAAGGGCCCAAAACGTAGTGAGGCGACATCAAAATGGCCTATCGCCAAACCACCTGGTTTTGCAAGGGGGGTCACTTTGGTTTTTGGCCCGGTGCGCGGCGGCCATCTAGGGAAACCTACCAAACCCATGCATTTCTGAAAACTAGACACCCGGCGGCTTCCAGGGAGGTATGGCTTGCGTGGATCCCCCAACGTTTCCTTACCCAGAATCCCCTGCAAACCTCAATTTTTGCTAAAAAAATCACTTTTTTCACACATTTTGGGGTGGGAAAGTAGTGGCATCACCGGGCTCACACAAATTTACCACCACCCAGCGTTCCCCCAGGTCTCCCGGTAAAAATTGTGCCTCACTTGTGTGGGAGGCCCAAGTACCCGCGGCAGGCAAGGGCCCAAAACGTAGTGAGGCGACATCAAAATGGCCTATCGCCAAACCACCTGGTTTTGCAAGGGGGGTCACTTTGGTTTTTGGCCCGGTGCGCGGTGGCCATCTAGGGAAACCTACCAAACCCACGCATTTCTGAAAACTAGACACCCGGCGGCTTCCAGGGAGGTATGGCTTGCGTGGATCCCCCAACGTTTCCTTACCCAGAATCCCCTGCAAACCTCAATTTTTGCTCAAAAAATCACTTTTTTCACACATTTTGGGGTGGGAAAGTAGTGGCATCACCGGGCTCACACAAATTTACCACCACCCAGCGTTCCCCCAGGTCTCCCGGTAAAAATGGTGCCTCACTTGTGTGGGAGGCCCAAGTACCCGCGGCAGGCAAGGGCCCAAAACGTAGTGAGGCGACATCAAAATGGCCTATCGCCAAACCGCCTGGTTTTGCAAGGGGGGGTCACTTTGGTTTTTGGCCCGGTGCGCGGCGGCCATCTAGGGAAACCTACCAAACCCACGCATTTCTGAAAACTAGACACCCGGCGGCTTCCAGGGAGGTATGGCTTGCGTGGATCCCCCAACGTTTCCTTACCCAGAATCCCCTGCAAACCTCAATTTTTGCTAAAAAAATCACTTTTTTCACACATTTTGGGGTGGGAAAGTAGTGGCATCACCGGGCTCACACAAATTTACCACCACCCAGCATTCCCCCAGGTCTCCCGGTAAAAATTGTGCCTCACTTGTGTGGGAGGCCCAAGTACCCGCGGCAGGCAAGGGCCCAAAACGTAGTGAGGCGACATCAAAATGGCCTATCGCCAAACCACCTGGTTTTGCAAGGGGGGTCACTTTGGTTTTTGGCCCGGTGCGCGGCGGCCATCTAGGGAAACCTACCAAACCCACGCATTTCTGAAAACTAGACACCCGGCGGCTTCCAGGGAGGTATGGCTTGCGTGGATCCCCCAACGTTTCCTTACCCAGAATCCCCTGCAAACCTCAATTTTTGCTCAAAAAATCACTTTTTTCACACATTTTGGGGTGGGAAAGTAGTGGCATCACCGGGCTCACACAAATTTACCACCACCCAGCGTTCCCCCAGGTCTCCCGGTAAAAATGGTGCCTCACTTGTGTGGGAGGCCCAAGTACCCGCGGCAGGCAAGGGCCCAAAACGTAGTGAGGCGACATCAAAATGGCCTATCGTCAAACCACCTGGTTTTGCAAGGGGGGGTCACTTTGGTTTTTGGCCCGGTGCGCGGCGGCCATCTAGGGAAACCTACCAAACCCACGCATTTCTGAAAACTAGACACCCGGCGGCTTCCAGGGAGGTATGGCTTGCGTGGATCCCCCAACGTTTCCTTACCCAGAATCCCCTGCAAACCTCAATTTTTGCTCAAAAAATCACTTTTTTCACACATTTTGGGGTGGGAAAGTAGTGGCATCACCGGGCTCACACAAATTTACCACCACCCAGCGTTCCCCCAGGTCTCCCGGTAAAAATGGTGCCTCACTTGTGTGGGAGGCCCAAGTACCCGCGGCAGGCAAGGGCCCAAAACGTAGTGAGGCGACATCAAAATGGCCTATCGCCAAACCACCTGGTTTTGCAAGGGGGGTCACTTTGGTTTTTGGCCCGGTGCGCGGCGGCCATCTAGGGAAACCTACCAAACCCACGCATTTCTGAAAACTAGACACCCGGCGGCTTCCAGGGAGGTATGGCTTGCGTGGATCCCCCAACGTTTCCTTACCCAGAATCCCCTGCAAACCTCAATTTTTGCTCAAAAAATCACTTTTTTCACACAGTTTGGGGTGGGAAAGTAGTGGCATCACCGGGCTCACACAAATTTACCACCACCCAGCGTTCCCCCAGGTCTCCCGGTAAAAATGGTGCCTCACTTGTGTGGGAGGCCCAAGTACCCGCGGCAGGCAAGGACAACAAACGTAGTGAGGCGACATCAAAATGGCCTATCGCCAAACCACCTGGTTTTGCAAGGGGGGTCACTTTGGTTTTTGGCCCGGTGCGCAGCAGCCATCTAGGGAAACCTACCAAACCCATGCATTTCTGAAAACTAGACACCCGGCGGCTTCCAGGGAGGTATGGCTTGCGTGGATCCCCCAACGTTTCCTTACCCAGAATCCCCTGCAAACCTCAATTTTTGCTCAAAAAATCACTTTTTTCACACATTTTGGGGTGGGAAAGTAGTGGCATCAACGGGCTCACACAAATTTACCACCACCCAGCGTTCCCCCAGGTCTCCCGGTAAAAATGGTGCCTCACTTGTGTGGGAGGCCCAAGTACCCGCGGCAGGCAAGGGCCCAAAACATAGTGAGGCGACATCAAAATGGCCTATCGCCAAACCACCTGGTTTTGCAAGGGGGGTCACTTTGGTTTTTGGCCCGGTGCGCGGCGGCCATCTAGGGAAACCTACCAAACCCACGCATTTCTGAAAACTAGACACCCGGCGGCTTCCAGGGAGGTATGGCTTGCGTGGATCCCCCAACGTTTCCTTACCCAGAATCCCCTGCAAACCTCAATTTTTGCTCAAAAAATCACTTTTTTCACACATTTTGGGGTGGGAAAGTAGTGGCATCACCGGGCTCACACAAATTTACCACCACCCAGCGTTCCCCCAGGTCACCCGGTAAAAATGGTGCCTCACTTGTGTGGGAGGCCCACGTACCCGCGGCAGGCAAGGGCCCAAAACGTAGTGAGGCGACATCAAAATGTCCTATCGCCAAACCACCTAGTTTTGCAAAGGGGGTCACTTTGGTTTTTGGCCCGGTGCTCGGCGGCCATCTAGGGAAACCTACCAAACACATGCATTTCTGAAAACTAGACACCCGGCGGCTTCCAGCGAGGTATGGCTTGCGTGGATCCCCCAACGTTTCCTTACCCAGAATCCCCTGCAAACCTCAATTTTTGCTCAAAAAATCACTTTTTTCACACAGTTTGGGGTGGGAAAGTAGTGGCATCACCGGGCTCACACAAATTTACCACCACCCAGCGTTCCCCCAGGTCTCCCGGTAAAAATGGTGCCTCACTTGTGTGGGAGGCCCAAGTACCCGCGGCAGGCAAGGGCCCAAAACGTAGTGAGGCGACATCAAAATGGCATATCGCCAAACCACCTGGTTTTGCAAGGGGGGTCACTTTGGTTTTTGGCCCGGTGCGCGGCGGCCATCTAGGGAAACCTACCAAACCCATGCATTTCTGAAAACTAGACACCCGGCGGCTTCCAGCGAGGTATGGCTTGCGTGGATCCCCCAACGTTTCCTTACCCAGAATCCCCTGCAAACCTAAATTTTTGCTCACAAAATCACTTTTTTCACACATTTTGGGGTGGGAAAGTAGTGGCATCACCGGGCTCACACAAATTTACCACCACCCAGCGTTCCCCCAGGTCTCCCGGTAAAAATGGTGCCTCACTTGTGTGGGAGGCCCAAGTACCCACGGCAGGCAAGGACAACAAACATAGTGAGGCGACATCAACATTGCCTATCCCAAATGTCGCCTCACTACGTTTGTTGTCCTTGCCTGCCGCGGGTACTTGTGCCTCCCACACAAGTGAGGCACCATTTTTACCGGGAGACCTGGGGGTACGCTGGGTGGTGGTAAATTTGTGTGAGCCCGGTGATGCCACTACTTTCCCACCCCAAAATGTGTGAAAAAAGTAATTTTTTGAGCAAAAATTGAGGTTTGCAGGGGATTCTGGGTAAGGAAACGTTGGGGGATCCACGCAAGCCATACCTCCCTGGAAGCCGCCGGGTGTCTAGTTTTCAGAAATGCATGGGTTTGGTAGGTTTCCCTAGATGGCCGCCACGCACCGGTCCAAAAACCAAAGTGACCCCCCTTGCAAAACCAGGTGGTTTGGCGATAGGCCATTTTGATGTCGCCTCACTACGTTTTGGGCCCTTGCCTGCCGCGGGTACTTGGGCCTCCCACACAAGTGAGGCACCATTTTTACCGGGAGACCTGGGGGAACGCTGGGTGGTGGTAAATTTGTGTGAGCCCGGTGATGCCACTACTTTCCCACCCCACAATGTGTGAAAAAAGTGATTTTTTGAGCAAAAATTTAGGTTTGCAGGGGATTCTGGGTAAGGAAACGTTGGGGGATCCACGCAAGCCATACCTCCCTGGAAGCCGCCGGGTGTCTAGTTTTCAGAAATGCGTGGGTTTGGTAGGGTTCCCTAGATGGCCGCTGCGCACCGTGCCAAAAACCAAAGTGACCCCCCTTGCAAAACCAGGTGGTTTGGCGATAGGCCATTTTGATGTCGCCTCACTACGTTTTGGGCCCTTGCCTGCCGCGGGTACTTGGGCCTCCCACACAAGTGAGGCACCATTTTTACCGGGAGACCTGGGGGAACGCTGGGTGGTGGTAAATTTGTGTGAGCCCGGTGATGCCACTACTTTCCCACCCCAAAATGTGTGAAAAAAGTGATTTTTTGAGCAAAAATTGAGGTTTGAGGGGATTCTGGGTAAGGAAACGTTGGGGGATCCACGCAAGCCATACCTCCCTGGAAGCCGCCGGGTGTCTAGTTTTCAGAAATGCGTGGGTTTGGTAGGGTTCCCTAGATGGCCGCCGCGCACCGGGCCAAAAACCAAAGTGACCCCCCTTGCAAAACCAGGTGGTTTGGCGATAGGCCATTTTGATGTCGCCTCACTATGTTTTGGGCCCTTGCCTGCCGCGGGTACTTGGGCCTCCCACACAAGTGAGGCACCATTTTTACCGGGAGACCTGGGGGAACGCTGGGTGGTGGTAAATTTCTGTGAGCCCGGTGATGCCACTACTTTCCCACCCCAAAATGTGTGAAAAAAGTGATTTTTTGAGCAAAAACTGAGGTTTGCAGGGGATTCTGGGTAAGGAAACGTTGGGGGATCCACGCAAGCCATACCTCCCTGGAAGCCGCCGGGTGCCTAGTTTTCAGAAATGCGTGTGTTTGGTAGGTTTCCCTAGATGGCCGCCGAGCACCGGGCCAAAAACCAAAGTGACCCCCCTTGCAAAACCAGGTGGTTTGGCGATAGGCCATTTTGATGTCGCCTCACTACGTTTTGGGCCCTTTCCTGCCGCGGGTACTTGGGCCTCCCACACAAGTGAGGCACCATTTTTACCGGGAGACCTGGGGGAACGCTGGGTGGTGGTAAATTTGTGTGAGCCCGGTGATGCCACTACTTTCCCACCCCAAAATGTGTGAAAAAAGTGATTTTTTGAGCAAAAATTGAGGTTTGCAGGGGATTCTGGGTAAGGAAACGTTGGGGGATCCACGCAAGCCATACCTCCCTGGAAGCCGCCGGGTGTCTAGTTTTCAGAAATGCATGGGTTTGGTAGGTTTCCCTAGATGGCCGCCGCGCACCGGGCCAAAAACCAAAGTGACCCCCCTTGCAAAACCAGGTGGTTTGGCGATAGGCCATTTTGATGTCGCCTCACTACGTTTTGGGCCCTTGCCTGCCGCGGGTACTTGGGCCTCCCACACAAGTGAGGCACCATTTTTACCGGGAGACCTGGGGGAACGCTGGGTGGTGGTAAATTTGTGTGAGCCCGGTGATGCCACTACTTTCCCACCCCAAAATGTGTGAAAAAAGTGATTTTTTGAGCAAAAATTGAGGTTTGCAGGGGATTCTGGGTAAGGAAACGTTGGGGGATCCACGCAAGCCATACCTCCCTGGAAGCCGCCGGGTGTCTAGTTTTCAGAAATGCATGGGTTTGGTAGGTTTCCCTAGATGGCCGCCGCACACCGGGCCAAAAACCAAAGTGACCCCCCTTGCAAAACCAGGTGGTTTTGCTATAGGCCATTTTGATGTCGCCTCACTACGTTTTGGGCCCTTGCCTGCCGCGGGTACTTGGGCCTCCCACACAAGTGAGGCACCATTTTTACCGGGAGACCTGGGGGAACGCTGGGTGGTGGTAAATTTGTGTGAGCCCGGTGATGCCACCACTTTCCCACCCCAAAATGTGTGAAAAAAGTGATTTTTTGAGCAAAAATTGAGGTTTGCAGGGGATTCTGGGTAAGGAAACGTTGGGGGATCCACGCAAGCCATACCTCTCTGGAAGCCGCCGGGTGTTTAGTTTTCAGAAATGCATGGGTTTGGTAGGTTTCCCTAGATGGTCGCCACGCACCGGGCCAAAAACCAAAGTGACCCCCCTTGCAAAACCAGGTGGTTTGGCGATAGGCCATTTTGATATCGCCTCACTACGTTTTGGGCCCTTGCCTGCCGCGGGTACTTGGGCCTCCCACACAAGTGAGGCACCATTTTTACCGGGAGACCTGGGGGAATGCTGGGTGGTGGTAAATTTGTGTGAGCCCAGTGATGCCTCTACTTTCCCACCCCAAAATGTGTGAAAAAAGTGATTTTTTGATCAAAAATTGAGGTTTGCAGGGGATTCTGGGTAAGGAAACGTTGGGGGATCCACGCAAGCCATACCTCCCTGGAAGCCACCGGGTGTCTAGTTTTCAGAAATGCGTGGGTTTGGTAGGTTTCCCTAGATGGCCGCCGCGCACCGGGCCAAAAACCAAAGTGACCCCCCTTGCAAAACCAGGTGGGTTGGCGATAGGCCATTTTGATGTCGCCTCACTACGTTTTGGGCCCTTGCCTGCCGCGGGTACTTGGGCCTCCCACACAAGTGAGGCACCATTTTTACCAGGAGACCTGGGGGAACGCTGGGTGGTGGTAAATTTGTGTGAGCCCGGTGATGCCACTACTTTCCCACCCCACAATGTGTGAAAAAAGTGATTTTTTGAGCAAAAATTTAGGTTTGTAGGGGATTCTGGGTAAGGAAACGTTGGGGGATCCACGCAAGCCATACCTCCCTGGAAGCCGCCGGGTGTCTAGTTTTCAGAAATGCGTGGGTTTGGTAGGGTTCCCTAGATGGCCGCTGCGCACCGTGCCAAAAACCAAAGTGACCCCCCTTGCAAAACCAGGTGGTTTGGCGATAGGCCATTTTGATGTCGCCTCACTACGTTTTGGGCCCTTGCCTGCCGCGGGTACTTGGGCCTCCCACACAAGTGAGGCACCATTTTTACCGGGAGACCTGGGGGAACGCTGGGTGGTGGTAAATTTGTGTGAGCCCGGTGATGCCACTACTTTCCCACCCCAAAATGTGTGAAAAAAGTGATTTTTTGAGCAAAAATTGAGGTTTGAGGGGATTCTGGGTAAGGAAACGTTGGGGGATCCACGCAAGCCATACCTCCCTGGAAGCCGCCGGGTGTCTAGTTTTCAGAAATGCGTGGGTTTGGTAGGGTTCCCTAGATGGCCGCCGCGCACCGGGCCAAAAACCAAAGTGACCCCCCTTGCAAAACCAGGTGGTTTGGCGATAGGCCATTTTGATGTCGCCTCACTACGTTTTGGGCCCTTGCCTGCCGCGGGTACTTGGGCCTCCCACACAAGTGAGGCACCATTTTTACCGGGAGACCTGGGGGAACGCTGGGTGGTGGTAAATTTCTGTGAGCCCGGTGATGCCACTACTTTCCCACCCCAAAATGAGTGAAAAAAGTGATTTTTTGAGCAAAAACTGAGGTTTGCAGGGGATTCTGGGTAAGGAAACGTTGGGGGATCCACGCAAGCCATACCTCCCTGGAAGCCGCCGGGTGTCTAGTTTTCAGAAATGCGTGTGTTTGGTAGGTTTCCCTAGATGGCCGCCGAGCACCGGGCCAAAAACCAAAGTGACCCCCCTTGCAAAACCAGGTGGTTTGGCGATAGGCCATTTTGATGTCGCCTCACTACGTTTTGGGCCCTTTCCTGCCGCGGGTACTTGGGCCTCCCACACAAGTGAGGCACCATTTTTACCGGGAGACCTGGGGGAACGCTGGGTGGTGGTAAATTTGTGTGAGCCCGGTGATGCCACTACTTTCCCACCCCAAAATGTGTGAAAAAAGTGATTTTTTGAGCAAAAATTGAGGTTTGCAGGGGATTCTGGGTAAGGAAACGTTGGGGGATCCACGCAAGCCATACCTCCCTGGAAGCCGCCGGGTGTCTAGTTTTCAGAAATGCATGGGTTTGGTAGGTTTCCCTAGATGGCCGCCGCGCACCGGGCCAAAAACCAAAGTGACCCCCCTTGCAAAACCAGGTGGTTTGGCGATAGGCCATTTTGATGTCGCCTCACTACGTTTTGGGCCCTTGCCTGCCGCGGGTACTTGGGCCTCCCACACAAGTGAGGCACCATTTTTACCGGGAGACCTGGGGGAACGCTGGGTGGTGGTAAATTTGTGTGAGCCCGGTGATGCCACTACTTTCCCACCCCAAAATGTGTGAAAAAAGTGATTTTTTGAGCAAAAATTGAGGTTTGCAGGGGATTCTGGGTAAGGAAACGTTGGGGGATCCATGCAAGCCATACCTCCCTGGAAGCCGCCGGGTGTCTAGTTTTCAGAAATGCATGGGTTTGGTAGGTTTCCCTAGATGGCCGCCGCACACCGGGCCAAAAACCAAAGTGACCCCCCTTGCAAAACCAGGTGGTTTTGCTATAGGCCATTTTGATGTCGCCTCACTACGTTTTGGGCCCTTGCCTGCCGCGGGTACTTGGGCCTCCCACACAAGTGAGGCACCATTTTTACCGGGAGACCTGGGGGAACGCTGGGTGGTGGTAAATTTGTGTGAGCCCGGTGATGCCACCACTTTCCCACCCCAAAATGTGTGAAAAAAGTGATTTTTTGAGCAAAAATTGAGGTTTGCAGGGGATTCTGGGTAAGGAAACGTTGGGGGATCCACGCAAGCCATACCTCTCTGGAAGCCGCCGGGTGTTTAGTTTTCAGAAATGCATGGGTTTGGTAGGTTTCCCTAGATGGTCGCCACGCACCGGGCCAAAAACCAAAGTGACCCCCCTTGCAAAACCAGGTGGTTTGGCGATAGGCCATTTTGATATCGCCTCACTACGTTTTGGGCCCTTGCCTGCCGCGGGTACTTGGGCCTCCCACACAAGTGAGGCACCATTTTTACCGGGAGACCTGGGGGAATGCTGGGTGGTGGTAAATTTGTGTGAGCCCAGTGATGCCTCTACTTTCCCACCCCAAAATGTGTGAAAAAAGTGATTTTTTGATCAAAAATTGAGGTTTGCAGGGGATTCTGGGTAAGGAAACGTTGGGGGATCCACGCAAGCCATACCTCCCTGGAAGCCACCGGGTGTCTAGTTTTCAGAAATGCGTGGGTTTGGTAGGTTTCCCTAGATGGCCGCCGCGCACCGGGCCAAAAACCAAAGTGACCCCCCTTGCAAAACCAGGTGGGTTGGCGATAGGCCATTTTGATGTCGCCTCACTACGTTTTGGGCCCTTGCCTGCCGCGGGTACTTGGGCCTCCCACACAAGTGAGGCACCATTTTTACCAGGAGACCTGGGGGAACGCTGGGTGGTGGTAAATTTGTGTGAGCCCGGTGATGCCACTACTTTCCCACCCCAAACTGTGTGAAAAAAGTGATTTTTTGAGCAAAAATTGAGGTTTGCAGGGGATTCTGGGTAAGGAAACGTTGGGGGATCCACGCAAGCCATACCTCCCTGGAAGCCGCCGGGTGTCTAGTTTTCAGAAATGCGTGGGTTTGGAAGGTTTCCCTAGATGCCCGCCGAGCCCTGGGCAAAAAACCAAAGTAACCCCCCTTGCAAAACCAGATTAACTATTGTTACTACAGCGTGAGAATTTAGGAATAATACTGCAAAGAAAATGTGGCAGACAGTTTGAGGTTTACAGGACAATGGGGATAAAAAATATTTTTCAATTCACTAGAGAGACATCACCATGAACTCCCAAGGGTTTTCGACAATATCTACAGTTGGTGGGTTATTCTTACATGGAAAGTGTACCATGGCAGAGAAACTAAAGACAAAGATTCCTGCACAACCATCTATTCCTCAAACACACACACATACTGGTTGGATTTGGCACGAGGGCAAGTCATGGTTCAGTGTATTAAATTTTATTAACAAGAGATTTCACAAAAATGAAATGCACTGTCAATAATTAAATTCACAAAAAACCAAACCAATGACTCGCAGCTCGTGAGCTGTAAAGCCACGTCAAGGCACCAACCACTTTACAGGCCATTCACACACCTTTCATACGTGATACAAACAAGACCATTCGCACCACCAGGCACAAAAGCAACACATTACAAAAATCACCAAAAAGGGACAAGGTACACCCTGCTTCAGAAAGACAAATATTACTGCACAGCCATCTAACCCGCAAGCACACACACATACTGGTTGGATTTGGCACGAGGGTGAGTGATGGTTCAGTAGATAAAATTGTATTAGCAAGTGATTTCACAAAACATGAAATGCACTGGTAATAATTGAAAGGGTGAGAAACTGAACCATTGACTCACAGCTCGTGAGCTGTAAAGCCACGACAAGGCACCAACCTCTTTACAGGCCATTCATACACCTTTCATACGTGTGAGACATACAAAACCATTCACACCGCCAGCCGCGGGCCCATCACATAACAAAACTCACACCAGCACACAACGCCTTTCAAGGGCCCATCACTTTCACACGCCCACAATCCAGACACAGCAACTACACAGGCTGAAGGATTGCGTGGAGTGGCACTCAGCTAGCAGTGTGTGTAGTGACCAGCAGAAAGTCACTACTCACACACAGCCAGCCAAGCACCAGTCGACACACACCGCTAGCCAAACGCCAGTCCACGCACACCGCTAGCCAAGCGCCAGTCCTGGCACACCGCCATCCAATCGCCAGTCCAGGCACACCGGCAGCCAATCGCCAATCCACCTACACCGCCAGCCAAGCTCCAGTCCACGGACACAACCAGCCAAGCACCAGTCCGCACACACCACCAGTCCACGCACACCGCCAGCCAAGTACCAGTCCACGCACACCGCCAGCCAAGCACCATTCCACGCACACCGCCAGCCAAGCTCCAGTCCACGCACACCACCAGACAAGCTCCAGTCCACGGACACCACCAGCAAAGCTCCAGTCCACGGACACCACCAGCCAAACACCAGCCCGCACACACCACCAGTCCACACACACCGCCAGCCAAGTACCAGTCCACGCACACCGCCAGCCAAGCACCATTCCACGCACACCGCCAGCCAAGCACCATTCCACGCACAACGCCAGCCAAGCACCATTCCACGCACACCACCAGCCACGCACCAGTCCACGCACACCGCCAGTCCATGCACACCGCCAGTCCACGCACACCGTCAGCCAAGCACCATTCCACGCACACCACCAACCAAGTGCCAGTCCACACACACCAACAGCCAAGCGCAAGCCTACACACACCGCCATCACATTTTGGATTTTTTTAGAAAAAAATAAAAACACAAACAAATTGCAAATAGATACAAATCTTCTAACAGAAAATCAGCAACTAAATACATTGCACTAACACCAACCTTGAAACAGAATCATATTTTCCAAAGAATACAGACCAGGCAGTTCACTTTACCACTCATGAATGTTCCCAGAAATGTTTACGCGTGTGGTACGCTCTGAAACAAGCAGAGAGACACAGTGCAGGATGAGAGGGACAATCGGGGCAGTACATACGACTCTCCTTCCGCAAACCTCTTCGCCAACAGACTCTACATCTCCTACTGGGAAAATCTTTTGCGGGTGTGGGAGGAATGTGATCTGGAAAGTGGCGTTCTTTCAATCTAGCAACATCCTCCACCAGTCCAACTCTAGGAACACTTGCCTGTTCCACTACAACAAGGCTGCCTATTACAGATTCCTGAAACTTAGCAAAAGTCATCTTTGACTCAGGGCAAGAATCCTGGAACACAACAAAAGCATTAAACATTGCCAAGTGGAAAATATGGATAGCCAACTTCTTGTACCAAATGTAAGCCTTACGAAGAGCAGTGTAAGGTTCCAACCTCTGATCTACTCTGTCAACACCACCCATGTGCCTATTATAGTCTAAAATGCACACAGGTTTGCGCGCTTCAGCGACCTGACCCCAAACAGTCACAGGTGCAGTGCTTTCATCATGGATGGAAGTCAGCATGTAGACATCTCTCCTGTCTGTAAACTTCACAGCAAGAAGCTCCTGGCAACGCAACGCACTGCACTGTCCCCGCACAAGCTTTTGACAAACAAGTTCTTTCGGAAAACCTTTACGGTTACAGCGGATTGTGCCACAAGCAAAAGTGTCCACTTTGGCCAATTCCCTGAACAACCGCACACCAGTGTAGAAGTTATCTACATATAAATGGTGGCCTTTGTTAAAAAATCCTCTACCAAGTTCCCAAACAATTTTCTCAGTCACTCCAAAAGTGGACGGACAACCAGGGAGGTTAAACCTAGATTCCTTACCGGTGTACACCCTGAAATTAGAGACATATCCAGTCCTACTGTCACACAGCATATACAGCTTTATTCCATAGCGTGCCCTCTTACTAGGAATGTATTGCCTAAAAACCAAGCGGCCCTTGAACAACACCAAAGACTCATCCACTGCAATTTCTCTACCAGGGGCATAAATCTCAGAAAATCGATCAACAAAGTGATCAAGGACAGGCCTAATCACAATCAGGGTGATCTCGTGGCAACGCTAAACCATTATCAACAAAGTGCATCATCCGAAGCAGAAGCAAATACCTGTCACGAGTCATGACTGCCGGAAAAATAGACGTTGCCATCAAGGGACTGCTAGACCAATATGAAGCCAATGATGGCTTCCTTAGCAAGCCCATCAAAAAAGTTAAACCCAAGAACTTCTTCATCTCTTCAACATTTGTGGGAGTCCACCGGGTAGCTCTAGAGTGTGGCTTAAGACTGGCACTGTTGTCCCTCAAAAACTGTTCGGCATACAAATTAGTCTGCTCAACAATCTCTGCCAAAAACACATCGTCCATAAACAACTGAAAAAAATTTACAGGCAAAAAGTTCTCAGTATTCACTCTAGACCCTGGAACACCAGTAAACTCTGGAAATTCCGGCTGCACCATGCCAGGGGCAACCCAGAAGTCATCACTTTCAACGGGAAGACTTGCAGCCCCAGCCTGCAGCCCAGATGCCACTTGCCGCACTACACCAACGGGAAGTCTTGCAGCCCCAGGCTGCAGCCCAGATGCCTCTTGCCGCACTATCGGCACATCAGTCTCCTCCTCTAACACAGGCACTTCATCCGCACTAAGAGTATCTTCATCATCCGATGACTCCATACGGAGAGACAACTCACTGCCAGAATCGTCCCCTGCCTCCTCTCCCTCAGATGCAGAGTCAGTCTCTGAACCAATATCAGAGGAAGACTCAAACAGCAAACCAACAACCTGCTGAGCAGTCATCCTGCGGCTAGCCATTATACTTACTAAGATAGAAGACTGCACAAACAAGTCAACAACAACCAACAATGTGCAAACAAAGTAAGTAAAGAAATGTGTACCTTTATCACAAAGATCAATGTACTCAAAAACTATACAATCCAATTACAAGAGACAGCTGCACTCACCAGAAACCAACTCTGCAGTGACACAGCAAAAACCAACGATATCAAACTAGAAAGAAGAAAAAAAAACAAATTACTCACAAGACAACAAAATACACATCGAGCACCAATGCAAAAAGTTTTTGACACTCAAAAACCAAA
This sequence comes from Triturus cristatus, assembly GCF_964204655.1. Classification (NCBI taxonomy): domain Eukaryota; kingdom Metazoa; phylum Chordata; class Amphibia; order Caudata; family Salamandridae; genus Triturus; species Triturus cristatus. Next base: position 334,795,442 of record NC_140594.1, on the reverse strand, counting down.
CATACTGCTATTATTACACCATTTGCAAAACAGGCAGAGAAATCAAACACATTTACATTGTACAAAAATAAGTCTCTTACCAAACTACACAAACAGCAGAACCACCAGTCACAACACTGCAACGTGAAATGAAGAAAAGCCTTCACCTAGAACAAAAAAGTAAACAAAAAAAAAACATTACAATTGGAATTCACAAAAAATATAACAATAAACATTATAACATGCTATGTCACTACCCAAATGGTCAATCGGGTTGTGTGCCAGAAAACAAATTACACCCTGGAAGCGAGGGGTCACTTCTATTTTTATTTGAACTAATTCCCTGGTGTCTAGTGGCCTTTTCTGCCCCCCCTGGGAGCAGAAACGGCGAAAAAATAAAACCGATCTGCCCCCAGAGGGGGCAGAAAAATCTACAAAATAATTAGGGGCCCAAGGAAGCGACCCTTGCCCAAGGGGTCGCTTCCTACAACAAAAATTAGATCCCTGGTGTCTAGTGGGCTTTTCTGCCCACCCCCTGGGAGCAGAAACGGCAAAAAAATAACACCGATCTGCCCCCAGAGGGGGCAGAAAAGTCTTCAAAAAATTTAGGGGCCCAAGGAAGCGACCCTTGCCCAAGGGGTGGCTTCCTACAATAATAATAAGATCCCTGGTGTCTAGTGGGCATTTCTGCCTCCCCCTAGGAGCAGAAACGGCAAAATAAGGACACCGATCTGCCCCCAGAGGGGGCAGAAAAGTCTTTCAAAAATTTGTGGGCCCAAGGAAGCGACCCTTGCCCAAGGGGTCGCTTCCTACAATAATATTAAGATCCCTGGTGTCTAGTGGGCTTTTCTGCCCCCCCTGGGAGCAGAAACGGCAAAACAAATGACACCGATCTGCCCCCAGAGGGGGCAGAAAAGTCTTCAAACAATTTAGGGCCCCAAGGAAGCGACCCTTGCTCAAGGGGTCGCTTCCTACATAAATAATGATATCCCTGGTGTCTAGTGGGCTTTTCTGCCCCACCTGGGAGCAGAAACGGCGAAAAAAAACCACCGATCGGCCCCCAGAGGGGGCAGAAAAGTCTTATAATAATATATGGCCCCCAGGAAGCGACCCTTACCCAAGGGGTCGCTTCCAAAATAAAATAAAACACATCCCTGGTGTCTAGTGGGGCATCCCTGCTCCACGATCGCGAAGCTGTGCGCGATCGTGGAGCAGGAATGCCCTGTATTGAGACATCAGGGGAGAGGAAATACTCTTTCCTCTCCCCCGATGCCTCAATACCCTCTGAAAGGCCCCCGCCGCCCCACCGGAACACACAAGACTCACCTACTCGCTGTGGACGCCTGGAAGCAAATGGCTTCCAGGCGTCCGAGCACTTCCTGATGACGCCGGCGTGCGCTGTGCGCGCTGACGTCACCAGGAAGCGTGGGGGGGCTCGGGGGGTGGCAGCGGAAACTCTTCCGCTGCCATCCCCGTCTGTGGGGGCACGATCGATGCCCCAGGGGGGGAGCGCCAGCGCTTCCCCCAGGGGCTGTCCTCATGACGGAGCGGTTCCATCATGAGCACAGCCCAACTGATGCTCATGACGGAACCGCTCCGTCATGAGCATCGAAGGGGTTAAAGAACAACTAGAGCGCTAACAGTCTTACTTATGACAAAGTTATGGCACACCTGAAGCCATCATGATTGGAATAAAGTGGTAACATTTAAAACATTTAATTTGCAAAGGAACAAAATGAGGGGGTTCATTTTGCCATAGAAATTATGATTAGTGCTGCAGAAAGAAAACTTAGGGCACATTTTGACTTCTCAAATCCTCTTCTATTTCATTAAAAAGTTCTGACATGCAGACTGAAACATGCACTTTGAATACCAGCAGCAGACTTCCCTGGTGAACAGTAGCTTTACTACAGTGATCTAATGAGGAACTAGAGTGCTACCATTCAGAATTTATGGCAAAAGTGTCACATCTTAATGCCTTCTTGATGGAAACAAAGTAAACAAGCATTGAAAATGCAATAGGTCTCGCCCTCGTTTAAGTTAAAGCAATTCTGTTTGTAATTAGGTGGCTTTTTAGCTTTGCTTTTATTAGTGTTTTTTCAAAATTTTATGTACATAACATGCATATATGTATATGTATACTTGCATTTATATTTGTTTTTATATAGATATGCAGATTATATATATGTTTATATATGTATGTATATATATATAGACACATACATATATATAAATGCATATGCATATATGTGCATATGTGTGCGTGTAGACAGAGGTAGAGAGAGGTAGAGAGGTAGAGGTGTAGAGGTAGAGATGTAGAGGTAGAGAGGTAGAGGTAGCGAGGTAGAGGTAGAGAGATAGAGAGTAGTAGAGAGAGGTAGAGAAAGGTAGACAGGTAGAGAGTAGAGGATGAGTAATAGAGAGTAGAGAGAGAGTAGTAGAGAGAGTAACAGAGAGTGAGTAGGAGAGAGTAGTAGAGTGAGTAGTAGAGAGTGAGTAGTAGAGAATAGTAGAGAGTGAGAAGTAGAGAGTAGTAGAGAGTAGTAGAGAGTGAGTAGTAAAGGGAGTAGCAGAGAGTAGTAGACAGTGAGTAGTAGAGAGTGAGTAGTATAGAGTAGTAGAGAGTGACTAGTGGAGACTGAGTAGCAGAGAGAGAGTAGAAGAGAATGAGTAGAAGAGAATGAGTAGTAGAGTGAGTAGTAGAGAGTAGTAGAGAGAGTAGTAGAGAGTGAGTAGTAGAGAGTAGTAGAGAGTGAGTAGTATAGAGTAGTAGAGAGTAGTAGAGAGAGATTAGTAGAGAGTGAGTAGTAGAGAGTGAGTAGTAGAGAGAGAGTAGTAGAGAGTAAGTAGTAGAGAGTAGTAGAGAGTGAGTAGTAGAGAGTAGTACAGAGTGAGTAGTAGAGAGTGATTAGTAGAGAGTAGTGGAGTAGTAGAGAGTGAGTAGTAGAGAGTAGTAGAGAGTGAGTAGTAGAGTGAGTAGTAGGGAGTAGTAGAGAGTGAGTAGTAGAGTGAGTAGTAGAGAGCAAGTAGTAGAGAGTGTGTAGTAGAGAGAGAGTAGTAGAGAGTAGTAGAGAGTGAGTAGTAGAGAGTGAGTAGTAGAGAGAGTAGTAGAGAGTAGTAGAGTAGTAGAGAGTGAGTAGTAGAGAGTAGTAGAGAGTGAGTAGTAGAGAGAGAGAGTAGTAGTGAGTGAGTGGTAGAGAGTAGTAGAGTGAGTAGTAGAGAGTAGTAGAGAGTGAGTAGTAGAGAGAGTAGTAGAGGGAGTAGTTGAGAGTGAGTAGTAGAGAGTGAGCAGTAGAGAGTGAGTAGTAGAGAGTGAGTAGTAGAGAGTGAGTAGTAGAGAGTAGTAGAGTAAGTAGTAGAGAGAGAGTAGTAGAGAGAGAGTAGTAGAGAGTAGTAGAGAGTGAGTAGTAGAGTAGTAGAGAGTGAGTGGTAGAGAGTAGTAGAGAGTAGTAGAGAGTGAGTAGTAGAGAGTGAGTAGTAGAGAGTAGTAGAGTAGTAGAGAGTAGTAGAAAGTGAGTAGTAGAGAGTGAGAAGTAGAAAGTAGTAGCAAGTGAGTAGTAGAGAGTGAGTAGTTTAATTTAAAAGGAACACAATGAGGAGTTTAGTTTTGCCATAGAAATTATGATTAGTGAGGAAAAAAGTTAAATTAGGGCACATTTTGAGTGACTTCTCAAATCCTCTTCTATTTCATTAAAAAGTTCTGACATGCAGACTGAAACATGCACTTTGAATACCAGCAGCAGACTTCCCTGGTGAACAGTAGCTTTACTACAGTGATCTAATGAGGAACTAGAGTGCTACCATTCAGAATTTATGGCAAATGTGTCACATCTTAATGCCTTCTTGATGGAACCAAAGTAAACAAGCATTGAAAATGCAATAGGTCTCGCATTCGTTTAAGTTAAAGCAATTCTGTTTGTAATTAGGTGGCTTTTTAGCTTTGCTTTTATTAGTGTTTTTTCAAAACTTTATGTACATAACATGCATATATGTATATGTATGCATGCATTTATATTTGTATTTATATAGATATGCAGATTATATATATGTTTATATATGTATGTATATTATCTACTGGCGGTCGCCAGTAGATAGTTATAGTTAGGACCCTGTTTCCATAGGAAATCCGCAACATTCTATTTGGAATAACTTTGGCGCCGGTCGATGAATCCTCGCGAAATTTTCAAAATAGGTGGGGCGCTACGCTCCGCTCCTACCCTGAAAGTCTCGGGGGGATTCGTCAAGCGGGGGCTGAGAAAAAAGGGGGGTCCCAAAACGCGTTTTTCCCATGCATTTTTCCATAGGACCTTTAGACACAGCTACAGCCCGAACGGCTGAACAGAGTTACTTGAAATTTGGCAGAGAGGTAGTCCTCAGGTCAAGGAAGTGCCTTTTGTAGGTCTGGTGTAAATCTGTTCAGTAGTTCCTGAGAAAATAGCATTTAAATCAATATATATATGTGGGCGGAGCCTAACCACACATCTCATCCTGAGATCTGATTGGCTGTCAGCACTTCATCCAAGAAGTGTTGGCAGCCATCTTGGGACCAATATACATGATAGCACCTCATTAAAAAGCATTGCAGTTAATAGAAGATTTTAAGACTTTAGTTACATTATAAATCATTTGTTGATGGTACCATACTCATTTTAGGAATTGTGGTATGTTCTAAGGTGATTTCACCATGTGAAAAAGCCTTCTGCTGGGATATCATGATTGAGAGAAAAATATTTTCTCATGCTTTTACCACAGAGGTTTGGAAGGTGATCTATAAGCTAAACTGAGAGCTTATTTTCTGTAAATTCACATTATCTTTCTCAGTCATGTGAGAATGAAGTCTGACATTCTCAGTAAAACATGTACATCCAACAAGGGCAGAGACTGTCAGTTGATTCCTTTGTGTTCTACTGCAGCTTTCCAGAGTGTTCCAAAGAACTACTAGAGCGCTAACCGTCCTACTTATGATAAATGTATGGCACACCTGAAGCCATCTTGCTTGGATTAAAGTGGTAACTCTTAAAACATTTAATTTAAAAAGGAACAAAATGAGGTGGTTCATTTTTCCATAAAAAGTATGATTAGTGCTGCATAAAGAAAAATTAGGGCACATTTTGAGTGACTTCTCAAATCCTGGCATGCAGACTGAAACATGCACTTTCAATACCAGCAGCAGTTTTCCCTGGTGAGCAGTAGCTTTACTACAGTGATCTAATGAGCAAGAAGAGTGCTAACATTCTGATTTTATGGCAAATGTGTGACACATTTGAATGCCTTCTTGATGGAATCAAAGTAAAAAACTGAAAGTATTTCCTACTGAGGAGACTGCAGTAAATGAGGAAATTAGGAAACTTCATAACAAATAAGTCTCCCAAGATGGCCACCAGAGACAAAAGAGCCCAAATGTAGCCCAAATATCACCCAGATGTAGCCCAAGTATAGCCCAATGACAGAATGTCCAAGAATGTTCTTAAAAACAACTAGAGCACTTACTGTCTTCATTATGACAAAAGTATGGCACACCTGAAGCCATCTTGATTGGAATAAACTGGTAACACTTAAAACATTTAATTTAAAAAGGAACACAATGAGGGGGTTCATTTTGCCATAGAAATTATGATTAATGCTGAAGAAAGAAAATGAGGGCACATTTTGAGTGACTTCTCAAATCCTCTTCTATTTCATTAAAAAATTCTGACATGCAGACTGAAACATGCACTTTTAATACCAGGAGCAGACTTCCATGGTGAGCAGTAGTTTTACTACAGTGATCTAATGAGCAACTAGAGTGCTAACATTCAGAATTCATGGCAAATGTGTGACATATCTGAATACCTTCATGATGGAATCAAAGTAAAAAACTGAAAGCATTTCCGACTGAGGAGACTGCAGTACATGAGGAAATTAGGAAACTTCATAACAAATAAATCTCCCAAGATGGCCACCGGAGACAAAAGAGCCCAAATGTAGCCCAAAATCACCCAGATATAGCCCAAATATAGCCCAATTACAGAAGTGTGCAAAACACTTATTATTTTGTGTTTTTGCAGTGTTATATAGTGCAGACTTGTCAGGTATTGGAGTGCTTTACATGAGCATTGGTTACATCACACAAGAACAAATTCATTTTGGTTGTAGACATGGGGAGACTAAGTGATTTGACCAGAATCACAGAATGTCGAGCTGAAGCAGAAACTTCAACCTGGTTCCCCAGTTGCAAAGTCTGCAGTTCTGGAAGTAACACCACATCCTCTCCCCTAAGTGCAACATTTAATCAAGTTGTCAACTAGATAAAAAAACATAAAGATAACAAATAATTTAAAAGTGCTTTGTCGCTATTTGAAAACTCAGAAAATATGTCCTTATTTTAGTCTTTTAGAGCACTAACCATAATTTTGATGCCAATAAGACCCTCTCATATATGTAATTTCTAAAGGAATGCTCTAGGTATTACAGTTTTGATTACATCAAGATGATGTCAGGCGCTCCACACTTTTGTAATAAATATAGAATGTTAGCAATCTAGTTGTTCATTAGCATACTGTTGAGAGGCAGAGGCCAGGGGCACGGACTCTGAAAATTGAAGGCAGGTAGGAGGGTGCAAAGGCAACAATTTAACCACACTGAGCAGGCAGGAAGGGCCGTGGAAGCACAACAGACTATGGAGGGCAGTGGAAAGGGGGGCAGGGGCAACAAACCAACAATACAGGACTTGCAAGAGAGGCTGTTGGAGGGAAGATCTATTACGGGTCAAGGAAGCTAGGGGCGGTCCCCAGAGCCCCGGGAGCCACCACAGAACTGAGCAGGAGAGTGAGTCAGGGACAAAAGGGGCACCTTAATTTGAGCCGGGGTGCCTAGGAACGCTTGCTCCAAAAATGAAGAAAACAGACATATGAGACATGGAATTGGAGGCAGAATACAATGGCAGTTTAATGAGAAGATGCAACTTCAAAGAAACCGCAGAATAGAGACCTAAAGTACAAAATACAGAATCCAGATAATCATACAGCTGTCATGATATTCTCTGTATCTCAATTAATGGACTGACAGAGAGAGAGAGAAAACACATCTATAAATGCATCATGAGAAACAAGTTACACCAAGGAAAATGTTACCTAGGGACACTCACATTTACTCTTAGAGCAAGCATTCCTGCAATTACAATACAACATCTTTTAAATGCAAAAGTAAAGAGAACAATGGTTAAACATAACATGACATTTCATATAGGTAAAATAGAATAAGATACTTCAAGCAAAGCCGAGCAAGACATTTTAAGCAAAGGAAGACAAGAGCTCCCAGTTCTTGGGGAAAACCTGCACAGCCTGTTAACCTACATACAGACGGCGAGGTTGTCCGTCGATATCTGTGGGTGCTCCCTTTTTATATCATTTTGTGGGCTCCTTTGCACGCTACATCTACCTACGTATGCTACCCAAAAGCTTCGTCTGCAGATTTTACCAGACATTTCGTCATTTACCCACTTAATGCTGACAATGGACTGGGTGAAAAGGTCAGTCTCTCAGGCCAATCGCTTATCGTAAGTTCCATAGAGCAAGCAGAAAATAATGGGTATTGTACAGGAATTCAATATATTCATGTATAAAATCTCCTCAGTTCTCCTAACTTGACGCTCTGCGGTTGCCACTTCCTTAAAAGCGGGAAACCTGCCCAGGAAGCAAGTACCAGTCCAGGATGCAGCCTACTGTATGTCGACAGCTTCAGGGGGATGTTGAACTTTGATACCGAGCACGGAGCACTCGGGTAGGGTGGGGGCTACTAGTTTGGATCAGAAGGCCTCGCAGACCTGCCTTCAGACTGCTATACACTAAAATTGCAGAGCTATGGTCAATTTAACAAAGAGGCCTACATATTGAACAGAAGGGCCTACACAGGGGTTTTATGCTGGCTGAGTGGTAAGGATGTCTCAGGATAATTATATAGCAACACAGGACCCGCTGGTCAATTTAATACGGCCTACAAATGCGGCTGGCAGGGCAAGGACAAGGGTCTCATACTTCAGGTGTGGACAGAATGGGCCAGGGGCCCCCTGTGATACAAAATCTACCCTCCTTCAAGGCTGTGGCAATGTAATAGACCATTGTGGGCAGAAGGAAGAGGCAATGGTAGTACAACCATACATGCCAACAGACCCGATTCAGCCAGGAAACGTCCAATGTTTTTAAGCTCAAATGGGCTTTATTTGATCTGTCTCCTGTCTACAATATCCTCTTTTCAATGTAACTCAAAGGGGAAAATCAATACCCCAGTTTTTTTTCAAAATCTCCCTCTTACCAAGTTCAAAATGTTCGCAAGTATGGTACATTGGATCATGGAAGGAAATGGGATAGGGACATGGACTTGGATAACAGAGGACAGGAGAGACATGGAGAGGTGCACCAAACTGACCCTGCAGGGCAGGCATCAGGGTTTGCAGCAGCACAATACACCACACAGGGCATGCAGGACGGGAGTGCAGCACAACAATCCATAGAAAGCAAGAGGGAGGGGACAGGACCATGCACATGGACAACAGAGAACAGAGGGGCAAGAGGCAATGGTAGCTAGCTGACCATAATGGACAGACAGGAGAGAAGGCTGCAGCATAACAGACCATAAAGGGCAGGAGGGACGGATCAGGGGCATTACAATGGAACAGACAAGCCAGGAGGGAGGGAGTAGGGGTCTGCACATGTAAACAGAGGGCTGGGGGCAAGGGGGCAGGGCAGGAGCAGCAAGATGGCCATGGAGGTCAGGCAGGATGGGCACTAGAAGCAAGACACAACATGAAGAGCAACAGTGAGACTGTGATGGCATACACACAGACCATGGAGGGAAGGTGGGAGGGGGTCAGGGGCAGCTAACTGACCACACAGGGAGTGTGGGAGGGGCCATGGCAGCACAGAAGACCATGCATGGCAAGTGGGAGGGTTAGTGGCAGCACAATGGCTATGATGGGCAAAAGGAGGGTGCAGGGGCATGCACAAAGGACGATGGAGGATAGAAGGGAGGGTCAGGACCTGTGCACAGACAAGAAAGTTCAGGGGAAGGGGCCTCACAGCAGACCACACGGGGCAGGCAGGAGGAGCAGTTGCAGCACAACAGACCAGGGAGGGCAGAAGGGTGTGGCAGTACAATGGACCATGTAGGACAGGAGGAAGAGGATAGAGGCATGGCATGTGGACAGGCAGGGTGGAGGTGGCAGGGACAGGTTACAGTCATCTGACAATGCTAGGCAGGTGAGAGGGGAGTGGCAGCTCAACAGAACACTCAGAGTAGATAGGAGTGGCAGGTCCATGGGACATGGTGGGCAAAAAGGATGGAGCAGGGGCATGCACAAAGACATCGGAGGGCAGGGGGAAAGAGAATAGGGGCAGCAAGCTAAGCACAGAGTTTAAGCAGGAGGTCAATGATGGGGCATAGAATTGGGCAATGGAGGGCAGGAGGAGTGGACTGGTACATCATACTAAATTGAGGGCAGTGGCAGCACATCAGACCATGCATGGCAGGAGGGAGGAGGCTAGTCCATGGATTCACACAACAGAGGATAGGGAGGAGGGGGATGGGGCAGCAAGCTAACTGTTCAGAGAAGGCGGGTATTAGAAACTTTATTGTTTTTAAAACATTTTGTCTGTGCAAACTACTTAAAATATGAACAAGTATGCAGCATAATCTCACTTTTATTCAGGAAGAAGAAGACGTTAGTGACTGTGACTCCGGGCTCACTTGGCAAAAACACCCCCTGACCCTCCACCCCCTATCGCAAAATGTAATGCCCGTGAAAAGGGTAGGTGAACACAGTGTTATATAGAACATAGTCCTGAGAGCACGATTGAAAATGAAAACTAGATATAGTGTATGGTATAAACTATGCACCAAAAAGTGTGATATAAGATGAACCAGGCGTGTAATATAATATGCAATACATTGTGCGCAATGACAGATTCATTGGAGAGCGCGAGATAGCACAGGCACTAGCGTGTGCTATGCGATATGCGCCTTGGAGTGTAATATGCACAGGGCAGTGTTGTGTACCCTAACTAGTCTCTAAAGTTGTAATATAAAATATGTGCAGGGGAGTGTAACGTTGCATATGCACTGTGACAAAGATATGGATCCCAAATTGTAATATGTATGGCATAGCACTGTGCGTTATAACATAGGCATCGAGGAAGGCACGTTAGATGGGGCAATATAACCCGTGCGAAGACAAGTGTGGCATGACATTTTCACGGGGTGGTGTTACAGTGCACATGGGCTACAGAGTGTCATAGCATATGCACTAGCTAGTGGAATACAATACAGAGGTGTGTGGCACTCGGCAGGCAATGGTGGGTGTAACACAGCATTGGGCTCTGTCAGGAGCGCGCTGTGACTCGCAAGTGATGTTCGTCCCCTTTCCAGAGAGTAAAATAAAAAGTATTACACATCCGGCAGTGGATGTGTGTTTTATTAACTGTGAGGGGGGTTTCTTGCATAGTTTTGGTCGAATTTTTGTCGAATCCCCTTTGAATGGCTTGGTGTGCATGTGTATTAAATGTGCCCGTCAATAGCTACCCATGTTTGTATAAATAAACGACAAGGGTGTCTACCGGGATTAGGCACGGTAGAGCATCAGACATGTCAGAGCTTCACTAGTGGTGTAAATACATTCCACGTGGATTAATTGCATGCATGGTCGCCTTTTAATGAATATCACGCAAATCGTCATGGTGATAGGTACGTACGGTTTGTCCAGCATGTCCTAGGTGTGTCTATAAATATATATTTTTTAAAAATAATAAAAAACAGTGGCCGGCCCTGGGGATTGGGGTCAAAAAAATATAATTAGGAGACAGGCCCTGGGGGATGGGGTCATCAGGGCCAATAAATTAGAATAAGAAGGGGAACCACACAGCCCCCCTTCTTAAAAAAATAAAATAAATAAAAGACTGGCATCGTGCCGGAGGCCATGCCCCCTCCATGCAGCACTCTGCAAACGCGCCCCCAACAGGCATCTCCAGTATGCGCCAGGGAGCTGCCCTGCAGACAGGTGTTCTGAGGCCAAGCCCCTTTTTACACCTCTCTGCAACGCAGCTCTGTGGCGCTTACTGGAGGTACCTAGTGGTCTAGTGTGACCCTAGGGACCCTTAGGATTCAAGGGGACTTAATCTCTCAACTTAGAACAGCCACAGGGCGCGTTTACACAGTGGTGAAGGGAGGGGACGGGGCCTGAGGTGACGTGTGCAAACACGCACCATGGCACGTTTTAAATTGGGGATATAATTTCCCTTCAATACTGAGGGCCCCTGGGGGCTAACTAGCCCACCAAGTGCTTCCAGTAAGCGCCACTGAGCTGCATTGCAGAGAGGTGGTCCAGGCCGTGCCACTTTTTACACCTCTCTGCAACGCAGCTCTGTGGCACTTACTGGAGGTACCTAGTGGGCTAGTTGGACCCTAGGGACCCTCAGGACTCAAATGAACTTAATCTCCCAACTAAAAACGGACACAGGGCGTGTTTACACAATGGTGAAAGGAGGGGACGGGGCCAGAGTTAACGTGTGCAAAAACGCCCTGTGGCCTGTTTTAAGAGGTAGTTTTAATCCCCATGCCCTATTATATACTAGGGGCTTATAGAGGAGGTAAGGCTAATCACAGGGGGACCCCAACGCATAATGTTCCCTAGTGTATGTAGGTGTTTTCACTGTATTCTAAGTGTCTTTTAACATAGCACTGGCTCTAGGACTGGTTAGTCAGACTCAGTTACCACCAGTATCCGTCTGAAAAAGTTGAGGGTACAGGATGATTTTGCAACAAGGCTTCTTTCTGCTCTTCTTTTTGTTCTTTCTGCACGTTATCCTTCTTCCTGCACTTATCTTCGTATTTGAGGACTTCTGTTGCTTCTTTCTGCACTTCTTTTGTTTCTTTCTGTGCATTTTTTCTTCTTTCTTCACATGTATTATCTCTGTAGGCATAGTTAGAAATTAGCATTTAAAAAACCTTTGAAATTAACAGAAAAAACCATAGGTTTCAGGCACGTTATAGTTAGGAATTAGCATTTAAAAAACCTCAGAAATTCACTGAAAAAACCATAGGTTTCAGGGGTGTTATAGTTAGCTGGACTTTTCACTTGTACAAAACCATTGAAATTCCCCCGTTATAGTTAGTTCAGCTAACTATAACTCGCGCGCCCGCAATGCACTGCTGATGACGTCACATATTACATCACTCATGACATGGTCAGTGACATCACTCATGACATCACTGATGACATCTCAAATGACATCACTGATGACATCACTGATGACATCATCCTTGTGATAGAGTGGCAGACCTCCTCTCACCCTAATATAACCTTTGATACACACATTCAAAAATAGAGACTAAAATTTTCAAAACAATGGACATACCAATACCAGTTACAACAACCTCTTCAGTAATTCTAAGATCCACATACACATCCACTCATTCACCAACAGTCCAATACAGTCACTCATACATGTACTCACTCATCATATGTACTCATACACCTATACATCCTGTTACACAATGCCACTCATCCATAGTTACTCACACACATAGTCACTCATGCTAATAAAGAATCAAACATACATTTACTTGCATATACAGTTATTCACACACCACCACACTTACTTCTACGGAAACTTACACATACTTAGTCTTTTAAACAATCACTTATAGAAACACATACTTATTCATACAGGAACTCTTTCAATCTCTCACTCTCACATATACTCACATATATACACCAATAGTCACATATACTAGTTTAAAACATATGTAGTTACTCATAAAGACACTATTGAGACAGTCATTCACTCACTAACACACCCATACACACACTCATCCACCCATACAGTCCTGCACACATACTGTGTTCAACACATACAAACAGTGAGTCACTCATTCATGCACCTATGCACTACGTAATACCCCCACCGAACCATGCAGACACTCAGACTGATACTCAAAAAACCAACTAATAACCTATATAGACACCCATGTAGCTACTCACCAACCCATGCAGCCACTTATACACAAAGTGAGAGACTGATACAGATATTTACGTATTTAAACATTACTCACTAAGCCATGTATTCACTATGATACACTTAATCAGTCAGTTACACAATCAATTTTTCAAAAACAAATCATCCATTTAGACACTTATATACCCATTTATTCTTCCATCGACCTTGAGATATACATATATAAAACATATTTAATTTTCAGAATAACACACATTCACTGGATGATGTCATCAGTGATGTCATCAGTGATGTCATTTGAGATGTCATCAGTGATGTCATGAGTGATGTCACTGACCATGTCATGAGTGATGTAATATGTGACGTCATCAGCAGTGCATTGCGGGCGCGCGAGTTATAGTTAGCTGAACTAACTATAACGGGGGAATTTCAATGGTTTTGTACAAGTGAAAAGTCCAGCTAACTATAACACCCCTGAAACCTATGGTTTTTTCAGTGAATATATATATATATATATATATATATATATATATAAAATTCACTTAAAAAAACGTAGATTTCACACATGTTATAGTTAGCTGTACATTTCACTCGTACAAAACCAATGAAATTCCACGTTATAGTTAGATCAGGTAACTATAACTTGCGCGCCCACAATAAACTGCTGATGACGTCACATAGTACATCACTCATGACATGGTCAGTGACATCACTCATGACATCAATGATGACATCTGAAATTACACATTGTGGATTGCGGTCGCGCAAGTTATAGTTACCTGATCTAACTATAACGTGGAATTTCATTGGTTTTTTACGAGTGAAATGTACAGCTAACTATAACATGTGTGAAACCTATGGTTTTTTAAGTGAATATATATATATATACTCACATACATATATATAAATGCATACGCATATATGTGCATATGTGTGCGTGTAGACAGAGGTAGAGAGATTTAGAGAGGTAGAGGTGTAGAGGTAGAGATGTAGAGGTCGAGAGGTAGAGGTAGAGAGGTAGAGGTAGAGAGATAGAGAGTAGTAGAGAGAGGTAGAGAAAGGTAGAGAGGTAGAGAGTAGAGGATGAGTAATAGAGAGTAGAGAGTAGAGAGAGAGTAGTAGAGAGAGAAACAGAGAGTGAGTAGGAGAGAGTAGTAGAGTGAGTAGTAGAGAGTGAGTAGTAGAGAGTAGTAGAGAGTGAGAAGTAGAGAGTAGTAGAGAGTAGTAGAGAGTGAGTAGTAAAGGGAGTAGTAGAGAGTACTAGAGAGTGAGTAGTAGAGAGTGGTAGAGAGTGAGTAGTATAGAGTAGTAGAGAGTGACTAGTGGAGACTGAGTAGCAGAGAGAGAGTAGAAGAGAATGAGTAGTAGAGAATGAGTAGTAGAGTGAGTAGTAGAGAGTAGTAGAGAGAGTAGTAGAGAGTGAGTAGTAGAGAGTAGTAGAGAGTGAGTAGTATAGAGTAGTAGAGAGAGAGTAGTAGAGAGTGAGTAGTAGAGAGTGAGTAGTAGAGAGTGAGTAGTAGAGAGAGAGTAGTAGAGAGTAAGTAGTAGAGAGTAGTAGAGAGTGAGTAGTAGAGAGTAGTACAGAGTGAGTAGTAGAGAGTGATTAGTAGAGAGTAGTGGAGTAGTAGAGAGTGAATAGTAGAGAGTAGTAGAGAGTGAGTAGTAGAGTGAGTAGTAGGGAGTAGTAGAGAGTGAGTAGTAGAGTGAGTAGTAGAGAGCAAGTAGTAGAGAGTGTGTAGTAGAGAGAGAGTAGTAGAGAGTAGTAGAGAGTGAGTAGTAGAGAGTGAGTAGTAGAGAGAGTAGTAGAGAGTAGTAGAGTAGTAGAGAGTGAGTAGTAGAGAGTAGTAGAGAGTGAGTAGTAGAGAGAGAGAGTAGTAGAGAGTGAGTGGTAGAGAGTAGTAGAGTGTGAGTAGTAGAGAGAGTAGTAGAGTGAGTAGTTGAGAGTGAGTAGTAGAGAGTGAGTAGTAGAGAGTAGTAGAGATTGAGTAGTAGAGAGTGAGTAGTAGAGAGTAGTAGAGTGAGTAGTAGAGAGAGAGTAGTAGAGAGAGAGTAGTAGAGAGTAGTAGAGAGTGAGTAGTAGAGTAGTAGCGAGTGAGTGGTAGAGAGTAGTAGAGAGTAGTAGAGAGTGAGTAGTAGATAGTGAGTAGTAGAGAGTGAGTAGTAGATAGTGAGTAGTAGAGAGTTGTAGAGTAGTAGAGAGTAGTAGAAAGTGAGTAGTAGAGATTGAGAAGTAGAAAGTAGTAGCGAGTGAGTAGTAGAGAGTGGGTAGTTTAATTTAAAAGGAACACAATGAGGAGTTTAATTTTGCCATAGAAATTATGATTAGTGAGGAAAAAAGTTAAATTAGGGCACATTTTGAGTGACTTCTCAAATCCTCTTCTATTTCATTAAAAAATTCTGACATGCAGACTGAAACATGCACTTTCAATACAAGCAACAGACTTCCCTGGTGAGCAGTAGCTTTACTACAGTGATCTAATGAGCAACTAGAGTGCTACCATTCAGAATTTATGGAAAATGTGTGACACATCTGAATGCCTTCTTGATGCATTGAAAATGCAATAGGTCTCGCCCTCGTTTAAGTTAAAGCAATTCTGTTTGTAATTAGGTGGCTTTTTAGCTTTGCTTGTATTAGAGTTTTTCAAACTTTCATGTACATACCATGCATATGTATGCATATATGTATATGTATATGTTTGCATGAATTTATATTTATATAGATTATATTTATATGTTTATATATGTATATATATATATACACATACATATATATAAATGCATATATATGCATATATATATGTGCATATGTGTGCATGTACAGAGAGGTAGAGAGGTAGAGGTGTATAGGTAGAGGTGTAGAGAGGTAGAGGTAGAGAGGTAGAGAGTAGTAGAGAGAGAGGTAGAGAGGTAGAGAGTAGAGAGCGAGTAATAGAGAGTAGAGAGTGAGTAGTAGAGAGTAGTAGAGAAAGTATCAGAGAGTGAGTAGTAGAGAGTAGTAGAGTGAGTAGTAGAGAGTGAGTAGTAGAGAGTGAGTATTAGAGAGTGAGTAGTAGAGAGTAGTAGAGAGTGAGTAGTAGAGTGAGTAGAAGAAAGTAGTAGAGAGTAGTAGAGAGAGAGTAGTAGAGAGTGAGTAGTAGAGAGTGAGTAGTAGATAGTAGTAGAGAGTGAGTAGCAGAGTGAGTAGTAGAGAGTAGTAGAGAGAGAGTAGAAGAGAGTGAGTAGTAGAGAGTAGTAGAGAGTGAGTAGTAGAGAGTGGTATAGAGAGTAGTAGAGAGTGAGTAGTAGAGAGTAGTAGAGAGTGAGTAGTAGAGAGTGAGTAGTAGAGAGAGAGTAGTAGAGAGTAGTAGAGTAGTAGAGCGTGAGTAGTAGAGAGTGAGTAGTAGAGAGTAGTGGAGTAGTAGAGAGTGAGTAGTAGAGAGTGAGTAGTAGAGAGAGAGTAGTAGAGAGTGAGAGGTAGAGAAAGTAGTAGAGTAGTAGAGAGTGAGTAGTAGAGTGAGTAGTAGAGAGTAGTTGAGAGCGAGTAGTAGAGAATGAGTAGTGGAGAGTGAGCAGTAGAGAGTAGTAGAGAGTGAGTAGTAGAGAGTGAGTAGTACAGAGTGAGTAGTAGAGAGTAGTACAGAGTGAGTAGTAGAGAGTAGTAGAGTGAGTAGTAGAGAGTGAGTAGTAGAGAGAGAGTAGTAGAGAGTGAGTAGTAGAGTAGTAGAGAGTGAGTGGTAGAGAGTAGGAGAGAGTAGTAGAGTGAGTAGTAGAGAATAGTAGAGAGTGAGTAGTAGAGCGAGTAGTAGAGAGTAGTAGAGTAGTAGAGAGTGAGTAGTAGAGAGTGAGTAGCAGAGAGAGTAGTAGAGAGTAGTAGAGAGTGAGTAGTAGAGAGTGAGTAGTAGAGAGTGAGTAGTAGAGAGTAGTAGAGAGCGAGTAGTAGAGAGTGAGTAGTGGAGAGTGAGTAGCAGAGAGCGAGTAGTAGAGAGTGAGTAGTAGAGAGTGAATAGTAGAGAGTGAGTAGTAGAGAGAGAGTAGTAGAGAGTGAGTAGTAGAGAGTAGTAGAGTGAGTAGTAGAGAGTGAGTAGTAGAGAGTAGTAGAGAGAGAGTAGTAGAGAGTGAGTAGTAGAGAGAGAGTAGTAGAGTAGTAGAGAGTGAGTCCTAGAGAGCAGCAGAGAGTAGTAGAGTGAGTAGTAGAGAGTAGTAGAAAGTGAGTAGTAGTAGAGAGTAGTAGAGAGAGAGAGTAGTAGAGAGTGTAGTAGAGAGTGAGTAGTAGAGAGTAGTAGCGAGTGAGTAGTAGAGAGTAGTAGAGAGTGAGTAGTAGAGTTGTAGAGAGTGAGTGGTAGAGAGTAGTAGAAAGTAGTAGAGTGAGTAGTAGAGAGTGAGTAGTAGAGAGTGAATAGTAGAGAGTAGTAGAGAGTGAGTAGTAGAGAGTAGTAGAGCATGAGTAGTAGAGAGTGAGTAGTAGAGAGTGAGTAGTAGAGAGTAGTAGCGAGTGAGTAGTAGAGAGTGAGTAGTAGAGTAGTAGAGAGTGAGTAGTTGAGAGTGAGTAGTAGAGAGTGAGTAGTAGAGAGTAGTAGAGTAGTAGAGAGAGAGAGTAGTAGAGAGTGAGTAGTAGAGAGTGAGTAGTAGAGAGTGAGTAGTAGAGAGAGAGTAGTAGAGAGTCAGTAGTAGAGTAGTAGAGAGTAGTCAGTCAGTGTCAGTCAGTGTCAGTCAATGTCAGTCAGTCAGTGTCAGTCAGTCTGTCAGTGTCAGTCAATCAGTGTCAGTCAGTGTCAGTCAATCAGTGTCAGTCAGTCAGTGTCAGTCAATCAGTGTCAGTCAGTCAATCAGTGTCAGTCAGTGTCAATCAGTGTCAGTCAGTGTCAGTCAGTCAGTGTCAGTCAGTCAGTGTCAGCTAGAGCAGCTCTTCTGACCTGGTTCTCTGACTCTAAAGCAGCTCTGCTGACCTGGTTCTCTCTCTCTAAAGCAGCTCTGCTGACCTGGTTTCTCTGGCTCTACAGCAGGTCTGCTGACCTGGTCCTCTGGCTCTAGAGCAGCTCTGCTGACCTACTTCTTATGCTACAGAGCAGCTCTGCTGATCTAGTTCTCTGGCTCTACAACAGCTCTGCAGACCTGGTTCTCTGGCTCTAAAGCAGCTCCGTTGACCCAGTTCTATGGCTCTGAAGCAGTTCTGCTGACATGGTTCTCTGGCTCTATAGAAGCTCTGCTGACCTGGTTCTCTTCCTCTAAAGCAGCTCTACTGACCTGGTTTCTCTAGCTCTGCAGCAGCTCTACTGACCTGGTTCTCTGGCTCTAGAGCAGCTCTGTTGACCTGGTTCTTAGGCTCTAGAGCAGCTCTACTGACATGGTTCTCTGGCTTTAAAGCAGCTCTGCTGACCTGGTTCTATGGCTCTAAAGCAGCTCTGCTGATTTGGTTCTCTGGCTCTAGAGTAGTTCTGCTGACCTGGTTCTCTGGCTCTAAAGCAGCTCTGCTAACCTGGTTCTCTGGCTCTAAAGCAGCTCTGCTGGCCTGGTTCTCTGGCTCTAAAGCAGCTCTGCTGACCTGGTTCTCTCCCTCTAAAGCAGCTCTGCTGACCTGGTTTCTCTGGCTCTACAGCAGCTCTGCTGACCTGTTTCTCTGACTCTAGAGCAGCTCTGCTGACCTAGTTCTTAGGCTCTAGAGCAGCTCTGCTGACCTGGTTCTCTGGCTCTACAGCAGCTCTGCTGACCTGGTTTTCTGCACTCACGACGCACGCACCCGTCTTAGCGAAAATATATTTAAAAATAATATAAGTTTCTTATAAGTACAAATATATTATTTTGATGAATATCTTACATAATCTCTTGCCTTAATATGTATATTAAAGACACATACATATCATTTTGGAACATACATTTTTTTTGCGGGAGTCGCGCACCCAGCGTGCCCCAGCATGTATATAATGTCACGCGGGACCCGCAAGCACGCAAACATCTCGTACCGTAATTCGCATGTGTTGCGAATGCGCGGGAGCAGGAGTCGCAGACTGGTCGCATACCAATCGCGCATATCACGTGATATTAAATGTATATGATGTAACTGAAAAACACGCAGCCGTCGCACACCATACGCGGATCCTTCATGACTTTTCTAAAATGGCGGCTAGAATGCGCGCACCCACCGTGATGTGTACAGTTTGAGTGCGCGACTGCGAAAATTTAAAAAAAATTTTGGGAAAGAAAATGATATAAATATATTAAAATAAAAAATGAAAACAATAAAATTAATCAATATTTCAGTTTTAATTAAAAAATGTTTTTTTTGCAATTTTCAGAAAAATATATGTTATTTAATGAATACAATATTTATAAATAAACAGTTGAAAAACTGTAGAAAATCAGTACAAAAAAATAGATATAACTACTACCACACTTAAAAGTTAGCATTTAAAAAACCTTTGAAATTCACTGAAAAAAAACATAGGTTTCAGAGACGTTATAGTTAGAAATTAGCATTTAAAAAACCTTAGAAATTCACAGAACAAGCCATAGGTTTCAGGGGTGTTATAGTTAGCTGCCCATTTCACTCGTACAAAACCATAGAAATTCCTCCAATATAGTTAGTTCAGCTAACTATACCTCACGTGCCCGCAATGCACTGATGATGACGTCACATATTACATCACTCATGACATGGTCAGTGACATCACTCATGACATCACTGATGACATCTCAAATGACATCACTGATGACATTACTGATGACATCATCCAGTTAATGTGTGTTCTTCTGAAAATTAAATATGTTTTATATATGTATATCTCAAGGTCGATGGAAGAATAAATGGGTATATAAGTGTCTAAATGGATGATTTTGGTTTTGCAAAATTGATTGTATAACTAACTGAGTAAGTGTATCTTAGTGAATACATGGGTTAGTGAGCAATGTTTAAATATGTAAATATCTGTATCAGTCTCTCACTTTGTGTATAAGTGGCTGCATGGGTTGGTGAGTAGCTATATGAGTGTCTATATGGGTAATTAGTTGGTATTTTGAGTATCAGTATGAGTATGAGTGTCTGTATGGTTCGGTGGGGTGTATTACTTAGTGCATAGATGCATGAATGAATGACACACTGTTTGTATGTGTTGAAGACAGCATGTGTGCAGGACTGTAGGGGTGGATGAGTGTGTTTATGGGTGTGTTGGTGAGTGAATGACTGTCTCAATAGTGTCTTTATGAGTAACTACATATGTTTTAAACTAGTATATGTGACTATTGGTGTATATAAGTGAGTATATGTGAGAGTGAGAGATTGGAAGAGTTCCTGTATAAATAAGTATGTGTTTCTATAAGTGATTGTTGAAGAGAGTAAGTGTGTGTAAGTTTCTGTAGAAGTAAGTGTGGTGGTGTGTGTATAACTGTATATGGAAGTGAATGGATGTTTGATACTGTGTTTGCATGTGTGACTATGTGTGTGAGTAACTCTATGGATGAGTGGCGGTGTGTAACAGTATGTATAGGTGTATGAGTACATATGATGAGTGAATACATGTATGAGTGACTGTATAGGACTGATGGTGAATGAGTGGATGTGTGTGTAGATCTTGGAATTACTGAAAGGGTATGTTGTAACTGGTATTGGTATGTCCATTGTTTTGAAAATTTTAGTTTGTATTTTTGAGCGTGTGTATCAAAGGTTATATTAGGGTGAGAGGAGGTCTGCCACTCTATCACAAGGATGATGTCATCAGTGATGTCATCAGTGATGTCATTTGAGATGTCATCAGTGATGTCATGAGTGATGTCACTGACCATGTCATGAGTGATGTAATATGTGACATCATCAGCAGTGCATTACAGGCGCGCAAGTTATAGTTAGCTGAACTAACTAGAACAGTGGAATTTCAATGGTTTTGTACAAGTGAAATGTGCAGCTAACTATAACACCCCTGAAACCAAAGGGTTTTTTCTGTGAATTTCAAAGGTTTTTTAAATGCTAATTCCTAACTGTAACGTGCCTGAAACCTATGGTTTTTTCAGTGAATTTCAAAGGTTTTGTAAATGACAATTTTTAAAAGTATTAATTTTTTTAAACTATTTATTTTTAGATATTTTATTTTTTAAATGACATTATAATTACATTATATATTACATTGCAAAATATACTTTCTCAGAATGAATTACTTTAGTTAAATACTTTTCAAATAGGCAATAGGCTTTTTGAATGCAATAGTTACAGTTTGTTGTAATAGGCAACACAATTTCAAACACAATGCAACATTGATTTCAATGGGAATTTCTAGTTAAATGCAATTAGTTACTTTATGGATTACTTTTCTAACCACAGGACTGGATCCTAGATTCAGTCCTGGGACATCTCCTGTAAACAGTTGAGTAAAAGCGTTTTGGTTACAGTAGTGATTTTTAAGGAATATTATTGTATTTTAAAAGTTGACACTTAGAAATCTTTTCACATAGAATCACCAATGTTATCCTATGGGAGGAAATTCACTTAGCAGGTAAGTAGTGTTATCGTTACTTTTTCTTACTCAGTGGTGAATCCTGGATCCAGCACTGGTGCATCTCCTCGAAACAGGTGAAAGAATGTATTTAAGTCATACAGGCGTTTTCTAAGGAATATTTGTAGTTTGTGAAAATCGACAGAAACTTTTCTGGTGAAAACCAGACAATGGATTCCTATGGAAGGAAATCCAAGTTACTGGTAAGTACAGTTAGAATTACTTTTCAGGGTCAGTGCTGGGCTAAAAGATGCAGCACTGGGTTCTCTCCTGATAACAGGTGAGTAAATCGGAATTTGTTGTTCGGATGATTTTAGGTGAATATTTTAAATTTCCAAAACTCCACACTTAGAAGAATTTCCAAATGAAACCAGTCAATGTTAGCCTATGGAAGGAAATTCAAGTTACTGGTAAGTACGGTTAGAAATACTTTTCAAGATCAGTACTGGGCTCAAAGATGCAGCACTGAGGTCTCGCCTGATAACAGGTGAGTAAATCGGAATTCGTAGTTCGACTGATTTTAGAGGAATAGTTATAGGTATCAAAAATCGACACAGAAGCTTTTTCAGCAAAAAGCAGGCAATGATATCCTATGGAAGGAAATTCAAGTTACTGCCAAGTACGGTTAGAATTACTTGTCAGGATCAGTACTGGGCTCAAAAATGCAGCACTGATGTCTCTCCTGATAACAGGTGAGTAAATCGGAATTTGTAGTTCGGGTGATTTTAGAGGAATATTTTAAAGTTCCAAAACTCCACACTTAGAAGAATTTCCAAGTGAAACAAATCAATGTTAGCCTATGGAAGGAAATTCAAGTTACTGGTAAGTACATTTAGAATTACGTTTCAGGATCAGTACTGGGCTCAAAGATGCAGCACTGAGGTCTCTCCTGATAACAGGTGAGTAAATCGGAATTCGTAGTTCGGCTGATTTTACTTCGGTCCAGTATATATAGAGCCACTTTCCTACACCATCCCCTCCCTTCACCCCTGTGCATACACGCCCTGTGGCACGTTTTAAGTTGGGGAAATTATTCCCCTTCAATCCTGAGGGTCCCTAGAGTCCAATTAGCCCAGTAGGTACATCCAGTAAGCGCCACAGAGCTGCGTAGCAGAGAGATGTAAAAAGGGGCACAGCCTGCACCACCTCTCTGCAACGCAGCACAGTGGTGCTTCCTGGTAGCACCTAGTGGGCTACTTGGCCCCCATGTTCCCTCAGGATTGAAGGGGAATTTTTTCCCCACCTTAAAACGTGCCACATGGCGTGTTTGCACACATCACCTCAGGCCCCGTCCCCTCTCTTCACCACTGTGTAAACGCCCCCTGTGGACGTTCTAAGTTGAGAGATTAAGTCCTCTTGAATCCTAGGGGTCCCTAGGGACAAACTAGTCCACTAGGTACCTCCAATAAATGCCACAGAGCTGCGTTGCAGAGAGGTGTAAAAAGGGGCATGGCCTCTGAACACCTATCTGCAACGCAGCTCCCTGGTGCATACTGGAGATACCTGTTGGGCTATTTGGCCCTCAGGGCCCCTCAGTATTGAAAGAGAATTAATTCCCCAACTTAAAACGCGCCACAGGACGTGTTTGCATATTGGTGAAGGAAGGGGGCATGGCCTGAGGTGACATGTCTGCAAACACACCCTGTGGCGCGTTTTAAGTTAGAAAATTAATTCCTCCTCAATCCTGTGGGTCCCTGGGGACCAACTAGGCCACCAGGTACCTCCAGTATGTGCCAGGGGGCTGCGTTGCAGAGAGGTGTTCAGAGGCCACTCCCCTTTTTACAACACTCTGCAACGCAGCTCTGTGGCGCTTACTGGAGGTACCTGGTGGGCTAGTTGGCCCCCAGGGACCCTCAGAATTGACAAGGAATTAATTCCCCAACTTAAACCGCGCCACAGGATGTGTTTGCACATATGTGAACTCAGGCCCCGCCCCCTCCTTTCCCCACTGTGCAAACGCGCCCCGTGGCGCGTTTTCAGTTGGGGGATTAACTCCCCTTGAATACTGAGGTGGCGGTCCCCAGGGCATGTGGGGGGCTTGAGCCCCCCCACACAGGATATTTATTTATTTAAAAAAATCCCCGGGGGGGTGGTGGTCCCTGGGGCTGCAGTAGGGCTGTGTGCCGCCCCCGCAATGTTAATAAAGTTGAGCCTGGGGGGTGGTGGTCCCCGGGGCTTGAGGGGGCCTTAGAGGCCCCCCACATTACACTATTAAGCCCTGGGAGTGGCGGTCCCCGGGGCTGCGGGGGGGCTTTGTGCCCCCCTGCTATTATTCATACTTTGGCCCGGGGGTGGCGGTCCCCGGGGCAGTGTGGGGGGGTTGGGCCCCCCCACACTTTATTAATAACATGCCCCCAGGATTTGTACCCCCGGGGGCTAATTAGCATTGAAGCGCACTAGGTGTGTGACTAACTCTATGGATGAGTGGTAGAGTGTGACTATGTATAGCTGTATCAGTACATATTATAGTACTGTATTGATGAGTATCTGTATGTGTAAGACACTGGATATGTGTATCAACCTAGGAAATAGTCGGTGCTATGTAGTATCTGGCATTCTTTTGTGTATGGTTTCAAAAATAGTAGTCTGTATTTTAGAGTGCGTGTAACTATAACTGGCAAATTTCTCTTGTTCTTGGTGAACTGTCAAACTAACTATAACGTCCCTTAAACCTATGTTTTTTTCAGTGAAATTCTAAGGTTTTTTAAATGCTAATTCCTAACTATAACATCTGTAAAACCTATGGTTTTTTCAGTGAATATATTTATATATATAAAGAAAGAGAGAGAGAGAGACAAACACTGTTTGGTTGAAACGCGTCAGCTGTGAATAAAAATACATCTTGGCCTAACCTGGAGTGCGGGTTTTCTTTTCAGCACGGTGGGGCGAGCTGGGAATTTCAGAATACGTATGCATATATATAAAAATGGATGAATGAGGGTTTACTCTCACATAATGAATAGAGATTCTTAAATAATGATAACCCCAGAACTCCAGTACTATATCTGATACCAAGAATTACCAAACTGCCCAAGTTCCACCAGGGGATCCAATAATCTCAGCAAAGCGAAGTTCAATCGAAAATACATCAAATTACATTGATTTCATTCTACAAAAATATATGAAGAATATCTACACGAGCATCTTGCATTCAGATGGGTTAAGAGCAATGCATCATTTTCTCCAAGAGAGGCCAGTCACCTTGTACAAACGTACTGAGATGCTAATGACCATGGTAAAAAGGTGTCTGGAGGGCAACCTTTTCTTATTTGGGGGTTAACTGTACCAACCAATGCAGGGTACTGCCATGGGCAGCTGTTTTGCCCCCAGTTACGCGTGCTTTCGTGTGGACTGGTGGGAGGAACAGGTGCTCTGCAGTTACAATGAATAACATGGGAAGAGCACATCGTAATCTGGACAAGATTTATTGATGATTTGTTTTTTATATGGAGAGAGACAATCACGTCAGCAAAACAGTTTATCAAAAGTCTAAATGTAAATGATTTAAACCTAAATTTACCTATGAAATTAGCAAATCATCAGTTACATTTTTGGATATAGAGATCTTTATTCAGGATGGGAAACTAGAGATAAGGTTACATAGAAAAAGTGCAGCTGGCAATAACACTCTTCATTCACCCAGTTTCCTTCCCAAGCATACTAAAATGAGCATTAATTTTGGTGAAATATTACACCCCAAAAGGAATTGCAGTACAAGTGAAGATCTAGAAAAGTGTCAGGATGAAATGGAGAAAAGATTCACATAGAGAGACTACAGCATGTCAGTAATAAAATCAGCAAGAGCAACAGCAAACAGGAGAAAGAGAGATTCAATCCTGTTCACTAAACTGGCATAAAGGAGTTGAAGATAAAACAGGCAGAAATCAGATTTTTAACTCCATTTATTTGAACAAAGTTTGAACACTTTTAAGAAAGAGTCGGCCGACAATAAAACTGGATCCAATAATAGGGAAGGTAGTCTTTAAACATCCCCTGATTATATTCAGACATGCACCATCGCTGAGAGGTGCAGTGGTAATGAGCAGCCCTGAGATGCAACATTAGAGAAGTTGGCTGCGACCACAACCGGGCTTCAGGTGATGCCTGGGCTTCCACCATAGATGAGAACTTCACAAGCTATAGAACACCATTTAGCACTGAGGCAGAGAAAATAAAGGGAAAATATAACTGCAGTATCTGCAGCTTGAGATACTTGGGCAGCACAACATTATCGGTGCACAAAAGAATATTGCAGCACTTGAGGGCCATATCTATCAGTGGTCATACTTATCCAGTGTCGCGCCATTGTGAAACACATCACAGCAAAGATTTGCTTTGTAATCGATGCGGTACCCGCCAGAAGAGATAAGAATATCATTAAGTTGGATTGCAAGGCACCAGTGGTTTTAAATTATGATGAAGAACTCCACTAAATTCTGCAGAAGACATGAGAAAAAGTAACACATATAGATGGACTGTAGCCGAACAAAGCAAAAGCAAAAAAATGGGTAAACCAGCAAAAACAAAGGAAATATCAGAAATATTAAGTTCTCGATCTCCAATTGGTGGTTTTATAAAGTTGTTTAGATTTCTCATAAATTTCTCAATTAGATGAATTCAAGGGGTTTTGAAAAGCCAGCATATAGTGGACAAACATTTTATGGCTAACTCCCACACGTACGCGACATAAAAGATGTTAACATGTATAATAAAACAATTGTACCCTGGCACTCCTAATATTTATCCTCTCATTTGCAAATATATTTGAGGCACAAATTCTCTATGCATTTCAGGTAACTCAATCACAGGAGACACCAGTTTGTCATGTTGTACTGGGATTTTCTTAAATTTAATCGTTTGTACATTGTTTGGTTATTGTACAGTGTTTCACTTTAAACAATGTTTCTAATATGACATCATGTACACATGAATTTGTTACCATCATTAGACAAACGTATGTGATACACTTTAACAGTGATAGTCCAATTTTTGTCAATGGAGAAACAACACAGCCTGGTGATGAAGAAACATAGCAGCTGACACGTGGTTCGTTACAACCATAACTTTTTCAAGGCTTAACAAAGTGAAGATGTGGATCCTCAAAGTAATTATGAGTGCTGGAAACTAAAACAGATATACAGTTGTTGCTGTGTTGTGGGGTGAAAACGTAACTTTGATGTGGAAATGGTCAGAGAGGAAGCAACCTTAATCTTCAGTGCAGGGCCAACCAACTTTATTGGACTGGCTTGGTAGCTTGATCCTGGTCCTCTGCAGGTCTTTGGAGCTAAAACCTTTCTAAGTCCCAGGTTTCAGGAGATGTTAGTGGGAGCACACTTGACAAACATAAGGGTACTAGGACCTTACGGACAGCAATTGAGGGTCAAGACTCACTCCAGCACAGTCACGCAGTAGGGTCCAGGGCAGGTCCCATTGGAACTGGTGAGCTGGTCAGTTACTGCAAAAGACCTCTTATAACTCATTGTGCCTCTGTAGCTTGACCAGCAGGTGATCCAGCTAACCCCTGGGGTCACTTCAAGGGAAAACAGGCCCAGTCCTTCAGGAAACCTCACAACTCACAAACAGAAGTTTCAGTCCTATTCTGTTTCTTCTAGAGGTCCAGTAGTGGCCTGAGGAGGGTACATTGAGTGCCTTATTTATACCTGGCTACAGCCTGTCAGTGCGGGTGGCTCTTGGCTCCTCACTAACCAATGGGTCAAAAAAAGGCTTATCTTGCCTACTTTTGCAGCATTGCTTATGTGCCCTAATGCAAAAAATCCCACATTGCCTCTCTTACCAAGAGCCAAGGTGGCAGAACCTTTCGTATCCTGTGCAGAGCTTGGGAACAGCCCACTGACCATGTCAATGGAACAACAGCACATGCTCCCAGCCAAGGCCTTTGTCCTGTTTTGGGATATGTTTTCATACCTCATGAAAAGAGCTATTCCACTGCCACGTGACATTTTTGCTCATGCAAATAGGCCTGCTGAGGGGTTAGGCTAGTAAAAGGTAACATTTTAAAACTGCCTTTCCCTCAATAGTTATTAAAAAAATAATTTTGACTATTAAAGAGTCTCTGAGTCATATTCCTAACTGTTTCCTAACTGAAATCAGCATATTTAAATGGAATATTTAAGCCAGCATTGTCCCATAGAAAAGCCTGCCTTGCTACAGTGAAAAAAAAGCTTTTGGGCCTTTTTCACTGTATGAACAGGTTCAACATTAAACGTTGACATGGCCTAATTTCAAATACAACCTTATCGGCAACAGCGTCTACTTAGGAGTGACTTATAAATATTTGAAAGGAAAGTTTGACCTGTCAAAAGGGATTAGTTTTACAGGTTGAATTTGTAGTCTAAAACTCCAATGGCCATGCTTTAAATGATAGGCCGGCTTTCATGTTTGTTTTGTCACTGTAGTGGATAGCACCATGGTTTTATCTGAAAAGGTACAGTCAGCAAATGGCAAGATACTTTCAAACAATATCTGTTGTAGCTTGTTTATCACAGAATACTATGAATAACTATATACAACATGCTAGGATGTTGTGGATCCTACAAATATGCTAGCATATCAGTGGTGATTATCATGGCGTTTACATAATGTCACAGTTATATGGCACTATTGTCAAGCTAATTTCTGCACTGTACACAAGTATGTAGAGCACCAGTTACAATTGAGTTCAATATTTTGACAAAACACAAATGTGTACAATTTTATGGCACCAATCCCAAGCCAGTATATATATTTTCTCCAATGTGAAAAACAGAATTGTCAGCATGCCACCCTTCCACTTTTCCTACTCTATTCCCAGAGGTACGCGCTTCTGCGCCAGTGTATTGATTGTAGTAATAATGTGTTAGGGCTGCCTAGCAGGGTCTACTGGCGCACCTCAGAGGAAAAGAGGTAGTGCAGAAGTGAGTTGCAGTGATGGCTGATGACAGACAGCGCCGTAGTGCACTTCCGTCTTTTAGGTGTGGGGAAGTGAGCATGCTCCTATACCTACTCCCTCACTTGATGCCTGCACCTTTGAAATATAGCTTCTACAGTTCATAGACAAAAGCACTGTGGGACAAATATACTAACATTTTGCATCATGGTTGCACCACTTTTGAGGCACAACCATGATGCAAAATACTAGTATATATTTACAAGGCTATTCAAGGGGCGATTTGCGATGCTTTTGTGTGGCTTTTACAAAAACTAAATAACATAATGCATTGGCAGGCACTGCATTGCATTACATTTCATTCTGTAATGGATCATAGGTGTTCCCATGCATGTACCCATGGATTCCATGCAATCCCAGAAGTACAAAGGTTTGTAAACCTGGGATTGCGTGAAATCACTGCGCCTCCAAGAGGATGGCATAATAAGGAACAAATATATTTTTTTCCCATGTTATTTCCTCTTTCTATGTGTGGTGCAATCTGCAGCACACGTAGAAACAGTAAAATGCCTCAAGATATTATATTTGTGCAGGAAGGTTTCCTTTCCTTCACAAAAACAATTCTCCTTGTAATGCAGGCACCCTTGCACCTTGGTGCATGGGTTCCAGTGTTGGTGTCAGCCTGGCTGGAGTGCCACAGTAAAAGGAGTGAGCAGAAATGCTCCATATCTATGTAAATATGGAGCATTTCTGTCTTCTCCCTTTTACGCAACACAGCACACCACAGCAACTTTGCTTGTTGCCCTGTATTGCGTGAAAGTATAATAAATGTATCCCTGTATATTTAGCAATGCACTTTCACAGACAGCATTTTATTCCTGGTAAATAGTGGTGCTTTTCCCCGCAACCTTTTAAGACCAATAAGCTTGACTGGAGCTCCTGGCATCCAATCCTCAACAGGTCGGCTGGTATTCCCATTAAGCTACTGGTGACCTATCTTTTCGCTTATGTAGCCCAAGCTTTGGCAATGCTATGCATTTGGCTGCCAAATAAATTGTAAGTTCATGTGAAACATTTATCACCGTATGCTGGATTATTTCATCTCCAATACTTACAACCCTGGTCAAGAATTTAACAGCAGGTGCACTGTGATCCGGTTATCAAAGGAATCTGTTAGACCTGGTATCTTTGGTGTATCTTTCCGCTGTCTTTTTGTTTCTTACCTCCTGTTTTTGACTGTGTGCCGCATTTCGCTTTTGCTGGTTTTAGAACTCTGCGCACTTTATCACTGCTGAGCAATGCTTAAGTGTAAGTATTCCCTGTGTAAATTGTGATCGTGATTAATTATCCATGATTGACGTATTTGATTTACTGGTGAGTTCCTAGCAAAGTGCACTGTGTGTGCCCAGGGCCTGTAAATCAAATGCTACTAGTGGGCGTGGAGCACTGATTGTGACACCCACATAAGTAGCCCTGCAACCATGTCTCAGACCTGCCATTGCAGTGTCTGTGAGGGCAGATTTAAACTACCATGTCAACCTGGTAAGTGCACCCACTTTCCAGGCCCAAATATTCCCTTTTTCTACATGTAAGGCACCCTTAGGGTAGGCCAAATGAAGCCCCATGGGCAGGTTGCAGTGTATGTAAAATGTAGGACATGTTCTGGTGTGGTTTCCACGTCCTCATAGTGAAATACTGCTAATTTCTTTTTCACTATTCCAAGGACTATCCCTCCCATAGGTTATCATTGGAGCTGCCTTGTAACCCCTTACAATTGTAACCTTCAGTTGGGAAGAGAGAGATTTGGAGCCTATGCTCTCTGAACTCAGAATTTTTTTTTAAAAACATATTTCTGTGAAGATGGTTTTGAAATTTTGTGTTTGAAAATGCCACTTTCAGAAAGTGGTCATTTTCTTACTTTACCATTCTGTGCCTCTGCCTACCTGTGGAATCCACATCTGGCTAAGACCGACTGATGGGCTGTTTGTGCATTCACTCTAGAAAGTCACACAAAGGGAGCTGAGGTGTGCCCTTCTTATCCTGATTTCTCATCACCAGGCTGATGGGCCTTTCTGAGCTAAAGTGGTTAGAGAAGTTGTCACTGACACCTGAATAGGGCTGTGCATGTCCTCTCACAATGCTAACTCCACCGCCATTTGTGTGTCTGGAGCCAGGTCAGGGCAGGCAGGATCAGTGCACTACAAAGACTATCCTGTAAAGAATGCCTACATCAAAGGTAAAAAGGGGTATAAGTATCAGGCCTGTAACCCCAGACTCGTGGAACACTTCTGAATCAAGTACAGACTCTGCCATGAGGAAGAGATTTAGAGCTGTCAGGAGGAGTACTGCCCCTTTGTTGTGCTTGCTTTAATGGGTTGGCCTACAGTTGCTGCTTCTGTCTTAAAGAGACTAAGTACTAGTTGTTTGCCTTGGTATCCTGCTTGAGAAGATTCTCTAAGGGCTTGAGTGTGTTTGCCTCCTGTTAAGAAGTCTCAGGGCCAACAAAGACTTCACCTGCAGCCCATGAACTCCTTTGCTGGGTGTTCTGACCTGCCAAATCATGCCAATTCCAGTTCTGGGCCCTTGGAGGTGGCTTTTGCTGCAGGAAGAGCTGAAAATCCAATCATGGCCCTTCAGCGCCAATTTTCCGGTTGCAAGGGTGACGTGCGGTTGAAAAACCAATGCATTGCTGCAGTGCAGCAGTAAAGATCAATGCAGTGCTTGTCTGCAGCTGAGAGAACTGCCGTAACCCGAGTCCAGAGTGCGGTGTCTCCGATGCCAAAGACCCCTCCTCCGCCTTCGGTGCAAGCCATGCTGTGCAGCTGAAGGAATTAATGCATCACCTGTTTGCGGCTAAAAGGATCGTTGCAGTGCCTGTTTCGCCACAGCTGCATTCTCCAGCGCATCTTGATTTTCCAGGCATTGCACCTGTGCACCAAGTCTACATTGACATGTGGCTTCAGTAAGGAACCAAGGCTGCATGTCCAGAGAAACGATGCATCACCTCCCCATGCAGTAAGAAACCAATGCATCACCTTCTCTCACAGCAAGGAACTGACACATCACCTTCCCTGTGTAGCAGTAAAGAACCCGCACATCACCTCCCCTGGAAGCAAGGAATCAACACATCACCTTCCCTACATGTAAGTAACCAAT
Organism: Triturus cristatus; assembly: GCF_964204655.1. Lineage (NCBI taxonomy): Eukaryota > Metazoa > Chordata > Amphibia > Caudata > Salamandridae > Triturus > Triturus cristatus. The sequence continues at coordinate 334,763,976 of NC_140594.1, read as the reverse complement.
GCAGAGCTTTGCTTTCCAGTGCCTCACCTCCCCTGCGCCTGCTTCTGCCCTTGATTTTGACACATACCAGGTACTTTGTGCTAAAAGTGATGCATCCATAGTTTTATTTGGACTAAACTGTCTTAAGCCTTTAAAAGTGATATCTTGATTTATGTATGTTGGATTTGTGTCATCTTGGTCTTATTTGGTTTAGATAAAGACTGAATATTTTTTAAACATGTGTGGTGTCCATATGTAGTGTTTTCACTGTGTTACTGTGTGTTTATGTACAAATGCTTTACACATTGCCTCTGAGATAAGTCTGACTGTTCGTGACAAGGGGTGAGCAAGGTTTATCTTTGCTGTGTATCCCCTTTCCCTGACTAGGAGGTAGGGTCCCTATTTGGATAAGCTACTTCAATCTAGAACCCACCATATCTAACATTGGTGGTCAGCGGTAAGGATAGTACTTGTGTTTGTACTTGACATACAGTGATCAGTTTACACTATTACCAGAGTACAGACCATTATGCAACCACATACTGTTTTTGATTTTCTCTTTTCTTTGCAACTCCTGAGTTTTATTCACAAATCATATCTCAGTCTAGGAACCACTGGTTTTGCCTGTGGATTTTAAGTTTGAGGAAGAGTAACTAGATTCCTTCACAGTGCCTCAGCTTAAAAGCATTTGCAAGCGTTTCAAGTATTCCATTAGAGGTCTCACTAGAATAAAGAGCTGCAAAAGGCGCTGAGGGCCTTGTTGGAAGCTAGGAAGGCTGGAGGACACCCAGAGGATGAGAATGATGATGTAGGAATGGAGGAGCAGAGCATGCAAGGGGATCATCTTGATCAGGTCCTGTCTGGGAGTTGGGTACCTTCTGGGGAACGACCTGGAACACACCACCTGGAGGGAGATGGAATACAGGTCACATTTAGAGATGTTGAGATTGCCTAAGTGGGCTTGCCTGACCACATGGCAGCCCAGAGTAATCAAGAGAACCTGGAGCCTGAAACAGTGGCCCATGTGTCTGCCAGGAAGAGGAAGTGCAGGGGGTGCAGGAAACCCATCCCAGAAATTCCCACAGTCCGGGATGAGGCTGAAGCGGTAAATGGTAGTTGAACTGGGAGACTTTCATGAGCTGACCCATTGGAAGCATGAAGGGGGTCTCATCAGGGAAAAGTTCTGTGAGGAGCAGAAGGCATGCCCGATGCTCATGGGTCTTAGGGAGCAGGCTGAGGACCAGGCATCTGGCAAAGAGGCCAGGTCTCATATGATTTACTGGGAGAATGGTCTTTTCAATAGTGAAGAATCACAAGATTAGAGTTTATGCCGTTCCTCTGTAATCGAGTCAGTGAAGTCAAAGAGGAGGCTGGATCCAACTAAATCGACAATGTGTCTATGGTTGGGAATCCATTTGGTGGATTATGGTGCCCTCACACACCCTTTCAGGTGTCATGCTTCATCATATGGGCTGCTCCTCGTCGGGTCGGCAGTGCAATACCCAACGGGCTCCCTGAAAAAGGGGCGCTTTGTCGGAGATCTTCTATCCAACTGCCGTATGGTGAAGTGCGGGTGTGGGGCCAGAATAGTGTAGATGTGTGGTAGTGGTTTAAAACAGGGTTGGGAGTGCCTGATACGTAATAACATTTTATTCTGGGGGTCTCCTACCCTGATTAAAAACGCGTGAGCATGGCACTCACCTGAGTATAATGTCTCGTGTTAGAGTGTCCTATGCTGCAAGATGTGGGTCAACATGTTTCTCGCATAGAGTGAATGTACTCGCGATTCTTCAGGACCAAAAATCAAGGAAAAGGAAGTATCTACTTCTAAAAGCTACTGGTAAAACAAAGTGTGTAGCGGATATAAGTGTTGCTTAACTAAAGTACCTGTTGTGATCAGGAGCTACCCTATTCGATAACTGCTCAGACTTTAACAGTGCTCGGTGGATTGCGCATGAGTCTGAGTTCCTCAGTAAGTAGGAATTTGTTTTCCTCACGCTGCTTCTTGTGACCTACCCTGTCCACCGAGTCCGAGAGGTCAATAGTGAGCCTAAGGTTGCTGAGCCTGGGGTAGCCTGTGTGCTGGTGGACTGAACTGGGTGCTAGCCACTGCCAAATACAGACCCCCATTTCTAACAGAATCTGAGAGACACAGCGTAAAATGTATGTTTTTCTGTAACAAGTTTCAGTCCGAATAGGTGGAAAACTTGATATTATGCTCATGTTTACAAAAAAGGTAATTACAGAAATTGCTAATGAAACCCAGTCCTGCAAAGAGGTATGCATTTATTTTATGTTCTCCCCCTCTCCATTCTACTTCTTTTTTAAACTAAGCCTACATATTTCAGAGCTTGGGGCACATGAAGAAGCAGAGAAACGCAGTTGGAATGTATGCACATGTGTAAAAAAGTATTCAGCATTGAGCTTTTCATTCTAAAATAACAAAATAGACCACTATGTTTATTGTTACAACTTGATACTGAAAAACTACATCTAAGGAGGATAATAATTACAAGTCCCTGATTTGGAGTGGGGTGTTAATTACAAATATTGTAATTTTCCAAAGTAATTGAAACTCGTGTGCAGAATTCACTGGCATAATTTGCTTCCCCCTGAGAATAACTAGGTTATGAACATCTGTCAATGGTTTCTAGTACTTCCTCAGCAAATAAAAGCATTTTATGTTATCACCAAATAAGAGAGCTCATCCAGTGTAGAGGAAAAACATCTGGTTATCCAGTCGTGTATCGCTAACAGTCACTAAACAATATTTATTCTATAATATTGCTTTGTTTGATGTTGTCAGCTTGGGGTTTGAGATGTATTGTGACTTTATTCATAGGATGGTCCCATTAAGCATATGCTAATTAGATTATATGAAATGATATGGAGTGTCTGAATATGGTGGCAATTCTTTTTTTGTTCTTTGGTGGTATCATGGTAGAAGTTTCTGACCATTTCTATTTGGGTTTAGTCATTTGAAGGAATTGAATTCAGAATAATAGTAACATCGTTAAGTTCTATCAGGGATTTGGCAGTACAGAAGTCTGCCTCCCCCTGCTTTCTTTATTGTACCAAAAGCCCTGCCCAAGCTACACCTGACATCAGGTGCTGAGGATAGTGCAGTAAAAGACAGCAAATAGAGCAGGGTTTACTTTCTGTGTTGTCCAATTATTACCACTCTCCTAACCTCTCAGCAGCAAGATGATAGATTTTGAGTGGCTAAAGGTGTAATAATTGGCCAACCCTGTCATATTATTAGGTGTAAAGAGACCTGTTTTGTCGGCCTGGGTGGTAAATTCTGTTCCGCTAGCGGAATTTGCGAAATTTTGGGTAATTTCGCGTTCCGCGGAGAACGTGGAAATGCCCAAAATTTTGTGTTCCGCAGCTTCGTGGAATTTTTTACTTGTTGGTGTTCTCAAAATGCGTGTTCGCAAGATATTTCCCACCGAGCAAGCAAATAGCATTCGCGAACAGAAAAAAAGCATTGCGAACAAGCAATTCCACGTGTTCGTGGAATTTCTGCGTGCTCGCGGAGGTTTTTTACCATTTTGCGGAGCTTTGCGTAGCGCGACTACGCAAATTCCGCCCACCCCTTCTGTTTTGTCACATCTGCTACCCCAGGCATTTTGGTGAATCAGCATCCATGTCTGAGGATTTGGAGATTGTTATTAGATGATAGTTAAGCACCCATTGAAAGGGGGCCAGTGTACTTAATTATTGTAAGAGGATGCTGCATCTCAAACATTGTAAGCACTAAGCAACCATTTCTGTGAAGGATACCTGCTAACAACTTCAGAGGTCCTACGAGTCTAAGTGCTGTTTAGCACCTTACCGCTCAACACCCAAACCAGTTCCAAGTGAACAAGAATCAAAAGAGAGATCCTAAAAAGAAAGGGGAATAGGAATAGAAATACGTGAAAATCATTTCTGCTGGATAATTGTTTCTACTTAATCTTGTCTGTATCCTTGGGATGTGTACACTGTGAGGCTGGTCACCTGGGAAACAGACCTACATATCCTAAAACTTTGCTACCTTACGATATGTCAGAACTCCCTGCTCTACAACCTCATTGTCCATCCTGTACCTTCCCATATACTACCCCTAGGTTCTCTGTGCAGTGTTGGAATATGCTTTAACACCTAATTAGTAGATAATTTTGGGCAAACCACCGAAAACCACTACATTTGCTGTGCTTGTGAAGGAAAAACGGTTTACTATAAAATTGCCGTAGCTGACTCGTAATCAACTCTAAATTTGTGAAGAAATTTTACAGTTTAAAAAAATGTAATAATAGTTGCAGATGTGAAGGGGATTTTTTCTATACCTGTATTTAGAAATGTAAGCTATGTTTAAAAATCCATTGTTTACTACAGAAAGCTGCAGTCTGCTGGTAAATGTGCAGAATAAACTAGAAATTAAGCCTTCACTTGTAAACATCTGCTACTAAACTGCAATAAACTCGAAATTTGAAGTGGGAAGTTCATCCAACATGTGAACATTCAATGGAAACATTAGATTTTGCTTACCTATAATCCATGTTTGACGTTATAAATATCGCCTTTCTAACCCATCTATGTTGTTTAGTGAAAGGCCATGCAGAGCCCTGTCTAGTCTCCTACCTTTTACCAAAAAACTTTGCTTTTCAAATGTTATCCCCTCTGAGGCCGAGAATTTCAATAATTCACTGACCTTGTATGGAAGACGAGTAATCGTAAATCTGGAAATGCGTGTCAATACTACGCATCGCCAGGTGAGGCATAGCGAGGCGCAACGAGGAGAAATGAAAACATTTCTCCTAGTTTTTTCCTCTTTCAAAGCGTGCTGCAACGCATTGTAAGAGGAAAATGCCTGTAATGATTGTTTTTGTGCAGGAAGGTTCCCCTTCCTGCACAACAACAATCTCCCCATAGCGCAGGCATCCTTGCACCATGGTTCAAGGGTGCCTGCGCCAGCACATGGCTGCAGTTTGTGCGCCAGCACAGGGCAGAGCACAGGAATGCGACATATTATTGTAAATATGTCACATCCCTGTGCTTTCGAAGTGTTGCAGTGTGGCCCAGCCAAAGGACTTGCGTTGCCACGCTGCGGCCCTTCCTTGTAGACCTGCCCCCTAGTTTGTAACTAATATTATTGTGCTATTTTGTGCAATAGTACATTATTGATGATTTTGTATCATGGTAACTTTCCATCTTTATGCGATTTTTCTACTAACATATTTGTTACAACAAATACATTGGGATAATACACTACTGCTGTTTTACACAATTTGAACCTTAGTGTGTAAGTAATCATATGCTTCATTGATACACATATCTGCCTTAATACCTGTAATTGCGAACATTTGATTCTAAAAGTCAGACCCTGGACATTGTCAGCAAGCATGATTTCTAAAATGTCTCATCCTTTAATATATTATTTAGAACCTATATTTTCTTTGGCTATCCGTCCACTGGATGCAAAAGAGTACTTCAAAACTAAAACAACCACATAGTCATCATCTGTAATTTATTTGTCCAAGAGTATTCCACCGGATTTTGACCCACCAAATATGGAGCAAGATTAGAGTACCCTATGCTGCTTATTGACCCTAGAATTAACACCACTAGATAATATACCCATCACAACTATCAGCAAACAGTAAAATCACTCCAGCACAAAGCTCTAACCAAACAGCCAGGCAAGTATCACAGCCACAAGTCAGAAGCTATAAAGACAACCTTTTATTTTTCAGTAACAACGTAGATTAATGGAATAGAATCTTCTGTTCCTTTCATTTTTTTCTATTTTTGTTAACTCACACATACCTTAGAAAGAGATATTCCAAATCTCTGGCTAATTTGAGCAGTCTAGTGAACTCCATAAAGTGTCTATGATAATGACAAAATAATTGTGCACCATGCCAAATTATTCTCATATATATATATATGCAAACCCCAGGAGTGCAGTGTGTTTTTACGAACACGTGAGCCTTGTTATGTTGAATGGACCCACCACCATTTAACTGCACCCGTCCTGAAGAGTGCAGCACACGTCTTTGGTGGACTTGGAGCTATGTATACGACTACAAACGCTTTGCACCGCCAGCGTGGCATTCTGGGCAATGGAGTCGACAACGTCGGAAATCATACAGATTGAAGGGACCACGGATATATGCCGTCCCCTGCTCCGTGAACCACAGTGCCGGATGGTTGGACGATGGGGTGTTCAGCAGCCACATCAACAGTGTGAAAGGTACTTTTAAATTGCTTCGCAAACAAAAGGCAAATGAGTACATGCTCCCTATACTCGTGAGAATGCCCAGTCTGTGGCGGGATACAATGTGACATTCAGATCTGCAATGGATTGTCCGAGCATATGGAACTTTTGCATCAACTTGTACTATGAAAGAACTGACCAATCCCTTCCCTTGGTTGCGCCAGTGTCCAATGAGAATCCATCTCTGTGTTTAAAAGCACCCTTACACTGTGTTGACTGCTTTGTAAAACGAGCTGGAAGAAGGCAGACACGCCGAAACGCGTCCTCGTAATAAATCGAATGAATGCAAACCCCAGGAGTGCAGTGTGTTTTTACGAACATGTGAGCCTTGTTATGTTGAATGGACCCACCACCATTTAACTGCACCCGTCCTGAAGAGTGCAGCACGCGTCTTTGGTGGACTTGGAGCTATGTATACGACTACAAACGCTTTGCACCGCCAGCGTGGCATTCTGGGCAATGGAGTCGACAACGTCGGAAATCATACAGATTGAAGGGACCACGGATATATGCCGTCCCCTGCTCTGTGAACCACAGTGCCGGATGGTTGGACGATGGGGTGTTCAGCAGCCACATCAACAGTGTGAAAGGTACTTTTAAATTGCTTCGCAACAAAAGGCAAATGAGTACATGCTCCCTATACTCGTGAGAATGCCCAGTCTGTGGCGGGATACAATGTGACATTCAGATCTGCAATGGATTGTCCGAGCATATGGAACTTTTGCATCAACTTGTACTATGAAAGAACTGACCAATCCCTTCCCTTGGTTGCGCCAGTGTCCAATGAGAATCCATCTCTGTGTTTAAAAGCACCCTTACACTGTGTTGACTGCTTTGTAAAACGAGCTGGAAGAAGGCAGACACGCCGAAACGCGTCCTCGTAATAAATCGAATGAATGCAAACCCCAGGAGTGCAGTGTGTTTTTACGAAAACGTGAGCCTTGATATATATATATATATATATATATATTCATTGAAAAAACCATAGGTTTCAGGGGTGTTACAGTTAGCTGGACTTTTCACTTGTACAAAACCATTGAAATTCCCTCGTTATAGTTAGTTCAGCTAACTATAACTCGCGCGCCCGCAATGCACTGCTGATGACGTCACATATTACATCACTCATGACATGGTCAGTGACATCACTCATGACATCACTGATGACATCTCAAATAACATCACTGATGACATCACTGATGACATCATCCAGTGAATGTGTGTTTTTCTGAAAATTAAATATGTTTTATATATGTATATCTCAAGGTCGATGGAAGAATAAATGGGTATATAAGTGTCTAAATGGATGATTTGTTTTTGAAAAATTTATTGTGTAACTGACTGATTAACTGTATCATAGTGAATACATGGCTTATTGAGTAATGTTTAAATATGTAAATATCTGTATCAGTCTCTCACTTTGTGTATAAGTGGCTGCATGGGTTGGTGAGTAGCTACATGGGTGTCTATATAGGTTATTAGTTGGTTTTTTGAGTATCAGTCTGAGTGTCTGCATGGTTCGGTGGGGGGTATTACATAGTGCATAGGTGCATGAATGAGTGACTCACTGTATGTGTTGAACACAGCATGTGTGCAGGACTGTATGGGTGGATGAGTGTGTGTATGGGTGTGTTAGTGAGTGAATGACTGTCTCAATAGTGTCTTTATGAGTAACTACATATGTTTTAAACTAGTATATGTGACTATTGGTGTATATATGTGAGTATATGTGAGAGTGAGAGCTTGAAAGAGTTCCTGTATGAATAAGTATGTGTTTCTATAAGTGATTGTTTAAAAGACTAAGTATGTGTAAGTTTCCGTAGAAGTAAGTGTGGTGGTGTGTGTATAACTGTATATGCAAGTAAATGTATGTTTGATTCCTTATTAGCATGAGTGACTATGTGTGTGAGTAACTCTATGGATGAGTGGCATTGTGTAACAGGATGTATAGGTGTATGAGTACATATGATGAGTGAGTAAATGTATGAGTGACTGTATATGACTGTTGGTGAATGAGTGGATGTGTATGTGGATATTAGAATTACTGAAGAGGTTGTTGTAACTGGTATTGGTATGTCCATTGTTTTGAAAATTGTAGTCTCTATTTTTGAATGTGTGTATCAAAGGTTATATTAGGGTGAGAGGAGGTCTGCCACTCTATCACAAGGATGATGTCATCAGTGATGTCATTTGAGATGTCATCAGTGATGTCATGAGTGATGTCACTGACCATGCCATGAGTGATGTAATATGTGACGTCATCAGCAGTGCATTGCGGGCGCGCGAGTTATAGTTAGCTGAACTAACTATAACGGGGGAATTTCAATGGTTTTGTACAAGTGAAAAGTCCAGCTAACTATAACACCCCTGAAACCTATGGTTTTTTCAGTGAATTTCTGAGGTTTTTTAAATGCTAATTCCTAACTATAACGTGCCTGAAACCTATGGATTTTTCTGTGAATTTCAAAGGTTTTTTAAATGCTAATTTCTAACTATGCCTACAGAGATAGGACATGTGAAGAAAGAAGAAAAAATGCACAGAAAGAAACAAAAGAAGTGCAGAAAGAAGCAACAGAAGTCCTCAAATACGAAGATAAGTGCAGGAAGAAGGATAACGTGCAGAAAGAACAAAAAGAAGAGCAGAAAGAAGCCTTGTTGCAAAATCATCCTGTACCCTCAACTTTTTCAGACGGATACTGGTGGTAACTGAGTCTGACTAACCAGTCCTAGAGCCAGTGCTATGTTAAAATACAGTCGAAACACCTACATACACTAGGGAACATTATGCGTTGGGGTCCCCCTGTGATTAGCATGAAGCCCCTAGTATATAATAGGGCATGGGGATTAAAACTACCTTTTAAAACAGGCCACAGGGTGTTTTTGCACACGTTAACTCAGGCCCCGTCCCCTCCCTTCACCACTGTGTAAACACGCCCTGTGTCCGTTTTTAGTTGGGAGATTAAGTTCATTTGAATCCTGAGGGTCCCTAGGGTCCAACTAGCCCACTAGGTACCTCCAGTAAGTGCCACAGAGCTGCGTTGCAGAGAGGTGTAAAAAGTGGCACGGCCTGGACCACCTCTCTGCAATGCAGCTCAGTGGCGCTTACTGGAAGCACTTGGTGGGCTAGTTAGCCCCCAGGGGCCCTCAGTATTGAAGGGAAATGATATCCCCCATTTAAAACGTGCCATAGTGCGTGTTTGCACACGTCACCTCAGGCCCCGTCCCCTCCCTTCACCACTGTGTAAACGCGCCCTGTGGCTGTTCTAAGTTGAGAGATTAAGTCCCCTTGAATCCTAAGGGTCCCTAGGGTCAAACTAGACCACTAGGTACCTCCAGTAAGCGCCACAGAGCTGTGTTGCAGAGAGGTGTAAAATGGGGCTTGGCCTCAGAACACCTGTCTGCAGCGCAGCTCCCTGGCACATACTGGAGATGCCTGTTGGGGGCGCATTTGCAGAGTGCTGCACGGAGGGGGCATGGCCTCCGGCACGATGCCAGTCTTTTATTTATTTTAATTTTTTAAGAAGGGGGGCTGTGTGGTTCCCCTTCCTATTCTAATTTATTGGCCCTGATGACCCCATCCCCCAGGGCCTGTCTCCTAATTATATTTTTTTGACCCCAATCCCCAGGGCCGGCCACTGTTTTTTATTATTTTTAAAAAATATATATTTATAGACACACCTAGGACTTGCTGGACAAACCGTACGTACCTATCACCATGACGATTTGCGTGATATTCATTAAAAGGCGACTATGCATGCAATGAATCCACGTGGAATGTATTTACACCACTAGTGAAGCTCTGACATGTCTGATGCCCTACCGTGCCTAATCCCGGTAGACACCCTTGTCGTTTATTTATACAAACATGGATAGCTATTGACGGGCACATTTAGTACACATGCACACCAAGCCATTCAAAGGGGATTCGACAAAAATTCGACCAAAACTATGCAAGAAACCCCCCTCACAGTTAATAAAACACACATCCACTGCCGGATGTGTAATACTTTTTATTTTACTCCCTGGAAAGGGGACGAACATCACTTGAGAGTCACAGCGCGCTCCTGACAGAGCCCAATGCTGTGTTACACCCACCATTGCCTGCCGAGTGCCACACACCTCTGTGTTGTATTCCACTAGCTAGTGCATATGCTATGACACTCTCTAGCCCATGTGCACTGTAACACCACCCCGTGAATATGTCATGCCACACTTGTCTTCGCACGGGTTATATTGCCCCATCTAACGTGCCTTCCTCGATGCCTATGTTATAACGCACAGTGCTATGCCATACATATTACAATCTGGGATCCATATATTTGTCACAGTGCATATGCAACGTTACACTCCCCAGCACATATTTTATATTACAACTTTAGAGACTAGTTAGGTTACACAACACTGCCCTGTGCATATTACACTCCAAGGCGCATATCGCATAGCACGCGCTAGTGCCTGTGCTATCTCGCGCTCTCCAATGAATCTGTCATTGCGCACAATGTATTGCATATTATATTTCACACCCGGTTCATCTTATATCACACTTTTTGGTGCATAGTTTATACCATACACTATATCTAGTTTTCATTTTCAATCGTGCTCTCAGGACTATGTTCTATATAACACTGTGTTCACCTACCCTTTTCACGGGCATTACATTTTGCGATAGGGGTGGAGGGTCAGGGGGTGTTTCTGCCAAGTGAGCCCGGAGTCACAGTCACAAACGTCCTCTTCTTCCTGAATAAAAGTGAGATTATGCTGCATACTTGTTCATATTTTAAGTAGTTCGCACAGACACAATGTTTTAAAAACAATAAAGTTCCTAATACCCGCCTTCTCTGAACAGTTAGCTTGCTGCCCCATCCCCCTCCTCACTATCCTCTGTTGTGTGAATCCATGGACTAGCCTCCTCCCTCCTGCCATGCATGGTCTGATGTGCTGCCACTGCCCTCAATTTAGTTTGATGTACCAGTCCACTCCTCCTGCCCTCCATTGTCCAATTCTATGCCCCATCATTGACCTCCTGCTTAAACTCTGTGCTTAGCTTGCTGCCCCTATTCTCCTTCCCCCCTGCCCTCCGATGTCTTTGTGCATGCCCCTGCTCCATCCTTTTTGCCCACCATGTCCCATGGACCTGCCACTCTTATCTACTCTGAGTGTTCTGTTGAGCTGCCACTCCCCTCCCACCTGCCTAGCATTGTCAGATGATTGTAACCTGTCCCTGCCACCTCCACCCTGTCTGTCCACATGCCATGCCCCTATCCTCTTCCTCCTGTCCTACATGGTCCATTGTACTGCCACACCCTTCTGCCCTCCCTGGTCTGTTGTGCTGCAACTGCTCCTCCTGCCTGCCCCGTGTGGTCTGTTGTGAGGCCCCTTCCCCTGAACTTTCTTGTCTGTGCACAGGTCCTGACCCTCCCTTCTATCCTCCATCGTCCTTTGTGCATGCCCCTGCACACTCCTTCTTGCCCATCATAGCCATTGTGCTGCCAAAAACCCTCCCACTTGCCATGCATGGTCTTCTGTGCTGCCATGGCCCCTTACACCTTCCCTGTGTGGTCAGTTAGCTGCCCCTGACCCCCTCCCACCTTCCCTCCATGGTCTGTGTGTATGCCATCACAGTCTCACTGTTGCTCTTCATGGTGTGTCTTGCTTCTAGTGCCCATCCTGCCTGACCTCCATGGCTATCTTGCTGCTCCTGCCCTGCCCCCTTGCCCCCAGCCCTCTGTTTACATGTGCAGACCCCTACTCCCTCTCTCCTGGCTTGTCTGTTCCATTGTAATGCCCCTGATCCGTCCCTCCTGCCCTTTATGGTCTGTTATGCTGCAGCTTTCTCTCCTGTCTGTCCATTATGGTCAGCTAGCTACCATTGCCTCTTGCCCCTCTGTTCTCTGTTGTCCATGTGCATGGTCCAGTCCCCTCCCTCTTGCTTTCTATGGATTGTTGTGCTGCACTCCCGTCCTGCATGCCCTGTGTGGTGTATTGTGCTGCTGCAAACCCTGATGCCTGCCCTGCATGGTCAGTTTGGTGCACCTCTCCATGTCCCTCCTGTCCTCTGTTATCCAAGTCCATGTCCCTGTCCCATTTCCTTCCATGATCCAATGTACCATACTTGCAAACATTTTGAACTCGGTAAGAGGGAGATTTTGAAAAAAAACTGGGGTATTGATTTTCCCCTTTGAGTTACATTGAAAAAGAGGAGATTGTAGACAGGAGACAGATCAAATAAAGCACATTTGAGCTTAAAAACATTGGACGTTTCCTGGCTGAATCGGGTCTGTTGGCATGTATGGTTGTACTACCATTGCCTCTTCCTTCTGCCCACAATGGTCTATTACATTGCCACAGCCTCTCTTGCAAGTCCTGTATTGTTGGTTTGTTGCCCCTGCCCCCCTTTCCACTGCCCTCCATAGTCTGTTGTGCTTCCACGGCCCTTCCTGCCTGCTCAGTGTGGTTAAATTGTTGCCTTTGCACCCTCCTACCTGCCTTCAATTTTCAGAGTCCGTGCCCCTGGCCTCTGCCTCTCAACAGTATCCTAATGAACAACTAGATTGCTAACATTCTATATTTATTACAAAAGTGTGGAACGCCTGACATCATCTTGATGTAATCAAAACTGTAATACCTAGAGCATTTCCTTTAGAAATTACATATATGAGAGGGTCTTATTGGCATCAAAATTATGGTTAGTGCTCTAAAAGACTAAAATAAGGACATATTTTCTGAGTTTTCAAATAGCGACAAAGCACTTTTAAATTATTTGTTATCTTTATGTTTTTTTATCCAGTTGACCACTTGATTAAATGTTGCACTTAGGGGAGAGGATGTGGTGTTACTTCCAGAACTGCAGACTTTGCAACTGGGGAACCAGGTTGAAGTTTCTGATTCAGCTCGACATTCTGTGATTCTGGTCAAATCACTTAGTCTCCCCATGTCTACAACCAAAATGAATTTGTTCTTGTGTGATGTAACCAATGCTCATGTAAAGCACTCCAATACCTGACAAGTCTGCAGTATATAACACTGCAAAAACATAAAATAATAAGTGTTTAGCACACTTCTGTCATTGGGCTATATTTGGGCTACATCTGGGTGATTTTGGGCTACATTTGTGATCTTTTGTCTCCGGTGGCCATCTTGGGAGATTTATTTGTTATGAAGTTTCCTAATTTCCTCATGTACTGCAGTCTCCACAGTAGGAAATGCTTTCAGTTTTTTACTTTGATTCCATCATGAAGGTATTCAGATATGTCACACATTTGCCATAAATTCTGAATGTTAGCACTCTAGTTGCTCATTAGATCACTGTAGTAAAACTACTGTTAACCATGGAAGTCTGCTCCTGGTATTAAAAGTGCATGTTTCAGTCTGCATGTCAGAATATTTTAATGAAATAGAAGAGGATTTGAGAAGTCACTCAAAATGTGCCCTCATTTTCTTTCTTCAGCATTAATCATAATTTCTATGGCAAAATGAACCCCCTTATTGTGTTCCTTTTTAAATTAAATGTTTTAAGTGTTACCAGTTTATTCCAATCAAGATGGCTTCAGGTGTGCCATACTTTTGTCATATTGAAGACAGTAAGCGCTCTAGTTGTTTTTAAGAACACTCTGGGACATTCTGTCATTGGGCTATACGTGGGCTACATCTGGGTGATATTTGGGCTACATTTGGGCTCTTTTGTCTCTGGTGGCCATCTTGGCAGACTTATTTGTTATGAAGTTTCCTAATTTCCTTATTTACTGCAGTCTCCTCAGTAGGAAATACTTTCAGTTTTTTACTTCGATTCCATCAAGAAGGCATTCAGATGTGTCACACATTTGCCATAAATTCAGAATGTTAGCACTCTTTTTGCTCATTAGATCACTGTAGTAAAGCTACTGCTCACCAGGGAAAACTGCTGCTGGTATTGAAAGTGCATGTTTCAGTCTGCATGTCAGAATTTTTTAATGAAATAGAAGAGGATTTGAGAAGTCACTCAAAATGTGCCCTAATTTTTCTTTCTGCAGCACTAATCATACTTTTTATGGAAAAACGAACCCCCTCATTTTGTTCCTTTTTAAATTAAATGTTTTAAGAGTTACCACTTTAATCCAAGCAAGATGGCTTCAGGTGTGCCATACGTTTATCATAAGTAGGACTGTTAGCGCTCTAGTAGTTCTTTGGAACACTCTGGGAAGCTGCAGTAAAACACAAAGGAATCAACTGACAGTCTCTGCCCTTGTTGGATGTACATGTTTTACTGAGAATTGCAGACTTCATTCTCACATGACTGGAATTGCAGACTTCATTCTCACATGACTGAGAAAGATAATGTGAATTTAGAGAAAATAAGCTCTCAGTTTAGCTCATAGATCACCTTCCAAACCTCTGTGGTAAAAGCATGAGAAAATATTTTTCTCTCAATCATGATATCCCAGCAGAAGGCTTTTTTACATGGTGAAATCACCTTAGAACATACCACAATTCCTAAAATGAGTATGGTACCATCAACAAATGATTTATAATGTAACTAAAGTCTTAAAACCTTCTATTAACTGCAATGCTTTTTAATGAGGTGCTATCATGTATATTGGTCCCAAGATGGCTGCCAACACTTCTTGGATGAAGTGCTGACAGCCAATCAGATCTCAGGATGAGATGTGTAGTTAGGCTCCGCCCACATATATATCTGCTTTTAAATGCTATTTTCTCAGGAACTACTGAACAGATTTACACCAGACCTGTGAAAGGCACTTCCTTGACCTTATGGCTACCTCTCTGCCAAATTTCAAGTAATTCTGTTCAGCCGTTCGGGCTGTAGCTGTGTCTAAAGGTCCTATGGAAAAATGCATGGGGAAAACGTGTTTTGGGACCCCCCTTTTTTCTCGGCCCCTGCTTGACGAATCACCCCAAGACTTTCAGGGTAGAAGCTGAACGGAGCGCCCCATTAGTTTTGAAAATTTCGCGAGGATTCGTCAACCGGCGCCAAAGTTATTCAAAATAGAATTTTGAGATTTCCTATGGAAACTAGGTTGTAACTATAACTATCTACTGGCGACCGCCAGTAGATAATATATATATATATATATTCATAGACATTGTCAACTCCTTCAAAAACTTGAACTCAACACAGGTCTTCCCTTATCTAAATTTGACATTTCCCTTAAAATCCACTCTAAAAATCTCATGTGGGGGGCGTGGCCAAGATGGCGAGGTGAACGGACGTCTTCCCCGTGAGCTCCTAGGCCTCTCAGCCCCTAGACCGGTATTTAGCGCAGCATCTCCCCCTGATCTGCGGGGGAACAGGAGACTGCGGCGGTGGAGTGCTGGCAGTGGCCGTGCGGAACCCTGGAGTCCCTGGGGGCGCCGGTGTGACCCGGCGGCCAACAAGATTGACGACACGGCCGGGAGGAGGAGCGAAGAGCCGAGCCGGGAGACCGCGCGCCTGGGCTGAATTTTACGCAAGTGCCCGGCGCTGGAGGAGCGGCCTGCCGCCTCGCAACAGAGCACCCAAAGACGCACGGCGGTGAGCGAGGGGCGGACCGGACGGGAGAATGGCCTGTGGGAGGCGGCTGGGGGTGCTGTTTGGCCCCGAGGCGCAGGCTGTCCCGCAGCACAAGTCCGAGTCGGCCCCGGAGACACGTGGCGCTCTACCAGTGCATGGCGTCCTGAGAGCGGCAGTGAGGAGCGACGGGGCAGTAGAGCGGAGCGGTGGCAGCGAAGGACAGCTGACGGAGGGAGTGGCGCCGACCAGCATCGTACGTGGGTGAGGAGGCCCACACGGGAACCGGAGGGGGCGAACAGCTGTCAGAGCGGCGGCCCGAAGTGAGCCTCGGGTCTCTGGCGCGGGACTGCTGGTTCTCAGAGATGGCGCCAGTCACGGTGGCGGACCTGGCACCAGGGAGCGGCGGCGAGACAGAACCGGTATGACGGAGGAGGTGAGGAAAGATCCCTCGAGGGGGGGGGCGCGCAGTGAAACACCGGCGCCAGGGGCTCGCAGATCGCAGCTTGCCCGGGAGCAGAGGAGAAACGGAGGGCTACCCTCTGGCGACTAGCAGGGGTGGTAGGTAAAGAGCTATAGCAAGTAGATAGGTTTCCAAAATGATGTAAGTACAAAATAAATCATGAAATGTAACCACTAAGGTGCTGATCATATAACCCAAGAAACGTTGATAGAGACAATACTTTTATTTCTTCATTTGATGTTATGTTTGTATATTATTTAATCTGGGTTTTATATAACATATAGCACTTAAATGTCAGCAGACAAAATACAATAAAGTTAATTCAAAAAAGGAGTGAAAGAATATACATACAATATATATACATTAATATCAGACAACAAATAAACACAAAGACTCAATAGACATATAGATAATAAAAACAATGTGGTAGATGGGAACTACGCGCGTTTCGGCACAACTGCCTTCATCAGGAAAACCGTCTATTGTGCTGACACTGAAAAACATATATACATAAAGACAACATATGAGAAAGTGGTTACATTACAATGATTAATATACATATGCATCATAATTTCAAGCAATTTACATCCAATATTCACAGACAAAGAACTTATACAATTAGAAACAGGACAGAACGGATACAAAATTTAATATATACAACTGTCACATGAACACTTTGAGTAAATGATTCCTTATCTAATAATGACTGAGAGAGACAAGGAGATTTATACAATCCATAAAGAGTACACTGTACCTGGACCAAAATATATTCCAATAATTATATACATATATACAGTCTAACTTATATTCCAATAATTATATACATATATACAGTCTAACTTATCATTCTTAATCGACTATTTACATTTACTAAACTACAAAAATCCTATCTACACAGGGCCAATTATATACACAGAAAAAGGGGTACACTAATAAGGTGAAAAAAAGAGGAGATAAAGAAGATTATAGTAAAAAGACAATAAAGAATATGAAAGAGTGAATAATTAGAAATAAGGGTCACAGCAGAAAAAAATCATGGACTTATATTACTCAGCGGACCCAACTAGAATGGTTACAAATCATTTATGAATTACAGGAGTGAAAAGAATAAGTTCACTTACTAAGTAACTGGGTATGCAGAATGAAGTAAGTCTAGACCTTGATGAAACGTCGGTACGATGACTACTAGCAAGAGTAGCGTGGTGAAGGATGAATAATTTGCTGAGGTTCTCACTAATTGAAGGAGACATGCAATGCAAATAGCAGGGTAACTCAATGTGTACTGTTGGAATAATAGAGTGAAACCCTAGAATATAGGTGCCTAGAGAGACCTCCTACTATACTTACTGCGATAAAATTTATATTTGATGATAAGTAGCAAGACGCTCCATAACTAATAGTAAGTACGTCTATTCCCGAATTCGCTACTTAGGTACACGCCATGTCAACGGATATCAAGAACTAAAAAGAAAAGAAATCGAAAACGAGAGATAGTTATAATGATACCCATATCCCAGAGAATTCGGTAGATAGCCAACTATTGGCAGCGATAAAAAATATATATATATATATATGGGTGACTACTTACTAAAGATTCGTTAGATTTCGAATCCTAAGCGATAATAGGTCTAGTCAGTGCTTCGCTGAAAGAACATCAGTCCGTTTCAATTTATTTGGGGGTCAAGGATGTAGAAAATCACGCAAGTGTTGCACAATTCGATCTACAAGTAAAATAAATTACAAATAAACAAAATAGAAGACGTAATAGTAGAACTCTCATTCATGACAAGGGCCATGGTAACATACCTGATACTCGCTGAAAATGGTGCTGTAAATGGCTACCAAACACTCGAATGTGGACGGCGCTGTCAACTATTGCTGTGTCTTCGATCTATATATATACCGGCCGAAAAGCGCGCCAAACATTCGAAAGAATATAAGCTAATCGGATACAGGTGGCAAACCTCCGTGCCAAAACTAGCCATGCCATAGGTCAGAGTAATAAACATAGAAAGTAGACCATCGCATAGAAACTCTAGATTCGTGTATGCAAGATGGCGCTGCCCATGGTGTGTCCCGATAGTAGATTAAAAGAGGGACAACAATTAGAGTGTGGATTTAGGAATTAAGGTGAAACGTAACTAACAGGGGTGGAACAGGGAGCCCCCCCCCGACTACTTATCCTGGAGGACTGGCAATGGTGGAGCTCGGCGGGAAGGGCACGGCCCGCGGCTCATAGCACGGGGGAGTGGCGGGGATTGAGGCCGCACCAGACGAGAGCGCTGAGCCCGTAAGCGAGCGGATAGAGCTACGGGGGAGGTCCCACGAGGGGTCCAACGCTACCCACGGAAAGACAGGAACGGAGCACAGGACCCTGGACGCAGCGGCGACGGAGAGAACAGGGGTCCGGATCGCCGGCGCGCGGAGAGGCTCGAGGGCCTAGCGATCTCTGTCATTGGTGCAGGAAGAAGTCACCGCAGAGGGGTGAACACGTGGACTTGGCCGGGGGCACCTGGAGGCGGCGCTGATGGCCGGGGGCCTTCATGGGTGGTGAGCAGAGCAGACCGGTCGAGAGGCCTCACGTCCCACCAGACATGGCAGGCAACAAGGGTGGGAAGAAGGGGGAGCACACACTCCCCGAACTCCTTGGCAGAAACCAGCAGAGAATGGAGAGGGGGCACCCGTCGCCTGGCTCCTCTGGAGGCACTGGGGAGGCTGCTGGTGGCGAGCCTCCAATCACCAGGTCCTTTATGGAATCCCTCTTTAGCTCCCTCAGGGAAGACTTCCAAACCCTGAAAAACGAGGTGGCCAGCGAAGTACGGGAGATGCGCCGGGAGGTGGATGGCCTGGGGGAACGTGTGGCTACAGTGGAGGACGCTGGCCAGAGGAGAGACGAAGAGTTCGAACTACTGCAACAAGAGGTGTTGCGCCTCCGGGACCAGCAGATTGACCTCCAGGCACATGCCGAAGACCTCGAAAATAGATCTCGGCGGAACAATGTCAGGGTTCGGGGAGTTCCGTCAAAAGAAGAAGGGGCAGACACAGTGGGATATCTGCGGGAGCTGTTTCGGGAGGTTCTGGGAGAGGCGGAGGACTTCCCCATCAGAATCGACAGGGCGCATAGGGTGGGGCCGCCGTGGAGGGCATCGGCGCCGCCCCCGGACATCTTGGCCTTTCTCCCGGACTTCCCCCTTAAAGAACGCATCCTGGCAGAGGCGCGGAAGCAACAGTCCTTGACTTTCCGGGGCCATCCGGTGGCCCTCTACCAAGACTTATCCGCCATCACGCTTCAAAAGAGAAAAACTTTCAAAATTGCTACTAACTTTCTAAGAGAGCATGGAACATCGTACGCCTGGGGACCCCCTTTTCGACGGATATTCAGTTGGAATGGCACTATGCACCAACTCCGCTCCCTGCAGGAGACGTGTGGAGTTCTGGGCATCACCGCAGCGGAGGATGATACGACAGCGCAACGACGGGGGCGCTCTGGGGGGGATGGATGGCAGCGGGTGTCCAGGCGGCGGCCCCACGAGCGCTCCGGGAGACCGGACTCGCCCACCATCAGGGCCAGCATGGAAAGCGCGGTGATGGAGGTGGCCAAGAACACCGGCGCCAACGCGGTGGCACTGACTGCATAAAATCACTCCGGGGGGAGATCACTTTCGCCAACTTCCACTTGCAGGTTTGGGGGCTGGGGGAGGGGGGAGGAGGGACCGGTGGCTGGACATCCACTTGAGTATCCTACCAAAGACTGGTTCCCAGTGGGACTTGACTTGGACTATGATGACCAGGGGTTGGGGGAGGGGAGGGGGAGACCAGGGAGGAGTTGCCCAGAGTTATTGGCCCGTTGCCAGGGGAAGGGTTGGGAGGTGGTTGCGGGGGTAGTTGGGGGGGGGGAGGAGAGGGGTGGGGGAGGAGAGGAGGAAAGGGGGTCCGATGGGAAAGAGGGAGGGAGATCGAGGCGAGAGTGGGGGTCGTCCAGTGCGTGAACAGGGTCCCTGCCGCAGCTGCAGCGCTTGGGGCACGAGTCGGGGGTCTGTTAAAAAGCTACGCGGATACACCTGTCTCTTCCCACGATGGCCACGACTCTTAACATTGTGACGCTTAACGTCAGGGGCCTTAATAACCCGGTTAAACGGCGGGCTGTCCTGTCCCTTTTAGAGAACACCCGGGCGGATATCTGTCTTCTTCAGGAGACGCACCTCTTACCCCAAGACTGCCTTAGACTGCGCTCACACTCATTCCCAACACAGTTCTTCTCATCCTGCAACACGAAAACAGCGGGGGTGGCGATCCTAGTAGCCCGACACTTACGAGGAGAAACCCTCAACAAACAAGCGGAACAGAAGGGAAGGCTCTTAGCTTACAGGTTCAGAATGGCGGGCCTCTCCTTCACAATAGGGTCTCTCTATAGCCCGAACGACCGGCAGGAATCCTTCCTTAGCTCAGCTGTGGGGGAGGTCATGGCTACGCCAGACAGGCATATTATTGTCGGCGGCGATTATAACATGGTCTTTGACTCGGCGCTTGACAGGTCCGCGCACCTCTCCCCGCAGGTTGGGGAGTTCTCGGCCGGGTGCAAGGCCCAGTTGGCAGAGATGGATCTACATGACCTCTGGCGCTGCTTGCACCCTACTGACAGAGACTACTCTTATTACTCGCACGCACACAAAACTTACACGCGGCTGGACCACTTTCTGGTGATGGGGCCAGTGTACTCTTTAGCCACGGCGGCGGAGATGGGGGTGATATCCATGTCGGATCACGCCCCCGTCATGGCTACGTTTAGGTTGCCGCCGGCTGCCCGCTCCCCCCGGGTCTGGCGTCTCCGAGACTCCTTGCTCCACAGGAAGGAGGTGGTCACGCAGGTTACGGCTGCGATCCGGGAATATCTCTCCCACAATGATGGTTCCGACACATCCAGAGCGACCCAATGGGCTGCATTGAAAGCGGTTCTGCGAGGGAAATTTATCGCTATCTCCTCAGCGGATAATGCGGCCAGGCGGCAGAAGCGGGAGGAACTCACTTAAAGGGTCCGTGAACTGGAGCAAATGCACTGTAGGACTGGGGCCCCCCGGGTTTGGCGGCGGATCAAGGAGGCGAGAAAGCTATTGACGGCGTTAGATATGGATCGAGCGGAGTATGCGGCCTATTACACGGGGGGACAAGTGTGGCAGGCTACTGGCGAGTAAACTCTGGGTGGTACGACAGAAGCAGATGGTGAAAGAGATCTCCAGCCCAACGGCCTCGAAAGTCACGGAGGAAGCCGATATTGCAGAGCTCTTCCGCGGGTACTATGCCGACCTTTACGCCGGGGAACCCCCGGACGCACTCGCGACAAAGGGGTATCTGGATTCGGTCTCCCTGCCATCCCTGACACTCTCACAGGCGGAGACCCTAGACAAAGAGATACGGGTCGACGAAGTTGTATCGGCCATTTCTCGCCTTAAGCATGGTAAATCCCCGGGCCCAGACGGCTATATGTCCCTCTTTTACAAAACGTTTTGTACGACATTAGCGCCGGTTCTCACGCGCCTTTTCAACACCTTCGCTGAACCAGGGGCCATTCCGCCGGACTTGTTACAGGCGTCCCTCGTGGTTCTCCCCAAACCGGGGAAAGATAGATCACAGTGCAGCTCTTACAGGCCGATATCTCTTTTAAACATAGATCTCAAATTATACACCGGGATCCTAGCAGCGCGCCTGGCTCCACATCTACCGGGACTTCTCGACCCGGATCAAGCGTGGTTTGTCCCAGGAAGGCAGACGGTGGACAACACTAAACGGATTACTCATCTCATAGAAAAGGCGTCACGGATCCCAGGGGAGAGAATGTTACTAGCGGTGGACGCTGAGAAGGCATTTGACCGCGTCCACTGGCCTTATCTAGAACAGGTACTAGTGAAACTGGGGTTAGGGGACAAATTCCGCTGCATGATATTCAATTGCTACCGGTCCCCAACTGCTGTGGTGCGAGTGAACGGGTACAGCTCTAAAAGTTTTAACATTGAAAGAGGCACAAGGCAAGGATGCCCGCTGTCGCCTTTACTTTTTGCTCTTTACATGGAGCCCTTTGCGCACAGGATCCGTAGTAACTTGGCAGTGAGAGGGGGGAAATTTGGCGGTTTTTATCATACCATCAGCGTATACGCTGATGACGTCATACTCTCACTCGAAGACCCGATGCGGGCCTTGCCGGCGTGCATTGCGGAGCTAATCTCCTTCTCAGAGGTCGCGGGATTCAAGATGAACATGAGAAAATCCGTAGCCCTGGACCTTTCTCTCTCACCGACGACCAGAACCCTTTTACAACACCGAGTACCGATAGTCTGGTCGTCAGATCCAGTGCCCTACTTGGGAATCATGCTGGCCCCCACTTTACCCGCTTTAGTCACGGCGAACTACACCGCCTTGGGCAAGAAGATAAAGGGGGAATTGACTCGGTGGGATCGCAACACCCTCTCGCTGCTGGGTAGAGTGGCAGCAGTCAAGATGATGGTTCTCCCTCAGATCTTGTATCTGTTTCGAGTGCTGCCCCTGCAGCCGCCGGTCGGTTGGATCCAGAAAATGCAGTCTGACCTAGCACGCTTTATATGGCAGGGAAGAAGCCTCGGATGAGGAGAGCGCTCTCGATGCTGGCACCGGAGGCAGGAGGACTGGGCATACCGGATCTCCCCAAATACTTTCAGGCGACGCAGTTGCGCTATCTAGTGGAGTGGAGCCGGTGGGAGTCCGACAAACACTGGCTCTTCCAGGACCAAGCGGTTGCGGGCAGGCCCCTACAAGAAGTGCCGTTTCTACGTAGGGCTCACCGTCCCGAGAATCTATACGCCTCCTTTATCACCAGAGTTCCTCTAAGGGTATGGGACGCCACCAACATAGCGCACGGCCTAACGACCTTTCCATCGCCGCTGACACCCCTGGTGGATAACCCTGATTTTACCCCGGGTATGGAACGGGGGGCGTTCACACACTGGCGTACGGCGGGATGCCGGGCGTTGTGTCACCTGTACGACTCGGAAGGGGTCATTCCCTTTCAGTGCTTCCGGCAAGAATACTCATTCCAAGAGAATGAGAGGATGCGTTACACGCAGGTGCGCCATTGGGCTCTGCATCCTCAGGTACGAGAGACTGCGGACAGAAGGCTCCTCCTTCACAAACGCTGGCTTCTGACGAGGACGTCGGACGCTATGGTCATAAGCGACCTCTATCAGTTTCTCCAACTACCCTCGTCACACTTTTATAATCCGGGGAGGGAGCACTGGGAGAAGGAACTGGGCAGAGTCTTGAGTCAGGATGAATGGGAACAGATAGCCTATAGAGCCAGGCACTCGGCATACCACACAGGCCTCACTGAGACCCTCACTAAAATCTCGACCTATTGGTACTATACCCCAGAACGCATGCACGCCATGGACCATAGTAAAGAGGACACTTGCTGGAGGGGCTGTGGGAAGGTGGGTACGCTTTCGCATCTCCTATGGGACTGCCCGCTCCTGGACACCTATTGGAAGGAGGTGTTAGACAACGTAGATTCCCATTTTGACACTGAGCTGCCGCGCCTGCCGGTCTATATATTGCTAGGCCTCCCGAACAAGTTGATGTATCCCTTAAAATCTCGCAGAGGAAGACAGATAGCCATTGCCTTAGGGTCAGCTACCCAGAACATCCTGGCACCGCTACACTTCCCACGGTTACGGACTGGCTCCATAGATTGTGGCATGTACTGGGAATGGAGAAGATGTCATTGGCAGTGGCGGGCGAGGCGGAATGGTTCGCGGACATATGGCAGCCGTTCCAGTCTTTACTGGTCACGGAATTCAGAGAACTGACCTGCCCACGATATCTTCGACTTCTGCGGCTTGCCGTGCAGGGGGAGGGCGCCTCTTGATTGTGTTTGCCACGCAACACCTGAGAAAGACTGTTCGAAATCCCCAGGAATATCCGATGACGCGCACTGGACGACGGGAGGGGGGGGCTGGGGGTAGGGGACTCTGGGGGTTGGGGTACCTGGGCAGGGGGGGGGAGTTTAGGGGGATAGATTGAGTTTTTCTTTCTCTTTGTTTTCTTGAAGTATCGAGGCGGATGACGCCCTAACGGGTAGATCATGATCGCAGAGCCTTACGCCTAGAGCAGAGTCTTAGCCTCTATAGGGGAGCACCCCTATCTGACATGCACTGTGCGGAGTGGTTCCACAATGGTCCGGCCCAGCTGGGCTGCAAGTGGTGGAGAATGGTCAACACTGCCCCTCAGAGAACCCGGGGGTCCTCCTGTTCCCTTCAGTTTAAGACGCGGCCGGCCCCACGGGGTTGTAGGCGACATGCTGTGTTTAAAGGGGGGCCGACCACGGGGAGCTAGTTGAGGCCTTGATGGGCTGACCTACAAGCGCAGTGATCCGCCGGCCCACAGGGTTGTAGGCGATAGCTGCTGATACCGCTCCGATACTTTGTTTTCTCTAATAAAAAAACAGATTTAAACCTAAAAATCTCATGTGGCACAACCTTTTATCTCATCACACATCTCTTTCTAAATCAGCTACCAACCAGCACCGATTACCTATCCCCAACCACAATGAAGTAGAAACCTAACATGTCCCACATCTAGAAGTTGAATTCTGTTCCACTAGTCCTACAAGCTTCATCAAGAACTCCCCCTCACACTTCAAGTATAGAAACACTAGGAACTCACAGAAGAGCGCTGAACTTCTGGATTTGTCAATCAATTTCAAGAAACCCCAATTTCCTCTGGCAAGTACTGACCCAATTTCTCTTGACAGCATTAGCAAAATTGTACAGATAGCTAAACCTCTCAAATCTGACATCTACACTCTATTAATTAAAACTGACCACTTAAAGTTGGCAGTAAAGGCCACGAACATCGAACTTACCGTACAACAGCCAGTTTCACAGAATGAGACCCAAGATGAACCTATGCATTACCCTACTGGTAAACTCACTACAAAAGATACCCTGCAATCACAAACTCTTCATCAAGCCTAAACAGTTCTGTCATAGTCATCCATCAACTCACTGTATCCTGACACCACAAATGGCACCTAAAAAAAATCTGCATTATAACTTGAGTGAATCATAAACCAATATAGCTCAACCGTAGGTGCAACTGCAAATCCAGTGTATACAAAGGGCCAGATGGCAAAGTAAATCTAACATCAATCTTTCAGAGTAATATCTCCGCCATCAACATGACAAAATAAATGCCTGATACAAACAAAATGGCCAAATTACAGTGTATACATCAGAAGTCAGCAACACAGCTTGATTACATAACTGAGATCTTGCCCTTCTCACTCTCACTGAGAGTCAGTTCAACCTCCACCTATAATCAACATTCTAATATTGCTGAGTTAATTCAGTATACTACATTAAGTGAGATCTGTAAAGATGAGAATTAGCCTTACACTCATTTTCTAAATGAGTATCTAAAGCAAAGCATCATCAGCACTCAGTGATGGTCAAATCCAGCGGACAGAGGCACATCTCACCTTCAAAGTATGGATAACACAACCAGAGGTGTTAAAAGGCTTACTCTGGGCACTGCTTCAGTGCCCCACGTTGCCTCCTTACTTAAAGGGGTATCACTCCTTCCAGCTCCTGCACTCCCTGTTGTTGAGTCAGCCCTAAATGTACATGGAGCCACCCAGGTAAGGGTGAATGATGATAGCCGTAATCTTAAATCATGCAGAATCCTAATGAACTGGGAAAAGGTGGTAGTATCTTGAACTCTGTAAAATCTTATGAGACAAAATTAAGTCATACATGAAAACTCAGTTAGTTATCAGGGACAGGGTCAGAAATAGTTGGAAATCCACGAGGCTCTTGCTCTGAATTTGCACAATAGACAGTACCACAGAAGAAGCATCAATTCAGCCCCTTTTCATGACAGCACATCAAGTATAAATGCATGAGTACCACTAGTGGACCCTCTGAGATTTATTTATATCCCAACATTTGTAGTGACTAGTTTCACCCTCAATAATCGATGCCGTGCAACAGCATCCTGCTTGCTGGATGAAAATGTAGTGAGACGGACTGGACAGCATTTGCCCTGGGTGCAGCGTGACTCTGTGCAAGTGGCATATCAAAGCCCCCAACTGCCCCTAAGGTGCAGGGGGGGCCCTCCGGCACTGGCAGGCCACTGGCCTGAGAGTTTCAGACTGAATTTGGAGTTTGGGGGCCCTCTGCACATACTTTGCAGGGTGGCTCCTTCAAGATTTTTTAGGCCATCGCTCTGTGCCCAAGTACTGCAGCATAAATATTTAAGCAAGTTCAAAGCAAATCTCTTTATATTTCCATAGGTTATTACATGGCCTTTTTTTGCTGTATGTTGGGTCAAATCCCACAAGAGGTGTGAGAAGCTGGCCTGGTATATGATATCCACTTCTGTAAGTGGGCATCTTGCGCCAGTCCAGACAACCCTAAAAAGCTCTCTAAGTGGGAGCCGTGGAGAGCAGCCTTCAGGCTTAGTCCAGAAGGAGTGTAAAGCAGCTTGTTTTACAAGAATGCAATCTTATAGTATAGATTAAGTGAAAAAGAACCACACAAAGTATTTATAAAAATATGTATTTGTTATATAATACTCTCTAACACACAGAAATATCTCTTATCCAGAGATATGCACAATTTCAAAATACTTTAGCAAAGAAACCAGTAAATAGCACGAAATATACAGTGGACCCTAGCGGGTGACCACACCATATACAACGAAAGTGGTATAAGAACCACAACTTGGGTCAAAACAATGTCAAGAGGATGTAGAAGTGCTGCGGAGCAAAGGAACCACCCAGGGTGCCTAGATAGGGACCCATCAGAGAGCGTGTACAGAGTGGGAACATGACTGCATGCTCGTACAACTCTACTTGTAAGTCGTGTTTGGATTTTTTAAGATTAAGGACCCTTCCAGCGGACCCTGAAGAAACCCCATGGAAGACAGAAGGTTGGAGACCCACCTCATCCGTGGATACACTAGTACCTACTTTACCTATACCAGGGTAGCCGAGTGCATACGTGTGAAGTGGTGTTAGAAACTGTTGTCGAACCAAATGGAGGACTTCAGGAAAGTGCCACTGCTGAAGAAGGAAAAAGAGTCCGGTGGAACCGATGGATGGATTCTAGATAAGAGGTACCACCAATCAGAGGGGCAGAGTTTATGTCACTCAGGGGTGACCAGGAGACTTGGAATACGAATGCCCTCCGATGTTGGTTGTTGCAGGATGGGTGATGATGACCTTGACTCTGCAGCTGTGAGGACCACGCAATGCTGAGGAAGACCAGGAACCATGCACAAGCTGTCCCACAAAAGATGTTGAGTGCTGAGCGGTCGGTGTCCGACGGGGGCACCAAAAAACCTTGGCAAATGCAACCAACGCAGGAAGTGAAGAAGGAGCAACATTGGGACCGGCAAGGTCCAGGGGGCTCACCAAACACAGGGGATTCAGGGCAGGCCTGAGCAATCAGGGAAGCCCAAAAGATACAATTGTGACCCTCAAGTGGACCCACAGGCCGGAGGCACTAGAGTCGAGAGAGGACCTCAAACAGCTCACCAAATATGTAGGCCACGATGCACACAATGCAGTGTGGCTGAAGATGCTTATTACTGGAGGTGATCAAGGTTGGGGCTACTTGGAGCCCAAAGATCTTCTTGGAAAGAAGTCATCAAACTCTTGCAACTGCAAGTTGACGTGGTGCACAGGTATTCAGTTATTGCAGCCCCCACATGGGATACTGGCCTCAAACTTGGTGAGAAGGCAGGCCTCGGGAGCTGTGGACAACCACTACCTGTGTTACAGAGCCTTTGGAGTCTGGAGGAGCTCAGTATCAGCGGACCGGTCAACTTAGTTACGGTGCCTGCAAATGCACGGGAGTTACTCCTCCACTCCAAGGGATATTCCTTCAAGTGTTTTTGATGCATCACAGGCCTTAAAAGGTTCCTGTATGATGCACAGACACAGACAATGCAGCAGACAGGAAGGTAGACAAAGTCAGACCCAAACGAGTCCAGAGAAGTCCTGAGTGCCCAAACGGTAGAATAAGAAGGGGAAATAGCGTTTACAATGCTGCCATCACATTGAGTTACTTTTACTGCGCGGTCGTTACAACAACCGCGTTGTTAGAACACAATACCTTTACATCGATAGTCATCAGATCGACTTGCTGTAGCTAGCTCTAACTTAAGGAATTATAATTTACTATTCCAACACATTCCCTACTGTTGCGCAGGCTGGAGTTGGAATAGTAAATTATACTATTTCTAAGTCCAGCGTGCCCCCTACAGCAAGTCGCTCTAATGACTTGCGATGTAAAGGTATCGAGTACTAAAAACGCGGTCATTGTATGGACCGCGTTGTAATACAACACGATGTGAGAGCATGCGTTGTAACATGCTATATTCATAAGAATTGGTGTCTGATCTGAATCTTATCCCACAACAAATCTAGGGACCTACACCCAGGTAAGCCCTTTAGTACCCTAAAGAAAGAATTAGGACGATTCAGTGGACCCTCCCAGGGGAGGTTCTGGACAGGGGGGAGGTTACTCCCATATCCTTTGTCCAGTTTCATGCCAGGGTGGGAGCCAATGACTCCCAAGACTGGTGTGAACTGTAATATTTACAGGGACACTAAACGTGACCCTCATGCAGACTAAGCGGCTCTGGCACGGGCACCCACCCCACCCCAATATACTAAATCCTGGGAGGTGGTCACACTTTCTGTGACAGGATGCCTATTGTTCTTCCTTTCCCTGCTCGAGCTTGGCTCAGTAGCAGGAGGGCAGAATTGTGTCTCTAGATGGCAGCAACCATTTGGTGCTGTTCGGGTAAAGAACGCTGGTACCAGGAAGACTGAGAGCCTAATGGAGGGCTCTTCCAGTGCTTGGAATCATACATCCCACAAATTTTATGGTGTGGGGGTAGGATTCCAGCATGTTTGATACCAAACATGACAGGATTCGTTGCAGCAGTTTTCAAGATGGTCATTGCGTAATTACGTGGTGCCCCTCTATTTAGCATATGGCTGCTACACTTACAACCTGGGAGAATGGACTCCATAGTCTTTAGGGGTATTTTGCTCATGCAGGGGCATCCTCACACTCAGAAACAAGCACCCTGCCTTCAAGATTGCAAAGGTCTGCTATGGGGGTGACTTATAGGTTTTAAGTGCCGTGACCCTAGATATCCGAAAACTATATCTTTATTAAATGGTGCCTAGCACCAGCTTACAAGGGCTGAAATAGCAGGCCTGTAGTTCCATTTTGAATGGTATCCCATGGGTAGCATAATGCATGCTTTAACCCATGGGGGACCTCTGGGGTACCTATGCCCTGGGTACCTTAGTACCACATACTAGGGACTGATAAGGGTACTCCAGTATCCAATCTGAGATGTACCTAAGTACTGAATATAACAATTTCAAGGAGAAATCAGGTAGACTGGGGTCCTGATTAGCAGGATCCCAGTCAGACTAGTCAATAACAGCTTAGCACCAGGCAAAAAGATGGGGTAACCATAAAAGCAGGTCCTGCTTTCCTACAAGTGGGTTACCATTTTCATCAATAGA
Organism: Triturus cristatus; assembly: GCF_964204655.1. Lineage (NCBI taxonomy): Eukaryota > Metazoa > Chordata > Amphibia > Caudata > Salamandridae > Triturus > Triturus cristatus. Next base: position 334,734,221 of record NC_140594.1, on the reverse strand, counting down.
AGTGTGGGAATGGTGGATGTTAGGATTGTAATTCTGAAGCTCAACCTACACAGAAATGTGGACTTTTTTCAACCCCCATAGATTGCAGAACTCTATCCAGAAACATGAGGAGATTCTGTAATTTCACCTAAAGTTTTAGGTTTGTAGGGCATTGTAGCTATGACATAATAGTGGGATACAAACAAGACTTTGAAACCCTGAGCTCCACTGGTCCCTGTTTTTCAGAAATGTCTTAGATTGGTAAGTTTCCTTGGGTTCTGGCTGTTCCAGGCCCAAATACCGCAGCAACCAAGGTCCATATGTAGGAAGGCAAATTGCGATCGCAAATGCTGAAATTCGCCGAATTTCGGCGTTTGCGATTGCAATTTGGGCAGTGTGCTATGTAGCACACAAAAACCCACATGCAAAATAAGGAATCGCAAAATTTGCGATTCCTTATTTTGCTAATGCATTTAAGGAATCCCAAATTGCGACTCCTTCAATGCAATGTAGGAAGCACCCAAGTTGTGCAATTTTGGCTTAAGGAATCGCATAACCTGAGGTTGGTGGTAATTTGCGATTTCATTGAAAAATGCACTTTTTTGCATTTTTCACAGTGCCATGTGGCGCACATACATACCCTTAGCGCATGAATGTGCACCACATGTGCACACATGTTTATTTCAGGGATGCAAAAGGGTGTCCTATTGACACCCTTGCAACCTTGAAATTGCATTCTCAATTTGCGATTCTCTAATTGAGAATCGCAAATTGTGAATGTCTTCCTATTCATTCCTATGGGCCTTCTAGCCCATAGGAATGAATGGCAAGGTATTCCTTATTTGCGAATCTCAATTTGGGATTCGCAAATAAGGAATAGGTGGGAATCACAAAATATTTTGCTAATCCTACCTACATTCCGTTTTGCAATTCTCTAATTGCGATTCCCTAAAAATTACAATTAGAGAATCGCAAAACACATTTTACCTACATATGGCCCCAAGATCCCAAGCATCAATATCAGTTTAAAGCAAATTTCTGGAGACTTTTCTATTCCAAGTGATATGCCCACTGACACAATTGTGGTACATTTTTCAACAGAAGAAATATGTGAATGCTGGTTGGTAGGACTTTTGTTATTTGTTTTGTATTCTGTGACTTTCCCTTAAAAAGATGATGACATTCTTTGATTTCACCTAGCATTTATGGTTTACAGGGCAAGAACATGCTGTTGGAAGCATGCAAGCCACACCACACTGGTCCCCTCCTGGGTGTCTTTTTTTTCAGAAATGTCTAGGGTTGGTAGGTTTGTTTGGGTCAGTCAGAACCTGGGAACAAATACTTGAGGCAACAACCTCAACAAATGTTTTTGTTATCCAAATATCACTTCATAATTGGGTAATTTTTTTTAATTTCTAATGAGAAGCTGAATACGAAAATTCAAAGATTGTTTCAAATAATGCTGGCATAATGTACATTTTGCCCAGGCATAAACTTCACATGGTCACATTGTGGGGCTTCCTCTCTTATGAGATAGTCCCACCCACACATGTGGAGTACATTATTTTATCAGGAAAAGTGTTGGAATGCAGATTAGTAGAATATTTAGTAATGTGTTTTTACTTTCTACATGTTTTAACTTCTTGTTGCAAGTCAGTCTGCACAAAAACACATTGTGAAGAAATACCCTTTCATTAATTTGGTACCATGGGTAATTATTATGAGCGGTGCTAATTACCCATCTCCCTAAACTTAGATATTTCAATACATTTAAAAAAATGGACAGCTTGGCATTATATCCGCTTGGATTTTGGAAAAGTAACAAAATCTATATAACTCTGTGAGAGGAAGTATTTGACAGGTATAACAGTATATTACATTCTTAGATCAATCTTCACTGCAATAACGTAGATGAGAATCTTATTTTGTATTATTTTTTGATTTGCCTATTGGTTTCTTTTGGAAAACCTTGATTGACCAACACAAGTTATGCCTTGTTAATTTGAAAAATTGTCTAGTTTTTTAAAAGGTATATGTATTGGGGTTAACCCATGGTTACACACCTGTCTTTCCCACAAATTCAAGCAGGTAAAAATTGTCAAAATAGAAAATATTGACCACTGCATAGAAAATTTCCAATATTATCCACACTATACCTGTTTCCAAAAGCAGGCCAGAAGTTTTTCTTGGCACAGCAAAACTTTTCTTGAAAAGTATTGTATACATTTTTTTTCACAGCACTTTTTCCCAGGAAATAAAAATCAACTGTGTCATATTTGGCTATTTTTAGGCCTGTATAGGAAAAATCAAATTAGTACCATTATGGGCGATAAACAGGACAAAAGTTGTCTTTGAAATGTTTTGTGTATAAAGGTTGTGAAGAGACGGGTGGGGGTCATAATCCCAGTACAAATGGGGTGCTCTTGTGGGTGGGGGTGGGCAGGGACTTGGTTGTTCATGCTTTCAGTATCATCTTTGTACAGCAGGTGGATATGAGATCGCATATTACGAGATTCACAGATACACTTTCCTCCAGATCACAGCGTGTCATTTGCATGATATGCGACTACTCTCCCACATAATGAGGCATTACAGATAAACCTCCTCACATGGAATGTTAGGGGGCCAGGGGATCCTTGCAAATGCAGGCAAATACTTGCATATTTTGATAGGCACCAAATTCAGATCGCCATGTTGCAGGATACCCACTTAGATCCAAATAGTACCCCTAACTTTGCCAGTAAATTGGCTGCAGAACGCATAGTCTCCTCTTATTCCATGTACTCCAGAGGCACGGTGATTCTTATAAAGACGAATTCTCCTTTCATACTAGGTGGTACCTACCATGTTACGCTGGGGAGGATCTGCATGCTCTGGGGCACACCACTTACGCAATCCATCACACTAGTATGCTGTTACGGGTCGAATGTGGACGACCTGGATTTTTTCATGGTTCGCTGAGGACGTATACTTCAAGTGGGCTCCACTCACACCATCTGGGGTGGGGATTTCAACATAGCATTTGCTCCTGCTCTAGACAGATCTAACTCCCTTCCTTCCCACTACACCAAGACACAAAGCGCGCTGGCAGACCTACATTCTGCTCACGGACTTATAGATGCTTGGCCGCATATGCACCCAGATGGGAGGAATGGCACCCATTACACAGCAGCACACTCATCCTGGGCCCGATTGGATTATTGGGTAGTTTCCTGAGGGGTTGTCTCATGGGTTAACAAAGTTAAGCACTTGGCTAGGACGTACTCAGATCATGCCCCAGTCCACATGAGGGTTGCTTCGCCTAACTCGATCGCTACCCCTAGATGTTGGAGATTAATGCTCGAGGCACTGCTAGACGCCGCCTTTGAGGCTGAGCTGGGTACAGAAATCACTGAGTTCTTCCAGAGGAACATAAACTCTGTCGCACATGTGGGTACATCAACAACTGAAGAAAATAAGCTCTACCTTAACATATATCAATGGATCAAGAAGATCTCTCTGATTCAACAGCTAAATTTGCCACCATAAGAGGAGGAACACACACACATAAATGGCAAAAGGGAATAGATGATGAAATTATGATATTTTTATTATTATTTTTTTTATATATAATACAAAAAATTCAATAAGTGAGTTTACAGATAACTCCTAGATAGAAAATGAACAATACAAAAAGTATGATAATTGATAATGAAAAATACACAAGGTAATCAAAAGTGGGCCCCCATCAGGGATTGAAAAGAGTATATGTGCAATTAAATGACAATCAAATAATCAGGCATACAAAACATTCATACACAATCAATCTTAAATGGTAAAAACATACATTTACTCTTCTTAAAAGTTAAGAGAAAAAAGGTGAGCAGAGGGAATAACTCCTCGTAGTGTAAGGGTGTCTAGGGTTAGACACCACTGGCTCATAGGGGGAGGATGCGCCAGATCAAAAGCAGTAGGACACGCCGACGCGCGTTTCGGTGCAATCACCCACTTAAATAGGGTGCCACCTTCTTCAGGGCGTTTTCTTTAATTTCAGGGGGCCTGCAAATACGTAACATATAAAAAAAAAAAAAGGAAATTGAGAGAAAGGAATAGAAGAGGGAGATATATCATTTCGTAAATATGTTACAATACATAAATGGAACTTTAAGCATTCTACTTAATAGTACAACAAGGTTAAGGTAAATCAAATGCTATTATGAAGCAACTTAATTTTCAGGTCGCAGATAGACCATACTTAAGGTGGCAAATAGACATTCACATTTGGTACAATATAGATTAATTGGATACTAGACATTACGACCAAGGTTCAAAAAACAATCTAAATCTAGAGAAGAAATTGCACCACGTTGGTCATCTAACATGGGATGGACCACCCATGAGTGAACCAAAGACAGATCTAAGAAACTAAACACCAACAGTATCAAAAAATTAAACATTAGGGTAACAATCACTGCTATAGGAGAACAAAATGAGTTAATGATGATTTTTGATGTGTATTATGGGGTCTCACCCAGCTCGAGTAGAGGCGAAACCTCAATGATGGTTGCAATAGGAGGCAGTAAATACGAGGGATAGTTCCACTTGCGATGGAGTTCTAAAAAGTAAGAACAATTAAAGAGTGAGATCAGATAAGTCACGGTGGAACTTGCTGGAGGTCCACTCTAGACATCAGAGTAGAAAGGCAAATGAGAGATAATGCTTGCCTTTCAATTTGGGCGGCTGAGAGAGTCATAGGATAAATCTTCAGAGTTTATGCAGATTCCACACGGTGGGTTGAAAGCGGTAATTCACTAGAAAATTCCTGTAGGGTTAAGAGTACAGACTGAATAGTGCTAAAGATGATGTCAGCTCAAATAGAACAAGTGCGAAGAATCAATTTAAAGTAATCAATCAACAGTATGAGCTCGGTAAAATGTAACTGACGATGGAGAGATGATTGACTGAACAATTCGTTAAGTGCTGATAGTAAGTGGATGATAGTGATGGGACCAAGGAGTTTTACCTGGAGGCAAATATAATATTGAGCTCAATAATAACGGCTCTTGAATCCTGAAGGAATGTCCCCTCGTGTGGAGAGGTCAGCTCCGTGACGTCCGGGGATTAGCTGAGCAGAATGCAGAAACAGGAGTTGATTACTAAATTGTTAAAATAAAATAACACAGAAAAGTTACCGGTAAGTGTTGGCTAAAAAGAGAAATTGGATTGCCAAAATGATATATATGCTAATAAAGAGGTTTCATAGTACCTTAGGAGGGGCTGTATAACAGGTAATGATGATAGTGTTCAAATCACGGTGGAAATGGTGAAGTGAAATCTCCGGAGGATGGCCACTTAATGGCGAATGAAATTAGTAATGAAGAATGGTGACGCTGTCAACAAAAAATAACAGAGAAACAACATATGAGCGAAGCACAGTGTAAGGGGACCTCGCTAGCATAAAAAACTGTTGCCTCATGAGCACGGGGGAGATGATGGACTGAAAAGCAGCATGCGATGTTAACAAACAACTAAAAATGATAACGAAAATGTCTGCGCCGGTGAGTGAATACCTCAATGATAGCTTCATGATGTCCAGAGCCGACGAGGGCCTCACCAGTCAAGGTTGAAGAGGACAAGTTGCCGTAGCCAGGAACCGCGGGAAACGCAGAGCGCAACGTCAACATGTGGGTACAGTCTGGGAGGCCTTGAAGGTAACAATTAGAGGGTCCTGTATTGCCAAAAACTTTGGAGTCTTGAGGGACCTCCTTCGCACCTTACACACACTTGAAGGGGAACTGAAACAATTGGAAAGGGACCTGTGGCCTCAACAAGCAGGGTTTAGAGATAAGCTATCAGACTATAAAAACACCGCCGACCAAGAGGCACGCTTTAGAGGAAAGTATAAATATAGAGAGGGTGAACGTCTTTGTAGAGCCTTATCACAGGAAGTTCGGGTACCCAGGTTCTCTAACTACATCCTGGAGTTTCAAGATAATAATGGCGCACACCATAGAGACAGCCTTGATATTCTGCAAGTATTCACAGAATTTTACGCAGATTTATACAGTGCCCGTACACGCGCGCCACCTGACTTTTCAATTTACTTAAAAGACATCACTTTAGGATGGCTAGGAAATGCACTAAGTGAGTTCCTTGCCGCACCTCTTGAAAATGATGAAATACGCACTGCAATTATGCAGATGAAGTCAGGGAAAGCCCCGGGCTCCGATGGCTCCCCACTGATTTTTACAAAACATACCTCGATCAGTTGCTTCCCATCCTCCAACAGGTCTACGAGGAAGTACAGGAACTAGAGACCCTTCCTTACTCGTTGAGGGAAGCCCTTATTTCAACCCTCCTGAAACCTGGCAAGCCCACAAATGTTTGTGACTCCTACCGCCCTCTCTCCCTGATTAATACCGATGCGAAGATTCTCGCAAAAATATTAGCTAACAGACTCAGCTTGTTAATGGAGAAATTGGTTCTTCCGGACCTAGCTGGGTTTATCCCTGGCCGGGCAACATTGCACAATTTGCGGACCCTTTTCTCGATTTTACAATCGGTAGATCCACAGTGGGCCTTGGTGGCAGTCTTTCTGGACGCTACGAAGGCCTTCGACTCTGTTGAATGGGATTATCTTTTCATTATTCTTCATGACATGGGTACGCCTCTTGTACACCGGTCCAGTAGCAGGAGTTTTAATCAATGGTCATTCCTCCTCCCCCTTTCCATCACCTGGGGCACCCGGCAGGGATGCCCGATCTCTCCCATACTTTTTGCGCTGGCTGTTGAGCCGCTTGCAGCCAGAATCAGGCAACATCATCAGGACAAGGCACTCCGTTGCTTTCTCCACCCAATTCTTATTTCCCTATATGCCAATGACATCACTGTATACATTAGGGACCCTCATCTCAATCTTAATCCATTTCCCCGAGAGTTTGTTCACTTTGGAGGACTATCCGGAATCCATATTAACTGGGCGAAATCTCAGATCTTCCCCCTCACTTCGTCGGTGACGGCATTCGCCCCCGATTTCCCAATAGAGTGGTGCACCGATGAGGTGAAGTACCTAGGCATATTTATTACGGCCGACCGGGAGGAGCTGATGCGACTCAATTATGGGCGAACATTGGAGAGCATCAAAAGCAATGTCACGTGATGGATTGTACTCCCTCTTTCACTTGCGGGACACATCTCCCTCATAAAAATGGTTGTTCTCCCCAGGTTGCTCTATCTTTTCTTAAATATTCCGTATGACCCTGGAAGACATTTCTTCTCGGCACTCCATTCGGAGATGATACGACTAACCTGGGGAGGAAAGCAACCCCAGTTGCAGTGGGACACTCTCACTAGACCCTACTTCCAGGGAGGGTTTGATATCCCTAACTTTGAGCTATACTATCTCTGTGCACAGGCTCACTACGCCCATTATTGGTTTCACCCCCCCAGTTATATGCTGCAGATGGCAGCGGAGCACTGGTTATTGGATCCCAATCTGCTCGAGGGTGCTATTATGACCACCTTTACGCCACGTGAAGCCACTCCGTCGCCTGTTTTCTGTACAATGAAGGCATTGCAAGGTATTGCTAAACGCTTACAGGCCCCCATGATGTACTAGCCGTTACTCCCCTTAGTTTATCACCCAAAGATGCCTGTCTTACAGGAGGGTATCTTCAAAAAAACTAAAACTAAATACGGTATTGCTTGCTGGGGGGACCTATGCCTTAATGGTAAATTTCTCACATTACAACAACTGTTTGCCAAACAGCTGCCCTCTCCCAAGGACCCTTTTATGTATGTACGCGTGCAGCAGGGTATTAAAGAGCACACACCTACATACCCCCTGGAGTCTCCAGAAGTTGCCCCTCTACGCAAGATTCTGCGAAATGACGCAGTACCACTCTTAGTTTCCACACTGTACCATAGCCTATATGCCAACCTACTCCCAACCCATTGCTAGAGATAAAATGATTGCTGAGTTGGGACATGAAATCACTGATAAGCAATGAACATACTGCTGTAGTCTGACGGAACAAAGCTCATCCAGCTGCCGCCTACGCATCATTAATTATACTTTTTTACATCGCCCTTACTACACCGCGGCCAAAATGTGGAGATACAAACTGTGCAATGGTGATAATTGTGATCGGTGCAGCATGGCGGGGGCATATTTTCTACACCTTGCCTGGAATTTTGGCATTGTACATGCCTCCTGGAACCGAGTGCTTGCCGCATTGGAGCAGATGACTTCATTGCAGCTCCCCTCTGCTAGCCTTGTTGGGCTACACAGAGAATCTGTCTGTGGCGCATCGGAAATTTGTGTCCTTTAGCCTCCTCTTGGCTAAAAGAAGAATAGCCTGTTGTTGGGGTAGGGGCAGGGCACCCAAATTTAAGGACTGGTAGGAACAAGCATTTGCATATGCAGATCTCCTATCCCCCACTTCACGCCCTTGAGACATTTGGGACCCTTGAAAGGCATATTTGCTCACACATCCAATTGACGCAGCTGACCACCGCCCGAATCCTTGAGAATGGTGAGCGTTGACGGACCCTTCTCCACACATATGGGTCGCCTACATAATATAAGCTGAAACTGTATTCTACGCCTGCTTGGATATGTCCCCTGGGGATAGTAGGGTCCTCCCACACATGTTCTTGGCCACAATGCCTCTTATGCATGAAGCTTTGGATTTATTTACTGATGTGATCTCCATGCTCTCTTTCTTTTTTGTTCTGGTCTCTCTGCTAATTATGGTTCTACCTGTGCATAATCCATATTATACTGGCTATCTGTTCTCGTAAGCTTAAATAAAGATTACAAGAAGTTTGAAAAAAAAAAAGGTTATGAAGAGACTATTGTGATCTGCCTCGAATGTCAAAAAAAGACTCAACACTCGGGAGGGATATCTTAGCAGCTACGTTGTTACATGGTGCATGAACATGGAGGCTTAAAATTCTCAGGAGGTGAGTTCTTTTGTAGGAAATTGTGTCCTAATATGATACGATCAGGGAATGATGCCATGTGGAAGATTACAACAGTATTTGTGCAGGGCAAGGAATTGATAAGCAATATATCAAATTCTGCACAAGCAAGGTCCAATTAGCATTGGAATCATCCAGTGAAGTGGATAGCTTCTATCTGAGCAACCCATAAATGTATTTGCTAACTTATTCTCCATTCCTGCCTCTTCTACTACAGTGGCCAAATACTGTTTTAAAGGTCTGTAGTAAGAGGAACTTCAGCATTGGTGAGAATGTGTCCTCTACCTACCCAACCCAGATCACCCAATAAAAAGATGGGACAATGCTAGATATCTTTGAATAGATCATATATCCAAAATTCACAGTAAATGTATTTACAGCATAGACGGAAAGCAGATCAGACCTGTGGAGATGGGGATTCTCCTTGATCCTTAGAAGATAGCACAGGGTCAGCCTTAAACAGAGGTTACAGACAGAGAGAGAGAACCAAACAGGAATGAATAAGGCATTAAACAGCTTGGTTGTTTGAGGTGCAAAGCACTTAGGAACAGCTGTTGCATTAAAGCATATTTCTGAAACATGAACTTAGTCACACTGTTGAAAGTATTCGGCAATAAGTTTAGTTTGGTATTTTATGGGGTAGTTGCCAAGCACAGAATAATTTTTACAAACATCTGAATTAGCTCTTTCAGCGAAAGTTGCCATGTGCAGAAGTAGAGTAGAAAAAAACCTGCCTGATGAAAATTTTGATCTAGCTGATAGAAAGACTATGGCTTGACGGATGCTTCAAGGTCGAAGGAAGATAGCCTATGAATGACTTGCAAGGTTCAAGGAAGATGGCCTATGAATTAAATGCAAAGTCATAGGTGTCCAATTTCAGGTTGTAGATGGTGATTCTGTTGGCCCTGATGGAAATTTTCACCTGCAGCATTAGAGTATAGAATTTCTGAGGCCAGTAAACCAACAATGCATATCGATTTCTTCGGGTTGCCCATGTCAAATACCTCCTCTGAGTCTGGGGATTGAGGAATGCCCATCAGAAACAGGGCAGAGGGGCTGCTAGAGAAGTAACACAGGAGTCAGCTATAACTGGAGTTGTGTTGAACATTCCTATAACTTGAAACGTTGCTACATTATCCAAGAAGCCTTCTCTAAGTGATTGAAGCCTCATGATATCCTAGTGAAGAAGTTACATAACTCGGTCTTAGGTTTGGACTTAGAAGTTTGTAATCTTTGTAGGACCTGTATACCACATTAAGAATGTCTCAACGCCCATCCCTTGTCTAAAACAAATAACACAATATCAGGTAAGTTGTTGGTTTCAAGATAGTTAGGAAGTCTCTAGGCTAGGTACTTTTTCTATGTTGTATCCATGAAAGAAAGAAGAGGGACAGACCTGTAGCTGACCTCAAGGGAGGGGTCAAGATGGGGCTTCTTAAGTAGAGGTGTGATGATACTTTTCTCCCAGGACCTCGGGGAAATGTCAGATCAAAAAGATTGATTTAGTAAAACTGGAGTTGCAGGAGAAATTACCTCCACCATTTTGCACAGGTTTTTTATAGATCTTCTACGGATAGCTTATGTGAAATTTATTCCCAACTGCAAATGGAAAATAGTACTTGTCTTTAAGAAGACTCTCACCCATACAGAATATTTGGCATAGTTCATCATTGAGTCCCCGCCTTGAACTAAAAGTATTACTAGACGGGTTCCAACTCTCTGATGGAGGGAGCCCTTTAATGTAAGCGGAGGAAAAAACTGTCTATGGATGTTTTATTCAGCACAGTCTCTAAAGTCAGAAGTTCTCTAGATATAATTTGCAGACTGATGAACGTATATGGAGGATCCAGCCCAGTAGTGATAATAACCCATGTATATATGTTTTCCTTAAAGCACCTTCAAAGGACACTGAATGGAGTTCTTTCTTTGAGAACAAAAGGTAGCCATGTTCTATGTACCGGAATTTCATCATGAGTTAGTTTATGTTCAAATGGATTGAATAAAAGTTGCCATGTGTAGAGATAGATTATAGTACTTAAACTGGTAAAATGACACCAGAGATGACATTCCACTGGTGGGTTCTGTGCTACTCTCTTGCACACTCTCTTTGGTCAAAAGTGTCTGTTGTGGTTAGAGGTGCAGGAGGAAGACATGGTGCTTTGTTAGGAGTGTGTGTGTCATCAGAACCTGAGCTTGCTGAGGACTATGGAAAGATGGCCATTCAATTTTCATAAACCTTGTAGTAATCTTTAGGGTATTGCAAATAGTATTCAGTGAAGATATAATGGTATGTTACTTGCTTTCTTTACATTTGCATTTCTCACTATTTTTCAATTTAGTGTCTTGTAGTTATGGAGGGAATTTTTGCATTGATGTCTCCAAATAGTCTACAATACTTCTGGGATTTGTTATTGTATGATTATCAAACACTTTTTGTTCTAGTTACATGTTTAATCCGAACCATCCAGTGGTAAAAACACTTGGGGGCCGGTTTATTAAGGGATTGCTTCACCCTTGCATCAAGCAGGGTGTCACAGGGGCAACACAATCCCTAAGTCAGATTTACCAAGCAACGAGAAGCCACACTGCATGGCCATGCGGTACTTGGTAAATATGGAGTAACGCAAGGCGGTGTAAGTCGCTGCCTTGCATTACTCTGCCCTGAGAAGGTGTTCAATGGGTGGAGCATTCTGCTGCTAGAAAGAGGAAAAAGCCTCAGTGGATTGATTTTGTACAGGATGGTGTCCCTTCTTGCACAAAAACAATCCTGCCTGTGTTGGTGCTCGGTAGCAGATTTGCACCAGCACAGGCAGAGAGCAGGCATGCACTATATCTTGGTAAATATGGCACATTCCTGCCCTCTCTCTTTCATGCAGTGCAGCACGTTGTCTTGCTGCGTTGCCGGAAATCTTGATAAATCTGGCTCTTGTTATTTACATAGCTGAACCCTTATCAGAGTTGTTCATCTTCAGCAAACATCTCAGACTCGTTGGTCACTTGAGTCCCCAATTATATAATTTCAGATTTGAGGTGTTCTGCCATTAGATGTTCATAAATTTGCATGCAACGTAGTTTATTTTAGGTCTTTTCATTTTGGTTTCTGTTTAAGTATCAGTTACTGCATTGGAAGAATTGGTTGCCATATTGATGGGCCATTGATAAGCTTGGCTATTTATTCCTCTGCACTGATGAGTCCAAAGTGTTTGTACAAAAACAACAACAAATTGGTTGTTTACTACTATTTAATGGCGTACCTCATTATGAGGAAGACGATCACCATCCAAGCGGATCGGAGTATGTATCTATAAGCTGTGTCAAACATGTATTCCATGGTAGTCTGTGTAGTTACACTGTATAGGCAACAATGGCTCATTCGGTTTTATTTCTAGAGACAACATGGCTACTTTTGGGCCTATTTGTAGACAACATGTTGACTTGAGACCTCAGGACATTAACCCCTTCGCTGCGGCGCGAGTTCCGCCGCAGCGCTGGGGGGGGGGGTTTGGGGGGGGTTGACGGCGCTGCTGTGCTCATGACGGAACCACGCCGTCATGAGTCACGGGTGAGCTGTGCTCATGACGGCGTGGTTCCGTCATGATTCCACCCACTGCGCTAGTCGCCCGCACAGGCGGGGAATTAGCGCCGCGTGGGTGGAGCGGCCGCCAACGGCCGCAGCATGACGGAACCACTCCGTCATGAGCACAGCGCACCCGTGGCTCATGACGGAGTGGTTCCGTCATGAGCAGGGAAGGGGTTAATCATGTGAACTTTTCACCCAAGTATTGTAATATTTGATAACAATAGACATATTCTATTTAGACACGTTGGTGTATTGTTTGTGTAATATTTTACACATTCTATTGTGATTTCACAAAGACGTTGTCTGATATTGTTTTTAATACCAGAATTGTATTTGTTGTGCATGATTGTTGAGTATTCCTTCTGAACTATATTAAAAAAGTTAATTTGAGATCTTCATAGCAGAAGAAGGAAGGTGCTCACCTAGGGTAGTGGAACCTATTGATGGATTTCCTTGTGAATGTCATGGAAGGTGTTAGGCATCTTTGCCACTCCTTGTGATATGCAAGGAATCGCAGGAAACACCATTACAGTTGCAGTTACAGTTTATTTTTAATCATTTTTTTTACTCCTTCACACTACCGTCAGAATAGTGTTGCGCAAGCTTTGAGAGACTGAATAACTTTTGATAAACCAGACATATGCTCTTTCTCCATTTATTACTGTTTGTTAACACTAAAGGTCTAGTTTGGAGCAAATACCATTTGTTCCATTCCCTTTTTACATAAGTAGTAAAAAAAAAATGCAAATTCTTTTTACCTATTTTTTCACCAGTTTGTTTGAAATGACCCCATCTAGTAGACTTCTATTGACAAGCACTGAAACAGTGCAGACAACTCATGTGTATAATTGTCATGAAATACAAAAGAATATTTGAGCCCACACGCATACATTAACGACATAATTCCCTCCCCGGTGAATATATACATAGAATAATTAAAGGTCAAGTCATTTTCCACTTTAATTGGACATTAGACAATTGCTAAACAGTTTACAACAATGCAAATTGCCTTCCTGGTTGTGAATTCTAGGCCAAAAGTGCTCCCGCGAGGACGGATCAGCAGTAACACAGCCAACCTTTAAACTCTGCTAATGGCTTTCATAAAGTAAGAGCTCCAGGAACTGAAGTAAAGAAGAAACAGATCTTCGAATAATGCGCTTCCATCCCCAGCCGCGGGTCAGACACGGAATGACAGAAACACTTACTAAGCTGAAGCTAAAAATAGAAGGCGCGGAGCAGGAATGCCAGTTTAGCATTTTTACAGGTAAGATTATATCATTGCACTCACAATATGGCATGATTCCAGGAAGCGAAAACCTGCGTAACGACTAGATAAACAGAATTACGTGATAATTGTCATTTTACACCCAGTGCAAGGTGCAGTGGGATAAACTCAGAGACCTATTAATGTATCTTAGGTCCTAAAAAAACTGTAAAAACACATCTCTTGCGCATCTCGGCAGATCTCACACATATTAAAATCGCGAACACGCAAAGCCAAGTCAGGGATCTTTTATATTAGTAGAACACACTTTCTTTTCGATAATATTGAAAATAAAACACAAAAGAGGCCATTGCAAAATTGCCGATGCTCAGTGGCTTAACAATACTTTCAGAAATTCCTGGGAGCTGTGATGGTAAGGCCACACCTTCGGTAAATATTAAAAATGTATTCATCAGCTTGTTGCAGCAAAGGGGGAATTTATTGGAGGTCAACACGTGTATAAGTTATTCCTAAAGTAAGCCAGTTCACGTTTCCATCATGCCTACTGGTCTGTTCTTGATCAGGGCCTACGTTATTAGAAGACAACTGCCAAATAATATCAGGTGAGAATGTAAGCATTTTAGAACAATAAAAAACACGTGAAGTGTTCAAAGCCATGGTATAATCTAGAAATTAGTAAAATAAAATCAGAAGCAATTGTATAATAATCTGATAAACCGCTCCGTGACAAGTTTTTTAGTGAATGTCTTTATTAGGGAGTAAGGATGATAGCATTCTCTACATTGTGTTTTATAATCCTTACATATCCTGCATTTTAAATACTTTATGGAATGTAGTTTTGATCAAAGGAAATAATGTAAAAAATATTTGTCAGAGCTAGAGTTCAGAACACTAATTGTATTGTTTTAGTGGTAAAAGTACCATATTCTAAACTTCTATCAAAACCAAGCATGGGTTTGTTTAAGAAGTCTGATGTTATTTGGTAAAGGTCTAATTTCCATGAATGTCCTTGATTGCCACCAGTATGGTTTGCCATTAGTAAGTGTATTAGTGTACTTAGTTTTGTGATGTAGCGTGATATTGAAGTTGTTTTGTGAGCATCTGAGGAATTATTGTAAGTCAGCTGAAGGAGGGCCCCAAAGAAGATAACCACCCATGAAAATTCAACACAGAAACTCCATAGTGAAAATATGAATCACATTTGAACATCAAGGTGATTAACCAGCCAGGGCACTGTGTGGTGCGCAGCTAGAGTGTTGTCAATAAGACTTTAAAGATGGCATCTCTATACCAGTCTGTTTTGGAAACATCAGCTACTAGATATTGATAGCAGCTGAAACTACAAAGGTTTGTCAGATAAAATAGGTTTCAGTAGCCTGGGTTAGAAGGCCAGCAGGCTAAGGGCCTTTTTATGAGTTTGGCGGTTCGATGGACATCCAAGTTCACAGTGGCGGTGCTGCTACCACCACACAGGTGGTCCAACTGCGATATAGCAAGAAGAGTAGTAGTGCCACCATGGGACTGCTACTGCCATCATGGATCCACTTACCCTAGCGGTGTTGCAGTGGTCTTAAGACTGAAATATGCTTGTAGGGCTGCTGCAGCCCCAACAAGTATATTACGAGTTTCCTCTCCACCACGGTTTTCATGACGGTGAGCTCGCCATGAAAACTGTGGCAGAGAGGAAATAAAGGGGACCCTACACAGCTCAATGCTGTCTCTGCCCCAGGGGATGCATGCAGGGAGGTACATGGTGCGCCCACCTGTCTGCATGCACCCCCAGTTCTTGCAGGGCATGGACTTAACAGTCCATACCCTGCAGGAACTTGCTTTGGCGTTCCCACTGCAGTGCCTTTTTTTATAGACCCCAACATGCGACTGCCAAAGTTCAACACAGCAGTGACGAAAAAAGTTAAGATCTGGCGGGTGGTGCGCACACGGGGTTGACGGTGCGGAAGCGGGGCAGCCCCGCTCTCGCACCGCCAAACTCATAACAAATATCTCTGATACAACTTTGAGTGAGCTCCGGAGAAACAAAGCAAGAAAGCAAACAGCAAACCCCATAATCCTTGTTTTAGGTGTAACCAATGCACATTTGAGGAAACAGGGGTTTCCTAAGAGAGCCAAATCAATCATAGTGGAGCAGTCTGCATGCACTGACAATCCAGAAATGCCGTTAAGAAATGAAGGCAGAGGCTCTGTGCATCTTGGATATGCACACCTAAAGAGAAGAGTAACAGCAGCTAAACAAAAATTCCCAATTTGAGCACAAACCTTTCAGCGCCACGAAGGAAGCAAGACTCGTTTAACTTGTCAAAACAATGATAACTATGAGAAAGTTGGTTGAATGAATCAAACATTTAGTCAAGAAGTTTCCTCCTACTGGTAAAGAAAATTCTGTAGCAAAACAAAGACAGCATTTCAACGGCAGTCGTGAGCATTGAGATAGAAAAACCAACACAATTCTCCATTCTCTTTCCTCTAGGGTTAAACGTTGAAAATTGTGTTCATTACCTGCACAGTTGTATATCAGAATCGTGTTAGCAAAAATATAAGCTGACATAAAAAATTGTGTTCAAAATACTGTTTTCAACAATAATGTCCCTTTGAGTGCAGAATTTCCATTATTAATTTCAAAGGGTGATATTTTTATAAAATATTTTTAGAGCTCTGTATTTCTGTCAGACAATATTTTGATAATGATTTTCTGGAATCATACAACACTGCTCTTGGAAAGCAGTGACTAAAATGAATCATGCCTTTCCTGAGAGCAACAACCAGGATCCGTTTCCGCTCCCTGCGGTGATGCTTTTACTATCCAAGGTACTTCCTTGCCCCGGCCTGTGGCTGCGGTGGTGTGTTTAATTAATTGATTGAATTATGAACCGAGGGGCGCAGATATAGAGGCATGACATTCCACGCCGTTCCTGGGCCTTTTCTCACCTTGAGACTGACAAGACTACCTCAGGCGCATTCTAATTGATCAAAGATGATATGCTTGGACTTTGGAAATGGCAGCACCTAGCATATTTCCCTAGATTACTGTGAAGGCTCTAAAATGATCCCCGCCACAAACTAAGCACTGCTTCTCTTTGCCACAGACTCATAACTGTCATATCTTCGAAAATCAGTGGCTGAATTCTCATCATTAGGGCCCAATTCGGGCAATTCAAAGCCCCTCGCTGTTTTCTTGCCTTGCATTTACAACGCTGATGCCAGTAAACCCAGTGATTAGGTCATTAGGTCTCGCTGAGCCCAGCGCATGTGCTGGCTCAGAGAGACATTTTGGAGGTGAGTTTTCAAAGTGCTGCTGGCTGGCCTAGCCGCTTGCGTTCACGCGAGCAAGCGCGCACGAACCGCTAGCCTTCAGCAGCACTTTGAAAACTCGTGCTGTAAGAAATGAGTCTTTTATTCCTCCCTGTTAAGCTGATTGCATCCTCATTCCGTAGAGGCCGGAGTCCGTGTTATTGGTCGCATACACACTTCCCTTTTTCCTCTTCTTCTTTCCCCTTGCGATGTCTCTATTATTACATTCTCTTAATGCAGACTTGCTACCGTGGGCTGTAAGAAATGAGTCTTTTATTCCTCTCTGTTAAGCTGATTGCATCCTCATTCCGTAGAGGCTGGCGTCCGTGTTATTGGTCGCATACACACTTACCTTTTTCCTCTTCTTCTTTCCCCTTGCGTCCCCCACCTTTCATTTGTATTATCTGCCTTCTCTTCTGTTATTTTTTTAACCCGATTCTTTATCCTCTCCTCCTCTGCTCTCTTATTTTTCTCTGTTACTGTGTGTCATGCCCATCTTATTTTCAACCCTCCCCCACATTCTAATAAACATGGCGGCGGCTGCTCTTTCCCTTTTGTGTAGCTGAAGCCAGCCCTGGATGACTCCCACCGAGCCCGGCGTGTGTAGGTGAATCCCGGAAGCCGAAGAAGAAAAGGACTTTCACTTTCACACAAAGTGCTCGTTTGATGTGGAGGTCTCCTCGAAACGCTCCAATTGTATCACGGTCTAAGAATATTCCAGTGGCAGATTTCCTCTGCCTGCTACATATTTTGCAAGCGTCTTATCCATGTAAGTATTATGACTGCCATATGTTTCCATGAGTA
Source organism: Triturus cristatus (assembly GCF_964204655.1). Lineage (NCBI taxonomy): Eukaryota > Metazoa > Chordata > Amphibia > Caudata > Salamandridae > Triturus > Triturus cristatus. The sequence continues at coordinate 334,716,366 of NC_140594.1, read as the reverse complement.
CTTCGGAATTCATGAAAAATTCCATAAGTGTCTTAAATTTGCTCCAAGTACAAGAATATTCTGTGACTTCAAATTTCAAACATTTCACCTGCTCTCTTTGTGAAACAGGCACTACACACAGTTACTTGTTGCGGCAGCAGGTGGAAACGTGAGCTGACAAGCAGGGCCTGGTGTCTGCTCTTTCTCCAGCGTCACCTTCCTCGCAGTTTTAGAAATCAGTAGCGCATCTGAGCACATCCGGTGGACAGACTCGGCTCTCAGCCCTGCTGGGGCTTTGATGCACACGCTACGCATGCGCAGAGCTTTCAAGCGCCAATAGTCGACTCCTTATTTGCTAGTGCTGCATTAAACAACTTAAATAACAAGCATTCGCAATGCAATAGGTCTCACTTTTGGGCGAGTTTAAGCTATTGGCATTATAAATGACAATGCCTTTTATTTATGTTTTAAAAACGAAAATAAAAATAAAAAGGCAATGTAATTTACAATGTTAATAGCTCAAACTCGTGTAAATGCGAGACCTGTTGCATTGCAAATGCTTATTTTTACCTTGTCTTGGTGACATAAAGTAGAGCGCATTGGAAACCTTTCAGCTACATCAGCGGGTGCAGACTACAAGCCCCAGAGGACCTTGTGGCAGGAAGCCGCTGTCATTGACATCCCGCCTGAAGGACTTTGGAAAAATTTGTCCGGGGGGGCCCGTCGGCAGCCATTTGTGGTTGGGCTGGGCCACTCCCTTAACACCTATGCTGATATGTGAGAACAGGAACTTTCATTTTGTTACTATATTTGACTGTGGCTGGATGGTGAAATTTGGTAGGACCTAAGGCCATAGAGCTTGTAACAGTTTATTGAGGAAATAGGACAGTGACTCTTAAAATTGAAACTTCATCTGACCTCCTACAGTTACAAAAAAAAGCATAAACACTGTGTTGATCAAGGGACAAAGGACCTCAGAAATTAATTAAAGGTATTAACAGCGGTCTTGTGGCAGATTGTAACCGGGGGAGTAATTATCCTGCATTCTTTCTGTGTTTGTTATGCACTTTATAGACTGATTATCCAGTTCCTGACCCCACGCCTTATTCAGTATGGGTAAAAGAAAACTCGCCGTAAATGCCAGACACACCCAGACAGCAGAAAAAACTCAGGCATTCCTCAGGAGCTATGGGGCCATTGAAAAGCAAATCACATCTGTCAAGGAGTCGCTGTTAGTCTGTGGAGACTGTACAATGGTGCCTACCACATCCAATCCATACTCTCATTAATGACCCTAAAAACCTTAAAACTAGCAGACACTCAATGAGCAGCAAGGGCGACAATGGTTGCATCCAGTATATTGCAGAAACCGTTAATACTTCTGAACTGGATTCCCCTCCACCTTCTTGACATATAAAAAGCCATGACAATGCTATATAATTGTTGAACCAAACAGAGAGGAATCCCAGAATTAAAAAAAAGCCTCAAAATACTTCCCATAACAGGTCGGTTGTGAAAAGTGCTGAAATTAACCAGGTCCTGGCAACTTCAATAACCAAAAACTTGACCAGTAAAGTGAGACTGTGAAGTCCCTTGAGCAACTTGTGAAAGGCACACTGGAGTCAATAAATACCCATTTAGAACATGTAGACATTAAGGGGCAAATTTACAAGCCCATTACGCCAGATTTGCGCCGCCGTTGCGTCACTTTTGTGACGCAGCGGTGGCGCAAAGCCAGCGCCATGCTGCGGGCTATTTACAACGTAACGCATCTAGGGAGATGCGTCACGTTGTAAAGCCCTGCGGCACATGTGGGCGTTCCTGCACAGGGGGGGGCGTTCCGTCGCAGGAACGCCTCCGAAAAGTGGCTGAGTGAAATCTACAAGATTTCACTCAGTCACTTTTACGGCTATGCTGCGTCAAAACCCTGCGCCTGCTTGAAGCAGGAGTAAGGATTAACGCAGCATGTTAGGGATAGGGGCACCCCGAGCCTTGCTGGAGCTGCGTTGCGCTTGCGACGCAACTCCAGCAATGCGCCGCCTTTCCGCAAGGGGGATGTGACCGCATCTGCCCATCTGTGCACCACGGTGTGCCGCATTGTAAATGCGGCGCATCAGTGGTGGTGCATGGGTGGGCAGATGCGTCGCAACTCTTCCGGCGCATCCCTGCTGATTAGCAGAGATGCGCCAGTAGTAGTAAATCTGCCCCTGAATGCTCTACATGCCTGGACATGTTAAGCAGTTGCCATTCCAAATAACGCAGCACCTGTAGCACCTACTTACCATACAAATACAAGTACATTTCAGGGTCTGTCACAATTTGTGCACAGATTATACAAATCCTGAGACAGGAATAACTGGTTCGGTGAAACCAGGCAATACCATACCATTGCTAACTGTTAACAAACCTCTAGAACTTCCTTTGGTTCAGTCAACTGACTTTTTAGACCTTCCTCCAGCCGCCTACACTACCTTTGCTGCGCAAAGAAACTTAGATCTCACTTAAAAATAAATCTCTAGATTGGCTAGGGGTCAGAACAGGTTTATTCGAACCTCAATTTGAGGATATATAGATGGAACAGCAAATTAAATGGGTGGCCGGGGGTGATTAAAAAACCTTGCCTGGAGATTGTGTTAGGATGTCCCCACGGTTGGGGGAGACTGTTTTGAGCAGGACCAGGGCTATAAATGTTCACAAAAGTACTGTGTCTTCGCTCCCTATAGGCTCCTACTATCAACCCAGAATGACATCCGACACTAATCGAGCACAGAAATTACACAGTTTGCGACCAAAGATTAGCCACATCTATAATATACCTACATTTAATCGATTCTAGAATTTACCAAACCTAGACGAGCTAGATTGACTTGATTAAGAGCATCCTATGGGCCTAGGGGGTGAATCAAAGATATCAGCCGCTGCGCAAAATAGTGAAGATGGGATACTCAACGAGGGACTGAGTGACATGAGCACTTTGCAACGCAGAAATATTTCACAGTTCATGAACGACACTGGCATAGTTGCCACGATAGGTAAACAGCCTGACAGTCTCCAGGAAGCCTCTGCCAAATCTAATGTATGTATGTTCTGAAACATGGCAGGTCTTAGGAACAAAATAAATACTCCAGATGGGCTGGTGTTCAGTGAGGGCTTCAACTTTATCTGCCTACAAAAGACCTGGCTTAGGGAGCCTCTACATATCCATGGGTATAGAACATATTTTATTCCTGCTTCTCCTACAACTCATGGTAGACCAAACGGCAGGCTGTGTACCTTTGTTTCCAACAATCTACCAGCTGTTAGAATAATTAAGTAGGCAGTTATTGTTTACTATCAAATACTTATCTGCAAAGGCACTTGCGTTACACGGTTAGCAGTAATTAATTTTTATAATAATGCCACAACTTGTGAAATAATAACAATCCTGTGAAATATAGATGATGACTTGGAACTCCTTGATAAAAGTTGTGGCAAAAACATGTTCATTTTATGGGGGGCGATTTCAATACACAGTGGCGCAATAAGCCTCCTGTAAAAAGTTGGGGACTGACAAACTTGGATGAAACTGGTCAAACACATTTCACTGATGATCGGTATGGGGATAACATAAATGAACTGATATTTATATTTGACCTGACATTTGATGACATCCCCTACGGCCCTCCTCGGTGCACTTTTAATGGGAGGAATGCCAACAGCATTATTGATTACATTTTAATCTTAAACAAATGTTCTACCCATGCGTTTAATTTTAATACCCATACTAATTAATTGAGTGATCATTTTCTCCAGTCTGTACACATTTCATCTGCTTCCGTTTTTAACCAGCAGCCTAGCTGTACTACCTACCAGACTGGTGAGCTTGAACTAGCGACCCTTAATGGATTTTCTTTGCGGTGGTCAAAGCAAGGTTATTCCTGCAGGGTTTTTAAAACAATTAATCAATAGCAAAGGGGAAGCTTTGGAGACCTGCCTCAATGAAGTCTCACACTCAATAAATATTATTAATGCTCTCTTGAAAATCATGCAGGGGATAAAGAAATGCTTGTTTGTACCAAAGGAGTAAAAAAAATAGATAAGAGAGGAAAGGATGGTTCGATCCATTTTACACCAAGGCACAGAAGAGGCAAAGGAAGCACTACATAAAACCCCAAGCAGTAGACTCGAAGTCCAGGCGTGTAGCTTATATTACAAACTGCCAGTCAAACAAAGGAAATTATGATTAAAAGAAAAGGCATGGGAAGCCCTATACGAAGCAGGTATCAATAACAAAAATAATGAGTTCCGAAGTATAGTTAATTCTGAACCACTGAGAACAGATAATGGCTCTGGAATTGAGATTGCGATACCAGAAGAGGAATGGATAAAGCATTTTTCTGGTATCTATTCCGGCCCTACATCAGAAAAAAAGGCATATGTAACTGTAGCTCCAACACAAACCTCTTCAGTTGTACCCTTTAGCTTGGAGGAAGTTAACACAGAAATAGTAGCAAGTAAAAGAGGAAAAGCACCCGGCCCTGACGCTATCCCAGATGATCTGTTTAAAGCTAACATCACTCTGTGGGGGTGCTTATTAACTATGGTATTAAGGGCCTGTTGTAACTCATATTTTCTACCCACATGGGCGGAATCAATAACCGTCCCGATCTACAAAAAGGGAGATCGGCTTAATACTGTCTGCTACAAGCCAATCTCCCTCTCGGTTCTTTAGTGAAAATAGGGGCATATTATCAAGGACGGTGTTAGAATTATCACGACTTTAGCGGCAGGAAACTGCACTAAAGTGGCGATATTGGGCTTGATAATATGCCGCAGAGAATTCCACTAGAAGCCCATGTTGACACCAGAACCTGGGCTTCTATGGGAATTCTCAAAGGCATATTATCAAGCCCATTATCGCCGCTTTTAGCGGCAGTTTCCTGCTGCTAAAGTGGCGATAATTCTAACGCCGTCCTTGATAATATGCCCCATAGTGGGTAGAATGATACTGAACAGACTACAAGGGTGGGTCTAAACAAAGGATATTTTGACAGACTTACAGTATGGATTTCGCCCTAGGATTGGGACAATAGAGTAGGGCCTAAATTTAAGAATGTTAATTGGTAAATATACTAAGATCAAGGGAGGGAACATATTTTTAGTATTTGTTGACTTGTCCTCAGCCTTTGACTGAGTCACTCACTCTAAGCTATAGACAATCATGACCGATATTGGGATGGATACCTCTACTATTAGTTTCCTGAGAGAATTGTATTTAGGATCCAAAGCTAAGGTCAGATATGGCATTCATTGAGAATGCACGCAACCATTTAGCATGGAGAGAGGGGTAAGACAGGGTTGTGTCCTAGCACCATTCCTTTTATTATATATAAACAATGTAGGGGCTGTGCTGACCTTACACTCTAAAGATCTTCCACAGGTGGGGCACCGCCCTTTTCTGACCCTCCTCTATGCTGATGATGCAGTTCTTATGGCCCGCACACCCCTCAGTCTACAGCCTATAGTCAAAAATATTGTCGACTCCATGCAAGACCTAGACCTGTTAGTTAATCAATCAAAAACATTTATAATGAAGTGTGGCAGGAGAACAGCCACTTACAGAGATATAAAAATCAAGGATACTAAAATAGATTTTACAAATAATTTTTCATACCTAGGCATCCTGTTCGATGGAGAATGTACATGGAATTGGGCCATTTCCACCAGGACCCTCCTGTTTAAAAAACCATGCATAGCTCTACAGTACTTCGCTAGGCGGCTGGGCACTAATCCCCCTTCAGAGGTGATAACGATGGATAAAGCCAAATGCATTATCGTGGCACTCTCCTGGGCAGCAATCGGAGGGAATATCAAATGCATGACCTTGCAAATGGTAGAAAATGAGTTTTTGAGGTATTTACTTGCTGTCCCCAAGGGCGCATCCACGTATGCCTGCCACGCTGAATCAGGGGTTTCGTTCCTTATAGACCATATAATAATGCAACCCATATTATTGTGGTACAAATGCTGGTCATGAGAACATACCATGCTAAATTGTTTAATTATCAGGGGCTGTCTTAAATCCAGTCTGCTAACTTGTATGCTGTGTTTGATGTATATCCAGCATTTTTATAATGACTTGAGCCACCCAGATTACTTTGAAGATCCAGAATCCCGCGCAGCTATTGGTAGAACAACACTGAAGAATTCATACAACTAGAGAATTTAAGATTGACTATTGAAATATAAGAAACCCTCCGTTTTAAATAATCAACTCATTTTAACTACTTATAAAATGCAACCATACCTGAAAGTCGTATCGAGCTCTAGACGTAGATTTGTCCTGACTTGTGTTAGAATGGACACTTTCCATCGTTTAAGTAGTTTCCCTAAAATGAACAACTGGATATCAAATTTAGTAACCTGCCCTTGTGATAACACAATGGCACAGAGCACAATGCATGTTGTACTTTTTTGTAAATGTTATTGTAAGTGGAAAAACCGTCACATTTGACCTTTTTTTAAAACACAACAGGTCACCCTGTGTATCTCTTTTTACAATCATTGCCTTCTGTTGAGATTTGCTATGGATTGTCAAGCTTCTTATGGGCTCCTTTCTATGCCAGAAAAAAAATCCCACTTTCCTTGAAATTAGTTCAGTATAATATTATATACGTGAAAAATTAGGTATATTATGATGTATCATTAATTTGTTTTTATAAACCTTTTTTGCATAAATTATAAATTATAAAATGTATAATTTATTAAATCTCACATTTGCTGCTACGAACTGTATAGAAGAATGAAATAAATTACTAAGTAGTCTGTTAGGATTGTATGGCAGACCCTTAAATTGATGTTTTTGTCTTTCCTACTCTTTCTTTAGGCCTCATTTATAAATACTGTTGTATCGCTGTGTGAAAACAGTGATGCAACAGTTTTCACTATGCCCTTCCGTCATGATGGATACGTCATATTTACCGTATGATGCATCATGTCACAAGGAATGACAGATACGTCAGTATTACAGACGTATCTGTCAGCACAAAAGTGACACATTGCTGGTGTGTGTCTGAAAATAGAGGCAACTCCAACAATGTGTCATTTCACATGGGCCAAGCCCCATGTGAAAGGGCCTGCATCTGTCTTATGCCTGCTGGGAGGCAGGCTTAAGGTATTGACGCAGTAACATCCTAGAAGTGGCGCAGTGAAATCTCTTGGATTTCACTGTGCCGCTTCTGCGAGGCTTTTTGCGGGGGAATGCCCACCCTGCGTACATTATACCTGAAGCAGGTATAATGTAGCGCAATGCTTTACAAAGTGACGCAACTGCTTAGATGTGTTACTTTGTATATAGGGTGCAATGTGGCGTATTTTTACGCCACCTCTGCGTTAAAAAATGGGGTTCAACGGCAGCGCAAAGTGCCACAGGGGCTCATAGATAAGCCCCTTAGTTATTACTCAAGTATGTACTTCCTTTGTGTGAATGTTACAGATGGGTGACAGGGTTTGACCATTGTTATAATGAATTGTTTTTCTTTTAAAATGTAAACATTTATTGTATTTTAAGATATTTTTTATTGTACTTTGATGGTCTAATTTATTTAGATCGAATAAAGTTGTTACTGACTGAATCATTTCGTTTAAATAACATGCAGTTTAATCAAAAACATTTTGGTCAGAAACAAAACTGTGGAGAGGGAGACAGGTGTGAAAAAGGGTTTGAAAAAGGGAAATTAGTTAGTGATTGGTGAAGGGGAAAGGTTGGGCCGCGCTTATAGTTAGAGTAATCATTTATTTGGTCTCTTCTAAGGCTCCTATGACCTCAGAGACTGCCCAAAGAGGGCCAGGAATCACTACAGCAGAGATCACCAGCATGGTCCAGTACACGTCCAGTTGCTACTAGTAAGCTGGTCATTCCAGGAAAAAGGTTCCTTGAAGTTTCTTGTGTCTCTATATACACACAGGAGGTCAGCCAACTACATGTCCAGTTTCTTCTGTTCTTCCAGAGTTCCAGAATGTGATGGCTTACCAATTGGCACAAAACTAACAGGGGTTACCTCTTCATATTTTGCAGTGCATCCTGTTTGCCTTACTGCAATATATCCCACTGCACACTATACTTAAGAAAATCTAACAGGGCAGATCCTATCTGCACTTAGACGAGGATGTGACCAAGCCGGGTGGGTTGTCTAGAAAAATGAGAAGTCCCCTCCTCTTCATCTATACCTAGTTGGTTCAGGGACCATTCCCCAACCCCCATAGAGATTATGCTAAGATGTCTTTACTGTGCCTTGGAATGAAAGGTCCTCTCTTACTCGAGTCTCACATTACACATTAACTATTAATAAACCTCAACCTGGCCCCTTTCAAATTAAGTTCCCAAACCCTCGTTAACTGCCATTCCTGACATAGGATGCACCACATTCCTCACTCCCAGGTGTTCCTTCCAGAAGGCAAAAACCATTGTTTCTGCTCTGGGAACAGTTTTTACACCTCATTGAAGGGAAAGCACTGACAGAAAGCTCTGCTGGCAGGCTAATGCTGATCAGCTCACTAGATATTCAGGCAGTAAAAGTTTAACTTTTTAAACGTTTCTTTTCCTATATATTTAGCAAAAACCCAGTTTCACCACATAATTGTTTTTACCAATGTTGAGAACAGTGGTCAAAGCTAATCCCAAATTAAAGTTAGCAATATTGTTTTTTAATTGTATTTTATGTTTTTCTAATACAATCAACTACAGCCATTAAGGTGCCGATTCCGATCCTGTAAAACCCGGGTACAAATGGTCGTACGGAGTGTTTTCTCCCGGGAATTCCACCGTACAAACCAGCAAGTACGATTCGTACAGAAATACCATTTCCGTACGAATCGTAAAAAACACCGTGCGGCTAACAAATACATACAATTCCAAACCTGGACAGCGCGTACGCGACGTCCGCACGAAGTCAGGCAGCGTTTTACGGACCAGCAAGTACGATTCGTACCCACAGCATTCCGCACGGCTATATTTTTACGGGAGCCAAAAAGTGCCAGAAAATCTAAGTACGCCGCGATGCACGAGGAAAAGGGGGCCCGGTACGCGCTGTACCCCCACCCATATGTACGCGCCGTACCCCAACACCATAGCACAGCCCCGCACCTGTACGTACCGTACCCCAACACCATAGCCCAGCCCCGTACCTGTACGCACTGTACCCCAACACCGTAGCACAGCCCCGCACCTGTACGCACCGTACCCCCACCCCCAGTATGTACGCGCCATACCCCCAGCCCCCCTGTCTGTATGCACCGTACCCCCACCCCCCGTATGTACGCACCGTACCCCCACCCTCGTATGTACGCACCATACCCCCAGCCCCCCGTATGTATGCGCCGTACCCCCACCCCCGTATGTACCCGCCGTACCCCCAGCCCTCCCCGTATGTACATGCCATACCCCCACCCCCGTATGTACGCGCGGTACCCCCAGCCCCCCGTATGTACGCGCCGTACCCCCACCCCCGTATGTATGCGCCGTACCCCCAGCCCTCCCCGTATGTACACGCTGTACCCCCACCCCCGTATGTACGCACCGTAACCCCACCCCCTGTATGTATGCGCCGTACCCCCAGCCCCCCGTATGTACGAGCCGTACCCCCACCCCCGTATGTACCCGCCGTACCCCCAGCCCTCCCCGTATGTACGTGCCATACCCCCACCCCCGTATGTACGCGCAGTACCCCCAGCCCCCCGTATGTACGCGCCATACCCCCACCCCCGTATGTACGCGCCGTATCCCCACCCCCGTATGTACGCGCTGTACCCCCAGCCCTCTCCGTATGTACGTGCCGTACCCCCACCCCCATATGTACGCGCCGTACCCCAGTGCATAGGGCTGGGGGTACGGAGCGTACAGGTATGGTGCTGGACTACGGTGTTGGGGTACGGTGCGTACAGGTATGGGGCTGGGCTACGGTGTTGGGGTACGGTGCGGAGGGGGGGTACGGTGCTGACATGTGCGGGGTGAGGGGGGCCTTTACGACTCGTATCCGGGCACAAGTTTACCCGTGTACATGTGTGCTACAGCGTTCGCTCCGTACGGGGCCTCTTACATGCGGTTGTGTATTCGGACGGCCGGTACGGATCGTACTTGCGCGCTCGGACTTCTGTTTTACGATTTGCACGTAAAAATGTCCGGCTCCCTATCGGACACTTTTCCCGACGCTATTCGGACGTAAAAATTTACGGCTCCCTCTCGGACCATTTTTCCGACGCAATTCGTATGTATTTTTCAGGTACGAATCGTACTTCGCAGTTCGTACGGTACTTGTACGAGTCGTACGCAAAAAATTTTACCCGGATCGGAATCGGCACCTAAATGTGGAAATAGCTTCAGAGGACTTGTCACTTTAGGAACATACCAGCATAAATTCTTACATATTTCACTTCTAAATACTAGATAATATCATTGCAGCAAATGAGATCTGGGCTGTAGAAACGCAGTTGTTTCCCGTCCAAAACCAAAATGATAAACTAGGCCAGCGATTTATAAGGGACCTTGTGCATCTAAGCATGTGTACATTAAATGGGAGGATAAAACAGGACAAACCGGCCACCTGCACGTATATTGGCCCCCGCTCGAGTTCAATCTTGGACTACACAATAGTAACCCTTCCCCTTCCAGAGCATATAAATAGTTTTCAAATCAAATGCTCCATCGATAGTGATCATTCGGGTCAGCATATCGAACTTAAAATAACATCTCTTAAACCACCAGGAGCTCCAGCACTAGAGGGGGTCATATCAACAATCAATCTGAAGCTTCTGAGGTGGACGTGTACCACACTACCGCAACTAGCTTTAAAAGCCAAAAATTTAATGACAATTCTTGAGACAGAAAACAAAACGACTATAGAAACATGGACCAACTTTTTGGCAAGCCTACCCGACGCAGGAGCGTCCACTAAACAGACAAATAAAAACCGTGCAGATAACAACAGTCATCTCAGTTACACATTACGGAGCTTAAGAAAGCTCCTGAGAAAGGCACTTAGAAAGGCTCAACAGCATAGCCCATGCTCTAAAGCATGGGAGGAGGTACGTCTTTTAAAGATAAAATATAAAAAACAAATTTGGATCGATAAAAAAAATGAAGACAACAACTTTTGGACAAAACTATTACATAATGCAAAGAAATCTGACACTAGAGCTTTCTGGGGGCAGGTGAACACTATGAACAGAACCTCCAAAATCATAAACATGACCTGTGTTGCTGAGCAAGCATGGGTACAGCACTTAATATCCACATTTTCGATAAACAATGCGGATCAGCCGCCCTCCGCTGCAATTATCACATATGAAAAGCAAAAAGAAGATACATTACAATCTACTCTCGCCCATTCTGAAGTAGAAATCTTACAAATTATAAGAAAAAGTTGGCTTGATAGTGCACCAGGTCCGAATGGCGTGCCACAGGCAATCTACAAACAAGATCCTAATTACTGGGCAAGCAAGATCTGTAGGCTGTTCCAGGTGATTGTCACTGCCTATCGTATCCCAGAAAGCTGGAGAGGCGCAATTATTAATCCGATATACAAGGGCGGGGTGCGCACTGATCCAGCAAACTATCGCCTGATCGCACTGATAGATGCAGAGGCCAAATATTACGCATCTCTGATCTTAACTGATTTGATTAATTGGTCCGATGAAAATAAAAAAATACTGTTAAATCAGTCAGGCTTTTGACGTGGCACGGGCACAATCGCAAATGTACTAGCAATGGGGCTAATCGCCGACAAAAGTCTACGAAAGCGACAGCCATTACATCTATGCTTCGTGGACTTTAAAGTGGCCTTTGACCGTGTTAGCCGACACATATTATGGGCTAAACTGAAGCACCAGGGCTTACCAGACTCAATGTTAAATCCAGTTATAGATCTATATACTAATACCTGGATGCAGGTCAAAATTGCCGATGGCCAGAGGCTCACAAGGAAGATCGATACTAACGAAGGGCTAAAACAAGGTTGTGTATTGGCCCCGCATTTGTTTAATGTATTCATGGCCGATTTAACACCAAGGCTAGACGGGGTCAATTCACATCCACCTCGGCTGGGCATACTGCCTTTAACACACTTGTCCTATGCAGATGACATCATACTTCTAAGCCAGACGAGAATCGGACTGCAACGATCAATCAATGAGTTAGCTGACTTCGCTAAAACAAACCTGATGGAAATAAATATAAAAAAAAACAAGGTCATGATCATAACACATTGCCTGCCTAAACAGCCGAAATTTTTAATCGACAATACAAAGTTGGAAGTAGTCGATAGCTACAAATACTTGGGGATATACCTGGACCGAAGGTTTTCATTTGCCACGCATTACGAAGCAATTAAAAAAATGGAACCGCTTTACTGTTTGCATTCGGCAGCATATTGAAACAGTTAAAAGGCCCATTGTTTACTCCACTACTTGCAGTCATGAAAGCAAAACTACTACCAACTATTGCCTATGGAATCGTGGTCCACCATGGAAATAGTGCACCCATTCTAGACAAAATTCAAACACGAGTGTACAAAAGAGTATTTCGCTTGCCGTGTGATGCCTCACCAGCTCAGGAACGTCTAGAGTTTGGATTACAACACCAAACACTCTACAAAAGGTACGAGACAATCACATTTTGGTACAAAATATGGCTAAATCGTGACCTAGAAATCAACTCGGCACTCTGGGAAGCCTTGCAAAATGACCAAACATCACAGTACGCAAAGTACCTAAATGCTTCTTTGAAAGTAACCAAGATGGCTGATCTCTGGCAACGGAAGCTACCTCTGGCATCATTCCAGATGATCATGAAAAAAGCGGCAAAATCGCATTCACTAATTGAAGACAAAGCAACCTTAAGTCGGCGTGTGCACGCATGGATGGTTTTACAATCCTACATGAGGTCTGAGCCAGCGGCACACCTGGGCCTTGCTTTCCCCCCTCATTTAAAAACCAAGTACCTGGAGCTGCGTATGGGGAAATTGCCTTCCAATGCTGATCAACCTATCTGGAGGACCCCCGGCCCAAAAGACTGTAACCTATGTGGAGCATTAGCACAGGATTTTACACATATAATATGCATTTGCCCGGCGTTACAATGCCACCGCCAGGATTTGCTTAGGAGGAAGTTCAACGAAAGTGGCATCCGCACCTGCAGATCAGCAATACTAAAAAGTCTGGACTAAAAGGACCCACAATTAATTTGTCAACTAATTAAATTTTTAGCCTATTTTGGGAATTTAACAAAAGAATAATATGTTTCAACCATAATTTTACAATTCCTCCCTGTTTTTAAATCTTTTTTTTTAAAAAAAAATGTTCTAATTGTTTATATATATTCTATTATAGCACGTGAAGGAAATATATTTTTATGTTTTGGTATATTGTAAAGGTTTAAATTAACTATACAATAAAGAACTTCTTCTTCACTTCTAAATACTAGGTACCCTAACTTGTCGCCTAAGAGTCCTATGCAGGGATTACTTATTTAATATTTTTTTTAAAGTGGTTTCTGCCTTTCAAACGTAGTTATTTTGACAGGTTCACATACCTTAGTCAGGCTTTACATGTAGGCCTGAAGCCATGTTCTCCTTTTCATTCTAGTGGATAGCTCAATAGGTGTTTGAGTGCACAGGTGACATTTAACCTTTCATGCTGTTTGTGAATTATCCAGTTTTACCATGCTTTAGGAGTCAGAGTACAGACATTGGGGATTGGATAGCAGTACCCCAGTGTGTAGTTCTAAAAAAAACAGGAATATCTGTAAGAACAAAATGGGAGGGATCACACAAAAAGAGGGATTATTCACAGTAGGGGTGAAAGTAAGTATTACCATGAAGAATAAGATCAGTGTTAAGTAGAGGTTTGGGTTATAGAGGTTAGAACTCTATAGATATACAGTAATACTATGGATGGAAATAGAGATATTGCTAAGGAACATCTCCGTATTGGGGTAAAGTGTATTAGTAGAGATAGGTTGACAGTTAGGGAAATATACAACAACAGTGCTAATGTGTTGCAATTATATTTAGCATATTTCCTCTATTGCATGTGTTCTGGTGAAGTGTATGTTTTGGCCTGCTAGGTTTTTGAGCTTCATTCTTTCATTATGTTATTGTTGTGTTGTACTTTTGCATAGAGTTCTATTTTGACTGTTTTATATTAACTTGTGTTATAGTATTGGGTTCTATTTGATGTTCTCTGTAGCTTTATGAGTCAACAAATGCTGCAACATTTCCAGCCAAAAGCAAAATATTATTTTAAAGTTCCAATAACAAGAAACCAATTTACCACTCCTTCACTGTTTAAGAAAGCAATCAGCCTATAACTGTGGCAAACATGTGTTAAGTAAGCATTTCTAGTACTTGGTTTATGCAATGTACCGTCTGTGTCTTAAATGAGAACTTCCACTGCCTAATTTATGTGATATGACCAAACTTTTTGTCGGCTGCAAATATTCCTTAGTTCTTGTGGCTACTTTGATTGCGACCTGTAGGTCTGGTCACAAAATGTTCTGCCTGTAGATTTTTAAATGACAATCAGACAATCAGAAGCAATTGTCAAACCCATCTTGTTTCAAAATAGTGAAGAAACTGGTTTTGAAGCCAACTCACAAGAAAATAACACATTTATTTTCAGAGCCATTAGGCACTAATGAGTAAATATTACCAGGTTGTGGTGGAAATCAACCCACCGGTCGAAATTTAGAAAAAGCTGGAAACCATGAGCTGCAGGTATCCCAATAATCTTCATCTACAAAAGGCTACAAAAGACTTTAAAGACATACGAAAGCTTTGCACAGCCCTTCATTTGACCAAGACTGTGCAGCTCTCATATAGGGGGTAGGCCTGGGCCAAAATTCCGTTCCGTTCGCAGAAATTGCGATAATTTGGCATTTTTGCGTTCCGCGGAAAGCGCGAAAATGTCAAAATTTCCGCATTCCGCAGCTTAGCGATAATTTGTTTCTTGCTCACGCTGTAAAATAATACATTCTCGCGTGCGCGCGATCGCCTTACCTGAATCCCCGCGTTCGCCGACAAGTTTTCACGATCCGGTCGCGTTCTCCACGAGATGTTGGATTGTTGGTAGCCATTTGCGCTGTCTCGCGACAGTTCGCGCCCGCAGTAACGCCATGCGTCGCGCGATCACGTCTTTCTTCTCGCGATCATGCACCGCGAGACAAGTGAAAACAAGATGGCCGCGCCCGCAAGCAACCGCATGGGTAAGTTGGCGAGCCGCGACCACGCAGAAAATACCGCGAACAGGCGGGAAAAAAACTTCCGCATCTTTGCGATATTTCTGCGTGTTTGCGGAGATTTTTTACATTTTCGCGATAATTTGCAAAAGTGAATTTTGCAAATTCCGCCCACCCCTAATAGGGGGGCTATGCTGTACGGAATGCACAGTCCTAACACCACGCCAGAAGTCCCAGAACCATTCTGGCTATTTGTCTGCATCCAGTCTTCCTAGATGTTGGTTTCAGAAAAGACTGCCAGTGCAGTAATACCAACCCCAAAAAAGGCTTTTTAGAGTTGTTTTTTAATTTATAAATACCGTAAACACAGCGAGTTAGTACACAGTTACTTCTAAGGAATGAAGGTAAAGACGCATGTCTCAAAAAATTTATTTCCGGTCAATTGTGAAGAGCCTGTGCATCATCTACCTCACGTGACCACGACATTCCCTATTGCATGTGAGTTTATAAAGGGTTACACAGTAATTTCGGTAATGGTAACCTTCATTACAATTGAACCCGTTCAATTTACCGCTTTCATTCTTATTGCATCAATGGCGCCATCAACCGGCCATACTGAGCAGGGCCACATGTTTGTACGCCAGTGCTCAAGTCAGTGTTGCCTCTGTAGCGGTCTCCTGGTTGAAACATTCCCATTTGCCGTGTAGCTGCCATGTATTTTCGAAGGAGAGGCAGTTGTTGTCTGTCACATTGGCAGGGAAACAAGCAGCTGTGTGAAAATATTGCGACTAATGATCTTGCTCGGCGCTTAGCTTTGAAACGGAGGTCAGCTCAGAATGACCTGGGAGCCCAGTCACTGAGCTGCTCAACCTGCCTCCAGTATGCGCCAGAAGGGCACGACGCTCTTTCATATCAAAACAAAGTCTGTGGGCGTCCTAAGCACGGAATGTGAAATGAGCAGCATGTGTCAACACACCTAAAGGACAAACACCTGCGCTAATGAGGGTTAACCTCGGCTGCGTGGCACTAATGAGTTCTCGCTTCGGGCTGCAGCTCACGGTATGAATGGCAGGACTGCAGACATAGCCTGGAGAAATCCTTCTGCTGCCTCCGGTTTTCACTTCGCGCAACAGCGCAATAGATGATTCCCACCGTATGGCGCTATGAGGCCCATAACACTTAGGTTGGGATTCTGCTCCGAGCCTCCTTAACCCATCGCCCCCCCCCCCCCCCCTCCTCAAGTTACGGATATTGGGGCCGTGGGTAACTCCGATCGAAGAGAGAGGAAATACTCCCATTTTTCCCTAAAGATTTTCAAATGATTTCGAAGTTGCTGAGCCTCGCCTCAATTTTTGGCCAGGTGTATACCCCAGGGGGGCTTCCGTCACTCCTAATGTACACTATAAAGTCATCGGGAATGAACAAAAATGAATCTCCTTTCAGGGCAAAATGCTTATCTTAATGTCAGCATTCGTGAATGCACCGTATAACCATGCACGTCAGAGCGCTGTACAAGTGACTTTAAATTGCACGCGAACAAGGATGAGCTCAGATGGGGAGCAGCAACAGGCAGGGAACATTAGTCTCAGTGTACATGTTCTTTCAACACGTTACTGCATGGGTGAAAGGATTCTTGTTGGATATTTCACACATTAAGGATGCACCTGCTGATGGAGGTGTACGAAAGCGAAGTTAAATGGTTCACACTGAATTAATGACAACACAGGGAACATTATCAGTAGAACGTTGATTCAGCCCGCAATAACAAGCGAGAGACTAACCATGGCACATTAGTGGATGATATATTCTATATGGAAATGCAGGATGATGTAATAATTATAGCAGATTATTTCCATTATTTAAATGTTAACAGGAAATTTGTGTTGGGTGTGTAGAGGATGAAGTTAGTTACAGATATGGGAGTGATAAGAAGCTTTGGCTGCACTAGAAATCAGTTTATAACACTCAGCATCTAAGAAATGTTTAGAAAATATTATACAAATATGAGTGCAGCGCAGAAATAGACCTTGATGCCATACCCAGTGGTAACCAAGGAGGCAATGACCTTGAGCAGTTGCTCAGCATTCACATTTAAAAAAAACATTTGTAGCATTTTTCATTAATAAACACTCAGTTTGGGTCACATATCAGTTGGTGAAGTAGAAGTTCTCGTAGCGAAAAAATACAGAGGCACAAACGGCACCCCAAATGCTTTCCTTTGTGTTAGGCATATCAGAGATTAGTGCAAAGCATTTATCACACACTCACCAAGGCAGTAAGTGAGACAAAACTCAATAAAGAAATCCAACACCAATGTATAAAAGTAACAGGTACTTTTATGGAAATGGAGGTACCAGGAGGCAAGATGGCGCCTGCTCGGACGGTCGCGTAAACTGGAGCTCCCGGATCCCTTTCTTCTGTACTTGTGTGCTTAAATCCCTGTGGACTGGAATTCCTTAAAAGCAAAGTATATACCTTTTGTGGATCAGAATGCTCTGGTGCCTTTGGTGTGTCTCAGCGGCATCTCGAGTGTCAGTGCTGCAGTTCCTGGGACTGGTGTGCTGCTCCTCTGGGTCATCATGTGCCGATCAAGCTACCCCGGTGGCACTAGATCGATCATGGATTGTAGGTGGGGCTGAATTGGCAGTGCCCCCCCGGCGGTATTGCCTCCAAAACCTGGGGGGGAAGGCTCGCAACCTGGCTGAACGAGCTGGAGCAACAAGTATCAGCTCAATACGTGGTGGCAAGAGTGGCAGCATGGGAGAACCGGCAGGCGAAAGACAAGAGTGTAGCAGTAAGCGCACTGTACCAGCTCTGTTTCTCGCAGGGAAATTGAAAAAACAGCCCAGCCCTCAACATACATGTCCGGCCAAGGATCCTAATGGATTAGCTGATAAGGCTGATAAACCTATGAATACCCTTTCAGATCAGGGGAAAGTTGATGCGAATAGGGTCGTTCAAACCGTGGAAAGGCCTCTCAAATCCATTACCTCTAGCAAAGGAGGGAGTAAAAGGGTTTTAAAAATGGACATAGCGAAAGGTGACTGTACCTCCTTTGACATGGGGGACATTCTGAAGAGACAAACTGCATCCGACGATTTCGGTGAATGTGTCCCGGGTAAGACCACCATAGGGGAGGGGCAGATGAGTGAATCCTTCAACGCTGACAACATAACCTTAAAGGATTCCAACACCACGCAGAGATTGGCTAAAGAAATTGACTCAGGGGACAACTTTTTCGCTCTCTCCGATCCCTCTGACTCCTCAGAGGACGAGACGGAATCAAATGCACCGTCTAACTTTAGGGAAGGGTCCCCGGATAGCAGCCACAGTGAGATAAGCAGCTCCCATCCTGAAGACCTGGGTACTGACACACTTGAAAATAGCCCACAGACAGTAAGCAAGAGGGGCAAAATGGGAGAAAATCTTACGACAGCTGGAAGCACCGATGCCATAGGGAGGAGACATCCACCGAGAGTCAACAGACTCAAGGAGCTTGTCGGAAACTTCAGAACTTTGTTTGACGGATTGCAAAATCTTGCTCAGAATTTGTAGAAGGATTCAACGAGGCAGAAGCACGGATTTCCAGTCTGGAAGATGAACTGGCAGCTAAAAAGGCGGCGACAGAATCATTGCAGACAAAAAAAGATGATACACAATGGGAGCTGACGGACTTTGAGAATCGTCTTTGTCTAAAAATCTACGAGTTTTGGAGATCCCAGAGGGCCCAGAAGGACAGGATGCTAGTAAATTCATCATCGATCTTTTCTCTAAGGCATTTCCAGGACTTTAGCAATGGGATTGGAATCAAGAGATTCAGAGAGCACATCGATTCCCGTTCATACAACATGCAAGACCAGGACAAAGCGCTCCTAGACCAAGAGCAATCCTAATCTCAATCAATAACTTCCTAGCTCTTGAAACAGTTTATGAACTGGCTCGCCCAGATTGAAAGAAAATGGGAAAAAGGGTGGAATTTGTGTGAGACCTGATTACTGTCACCAGACAATGGAGACAAGATGGCAGCTGCTGCGACTTATTTCCCCCTTTCAAAGCAAGGGGGCTCAAGCCTTCTTGCTAAATCCAGATAAACTGAAAGTGATATTCAATGAGCAAGTTTGTTTTTTTACCTCAGAAATGCAGGGCAACGAATTCTTGCAATCTTTATAGATGGGTCTTGGGCTGTAGGCAACTTGATTGTATAGTATCTTTTAGCTGCTTCATGGGCACCTTTTTAGGTGTTTTTCTTCTTTGTCTTTCTATCTTTTGGCTTTTTTGACGGGGTTACAGACAGTACTAGATTGTATTTATGAAATGTATGGGGGCAATCCAGGCACAAGCTAAAACAATCCATGACATTTTGAAGATAGGTGTATACAAGTATATAGCAGGAGTATAGATCGGAGAGAAACAGCAACATTTGATGGAGATAGGACGTTTGACTCATGACTGCATATATGCTCTTTTAATGTATTTGGGCTGAATAACTGTAGGAAGAGACAACTGGTGGCTGTGGAGGTACTGGGTGGTCCACCCAGATCAAGTCTGTCTACAGGAAAGCCACATACCATGACGTAAACGGATGACCCCAGCTGAACTTGGCTACTCTGCACTGATATGTACCCAGCAATCCACAACAAACCGAGGGGGAGTTGTATTAGCAGGGATCGGGAAGAGCTCTGGTGGACAAACAAGGTCGTTGGGCTATTATTGAATGCATAATCGGGGCTCATAAATATACTGCGTGTTCAGTGTAAGGTTCTAATTTTGATAAAGCATCAGTGCAGGAAGGACTAAATTTAGAACTTGCATCTTGGCCGACCCCTTTGATTTTATGTAATAATTTTAATATACATTTGGAACCCTGAGATTTGCAGTCAGGCATAAAAAACTATAAAGGTAGGAAATCCTAAGTGTTAAAAGCTCTACAGCACTTGCTGGCTGACCATGGGTTGACCGATGCTTGGGCTGCTCTGCGAGATCCTGACCTGGGCTTTACATTCTACTCCCACCCACACCGCAAGCTAGTGAGGCTAGATTATTTCTGTATCTCAACAGCATTACTGGTAGGAGCTAAAATACAAGTGTTCCCTAGGATTAAGGCAGATAATGGCCCCCTGGTAATTGATATTCATGCAACGAGTACATTTCCTACTGTAAGATCTTTGTCGTTTGACAGAAACTCGCTGCTGGATGAGGCATTTGTTACACATATGAATGACTGGATTAGGCAGTTCCTGGTAGTTAACCGCAACTCTACCACATGTGGCTATGTATGGGATGATCTAAAGGCCGGATTTAAAGGGGGACACTCTTAGCTTTGGATTACATAAACAGAGACAAGAGAAGTTAGCGACTCAGGAATTATATACAAAACTTAGACTAGCCAAAGAAAATCTTATGTGGGGAATACAAGCTAGCAGGGACATCACACCGCTGCAAACGGAGGTGGCCTGCTGCAAAGGTAAAATTAAGGCCATGACAGATGTACAAGGTAATCAAGTAGATACTCCTGCGGAGATCCTGAACATTTTTTACGATTTCTTCAAGGGACTATATACTGGAGACCATCCAGCTGTGCAGGCAAGCGAGACCCTGTTGCAAAACCTAAGCAGCGAAAGACTGGGCCAGCAGGAGGACAATATCTTGGTTTCTTCTATTATTTTGGAGGAACTTGAGGAATCCATAAATTCTTTAGCTAATGGTTAAGTGGCGGGCCAGAGAAACTACCATTGGAGTTATACAAAACCTTTTTTCAGGAATTAAAAACAGGCATGTTGGTCACTTTCTAACAAGCAAAACTAGGGGCTGCTCCATTTTCATGGGACAAGGCAAACATAATTGTTTTTAAAAAAATGGATAGACCACCAGATATGCCTGGTTCTTACCGACATATATCGTTGTTAAACTGCGATGGGAAAATGTATGCAAAAATGTTGGCGTCCCGGTTAGCCAGAGTTATCTCTCCATTAGTTTCAATACGGCACCATGGGTTGATACCCAATAGGATCACAGTCAACCACATTAATAGGGTATTAACCTTGCTGAATGCAGCCAATGCTAAAGGTAATAAATTCGGTCTGCTACTGTTAGATGCCACAAAGGTGTTCGACCGGGTTGCCTGGGACTTCTAATGGGCGGTTCTACAACGGTTTGGCATCGGCCCGGGCTGTGTTAAAGCTTTTCAAGTGTTATATCAGACCCCTACAGCTAAAGTCTGCATGGTGGGCCTATCTTCCGAACCTGTGCACATTACTAGAGGTAAAAGGCAGGGATTACCATGCTCCCCATTGTTTTTCGTATTATATATCAATCCTTTTTTAACTATGCTGCATCAGAGCTCTAAGATTAAATCTGTAATCTGTAGACAAGAACAATGTTATATATCTGCCTATGCGGACGACATAGTGGTTGCAACATCTAACCCTGCTACAGCTATGCCTGAGATAGAGCACATTGCGCACAGGGTCGGTTCTGTATCGGGTTATAAACTTAATCTGTGCAAAACCCAGATCATTTGTATAAATCAATACTGTAGCGATGATCCTAGGGTGATGAAAGAGGTGACATACCTGGGCAATATATTAAGGACCTGTTTAAAGGAACTGGTGGAGGTTAACTATTCCAACCAATGTGAGACAACAATTAGACCGATGTGAGTGCTTGCACTTGTCGTTGATGGGAAGGTGCAATGTTCCTAAAATGATTACTCCGCCTAGGATTTTATATTATTTCAGATTAGTTCCATTAGAACTTACCCGGGGCCAGCTACAACAACTTCAATCATTATCGCTAGATTTTTATGGGCTCAATGGAAACCCCGTAGAGCTATGCATTTTATGACACTATCTTGGGAGAAAAGGGTCTGGGCAGTCCCTGATTTTACACTGTACTATTATGCCTGTATCCATAAAAATATGCAGATCTTAGTGACAGGAGAGGAAGTCAGCAATATCACTGAAGCCCCATCCCTCTATCAGATGCTGTTGGGTGTTGACGCCAGGAATTATTTACTCAATATGTTGCAATTTAGTTACTATAAAAAACCCAGCTTAAGGTTTTAATCTCTGCTTTTAAGGTGTCGAAGGCTATACGGAAATGCTTTCAAATTGAGGGGGTCTCGTATTATACTCCCACATCTACTTCAGTTTTATTGCCAGATGATTTCTGGGATAGGATTTTTGATAGATGGATAAAGGGATTACACAAATAGATGATTTTTACACCAACGGGAATCTTTTATCTTATGCAATATTAGCTGATAAATAGCATTTGCCTAAAACAGAATATTTTCAAGTTTTTACAAATCCGGGATTATCTATGTAAAAGACAACGAGTGATAGAGCCGAATCCGTTAATTGTGGCTATTAGATGCAAAGCTAGTATTGGAGTTTTATACAATCTTTTGCTTGACACACAGAGGGATGATCTAGATGCACAAAATCTTAAGTGGGATAATAGACTGGGGTCTCAGGGCCTACCCGTAGAGCAATATATTGATGTTCCAGTGAGGATTCTGATGTCGGCTAATCTGCAGGCACAACATCATAAAACAGTGTTTAATCTTTACCACACTCCTAATAAAATGCTTAAATGGGGCGGAGCCAACAATGGGAAGTGTTTCCACTGCGGAGCAGAGGTGGCAGACATTGTACATATCTTTTATTCATGTGGGCACTAGATTAACCTTCTGGGACACATTAAGAAATTTCTTCTTGAGATAACTGGGGCAGAAATAAATATTACGGCACCCATAATGCTGCTAGGAATCGAGGATGGTGCTATGGAGGGACACCCGGCTCATAATTTTCGTTACTTGATCCTCTTAGCCACGGCCGTGGCTAGGCTCTGTATAGTCTTTATGTGGATGCAGAAGGAGCTCCTACCTACCTGTGGAGAGCTAGATTTAACGCTATATTTAATCTTGAATATAGCCTTTATGCTCTTAAAGGATCATGTAGGTGGAAGCTAGGCATGCAGATATGGGGCCCTCCAATTGAACACATGAAATATTGAATATTTATTCTCAGAACAATGTGTGTTATATTCATCTAAAATCATGTAATATTTTTAGCTTTTTACCATGTGGATGTATAGGATCACTGACAAAATATCGAGAAGAAGAATATCGACCTGCCAAAATATCGAGGAAAAAATATAGAATGCCAAAATATTGAATCCCTTTCTACAAACAGGTAAGTACAAAAATATGAAATCCAAAATATCGTTGTAAAAAATATAGTTGGTCAAAATATCGCATTTTTTAAATGTCTTAAAAGTAATGTAAAATTAATGAAATAATACACATAATTAACTAAATCATACTTAAAAATACTTAAATAACTTTAAAATTAATAAATAATTAATGTAAGTAAAAAAAAAATGTAATACATATATATTAACGTAATATTAATTAAAAATATTCCATATTTTTTGCGTAGGATAGCGGGCGGGTAAAATTTACTATTACCACTCCAGTAAGTGCAATAGTAGGGAAAGCGTTGGATAGCGGGAGGGTAAAAATTACTATTCCCACTCCAGAGAGTGCAATAATAGGGAAAGCATTGGATAGCGTAGGGGTAAAAATTACTATTCCGACTCCAGAGAGTGCAACAGTAGGGAAAGCGTTGGATAGCGGGAGGGTAAAATTTACTATTCCCACTCCAGTGAGTGCAACAGTAGGGAAAGCGTTGGATAGCGTAGGGGTAAAAATTACTATTCCCACTCCAAAGAGTGCAACAGTAGGGAAAGCATTGGATAGAGTAGGGGAAAAATTACTATTCCCACACCAAAGAGTGCAACAGTAGGGAAAGCGTTGGATAGCGTAGGGGTAAAAATTACTATTCCCACTCCAGAGACTGCAACAGTAGGGAAAGCGTTGGATAGCGTAGGGGTAAAAATTACTATTCCCACTCCAGAGAGTGCAACAGTAGGGAAAGCGTTGGATAGCGGGAGCACAAAATTTACTATTTCCACTCCAGTGAGTGCAACAGTAGGGAAAACGTCAGATGGTGTAGAGGTAAAAATTACTATTCCCACTCCAAAGAGTGCGACAGTAGGGAAAGCGTTGGATAGCGTAGGGGTAAAAATTACTATTCCTACTCCAGAGAGTGCAACAGTAGGGAAATCGTTGGATAGCGGGAGGGTAAAATTTACTATTCCCACTCCAGTGAGTGCAACAGTAGGGAAAGCGTTGGATAGCATAGGGGTAAAAATGACAATTCCCACTCCAAAGAGTGCAACAGTAGGGAAAGTGTTGGAAAGCGTAGGGGTAAAAATTATTATTCCCACTCCACTGAGTGCAATAGTAGGGAAAGTGTTGGATAGCGTAGGGGTAAAAATTACTATTCCCACTCCAGTGAGTGCAATAGTAGGGAAAATAATAATTTAATATTTTATTAAAAATATATTCATTATTAATACCAACAAAAAAGTATTAAAATTAATTACCAATCACACAATATTTAATAATTAATGTATTATAAATACCAATAAATTATTGTTTTTAATTAATTACCTATTAATAATTAATTAACAACCAATTAAATTTCAATACCAAAAATTTATAAATACAAATGTTACCAATTAATAATTAATTAAAAATAAATTAATTATCAATATCCAAAAATTATTTCAATAATTAATTATTTACAATTAAATTACTTCCCACCATATTCCCCTATAAACCCACAACCCGCTACAAATAATAAATTAATCCAATTAACATAATTATCAATTAAACAATTAATACAAATTATTTACCAATTAATAATTAATCAACAACCAATTAATTTTCAATACCAATTAATAATTACTTAATAACAAGTACATTACTTCCCACCCTATTCCCCTATAAACCCACAACCCGCTACAAAAGTAAAACGCAAAATTAAATTAAAAATAATTAATAATTCCTAAAAATTATTATGTAATGTATTATAATTAAATTACTTCCCACCCTAATCCCCTATAAACCCACAGCCCGCTACGGAATTAAATTACACAAAAATGAAATAACATAAAATTCATTACTTTAAAAATATTCAAACATACATTCCAAAATTAATACATACTTTTTTTTTTTTTTTTTTTTTTTTTTTAAACCGTTTATTACAGGTCTTAAAAGTATACAAGTATGGGCCCACAACCATCCGGCCGGCCGCTAGCAATGGTAGGAACATACGACATACATTTATGGAACACGTGGTATTACAGGAGGAGCATTTCTCCGTAGGTAACAATGTCAAAGCCACATCATCCAGGCCCCAGTATGCGGTTTCATTTTAAATTAAGAACAACAAAAATTAAAACCACACCCACAAGGCAACCCACAATCAAAAATAGCAGCACGTGCTCCCCTAGAGGGGGGATCCCAACTATACACAGAAGTGTGAGGAGGGGGAAGAGAACAGAGCGAGGACTGGGGGAACCCAATGCCCGGCAGCGGAGGAATGAGTCGGCTAAGGGGATGGGGCTGGCGAGGCATCAGGCAGCAGCGGTGGTGCGCAGATACCCCCTCGGTAGGCGTTCCAGGGGCCCCATACTTTCACCCATGTCCCAGGCTTACCCCTCGCCACATACACCACCTTTTCGCGAAACATGCACCAGTCCATGTGTTCTTTCCAGGCCGAGACCGTCGGGGGCCTCTGGGATCCCCACAGTTGAGCAATATCACGCTTGGCTATCATATATCCCAGAGTCACCCACCACGTCTGCGGCGCCGAGTAATCAGTCGGTTCCCACACATTCAACAGGCATCTCCTCGCTTCAGGCAACAACGCCACATGTGTAACCAGTCGCAGCACCTCATGTACACCACGCCAGAACCCCTCTACCTCCGGGCACTCCCACAAAATATGCATAAAGGTCCCCAAAGCACCACACCCACGCTTACACAACCCATCTCCAGCATAGCCCATACGCAGAAGCTTCGGCCCCGTCATGTAGACCCGGTGGAGTATCTTGAGCTGGACGAAGCGAAGGCGAGCCGGCACCGCCACCTCCTTCGGGGAGGCCACCGCGGAGGTCCAGTCCTCGTCGTCCAACTCCAGCCCGTCGGCAACCCAAGCCGCACGAAGGGCAGTCAACAGGCCCGAGCGGTCGTTTATGAGCTTTTTGTATATAAGTGAGATTGTGCTGTCCGGGACGTGCCCATCCAGCATTCTATCCTCCAGGGGAGAATATTCCGGGATGGAGGCAGCGTCCGAGAAGACGGAGCCCAGCGCATGACGGACCTGCAAATACCGAAAGTATTCACTGCCCTGCAACTGAAACTCCGTCTGTAGCATATCGAACGTTTTAAATCCTCCCCTCGTCCAAAGATCCCCAACTTTACTGATACCTATTATGTCCCACTTCTCGAAGCCCTTAGAGGTCCACAGGGAACCTAACCGCTCAGACGCGTATAGTGGTGATGCCCGGGTCAAACGGTCCTTCCACCCCATAGCTGCATTGGCCACGTGCCAGACTTGCACCATGACACGCGTGGGGCCCGTCAGACGAGCGTCGGGCGCACTAGAGTAGAGCGCTCGATTGTAGTCGCCACCTGGCAGGAGCATCTTGTCCATTTCAAATGCCGGGTTTAAGGCGGGCCCGAAGAGGCCATGGTTAATGGCGGCGAGCTGGGAGGCCCAATAGTACCGTTTAATATCCGGGAGGGCAATCCCCCCGTCAAACCAGGGGAGCGTCAGCTTAGCCAGAGCAATGCGCGGCCTCCCGTCCCAGAACAGGCGGCGTTGCAGACTCTCCACCTCACGGAAGTAGCGCGCCGGGACCAAGTCCATAGTGTTCTGCAAAGCGTACAGAAAACGCGGCAGAGACATCATCTTGAACAATGCCGCCCGGCCGAGCGGCGAAAGCGGCAGGCGCCGCCAGCGTGCGACATCTACCCGCAGACGCTGGAGGGGGGGAAGCAGATTCCGTTCATACCGGGCCTCCGGGTCCAGAGTAATGAAGACACCCAAGTACCGAAATCCCTGCGGGGCGATCTGGATCGGACAGCCCCGCGGGAGAATAGGAGCCTCCCCAGAGAGAACATACACACACGATTTAGCCCAGTTGATGACGAGACCGGAGTTACGACCAAACGAGTGTAAAACATCAACTAGCACTATAAGTGATTTACGTGGGGAGGCTAGGTACAGAAGGATGTCATCAGCGTATAGGGATACGCGGTCCTCATACTCGGGGGTCCAACGGAGACCACGGATGGAAGGCTCCCACCGCAGCCACTCCGCCAGGGGCTCCAAGGCAAGCGCAAAAAGAAGCGGCGACAAGGGACAGCCCTGTCGCGTGCCCCGGCCCAGCTCAAACGGGGCCGATACTCTTCCGTTCACGACCACCTGCGCCATTGGGCCCGCATACAACAATTTGACCCAACTGATGAATCCTGGGCCAAATCCGAACTTCGCGAGCATCGCCCAGATGTATGGCCACTCAAGCGTGTCAAACGCCATGGTGGCGTCTAAGGACGCCAAAATGGCCGGTTCCCGTATAAATGGGACGCGCGCAAGCACCCCATGCAAACGCCGCAGATTAAGGGCTGTATTGCGATGGGGAATAAAGCCAGACTGGTCCTGATGAACCAGATCTCCCACCACACCGACCAGCCGATTGGCGAGTACCTTAGCGAGAATTTTGGGCTCCGCATTCAGTAGTGAGATAGGCCGATAAGAAGTAACCCGATCCCGAGGTCTCCCCTCCTTATGGATCACCACGATTGTAGCCAGACGCTGGTCAGGCGGGAGGGAGCCCAACGAGTGGGCCGCGAGGAACATTGCGCGGAGGTGAGGCGCCAATGTATCCGGTCGCAGCTTATACAGCTCGATAGGGATACCGTTCGGGCCCATGGCCTTGCCAGAAGCGACCGAGCGTATGGCGAGAGCGATTTCGTCGGAGGTGGGAGCGGCGTCCAGCGACACCCTGTCCTCCCCGGACAGGGAAGGCAGCGCGATATACCTGAGCAGGGCACGGGAATCCTCTTCCGAGCAAGAAGAGACCGGGGAATACACCTCGCAGAAATACTCCGCGAAACAGGAGACAATTTCTTCTGGCTCAGTTACACACACACCGTTCGTTTTCTCAACAGCGGGACCACACGATTCGCTCTTTCCTTTTTATCCAACCACGCTATCAGTTTACCAGCCTTATCACCCACATCATACAGTCGCCCCTGTTGCTCTCTACTAAGGCCCCTGGCCGCCTCCGTAACGAGGGCCCTATAAGCCGCCTGCTTGAGCTGGAGGACATGTAGTGCAGCGTCCGTCACCCCATCTTCTAGATTACCCTCCAGCTCCGCTATTTCAGCCTCCACCCGGGTCACCTCCTCCCGCTCGCGCCTCCGGGCGTGGGAAATACGGGATAGGGCCTCCCCTCTAAGTACTGTTTTGAAGGCCTCCCACAGGGAGATAGCTGAAGGCACTGACCCCACATTCTCCTCAAAATAGCGCTGGAGGGATTTAATCAAGTCAGCGTGAATGGCGGGGTCGCTCAGGTACCAGGAATTGATTGGGACCACCCTGCTCTCAGCCCTCGGAAAAACATCAAAATGCAACAATAGCGGGGAGTGGTCCGAGATACCCCGTGCCAAATGGCGCACCTCCCCCACCCTCCCGACATGGGCTGCCGGGACAAGGACATAATCAAGCCGTGAGAGACTACCATGGGCCCCCGAGTGGAAAGTGTATTGCAACTGCGTGGGATGTTTTAAGGGCCAGCAGTCCACCAATCCCAGTGTATCCAAGAGGCCGGACAGCCACGCCTGTGCCCGGGGGAGGTCCCTAGGGGGGTGACGATCCACAGTACCAGAAACCACTGCGTTGAAATCCCCCCCACCACCAGAAGCCCCCCCGGAAGGCCAAGGAGGAGGCGCCCCAGATCTGCAAAGGTGGTCGACTGCAACCCTGGTGGGACGTACACTGACACAAAGACAACCACTTTGCCCTCCATTCTCCCCACCAAGACAGTGTAACGTCCCCTGTCATCGTGGAGCACCTCATCAATTTCTAACGGGAGCGAGTTCTTTACCATGATACCCACACCCCTCGAGCCTGACGTGAAGCCCGAATGGGCCACGAGGCGGTAGCCACGCCGATTCATGGCGCAGAAGGAATTGCCAATAAGGTGTGTCTCCTGCAGGAAGACCACATCAGGCGAAAGTCGCTTCAGATACTGTAGGACCACACCTCGTTTGATCCTGTCCCCCAGTCCATTGACGTTCCAAGACAACAAAGTCAATTCCCTACCCCCATCATACACAGAAACCATCATTCGTCCCCCCGAGAGCACAGTAGAACCAACACAAAAAAAGGGTTGCCTTGTGATAATAACGAACAACACCCCATCCCTGCCCACCCACCCCAACAAAACTCCCCCCTCCCTGCACCCCTGCATGAGCCCAGACAGCCCCCCCAACGTGCAGTGTGCCTGTCGCCCCATAGATAGTTAAACTAACTAGACCCCCAGAGGAGGAGGGAGAACCCCCAAGAGACCCCACACAACCTCCATAGGAGGGGAACTTAAGCAATCCGACGTATAGTCAAAAGTGGCATCATTTTTGTCCCGAGCGAGGCATAATATTAGTCCCTCAGTCTTGATCCGGCGAGCCCTCTCCCCCGGCCGCTCCACCCCCGCCACCCCGATCCCGTTCTCCGGACAGAGTATCCAGCCAGTCCCCGGCCGCTTCGGGACGATCAAAAAAGTGTGTGCGACCTTCCACCTCCACTCGCAGCTTAGCTGGGAAAAGCATGGCGTATTTGAGATTTAGGTCCCGAAGACGGCGCTTGACACCAAGGAAGCTCAGTCTCTGCTTCTGGACCGCAGGGGTGAAATCAGGATAGAAATTAATGTCCATATTGTCAAGTCTAATCGGTCCCTGTAGTCTGGAGGATTGGAGGATAGCGTCTCTGTCCCGAAAATTAAAAATCCGGGCGATGAGAGGTCTCGGAGCAGCTCCGACCTTAGGCCTTCCCCCGGGAACCCTGTGGGCCCTCTCCACTGCAAAGAATTTACTCAGCCCCCGTGGCTGGAGGTGGGTAACAATCAGGTCTTCCACAAAAAGGTCCGCCGCCGCTTCCTCACGTCCCTCAGGCACCCCGATGATATGGATATTGTTCCTCCGGGCCCGACTCTCGGAGTCCTCCAGGCGACGATCCATAAGCGCACTCGCCCGAGCAAGCCGGCGCACCTCCGTTTGCAGGGCCGCCACGTCTGTCGTAAGGCCCGATGCGGTGTGGGCCAAAGAATCGACTCGGTCGTTGGTCTTGGAGAGATCGGCCCTTATCAGGCCAACATCTACGAGGACCGAGTCGATCTTCTGCGCCAGTGTGTCAAAACGCTGGCCCACAGAGGCCTTCATCTCGGCGATGGCGCCCATGACATCCCGCAGAGTCAGATCCGTGGGCAGATCGGGGGCATCAGTAGGGCCCTCAGGGGACCTGCGTGGCACCTCAGGAGATCCCTTCTGGAGGGTATAGCGATCCATGCTGTTGGACTGGTGGGCTGCGCCACGTCGGGTCGATTTTACCTTTGCCCGATCGCCATCTTGTTTCGTGGCCATGGTCCCAGTCTCCCAATCGCACCAGCCACGTCGTGAAGGGCGGGCAAGTCGGTCCACGGGCTCCGGGGGGGTGCTACCCCAGATCTGCGGGGCGGATCACAGCCTAATACATACTTTTAACACATATACTAACACTTAAAACACTATAAAAAATTCGATATTTTTAACAACTATATTATGACTGTCAATATTACTTACTTCTATATTATGTAAATCGATATTTCTTACCTGATTTTTGATATTCTTCAGCACTATATTTTGGCAATTCGATATACTGTCCATTCTATATTAAAAACTCGATATTCTTTTCGATATTATGACTGTTTACAGGATGTATAACCAGTCTTTTTTTTTTACCTCTGAGTAGTTTTTTTAAATATATTCTCCTAACGAATTTTGCAATGTATATGTTTGTCATGGATTGGAATAAAAAAAAAAAGAAAAGAAATTTAGATACCGAGATCATCAGAATTGTACTTTTCGATTTATGAATTTTCACAGTTTTCAGAAATGGTAACGGTGTGTTTTCTGCATCTGTAATGTTATCCTTTGGAATTTCAGCACTCCTTCCATCATCTTATTGTATTTTCTATGTTCGCCCTAAGTGGCCAGGGTATGCCCAGAAGTGGGTCCCATGAGCACTTTGCCACTGGATTCATGCTAGCCTGGCTGATGAGTTGTGATACCCTGAAACTGGTCATTGATGCTTGTTTCCAGTCTTGGGAGGACCTGGCCTGGCAGTTCAGACTTGACTGCTTGCATGAGGAGCAGAGTCAAGACTGATTTGCATATGGCTGTGCCCAAACTTGGGTGTCTTCGTGAGCAGAATAACGATGATGGATTGAACCCAGATATCTGACTCCGGGCGAGTGGTTGAAAAGTAACAGCACTCCGTACATCATCTTATTGTGTTTGCTATCCTATGGAGGATAAACATGCATTGCATTCAGGCACTTGGCAGCAAATTGCTGGACTATTCTTTTGGACTTTAGGTGAGTATTGGGCACGATCCAAGGCCACACCAACAAGTCACCTCGGGAAGCTCTGGGGATGTCTTGGTTCAGAGGTGAGTCACGGCGTCAGGAGTTCCATTCAAAGTAATGGGAGAATGGTCCGGTTACAAAGAGGCTGCACCCTGGGACTGGTGGGCCATTCTGGAGGGACCCACAGGGAGGCTCAATCTTTTATATGCCTGGGCACGTAGGGACCACATCGGTCCACTCTTCTTCGGGCTGTGGTGCTTGGGTTCAATAGTGTCTTTTGACGTCAGATTCCAGTGCAGGAGTCTATTGTGGTTGGAAAGGGGGGCTCACTGTCACCTCTCATGGAACTGAACTCTGTAGCACCGGTGCATAGGTGCTTTGAGGCATTGGGTGGTGGCAGTCACAGACTCACTTCTTGGTCTTTGTTTTGCAGAGGAGGGGCAAACAGTACAGCTGGGCCACTCATGAAATGGGACTCACTGTCCCTGATGCAGGTCACTCTTCATTGGCATTGGTGTCTGAACTGGACATAACACGCCTTGGCTGCTGCAAGGGGTCCCTTACCTGGGTATTGTCCTGTGCAGCTCTGGGTGATCCTGGTGTCCTCCCTCTCGGGGGAGAGACAGTTCTGACCGTCAGGAGCACAGGATCCTCTTCCTGGGGAGTTGCTACATCGGGCTGGTCGGGGAGCAGCAAATCAGTGGACTGCACCTTGTATCTTTGGTGATTGAGACTGGAGGGGAGTATCTCCTCTATTCCAAGGGAGTTTCTTCTGGCAATAGGTGAAGCACTGACAGCCCTCCGGGTTTCTTGGAGAATGCACTGTGGCAGAATGAGTCTGCTTTTTCCACAATTGTTGGGGGCAGCAGTCAGGCTGGCACGGTAGGTGTCAAGTCAGTTGTTGCTCTTTGGTTCTCATGACAGGACTCTTCTGAGTTCACTCCTTCTCTTGATCCATAAAAATCTGAAGTTTTAGAATCAGGGAGTCCCCTAAATACTCAATTTAGGGGTGTTGAGGGGAGCGACAGGTAGTAGCCAATGGGCTACTTACCCCTGGGTTTACTACACCTCCTAGGTGACCACTTCCTGTGTGGAGTTGGTATTACCTTGTCCCAGAATTCCTTATACCACCACACACAATATGGGGGAATTTCTATCAGATATGGTCACCCTAGAGGTGTGCCCAGCCTGGCAGTGCAACACATATCCTCAATAGCTAATTTTCCTCCTTGTCCTGGTGACAGATGGCTCAGGATGTATGGTGGGGGTTGGTATCCTCTCCTGCGAGAGAAGCCAGACTTGCATACCATAGGTATGTGGGCTCTTTGAGGCACCCTGCCTTGGAATGCTAATTTAACCAGTCTTCTTGGAGGCATAGGTGATAACACCACTCTCCAGAGCAGGCATTGTACCCGACCTCATGAGAGTTAAGGCTCTCCCCCCTGGGGTTCAGAAACTCATCTGTGGCAGTCGGCTTAACTGAACCAGTTGGCTAGCACAATAGAGGGCTGGTAGGTTTCAACAGGTACCTCTAAAGTACCCTCTGGGTGCCCTTATTACTAAACCCATCACTTGAATCAGTGTGGGTTTATTAATATGAGGTGTTTGATACAAAACACCATATGATTCAATGCAGCCATTATGTAGCTGGGGAACTCGTTTTGACCAGTGACCAGCATATAACTTAAAATGGCCTCCCTGCTCACTTGCAATATCTAGAAATAGAACTAGACATCATATGTTCATGCAGATATGTCCTCACATAAAATATAATATACCTTGTCTTAGTCTACAAGGCCTCCTGTAGGGGTGTCTTACATATATTAGATGCAGTGACTTTGACATGTCATGTTTTCACTCATGGTTTGAATGATGTCATGCAGTCTCCACTGGCAGTCTGTGTGGAATTTGTATGTGGGACTTTTCGGGTGGCATAAGATATGCTGCAGCCCTTAGGGACCCTTTTTAGTACAGCTGCCCTAGTTACCTGTAGTATCTTTTACTAGGGACTTACAGGGGTGAGAAATTCCTTAGCCAATTGTAACACAATTAGACTTTACCTGGTTTTAGGGAAGGAGCACTGGCACTGAGGTCTGGTTAGCAGGCCTCAGTCACCGTCAGAGTCGAAAATCAGCATCCAGTAGCTGAAAAGGTAGCAAAATGCATGGGGGGTAACTGCAGCAAAAGCCTAGTTCCCTACACTCACTTACTTGGTTAGCAATGGTCATCAACCATGGTCAAAAATGAACTTGCAACGGCCATTGCAAGCAGCATTTGAGTTTTTTAATAGCTATGGTGATATGATTATATAGTAAGTCAGGTCTATGACATTCTGTTTGTTCATTTGTGACTAGAGAAATAGTGTCACGCATTCTCACACACCTTTTAAAATACAACATGGACAATTCATATGGGTCAGTCTTTCCCTAACACATGCTGGACCCTGTTCTCCCTGAGTCAGTTCACAGCATATTATTTAATGTGGTCTGTTACTGTCTTTCCCTACTAACTTTAGGTATATTTTATCCTAGTCAGTCAGCTGGGAGGGTTGCTTTTAAGGCTTTTGACCACTTCAAAGATTTTGTATCCCCTCTGTTACTGGTGGTGCTCTAGTGGGTTTCTACATATGGCTTTGTGACTTCTGCCCTGAATAAAAGCTAAGTTGGTGAATTAACACTATAATGTATCCTTCTTAGTTTGGTTCAGAAGTGCCAACAAATATATCTTGGGAATATCAGTAGTTGTATTGCCCATTAGCTATTTAGACCAAAAAAGCATTATTATTGGAAATAACCATAGCATATCAATCTATTATGTATCTGACGCACAACGTCTTGGACTGGAATTTAACACTGTTGGAAACATTTCATGCAAGCGATTGAGCAGAAGGAAGATGCAGTTAAGGATATCAGGATATTATATTTGATTAGTTTGAACCTAGGACAACAATTTTGGGTATCATACTAGTAATGACCAGTTTGCTTCAGCAAAGTCTTCCCCTAGGAGACGTGGTTTGACGCCATCAAAGATGTCTGCCTGCTGATGCAACTCTGCGGGGTTCGGGAGAGCTGTTGACCTCCCTTCCGGACTACCCTTTCTTCATCTTATCTCTTTAGGCATCTCTGAAGCAACAACCGCCCCTGACATCAGCGATATGACTGGCTTCCTATGGTAAGCACTGAAAGACCGCATGTTTTATAACTTGCGGCGGGCGCGTTACCCAATTGGAGTAGTGCCCGCCATTTTGTTTTCTGTGTTTTTTTGCGCTGATGCCAGTATGGGCCTTTCTATATGATGATTTTTCAGACCACATGTCTTTTTCGACATATTTACCTACCGGGCTCACTACTTTCTGCACTATCAATTACTAATGGCAGCAGAATGCCCTAACAATCTAAAGTATCCTTATTTTCCTCCTATTGGGATTTCTTCCTTCATCCTATAGAGGGTGACACATATCCTTGTTATCTGAGATTGTGCCTAGCTCTCCAAGATACTTACCACATTGCTAGTTTCTTGGAATTTACTTTAAGGGTCATTAGACCTCTTGAACTAGGTTGCTCTACACTGCAGCTCTCTAATCCCTCTTCTTCTAATGACTTGTTAAAGATACAACTCTATCCTTTGAGTTTATGTCAAAACTACAGACTATAAACGTAAACCTAATTTTTAAACACCACAATCTGCGTCTCCTGTTTTTCTGGATCTGAATCCCTTTTCTATATTAATGGATAATATGGAGAACTCTGAACTAACTAACCATCTTACACTTCACCAGTTAATGCATCAAATATACCAATTTCTATCACCAAACCTAAGTTAAAAAGGTCTTTAAAAGATCCCCCCTTGCCCACTAAATCTCCTCCACCCATATCTATAGAACAACTCCTGGAGGAAATAGGAACCCTTAAACCATATGTGGAGGAAACAAATAGGCACTTTCAAAACCTCAACGATAAATGGTCAACCATTGACAATAGAGTCACACACATGGAGCACAGATGAGAATCAATTCAAGTTACAACTAAACTAGTCACTCTTCTACAAACAGAAGTTCCCATCTGAAATAACATGTGGAAAACCTTGAGAATAGCAATGGACAAAACAACCTCTGTATTTATGGTTTGGCTTAGATGGTTCTATCTGTGAATTAGAAGGCTCCAATCCCATTTCTTTTTTTTCAGTCAGTCAGTCAATAGTCTTTATTCATTCATAACAATGACCATAATACACAAATTTAAAAATACAATTTACATTATGTAGTTTTTCAGGATCAGAATTATAAAAAGACATCACACATCATTTAGCACATGTTTAAAAACCCTGTAAAAATATCAATGAAACAGTGAAAGGTAATGGTATAACATGGAGAATATGCAGATGCAAATACCAAATGTTATAACTATTTATTTTCTATTTTGAAAGATAGAATTTAGTAACCAGGACAAAATGAATGTCCAAATTTAATAAAAGAAAAATAATCAATTCAGCAAATTGCATACAAAGTGCTTATAGGCACCCATAAAGGCTAACATCCCTTTAAATACAGTTAACAATCTCATCAGGGGCTAAAATAAATGCTCTTATAAAGCATACCTTCTCCTTAATTTTATTACAGACAAAATAAAATTAAGAACGATGCCCCCTGGGCGGAAACCATAACTGTCTGTACCTATCCCGGAGCTCGGGCAACCTTGAGTGATGCCCGGTGTCCTGACCCTATTCAGCTATAGAGGAGTTTGGCTCTGGTTCACCCCCTCAGCCTTCACCTACCCAGCCTGACATTGGACATTGTTTTCCTCGTCTCCCCGTTGTGTATCTTTTTCCTCTCCTACCTTCTCCCTCCGTGACTCTTTGACTGCATCCCCTTTTGCAGCCCTTATTGGGACGGTGGAGTCTGCTTCCTTTATTGATTTTTTTGTTTGATTGTATATCCCGCCACTTGGGGATAATGCTATTGGCTTCTGTAGGTCCTCCGTCTTGGCGGTTTCAACCTATCCTCTTTTCCGCTGGACTGCTCTTTGTTCCCCTGATTGACCTTTTCTTCTAGTCTACCCCCTCGTGGGTCTCCCACACCCCTCCCTTCAAATACTTTAACCGATACTCAGGTTGGTTTTGTATGTCTCTCACTTTGACTACTTTGTTCCCCCTGAAGTACTTTTCCCCTTTGCCGGTCTGCCTGACTCTATCTGCACTTCTTTACCCTGTTTACCATCCCCCCTACCTTTCATTCCCCACAAGACGCATGTCTTGTTATGCTACACGCTAATAACTCATATTATTGTGTAATCTCATGTTTTTTCTCCTTTGTCTATACTTAGCTCCTGTAATTGTTGTAATTATGTAACCTGTAACTCACTGATCCTCATGTAAAGCGCTCTGATACCTCCTGGTCTAGTCAGCGCTTTATAACACTTTGCAAATAAAAAATAAAATAAATAAACAAACTGAAGGCATGTTTACAAATGTTAAAAAGATCAAACCCTCTTTGTGAGATGTAGAGTGCTTGTGCTTTAAAATTGGTCTTTAGAAGTGTGGGTTTATTAATATGAGGTGTTTGATACCAAACACCATATGATTCAATGCAGCCATTATGTAGCTGGGGAACTCATTTTGACTAGTGACCAGCATATAACTTAAAATGGCCTCCCTGCTCACTTGCAATATCTAAAAATAGAACTAGACATCATATGTTCATGCAGATATGTTCTCACATAAAATATAATATACCTTGTCTTAGTCTACAAGGCCTCCTGTAGGGGTGTCTTACATATATTAGATGCAGTGACTTTGACATGTCATGTTTTCACTCATGGTTTGAATGATGTCATGCAGTCTCCACTGGCAGTCTGTGTGGAATTTGTATGTGGGACTTTTCGGGTGGCATAAGATATGCTGCAGCCCTTAGGGACCCTTTTTAGTACAGCTGCCCTAGTTACCTGTAGTATCTTTTACTAGGGACTTACAGGGGTGAGAAATTCCTTAGCCAATTGGAACACAATTAGACTTTACCTGGTTTTAGGGAAGGAGCACTGGCACTGAGGTCGGGTTAGCAGGCCTCAGTCACCGTCAGAGTCGAAAATTAGCATCCAGTAGCTGAAAAGGTAGCAAAATGCATGGGGGGTAACTGCAGCACAAACCTAGTTCCCTACACTCACTTACTTGGTTAGCAATGGTCATCAACCATGGTCAAAAATGAACTTGCAACGGCATTGCAAGCAGCATTTGAGTTTTTTAATAGCTATGGTGATATGATTATATAGTAAGTCAGGTCTATGACATTCTGTTTGTTCATTTGTGACTAGAGAAATAGTGTCACGCATTGTCACATACCTTTTAAAATACAACATGGACAATTCATATGGGTCACTCTTTCCCTAACACATGCTGGACCCTGTTCTCCCTGAGTCAGTTCACAGCGTATTATTTAATGCGGTCTGTTACTGTCTTTCCCTACTAACTTTAGGTATTTTGTATCCTAGGCAGTCAGCTGGGAGGGTTGCTTTTAAGGCTTTTGACCACTTCAAAGATATTTTATCCCCTCTGTTACCGGTGGTGCTCTAGTGGGTTTCTACATATGGCTTTGTGTCTTCTGGCCTGAATAAAAGCTAAGTTGGTGAATTAACACTATAATGTATCCTTCTTAGTTTGGTTCAGAAGTGCCAACAAATATATCTTGGGAATATCAGTAGTTGTATTGCCCGTTAGCTATTTAGACCAGAAAAGCATTATTATTGGAAATAACCATAGCATATCAATCTATTATGTATCTGACGCACAACGTCTTGGACTGGAATTTAACACTGTTGGAAACATTTCATGCAAGCGATTGAGCAGAAGGAAGGTGCAGTTAAGGATATCAGGATATTATATTGGATTAGTTTGAACCTAGGACAACAATTTTGGGTATCATACTAGTAATGACCAGTTTGCTTCAGCAAAGACTTCCCCTAGGAGACGTGGTTTGACACCATCAAAGATGTCTGCCTGCTGATGCAACTCTGCGGGGTTCGGGAGAGCTGTTGACCTCCCTTCCGGACTACCCTTTCCTCATCTTATCTCTCTAGGCATCTCTGAAGCAACAACCTCCCCTGACATCAGCGATATGACTGGCTTCCTATGGTAAGCACTGAAAGACCGCATGTTTTATAACTTGCGGCGGGTGCGTTACCCAATTGGAGTAGTGCCCGCCATTTTGTTTTCTGTGTTTTTTTGCGCTGATGCCAGTATGGGCCTTTCTATATGATGTGAGATGTAAAGTGCTTGTGCTTTAAAATTGGTCTTTAGAAGCAGGCTCTCAGGTTGCTATCGAAAGTGCAAAAAAGCATAAAGTACACTGACATTTGGGGCGAGAAATTATTACATGGGCAGCCTGGAAGAGATTCAAACCAAGAACAATTAGGGAAAGCAACCAAATAGTGAATTGAATGTAACCTGAGCCTTGTCAAGGGAAACTGATGTTCTGGTTTTTCCACCAACATTAGATATTGGTCTGTCCCAGGCGATGTGGAATTGGCAAATATTTAAGAACTAAGGTTAGATGACTTGATCTTGAGATTCTAATATCCTCATTCAACATGAGGAATTTTTCCTTAACTATAGCCTTAGTCTGGAGATTCAAAAAAGTTAATCAGGCTCATGTCATTAAATGTTTTCCTGACATACGCCAGCCAAGGGATAGATTATCTATAGTCTAAATTCAAATAATCACTAAGAATATTTCTTGAAAAACCTGCCTGTGGGGTACACCCAGTGGTCAAAGGGATAGAAAAAACTAAGGGCAACTGTGGTCGGAGAATCAGAGGGCGGGAATAACCCGAAAATTGGGTCAGTGGGCGGAGTTAGAGGTGTGGCCAGAAAGAGCAAATCATTCAATTTTTTTGTAGTTTTGTATTTCTTTGACATTTCACTACCCAGTTACAGCTTATTACGTTATTTAATTAAATCAATGGAGGCATGTTTGTTTAAGGTTTAATATGATTTATTGACATTACAATATATTCACAAAGTGGGATTCGTTTCCAATCACAGAATGTCCCAAATACACTTAAAACTGTAAGCACAAGCCATTTGTCTCCTAGCAATGGAGTTTCTGTCATCAGCACTTTTCCTCCCTTTTTCCACAAGAGCAGTACAAACAGGAGTGGCAAAATGTCCTAGTTTGAAAATGTTTCTACATAATTATGGCTCTGCAATATTTGCCACATAATGCTTCATCTTCTGCATATAGTGACGATTTTAGCTAATTAATTGTTTGTAGCTCAAACAGATCAAAAATAACAAAAAAATGTGACGTCTTTCTCCAAAGTGGACAGCCCTTTGCAAATGTTGACTGATCACTTTTCTCACTGCTGCATTTGTATCAGAAAATATACTTCATAACGTTGCAAACTTTTTTTTGCTGCATAATTTAGTTGATAATGCAGCAACATTTTGTCTTCCATTTCTGCATAATTCCAGTGGCCCAATGCAGGCAGCACATGTTAAAAGTGCTTGTGCATGAAGCAGACAGACTGTGATGTTTGTGAACTTAGTTTGGTGTTTGTGCGAATCATGCATTGTAGACCGCTGGTGAGTTGCAACTAATACTGCTGTAAAAAGGCCAATGGAGTTACCAATTGGTGAGGGGGACTGGCTTCAGGGGCAGGGACAGCTTTAGCTCAGGTGGAGCCATGTGTGACAATGTATGTTGGTGCCCCCCAATGACTCCCTCTGCCATGGATTCCCTCACTGCCACCCTTTAGCAGTACCCCTCAAGTCTCCATAACCATACTCTTGCTCAGATGCATTTAATTTGATTTACAGTGCCACTGATACCAGTGCAGGGTGTCAGAGCACTTTACATCACACACATTACAATCAATCTTATGTGTGTAAATCACTGTATAGGACACGTTACATAAGACAAAGGACTACAAGGTGTAAGAGTCACATGACACCCATACTAGTAGGCAGTTTAGTTTAATAGTGATTGGTCTGGGGATACACAAACTCTGAATTTAGTGCATAATACCATGGTTGGGGATTCTCTTTAATAACCAGAATTGATTTATATCCAAATTAATCGTTTTTACAACATTAGGATAATCAAAGACAGGGGGAAAAACATAACCCTCTAATTTATGCCTTGCAGTTTGCATGCAGCTATTAGATGACAGTTAATAACTCACTGTTGGATGTTAGGATTTTGACTTATAAACTGCAAGTAGCAAAAGTAGCAAAAAGATCTCACTGACAAAAGCAGTAACCCACTGACCTATTTATATGATACGAACTTTGTGATCTGCATGTACATGTTCTTTGCAGCAGGCATATTAACCCTCTGCGCTACCTTTCCATCTGTCAAAACTTCCACTTGAAAAAACTCCATCTCTCTCTAGGAATGACATTAGTCACCGGAGTTATCATGACATTTTAATTCTTGCTGAAAATTGCTGGAAGCCAGGAAAGATCATAAGAAGCTACAAGTGGTTCAGTTGGGGGAGCCAAAGAAAATTATTTTTTTGACTCAAGAAACACTTTTGTAATCACAATGATTAATAGAACCAATTGTTATCAGTAGTCGCTCTAAATCTAAGTAACACATCCCAGAAGATGTACAATGAATGGATATTCAATTTAATTAATATCACATGTGGTTTTTCACAAAAACAAATTAGATTCGGCTGTCAAACTAACACAAAAGGAACACTGACATCACAATAGAGAAATTCATAAGTAATTGAAATGACAAGTAGTGAAACAGAAAACAACATGCCAAATTCCAACAAAAGGGGACAACAGCAAAGATTTCTCTGCCCTTCTTTAGGTTCCAACTTTAACTTGCAATATCCGTTCAGTGTATGGTTATAGTGGACTTGGACATGAGACTACTACACGTCGACGTTTCGACCCTGTAGGGTATATGTGCGTAGATCAGAGGTCTTCAAACTTTTGGATACCGAGACCCCCCTGTCAACATTTTGAGGCGTAAGGACCCCCTCCTGACAAAAATGTCTAAACCGGTTGACTAAATTGCGTGGGATGAAAATGTAAATGAGGTTATGTGATGCCGCGTATTTTGGGATAGCATTGCTTCATTATTTTGATATTTGTTACACAAAGTAACGCTGAGGAAAGATTTCACCCAATCAGTACCCATTTATAACCAAAATACAGCAATTATCATCAGAAAGATTTCAAGTCAACCTTTGTGAAGGGCCTTCCACTCTGCAGCAATACGTGCTGCCACATTAGAAGCTCACCTGGCCCTGACCGGAAGAAGCAGGGGTCCCTTAAAACCCTGGCGGTTTTGTGTAGAGTTAAGCCGTTTACCCATGCAGCTTTCCTCTCACCCCCTCCCTTCCATCCCTCTCTCCTCTCCTAACCCCGGATCCCTCTCTCACTTTGCAGGTCATTTTCTTTCACCCCTTTTTACAACTTCTGAACTCTCCCCATTCAACCTCTCACTTCACCTTTAATCACCTCTTGCCATTCTGTCCTTTCACTGCCCTCATCTCTAACAGTCTCTCACATTTATCTCATGGCCTCTCTGGCCCTGTCACCTCCCGTGCCCCTCAGCACTTCTCATTCACCTCGTCTCTTCATTCAAATTTTTGTCTATTTGTATCTTACACCTCTCCAGTCCCCCCATTCCTCTTTCACATCTCCCCTTTGTTCTAACAGAAGCCCTCACCTTTGGATCACACTCACTTCTTGCGTGTCCACACTTCTCTTCGGCAATTCACATTTCTCCT
This sequence comes from Triturus cristatus, assembly GCF_964204655.1. Lineage (NCBI taxonomy): Eukaryota > Metazoa > Chordata > Amphibia > Caudata > Salamandridae > Triturus > Triturus cristatus. The sequence goes on along the minus strand of NC_140594.1, from coordinate 334,673,904 downwards.
CATCCCTGACCTCTTCAATCAAATTCTCTCACTCCCTTGCTGTCCTCTCTCATTTTGGGTGAGGATGCAAGTTCAGAATGGTATGAATGAATGTATGATTACTGATGGGCTTGTTTGAGTGAGTTGCATATAGAGTAGTGATGGGGACAGGTGAGTGAAGTGTCACATGAGTGCAGGATGAGTAGTGTACTCGTGTGACTGCAGGTTGAGGTATAGTGTGAGCAGGACAAGTGCATTTTGAGTGCAGAGTGATCACTGTGAGTGCAAGGTGAGCGGGTGAATGGTGCAAGTGCATGGTGATCAGTGTGAGTGCATTGTGATCACTGTGAGTGCAAGGTGAGCGGGTGAATGGTGCAAGTGCATGGTGATCAGTGTGAGTGCATTGTGATCACTGTGGGTGCAGGGTGAGCGGGTGAATGGTGCAAGTGCATGGTGATCAGTGTGAGTGCATTGTGATCGCTGTGAGTGCAAGGTGAGCGGGTGAATGGTGCAAGTGCATGGTGATCAGTGTGAGTGCATTGTGATCACTGTGAGTGCAGGGTGAGCGGGTGAATGGTGCAAGTGCATGGTGATCAGTGTGAGTGCATTGTGATCACTGTGAGTGCAGGGTGAGCGGGTGAATGGTGCAAGTGCATGGTGATCAGTGTGAGTGCATTGTGATCACTGTGAGTGCAAGGTGAGCGTGACAATAAAGGGCGAGAATGAGGAATGAGTTGTCTGAATGCAGGGTGCATTCCCAGACCCATGAAGTAACTCAGCATGTTATTGACGGGGCGTAGACTTTAAGATCTAAGTTCAACTATTGCGGCATTAATCGGGGATCGAGGGTGAAGGAAATAAATAATGTGCTGATCCTGCAACAAACTTCCAGTCCTATGGTTAGGGTTACCAGCAGATTATTTTGATGGCCCTGTCGGTACAAAAAAAAGCAGTCACCTAAAGCGGTATTTTCAGCGCTTATCTGTGCATACTTCCCAGGGCCGGCTTTAGTGCTGGTGGTGCCCTGTGCGACAATGTTTGTTGGTGCCCCCCCAATGACCACCCCCACCACGGATTCTCTCACTAGCACCCTTTAACAGTGACCAAGTCTCCATAACCCCACACTCTCAGATGCATTGAATTAGTTATATAGTGCCACTCATACCAGTGTAGGGTGTCCGAGCACTTTGCATCACACACACATTACACAGAGACAATCAATCATACGTGTGTAAATCAGTGTATAGGAAATGTTACATAAGCCAAAGGACTAAAAGTATAGGAGTCACATGTCATCCATACTGGTAGGCAGTATAGTTCAAGAGTGCTTGGTGTGGAGAAGCACAAACTCAGAGTCGAAAAAGAAACAGCATAGTTGGGAGTTTCCTTTAATAATAAGAATTGATTTCTAGCCAAATTAACCCTTTTTGCAACATTAATCAATGGTCTAATAAGGTATTCTTTGTAGTGTGCATGCTGTTCTAGGATGAAAGTTAATAGCTCACTATTCTATATCAGGATTTTAAGTTATAAATTGCAAGTAACAAAAGGATGTCTCTCTTGAAAGCAGTAACCTGCTGATCTCTTCACATCATACGCACTCTGTAATCTACTTGGTACACGTTCTTTGCAGCAGGCATATTAACCCTCTGCACTAACTCCACCTAAGTCAAAACCTCAAGTATACAAAACACTGATCTCTCTCCAGGAAGATAATTAATCACACAAGTTATCTTGACATTTATGTGAGGCCTGGTAATTGCCGGGGAAAGAAACGCTGCAGCAGGTGCTTCAAAAGCACAATAAACTTTCACACAAAGCACCCCCAGGAAGCCAACTTTGTATTCCTTTCCATGAAATGCATTCTCACACTACGGCAGTGAATGTAGAATCCAAATGTAAGGAATAGGCACAGTGGGGACCCAGGGGGTACTGGAACCAGCAAAAAAACCTAAGCCTCTGTAACCAGTTTACAAAGGCATGTTAAAATGCAAATGGTCTTTAAAGACCTGTGAAAAAACACGGGGTGCCGGAGATAGGAATCCAGACACTGCCCAGCTGAGCCCCCAGCATCTCAAGTTTCACTGCAGCAGCCGGGCTGAGACACTGGACGGGGGAAGTGTGGGGGGGTGGCTGAAGCCCTTGGGCCGGGCAGAAGTGTTACTGGGAAGGCGCGACCCCCTTTGCATCACTCCACGGCCCCCCTGGGGGTCGCGCCCCACAGTTTGAAGACCCCTGGCGTAGATACATCCAGTGGGGTCTTCCTCAGGACAAAGTGCTTTTAGAAACATAATTTACATGAAAACATGACACTCCCACCCGAAGTAAGCACCCGGTGCAATCACACTAGTTGCACCACCCTAGAGCTGCCCTGCTCAAGGGCCCTGTGACCTCAGTGACAGAGTCACTGTCGCACTAGGGTGTGCTGTTTCATAGGCCTGCCCGCAAGATTGGAGGTGAACTTCAGCTTGTATTGTGATGGACAGGCCTTCAAGGTTAACCCATACTTGCCACCGCTAGGGCCCACCTGCTTGTGCTAAGACACCAGAGCTTCTAAGGTCTAGCTCGGAAATGTGATCCCTTAGGAGAGTGGTCTGGTGGATTGGTCATAAAGGCTGAACCTGGCTCCCCAGTTCCAAATTTGACAGCTCTGACCACAGTGCCACATCTTCTCCTAAACTGAACACCTGTCTTGCTCCGCCTTTCAGATATTACAGAATCTTCCACACACTGGCTCAAACACGGCAAAGCAAAATGTAAAACACAACAACACCTAGAAAAGAGTTTTATTTTACAAAATGCAAAGACTCACTCTTTATAGGATAAGGCTTGGGGTTTATTTATGCAATGCTCTATAACAGAAAGGCTTTCCCAGATGCCAAAATGAACAACATTCAAATACACATAGATTATTAGCATTAATAACACACTTGGTAAATGCAACAGTTAAATGCATGAATATGAAATACAAGCAGCAAATAATATGAGAGAAAACTCAAGCAAATACACTGGACGCCCTGCAAGACATAAGAAAGATATATACACTGAATCACAAAGAAAACACCTCAAATGACCACAGCCACTGGAAGCACGCATCACAATGGCACTAGTCAGAAACAAATCTCCTCACCCGATCGTTCACTCAACATCCTTGACAACACAAGATGAGGGGGCCCGTTCACAGCTGGGCTTGGACTCTCGACCGGTACTCAGGTTCTGTTTGTCTTACAGCAGTACGTCTACTCTAAGTGAGCTCCCAACCTTGGCTGTCAACAACCCTCTGCTTTATAATCTCAAAACACACACTAGAAGGTTTGAAAGTCTTCCCCTCTGTGTCAAGGAAACTTACTAGAACTGGCCAGCTTCCAGATAAGCATTTCATGGCAGGATGGAGTTCCCAAGTTCCCTGTACGTTCCCGCATGTTCCAGCCTTTATCTTGACAATGCTCATGAAAGCCTTCCAGGGCACATTAAACAATCTCTCACAAAACAATCTTTGAACGTGATTAACCCAAACAACTTGCAAGCGAGTCTGTGCGCACAGAGAAGCTGAAACAAGGCAGAATCAGAATTCAGGATGACATGAGGGCATGTCAAAGCCAATAGTAAGAAATTAATAATACTTGCCAATGTACAACACAATGCACATTTGTGCACCACTGCTTATAGCATTACATACTTAATCTCTCAATGTACAACACAGTGCACATTTGTGCACCACTGCTCATAACACTGCACTTTGAGACCAAAAAGTACATTCCACAACTCTCTCTCTCTCATGCTTTCAAATGCACATCCCACACATTCTTTTCTTGGCAAGCTGTTCTACCGTGTCAGCTCCCACTGAAAGACTGCACGATTACAAGAAAGAAACCTTTAATAGAAACAAGGCATATGCAGGACGTCGTACATTCCGGCAAGGATAAAATAACACACCAAAGTCAATTCAAATGATGGTAGTCAAAGGTCACAGCCACTTGAAGCACGCATCACAATGGCACTAGTCAGAAAAAAATCACCTCACCCGATCGTTCACTCAACATCCTTGCCAACACAAGATGAGGGGGCCCGTTCACAGCTGGGCTTGGACTCTCGACCGGTACTCAGGTTCTGTTTGTCTTACAGCAGTACGTCTACTCTAAGAGAGCTCCCAACCTTGGCTGTCAACAACCCTCTGCTTTATAATCTCAAAACACACACTAGAAGCTTTGAAAGTCTTCCCCTCTGTGCCAAGGAAACTTACTGGAACTGGCCAGCTTCCAGATAAGCATTCCATGGCAGGAAGGAGTTCCCAAGTTCCCTGTACATTCCCGCATGTTCTAGCACCATAATACCCCACTTAGCAAAACTCGCACTGCCTTCAACTACAACCCAATTGTGCCCCCTATAAACACCTGGATGCGACTCAATGCAAATTACTCACTAGACAAGAGTAATATGCTGCTTAAAAAAAAATGGTAACAACATCTTGGAAAAAGCAAACACTCAAGGGATGCAAGATTAAGTAAAGCATGTGAAATGTAAGAAGGAACAACTTGGTTACCTTAACGCTTTTACACTTATTATTCAGAAATTAATGAGGGTTTTTACCTGAAAAGTTAAGTACATGATGACAGAGCCCAGAAGGGACCAGTTCCAATGTCCATTGCTTATATCCTTACAAAACGTAAGCAGCATGGTTTAAAAAGACCACATCCCTGAACACAGAGCCGCATCACACAATTTGTTTTCCAATACTCCCATCAAGCAAGTATTGCACAGGACGTTCAGGAATGGTGCACTTCCCCACCCATGGAAAACGATGTTGTTCAAAGAAAGATGAGAAAACAAAAGTAGCGCTACACTGGCAAACTCTGTAACGTGGCGCTAACGTGTTTGGTTGTGAATAAAATCCATCTGACCACTTTGCTACACTCTATCTTGCGTTATTTAGATATTTTTCACATTTTGAACCTTGTATTTCTCTCTGTCCCAATGCTGCACTTAGGAATAGAAAAATGCCCCCAAAAAACGACATTTTCAGCAAAAGTATTTTTCTTTTTTGGATCCATTTTATGGAGGAACAAATAAACAAAAGTAGAGGAAAGAGGGAGTAATAGCCATTTCCTGAAGTCACAGTTTTCAGTAAGTGAGGAGGAGCAAGACAGAAAGACGGGTAGGAAGAGTGAGAAAAAGGTGGGAGGCAGCTGATAGCGGCAGAGCAGGAGAAGTGGACACTGTCCTTGTCTTCTCTTGGCAAAAAGGGAAAGACAGAGTCCTTTTTTTTCTTTGCCCGACCCGCCCGTACACGAACGGCGGTGAACGCCGAGGCTTGTCTGTAGGCCATGGCTATTTCTGCAATTCTGGGACGCATGTTTAAAATAAAAAAGTAGGGGAACGGAATGTGTTAAATTAACAAAGTAGGGGTACTCCATGCTCTGCCGATCCCACACAATTCAACCACTGAGAACATCAAATGTTAACCCAGATTAAAGGGAGGGGGGCATTTTAACTTCATCCTCTGAATAGCACATGCCCATTCGCTGTGGGAGATAAAACTTGGGGTGGATTCGGGGATGGCCAATATCCGGCACAAGAGTTTGCTTTCAAAGGCCTGCATTCTAGCTGATGCTTCATGGCACCACACACCTGCTTCATATGTTACTACACCCAGACATTTGGATATGTATAACTAGGCCATCTCTTTAATTGGCTTATGCCCCAATTTCTTTGCAAATCCATAATTAGATTCACACACTACTCCCATTTTCTATATTCTCTGGTTGATCATGCCACACATGACAAATTAGCTTTAAACAGGATGCCTAAATAATTAAAATGAGAAACCGTAGTGATCTGGGTCTCACCAGTGTAAAAGGATTTTGATTTGGTGTTTTTTGTACTACAGGTTAAGATAAATTATGTCTGATGTTTTACTTTGATACAGGTTTCTGGAGGCCAATTGCTGTTTGTGAAATTAAAGCCGCAACGTCCGCATATAAGAGAATTGGGACTGGACAGGAGGCAATTCTGGGGGTATTATACTACTTAAGCCAAGCGGCTTGATAAACACAAATAAAATAGAATAAAAACAACAAAGGTGCCATTATGCATCCCTGCCTGAGCCCTCTGACTAACTTTGTAGGTTGCATTTAATCACCCTGTTGAGGATAGTGGACCATAGAGGTAGAATCTCAGTGTAAAGGCCTAATAAGGTTCAACAATGGTGGATCCACCCCACCATAACGTTCCCCTGTGCACCAAATCAAAAGCACAGGAGAGGTCCATAAATGCCATGTGTAATGAACCTCTCCCGGCCTTGACATATTTTCCCATGATAAGGGATAAGTTAAGTGCCTGCTCGATGGTCGCCTTACCTGAGCGGGAAACCATATAGAGCCTTTAAAATGAAGGAATACATTTCTGCCCATACTTCCAGCTTTTATAAGATAACTCGTAAAACTAAATGTTTTACTGTGGCATCTAACAAAGATATCGGGCAATAGCACATAGGGTAATTCCTATTCCCTTCCTTTAAAGTAGGCACTAAAGTAAATTCCCTCCAAGTGTTAATTTGGGCCCCTTTTATAACTGCTCTAAAAACATTAGGAACTTATGGATACAAGATTAGATTTTAGCATGTCAATGGGGACTCCATTGGGCCTGGGGCCTTGCCAGGGGCAGCGCTTTGGATAGCTTTAGTAACTGATTTTAGAACAATGTATTTGCTTCAGTGGTATGTGAAAACATTACGTGGTGCACTTGTTTTATGCAAGAAGTGATGACCATAGTGTTGATAACAGTACATTGCGTTTAAATCAGAAGAGTCATTAAACATTTCATTTGTTGCAAATGCTGCAGCCAGTTTTAAATCAGAAAAACATATTAACAGTTTCAAAATCTCAATCGTCAGAGTATGCACTGGAGGTAATGATATCATTTAAAGAAGTTTTAAATATATGTGGTATTTTCAAAAGTTCAGTGGGACTAAATACATCATATGAAACTCTATCCCAAATTATTTCATCAGGAAGTGTAACTGCTGTAATGTTCACATAGGACATGTCTCTTTGTTCACAATGAGATGACCTATGAGGTTTCAATACCAAGTTCACTTTTGAGACTGCAGAGCGATCGGGGAGATAGTGTCCATTTATGATCAAGGAAGACAGTCACTAAACCTATCCAGAATAGTTGGAACAGTACACCAGTCAATATCCAGAGCTGTAGCCATGGTGAAACTAGATATGTCTTTTTCAGAAAAATGTGGAAATCATGAAGTTATTTTTAGCGGGAATTAAACTGAAGCTGGTTTCAGGTTCACTTGAATCCGGAGAAAATGTGTTGAAATCGATGAAGTAGCCAGATGCAGTTCAATCTCTCTTTGGTAGCTCAGCAGGTTTTGTTGAACTGGCAGTTGTCTCCTGTAGAGGCATATTGATGTATATGTTGGTGGTAGGCCGAAATTGATATTTGTGCTTCACTTGAATCTTGTTGTTGTTCAATTTCAATAGGAATGAGTTCCATTTCATTGTTGGTAACTCCATTACTTTGAATTGTAGACTCTGAAGGACGGGGTCCCTTCCACCTCGGCTCCAAACCGTTTTGTCACTGAAAATTCTTCATCATCACCCAACATCCAGGCTGCAGCTGGTGCCCGGGCCCCTCTGGTACAGGTTGCAGCATGGCTTGAATCAGTTGGTGAACAGAACGGAGATCTTTAGACAACTCATACAAGTAATAACTCAACAGGGGGTACTCTATCTCAGAGAAGCGCTTGGGTCTTGGGACGCCACAGACATTAGCAAGGCACCCAAAGACCACCTCGTAGGGGGATAATCCTTTTCTAGAATGCGCTGTCACGCTCGTAGACAATAACGCCAAAGGCAACACATCTGGCCATTGCAACCCTGTGCTCTCTTGTATTTTCGCTAATTTCAGTTTGAGATTACCATTGTACTTTTTAACCAGGCCTGATGACTGGGGGCTGTTTAAAGCATGAAACTTTGGCTTAAGCCCTTGCACACCAAATCAATTACTTTTGCAATAAAGGGACTTCCATTGTCACTCCAGATCACGCGTGGTAAATCCATAGCGTGGGAAGGACTCTTTTAAGAGTGCCTTCGCCGTTGCCATGGCCGTATTCTCTTTGGTGGGAAAAGCCTCAATCCATTTACTGCATGCACACACTACCACTAGTACATATTTCAGGTTATTTACTCGTTCCATTTCGATGAATTTCATTTGGAGAACCTCGAAAGGGAAGGAAGGCAGTGCAAAGTTACCTGCAGCTGTAGGGGTGCCCTTCCCAGGATTATGTTTCAGACAGATGATACAGTGTTTTACTAAATGTGTGGGTAACTTAGAGATGTTGTCATTCAGCCATACTGGATCCAGTAACTTACATATTCCCTTGGCACAAATGTGAGCTGGGCCATGAGCAATAGTAACAACAGGGAGAACATAGGCATTAGGCAGCAGCCATCTCTGTTTCCCTGACAAATCAGTCCAACACTCATCCTCATCCAGATGTCCTGTCCTCTCATCCCAATATTGCCAGTTCATCTACAGTCGCCTCTCTCTGAATCTTCCTAACGTTTTCCAATGTGTCCTCAAACATTCCATTGTCTGGTACCCATCTAGCGGGACCTGGCACAAACATAATTTTCATCTTCGATCGAGCTGTCTCCTTAGCTGTCTGGTCTGCAAAAGCATTTCCCCTCCCAACATCATCTGATTGTCTGATAGAAACCGCTGCTGCCGCGGCAGCTCTCATGCAGCTCGGAAGCGCTCTGGCGACATTGTCCAGAATAGCAGAGAAGTAAGCTCAGGGTCTCTGCTTACCACCAAAACCCTGTATTAAAACAGAAAGCGCGCAACCGTCCACCTCATGTACAGAAAGCACAAAAGGCTTCTGGTAGTCAGGATTATTGTTAGGTTTGGGGGTCTCTAGATGGCAGAGGTAGGTACCTTTGACAAATAGGGGCCCTTGCATCTAGTCAGGGTATGGGGGTGAACTCCTAAATTAACCCCTGATCACTCCCCTTGGTAGCTTGGCACGAGTAGAGAGGCTTATCTCAGAGGCAGTGTGTAAAGCATTTGTGAATGCATACAGTAATACAGTGACAACACTACAGATGGGCACCACACAGGTTGTATTATAAAAAGAAGCATCTTTATATATACTTAACACAAGACCAAAAACGACAAAAATCCACAATACTGTACTTAAAAATGATAGAAATAGCTTAGTTCTCTTAAGATGGTAAATGCGACATGCAAACAAAAGAGTTGCTTGGAGGGTGATGCGTCAGTTGCTTGCACGCAAGAACAGTGAAGCGTCGGTTCCTTGCTTTAGAGGAGGTGATGCGTCGGTTCCTTACTGCTGCGTAGGGGACAGTGATGCGTCAGTTCCTTACTGGAGAGGAGGCGATGCGTCGGTTTTTCACCGCTTGGGGAGGTAATATGTTGGTTTCTTACTGCGCTTCTGTGGCGATGCAACTAGCAACGCCGTGATGTGATGACGACCCGGTGCAATGAACAAAAATGGTGTCTTCTTGATGTTGTGACAACGAAGGGGTGATCCGTTCACGCCCGACCGCCTTTCGGCGACTCTGTGAATTTTCTTGAGCCGCGACAGGCCCTGTGACATGCTTCTCTGATGATGCGATGGCATCTGCTGTGATGGCGACACTCTTCTCCAGTAATGTGGAGCACGTCGGCGATGCGATTGGCGACAGCAGCAGCGGCAGCATGCTTCCTCAGCGATGCAACAACAGCTGCTACGGCAGCGACACGGTTCTCCGGTGATGCGACGGCATCTACTGCAACATTGACACTCTTCTCCGGTAATGTGAGGTGCTTCGGTGATGCGATGGCGACAGTGGCAGCCGCGGCATGGTTTCTTGGCAATGCGACGACAACTGCTGTGGCGGCGACACACTTCTTTGTCTTGAGTTGCGCTTCCAGCTCCCAGTGACACGCAGTCTCTCAGAAGGCCCAGCTCAACAGCAGGCACTTCAGATTCCCAGCAAGGAAACTCAGGGGAGCTGGTTGGTGAAGTCTTGTATCCCTGAGACTTCAGGCAGGAGGCAAGCTCTAGTTCAAGCCCTTGGAGATCTTCTTACAAGTTGATGAAAGTAGCACAAAGTCCTTTCTCCTTTGTTTGGCAATCAGGTAACCACTGCAAGCCAATCCTCAAACAGCACATAGGCTAGAGATAGTCTCCTCCTGCAGTCTCTCTTTCTGGTTCCTCTCCTCAGCAAAGGTTCTTCTTGTTTCCCAGAAGTGATCAGTCTTGGGGTCTGGGCCCCAGTATTTATACTCATATTCTCTTTGTTCTCTCAAGGCAGAGAGGCCTAAGCCTAGTCCAAATCAGTTCTGGAAAAACTTGGAGCACCTGCTTTTAGGACTCCTTCTTTCCTTTGACAGTGTGGGCCAGGGCCATGAGACACACCACAGGAGGTTGAGCCAGCATTGTGGAAGGTAGGCACAGCCCTATTCAGGTCTTAGGTGCAACTCCTCCCACCACTCTACATGCAGTTGGGTCTATTCAGCATTGTGCTGACTCACCCTGTCTCCTGGAATCCCCCAGCCCCTGTCACTCAAACTCCAGACAAGGAATACACAACCTAGCAGAGACAGGCTTGGATAGTTAGGCAAGAAAATACCTACTTTCTAAAAGTGGTATTTTCAAACACAGAATGTTAAAACCAACTTTGCTAAAATATGTATTTTATCATTCTAAGTTCAGGCATACTAAACTCAAATTTCTACCATGTTCCCTGGGTCAATTAGGATTATAAGGTGTTATAATCAAACTGCCCATTCTGGCCTATGGGGAACAGGTAACCTTGCAATAGTGAAAAACAAAAATGGCTGTAATTCACTATTAGGACATGCCACACACATCAGGGCATGTCCTACCTTTTACTTACAATGCACCCTGCCCTTGGGCCTACCTTAGGGGTTTCTGATATGAAGAGAAGGAAATGTTTAGTGGCTGGCAAGTGGGTACACTTGGCCAGTCAACATGGCAATACCAGACTGCACATAGGCTCTGCAATGGCAGGCCTGAGACACACTTTAGAAGCTGCTTCTGTGGGTGGCCAACCAGTGCTGCAAGCCCACCAGCAGCATTTGATTTACAAGCCCTGGGCACACACAGTGCACTGTACTAGGGTCTGACAAGTAAACCAACTAACCCAATAATGGAGTCACTAATCAATACTTCAATTTACCATAGGGAGCACTAGCACTGTGGCACTGATTAGCAGTGGCACAGTCCCCAAAGCATCTATAACCAGCAAAAACATTTGAGGCAACAGCAAATAATGAAAGGGAGACCGACGCCAATGGTGCCAGGTCTAACACATGTCCCCTCCAGCTGAAATGTGGGGAGAACTATCCTACCTCCTGGGAGTTCTCATCACTAAGGCAGAAACATCTGGACAGACCATCAGCATTGGCGTGTTCTGTAGCAGGGCGGTATTCCACCGTGAAGTCCATCCCCTGTAGGGAAATGGCCACCTCAACAGCTTTGGATTCTCACCCCTCATCTGCATCAACCATCTTAGGAGCCTGTGGTCTGTCGGAACCCGGAAGTGAGTCCCAAACAGATTTGGTCTCAACTTCTTCAGTGCCCAGACCACAGCAAATGCTTCACGCTCAATTGCACTCCACCTCTGTTCCCGTGGAAGTAACCTCCTACTGATGAAGGCTGCAGGATGGTCTAGGCCCTCCTCATTCATCTGTGACAAAGCAGCCCCCACACCATGCTCTGAAGCGTCTGTTTGATGAAAAAAAAAACTCTTTTGAGAAGTTGGGTGCCAGGAGCACGGGCGCCGTGCACATGGCAGTCTTCAGGGCATCAAAAGCTTTCTGACAGGTGTCAGTCCAAATCACTCTCTTGGGCTGCTTCATGGAAGTCAGCTCTGTCAAGGGGGCAACAATGCTGCCATACCCCTTAACAAAGCCCCTGTAATACCCAGTGAGTACTAAAAGGCTCTCACCTCTGTCTGGGTCTTGGGGGTTCCCAAGCCGGATGGTCTCAATCTTGGGCTGTAGGGGCGCCACCTGGCCGCTCCCAACTTGGTGTTCTAAGTACACCACGGAACCCTGTCCGATCTGGCACTTACTCACCTTGATCTTGAGGCTTGCTCTCCGCTGCGCCATCAACACTTCCCAGAGGTGGCACAGATGTTCTTCCCAACTGGCTCTGAACACTGCAGTGTCATCCAGGTAGGCGGCACTGAAGTCTTCTAGTCCAGCAACACCTGGTTGACCAACCTCTAAAAGGTGGCAGGGGCATTCTTCATCGCAAAGGGCATAACCCGGAACAGGTAGTGCCCATCTGGTGTGGAGAATGCTGACCTCTCTCTTGCCCCATCAGTCAAGGCGATCTGCCAGTACCCAGATGTTAAGTCAAACGTGCTGAGGTGCAGCCCCTAACCTATTGTGTGTCGATTTAGATACCGTATATAGGTTTCCCGATTTATGTCCTTATATAGGCACAATTCGCATTGCCCATTTAGGCACAGAAATCCTACCCTTATTTAGGCATTATCTATGCTAACCAAATACAGGCATGGCCACATACATCCGTTCATCGACGTCACAAGTTCTTGAAAAACCATACTCTTAAACCTTTAGGAATTCCCCTTGCTTGGATATTGATTTCTCCAACAACTCATTTATTATGCATGAACATCTATTCCTTAGGGGTTCATTCATGACGTTCTTCTGCCTGACTTTTACATCAATACTGGCATTCCTAAACACCTTCAAGGTATAAATATACCTTCATTTACCATGGCAAACCATGGTTCGGCTGCCTACTTGCACGACGTGGCTCGCCACGGCAAGTTCGGAAGGAAGTCAAGCCCCCCCCTGATGCACTGACCAGATGCTGTCATCCTCCTCGCAGAGAATCCAGCTCCAGTGTTTCTGACTCCCCTTGCGGGGTGTTAGAGATCGAGACTCGGAAAGAGATTCCAACCGCACTCATTCTAAGGTATGGAGTGGACTAGAACCTAGAGGGACTTTTGGCAAATCTTGGCTACTATACCTAAACTAGACTATAGACAAACAGCACCTACTTCTTACCTCGTACTACGCTTAGGTTAGGTACACTGGGGTAGAACTAGCTAGAAGCATCAGATGAGTATTAACATTTTAGCCTGTGTTATTTATGTATGTATTTTTATGAATATCTGTCATAGCTACAAACCATGCTATTGCAGTATTATTTTATCTTACTGCTAATGCTGTACATATTATACTTCGCATTCTGCCTTACGATTGTAGCAGTTCATATCTCTTGCACGAGAAATAAGACTGTTCAATAAACCCTTTTTATTGAAATGCCCATCTATCTACTTCTGTGTAACTCTGTAGAAACGAAGCATGCATGATTGACTGAGTGAAACTGTTATCTATTGTTTCCAAGATTCTGAGATTGTTCCGATTCTAAGGGAAACAAGGTTGTCATGTTTACGCGGTTGTCAGAAACTAATCCCTTCTTGTTTATTCAAGAAGTTTTCTAGTGACCTCTAAGTTAGCTGACACACACAAGTAATTAAGTTTAATGTACTCGATAGAGACATACTGACCTCAGTCCTATGTCAAAACTTTAGTGTATATTATTCCAATGCGCAGAGCCTATCAAGGATATAGGAACTACACTACAAACCAATCAATGAGCTCATCAGCTCTGGGTGGGGTGTGCATCAGTCCTGGTGACTGAATTGAGTCCTCGGTAGTCCACACAGAACCACAGTTCTGGCGTGACACCCGGTGCGGCAGTCTTTGGGACCAAGACCACTAGGCTGGCCCAAGGACTGTTAGAGGACTCAATCACCCCTAACGCAAGCATCTTGGAGACCTCCTCCTTGATGCAAGCTCTCACCCTGTCAGTTACCCTGTAAGTTTTGTGCATAACAGGAGGACTGTCTCCAGTGTCCACATCATGGATGCACCAATCAGTGACACTGGGAATCAGGGAGAACAGATCAGAAAACTGTCCCAGCAACTGGTGACAGTCATTCTCTTGCTCTGGGGTCAGAGTGGAAGAGAGGTTTACAATATCCACTGACCCATCTTGCTCTGTTGCAGACAGGAGGTCAGGAAGAGGCTCAGTCTCCTCCTCTATTTCAGCATTAGTCGCTAAGAGCATGCCTACTTCGGACCTCTCTAAGTGGGGCTTCAAGCGGTTGACATGCAGGACCCACAAGGGGTTCCTGGGAGACCGAAAGTCCACCAAGTAGGTGATATGACTCTTGTGCTCGACCACCTCAAATAGCCCGGTCCACTGATCCTGGAGTGCACAGGGCTCCACTAGGGCCATGACCCACACTTTCTGACCAGGCTGAAGCTCAACCAGAGTGGCATTCTGGTCATACCACCCCTTCATCTCCTCCTGGCTGGCTTCCAGATTCGCCTCAGCGAGTTGTCTGAATCGCCTAGTCTGGTTCCTGAAGGCCAGCATGTAACTATATACATCCTGGGGAGGTTTCCTGGGAGATTGCTCTCAGCCTCCCTTGACCAGACTCAGAGGTCCTCTCACTGGGTGGCCATAGAGAAGTTCAAAGGGGCTGAACCTAAGCAAAGAGAAGTCTTGGTAAGAGGCCATCCCACTTACACCTCATGGGTTCCTCAAGACCCACGATCATGCCTTTGAGGGTCCGGTTGAGCCTTTCAACCAGCCCATTACCTTTGGGGTGGTAAGGAGTGGTGTACTTGTATGTTACACCGCACTCCTGCCACAGAGACTTCATATACTTGGAAATTAAGTTGGTATCTCAGTCAGACACCACCTCTCTGGGGAACCCCACACGGGAGAAAATCCCCATCAAAACACGTCCCACCACGGGGGCCATCACTGTCTTGAGCGGGATGGCTTCCGGGTGGCATGGTCCACCAAGACCAGGATGAACCTGTTGCCAATGGCTGTCTTGGGATACAGTGGCCCCAGAATGTCAATACCCACCCGTTCAAAGGGGGTGCTGACCACAGGGAATGGCTGGAGAGGAGCCTTTTGCTTCCTCCCACTCTTTCCACTTGCCTGGCAAGTCGGACAGGTCCTAAAATGAGTATCTGAACTCTTGCGATTTGGGGCCAATAAAAGTGGGTGACAAACCTTTCAAAGGTCTTGTCCTGCCTCAAATGTCCAGCTAACGACACATCATGAGCCAGCCCCAGAAGGAAGGCTCTGAATCGCTGGGGTACCACCAGCACACGGGCTAACCCAGGCTCAGCAACCTTAGGCTCACTATACAGGAGACCATTCTCCCAGTAGATCCAATGTGACCCCGGCTTCTCACCTGCTGCCTGTTTTGCCGCCTGTTGCCGCACACCCAGAAGAAAAGGGCACTTGTTCTGCTCCTCAGAGAACTCTTCCCTGTAGAGTCCTCCTGCCTGCTGCCAATGGGTCAGCTCAGGCAGGTCCCCCAGTTCAGCTACCTGTTCCCCTGTAGATTCTAGGGCATCCCCCTCAGGGTCTGCCTCCTCCTGGACCGTGGGAACTGTGGGGGCAGGTTTCCCGCGCCCCCGGCCTCTTCTCTTCAAGGCAGGTACCTGGGCCTTTTTTCAGGCTTCAGGTTCTCTTGTACACCATTACTGGCTGTCATAGACCGAGTAGTCATGCATACCCACTCAGGCAGACCCAACATCTGTAAATGAGCACTTCGCTCCACCTTAGCCCATGGGGAGCCCTGCAAATCGTTACCCAACAGACAATCAACAGGCATGGCTGGCCTCACAGCTACTTGAAGAGTCCCTGAGACCCCCCGCCACTGAAAGGGAACCTGAGCTACCTTGCAGTGGCTCTCTGTGTTGTCAGCAGCAACAACTGGGTAAAATGCGTTGGGGACAATCTGCTCCTCAGACACCAGCCAACAACTGACAGCTGTCACACTGTCTCCGGTGTCTCTCAGAGCCTCCACCCTATGGCCATTGATGGTCACCCACTGCCTATACTTCTTAGTGTTATCAGGCATCTGGGTCCTGGGGACCACCTCACAGCCTCCTAGGGACATCTCTGTGTGCCCCACCCACCTTGGGTACCCATCTCCTCCCCCAGGTCTACACTAGCCAACTGCCAGGGAGCTGCACCAGTGGGTGCTGTCTTCCCAAACTGGGGACATGTAGGATCACATGAACCGTACCCCACAAGGCCACACTTAAAACAGGTCAAGAGCCCTCTTTGAACAGGTTTACCTGTTGGGTCCCCTTGCTTCTTTTCAGGGGGAGGCTGGGAACCTTTCCCTCAGTTCCCTTGATAATTACTTTGGGGCCCTTTCTGGAACGCCCTCTGTTTACCCTTTCCCACCCACTCTTCTGCCGGGGACCCTGCCCACCCTTGGCACAGTCTCCCACGTGACCCTTGTGGACCCGGGTGCTCACCCAGTGGTCCGCCTCCTCAGCAAGCTTCCTAGGGTTAGCCAGCCTACTATCAATCAGGTGCTGGCATAGCTCTAGAAAACAATTACTTAACAAGTGCTCCCATGCAATTAAATCAAATAGCGCCTCAAAATCATTCACTTTGCTATCCTTCACCCAACCATCTAATGCTCTGCAGAAAAAATTGACATATTCTACCCTTCTAACATTTTGCAACTCCTGAACCTCTGCCTATACAGTTCAGGGTTCAACCCATACCTGGATATTAATGCATCTTTCATGTGGCTATAAGAATTGTGGACTTCAGAGGGCAAGTCCAACAAGGTATCCCGCCACTCACTAAGGAACTGCCCCCACAACCCCACTCCCCAATCTTTCTCAGGGACCCGGTGGGAGGACATGGCTAACACATATGCCTTGAACAACTTCCCAATGTCATCATTTTATAAAACTCTTTTCCCCACATTCTTAGGGATATACACTCTTGCTTCTACAGGCACGGACGGTGCACTGCCACCAGATGGAGTAATCTCTAAGCTCCTCGCTTTCAACTCCAACTCCCTCAAACTCCTCTCATGCTCCATTTGCATCCTCTTTTCCTCTAGGGCCAATTTCTTATTCTCTAACTGCCCATTCAACTTGAGCTTGGTCAGCTCCATCTCATTCATCCTACTCTTCTCCCTGTCCTCCTGCTCCTCTGGGGACAGGCCCTTGGCAGACACACTGCTACCTGTTGGGGAAAGTGCACTCCTCCCCTCAGACCCAATGGACCTTCCAGCTGCTCAACTGCATCTTCAGCCCCCTCCACATGTCAGGGGTGCTCCTTTCTTCCACCCAGGCCCCCAGCGCCTTCTGGAACTCATCCTTCTTGGAGAGAACAGTCATAGCTCCTTTAAATCTCCTGCAGAAGTGCTTTAGCTGTTTCACATTGTAGCTTTCTAGTTTCTCCTCTTCAAAATCATAATCTACAGATGCGATGGATGCTGCTTTACTCATGGTGATTAAACTTGGCAGCTCTTGGCAAAAATAGGAAATCACTCCAAAAAAAATCTACCAAAATGTATGTGGTTGCGTTTGGTCTGCACTCACTAGTAGTGTCCACCAATTACTGTATATGAGTCACAAATGCAAGTCCAGAATCCTCACCGCTGCCCACCAATGTTAGATTTGGGGGTCTCTAGTTGGCAGAGGTAGGTACCTTTGACCAAATAGGGCCCCTTGCGTCTAGTCAGGGTAAGGGGGTGCACTCCTAAATTAACCCCTGCTCACCCCCTTGGTAGCTTGGCACGAGCAGACAGGCTTATCTCAGAGGCAGTGTGTAAAGCATTTGTGAACACATACAGTAATACAGTGACAACACTACAGATGGACACCAAACAGGTTGTATTATAAAAATATGTATCTTTATATAGACTTAGCACAAAACCACAAACGACAAAAAAATCCACAAAACTGTACTTTAAAAATGGTAGAAATAGCTTAGTTCTCTTTAGATGGTAAATGCGACACTCGGCGTTCAATGTACCTTTGGATGCGTAATGCGATACAAACAAAAGAGTTGCAGGGAAGGTGATGCATCGGTTCTTTACATGCAAGAATGGTGATGCGTCGGTTCCTTGCTTCAGGGGTAGTGAGGTGTCGGTTCCCTACTGCTGCGTAGGGGACGGTGATGCGTCGGTTCCTTACCAGAGAGAAGGTGATGCATCGGTTCTTCACCGCGTGGGGAGGTGATGCGTCGGTTTTTTACTGCGCTCCTGTGGCGATGCGACTAGCAACGCCGCGATACGATGATGACCCGGTGCAATGAACAAAAATGGTGTCTTCTTGATGTTGCGACAACGAAAGGGTGATGCGTGCATGCCCGATGGCCGTGCGGTGACTCAATGAATCTTCTTGAGCCGTGACAGGCCCTGCGACATGCTTCTTTGGTGATGCAACGGCATTTGCTGCAACGGCAACACTCTTCTCCAGTGATGCGGGGCGCGTCGGCGATGTGATGGCGACAGAGGCAGCACGCTTCCTCAGAGATGCGATGACAGCTGCCACGACGGCGACACTCTTCTCCAGTGATGCGAGACGCTTTGGCGATGCGATGGCAACAGCAGCGGCACAATTTCTCGGCGATGCGACTACAACTGCTGCGGCGGCGACACACTTCTTTGTCTTGAGTTGCGCTTCCAGCTCCCAGCGACTCACTGTCTCTCAGAAGGGCCAGTTCAATAGCAGGCACTTCAGATTCCCAGCAAGGAAACTCAGGGGAGCTGGTTGGTGAAGTCTTGTATTCCTGAGACTTCAGGCAGGAGGCAAGATTCTAGGTCAAGCCCGTGGAGATCTTCTTACAAGTTGATGAAAGTAACACAAAGTCCTTTCTTCTTTTTTTGGCAATCAGGTAACCACTTCAGGCCAATCCTCAAACAGCGCACAGCATAGGGATTATCTTCTCCTGCAGTCTCTCTTTCTGGTTCCTCCCCTCAGCAAATGTTCTTTTTGTTTCCCAGAAGTGATCTAAAGTCTTGGGGTATGGGCCCCAGTATTTATACTCATATTCTCTTTGTTCTCTGAAGGCAGAGCGGCCTTCCAAACCAGTTCTAGTCAGTCTTGGAACACTTGTTTACAGGTCTCCTTCTTTCCTTTGGCAGTGTGGGCCAGGGCCATCAGACGCACCACAGGCGGTGGGCCCAGCATTGTGGAAGGCAGGCACAGCCCTATTCAGGTCCCAGGTGCAACTCCTCCCACCTCTCTACATGCAGATGGGTCTATTCAGCCTTGTGCTGACTCACCCTGTCTCCTGAAATCCCCCAGACCCTGTCACTCAAACTCCAGACATGGAATACACAACCTAGCAGAGGCATGCTTGGATAGTTAGGCAAGAAAATACCTACATTCTAAAAATTGTATTTTCAAACACAGAATGTCAAAACCAACTTCGCTTAAAGATGTATTTTATCATTCTGAGTTCAGGCATGCTAAACTCAAATTTCTACCATGTTCCCTGGGTCATTTAGGATTATAAGGTGTTATAATCAAACTGCCCATTCTGGCCTATGGGGAACAGGTAACCTTGCAATAGTGAAAAACGAAAATGGCTGCAATTCACTATTAGGACATGCCATACACATCAGGGCATGTCCTACCTTTTACTTACAATGCACCCTGCCCTTGGGCCTACCTTAGGGGTGTCTGATATGAAGAGAAGGGAAGGTTTAGTGACTGGCAAGTGGGTGCACTTGGCCAGTCAACATGGCAGTACCAGACTGCACATAGGCTTTGCAATGGCAGGCCTGAGACACGCCTTACAAGCTGCTTCTGTGGGTGGCACAACCAGTGCTGCAAGCCCACCAGAAGCATTTGATTTACAAGCCCTGGGCACACGCAGTGCACTGTACTAGCGTCTGACAAGTAAACCAAATAACCCAATCATGGAGTCACTAAACAATACATCAATTTACCATAGGGTCACTTGCACTGTGGCACTGATTAGCAGTGGCACAGTGCCCAAAGCATCTATAACAAGCAAAAACATATGAGGCAACAGCAAAAAATGGAAGGGAGACCCACGCCAATGGTGCCAGGTCTAAAAATTACGAAGCACAGGAGCAGAGCAAAGCGCAACCTTTAATTGCTCAAAAGCTTGCTGGCATGCAGGTGCCCAAGGCAAAGGCTCATGCATGTCTGTGGTGGTTAGGTAAAGAAGGGGATTTGTTAGTAGGGAGACATTAGGTATCCAATGCCGACAATATGAAGTTATCCCAATAAAGGCGCTTAACTCGCGTTGGGTCTTAGGAACAGGCATATTAGTAATAGCAGCTATGCGTTCAGGTGTTAGTCTGCGACCCTCCTTCAACAGTAGATGACCTAAATAGGTGACCTCCTGTTGACAATATTGTAATTTAGAAAATGTGTCCATGGTGAGCTAAATGTAGCAGCAATTTAACCGTGGCATCTTTACAGCCTTTTTCAGTGTCTGAGCCCACAAGGAGATCATCAACATATAGCAGCAACACATTACCAGGAGGAAGTTCCAAAGAGTCCAAATGTGTTTCTAAAGCCTGACTATAATTACTGAGACTTTCTGTATTGCCTTGTGGAGCATGGCAGAATCTAAAGCTCCGGACGGCTATTGCAAATCCAAACCGATATCTGCTCTCTGGATGGATTGGAATGCTAAAGAAAGCATTCTTCAAATCTATCGCTGAAAAGAATTTGGCTGATGGGGGAATCATTGTCAGGATCATGGTATTGTCAGGGACCACAGGATACTGGGGAACCACAATTGTATTGACCTCTCTAAGGTCGATGACAAAATGATAAACATTAGGATGTCGCATCAGAAGAGTCCAAAGGTGCCTTTTTAAGAATAGGAAGAATAGGGCTGTTACACATATTTGCCACTGTCTCTTCAACCACTCCAGACTTAATCAACTCTTGTATTATTTGCAATAAGGCCCTTTCCCCTGCTGGGATATCTTGTACTGGGGAATTCAAGACAATTTAGCATTATCCTTGATCTCTATAGAGACTGGTGGGATCTGGAGAAACTCAACATCTGTGTCTCCTGTAGCCCATAATGCGCTTGGCACATCTTGGAACTCAGTGGGAAAGGGTGGATCCTTTGCAAAGCATTGTTTGGCATGGGTCACTTGCGGGACAACAGTCATGTAAACACCGCCTGGGGAGCAATAAATTGTTGCATGCAGCCTTTTTAACAGATCTAGTCCTAGTAGGTTCTCCCCACAATTTGATGTCAGTAAAAATGGTGAGTCAACCGTAAAGGGGCCAATAGTCAAAGCAAGAGGCTAGGAAATGGGGCTAACAACCGGCACGCCTGAGAAACCCACCAAAACATTATTCTAGTAAGACAGAGCTGCCCCCGGGACCAGTGAACGGGAAACAGAGCTATTCATAGCCCCTGTGTCAACTAGAAATGTATCGGTGGTACCTTGTAGATCCGCAGTTATGTAGGGTCCACGTTGATCTACAGGTACCGGAACTGGTCCCTTGCCCTGCCACTGGCTGTCCTAGCTGTGAGACAACCCCGTCACTTTATCCATATCATAGTCGTCATCGTGGTACTGTCTTCCTCGTGGGTCATCACAATAGTTTTCACTCTTTCTATTGTACGATGAGTCCTCTGACTGCATCCCCCTCGGCCTCCTCCTCTGCATCCGCATCCTCCAAAACCCCGGCCTCTCGGGCCCCACCTTTCTGCAATAATTCCGGACACTCGTTCCGCCAATGTCCCTCTTTCTTACAGTACACGCATTGATTGGGGCCCACAGGTGCACTTGAAGCACCCCCATTAGATCGAGGAGGCTGTGGGCGCGAACCCGAACCTTGCCCTCTTCCTCCTCCCCTCGCAACTTGCTGCATCAACACCCTCGTCATCAAATCTTTCGACTTCTTCTCTAACCTTTCCTTGTCCTCATTCTCCCCATGCTCATAGTATTGTGCCATACATAAGATGACCGACGGAGAGGAGGTCGTCCAGGTTCTTTCCAAGGCCTGCAATCTTGGGGCAACCTCAGGGAGCAAATCAGTGACAAATCTGTTCACGAACAAACGTACCCCGACCTCCTGCGACAAATCCTGACCACTAAAATCTAGAAACACCCCTTCGAATCTGGTAAAGAAATTTGACACACTCTCATCCTTCTTCTGATGACATGCAGTCAATTTATCCCAGTCCACTCGCTTCGGTGGGATAAGGGAGTGCATGTAGGCAATAATACGCCCCGGCAAAGCCAATAGCTCTACCTTTGGCTTCTCACTGGGCTTGCGCTCCTTATCCTATGCTCTGATCTCGTCCTATGTGCCACCCAACTCCAATGCATGGTCCTGTGTATGGACCTGTCTCCATATATCTACCAGCACTAGCAAGCCGAAAAATAACTCTATATCAGCCAATGTCATCACTGTGAAGGAGACCGCCTCTGTCAATCCCTTATAAAATGCATTGGTTTTTTTGGGGGGATCCAGCAACTGGCTCTTTAGTATAAGGACCTCACTCCTTTTCCAAGGAGTGTAGATCCATTGCTCTTGAAACCGAACGTCGACTCGAGGTCTGATTACAGGGTCCGTCAAGTAGCGCAATTCCGGTATTTCAGGATGGTATATGGGGTGTACTTCCCTCATGGGGTGCTGTGTCCCTAGCGTCGGAACCTTCTGGAGTAACCTACCTCGGTAACCCACCAATGTAGATACATTGCATGTCATAGATAATCTGTGGTGCAACACCCTGGAAGCACTGCTCCCACAAGTCTATTAGCGTAGCTGACATATGCTTAAGGGCATGCTGCTGTGTTAAGGGCTCATAATCTTTCATCACACTCCACACATCTTCCACTCTATAGATTGAGTGTTTGGCCCATTGAGCCACCTGTTTCACCACCATCTGTTTCTCCTCAGTACCCACAGCTGATCGCACTAACACTTTCTCCATGCAATCTCGTGCTGCTGCCCAGTTCGCCCCATGTGTCCCACTTGCAGGCATTTCAACATTCAACAGCATTTGAGGTGTCAAACTCACAGGGCAAAGAGCAGAGGCAGAAACAAGTACCATCATGTAGGGAGACAGAGTTGTACGGTTGAAAGGGAGGTAGTGGTGGAGATGGAACCAAGAGACAGGGGAGGTAATGACACCCACCCCCGTTATGGCGTGAGTAAAGGAGAAGCAAGTGGGGCCTGGGCGGAGGCCGTAGTACTAGAACCAGAGAGCAAGGCACTAGAAGCCAAAGACTGGGACGTCGGTGCTGTAGGGTATATTTGTTCAGGGGCATAGGGTGGTGGGATACGAGAATCCAATAACTCTTCAACAAGCTCATCACTTTCATCCCTAGCAACATAACATTTGTCAGCCTGCAGTCAAAACTTCCCATCTGCGCACTCTATGCCTTTCGCCGTCTTTTCTCTTTCATAGGCGACTGCTATTTGTGTAATAGTTTGCGTCTGTCTCCTTCGAGCCTCTTTCTCTGCTCTCATACATCGCTGCTTTGCTTCCTTCTGCCACACTCTAAAAGAATCAAACATAGACATAGCCTGCTCCTTTTGGCGTACAATTTGTCCTTCAGGAAATTCAATTTCTGTTCATCAAATGAGCCAGTAAGTGGCCATTGCAGCTCTGTATTGTCCCTCGTATATTTATTCCACAATGTGCTAAACATAATAGGGCCAATACTATGCTTGACATATATGTTGAAATTTGGGATACCCTCCGGAGGTTCAGGCTGGCTCTCTTCCAAACGAGCATCAGTAGAACAACAGCGAAATCCGAAACATCCTAGCTTACTTAAACAAGGTATCTTAATATAGGACACATGTACTGTCCCTAACAGACAACTAAAACCCCAACAACTGCAAATAAAGGAAAATTAGAATAACAGCAATTACTTAAGAACCAAGACAAACTGTCAGGAAAGCACAGTCACTACTCATTAAAACAAGCATTTCACCAACACCATCATCAACGTCTGTTCACAGACCTCACAGCACCCAAACACAGCACGCAAACCACAAGTCAGCCCAGAGGCTGCATCCCATCCAAGACGACAGTCCAGAGGCCATACCAAGTTCAAGTAGACAGGCTTTAGCCACAGACCTTTTCGAGTGTATGCCAAATTCCAGCTGGCCTGGCAGATTGTTCGCAAACTGTCTCCGACCTTTTATAAAACACGGGCCAGATTACCAGTTGGTCCGACCGACAGCTCACAAACACTATGTGACTTTTCTAAGGGTCCACCGACCCACCAAGTTCAAGACAAGACAGTCCTAAGACTGTACCAAGACACAGTCCGTCGACTCGTGTCATTCAAGCAAGGCAGTTCGGAAACTGCAAACAGACAGTCCGGAGACTGAATCAAGACACAGTCCAGAGGTTCTTGCCATCCAAGAATGGTGCCATTCTCCCAAAAACCAAATCACTCACCTGGTGTAGACAGGTCAAGTCAAGTTATTCTCCACTGCCGACTCTTCTGACCAAACAGTCAACTCAAAGGTTTTGCCTTTTCAGTACCCCAGCTGGTGACCACTAGCCGAGGATCCCTCCGATCAGAAGGGGCAGCTGCGAGAACCAAGCTCAGTCTTGTGTATGGGGTCCTGATCCGCCCAACCGACCGGACACCACCCCGTCCCTGCAACCCGATTACGGGTGAGGAGATCACCTTGCGGGGACCCTGTTCGGGCGCCAACTGAAGGACAGGGCCCTCTAAGGCCACAGAGGTACCTGTTATGCCTTCCCAAAAATGTAGAGTCGGTCAACCAGTAGAGAATACAAACTTATGTTTATTCATCATATACTCTGCAGGGGAGTCCTCTCAGACCTTCACCCTAAGATGTCTGCCGAGGGGACTGGCTCCCCAAAGTTTGCTAATACATGATAAACTTCTTTTGGAGAGTTCGGCCACGCCTTTAGTGGAAAAATACCGGCCTGAACCAGACAAAGACAAAGGAGGCACAGAGATGAGCTAACACCTGCCAGATGGGTACATTCTATAAGTAGTCCAAGGCCACTGTGCTGAGTCTCAGCATCTCTCAACGTGGCAGCAGAGTTGCACATTGAGAATGGTATGCAGAAGCAGAATAATTGCTTGTTAGCAAGTCAGGTAGCAACTAAGGAACTTCTTGGCATATTATTTAGTGCCCTCTGGACCCCATATAGGTAATTGACCCAACTGCCACCTAAACCTAATACCTTTGCTATTAAAGATTGCTTTAAGTCCCGGTTTTTACTCTCCACTACCAAATTTCCCTTGCAATGGTATGGAGAGGAGTACCGCAATCCAACACCCAAACTTCCCATGGCTTTCTTGTAAGCCGTAGAGCTAAACCAGGGACCACAGACAGAATGTAATGTGCCAACTGCGTATGTCATTATAAAGACTCGCAAATCTTTTATAAGAGTTCGAGCATCAGCTGAGCGCTGAGGCCAAACCCACAGGAATCTAGAACATGAATCCACTGCCACCAAGATGTACTTGTAAGCCCCATCGGATTGTAAGGGCCACAGTGGTCCAAATAGACACAAGCGAGAGGTTTCTCTGATATCAATAATGGTGTTTGTGGTGGGCCTGCTGCAGTCAAACCCTTCCTCTGCTGACAGATGTCGCACTTAAGTGCAAACGCCTTTGTCTGCTTTGTTAGACCTGGCCACCAATAGCGTTTTTTCAGCAATTAAACTGTTGCAGTAACCCCTGAGTGTGCAGAACCCAGACCCTTGTGTACAGCTAGAATTAAACCTAACCTGCAATCCATTTTTGGTATTACTCTATCCCCTACTACTAGAATTTGAGCATACGGAACATTTTCTGCATAATCCAAAATGCATATTCTGCCAGAATGTAGGAATCCCAATGTGGATTGTAAGTTTTTCCCAGTTTTTGGAGGTTGGAGCAGCGCGCAGTTTTCTAAAAAGTTAGCTGCTAGGCTTTTTATTTCACTTGAAAGCTCATATCCCAAAAATAGGACATTGAGGTGGGCTATTTTTGATTTTTTAAAGTGAAATTTGCAGCCCTTGGAGGCGAACCGCAAAATGATGTTGCTCACCAAGGTCAAATGATCCTTTGAATCATCATCCGTTAGATAGAAATCATCTACATAGGATAATGCCTCCTCATCCAAATTTTGAAGTAAGTTACCCTAGCTGAGAACAACCCCGGGCTATTCTTATACCGTTGGGGCAGTCTAGAGAATTGACCCTGAGAGCCGAGCACTGAGAATGCTGTCAAATATCTGCTTTCGGGCGCTATATTTTGGAAGAAAAATCTATTTGAGATATCTAATGTCGTTTTATGCTCAACGTTATTCATTAATGCGGCTCTGTGTCTTTGTGTCTTTGTGCATTTGTTCAGATGTGTGTAGTCTAAAACTACATGGCATGAATTATCGAGTTTCATTACAGGAAACAAAGGATTATTCATTGAAGAGACGCAAGTTTCTATTTCACCTTGGCATTCAAGTTGATCTAAGATCTCCCTGATCTGTTTCTTCGCTTCTTGTTTAAAGGGTATTGTCTCTGTGGAGGTGGAGTAGTTTTTAATGGCATTACATGGTGAGGTGACTCGGCATCCCACCCTGCATGGTTGTGATATATCCTGGAGCAAGTCCTACCGCCCACTCCTGCGTATATGAATGTTTTAAGTATATTGGTACGAGTTGGAAAAAGCTGGTAAAATTACTGTTTCTCTCTTTGGGCACTCCATAACAATCTCAAGCGGCCAATCTTTTTCAGCCAAAAGGATGTCATAGCTGTAGGTTCATTCAATGCTGTTGTCACCAGAAATTCCATCAGGTTCTGGCGAGCTATTGTTACTTCTGATACACTGTCTAGCATCGCCAGAGTCTATTCCCCAGTCAGGAGTTGAGTCCTCAGAATTCTGGACATGTCTAACTTCAAGACCTGCTACCTTCTTCTTTTGAAATTGAGGTTTTGATTTTGGTTTATCTTCTTTTTTGATATTATAGTCCAAAGTACGCTGTGTGTCTTTTCTTGCCTATGTTCTGACCGTCCGTCCCTCTCTGAGTTTTTTTATGAACCCTGAAAGGAGCGAGAGGAACTTGTATCAGTATTCTGATATTGACAGGTTTTTTTTAATGTTATCACTATGCCTAAGGTTGTATCTCCTTTTGGAGGGCTCATGTTGGGAGGTTCTGCTCTATACTCATTCTGTATTTGTCCTAATACATCTGGCATTACTGCTTTTGAAGGGATACCAAGAGCTCTGCTATATTTGGCAGCTAAAACTGTACCCCTAGAGGTGCAATCCTCTATCTGGGGAGCTATCCCCATTGGCAAGCAGATTGTTATCATTCTGTGTTTTTCTTGAGGACCTGTGTTTGGAAACACTACCTCTAACTGTGTTATTTTCTGAGCTATCCAGAATGGTATTTTCTCACGTCTAGTGGGCATTTTACCCTTAACTACGTATAGCGTTTGTGGAGTTATTTTAGTTGTTGACCCCTGCATTTGTCCTGCTGGTGTAGCCCTTATTGGCTGAAGTGTGAGTGTTCTCATAACAAACTGTGTCATATTTCTGTAAAGTTTTATCATTTATTTGTGTTAGGCATTGTGTCAATGTCTGGATGCGGTGTGTAAGCCGCTATGACCGGCCAATCACTCCGTCTCTACCGAGTGGACCGAGTCTTCCTTTATCTTTTGTGTGTGGGAGGGTGCCTTTAAACCAATTTATGTGCTCCTGGTAGGTAAGCAAAACTTCAATGTCCTCATATGGAAAATATTCCTCTGGCGTTTCATAGTCAGTGTAAAAATGAAATGTATTTGTGTGTGCATCTGCTTGTAAGAATTTAACCCATGAAAATAATACATCAGTTCTATATGATTTGTCTGCCTCAATGACATATGTTACTGTCCCACCCCTAACTGTGACTTCATAGTCTTCTAGTTTTAAAGTAAGGGCAGTTCTGACATCTTCTGAGGTGTTATTTTTGCCTTCTTGCTCTCCTTTCTCCACTGCATTCGCACGCAGCCACGGCCCATGCAGGTAAGAACGGTGGGGCAGTGGGGCTGGGTAAGGGGGGATTTCAACAGACGATGACGCAGCTGTTCGCACGTAGGGCTGGCGCAGCGAGGTCTGTGTCAGCCATTGTTGAAAAAGTTTCAACGAAACTGAGATAAGGTTTTATGCACAATAGGAACTATTTGTCTTTCAAACTTAAATAAACTTACAGTCAATACAAAGGATATGCCTACTCAACTGTGGTGGATTTTCCCATCCCACTCCAGACGTCTATGAGTAAATGTGAGTAGGGTCCTCTGTGAAAGCACAACTGTACTACTCAGGATGGCTGTCAAATAACAACCAAACCACCATTGATGGCACCATGCAATGTCGTTCCAATCAACCTGTATAGTATCTGCACGTTCAGACAACATAGACTGTGGGATCAAGACCATTGACTCATTGTCAGTGAAATTGCTCTCCCACCCTCGCAGCTCCACCATTGAGTGAGGCCTCCCCCAGCCACTGCACTGTCTAGTGTGAGTGTTCGAGGCCCTCCTCCACCCGCAGGTTCACCTATGCCTCATTCCTGGTGGTCCAGTGGACATCTGTCTCCCGCTTTCTGGTCCAGTTTTCCACTCGTTTTCACTTGTTTTTTCACTTGTTGTTCACCCTCTTTTCTAGATCTATATTTCTGCTTTTTTCTGCTTTCTGCACTTTCCTGTGCTCTGCTTGTCTTCTCTTTTTCCCTCTTTCCGCTCCAGTTTTCCTCTCATTTTCCTTCAATTTTTCACTAATTTTTCACCTTCTTTCCTAAATCTATATTTCTGCTTTTTTTCTGCTTTCTGCACTTTCCTTGTCTTCTCTTTTTCTGGCTTTCCGCTCCGGTTTCCCACTCGTTTTCACTTGTTTTTTCACTCATTTTTAACCCTATTTTCTAAATCTATATTTCTGCTTTTTTCTGCTTTCTGCACTTTCCTGTGCTCTGCTTATCTTCTCTTTTACCCTTTTACCCACTCTCCTCCTTTCCCATACATTTTTTCGCCGCCGCTGCTGCCCCCGCGGCCCCTCCCCCAACACGACCACCGCAACCAATCCAGCTCCCTTCCCTGCTCCCGCCTCCCAGCTGCCCAGCCCTCCCAAACCCCTACTTAATGGCGGACGCTGTGCTGCCACGCTGCTGGCATGCCGGAGGCGTGCCAAAGGCAAGCCCGTCTGCACCTCTCCACGACCCGACCGTGACCAGTGGCAGAAACCCTGGACCTCTGCCCCACCAACGCAATGACCCAGCAGCACTCCAGGCACTCAACCCAGGCCACAACAACAACTGCAATTTAGCATCACCAGCCGATGACCATGGACCCTTCAGCTGTCACTGCTGCAGGCACACCTGCAGCACCGCCGAGAACACTGATCCAGCACAACCCGCACACAAGAACACAACCAAACCAAAGACCCTGCAATGCATCCTCCTCAACGTCTGATCACTCCACATACCCGCCACCGAAATCTGGGACCTCCTCGACAGTACCACCCCGAACGTAGCA
Organism: Triturus cristatus; assembly: GCF_964204655.1. Taxonomy (NCBI): domain Eukaryota; kingdom Metazoa; phylum Chordata; class Amphibia; order Caudata; family Salamandridae; genus Triturus; species Triturus cristatus. Next base: position 334,644,551 of record NC_140594.1, on the reverse strand, counting down.
TTCTTCACCGAAATCTGGACCAACACCACATCGGGACCGGACATCACCATCGTCACCCCCCAAGGATACAAGATCTCCAGGAAAGAACCCCCACCCGCTTGGGAGGAGGAATCACCATCGTCTACAAATCCACCCTCTGCCTGGGCACACTCATCGACGAGCACACAGACCTGATGGAACACCTTCACTTCAAGATACTGGCCAACCCCACAGCCACCCTCCAAGGAACCCTCATCTACTGACCCCCTGGACCCAACAGACCCTTCGCCAACTCTATCATGGACATCATCTTCCCGCAGGCCATCGCATCCACCAACTACACCCTGATGGGAGACCTCAACTTCCACCTTGACAACCAACTGAGCCCCAACACTGCATCCCTCTTGGACAACCTCCACAACATTGGACTCTGCCAGATCTTGACCGAGCCCACACACTCAGCAGGACACACCCTCGACCCCCTCTTCACTACAGGAAACTCCATCACCTTCAGCCAAACCACCAAACTCCCATGGACCGACCATCGTTGCATCCACTTCACCTTCAGAACACCCACCATCCACAGACAGCAGCACCTGCTCCCACGAAGAAACAATCAAAATCACCGATGACCAGCTCACCTCCTCACTCAACAAGTCCACCCAAACCATCGCAGAAAATGACGACCCCAACACCGTAGCCCGAACTCTGCATAGATGGATCTCGGACAGCGCCAACACCATAGCCCCTCTCAAGAAAAACAACAATACCCAGGCCAAGAAAACCAGATGGTTTACCAATGAACTTTGAGAGTCCAGAAGCACTTGCCACCACCTCAAAAAGGCCTGAAGGAAAACCAAATCCACAGAAGCCCACAACAACTTCAACGCCGTCACCAACGCCCACCACCAACTCATCAGAGAAACGAGGCACAAAGCGATCGAATAAAGAATCTCCACCCACGTGCAGAACAGCAAGGAACTCTTCAACATCATCAAGGAGTTCGCCCAACCCACCAGCGAGTCTACTGACATCCCTCCTTCACAAGACCTCTGTGACAAACTCAGTACCTTTTCCCACCACAAAATCAAGAGCTTCTACAACAACTTCGACGAATACATCCAACACACTGAACCCTCACCAACCACCCCCGACACCCAGAAACCAACTGGACAGCCCTCACCACTGAAGACACACTGAAGACAATGAAGTCAATCCACTCAGGGGCCCCTACGACCCCTTCCCCACCACATCTTCAACAGAGCCGCCGGCGCCGACACCATCGCACCCATGCTCTGCCACACCATCAACCGCTCCCTGGCGACCGCCTCATTCCCCCACGACTGGAAACATGCCGATGTCAACCCCCTCCTTAAGAAACCATCAGCGGACCCTACCAATCTCAAAAATCACAGACCCATCTCACTGCTCCCATTCCTAGCGAAAGTCATCGAGAAAGCCATCAACAGCCAACTTGTCACATTCATCGAAGAGCACAACATTCTTGACTCCTCCCAATCCGGCTTCAGAAAAAACCACAGTACGGAAACTGGCTTCCTTGCCGCAGCAGACGACATCCACACCCTACTGGACAAAGGAGAAAGAGTAGCCCTCATCCTCCTCCACCTCTCAGCGGCGTTCGACAGTCTCTCATCTCACCCTAATACATAGACTTAACGACGCAGGAATCCAGGACAAGGCCCTCGAATGGATCCGCTCCTTCCTCTCCAGCAGAACGCAGTGGGTCAGACTCCCCCCTTTCCTCTCAGGCCCTACACCTACCACCTGAGGAGTCCTCCAGGGCTCCTCCCTCAGCCCGACGCTCTTCAACGTCTACATGGCTCCGCTCACCCCCATCGTCAGAACCTACAAATTCAACATTGTATCGTACGCAGACGACACCCAACTCATCCTCTCCCTATCCAACGAACCCAACGCTGCCAGACACAACTTTCGAAAAGGCATGGAAGCCATTGACAAATAGATGAAAAACAGCTGCCTACAACTAAACACCAACAAAACAGAAGTACTCATCATGGGCCCAAACCCCAACGCCTGGAGCAACACCTGGTGGCCCCCCGTCCTCGGAAATCCACAAACCCACAGACCACGCACGCAACCTGGGAATCTTCCTGGACTCTGAGCTCAAAATTGACCACCAGATCAACTCCACCTTGCTTCCACATCCTCCACCTCCTTCGTAAGACCTTCAAATGGATCCTCCTCGAACACAGAAAGACCGTCAATCATGCCCTGGTCACCAGCAGAGTCAACTACGGCAATGCACTCTTCACCAGAATAAACAAAAACTCACCTGCAAGCTACAGAACATCCAGAACGCCGCCGCAAGATTGATCCCCAACCTGCCAAAACACTGCCACATCTCCCAGCACATGCACACACACCACTGGCTCCCCGTCGAGGTGAGAATCACCTTCAAGATACTGACCCACTCACGCAAGGCCCTCGACGTCACCGGACCAGCATACCTGAACAGCCGACTCAAGTTCCACGCACCCCAAAGGACCCTATGATCAGCTCAGCTCTCCTACCCCTTGGTCCCCCACACCAGAAAGACCTGGAGGCTGCTCTTTCTCCTTCCTCGAGGCCAAAGCCTGGAACACCCTTCCGCTCCACCTCAGACAGACATCGCTCCCCATCTTCGCAAGAAACCTCAAAACCTGGCTCTTCGACAGTCCCCCTCCTTGATGGAATGGATGATGCACCCCCACCCAGCACCTTGAGACCCTCACTGGAGAGTAGCCGTGCTTTACAAAGTCTTGATTGATTGATTGATTGATTGGATTGGTGTCCAGACTGATTCCAGACACCCCCACCGGGTATGTTTGCCTGTATACTAGCTAGCTCACAGTGCCACTGTAAACTCCTCTTACCAAGGAGAGACTAGTTTTTGGCAACTATCGAACATGGCAACCCTGTCCCATAGAAACAGTACAGTACTTTTGGCTTAGTCACTCATGCTCACTTTGTCTCAGAGATATACACAGAATAAACGGTGGGGACATTTTCAATAAGCATTTATTGAACCAGCATCATTCTAGTGTAAAATAGGTCTGCTGAAACAGCCATAAAACAGAAACAGATATAAAGGATTATACGCACCAACAGAGTAAATGGATTGTAGATTCCTACCACATTGTTAAACCAATGAGTACAGGCAGGTATAAACATACATGACAATAATAATGCATATTCCTAAAATGCAACCCTAACTAGATGTACCTAATGTATCTAGCATGTGTGTAGGTGTAGAGCCGAGAATCCCCCTGGGCTGAAGCCAACTCCATTACCTGAAGTGAGAGACTGTGGGACCCAATTTTAATCTCGAAATGGACAACCAGTGAGGGTTGTCAGACCACTGCGAGCTGGAGTGTCTGCGTGCCTGAAACTCAGCATCTCGCGTCAGTATGTCAGCATAGAAGTCTTTCCCCTATGCCTGCCCTGGCAAAGATATGGGGCCTCATGTAGGTAAATAAAATTTACCGATTCTTAAATACCGACCCGTACCGAATCGGTATTTAAGAATCGGTAAGTTATATGTAGGTAACAAGTCGGTAACATTTACCGAATCGGTAACGTTCGGTATTTTCCGATTCGGAATTTACCGAATCGGTAAATACCGCGGTGGTATTTACCAAATCGGTAAATACCGAGGTGGTATTTACCGAATCGGTAAATACCGAATCGGAAAATACCGATTCGGAAAAACGAAATCACATGACTGTTTGAACAGCCAATCCTGTGCAACCAAACCCCACCCAAGTAGGAAGTGGCCACACCCAGGCAGGTGCACTCAATCAACAGACTCAGGAGAGGCTTGGAGTGCATAGGAGAGGCAGGGAGCCAGTGGCTGATTGTTGAGACCAAACTACACTATGTCCAGCCAGAGGACAGGAGGGGAAAGGAGGCGCAAGGTGAAATTCAGCCCCAAGGAACTCCAGGTGCTAGTGGAGGAGGTGGTGAGGCAGCACCAGAAGCTTTTTGGGAGGCAATCCCTGCAAGTGGCAGAGTGTGAGAAGCGCACCATTTGGCTGGCAATCCAGGCGCAGGTAAATGCCGTGGGAGTGACCCACAGGGACATTGACGTTCTGAAAAAACGCTGGTACGACCTGCGCATCGTGACTAAGAGGAAGATGGGGGACATCCAGAAGGAGGCCAGCCGGACAGGAGGTGGAACTAACAGGGCACCTGCCCTCACCGAACTGGAGGAGCTGGTGCAGTCGACAATCGAGCCCGAGAGTGTCGTGGGCCTTGGGGATGCCGACAGCTCTACCAGAGCCGCCACCCAACAAGGCAAGAGGAATGCACAGCAATGTAGCCCCCCCTACCCCTATCCCACATCCCCCAATGTGAAATGAGTATCCCACTCCAGTCCATGTGTTACTGCAGACAGGCAATGCATTATGGGAGATGTAGTCAGGGATCCCCCACCATGAACAGAATAGCACAGAACAATGATGCATGGTACAGACATTAGCCTAAAGCAGACAGAGGACAATGTGAGAGTGTTACAACAATTTATTGTCTTGCTTGCAATGCATGCCTTCAGGTACACTGAGCTGATGTTGCATTTCTGTCCACAGACGTAACATCGCGCAGGACTGCAGATGGCACAGGAGAGGGGGCACACCGTCAATCCAGTTCAGCTATGGGCAGCACAAGTTCTGGCCAGAGAGCATTGCCACTGCCACCATCCCCAGTACCTGAGCCTGCATCCCCAGTACCTGAGCCTGCATCCCCAGTACCTGAGCCAGCATCCCCAGTACCTGAGCCAGCATCACCACTCATGCTGGAGTCACCGGCCACATCACCGCCTGCAATAGTGAGGTCGAGGAGGCGTGCTGCTGCCAGGCTGCGCGTGTTGCACACATCATCTGATGACAGCAGGGGCCCGGAGCCAAATACGATGCCCCAGGATGGGAGACATACCACTGGGCCCTCCACCTCACAGGGAGAAGACACGGGAGCAGGACGGCGCCGCAGGTCGCGTGAGCAAAGTCCACCACCAATCCATCTCAGCCATGGGGTCTTTGGGGGCCTTGAGGCCAACATGTTAAAACAACAGCGCCTGCAAACAAAGGCAGTAATTTCAGTACAGCGGCATGTGCGGGGACTCAGAACAACATTCAGACACATGGACAGGAACATCGGCGCAATGGCGGCGGGGATTTCTGACATGGCAGCGGGCCTGCGGGACGTCTCACAGTCCATGCAGCTGTTGTGCAGCAAGTTGGACGCAGAGAGAGCTGCAAGGCGCCGGGAACGGCAGAGGGGAGACAGGCACACCAGGGCACTCAACCGCCTGGCAACTGCAACATCACTTCTCTGCCGGCGCTCAGTGAACATGCAGGAGGGCCTGACACACTGCAGCAGCGACGTCACTCGGGGGATGGTGCAGGTCACCAGTGCCCTGGAGGTCCTATTGACCAGTCAGGCGGCCACAAGTGGTGCAGGGGATGCTGCTGAAAGCATGGACACCAGCAGCAGGAGCAGCATCACACCCCCCGTCCCAGAAACACGCAGGAGCAGCAGGCGGCATGGGGCTGGCACCAGTGAGGAGGCTGAATCTGTGCCATCCCACAATGTAGTGCGTGGCCGCAAACTTTGATGCTGCACCGCGTAGCAATAGACTATTGGGTGACGTAACCCTGGTCTTCACACTTGTGAATGTGCAATGTTACCTGATTTGCATTATCTTGGTTTCGTGGCGTAGTGGCGCATTATTAAACTACTACATGACAACCAACAACTGCCTGTGTCCCCTTACTTACTCAGAAATAGTTGCATGTGATCTCTGCCCGTCTCACTCTCCCATCTGTTGCTGTTGGCACTCCATCTGCGTTGGCCTCTGGCTGTCCTGTATCATCCTCATTGTCCTCAAAATCTGTGAGTTCCACCTCTGTACCTCTCCTCGTGGCAAGGTTGTGCAGCATTGCACAAGTGGCGATGATCTTGCAACAGATGATGGGTGTGTACTGGCATGCGCCTCCGCTCTTGTGGAGGCAGCGGAACCTGCTTTTCAAAAGTCCAAACGTGCGCTCCACCACGTTGCGAGTTGATTTGTGTGCCACGTTATATCGTCTCTCACTGTGGGTTGATGGGTGTAGGTAGGGAGTGAGGATGAATGACCGCACGGCATATGCACTGTCGCCTAGGTGAGTAAAAGGGAACCATCAGTCACATGCCTCAATACACTATGATTTGCAAGTTTCATGGGGCGTCACTGTTACTTACCTAGCAGGTATCCCTCTCCAAATTCTCCGGCAAGCAGTCGTGTGTAGATCCCACTGTTCTGGAAGATGTATGAGTCGTGGGTGCTCCCAGGAAACTTGGCAACAATGTCAGTGATGATGTTCCCTGCATCGCAGATAACCTGCACATTGATGGAGTGGCTGGACTTTCTGTTTCTGTAGATGTGCTCAGTGGCAGCTGGTGGGCAGATTGGGATGTGTGTGCCATCAATACAGCCAATTACATGGGGGAACTGTGCCATGCGATAAAAGTCAGTTTTAGTTTTCTGCAGGTCAGCCTGTGTGTTTGGGAAGCTGATGTAGTGGTGCATTCTCTGCATCATGGCATCCAGGAACTTCCTGAAGAAATGGGACAGGCAACTATGGGATACACCGCCCACCGCAGCTATCACCACATGGTAACTGCCAGATGCGAGGAGATGTAGGCTGCAGAGTACCTGCACATGTGGTGGTATGGCATGCGCCCTTGGTGTTGGCTGGTCCAGGAGTGGGTGCAGGTCCCTTATCAGGTCCATAATGGTTTGGGGGTGTAGCCTGTACCTTTCATGTATCTCATCCTCAGTCAGTTGGAATAGTGTGATGCGCTGTCTGTAAATGCGTTCCTCCCGTCTCCAAATCCTCAGTCCTGCTGCCTGTAGACGTAGACGCCTTGCAATGACATACAGAGCGGCCATGTTGTCCACGCTGATGCATTTTGGAATTTCTTTTATGCACTGTTGATGATTACCACCTGCTTTCAATCTGTGTTAATTACCGACTCTTAATTACCGAATTTCATCGATTTCTAAAATACCGAATTTACCTACATGTCTTTCTCCGTTTTACCACTTCATATTTACCACTTCATTTACCGAATCGGTAAACATGTATTCGGTAAATATGAATCGGTATTTTAGAACTCGGTAAATATGAATCGGTATTTACCTCTTCATATTTACCGATTTCAGGTTTTTGGCCTCCTACATCTCACTTGACTAAATACCGGTCGGTAACGGCAAATTTACCGAATTTCTGCCGTTACCGACCAGTATTTGGCTACCTACATGAAGCCCATGGTGTTTTTATACCCAAAAAGGTACCCTCAGGGGATTCTACCTTGCTGTGTCATGTCATTTGTGGATGACGGAAGAAATTACCCTTATACATAGTTATTATGCAGAAGATGGTAATCATGCTGTGATTCTGAGAATCTTCAAGCATAATTAATGTAATGTAATGTAATTTAATGTAAAAGGAATTTATAGAGCGCAGCTAGCACCAAACGGTTTCTTGGCGCTGGGGGCAGAGAGAAAGAAAACCAAACCGTCGAGGGGGCTAAGGAGAATCTAATTGTAGGCTATACGGAACAAATGGGTTTTTAGGAGAGACCTAAAATGGGCTAAGGGGGAAGCCAGTCTCAGACTTAATGGGAGAGCGTTCCAAAAGGAGGGGGCAAGGAATGAGAACCTTAGTCCTCCATGTTTTTTACGTTTGAAAGTTGGGATTTGGAGTAAGGCCAGGTGGGAAGAACGGAGGTTGCGGGAAGGGACATATGGGTGCAGGAGTGAAGAAATAAACAAGGGTCCTGTACCAACAAGGGACTTAAAAATAATGCAGCCCAGTTTAAATTTACACCGCTCAGTGACGGGGAGCCAGTGAAGAGATTTTAGAAGGGGGCGTACGTGCTGGTATTTGGGTTGGTGGTAAATGAGCCGTGCTGCCTGGTTCTGGACCAGTTGAAGCCTCTTTGATTGGTATACAGGTAAGCCAACATAGAGAGAGTTGGCATAATCTATCCTGGAGATGACAAGCGCCAGTAATACCAAGGTGAGGGCTTCAGTGGTCAGGAAGCGGGCAATCTTACGGATTTTTCTCAGCTGAAAGAAGCTGGAGGACACCACCGCACTGATCTGCGATTTCATTGAGAGATCGTTACTGATGATAATCCCGAGGCTCTTTACTGAGCTGACAGGATTAGGGGGGTGCCCAGCCTGGTGGGCCAAAAGGTGGAATTCCAGGGGTTGGCTATGCCCCCGACAAGCAGGAGTTCAGTCTTGTCGGGGTTAAGTTTCAGATTGTTCGCCCCCATCCAGTCACTGATATGACAAAAAATGGATTGGAAATTGTCAATGAACTGGGCCGTGGAATTAATGTTGAAGACCAGCTGGATGTCATCCGCATAATTAAACGCGGTGACACCACTGCCTTGTAACGAGCGGATAAGGGGAGTAAGATATAGATTAAAAAGGAGAGAGGATAAGGAGGATCCCTGCGGGACACCACAGGTTAGCTCACCCTCATCCGCAGAAAACTGAGAAAGCCGGACCGCCTGATGGCGGTTGCTCAAGAAGGAGCGGATCCAGGCCAACGCTGGGCCCTGGATGCCGGCCTCCCCAACACGGCCAACCAGAATATCATGGTCGACCGTGTCAAAGGCGGCCGACAAATCCAGGAGCACCAGGACCTGGCTGATGTTGGAGTCCGCCCCTCTCCGCAGTTCCTCCATAACTGAAAGTATAACAGATTCTGTGGAGTGGTTGGGTCTGAATCCAGCCTGTTGATGGTCGAGGAACTGGGAGTCCTCGATAAAGGTACTCAGAATTTTGGTCACATGGGCCTCAAGGACCTTGCTGAGGTAAGGGAGGAGGGAGATGGGACGAAAATTACTCATAATTGTGGGGTCTGCTCTAGGTTTTTTAAGGATAGGCGTGACCTCGGCACGTTTAAATGATCTGGGAACAGTGCCAGAGGAGAGAGAGTTATTCAGCAATGCCAGATGGGGAGAAGGGCATGCTGTAAAGGCCTCACGGAGGACTGAGGGGGGGCAGCAGTCAGTAGGGGATCCCGAAGCAACCTTCTTAAGAAGGGCTAAGAATTCTGTCTCGGAGATTGGGGGAATCTGGGTCAGCTGCCTGGGATTGAGAAAAGGCAAAATGGATTCGGGCCCATGATGGTGGGAAAGGGCTGAGGATAGAATACTGTTCTTAATATTAGCTATCTTCTCGACGAAAACAAGGTTTAGAGAATCACAGAGTGCCCGGGATGGGAGGGGTTTAGGGGTGATCCTGTCTGGGTTTGACAGCTCCTCAACAATAGAAAAGATGTCCTTGGTTTTAGTAGCAGGGCTGGCAATCTTATTTGAGAAATAGATGGATTTAGTTCACAGGACTGCTAGTTTATAATCTTTGAGCAGGGTGGCGAAACGTAGTTTCATGTCAGGGGCATAGCCTCGTCGCCACTGGCGCTCAGCTTGCCTAAGGCCCAACTTCAAGGCTTTAAGGTCGTCCGAAAACCATTTTTGGGCATCATGAGGGCGTCTAAGTTTTAATTGTCTAAGAGGGGCCACGATGTCGCTGGCTGACTCCCGCCAGTGTGTGAGGGCAGAGGCTTGGGTGTCGATAGATCCCAGACTGGAAGGAGTGGAGGTTTTAAGTAGGGTGGCAAAGTCATTGAGGTTAACCCTGTTCCAATTCCGAGCTGAGAGGTTTCCTTCCTTGGGTCTACTAAGGTTGGGAATAACCATAATGGAGAAGGAAATTATAAAATAATCTGACCAGAGGCACGGTGAAATGAGGGGGGTAGAAATGCCCAAGTTGGATGCCCAAACCTGATCCAGAATATGGCCCTTAATGTGGGTAGCTGCCTTTATGTGTGAAATACAATTCATGCTAGACAAGAGCTCAGTGAATGATATGGAACAGGTGTTCTCCTTAGCGTGAGAGGGCCAATAGTTAAAATCGCCCAGAACCAGGATTCTGGAACTGTTAATAATGAGTTGGGATAGCATATCGCCAAACAGCAGAGGAAAATTCTGCATAGGTTGGGGGGGCGGTAGACTAACACACAGATAAGTGGGGTGGTAGAGGATTCCAGTCTAGCCGTAAGGAATTCAACTGAGGGAATGCCAATTAAGGTCAAGGCAGAGAACCGAATGGAGTTTTTAATAATTGCTGCTACCCCGCCTCCTGGCCTTCCAGAGGCTCTGTTAACATGGAGGATGTAGTAACCAGTAGGGATTGCAGCAAGTAAATCAGGAGCAGAGTCATCGTTCAGCCAAGTCTCTGTAAACAAAAGTATATCCGGCTGCTCAGAGTCTAACAATGCAAAGATTTCCAGCTGATGCTTTACCAGTGATCGTGTATTGAGGTAGATCGCTGTCAGCTGAATGGATGGAGTATGATTATTGGATAGAGAAGAAGTGTTTGGGAGTGAAGTCGAGGGTAGGCCTGTTATTTCGGGGAAAATGTCTCTCGTGCAAAGAAATCCCCATGACTCGGAGTCCAAGGAAGTAAGGGGGGGAGACCTGTATGAATGAAGTTGGACCAATTCTAAGGAGGTGTATTTCCTCAAACCGGCAGAGGGACGTGCCCCGTGCCCCAGCCGGCTGCGGATGGGCGCAGACGGGCTTGTCTTAGGCGCGCCCGCTGCGCTCGTCCACTGCGCTTCCGACTGAGGCACATCTTTTAATGGCAATGAGGGGGGGGTGTGGCCTCGCAGTGGTGGGCGTGGCCTCGCTTTAGGCTATGGCGGCGAAGGAAAGGTTTTTCCCGCGACAGCGTTGATCAGCTGTGCGGTGGGATCCAGAGCGAGTGTTCCGAAGAGGGAGAGTGCCCAGGGGAGAATACAACAGTGAGTAATGCCACAAAGTAAAAGACAATAATTTTTTAAAAAGCGCTAAGCTTTCTCCCGGCTTCCGCCTCAGGAGCAATTTGTTTTAATCTCAATGCTTCTGATGGATGTGTCGCGCGCCTAAAATGCTTTCCGGAGGGGGCGTGGCCTCGCAGTGGTGGGCGTGGCCTAGCTTCAGACTATGGCGGCGAAGGAAAGGTTTTTCCCGCGACAGCGTTGATCAGCTGTGCGGTGGGATCCAGAGCGAGTGTTCCGAATAGGGAGAGTGCCCAGGGGAGAATACAAAAGTGAGTAATGCCACAAAGTAAAAGACAATAATTTTTAAAAAAGCGCTAAGCTATCTCCCGGCTTCCGCCTCAGGAGCAATTTGTTTTAATCTCAATGAGGCTAGCTTTCATAGAAAACCACACGACATTTATGCAGCACTTAACTAGGTAAAAGGGTCAACACCAAAACCCATTGTGTAGTGTAATGGTACGGTAAATGTAGGTGAAGGGTTAGGGGAATCCTCAAGCCTATATTGGAATACCTATGAAACATAAAACCATATTGAATATGCAAAGGGTTCATTGACAAGGGCATAGTTGGCGCACTACCTCCTCCTCTCAAAGGCCACAAGTTGTCATCCTCTACTTTTTGGAATATGCTGACTTATTGAAAGTCCTACAAGTGGCTAAACTTAAATGTCCAATTTCCTGGCGACGATCTTAATTGTTCTTTTCTCAAGACTTCGGCAAGACTACGGGGGACAGAAGGAAGATATTTCTAGATATGCGACTTCAGAACCTCCACATGATATTTTGACTATTTCTTCCATTTCTTTTTAAAGTAACGTATAAAAACAAGACTACGACCTATGAAGATCCCACTTTGCTACAGAGATGTTTGGAAAATTGCAGAGAAAGAAAAAGGAAGTTGTAACACTATGTACTTTTTATTCTGTTGAGGAAAGTTTTACTATGTTGCTCTCTAACTATTTATATGTTCTTAATATGCCCATTGGGAGAGGCTGGCTCAGTATATGATGTACACTTATGTAAGTGGACACCATTGCACTTATCCTGAAAATTCTTATGGTGATTTTAGTGGTCTTAGACAACATTATAAAACTCTCTAAGTGGTAGCTGTGGAGAACAGCCTTCAGGCTTAGTCCAGAAGGAATGTAAAGCAGCTTTTTTGTACCAGAACATAATCTGATAAGAATAGATTAAGTGAAAAAGAACCACACAGTGAATTTATAAAAATATGTATTTATTATAAGACACACACTAACACATGAAGATATCTCCTAGCAGGAGATATACACAATGCACTCACTACTTTGCAAAAGAAACAGGTAAGTAGCACAATACACAGTGGTCCCTAGAGGGAGACCAAACCATATACTAAAATAGTGGTATGCGAACCACGACTTGAGTCAAGACAATAGTCAGATGATGGAGAAGTGCCGAGGACCCAAGGAACCACCCAAGTTGAGTATCTAGAAGCCCCACGGAGGTCGTGTGCAGTGTACGAACATGACTGCGTTCGCCGTACAAATCAACGTGTAAGTCACGGTTGCAATTTTAAAGAAAGAGGATCCTTGAGAGTGAACCCTGAAGAAACCCCGTGGAAGACAAGAGATTGAAAAGCCACCCCACCCATCGATACCCTTGGAACCAGGTTACCTGCACCAGGGAAGCCAGGTGCATAGGTGTGAAGTGGCATCGGAAACCGTCATCGAACTCCATGGGAGACTTCAGGAAAATGCTGCTGCTGGAGAAGGTGAAAGCGTCCTGTGGAACTCAAAAGAGGATTCAAGATGTGAAGATCCTGCAAGCAGAGGGCACAGAGTCTATACAACTCAAGAGTGACCAGGATGCACGGAAATTGAATGCCCACCGATGTCAGGTGTTGCAGGAGAGCTGTTGGTGACCTTGGAACTGCAGCTGTGTGGACCAGGTGATGCTGTGGAAGACCAGGAACCATACACAAGCTGTCCCACGTCGGATGTCGAGAGCTGAGGGGTCGGTGTCCGGCAGGAGCACCAACAAGCCTTGGCAACTGCAACCAATGTGGAAGTTAAAAAAGGTAGCTGCATCCCCATAAATGTGGCGTATGTCGCCCGGGCACAGGTACGTGTCCTCCGATGAGGTTCCAACAGTTCTTCAAATGTTAAATAAAATGCCATACTTCAATTGTTTGCTTTCAATGTTCAATTGTATTGTTTCATCACAACACTGTATTTTCTTAATCCAACAATTGGACTACAATTCCCAGAATGCATGAATAAAGGTTTACATTCTTCATTAGTCCCAATGCATTCCGGCCGGTTTGCCCTTCATCTGGGGATGATTGGTAAGCCTGAATGTCTGCCGGCTTCATCTGAAGTCGTAGGTTGTGTTGCTCGTCTAGTTGACAAAGGTGCAATGTCAGGACAAGCAAATTTCAGGACACTCACCACAAGCAGGGGAGTCAGGGCAGGCCCCGAGCAATCAGAGGAGCCTAAAGAATTCAAAGGAGACCCTCAACACGACCAACAGGCCAGAGGCACTGGAGTCGCAAGAGGACCTCGAGCAGCTTACTAAAGAAGCAGGCCCACGGTGCAAGCAATGCGATGTGGTCAAAGATTCTGGTCAGTGGTGATGCTTGAGGTTGAGGCTGCTTGGAGCCCGAAGATCTTGATGGAAGGAAGCCAACAAGCTTTTGCAACAGCAAGTCGCTGCGGTGCACAGGGGTTTGGTTCCTGCGGCTCTGAAGAGGGATACTGAACTCAATCTTGGTGAGAGGACTGGGCAGGCCTCGAGTGATGTTTGAGAATCACCACCTTTGTTGCTGAAACTTTCCGAGTCCGTGGGAGCCCAGGATCAGCAGATCGGTCAGCTTAGTTGCAGTGCTTGCAGATGCAGGGAAGTGACTTGCTCACTTCAAGGGAGAGTCCTTCCGGTGTCTTGGATGCCCACAGACCTTGGAAGTTTTCCTATATGGAGTAAGGTACGGGCATTGCAGCAGACAAGCAGGGTGAAGAGATCAGGAGCATCAGGAGTCTTCCCGGTTGCAGCCTTGATGCCCAGAGCGAAGTCCAGCCAAGTCCAGAGTGCCCAGATGGTCGAAGTTGAAATGGTATCTGAATTGAATCATGTCCAATGACAAATCTAGGGACCCACCCTCAGGTAAGCCCTTAAATACTCTAAGGAAAGGATTGGGATGATTCAGAGTTCCCTCCCAGGGGAGGGGTTGGACAGTGGGGAGGATACTCCCATGTCCTTTGTCCAGTTTCATGCCAGAGAGGGAGCTGAAGGCTCCCTGAGCAGGTTTGAACTGGATTATGCAAGGAAGGCACAAAATGTGCCCTTCAAGCAGACTGAGTGGCACTGGCAAGCGCTCCCACCCGGCCCCAATACACTAAACCCTATTATGGGAGGTGGTCACACCTCCCTGTGACAGGATACCTATTGTTCTGCCTTCCCCTGCTCGAGCTTGGCTCAGCAGCAAGAGGGCAGAATTGTGCTTCTGGTCGGCAGCCATGTTGTGCTGTTCCGGTCTAGAAGACTAGAACCGGGAGCACTGATGGCCTTTACAGTGCTTGCAATCATACCCCCACACCGTTTATGGTGCGAGAGGTATGATTCCAACATTTGATACGAAACATGATAGGGTTCATTACAGCCAGTTTCGAAATGGTCATCGCATAATGACGCGGTTCCCCTCTATATGCTATTTTTGATTTTTTAAAGTGAAATTTGCAGCCCTCGGAGGCGAACAGCAAAATTATGTTGCTCACCAAGGTCAAATGATCCTTTGAATCATCATCCGTTAGATAGAAATCATCTACATAGGATAATGCCTCCTCATCCAAATTTTGAAGTAAGTTACCCTAGCTGAGAACAACCCCGAACTATTCTTATACCGTAGGGGCAGTCTAGAGAATTGACCCTGAGAGCCGAGCACTGAGAATGCTGTCAAATATCTGCTTTCGGGCGCTATATTTTGGAAGAAAAATCTATTTGAGACATCTAATGTCGTTTTATGCTCAACGTTATTCATTAATATGGCTTTGTGTCTTTGTTTCTTTGTGCATGTGTTCAGATGTCTGTAGTCTAAAACTAGATGGCATGAATTATCGAGTTTTATTACAGGAAACAAAGGATTATTCATTGAAGAGACGCAAGTTTCTATTTCACCTTGGTATTCAAGTTGATCTAAGATCTCCCTGATCTGTTTCTTCGCTTCTTGTTTAAAGGGTATTGTCTCTGTGGAGTTGGAGTAATTTTTAATGGCATTACATGGTGAGGTGACTCGGCATCCCACCCTGCATGGTTGTGATATAATGCTGGAGCAAGTCCTACGGCCCACTCCTGCATGTATGAATGTTTTAAGTATATTGGTACGAGTTGGAAAAAGCTGGTAAAATTACTGTTTCTCTCTTTGGGCACTCCATAACAATCTCAAGCGGCCAATCTTTTTCAGCCAAAAGGATGTCATAGCTGTAGGTTCATTCAATGCTGTTGTCACCAGAAATTCCATCAGGTTCTGGCGAGCTATTGTTACTTCTGATACACTGTCTAGCATCGCCAGAGTCTATTCCCCAGTCAGAAGTTGAGTCCTCAGAATTCTGGGCATGTCTAACTTCAAGACCTGCTACCTTCTTCTTTTGAAATTGAGGTTTTGATTTTGGTTTATCTTCTTTTTTGATATTATAGTCCAAAGTACGCTGTGTGTCTTTTCTTGCCTATGTTCTGACCGTCCATCCCTCTCTGAGTTTTTTGATGAACCCTGAAAGGAACGAGAGGAACTTGTATCAGTATTCTGATATTGACAGGTTTTTTTTAATGTTATCACTATGCCTAAGGTTGTATCTCCTTTTGGAGGGCTCATGTTGAGAGTTTCTGCTCTGTACTCATTCTGTATTTGTCTTAATACATCTGGCATTACCGCTTTTGAAGGGATACCAAGAGTTCTGGTATATTTGGCAGTGAAAACTGTACCCCTAGAGGTGCAATCCTCTATCTGGGGAGCTATCCCTATTGGCAAGCAGATTGTTATCATTCTGTGTTTTTCTTGAAGGCCTGTGTTTGGAAACACTACCTCTAACTGTGTTATTTTCTGAGCTATCCATAATGGTATTTTCTCACGTCTAGTGGGCATTTTAACCTTAACTACGTACAGCGTTTGTGGAGTTATTTTAGTTGTAGACCCCTGAATTTGTCCTGCTGGTGTAGCCCTTGTTGGCTGAAGTGTGAGTGTTCTCATAACAAACGGTGTCATATTTCTGTAAAGTTTTATCATTTATTTGTGTTAGGCATTGTGTCAATGTCTGGATGCGGTGTGTAAGCCGCTATGACCGGCCAAGTCACTCCATCTCTACCAAGTGGACCGAGTCTTCCTTTATCTTTTGTGTGTGGGAGGGTGCCTTTAAACCAATTTATGTGCTCCGGGTAGGTGGGCAAAACTTCAATGTCCTCATATGGAAAATATTCCTCTGGCATTTCATCTTCAGTGTAAAAATGAAATGTATTTGTGTGTGCATCTGCTTGTAAGAATTTAACCCATGAAAATAATATATCAGTTCTATTTGATTTGTGTGCCTCAATCACATATGTTACTGTCCCACCCCTAACTGTGACTCCATAGTCTGCTAGTTTTAAAGTAAGGGCAGTTCTGACATCTTCTGAGGTGTTATTTACACCTTCTTGCTCTCCTTCCTCCACTGCATTCGCACGCAGCCACGGCCCATGCAGGTAAGAACGGTGGGGCAGTGGGGCTGGGTAAGGGGGGATTTCAACGGACGATGACACAGCTGTTCGCACGTAGGGCTGGCGCAGCGAGGTCTGTGTCAGCCATTGTTGAAAAAGTTTCAGGGAAACTGAGATAAGGTTTTATGCACAATAGGAACTATTTGTCCTTCAAACTTAAATAAACCTACAGTCAATACACAGGATATGCCTACTCAACTGTGGTGGATTTTCCCTTCCCACTCCAGACGTCTATGAGTAAATGTGAGTAGGGTCCTCTGAGAAAGCACAACTGTGCTACTCAGGTTTGACTGTCAAATAACAACCAAACCACCATTGATGGCACCATGCAATGCAGTCCCTATCAACCTGTATAGGAGCTGCACGTTCAGACAACATAGACTGTGGGATCAAGACCATTGACTCATTGTCAGTGAAATTGCTCTCCCACCCTCGCAGCTCCACCCTTGAGTGAGGCCTCCCCCAGCCACTGCACTGTCTAGTGTGAGTGTTCTAGGCCCTCCTCCACCCACAGGTTCACCTATGCCTCATTCCTGGTGGTCCAGTGGACATCTGTCTCCCGCTTTCTGGTCCAGTTTTCCACTCGTTTTCACTTGTTTTTTCACTTGTTTTTCACCCTCTTTTCTAGATCTATATTTCTGCTTTTTTCTGCTTTCTGCACTTTCCTGTGCTCTGCTTGTTTTCTCTTTTTCCCTCTTTCCGCTCCAGTTTTCCATTCATTTTCCTTCATTTTTTCACTCATTTTTCACCCTCTTTCCTAAATCCGGTTCCATGATGGAATATCGTTAACATAAATATCGTCAGAAATAAATATCGTCACTAAAATATCGCTTACATTAATATCGTCATCCTATACTTAAACAAGAATTCACACAAATATCGATTTTTTTTTATCGACAACCCTAATATCGTTCACACTAATATCTACAACATAAATATCGACTACTACATTATCGACTTTATTTTAAATATCATTACCTTAGACATTTATATCGACTACACTAACATCGACGACCTATCTGCTTATAGAAATATACAAAAAATATCGTCTTTTTATTACCAACTCGATATGCACGATTCTTTTATTTTACTCACTTGTTTTTACTATTTTACTTTACAAAAATATTCACACATATAATTATTTAGTTTTCCTAATACTTATTGATATAAAAATATATAATATATGTTAAAAAAAATTACATTTACTGATACTATCATACACTCCGATGGCCTAAATGTGAAACACATTTCATTATTTTCTACATATAAACTATTTACATATAAAACAAAAAAGCACATATAAAACTTTTTACAATGTACTTTAACCCCTTCAGCGCTGCGCGGATTCCTCCGCGGTGCTGAAGGGTTCGAGCGCGGGCGGGGCCATGACGGAACGGTTCCGTCATGAGCACAGCTCAACCGATGCTCATGACGGAACCGTTCCGTCATGAGCATGGAAGGGGTTAACAAACAAATAGTGATGCAACAAACTCTTACGAAAATAACGGTTTTCTAATTCGAAATTACGTTCTCGACCAATGATTTTGAAATTTCACTAATTGAACCAATCAAAAGCTACCATTAATTAACTCACTAAAATAAAAACAATTATACACTTAACGTAATTTACCATTTTTGGCACAAACTTGGAGAAAAACGGTTACCTTGCTGAGAGAAGAGAATACAAACCTACGACTACAACTACAAAACGTCATACTACACTTCAAGTAAGTAAAATCCCATTGCTTTTTTCATTCGAACTTAGCAAAAAGTAGATAAACTCCCTAATTTAAAAACTGTTCTTCTTTAGAGTGAAAACAAAACATGTTGAACTTATCAACAACGACCAAAAAATTAGATGTAAAAACATTTATAAACTACCTTATCCATGTCTACTTAGATAGCTGATAAAAATTATTTAAACTTGCTAAGTAAATGTAACATTTACTTCATATGTTAACAACTACTATCATCCAAATACTATAAGTAACACAATGATTATTTTTTCCACAGACTCTACAAAATTATTTACCTATCTACAACTACACTACCAACATCTTCTACTACATCAAGTAAGTATAGTCACTGTATGTATAACAATTCTGAAAGTAAAATCAAACACCTATAACACTAAATCATGTCTTTCAATTATTCTTTAACACTACTACAGAACTTAAAAATAAGAAAATTCAGAAAGAGAAATAAGAATAAAAGAATTACCAGTGAAGCCACATAGTAAGTATATGTTCACGCTTTTTCCTGCTCTTATACACATCTCTGTGAATCGTCTTCAATGTTCTTAAAAATACATATATATATTTTCCACAGATCTACCTTAGACATGGCAACTGGAGCTACTTTCATTACTTCGCAAAAAGGGAAACTAATGCTGAACTACATGGGTTACACCTACACCCAAGAAAGAGTAAAAGCGAATAAGACCCATTGGAAATGTAGCAAATATTACTCAAGTGCATGCTATGGTAGAGCAACAACTGTTGATAACAATGTGGTAAATGTACGTGAGCATAACCACCCACCAAATGTAACAGAAGTGGAAGTTAGAGAAGCACTGGAAATATTGAAAGATGCTAGTAAAGGATCACAAGAAACAAGCACTAGTATTTTGAAAAATGTTTTAAGCAAAGTGCCAGAACATGTGACAGGACAGCTACCTTCTATTCCCAACTTAAAAAGATTAATTTCAAAAACTAAACGTGCTTCAGATCCAACTCCACCAACGCCAGAAAGTTTTAAGGATATAAAAATATATCCTGAATATACCATTACACATAATGAGGATAAATTCCTAATGTATGACAACCAGAGTCATGACAAACGAGTTTTACTTTTTGCTACTAATAGTAATTTGCAAAAACTTAAATCATGTGAAACATGGATGATGGACGGGACTTTTAAAGTTTGTCCCAAACCTTTCTATCAACTTTACACCATCCATGGGGAATACCAAGATACAAATATCCCTCTAATTTATACTCTGCTGCCAAACAAAACAAATACTACCTACGTTGAACTTTTAACAAAGATCAAAGAATTAACAGATAATTACTATCCTCAAAGAATTATAATTGACTTTGAAATAGCCATGATTCAAGCTATCCTTAAGATATATCCCCATACCTCAATACAAGGTTGTTATTATCACTACAACCAAAGTATATGGAGGCACTTACAAAAATCTACCTTAAGCATTGAATATTGTACAAACAGTCACTTTGCTTATCAAATAAAAAAGTTGATTGCATTGGCATATGTACCAACAACAGAAGTAGCTAACTACTACAATTTATTAATTGACAGCCCTTTCTACCGCACCAATGAGAAAATACTAACTCCCTTCTTGGACTATTTTGAAGATACCTGGGTTGGAAGATTACATCGTTCAGGCCACCGTAGACAACCTAAATTTCAAATTCCATGGTGGAATGTGTATGCTAGTACAATAGCACAGAAAGCTAAAACTAACAACGCAGTTGAAGGATGGCATAATGCCTTCCAAGCCACTTTAGGAAGAAGTCAACCAACACTTCACAAACTAATCCAAAGCATTAAAAAAGAACAAAGCTACCAAGAACTCAGAATAGAGCAATCCCTTTCTAAAATTGGCCATAAAACTAAGTAAACAAACATTAAATATGTACGAATATCTCCAGCAAAAAACTAGACTGTACCCAAGTATAGAAGGTCTAGCATACTTAGACCTAATAGCTAAATCCATCCTTTAAATATAAATTTACCATGTTTAGTAATAATTTACTTTTTATTCTTAAAAAACAAATGAATATTGTAAAATATACATTAATATGTTCAATAGAATTATATATTAATTGTTTATTGTATATTAAAAAATGTTTTTCATTGTTAAATATTTTTCTCAGATGTTAAAAAATGTAAATTTATGTTATGTACATATCGTGATAAAATCAATCTCATGAAAATATGTAATATATTAAATTTTTATAAAAAATATAAAAATTTAATATACTAATGTATGCATAATTGAAACTGTATTTATGTACAAAACTGCAATATAATTTGTTAACAAAAATTATGTTAAATGTTTTATAAAATGTTCAAAATCTTTGCAGTAACAAATTAAACTATGAATAAAAAAAAGATCTAAAAATTGTTATTTCTTAATTTAGAAACTTGTCATATGTATGTAAAAATGTTATAAAAATGTTTTTAATTTATATTGTTGAAATGAATATTACAACATGACATATATTATTCTTATTAAAAATAGTAAATAGATAATGCTGGATAATAAACCATAATAATTAACTATTCTAACTCCAATCCTACGTAAGTCAGGGTAAATGGTGGATAGTAAACCATTATAATTACCTATTCTAACTCCAAACAAAACATAAGTCAAGGAAAGTGCTAGATTGTAAACCATAATAATTTACTAATCTAACTCCAATCCAACATAAGTCAGGGAAAGTGCTGGATTGTAAACCATAATAATTTACTATTCTAACTCCAATCCAACATAAGTCAGGGAAAATGCTGGATAGTAAACCATAATAAATTACTATTCTAACTCCAAACATAACATAACTCAGGGAAAGTGCTGGATAGTAAACCATAATAAATTACTATTCTAACTCCAATCCAACATAAGTCAGGGAAAGTGCTGGATAGTAAACCATAATAAATTACTATTCTAACTCCAAACATAACATAAGTCAGGGAGAGTGCTGGATAGTAAACCATAATAAATTACTATTCTAACTCCAATCCAACATAAGTCAGGGAAAGTGCTGGATTGTAAACCATAATAATTTACTATTCTAACTCCAATCCAACATAAATCAGGGAAAGTGCTGGATTGTAAACCATAATAATTTACTATTCAAAGTCCAATCCAACATAAGTCAGGGAAAGTGCTGGATAGTAAACCATAATAAATTACTATTCTAACTCCAAACATAACATAAGTCAGGGAAAGTGCTGGATAGTAAACCATAATAAATTACTATTCTAACTCCAAACATAACATAACTCAGGGAAAGTGCTGGATAGTAAACCATAATAAATTACTATTCAAACTCCAATCCAACATAAGTCAGAGAGAGTGCTGGATAGTAAACCATAATAAATTACTATTCAAACTCCAATCCAACATAAGTCAGGGAAAGTGCTGGATAGTAAACCATAATAAATTACTATTCTAACTCCAAACATAACATAAGTCAGAGAGAGTGCTGGATAGTAAACCATAATAAATTACTATTCAAACTCCAATCCAACATAAGTCAGAGAAAGTGCTGGATAGTAAACCATAAACAAAATTGCTATTCTAACTCCAAACATAACATAAGTCAGGGAGAGTGCTGGATAGTAAACCATAATAAATTACTATTCTAACTCCAATCCAACATAAGTCAGGGAAAGTGCTGGATAGTAAACCATAAAAAATTACTATTCTAACTCCAAACATAACATAAGTCAGGGAGAGTGCTGGATAGTAAACCATAATAAATTACTATTCTAACTCCAAACATAACATAAGTCAGGGAGAGTGCTGGATAGTAAACCATAATAAATTACTATTCTAATTCCAATCCAACATAAGTCAGGGAAAGTGCTGGATAGTAAACCATAACAAATTACTATTCTAACTCCAATCCAACATAAGTCAGGAAATGTGCAGGTTAGTAAACAATATAAATTTTTCTATCTAAATTATTTTTTATACCCTATTACCCTATAATACCAAAATAACGCTTCTTCAATATTAATTTAATATTTTTTATTAATATTAAAAAATAAATTTCATGTAAAATTTAAAATTTCGAAGTTAAATTTTGATTTCATGATAAATTTCTAATTTATTAATATTTTCTACACTTTTAAAACACGACATTTTTAAATTACTACCCACCCTAATCCCCTATAATACCAAAAACCCGCTCCTAAAATTTTTTTGGGGAAGTTTAAAATTTAATTACAAATTTAATTTGGTGAACAATTTGAAATTTCTAATTAAAATTTCGATTACTTAATTATTTTCTAATATTTTTATATTTTAGAAATTTTGTAAAAACCAAATTTTAAATACTACCCACCCTTATCCCCTATAATACCAATAACCCGCTCCTAAAATTTTTTGGGGGAATTTTAAAATTTAATTACAAATTTAATTTCATGAACAAATCGAAATTTCTAATTAAAATTTCGATTTCCTAATTATTTTCTAATATTTTTATATTTTAGAAATTTTGTAAAAACCAAATTGTAAATTACTACCCACCCTTATCCCCTATAATACCAATAACCCGCTACTAAAATTTTAACAATTCTTTTGTAGAAAATATTTTTTAACACATATTATTACTAGTAGGAGTTTTGTAAGTTTTTTAAAAACATAATACATATTTTTTTATAAATTTTATAACAACTTATATTTTTCTGTCGATATTATATGAAACGACATTTTGATCAACGATATTCTGTTCATCGATATTTTTTCTTGACGATATTTTTGTCATTCTCAAGAAACGATATTTTTTACAAAGATATTTTCTATTACGATATTTTTCACAGTCGATATTCTTACCACGATATTAATGCTAGTCGATATTTTCCCATCGATATTCTATCTTTATACCCCTAAATCCATATTTCTGCTTTTTTTCTGCTTTCTGCACTTTCCTTGTCTTCTCTTTTTCCCGCTTTCTGCTCTGGTTTTCCACTCGTTTTCACTTGTTTTTTCACTCATTTTTAACCCTATTTTCTAAATCTGTATTTCAGTTTTTTTCTGCTTCCTGCACTTTCCTGTGCTCTGCTTATCTTCTCTTTTACCCTTTTACCCACTCTCCTCCTTTCCCGCCCATTTTTTCCCCGCCGCTGCTGCCCCCGCGGCCTCTCCCCCAGCACGACAACCGCAACCAATCCAGCTCCCTTCCCTGCTCCCGCCTCCCAGCTGTCCAGCCCTCCCAAACCCCTACTTAATGATGGACGCTGTGCTGCCACGCTGCTGGCATGCCGGAGGCGTGCCAAAGGCAAGCCCGTTTGCACCTCTCCACGACCCGACCGCGACCAGTACCAGAAAGCCTGGATCTCTGCCCCACCAACGCAACGACCCAGCAGCACTCCAGGCACTCAACCCAGGCCACAACAACAACTGCAATCTTGCATCACCAGCCGACGCCCATGGACCCTTCAGCTGGCACTGCTGCAGGCACACCTGCAGCACCGCTGAGAACACGGATCCAGCACAACCCGCCCACAAGAATACAACCAAACCAAAGACCCTGCAATGCATCCTCCTCAACGTCTGATCACTCCACAAACCCACCACTGAAATCTGGGACCTCCTCGACAGTACCACCCCGAACGTAGCATTCTTCACCGAAATCTGGACCAACACCACATCGGGACCGGACATCACCATCGTCATTCCCCAAGGATACAAGATCTCCAGGAAAGAACCCCCCCCACTCGGGAGGAGGAATCACCATCGTCTACAAATCCACCCTCTGCCTGGGCACACTCATCGATGAGCACACAAACCTGATGGAACACCTTCACTTCAAGATACTGGCCAACCCCACAGGCACCCTCTGAGGAACCCTCATCTACCAACCCCCTGGAACCCACGGACCCTTCGCCAACTCTATCATGGACCCCGCAGGCCATCGCATCCACCAACTACACCCTGATGGGAGACCTCAACTTCCACCCCGACAACCAACTGGACCCCAACACTGCATCCCTCCTGGACAACATTCACAACATTGGACTCCGCCAGATCTTGCCTGAGCCCACGCACTCAGCAGGACACACCCTCGACCCCCTCTTCACTATATCAAACTCCATCACCTTAAGCCAAACCACCGAACTCCCATGGGCCGACCATCGTTGCATCCACTTCACCTTCAGAACACCCACCATCCACAGACACCTGCACCTGCTCCCACAAAGAAACGATCAAAATCACCGATGACCAGCTCACCTCCTCACTCAACAAGTCCACCCAAACCATCGCGGAAAATGACGACCCCAACACCGTAGCCCGAACTCTGCATAGATGGATCTTGGACACCATAGCCCCTCTCAAGAAAAACAACAATACCGGGCCAAGAAAACCAGATGGTTTACCAATGAACTTCGAGAGTCCAGAAGCACTTGCCACCACCTCAAAAAGGCCTGGAGGAAAACCAAATCCACAGAAGTCCACAACAACTTCAACACCGCCACCAACGCCCACCACCAACTCATCAGAGAAACGAGGCATGAAGCGATCGAATAAAGAATCTCCACCGACGTACAGAACAGCAAGTAACTCTTCAACATCATCAAGGAGTTCACCCAACCCACCAGCGAGTCTACTGACATCCCTCCCTCACAAGACCTCTGTGACAAACTCAGTACCTTTTTCCACCACAAAATCAAGAGCTTCTACAACAACTTCGACAAATACATCCAACACACTGAACCCTCACCAACCACCCCCGACACCCAGAAACCAACTGGACAGCCCTCACCACCGAAGACAAACTGAAGGCAATGAAGTCAATCCACTCAGGGGCCCCTACAAACCCCTTCCCCACCACATCTTCAACAGAGCCACCGACACCATCGCACCCATGCTCCTCCACACCATCAACCGCTCCCTGGTGACCACCTCATTCCTCCACGACTGGAAACATGCCGAGGTCAACCCCTCGTGAAGAAACCCTCAGCGGACCCTACCAAAAACCACAGACCCATCTCATTGCTCCCATTCCTAGTGAAAGTCATCGAGAAAGCCATCAACAGCCAACTTGTCACATTCATCGAAGAGCACAACATTCTTGACTCCTCCCAATCCGGCTTCAGAAAAAAACACAGTATGGAAACTGGCTTCCTTGGCGCAACAGACGACATCCACACCCTACTGGACAAAAGACTACTCATCCTCCTCGACCTCTCAGCGGCGTTCGACAGTCTCTCACCGCACCCTAATACGTAGACTTAACGATGCAGGAATCCAGGACAAGGCCCTCGACTGGATCCACTCCTTCCTCTCCAGCAGAACGCAGTGGGTGAGACTCCCCCCTTTCCTCTCAGGCCCTACACCTACCACCTGAGGAGTCCTCCAGGGCTCCTCCCTCAGCCCGACGCTCTTCAGCGTCTACATGGCTCCGCTCGACCCCCATCGTCAGAACCTACAAACTCAACATTGTATCATACGCAGACGACACCCAACTCATCCTCTCCCTATCCAACGAACCCAACACTACCAGACACAACTTTCGAGAAGGCATGGAAGCCGTTGACAAATAGATGAAAAACAGCTGCCTACAACTAAACACCAACAAAACAGAAGTACTCATCATGGGCCCAAATCCCAATGCCTGGAGCAACACCTGGTGGCCACCCGCCCTGGGAAACCCACCAAACCCACAGACCATGCACGCAACCTGGGAATCTTCCTGGACTCTGAGCTCAAATGGACCACCAGATCAACTCCACCTTGCTTCCACATCCTCCACCTCCTTCGTAAGACCCTCAAATGGATACTCCTCGATCACAGAAAGAACGTCAATCATGCCCTGGTCACCAGCAGAGTCGACTACGGCAACGCACTCTTCGACAGAATAAACAAAAACTCACCCGCAAGCTACAGAACATCCAGAACGCCGCCGCAAGATTGATCCTCAACCCGCCAAAACACTGCCACATCTCCCAGCACATGCGCACACTCCACTGGCTCCCCGTTGAGGCGAGAATCTCCTTCAAGATACTGACCCACTCACACAAGGCCCTCGACGGCACCGGACCAGCATACCTGAACAGCCGACTCAAGTTCCACGCACCCCAAAGGACCCTATGATCAGCCCAGCTCTCCTACCCCTTGGTTCCCCACACCAGAAAGACCTGGAGGCTGCTTTTTCTCCTTCCTCGTGGCCAAAGCCTGGAATACCCTTCCGCTCCACCTCAAACAGACATCGCTCCCCATCTTCGCAAGAAACCTCAAAACCTGGCTCTTCGACATACCCCCTCCATGATGGAACGGATCATGCACCCCCACCCAGTGCCTTGAGACCCTCACTGGAGAGTAGTCGCGCTTTACAAACTCTTGATTGATTGATTGATTGATTGATTGATTGGATTGGTGTCCAGACTGATTCCAGACACCCCCACCGGGTATGTTTGCCTGTATACTAGCTAGCTCACAGTGCCACTGTAAACTCCTCTTACCAAAGACTAGTTTTGGCAACTATCGAACATGGCAACCATGTCCCATCAGGGATCATAGAAACAGTACAGTACTTTTCGCTTAGTCACTCATGCTCACTTTGTCTCAGAGATATACACAGAATAAACGGTGGGGACGTTTTCAATAAGCATTTATTGAACCAGCATCATTCTAGTGTAAAATAGGTCTGCTGAAACACCCATAAAACAGAAACAGATATAAAGGATTATACGCACCAACAGGGTAAATGGATTGTAGATTCCTACCACATTGTTAAACCAATGAGTACAGGCAGGTATAAACATACATGACAATAATAATGCATATTCCTAAAATGCAACCCTAACTAGATGTACCTAATGTATCTAGCATGTGTGTAGGTGTAGAGCCGAGAATCCCCATAGGCTGAAGCCAACTCCATTACCTGAAGTGAGAGACTGTGGGACCCAATTTTAATCTCGAAATGGACAACCAGTGAGGGTTCTCAGACCACTGCGAGCTGGAGTGTCTGCGTGCCGGAAACTCAGCATATCGCGTCAGTATGTCAGCGAAGAAGTCTTTCCCCTCTGCCTGCCCTGGCAAAGATCTGGTGTTTTTATACCAAAAAGGTACCTTGCTGTGTCATATTATTTGTGGATGACGGAAGAAATTACCCTTATACATAGTTATTATGCAGAAGATGGTAATCATGCTGTGATTCTGAGAATC
This sequence comes from Triturus cristatus, assembly GCF_964204655.1. Classification (NCBI taxonomy): domain Eukaryota; kingdom Metazoa; phylum Chordata; class Amphibia; order Caudata; family Salamandridae; genus Triturus; species Triturus cristatus. Next base: position 334,617,036 of record NC_140594.1, on the reverse strand, counting down.
TTCAAGCATAATTAATGAGGCTAGCTTTCATGGAAAACCACTCAACATTTATGCAGCGCTTAACTAGGTGAAACATAAAACCATATTGAATATGCAAAGGGCTCATCGACAAGGGCATAGTTGGCGCACTACCTCCTCCTCTCAAAGGCCACAAGTTGTCATCCTCTACTTTTTGGAATATGCTGACTTATTGAAAGTCCTACAAGTGGCTAAACTTAAATGTCCAATTTCCTGGCGACGATCTTAATTGTTCTTTTCTCAAGACTTCGGCAAGATTACGGGGGACAGAAGGAAGATATTTCTAGATATGCGACTTCAGAACCTCCACATGATATTTTGACTATTTCTTCCATTTCTTTTTAAAGTAACTTATAAAAACAAGACTACGACCTATGAAGATCCCACTTTGCTACAGAGATGTTTGGAAAATTGCAGAGAAAGAAAAAGGAAGTTGTAACACTATGTACTTTTTATTTTGTTGAGGAAAGTTTTACTATGTTGCTCTCTAACTATTTATATGTTCTTAATATGCCCATTGTGAGAGGCTGGCTCAGTATATGATGTACACTTATGTAAGTGGACACCATTGCACTTATCCTGAAAACCCTTATGGTGATTTTAGTGGTCTTAGACAGCATTATAAAGCTCTCTAAGTGGTAGCTGTGGAGAAAAGCCTTCAGGCTTAGTCCAGAAGGAGTGTAAAGCAGCTTTTTTTTACCAGAACATAATCTGATAAGTATAGATTAAGTGAAAAAGAACCACACAGTGAATTTATAAAAATATGTATTTATTATAAGACACACACTAACACATACAGATATCTCCTAGCAGAAGATATACACAATGCACTCACTACTTTGCAATAGAAACAGGTAAGTAGCACAATACACAGTGGTCCCTAGAGGGAGACCAAACCATATACTAAAATAGTGGTATGCGAACCACGACTTGGGTCAAGACAATAGTCAGAGGATGGAGAAGTGCAGAGGACCCAAGGAACCACCTGCGTTGAGTATCTAGGAGCCCCACGGAGGTCGTGTGCAGTGTATGAACATGACTGCGTTTGCCGTACAAATCAACGTGTAAGTCACGGTTCCAATTTCAAAGAAAGAGGATCCTTGACAGTGGACCCTGAAGAAACCCCGTGGAAGACAAGAGGTTGGAAAGCCACCCCACCCATCGATACCCTTGGAACCAGGTCTCCTGAACCAGGGAAGCCAGGTGCATAGGTGTGAAGTGGCATCGGAAACCGTCATCAAACTCAATGGGAGACTTTAGGAAAATGCTGCTGCTGGAAAAGGTGAAAGCGTCCCGTGGAACTCAAAAGCGTATTCAAGATGTGAAGAACCTGCAAGCAGAGGGCACAGAGTCTATACCACTCAAAAATGACCAGGATGCACGGAAATTGAATGCCCACCGATGTCAGGTGTTGCAGGAGAGCTGACGGTGACCTTGGAATTGCAGTTGTGTGGACCAGGTGATGCTGTGGAAGACCAGGAACCGTACACAAGCTGTCCCACGTCGGATGTCGAGAGCTGAGGGGTCGGTGTCCGGCAGGAGCACCAACAAGCCTTGGCAACTGCAACCAATGTGGAAGTTGAAAAAGGTAGCTGCATCCCCATAAATGTGGGGTATGTCCCCCGGGCACAGGTACGTGTCCTCCGATGAGGTTCCAACAGTTCTTCAAATGTTAAATAAAATGCCGTACTTCAATTGTTTGCCTTCAATGTTCAATTGTATTGTTTCATCACAACACTATATTTTCTTAATCCAACAATTGGACTACAATTCCCAGAATGCATGATTAATGGTTTACATTCTTAATTAGTCCCAATGCATTTCGGCCAGTGTGCCCTTCATCTGGGGATGATTGGTAAACCTGAATGTCTGCCGGCTTCATCCGAAGTCGTAGGTTGTGTTGCTTGTCTAGTTGCCAAAGGTGCAATGTCAGGACAAGCAAATTTCAGGACACTCACCACAAGCAGGAGAGTCAGGGCAGGCCCCGAGCAATCAGAGGAGCCCAAAGAATGCAAAGGAGACCCTCAACAGGACCAACAGGCCAGAGGCACTGGAGTCGCAAGAGGACCTCGAGCAGCTTACTAAAGAAGCAGGCTCATGGTGCAAGCAATGCGGTGTGGTCAAAGATTCTGGCCACTGGTGATGCTTGAGGTTGAGGCTGCTTGGAGCCCGAAGATCTTGATGGAAGCAAGCCAACAAACTTTTGCAATAGCAAGTCGCTGCGGTGCACAGGGGTTTGGTTCCTACGGCTCTGAAGAGGGATACTGAACTCAATCTTGGTGAGAGGATTGGGCAGGGCTCGAGTGATATTTGAGAATCACCACCTTTGTTGCTGAAACTTTCCGAGTCCGTGGGAGCCCAGGATCAGCAGATCGGTCAGCTTAGTTGCAGTGCTTGCAGATGCAGGGAAGTGACTTGCTCACTTCAAGGGAGATTCCTTCCGGTGTCTTGGATGCCCACAGACCTTGGAAGTTTTCCTATATGGAATAAGGTACAGGCATTGCAGCAGGGTGAAGAGATCAGGAGCATCAGGAGTCTTCCGGGTTGCAGCCTTGATGCCCAGAGCGAAGTCCAGCCAAGTCCAGGGTGCCCAGATGGTCGAAGTTGAAATGGTGTCTGAATTGAATCATGTCCAATGACAAATCTAGGGACCCACCCTCAGGTAAGCCCTTAAATACTCTAACGAAAGGGTTGGGATGATTCAGAGTTCCCTCCCAGGGGAGGGGTTGGACAGTGGGGAGGATACTCCCATGTCCTTTGTCCAGTTTCATGCCAGAGAGGGAGCTGAAGGCTCCCTGAGCAGGTTTGAACTGGATTATGCAAGGAGGGCACAAAATGTGCCCTTCAAGCAGACTGAGTGGCACTGGCAAGCACTCCCCCCCGGCCCCAAAACACTAAACCCTATTATGGGAGGTGGATACCTATTGTTCTGCCTTCCCCTGCTCGAGCTTGGCTCAGCTGCAAGAGGGCAGAATTGTGCTTCTGGTCGGCAGCCATGTTGTGCTGTTCCGGTCTAGAAGACTAGTACCGGGAGCACTGATGGCCTTTTCAGTGCTTGCAATCCTACCCCCACACCGTTTATGGTGCGAGAGGTATGATTCCAACATTTGATACGAAACATGATAGGGTTCGTTACAGCCAGTTTCGAAATGGTCATCGCATAATGACGCGGTTCCCCTCTATATGTTATATGGCTGTCTCACTAACAACCCGGGAGATTGGACTCCGAAGTCTGTAGAGGTGGCCTGCTCATGCAGGGGCACTCTCACAGTTAGAACCAAGCACCCTTCCTTCAGGATTGATAAGGCATGCTGTAGGGTGACTTATAGGTGTTAAGTGCAGTGACCCTGGATATATGGAACCTTTATCTTTCGTAAGTGGGGTTAGCCCTAGTTTACACAGGCTGCAATGGCAGGCATGTAGTGATAGTCTGAATGGTCTCCAATGGGTGGCATAATCCATGCTTCAGCCCGTGGGGAATCCCTGGGGTACCTATGCCCTGGGTACCTTAGTACTATATACTAGGGACTTATAAGGGGACCCCAGTATCCAATCTGGGATGTACCTAAGTACTTATCATAACAATGTAGGGGAGAAAGCCGAGAGATTGGGCTCCTTATTAGTAGGAGCCCAGTCAGACTAGTCAGAAACAGCATAGCACCTGGCAAAAAGGGAGGGTAACCATAAAAGCAGACCCTACTTTCATACACCGATATTTATTGTTGTTTTTCTTTTCTTTATCCATGTTAGGTGATGTTTCCCTATATGCTAAACAAAGTCCTTCATCCGTTTGGATGATTTACCCTTCTCCCCAACTCATCCTGGAGTTCAGTTGTGTCGTCTTCCCTAGCTGACTTCTCCACCCTCAATATATGTTTGTTTCTTTGGTATGTCATTTTTCATTTTCAATATGGATTCTAACTCCTTCTTTTCCCTTTTCCTAGCCACTCCTCTTGTATATGTCTTCTGGCTCTTATTCCTCCTTACCATTACCCATCCTTTTTTTAGAGTATATTTCCATGTTTTGTTTCTATTTCCCATGTTTCTTCAAAAGTGAAGTTTGCAATTAATGATTATTGATTTTCTTTAGATGATGCTACATGTTATTCCTTGGAATGTCAAAGGTCTAAGTTCACCAATTAAGAGGCAAAAAGCATTCACCTATTTATAGAGACTGAAAGCAGATATTGCATTCTTACAGAAAAAAGCATGTTGTAGCTTCAGAATTACAAAAATGTAAACGTTAATTGGTGGGTAATATTTTTATTTCCCCTTGTTCAGGGAAAAGAATGGGGTTATCATTCTCTGCCATAAAAATGTAAACATCACACTTTCCTAATATTCAGATGTAGATGGTAGATGGTAGATGGATCCAAATTCATATTCAGGTTAACAAAATCTCTTCATTCAACATGTATGCACCTACCAAACTTAACAAAAGTTTTGGCCTACTAATTCTTCTAAATTAATATCCATTTCTGCAAATTATATAATATTTGGAGGGGATTGTAGTTTAGTGTTTACCCACATATAGATGGTGTTTCTAAAGCCACCTTTTCCCCATCTGTTATGCATCAACAACTCACTGCACCATTGACCAACGGTCTCCTATTTATAGATGGCGAATGTACAACCCATTATTGCGCGAATATACATTTTTCTCTCCCACCTACCTCTCCCAATCTAGAATTAATTATGTGTATGTTTCTAAATGTCTAGCACAAAGGATTATACATGCAGATATTGGTTCTGTACTGTTCTCAGATCATGCTCTTGTCATATTAAATTTAGACTTACTTCCTATCACTATTGGAAACTGAAGATGGTATTTTCATACATCCCTGATGTTAGATACTATTTTTACTGTGACTTTTGAATAATTCATTACTGAATGCTTTACTCTAACCTTCTCTTCCGACCTCTCCCTTCATATTATCTGGGACTCATTTCAAGATTCTGCCAGAAATGTTACTGTTTCCAAGAAGAAAAAATTGAACTGTCAGAAAGCACTAGAAATAATGAATTGCATTAAACATCTGGAAACTCTTTACACCAACACATTCCAAGATACACTTATATAATTGAATTGCAGAGAAGTTCAAATAAAACAAACTCTCTACTGAAACTGCAGCTTCCTACCCACCTAAAGGAAGTGCTAAGTATTACAAAGGCTAAGACAAGGCAAGAAAATGATTAGCCATTTACCTTAAAATTAAAAAAGTAGGTATTAAAATTGATTCTATTCTGAGGATAGATCCCTCTCCTGTTTTTAAAGATGCAGACATCTTAAATGAATTCAAAGCAAACTATAATACTCTTTACACCCCTAAATTTGCTCCAAATCTGGATGCCATACAACATTGCTTATCTTTGACACTTCCTTAGACTTCTCTCCATTAGGAACAGATATTGCTAAGGTAATGAAATTAATTAAACAGGAAAAGCCCCAGGACAGGATGGTTTTCCCATTACATTCTATTTACAGATTTCCAAATCTTTGATCCTAAAACTTCAAGCATTATTCTCACATTTTATTTCTACAAAGTCATCTAGCGGCACCTTTCGAGAAGCACTAATTTGCCTTATCCCTAAAGATGGCTGTGACCCACAATTATGTAAAAATATAGACAATCGCTCTAGTGAATTGTGACTACAAAATGTTCTTGCTCTTTGTCTTGATGTCTTTTTTCACACCTCATAGGTAAAGAACAATCAGGTGTCATCAAAGGGTAACACATTTCGGATAATACTATAGTATTCTTCACTGTTTTAAGTAAATCCAATAATTATACACAATCATTAGCCGCTTTTTCCCCTCAATGCTCAAAAAGCTTTTGGTCACATGGATTGAACTTTTCTTATTCACACTCTTTCGTGGTTTGATTTGGTCCTAAGTTTATTTCCTTGATATCCCTCTTATATAGTGCTCATCAAGCCATCAATTTTGCAAACAGTCTTTTCGTAGAAAAATACAACTAAATCCTCATATATTTGGTATCCAAAGTAGAGATAAAAAAAGCTAAACTTTATGTTAATGCTAATGACATCCTATTATTTATATCCAAACCTGACTCGTTTCTCCCAGCTTTCCTTGCAGAAGTCAATACCTTTGCAGCACTCTGTAGGTAAAATTGAACCCCGATAAATTTGAAATTCGTCCACCTAACATCTTATCCTTCAGACAAGAGTTTATTCAATCCAAATTTGCTTGTAATCCTGATATAATAAAATATCTGTATCACACTAAGGGGTTCAAATGGTGGAGTAAAACAAAGCATCAGGCATCACTAACTCCAAATGAATGTATCTCACTAAAGTGATGAAATGCTGCTGTCCTAGAAAGCAAAATCAGTGTGTGTAAAGAAGGGAGGCAAAAGAAAACTTTTCTTTTAAAGACGAGAACCCTCACTCACCCGAGGGTGACATGCTTCATCATTGGGTCCCCTCTTGCACACTGTAACCGCAAGGTATACAGTGTGGGCTACAACTCTCAAAAAGGGGTAAGAGAGGAGCGTGAGGTGTTTTAAAGGGGATGCCAAAGTTGGCAGGGGGAGTAAGGGGCAGAGTGTGATTTTAAACGAAATGTGAGTAAGTAAAACTAGCTACAGGGTAACAAAATCAAATTTAATAGTAGTTCCCATCAGCTAGAGTTAAAATGAGGTGATCTAGGATTGACAAAATATCCTAGTAATTGGTGGTCGACATGTTTCTGCCAGATGACTATTTGTTCGCGGCATTCATCAGGACCTCTCAATATTATCACTCTGCTCGTATAACCAAAATAAATAAATTACAGACCATACTCATTGGTAAGGTGTAAATGGCAAGCGGACCAGCTGCAGTCCGGTCCAGTGTCTAGGGGTAATATTAATTTACCTCTACCTTGCGAAGAATGGTGCTACAGAGCACAGATTACTTCTGTAAATCCGTGTCGTCCTATTCAGAGCACCAACCGAAGGAGTAAAAGACCCTTATATGTCTCTTCTTAAACTTAAGCATAGTAAATATCACATCAGTGCCAGATTTCTAATCATCATCAAACTCCTTATTTGCTCTTGTGAAAAACAGATCACAAAAGATATTTCATGATACAAATAAGAGTTCATAAATAGTGGAAACCAGAGCAACAATACAAATAAAAATATAAAACAGACAGACACATCATAACAACTGGCAGGATGGGCTTAAAAGAAAAGCTGTAAAACCATGTCATTATAACATCATAGAATTATGTAATTGCAATGCACATTTTTAAAAGGAGCCTACTGAATGACTAACAATGGGACTGGCTAGTTGTTGCTAAAAGATCAGTGCCACTCTACACTTACTAAACTTTCCAAAGCACAGGAACTAAAATCTTTTAGTAAGTGGCAGTTAAAATTAGCAAAGTAAGACAAGATGCAGAAAGGTCTGAGGAGATGGCTCATCACACAGGCATATACATATATCAGAGGGAGCAAACTGTCCTTGGTGAAAAGATAGCAGCCACCTAATAGAACCTAGCTAAAATGGGGTCAACAACATCTGTTCCCAGGTACCTGAGACCAGGTGCAAATAGGGAACCATCCCCTGCATAGTCTGTAGGAGACGGTATTGTCTAACAGTGGGTTTCAACAGTTCACTACTCTCCCACAATGCCCTTCTCTAGGACAAGAATCATTCCGTAATCCACACTTTGACCTTCTTGCAGATTACCGCTGGTTTCTTGAAAATCTGTGAACTGCCTAGAGCACAAGTTGTCTCCCTGATAAATATAAGGAAGGGGATTCTAACCCCATATGAGGAGTAGAGACACTCAGAAATTATTGCACCTTTAAGGCCAGCCTCCTTGTTCTGCAAAATTGAACACCTCAGCAGCAGAGGGGCAGATCTTCGACACACTACAAGCCCAGTTTGTGATGAACAGCAACATGAGGTTTGGAAAGAGGGGCACCCAGTGCACATCAGCAAACTCTGTTTTCTTCAGTTTGAATAATGTCCACATCCCTATAGCGCCATATCCCAAAGTCATAGGTCAGAAGGGAGAGACACTTCCTCCTATAAATCTCTAATATGGGGGCTTGGGCTTTTTCCCTATTGATGAGACTAGAGAGAAGATTGAGCCGACCGCTTGCAAAACACTATTTTTCTTCTTCCCAACACAAGGAGCACAGGTGCAAGCACTATCAAACTTCAGCCCAAGAAATGAGAATTGGTTCAAGTTCTCAATACCCTTCCCCCGAAACTCATACAGCATGCTTTCATGTTTTTTGGGCCACCAACCATGACAAACATTTTTGAAAAATTGGTTTCCAGATCCAACTTCTTCATAAATGGAACAAAAAGGGAATTTAGTATCTTTAGGCCACTGGCCACCCTTGCTATTAATACTGCATCATCTGCATATAAGAATGGTGGCATAGGTTTATTAACCAGTGGAACATCCATCCTCACATTCACTAACTCAGTTTTAAGGTCATTTATAACAGCAAAAATAAAATAGGTGCCAACACACACCCCTGTCAAACTCCCAATCAATCAATCATGTGTGTGTTAAGCGTGACTACTCACCCGTAAGGGTCTCCAGGCGCTGGGGAGGAGGGGAAGTGCAGGTTCCAGTCTATCAAGGAGGGGGTCTGTCGAAGAGCCAAGTTTTGAGGTTTCTCGTGAAGATGGGGAGTGATGTTGTCTGTCTGGGGTGGAGCGGTAGGGCGTTCCAAGCTCTGGCCACGAAGAAGGAGAAGGAGCGGCCTCCTGATCTGGTCTTTCTGGCACGGCGTACCATGGCGTAGGGTCCTTTGGGGTGCATGGATTTGAGTCGGATGTTCAGGTATGCCGGTCCGGTGTTGTGGAGGGCTTTGTGTGCGTGGTTGAGAATCTTGAAGGTGATTATAGCCTCATTGGGGAGCCAGTGAAGTGTGTGCAGGTGCTGGGAGACATGGCAGTGTCATGGCAGGTTGAGGACCAATCTTGCGGCAGCCTTCTGGATGTTTTGTAACTTGCGAGTGAGGTTTTTGTTTGTTCGGGCGTAAAGTGCATTGCCGTAGTCGAGTCTGCTGGTGATGAGGATGTGAGTGACGGTCTTTCTGTGTTCAAGGGGGATCCATTTGAAGGTCTTACATAGGAGGTAGAGGGTGTGAAAGCAGGAGGATGCTAAGGAGTTGATTCTGTGGTCCATTTTGAGCTTGGTGTCCAGGATGATTCCAAGGTTGTGTGCGTGGTACGTGGGGATGGGTGGGCTTCCGAGGGCAGGGTGCCACAAGGTGTCGCTCCGGGTGTCGGGTTGTGAGCCCATGATGATTACTTCTGTTTTATCAGTGTTGAGTTGTAGGCAGCTGCTTTTCATCCATTTGCCGACAGCTTCCATGCCTTCTTGAAAGTTGTGTTTGGCTGCGTTGGGTTCATTGGATAGGGAGAGGATGAGTTGGGTGTCGTCTGCGTATGAAACAATGTTGAATCAGTGGGTTCTGATGATGGGGACGAGCGGAGCCATGTAGATATTGAATAGTGTGGGCTGAGGGAGGACCCCTGGGGGACTCCGCAGGTGGTTGGTGTAGGGTCCAAGAGGAAAGGATGGAGTCTGACCCGCTGCTTTCTTCCGGAGAGGAAAGAGTGGATCCAGTGGAGGTTCTTGTCCCGGATTCCGGCGTCATGGAGTCTGCATATTAGGGTGCGTGGGAGACTGTGTTGAAGGCAGCTGAGAGGTCGAGGAGGATGAGGGCTACTGTTTCTCCTATGTCCTGGAGGGAGCGGATGCCGTTTGTTGCAGCGAGGTGGGCTGTTTCTGTGCTGTGTTTCTTTTTTAAGCTGGATTGGAAGGAGTCAAGGATGTTGTGCACTTTGATGAAGGTGGCAAGTTGGCTCTTGATGGATTTCTCGATGACTTTCACTAGGAACAGGAGCAGGGAGATGGGTCAATAGTTTTTGAGGTCGGTGGAGTCCGCCGAGGGCTTCTTCAGGAGGGGGTTGATCTCAACGTGTTTCCAGCCATCAGGGAAGGAGGCATTCGCCATGGAGTGGTTGATGGTGTGGCAAAGTATGGGTGAGATGGTGTTGGTAGCTCTGTTGAAGATGTGGTGGAGCAGGGGTCCGTGGGGGCCCCAAGGGCTGCCAGCTGTCAATCGTTGGCTTCAGGGTGTCGGTGGTGGCTGGTGAGGGTTCAGTGTGTTGGTTGTCATCGTCGAAGTTGTTGTAAATGTTCTTGATTTTGTGGTGGAAGAAGGTGCTGAGTTTGTTGCAGAGGTCTTGTGAGGGAGGAATGTCAGTAGCCTCGCTGGTGGGTTGGGTAAACTCCTTGATGATGATGAAGAGCTCTTTGCTGTTGTGCGCGTGTGTGGAGATTCTGTCTTTGATCGCTGTTTTTCTCATATTACTGATGAGTTGGTGGTAGGCTTTGGTGACGGCTCTGAAGTTGTTGTGGGCTTCTGTGGATTTGGAGTTCCTCCAGGCCTTTTCGAGGCAGAGGCATGTGCGTCTGGACTCTGGAAGTTTGTGGTAAACCATCTGGCTTTCTTGTCGTGTGTGTTGTTCTTCTTGAGGGGGGCTATGGTGTTGGCGCTGTCAGAGATCCATCTGTGTAGAGTTCGGGCTACAGTGTTGGGGTCATCATCTTCCGTGGTGTTTGGGGTGGAGTTGCTGAGTGAGGAGGTGAACTGGTCGATGGTGATTTTGGTCCCCTTTCTTCGTGGGAGCAGGTGTTGTTGTCTGTGGATGGTGGGTGTTCTGAAAGTGAAGTGGATGCATCGATGGTCTGTCTACGGGAGTTTGTTGGTGTGGCTAAAAGTGATGGAGTTTCCTGTTGTGAAGAGGGGGTCAAGGGTGTGCCCTGCTGAGTGCAAAGGTTTGGTCACAATCTGGCAGAGCCAATCTTGTGGAGGTTGTCCAGAAGGGATGTGGTGTTGGGCTCTAGCTGATTGTCGAGATGGAAGTTGACGTCTCCCAGCAGGGTGTAGTTTATGGATGCGATGGCTTGCGGGGAGATGATATCCATAATGGAGTTGGTGAAAGGTCCGCGGTGTCCGGGGGGTCGGTAGATGGGAGTTCCTTGGAGGGTTGTGGTAGGGCTGGCCTGTATCTTGAAATGGTGTTCCATCAGGTCGGTGGGCTCATCGGGGAGTGTGCTCAGCCGGAGGGTGGAGTTGTTGATGATGGCAATCCCTCCTCCCGGGCGGGTGGGGCGGCCTTTCGTGAGATCTTGTATCCTTAGGGAATGGCGATGTCATGTTGCTCAAGGTTTCGGTGATGAATGCTACGTCGGGGGTGGTGCTTTCGAGGAAGTCCCAGATTTCGGTGGCGTGTTTGTGGATTGATCAGACGTTGAGGAGGGTGCATTGCAGGGTCTTCGGTTCGGTTGTGTTCTTGTGGGTGGGTTGTGCTGGGTCCGTGTTTCTGGCGGTGCTGCAGGTGTGCTGGCAGCAGTTACAGCTGAAGGGTCCATGGGTGTCGGCTGGTAATGCTAGCTTGCAGTTGTTATCGTGGCCTGGATTGAGTGCGTGCAATGCCGCTGAGTTGTAGCGTTGGCGGTGGGGAGGTCCAGGGTTCCTGGCGCTGGTCGCATTCAGCTCGTGGACGGGAGCAGACGAGCTTGCTTTTGGTGCGCCTGTAGCACGCCCAATGCGCACCTCTGCTGCCATTATGTAGGGGTTGGGGAGGGCTAGACAACTTGGAGCGGGGAGAGGAAACTGGTTAGGGCTGGTCGCACTGGGGGGAGGGGGCAGCAACGGCAGGAAGAAAAATGGGTGCAAAAGTGGGAAAAAAGAAAAGTGAAGGAAAGTGGAAGAAAGAGTGAAAGGGTGAAAATAAAAAAAGAGTGAAAGGGTGAAAATAAAAATAAAGACTGAAAAACTAGAAAAAATGGAGCAGAACGGAGAGGATAGAGCGGAGCCAGAGAAGGAGTCAGAGTTCCACTAGACCACTAGGGATGAGGCGCAGGTATAACCTGCGGGTGGAGGAGGGCCTCGAACACCAACACAGAGTACAGGGGCTCATGAAAGCCTCACTCAATGTTGGAGCTGTGAAGGAGGGAATGCAATTTCACTGACAATGAGTCAGTGGTCTTGTTTTCACTGGGAAGGAAGATGAGCACTCTCCAGCCTTACTATATATATCTGATGCGAATAAATCCCAATTAAGATTTCACAAAAAGACACCAAGTCCACCTCAATTACCAGGGACATTAAAATATCCCAGAGCGTGGACCTACTCACACAGTCAAAGGCACTGGTTAGGTCCAAGAATGCCAACTGGAGCAAGCTACTCTTGGTGTACCTAAATTTGGGTACAAGAAAGTGAAGGTTTAAGCATTGCTTCATCATACCAAGGCCCTTTTGAAAGCCCTACTGAAACAGGAAGAGTACATTCTTCTCTGTAGACCAAAGAAGCAAACATTCAAGTATGATTCTCCCAATTAGCTTGGTAACAGAGTCAAGTACTGAAGGTAAGTGGTAACCTTTGGGGCCATGTGCATTGACCTTTTTTAAAACTGGCACAATTGTAGATTTGCACAAAGAAGAGGGGACATCAACTTTAGAAGCAGAGTTTATAACATTAGTGAGCAGAGGTGACCAAAAAACTGGGTTCACTTTAGAGATGTCCACATTAATCCCACTGGCCCAGGTGCATTTTTAGATGGACTATCAAGAATGATCTTGAAACCTCATCTGATGAGAAATAGATGTTCAAAGGTAACACAGAATCGACCATTCTGCTCTCTTAACTAAGAGTATTAGAACAGTAAATTCTACTAAATTGGTCCATCCAACTATCGGGGCCAATATGAGTGCTCACTTAATCAGGCAACAAACCTGGAGCAATACCAACAAGTACTGCTTTACAGAAAGCCTGAGGATCCTTGGCCTGACAAGCATATACCAAGGTTTCCCATTTTTCATCCTTCAAGTCAGCCTTTCTTTTCTTTATTGCCATGGAGTAATCCTTCTTACAGAAACCAATTGCTTCCTGATCCATAGGAGAGCACGGCAATTCCCTCCTTAGTCTTTTATTTGCAACTCTGCAAGCCTTATCGAACCAGGATGTATTATGCCTCATTCTATTACCTATAAGCCTCATGAGCATATCTCTTATAGAAGAATGTATTCCTGCAAAAATTCTCAATGCTACATTGGGTCCAAGTTCCTCTGATGTACAGGAATAAGTCAACCCTCTACAACCTTCTGTATTTTTATACATCATGGACTTTATGTTTACTGAATTCTAGACTAGTCTTCACCCAAGATTTTCTGTAGCTATTGACTGCTTTAACCTGACATTACACTTGGGCCTATTTGCGGACCTTTGATGGAGGACCTTAAGGGGTTTTGATCGCTTATATAGTGGGTAAAACTTTCCCTTCGGAGGCAAGAAAATGCATACCTATAGAGATAAGGATGTAACCTATTACAGATCCTAGCCCCCTTTCCAAATATATTTTGGTATAGAAGATATCACAAGATTGCTAGCAGTACTCTCTACATCGTATGTTGGCAAGTATGTGTATGATGTATATCTCCTGATGTCCATATTCTCTTCCCAATTAAGCTCAGATAAATCTGGGGAGAAAGTCGAGGATGCTAGGGTAGGCATAGTAACCAATTTAGCATTAAAACCACCAGCTATTTTTACTTCAAATGGTACATCAAATTAAACATTCCTATCTGCTAATTTTTCCACAAGAACAAATGGCTAATGAAAGTTGTGATTATCCCTGGCAGAAAATATTGTAGAAATTAACCAGAATTATGCTTAACCCCTTTGCTGCTAGGCCTCCCCCCCCCCCCCCGTGCTAAGCCTTTTTTTAGCTATTTGGGGTAGTGCGTGCTTAGGCCCCTGTAACTTTTTGACCACATAAGGTATCCACGCCAAATTTGCGTACTTTTCTTCCAACATCATGGGAATTGTAATGGAACCCAGGGTTTGTGGATTCCCCTGGAGGGGTCCCAGAAATTAGCCAAAATACAGCTAAAATTAGTTTTTTGGGGAAGAATTGGAAAAAAGGGCTTCAAATGAAAACGTCTCAGTTTTTCCCTGCAAATGGTATCAAAAAAGGGTTTGTAGGGCTGAAATCACCATTTTCCCAGATTTTCGGGAATGACAGACTTATGTCAGAAAACCAACATTTTTTACACAGTTTTGGCATTTTTCTGGGACATATCCTATTTTTGCTATTTTCTGTGCTTTCAACCTCCTTCTAGTTAATTGGAGAAATGGGTATGAAAGCAATAATGGATCCTAGAAAGCTATACATTTTAGAAAAGTAGACAATATTCTGAATTCAGCAAGGGGTCATTTGTGTTGATCCATCCAGGTTTCTTTATAGAAAATAACAGTTAAATACAGGAAAAATTGAAAATTAGTTGAAATAAACAGCCTTTTGTGTCAACGTTTTCACTTGTAACTTCTTCTAATTATGACAGCTTTTTGAATGCAATATACCGTTACATCCGCTGGACCTTTCTGGTTGTGGGGATATATAGGACTTGCAGGTTCACCAAGAACCCGACGAACCCAGAGTCAAAAACTGAGCAGCAATTTGCAATGGCTTTTTATTATGTACCGGGTATATATCAATTATTCTGGGAAAATGTATACATGGAAAAATTGGTATGAAAGACACCTATGTATTTCTGAAATGGGAACAAATTATAGAGTTTAGGAACAGTAGATATTTGCACATTTTCGAAACTGGGAATACTCATACTAGCATGAGAATTATCGGTCATTTTTCCAAAAGGCTTATTTCTTACACAATGTCTTTCATTTGGAAGGCAGAAATGCATCAAAAGTCAATAGATAATAACAGTTGCTTTACAAATTTGAATTACCCTAAGTCTCCCGATAAAAATGGTACCACAGGTAGTGCCCGTGACAGGAAACGGCGCAAAACGCAACGTGGTCACACCTCTAATTTTGCAGTGAAAAATGACCCTTTTTTGGCAAAGTGCCTAGCTGTAGTTTTTGAACCATAGCTCTGCCGGCACCTAGGGAAACCTAGCAAACCTATACATTTTTGAAAACTAGATCCCCAGGGAAAACCAGGATGGGGTAACTTGACTGCCTCCCACCAGGTTCTGTTACCCAGAATTCCTTGCAAACCTAAAAAATGGACAAAAAAAACACATTTTCCCCACATTTCTGTGGTGGAAAGTTCTGGAATCTGCGTGGAACCACAAATTTTCACCCATCCCACATCCCCCAAAGTCTTCCGAGAAAAATGGTACCTCACTTGTGTGGGTCGGCCTAGTGCCCGTGACAAAAAACGGCACAAAACGTAACGTGGTCACACCTCAATTTCGCAGTGAAAAATTACCCTTTTTTGGCAAAGTGCCTAGCTATAGTTTTTGAACCCTAGCTCTGCTGACACCTAGGGAAACCTAGCAAACCTATAAATTGTTGAAAACTTGACACCCAGGGGAATCCAGGATGGGGTGACTTGACTGCCTCCCACCAGGTTCTGTTACCCAGAATCCCTTGCAAACCTACAAAATTGTTTAAAAACTCCACATTTTCCCCACATTTCTGTGGTGGAAAGTTCTGGAATCCGCGTGGATCCACAAATTTCCACCCAACCCGCGTTCCCCAAAGTCTTCCAAGAAAAATGGTGCCTCAATTGTGTGGGACGGCCTAGTGCTCGCGAAAGGAAACGGCGCAAAACGCAACGTGGACACACCTCAGTTTCGCAGTGAAAAATTACCTTTTTTTGGCAAAGTGCCTAGCTGTAGTTTTTGAACCATAGTTCTGCCGGTACCTAGGGAAACCTAGCAAACCTATACATTTTTGAAACCTAGACACCCAGGGCAATCCAGGATGGGGTGACTTGATTGCCTCTCACCAGGTTCTGTTACCCAGAATCCCTTGCAAACCTAAAAAATTGTCAAAAAAAACACATTTTCCCCACATTTCTGTGGTGGAAAGTTCTGGAATCTGTGTGGATCCACAAATTTCCACCCACCCCACGTTCCCCAAAGTCTTCCAAGAAAAATGGTACCTCACTTGTGTGGGTCGGCCTAGTGCCCGCGACAGGAAACGGCACAAAACACAACGTGGACACAGCTCAATTTCGCAGTGAAAAAGGACCCTTTTTTGGCAAAGTGCGTACCTGTAGTTTTTGTACCCTAGCTGTGCCGGCACCTTGGGAAACTTACCAAACCCACACATTTATGAAAACTAGTTACCCAGGGGATTCTAGGGAGGTATGGCTTGCATGGATCCCCCAACATTTCCTTACCCAGAATCCCCTGCAAACCTCAATTTTCGCTGAAAAATTCATTTTTCACACATTTTTGGGTGTGAAAGTTGTGGCATCCCCGGGCTGACACAAATTTCCTACCACCCAGAATTCCACCAGGTCTCCCAATAAAAACGGTGCCTCTCATGTGTGGGAGGCACAAGTACCCACGACAGGCAAGGGCCCAAAACGTAGTGAGGCGACATCAAATTTGCCTATCACAAAGCAACCTGGTTTTGTAAAGGCGGTCCCCTGGGTTTTTGGCCCGGTGCTAGGCGGCCACCTAGGGAAACCTACCAAACCCACACATTTCTGAAAACTAGACACCCGGGGGATTCCAGGGAGGTATGGCTTGCGTGGATCATCCAACGTTTCCTTACCCAGAATCCCCTGCAAACCTCAATTTTAGCCCAAAAAATCACTTTTTCCACACATTTTTGTGAGGGAAAGATGTGGCATCACTGGGCTGACACAAATTTCCTACCACACAGTATTCCCCCTGGTCTCCCGATAAAAACGGTGCCTCACACATGTGGGAGGCACAAATACCCACGACAGGCAAGGGCCCAAAATGTAGTGAGGCGACATCAAATTTGCCTATCACAAAGCAACCTGGTTTTGCAAAGGGGGTCCCCTGGGTTTTTGGCCCGGTGCTCGGCGGCCACCTAGGGAATCCTACCAAACCCACACATTTCTGAAAACTAGACACCCGGGGGCTTCCAGGGAGGTATGTCTTGCGTGGATCCCCCAATGTTTCATTACCCAGAATGCCCTTCAAACCTCAAATTTTGCTGAAAGAATTCACTTTTTTCACACAGTTTTGTGAGGGAAAGCTGTGGCATCACCGGGCTGACACAAATTTCCTACCACCCAGCGTTCCCCGGGTCTCTCGATTGGGAGACCCGGGACAATTCTGGGTGAGAAAAAATTCCCTTGTGTCTAGTGGGCTTTATGCCCCCCCCGGGGGGGCAAAAACACTAAATTATTCCAAAATTGATTTGGGGGAGTAAAAAGGCCCTTGCCCAAGGGGCCGCTCCCCCCTCCCTGGTGTCTAGTGGGTGGATCCCTGCTTGTGGATCACCCTCCTGTGGCGATCCCGAAGCAGGGATCACCACACGTAGAAAGTGGAACTGAAATGAGCCTCTTGGCTCATTTCAGTTTTGGTTTCACTGAAATTACGTCGGCGCAACGTGCGTGCCGATCGTCATTACAGGGAAACCGGGGGGGGTGGCTCGGGAGCTGGGGAAGCTCTTCCCCAGCTCCGAGGCTCTTTCAGCAAGAAAGGCAATCCCTCTGGTGCCCGCACCAGAGGGATTGCCATTGCTTGTTTCATGACGAGCTGGACTTGTCATGAGCACACGAGAACTGTGTGCCATGTCGAGTCCAGCTCGTAATGAGCATGCAAGGGGTTAAAGTGGAACTCTACCACAAGTTGAAGGCCTGCATATTTTCTCCTTTCGTCTGTAACTTAATTTTTTTGCAGGCAATATCAACTTTGAACCAAGGTGCCAAACCCTTCTTAACCCGAACTGAGGATGGTGGGGGAATTGGAAGATTGAAACATATACACCCATCAATAAATACTTCATGCAGAGACCAAGTTTCCAGCAGGAGTACAATATCGTACCTGTTAATAAGAGCACACCAGTCCTCAATCAACAACTTGGAATCCAACCCAGTAATATTCCAGCATAGCGGTCTCAACTTCACATTCAAATACTGAGGATGTTTTATCACCTGATCCATACTGCGAACTGAAGGGAAGGAGAATTTCATTCAAGGGGCTTGTTTTCTTATTCTATCAAATGTAATACTGATAAGACTCCTTGCTTGGATTTTGATGTCCGCTGAGCGTGCTTAAACTAACCAACATTTCCAGTGGGGGGAGAGTCATCATACAACCAGGGGGCATGCTGCCTGTTATTGCAGAAACCTAGAGCCCCTGACAATAGTACAATTGCGCTCCCCTCCACTTCATGAGTAGTTATCGTCTAGTCCAGATAACACCATAAATCTATTCCCAATTAAAGGCCGGTCCTCACATGGTGAACAATGATTGGAGTGTGTTTAGCAGTCTGAAAAGGGATGGTAGGGGCCACATGCTAAAAAAGCACAATATTAAGATTTTTATTGAGCTGGACCTTACTTCCCCTTCCCAAGGATGCACCAAAATTTCACCAGCAGCCATAGACTGGCAGAAATTTACACTTGTGCAATATCTGTCAAAGTTCTTCAGTAGGCGACTCAAGGGTAGGGGGCTCACCCCCCAATTCTGGGCACCAAAAGGATCTCCTCATGGAGGTTTAAATTCCAAATCACTTTTATGTTGAGCCAATGAGTCACATAATTTTTCAATTGAAGCATAGATTCTGTCACCCCCCAGAGCCAGACTAGGCACATTTGTCAATATGGCCACGTATGGCCACAAAGCAGGTGGAAGATAAATCTTGGGGAGGGCCATTGAACATATCTGACCTCTAGATGGAACTGGATGTCTACAGTCTTGGGACAAAATCATAGTATGAATTACTCCCTTGCTGCTGGAACTGGAAGTTGTACCAGAAGAATCAGGAAGTCTCTGCTCATTTTGAATTGTGTAACCTTCTGTGTGATTTTGGATTGAAGTTGCTGTA
The DNA here is from genome assembly GCF_964204655.1 of Triturus cristatus. Taxonomy (NCBI): domain Eukaryota; kingdom Metazoa; phylum Chordata; class Amphibia; order Caudata; family Salamandridae; genus Triturus; species Triturus cristatus. The sequence continues at coordinate 334,598,184 of NC_140594.1, read as the reverse complement.
CTATGTGCCAGGTTTGTTGGTCCTGCCCTGCACCCCTTGTTGTTTTTATTGAGGAATTTATCAATTTCAGAGATGCGATCATACAAGGGGCGCAGTTTCGCATCAAGCAAATCATCGAGTTTGCCACATATACTTTCCCAACAAGCAGTATCAGTCAAAGATAGACTGGGTACCTTGCCAGGCGAATTGGTGATTAGGCTTCAGGACTCTTCTCCTTTGACTTTTCTTTTTAAACAAACTCAAATTGTAACTTCAAAACAATTGACACATTTTATTTCCTGCATGGCTTTCTGATGCTTGTAGTTGTTTTTTTTCAAAGGTTTTTAGCATTTTTTAGCAAAACTATCATTTTACTGTAGTTATTTGCGTACCAGTGCCTAGACAGCCTAGTAGCACGTTAGGATTTAATTATGTTGTCCAGTCGGATGGGGAGTGGGTGTTATAATCCATATGGGTTCCCCAATAGAGGCCCTGGGTAACATCCCAACCTTTCACCTATATCCGTTCCTACATTACATACATAACGAGCTGCTAGGACTGACCCTTTACCTAGTTACGGTACTGCTTACAGAACTTGGAGTTTTCCCTGAACAATAGCCTCATACATTATGCATGAGGATTCTTGGATTCTTGACAACTCAGCAGGACTACCACCTTCTGCATAATAACTATCTACAATGTTCATTACCAAGTCATCCTAAGTCCAACAAGAGGTACAGCAAGGTAGAACCCCCGGGGAGACCTTTGGGTATATAAATATCACATCTTGCTGAGACAAGTAGAGGAGATCTTGACTTCCCAGCCGACACACTGATGCGAGACTCTGAGATTCCTGCGTGCAGATACTGCAGTTCTCAGTAGTCTAGCATCCATTGCGGGCTGTCCAACTCGAGAAAAAGACAGAGTCCCACAGTCTCTCACTTCAGGTAATGGGGTTGACTTTATCCTAGAGGGATTCTTGGCTTAACACCTACAAACATGCTAGTTATACTTAGGTACATCCAGTTATGATTGCATCGTAGGAGTACGCATTTTATTGTCATGTATTTTATATACTAGCCTGTATTCATGGTTATAACAAAATGGTAGAAATCTACCATCCATTTACTTTCTTAGTGCTGCTAATGATTTATATCTGTTCCTGTCTAGTGGTTGTTTCAGTGCACATATTCTACACTAGAATAACAACTGTTCAATAAATGCTTCTTAAAAAACGTCCATACCAATTATTCTGTGTATCTCTCTGAGACTAAGTGAGCACGAGTGACTGAGCAAAAAGTAGTGCACTGTTTCTACAGTCTTGAGGGATCAGGTTTGTCATGTTTGACAGTTGCAAAGAACTATATTCTCCTTGGTAAAAGGAGTTTCTAGTGGCAATGTGAGATAGCTGGTACACAGGCCAACATACCGGGTGGGGGTGTATAGAATCAGTCTGACACCAATCCTACAGTGTATGTTGTCTAAACACGCAGATCCTATTAAGGTTTTATAGGAACTAAATGGCAATCTCAGATTGTGACAATCTGAGCTTTTGCCCATTGATGATCTGGGGCTTAACTGTACTGATGAATTCAAAACTGAGCACCATGTACACACTTATAGCATTTGACCCAGACAAAAGCAACATTGACAGTCCAAGGAACTCATGGATGTAGTGGAGTTTAAGACTTAGAATGCAAAAGACATCAGATGTCAAATAATAAAGATGTTCAATGTGTATATAAGGACCCCCACTACTAATATCTGTTCCCAGGGCAGTAAAAAAACAATTGTTCAAAACAAATCCATAGGCAACTTTTATTCTATTCAACATTAAAGAACATAATTGCTATGTGATAATGGAAAAGGCTAGGTGTACACAAAACAATGCATTTATAAAAACATTTTATTCATGAAAAATTACATTAAAAAAGTATTTTTGATAACCGCTGCCTGTGAGATCACATGGCAATTAAAAACAACAAATATGGGGGGCGTGGCCTAGCTTCGAGGCAAGATGGCCGTGTAGTGCCTCGGCTCCGCCGATAACCTCCTCCCACACAATAATCCTGTCACATATCCTGCCATCCAGCACCATTACCTGACTCCCTGCGACTGGCGGACCCGGCTCCTGCCTCGTGGGGCCCCGGAGCTGTCTCTGATCCGGAGCTACGAGCCCCGTCGCATTGGGGCCTAGGAACACCTGCGCAGCTGGGGAGTGGAGTGAGCCTGGTCGCCGGAGCGGCTTGGAGGTGTAGACGGCCGCGACTCGCCGGAAGTTGCCTTGACGCTGCAATCGCCTGGGCGCCGAGCTGAGTGTTTCCTCTGGAGGGTGAGAGACACACCCCACAGCGGGCGGCGGCGCTGTCCCCAGCCCCCCCTCCTGGCACTGCGGGCGCATCGGTGGAGCCGTCCCGGGCGGAAGGAATTCTCCCTACACCCCTTGGAGCTGCGTCGCCCTCTGACTTGGGGGGCCTCTGTGGGGTCCCCGATCTTGCTGCCGGGGGTCCCGCGGGGCACCGCTGGATCGGAGGCCTTTCCCCCCCGCCGCATCTCCCACACGGGAGGGGGCCACCGACCTGCACTCCTCGCGGTCGCGGTGGGGGACTACATCCACACTGGAGCTGCTTTCCGGACTCTGGGCGGCGCAGAAGTGAGACTTGGATTGCTGTGCTGCGGAGGTGCGCGCTGCCGCGGGCGGATAGCTGTGGACTCATCGGTGCTGCCCTTGTGGCTGTGGTCGCACCGTGCTGGGGGGACTGTTGTGGCCCATTGCTGCCCGATCCACGGGTGCCCTGGAACTTGGTGAGTCGCAGCACATTGCATCGCCTCGGTTTGGCCCCCCCGACTGGGAGCGAGGACTCGGCGGCGGAGGTGTGGCAATGAGGAGGAGTGTGAGGCTTGTGGGACTCAGCGCGGGATGTCCGTCCCCCGCACTTGACTCTCCTCTGTTGGGGGTGAGCTGTGTGGCCCCCGCTTGATCCTTGCGACTTATTCACAGTGAGGGGACGCCGTCTTGTGCCACCATCCTAACATGTCCTGCGCTGAACACTCTCCTTGAGGCGGCGCCTCCGGTATGCCCAGGTGCTGCCCCTGTTTTTGAACTTACCTGTCACCGGTGGGATACCAACCGCCGGCCCCGCGATGTCTGGAGCCAAGGGAGCCAGGACGTCCCAGCAAGTAAGCTTGATCGGTACACATGTACAAAAACTGACCAACCCGACAAGAAGACGCCGGGTGATGTGGCCCAGCATGGCGCGACACACGACCCTACCGAGCCTACTATGAAGGACCTTATGGCTGCCATTACCGGACTCCGAACGTCCATAGATACTCTCTCCTCCGAAATGACGCTGATTAGGGCCGACCTTGCCAACTATCGGGAGAGAGTGCAGCAGCTCGAGACCACCACCGAGGGGCTTGCGGGCGACACATCGCAGCTGCAGGCTGAGGTTGCTGAGCTGCGGGCCTTCCGCAAATCCACCGAGGAGAAACTCGACGACTATGAAGGGAGGATGAGGCGCAATAACATACGCGTCTTGGGGGTGCCAGAAAAAATGGAGGGACAGGCCGTGGATCTTTTTATTGAAGACCTAATCTCCACTAAACTCCAGCCCAAGGGTCTCTCCAAACTTTTTGTTGTTGAAAGGGCGCATAGGGTGCCTGGGGGTCGCCCGAAACCAGGGGCTCCACCCCGCCCAATATTGGCCCTGCTGTTAAATTACAGAGACAGAGACACCATCCTCCAGGCCGCCAGGGTCGCCCCCCGGTTCGACTGGACAACGCACATATAACCTTTTTCCCTGACTTCACCCGCTGGGTGCAGATGCGACGACGCACATTTCAAGAGATCAAAAAGCGGCTGCGCGCCAGAGACTTGAAGTACGCCATGCTCTTCCCCGCGCGGTTGCGGGTGGAGGCGGATGGAAAAACCCATTTCATTGACCCTCCGGACGCCGCCTCTGACTGGCTGGACGGTCGGGGAGACCCGCGGAGGCCTGGCCCCTCAGACGGCTGAGATGCGGGGAGTGCCGTGCGGGAATTTGATTGCTGATGGTGGAGTCGCCGTCTCCTGTTGTGAGTGGGCCTATTGGGAGGGCTCCTCGAGGCGATCGGATGCAGGACTATGCACAGTGCTATGATATTGCGTGACCTCGCATGTGTAGACCGTATTGCATCATGGCTCGGATGTATTAACACTTGGGAGTGAGGATCGGGGAACTGCTACAGCCTCCCCTCACGTTCTTCCTGTAGCTGATTTTCTTCAAATCTTTTGTTGCTTTCTTTCCTTTCCCTTATTGTGGGCGACAGGCACTCTGCATTTTTGTTCTGATGGGTAGTTTGAAGCCCATAGTGCAGGGCAGCAGGGAGGGGGGGCGTTGGGAGGGACTGTTTGTTTTCTTGATTGATATGTACGATTTCACGTTTGATGGCATAGTGTTTCACTCTACATCGCTAGTTTACTCATTGCCGGCACACAAATGGGTATGCAACGCAACAAGGAATTCAAAATCCTAAGTTGGAATGTTAACGGGTTGGGGGACAAAATTAAGCGGGGTGTGGTTACCCAGCACATAAAAAGACTGTCCCCGGACGTAGTCCTGCTCCAGGAAAAGCATCTTGTAGGTAACAAATGCAAAGCAATGTGCAGGTGGGGTTATTCGATGGTGGCACATGCTGGCTTCACGTCTAGTTCGAGAGGAGTGGGGATCATGGTTAAAAACTCATTCCCGCTGTCTGTCACATCCTCCTATGTAGAAGACCGTGGGCGATACGTGGGTGTGGCCGGCATGTGGGAAGGGCATACCCTAACCCTTCTTTCAATATATGTACCCCCAGGGTTGCAGTCAACTACGTTTACTGACCTTAGTGCTCTTCTACTTACCCTACCTGTGGGGCAGCTTGTCATGGGAGGGGACTTTAATTCTGTCGTGTCAGGCGAGCTGGACAGACACCCGCCGCGTCAAATACCCCAGACGACACACTCACTCTCAAATTTTCTGGACGCAATGGGGTTGGTGGACCTATGGAGAGCATACCACCCGGACAAAATACAGCACACTTTCTACTCTAACGCACATCGCAGCCTCTCCCGATTAGACTACATGATTGCCCCCGCCACCCAGGTTGCTCATATCCACGAAATCAGGCATCCCTCAAGAGGTATATCTGATCACTCCTCTCTTTGGGCCCATGTGGTTCTAGATCATAAACAAGTAGGTCGCATTGCCCCCATAAACCCCTGGCACCTCAAAAACCCCAAGATACGCAGGGATCTGATCAAGACTATCGACGATTACTTTACAGATAACGAGCATTCGGTCGATTCCCCGCAAGTACTATGGGAAGCGTTTAAAACGGTGCTCCGAGGACAGGCACTGTCTCTCATTGCAGGGGAAAAAAAGGAAAGGCTGAAAGACATCTCTGACATTGAACATCGGGTGCACCAACTTGAGCAGACCGTTAGTTCCACTCCTACACCTGATGCTACACTCTGTCAGGAAGAGTATCGGGCCCTGGTCACTGACCGTGCCAAAACACTGGGGCAGGAAAAACTGGGCCGTATATACGATTGGGGAGACAAAGCGGGGAAACTGATTGCCTGGCTCGATAGAAGAGAGCGTGCTAGTCGACTCGTCCCTGAGCTCAGGGGAGTGGACGGTATCCCTGTTACGGACCCCAAGAGATAGCCACACAATTTGCAGCCCACTATGCTACAGTATATACGTCTGTGGCCCCTCACACAGTTGAGGACTCCCTAGACTTACTCAGGGACATCTCCCTTCCTACCCTCTCGGAGGTGGACCGCCAATTCCTTGATAGCTCCCTCTCCACTGAGGAAATCGCTATAGCCATACGAGCGTTGCGACCGGGTAAAGCTCTGGGCCCCAACGGTCTCCCTATTGAGTTGTACAAGCTTCGTCCTGACAAACTAGGACACTATCTACGGTCCATGTACACCTGCAGCCTGGAGAAGGGGATGGTGCCTCTGGACCAACGCTTGGCCACGATTGTTACCATACATAAGGAGGGGAAGCCTAAAACTGATTGCTCATCCTATCGGCCTATCTCTTTACTAAACGCCAAGCCCAAAATACTGGCTAAGGTACTTGCTAATCGACTGGTTAAGGTTGTGGGGGATCTAGTCCATCCCGACCAGTCCGGCTTTATGCCCCGACGGATTACCGCCTTGAATTTGCGTAGAGTACATGGGGTGCTGGGAAGGGCCCCCACAATACGGGAGGACGCGATGATAGCCTCCCTAGACGCCACTATGGCGTTTGACACCCTTGAATGGGCTTATCTATTTGCAGTGCTAACAAAACTTGGCATAGGTCCGATCTTTATCAGCTGGATGAAACTCCTCTACGCCGCTCCTATGGCACAGGTAGTCGATAACAATAGAAAATCCGCCCCCTTCGAACCTGACGTGGCACCCGCCAGGGCTGCCCCCTTTCTCCCCTCCTGTTCGCTCTGGCCCTCGAACCCCTTCCAGCGTGGATCCGCAATGATATGGCCATTCGTGGGCTGCGGTAGGCGCCGGGATGGGAGGACAGAATATCCCTCTACGCGGACGACGTTCTCCTCTAACTAGCATCCCCCAATAGATTCCTTACTATCCTACTTGATATCCTAGACATCTTTGGGTAATACTCTGGCTTCCGAATCAACTGGCAGAAGTCACTCCTATATGTCCTGAGCGGAAGCACTCCACACCTGCCCCGAAACTGCCCTATACCGATCGCGACGGAAGGATTCAAATACCTAGGCATATTTGTCTCTTTAGATCCTGCTCCGATATGCACATAACTTGACCCCACCCCTGCACCGCCTGAAAAGCGGCATTCTACACTGGAAATCGCTCCCTATCTCCTTGTTGGGTAGGGCAGCATTGTTCAAAATGATGTCATTGCCGCGCTTCCTCTACGCATTACAAAATGCCGCGGATCCCGTTCCCAATTCCTACTTCCGGGAAATAGAGAGCCTTCAGAGGGCTCTCCTCTGGGGAGGAAGGCCACGCATAGCATTATCCAAGCTCACGCTTGGCTGGTACGATGGCGGAATTGGACTGCCTGATATAAAAAGATGCTATTGGGCAGCTCATTTGATCGCGATAAATCATGGCACCTACGGCCCCCCCGATGCCCCGGGACATCGTATGGACCGCTGGCTCCTGCCTGGCGGGGCGTACGGTCGAGCACTATACTCCACTCCGGGTAAGTTTTCCCTGACCGGGCCAACCAAGCATACCACCAAGATATGGCACACTGCGACACGGTCACTGGGCTGGGCCAACAGATTAACGCTTGCTACCCCGCTATGGGACTCACAAACACTGGGATACCTCGGAAACTCAAAGGGGTTTGATAAGTGGGACTTGATCGGTATTTCCAAAATCGGTGATCTCTGGGAGGCGGGGGGGATAAAGCCGTTCAGTGCCTTGCAGACTCAATACGAACTTGCTGACTCCGAGCGGTTCAGATATCTCCAGGTCCGGCATGCACTGCGGACCGCACTGCCGGGAGACACCTCACCACCTGATAGCACCCCCCTGGAAGACAGACTCCTTGATGGACACTTGCCCGAGCGGGCCATTTCCCTGACGTACAGGAAGCTGATCAATAACATGCGGGACCCTTTAACCATACTGAGAGAGAAGTGGGCTGGGGACGGTGTAGAACTAGATGATGAGGGGTGGCAGGCAGCGGTCTCATCCCCTAAAACGGTTGCAATATCAGCGAGGCTCCGCCTAGTGCAACTCAAAATATTGCACAGAATATATTTAACAGGGCCGCAATTGGTGCACATGGGGAGGCTAACTGATGGGTCCTGCAGACGGGGATGCACCCAGCCAGGTATCTTCATACACATCATATGGCATTGTGGGGTAATTCAGGAGTACTGGCAGAAGATACACTCGATTATTGGTGAGGTCCTTGGGGTCGAAATCCATCCAGAGGCTCCTAGGTGTCTCCTTAATATCTGGGAACCCACGGACCTCAACGCCTACGCCATTCAATGGGTCACGCTAGTTTGCATGATAGCTAAAAGAAATATTGCACAGCACTGGGGGGCCCCGCAAGCACCCAAAATTGCGGGATGGAAAAAGGACCTTGATTGGTGCATGCAAAGGGAGAAATCGGTCTATATTGCGAGGGGTTGCCCACGGAAGTGGTCTAAGATTTGGTCCCCTTGCAATTTGTACAGAGGTGTAATATGTGCCCCCCCAGACTGCACGATTTAGATGTCTCCCCTTCCCTGTAACTCCAACGGAAAAAGTATATTGTCTATGTATGAAACCTTGTGTTTGCCATTGCCTATGTTGTCACACTGTGAAACTATGCCTTGTTGTCGATGTCTTTATAATAAAAAGAATTATAAAAAAAAAATATATATCACAATCTCATTCAATGCATTGAAACAACAAGGATACATTTCATATGGATAGTTTCAACAAATACAATCCTAAGTTCAGATACTTTCAATACAATATTCACAATTATGCAACCATGTTATTATAGATCAAGAACAGTGTTACTAATGAATATAAACATAATTGTCAAGGATGCTTGAATTAAACATTTGATCTAAAAAGAAAGAACAATTATTTTCCAATGCATATATTCTTGTTGACAGACACAATGGGGTGGCCTTGATCATCGATGGATCTACATGGAAACAAGTCAACACTGGTATTGTCCTATATTAACATGGTTGCATAATTGTGAATATTGGATTGAAAGTATCTGAACATAGGATTGTATTTGTTGAAACTATACATATGAAATTTATCTTTGTTGTTTCAAAGCACTGAGAGAACAATGAGATTGCGATATTTGTTGTTTTTAATTGCCATGTGATCTCAGAGGTAGTGTTTATCAAAAATACTTTTTCAATGTCATTTTGTATGAACACAATTTTTTTTAAATGCACTCTTTTGTGTACACTTAACCTTTTCCATTATCACATAGCAATTATCTTCTTTAATGCTGAATAGAATAAAAGTTGCCTGGGGATTTTTTTTTTAACAAATTTATAGTATTGTTCAGCCAGTACTTTAGTTTATAAAATGAAAGTACTTTATTGCTACTCTACACGCAACCTAATTACTCTACATAATCAACAGACATCAGTCATGAGTGATATTAATGAGAAATAGTGACCACAGTAATCTGGGTGCACAGTCATTAGTGTTAATGTGCATTGGCCCTTGGCATTTTAAAAAAAAGCCTCAGTAGAGTTAATGGGGACAGGAGCATCTCATTGACACATTGTGTTTCAGTTGTATAAAAACCCTCCACTTTTCTTACCACCTCGGGGTGCAATTCTAAAGTACCTTTTCTGTCCTTGATGTACCTTCTGTCCGATACAGACTGTACCAGTGAATGGCCAGCATGGAGAGCTGTTCACTGTGAACTGCACAGCATTACCCAAAGAGCATTGGAGAGAGTGATCCTACCCTGGGCCAACTGGCTGGTGTGTGAACAGCATCTCCGGTGTTGACGAGTGGAGAGTGGATAGAGCTCCAGCACCAATTGAGGATGCATGCAATGAAGATGTCGCACTTGTGGCTAATTGGCTCATGCAGCTGAGAATTTCCTTGAGCCCAAATAGAAAAACAAAGCAGACAAACTATTTGCCCACACTTTGTTGACTTGATGAGCAGGTTGTTTTTGATGGAAGCCCATTGGGATGTATGACTCTCCTCTGGCACTCTTAGTCCTAAATATTTTAGGCAGGGAACTTGGCAGGCTCCTAGTTACTTTGAACTCTAAATCCACTGTGCCATATAGTCTGATTACTTTTCTGGATCATATTGAGATCCCTGGACCTCACCCTCATAGAATAGTGAAATTCCCTTTTGGAAACAGCTGTGCATGTGTTCAACCTTTGCTGCTGCAGCTCCTTAATGCCTTTGCTCCTTTTGAATATTATCTTCCTCATGCAGGGGCACCTGCAATGCCCCTCCTATGCAGTAAGTCAGCTCTTTCCCTTTGGTGAGGGTGCAAGCAGTCTGTCCTGGCAGTAGTGGGTCTAGTTCCTCAGGTTACTGATTACAAACCTGGCAAGATGAATTTGCAGCAATTATACCCAAACATGGAGCTCACATTTTGTTTGGGTCACTACTGATTACACAGACCCATGATACCATGTTGGTTCATTGAACTCTGACTGAAAAAAAATCCCTATATCAAAAGCATATCAGAAGCCTGCTAAAATTAACTACAGGAAAATTGGGATCCTGCCTGAAAAAACAATCTTAGGTGTAGAAAGGTAGGCTCTGACTGTATGGTTATCCCCACTTTTTTCCTGGTGTTTTGCTGGTTTATGACTAGTCTGACTGGGATCCTGTTATTCAGGACCCCAGTTTATCTGCTTTCTCCCTTAAATTGATATGCATACTTTTGGGTACACTCCAGATTGGATTCTGGGGTACCCTTATCAGTCCTTAGTATATGGCACACCATGTACCCAGGGCATAGGTACCCCAGAGGCATCCCATGGGTTGAAGCATGTATTATGCCACCCCTAAGAGGCCATCCATATTGACACGACCAGCCTATTACAACAGAGTGTGTAAGCTGGTGCTTGCACCACTTACTTAAGATATAGGTTAACTATATCTATTTAAATCAATATACTTAAATACCATTCAGTCAACCTTATGCAGGCCTTAACAATCCTGATGGCAGGGTGCTGGGTTTTACGTGAGCGGGTGCCCCTACATGAGCAGAGCCCCTCTGCAGCCTTCGGAGACCATTCCCGGGGGTTGTCTGTGATGCAGCCAGACATATATGTTTAAGTGCATTATAACCTCGCGGTACATGCTAACTTTAAAACGGCTGCTTAGAAACATGTTGTGTTTGGTGTCAAACTCCTTGGTATCATACCTCCATACCAGTAACTGGTGTGGGAGGTATGATTCCACCCTTCTGAAGGGACATATGTGGGTCACCGGTATACCCGGTACCAGCTTTCTCAACCTGGGCAGCACAAAATGGATGCTGCCAGCCACAGACATGATTCTGCTCTCCTGCTGCTGAACCAAACTCACGCAGGGGAAGGCATGACAATAGGCATCCTGCCACAGGGAGGTGTAACCACCTACCAGACAGGATTTAGTGTACTGGGGCTGGGTGGGTGCACTCTTAGAGTGCCAGAAAGTCTGCACTGGGGACACATTTGGTGTCCCTGTGCACAGTTCAGCTCAAACCAGTTCTAGGAGCCATTTGCTCCTCCTCTGGCACTAAGCTGGACAAAGGACATGGGTGAAGCCACCACTCTGTCCTGCCCCTCCCCTAGGAGGGTCCACAGAATCTTTCCAACCCCTTTCCATGGGTATAAAGTGGGTTACCTGGCTACAGGACTTTAGATTTTACCTGGACAAGAGTCTGCTAAGAAGAAACCAAGTACTTTGACTGCCTGCACAACACTGGACAACTGAAGAATCTCCCTTGAAGTAAAGGAGTTACTCCCCTTCAAAAGCAGGCACCTAAACGCATTTGACCGGTTTGCTTCTCCCAAGCTCCTGAGGACTCAGAAGATTTCAGAAACACAGGAGGTGGGTTTCCGAAGGTCTTTGAGATGGATCTGCCCTCTCAGTGATTCTGAGACCAGTATTCCTCGAGGGGACCGTGCAACCTGAACCCCTGTGCACTGTGTACATTTGCAGTTACATATGCTTAGTGACAATTCCTGAGCCTGTGCTTTGGACTCCATGTAGTCCTGACCCCGAGCAGCATTTGCACTGAAGATTTCCTGCCTCCACTCCACGAGTGTCCTGTGGGCTGGAACTTTGCAGACTAGCTTGAGGTCTCCTCGCAATCCCTGGTCCGTTGGCTGTGGGTCCTGGTGAGGGTCACCTTGTTAATTCTTGGGCTTACCTGGTTGCTCCAGATGTACCCTGACTCCCCATTGCTTGGGGAGTCTCCTGGAGCTTGCTGGTCCCCACCGTAACGTGTTTCCTCTGATCGTGTGGGTTGCAGTTGCCAAGGCTTGTTGGTGCACCAGCTGGGCATCGACCCCTCAGCTCTTGACATCCTTTGTCGGACAGCTCACTTCCAGACTCTGGTTGTCCTCAACATCTCCTGGTCCCCATGGCTGCAGAGTCAAGCAACCCTTATTCACTCCTGAAGCAGTCGACATCAGTGGGCATTCGACTACCAAGCCCCTGGTCACTTGATGTGACTCAGAGTCTTTCCCCTCTGCTTTCAGGTTCTTCTCACCTCTAATCCAGGTTTGGGCATTCTTTGCCCTCCTGGCAGCAGGACTTCTTTGCAGCTCTCCATTAAAAACGACAAAGGTTTCCAACATCACTTGACCCCTATGCACCTGGGTCCTCTGGGATAGGTAACACGGGTACTTCGGCACTCACTGGTGGGTTAGCCTTTGAACCTCCTAAGTTCCAAAGGGTTTGCTCAAAATCCTCTTGTAAGTGTCATTAACTTGTAAATTTCCAACTGCGACTTTCCCATAGAGTTGTACGGAGCACGTGTCTGTGTTTCCTCTCTGTACGCGTCCTCCGTGGGCTCCCTGTGTCACTCCTCTGGGTGGTTCCTTGGGGTATCCCAGCAATTCTACGTGCTCTAGGCACTGTGTCAAGTTAAGTCGTTGTTGTTATACCATTTTTTTAGTATATGGTTCATTCTCCCCCTGGAGCCCGCTGAGTATTTCGCTATTTACAAATGTTCTATTGATTTAGTATTGTGTGCTTTATGCCCTCGTCTCATGTAGAGACTAGTAGAGAGGGATATATTAATAAATACATATTTTTATATAAACACTGTGTGGTTCTCCTTTCATTTGATCATTTAGGAGGTGATATTCTGGTAAAACAAGCTTCTTTACATTCCTTCAAGAATAAGCCTGAAGGCTGCGCTCCATAGCTACCACTAGGATAGCTTTCAATAAGGTTATCTTTGACCTCAGACATCACAAGGGTTGTGTGGCCGGGTACAAGGTGCCCACTTTAACTAGTGGACAGCATATACCAACCCACCTTCTCATATGCGTAATCATGAACATGTAAACTCTCTACATTACAATTCCCCATTAACATGGAGTAAAAGCTAAATGAAATTTCTGGGATCCCAAGATGCAACAAAGGCAACACTATCTTAACTAATTGAATTTTACTAAACAGTTTGCCAACCTACTCAAAGCACAGCAAGGATAAAACAACTAGCTTTACCACTATCACATCTCTATTTTATCTAAGTTACACTGATATGGACTTTCAAGAACTTTAAACAGTGTAACAAGAACTTAAATTAATTTTATCACCAGAGCATTATAAACTCAATCGCTCACACAAAGTACACATATTTCAACATCAACCACAATATTTAGAGCAGACATAAGCAGGTATCGGTAATCTATAAAGCAAGCCCACATAAGCTTGCTATGGAGTGAAACCACCCAGCTTAATTACACACAATCGTCTACTGTCTTTTTTCAAGCAATATATTCAATGTGTTTGTCCTGACTTAGAGGAGAAGGCTTCACTAATAAGCATCAGGAGAGGTACTTCTTACACTGTTGCTACAACCAAAGAACAACAGATGAAGAGAATAAAGCAGAAGCAGAATCGCAGAAATAAACATGTGAAATGCAAACAAAAATAGACTGTAATGCTGATGATATCACATCGCTGGATATGTCCCCATCTTTACCACCCTCGAGTAATACACATCATGGCAGTGCTGATGCAGATTGTGATACATAAATGAAATGGAGGAGAGATGCAGTGTTGATCCCTTACAAAAGAAGACAAGGACATGCGGAAGGCTGCCCCATGCAATAAAAAAAGAAAAACAAAGAAGTGGGCTGCAACTTAGGAATAAGGAAGATGTTCATAGGTTCAATTCTTGGTTTTGGAAATAGCCAAAAATTAGTCACTTTACGATACTATTATTTTTCTAATAAAACAGAGGTTCAGAAAAGGATGTCATGATAAGAAAAGGTTGTAGGGATATGAAAGGGTGAATCTTCCCCTGTAAAGTAATACAAACAAACACGTAATGTTGGGTTTAAATCATGGACAGGTGTTGCATGTGGTGAAAAGTATGTTTGCACTTTTTACCATTAAATGGTCTGATTCGATGGATCAGGTATAAATTACAATATACACCAGAAAACCCACTTCGGAAAATCTACAGAGGATATTCACACTGGAAAAGCCAAACTGGACAAGTTTCAAGTACAAACCATGAAGGTTTATTTGAAATGTAGAAATCATTACAAGAAGCAACATGCAATAGTTATTTAATTCAATTAAAAATATTCCAAATGCAAACAAATATGAATCAGTGTATGCAATGGAAGCTGAGCCCTATTCTAGTTAATAGTCAGAAACGAATTCAGCCTAACATACGCCAAATAATAAATGAAAGAGCAAGTAGTCATAGGAACCGCTCAGTTTAAAGGCAGGAGAGAATAATGAAAAATCTTATGAGAAGATTGACAAAGAGCCTGCCTTCAAGAGGAGCAAGGAAATGACATGACTCATTTCCCAACACAACATTTTATTTAGCCTTTTCGTAGCAGAAATGTAAGCACTTACCATGGTATGAAGTGGCACCATGTATCGTACACCTAAAATTGCAACAGTACAAGCCAATCATCATTTGGAAGTTACTTTACGTAAAACAAGCTCACTCTAAAATCTCTACCAGACTTAATAAACAATTATGGGGCATATGTACAAGGAGTTAACGCTGCATTAGTGGCACTTTTCCAATGGTTTTTGGAAATTCTTATTGCCGTATTTACAAGCTGTCGCTAACCTCTGTTAGCGGCAGTTTTCTGGCGAAAACGTCCATTCTAAAGATCGCCACTTCTGTTAGCGATAATGGCATGCAAGGAAGACATTCCCATGCAAAAATGGCCCCTAACCCAACTTTGCGATATTTACAAGGGGATTCCTGAAGTTTGGAGGACCAAAAAAACTTCTGCTAACTGCAGTTAGAGGCAGTTTTTTAAGACCATAAAATAGCTGGTCTTAAAAATGGAGATAAAACTTGGGGCCTCTTTTCAGCAGGTTTTGGTGCTGGACAGCGCTGCAAGCAATGTTGCTGCGCTGCCCCGCGACAAAACTACAGAGCAGGAATGCGCGCCATCAATAAGATAATGCGCATTCCTGGGCCTCAGTCATGAAAAATGTTGCGGCGCTGCAACAAGACAGCATTGCAAAACTTTTCACTACGTCCTTCTTGCGACACCATGGATAAGCTGTATTTACTGGACAGCGCTCCATGACGCAAGTAATGACAGATACGTCTGGAATCCTGACGTATCTATCTGCGCCAAAGTCACGCATTGCTGCAGTCGTGTCTGATGCAGGTATGATGTGGTACAGGGCTTGACAAGGTCACACCTATGCCTACATGCGTCACTTTACAAATACAGCGCAACGTGGTGGTAGTTATGCTTGGTCCATTCTTGAGGGGTGCCAGGGTGTCGGCGTAGTTGGAGATCCATTGGTGGGGGTTGCGCGCTGCGGTGCCTTCATCTGTAAGCATTGGCGGAGTGGTGGTGCTGAGGGAGTTGACGAGATGTTCTTCGGTGCGTTAATCCAGCTGCGAGGGGAGGGGGGGCGATGATGGCGGTGGTATACGGTGAGCAAGCTGAAGACGTGATGTATACAATGATGGTCGGTCCAGGAGGGTACTGTGGTGTGGCTGTAGTTCAAGTTTCCGCTGGCGGAGAAGACGTGCTCAACCGTGTGTCCTGCTATGTGGCTTGCTGCTGTGACTAGCTGCTTGAGTCTGATGTTGGGGAGATTCTTCAGGAGGGGGTGGTGTTCTGGTCACTGGGGTTGTCTAGGTGGAACTTGAGTTCACCCTGTAGGAAGTCGTCGGTGGATGGGAGAGCCTGGGGTCCAATGAGGTCTACAATGGTACCGGAGAATGGGGGTCCATGGCCCAGGGGGCCTGCAGATGAGGGTGACGCAGAGGATGGGTTGGGGTTGGTCCAGATCTAGAAGTTGAGGTGTTCCATGTTCACCGTTGGGACATCAGAGTGCGTGGTCAGCCAGAGTGTGCTTCTGTAGGTGATGGCAATGCCTCCTCCTGGACGGTCAGGGTGGTCCTTGAGGGTGATTTAGTAGCCGTCAGTGATGGCGATGTCCCGTCCGGAGCAGAGGTTGGTCCTGGCAGGCAATGTGGCATCCAGGGTTGATGGCGAGGAGGGTGCTGGCATCGTAGCGGTGGAGTGTCCGACAGGAAGGGTCTTTGGTGCTGAGCGTGGTCTGAAGGGCAGACGGACGCAGACGAGCTTGCCTATGGTTTGCCTTTGGCACGGTAGACATCCATTACAACACAGGCATTATATTGTAATGCCTTTACAATGCAACTCCAACAACGCAGGTGCCTTACAATGCATTGTGAGGTCACTAATGTGGTATTTGTAAGTTTTAGGGTGGGTATGGGTTTCGGTGGGAGAGATGAAATTTGTGTTGTGTTATCATAATGGAGTAAAGTTTGAAATTTGGGGTGTTGTTTGCAGTTATTTATGAATTTTGGGGTGTGCATGTGGGTCAACTATGAAAATTGGGGTGTGCATTTGGGTCAAATATGATTTTTAGTGCATGTTTTGGGGGCTCCAAGATGAATTTTAGGATTCAGGGTGTGCTCTGGGGTGCAAGGGTTAGTTTTAGGGCTGAACTCACCGAAGTGGGAATAGTATTTTTACATCTCCGCTATCCAGCATCTACCCCACTGTTGCATTATTTCTAGTATTAGTATGCATTCTAATGGAATGCGATATAATGGTATGCGTTGTAACTTCATATATACCTTTGCTACACCAGTGGTACACCCGCTGTGCATGGGCGCACAGCGGCCGCCATTGAGAAATGCTGCGGTGGGACTGGACGCTGGGAGGTGGGAAACGCTGGAAAGGACACTGGATGGGGGGACGCAGGGGTGTGTGCGTGAGCAGGTGTTGTGAATATATAAATGAGAGAAATCTTACCTCGAGGCCGGGTCCCGTGTCTTTGTTGCTCCTGCTCTCTTGAGTCTGTTTCCAGGAACAGAAATTAGGCAGCCAGGCTCCTTCCTCTAAGCCAATCACAATGCTGCAATGCAGCATGGGGTTGGCCATTAACGCTGGGACAAGGCATCAGCCAGGGGCTGGAGGGGTGGGCATGTTCTCCATACATGCTGTAATGCAGCCTGCATGGAGAACAGGACAGTGCACATGAATGTTTGGGCGGCCTGAGCTGGCCAACCAAACAGTCATTGTGCACTTGAGTGGACATACCACCCTAGCCCCTGCCCTGCTCCATGAGTGGAGCAGCCCTAAAGCAAAGGAAACATAGCACGATTATATCAGGAAGTCATCAGCTAAATGCCAACCTAAAGCCAACCTAGCCCTTCTACCATGCTACCAGCACATGCCAAAAGAAGCGTCCCCAAACCTTTAACCTCCTGCCCGCAAAATCTTCCCTCACATATTCCTGCAAGGTCCCACGACACTGGGACTTAGCCTCACCACTAGGCTACCAGCACATTCCATCAGAATCGCTCCCATACCACCGGCCCCCTGCCCGAAAGAACTTCCCTCTTATAGGGATATTGATACTCTCCACCGCAGAGCTACCAAACTAACCTTGAGCATCCACAACTCCATTCTGGATCTAAAGACCCTCCTGCACCTCACCGAACTCTCCGTCTCGAATCTCAGGCTCTCGCAGAATGCTATCTCCTTACACCGAGCCTCTCCCTCACCCATTACCGCTATCCCTGAGACACCTGCGCCCCCGCAAACAATCTTGTCACTGTCAATGATACAAGCAATCTTACCTGTTGGTTGCTTGTTGGTAGATTTCGCAGAGATGTTATGGACCAACTTCCCAGTACCCTAACTAACACCCTATGATTGTAATTAATAAACAAAGGCTATTCAGTTTAGAATTCAGGGAGGAGGGCCGGATCGGAGATGCTATCTGTTCCTGGTTGTCCACCTGCGAGGCAACAAGGAAATAAAGATATGGTAACCAACTCCCTTTTTAACTAGACTCCTACACTTAGTTTTCTATACATTTATTATCTTCTAGTCACTGAAAAAATCCCCTACCTGCGATCTAGGAAAGTCAGGCGTTGCGTCCTTGTAGTCGTTGTGAAGTGAAGATTCCTTTCTGAGTGGCTAGTTGAGAAATTCGGTTTGTAGAAGAAGTTATGCACACCTATGTGAAGAGGTAAAATTTGAAATAAGTTACTGATTTCCTTATGACTTACAGTGCCAGAAAATGATTTGTATCCTAACTTATATCTAACTTACTCCTTCATATCTTCCAATCTCTTATCTTCACAACCTGTATTTAAATTTAAGAAAAACAAAAAAAATACACCAAAGAATAACAAGTATTCAAGCTTTTACAATTCAATTAAATGTGCAGGAAATATTTCTATCAAATCTGCAATGTTCATAATGCCTTTTAAATGTCTTTTCTCTTTCAGGTACTATTCCACAAGACTAAGTCCAAATATTTGCCAAGGTAAGTTTCTTAAGAGCGTTTTTAGCTTGCTTGCGGTCGGCGCCTGAATATAACCAAGAAAATGTTCACTTAGCTTTCTTTGTCTTCTTTTTTTTTGCAGCCTCGTGTTGAAATGCAAATCGGAACAGAAGAAGATGACCCAGCGTCGGGATCAAGGAAGATTACGTCGTCGGAAGAATGAACTCCCTCGGCGAGGAGCAGGAAATCAGGTACGTCTTCAAGAGTCTGCAGATGAAGGCAAAGAGCTTTTGCACTGATGGGTGTGGCTATTTATACCTTTGCCACACCCAAAAACGGCCGTCGATGTATTGTGCACATTCTGGTGCGTGCGTCTTGCGTCTCGGTTTCAATCCGTCTATAGCTTTCTTTCACAAAGGTGATTTCTCCAGTTTTGCCAATGCCAAACTGACTAATAACTTTGTTAAGTGTCATTTTGCTAAAGCATGAAATCTACTATAACATGCAACTTAATGGAGCAAATTAGTTTCAAGGAAATCATGTATTTCAATATGTCAACAATAGGAAATCATGTATATCACTTTGTACCAATCAAACATTTGTCACAATTGAATCACATACATACTGGTGTGCAGGATGCACGGGACAGGGGTGGGTTTTATGATGGAAAAAGCTCTTTTTATAGCACCCTACCTACATCATCTGATGAACATGGTCACCTGCAGCAAGAGTTTAAAGGCGGCAAAGAGCGCCATGAGAGTACCCCCCCTTAAAATCCCCCCTAAGACGTGAGGCACAGGTTTTGGTTTGTCTGGATATCTAGAGTGAACTTTTTTAACCAATCGTGGGGCATGCTGTAAATTGGCAAGAGGTTCCCAAGAGCGTTCCTCTGGACCATTGCCCTTCCAATGCACTAAATAGAATAGCTTTCCACAAATTCTTTTGAATCTAAAATAGACTGTACTTCGAATTCTGGAGTCCCATCAACATCTATTTCTGAAGGAGTTTGTTTTGACCGAGTCATGGGGTTAAAGGGTTTCAGTAATGAGACATGGAAAACTGGATGACATCGATATTTGGAAGGAAGAGTCAATTTCACACTGACCGGATTTATAATTTTTTCTATGACAAATGGTCCTATGAAACATGGACAGAATTTTTTACAAGATTTGATCTTTAGATGCTTTGTGGATAACCACACTTTATTTTCAACAATATACTAAGGTTGTGTTGATCGATGTAAATGAGAAATACGATTTTGGTTTTCTTTTGCTTGTGCTAAGTGATATTGAGCTTGTGTTTGAATATGAACCAAATTTTTTATATGTTCATTTATTGATGGTATAATAAGAGGAGAACTAATTGGTCCGGGAATACTTTTTGGATGAAAACTAAAAAATGGAGACAGACTAGTAAAAGAGTTGTCCATGTTATTATAAGCGTACTCCAATACCCACAACACATTTGAACATTCTGGTTCATCATCCATTAATACACATCGTAAAAACTGTTCTATGGTTTGATTAGCTCTTTCTGTAAGACCATCAGTTTGGGGGTGATAGCTAGAAGAGGTACGTACAGCCATGTTTATAAAGATTTTCCTAAATGTTGCCAGAAATGAGAGATAAATTGGGAGCCTCTATCTGAAATAACCACTGACGGAATTCCATGTAAACGAATCACTTCTCTTGAAAATATTTGAGTTAAATCTTTTGCTGAAGGTAATTTTTTTAGTGAGATAAAATGAGCCATACGAGAAAAGTGATCACCTACAGTTAAAATGGTGGTGAAACCATTTTTTGTTCGGGGAAGTTCTACTATAAAATCCAAAGATACAGTATGCCAAGGCTAAGGTGGTATTGGAAGTGGAAGTAGAAGACCACTAGCTGCCTGAAGTTGTGACTTGTTCTGTATACAAGTAACACAAGTTTCAACATATTTTGCCACATCTGATAACATGGAAGGCCACCAAAACCTTCTCTTGATTGAATGGTAGGTTTTTGTTATACCAGGATGCGCTGACATAATTGTATCATTATGTAATTGTATCACTTGTGATTGTAAAGGTGTAGTGGGTACAAAAATGTGTTCATTCATAAATAACAGTTCATCCTTACATTGTAATAAAGGATATTTCTTTTGCCACTCTTGTATTTGTTTTCCATGTAATTCTTTCTTAATATCAATTACAACGTCAGTATGAATTGCTCCAATTTGAAAACATTGTTCAGATAATATAGGACATACAACATCAGGTAAAAAACATGTTTCATCAGGAATTCCTATATGGACATGGCTTTAGCTTTTTGGTTTTCCTTTCCTGGACGATAAGTAATAATGAAATTATAATCATTAAAAAAGAGTGTCCAACGCAGTTGTCGTGGAGTAAGAGCTTTGACAGAACGTAAACTCTGTAAATTTCGATGATCTGTATAAATTGTCACAGGATGTCTAGCTCCTAACAAATAATGGCGCCATTCTTCAAATACAGCTTTGATAGCTAATAACTCCCTATCTGCGATGGCATAATTTTGTTCAGTTGAGGTTAATTTTCTTGAGTAATATGCTATTGGATGCATCTGACCAGTATATTTGTGTCTCTGAGATAAAATTCCTCCGATGGTAAATTGAGAAGCATCAGCTTCTACTATGAAAGGATTGGAGGGATCAGGATACATTAGTATTGGAGCAGAAGTAAATTGATGTTTTAAATTTTGAAAAGCCGTTTCTGCTTCTTTTGTCCATTCAAATTTACATTTTTTCGTAAAAGTCGAGTAATAGCCGTAATTATCTGGGAGAAATTACAAATGAACCGCCTATAGAAATGGGCAAATCCCTAAAAACTTTGAACTTGTTTCACTGTGGATGGACTGGGCCAAGCAAGGACTGCCTGAATCTTATTTGGATCCATTTCAATTCCTTTAGGGCTGAGGACATAACCTAAGAATTCCACTTTTGTGATGTGAAAAGTACTTTTTCTAATTTAATGAATAGAAAGTTTTTTAGAAGCTGTTGAAGAATTGTCCTTACTTGTTTTACATGTTCAGTTGTACTTTTTGAATAAATTAAGATATCATCAATGTAAACTACACAACAACGTCTAGAAAATCTCTTAATACTTTGTTTATAAAAAACTGAAATGCTGCCGGAGCATTGCAAAGTCCGAAGGGCATAACTTGGTATTCATACAGACCAAATTTTGTACAAAATGCTGTTTTCCATTCGTCACCCTCGTGGACTCTCACTAAATGATATGCTCCACGCAGATCCAATTTGGTATAAATGGTAGCATCTTTCAGTTGATCTAATAATGTCAGAATGAGCGGAAGAGGGTACCTATTTTTGATAGTGACGTTGTTCAAGGCACGGTAGTCTATACACATGCGCAAATCTCCCCCTTTTTTCCGGAATGAAAAATAAAGGGGATGATACAGGTGATTTGGAATGTTGAATAAACCCATTGGCCAAGTATTCATCAAGTTATTCTCTCAAATGTTCTTTTTCTTTCTCTGTGAGAGCATATATTCTGCTACATGGTAAGGTGGCTCCTGGAATTAAATCTATTGGACAATCAAAATCTCTATGCAAAGGTAGTGTATTGGCCTTTTTTTAATCAAATACATCAATGAGATCTGAATATTCTACTGGTACTCCTTCCAACAATAAAACTCTGTTAGAATCCTTTGGAAAATCCTATCCTTGAACTAAAAGTTCAGACACCTGATGTTGTAGACAAGTAGAGTGATAAAAATCAGTATTAAATAAAATTGTCTTTTGTACCCAATCGATTTTTGGATTATGCTTCACAAGCCAAGGAACACCTAAAATACGGCGAAATTGTGGAGCATCAATGATGTCAAATGTGATATTTTCTTTATGTATTGTAGAGCATGTCATGATAAGACTTTCAGTATGGTGCTGTATCAGTCCAGAAGATAATTCTTTACCGTCAACTGCTCTAACGACCTCAGGATGAAGCTTGGTTTCTGTCTTTAAACCTAATTCCTGTAAAAAGTGTGTGTCAATGAAATTACCTGTGGCTCCTGAATCTATTAATGCATCAACTGACCAGATTTTTCCCTCTTTAGATTGAGATTGTAAAGTCACTTTAATACTGAGATGTTGAAATACTACTTCAGGAGTCATGGAGTCCAAACTAGTTAATTCACCCGACAAACTGACTTCTTGTTTTGTCGAGCACTTTAGTTTTCCGACTGTTGAATTAAACCAGCGTCATTAGGTTTATTTCTAGGTTTATTTGGACGGGTTGGACATTCTTTTAAGAAAGTGTCCTGCTTTACCGCAGTAAAGGCATTGATTCAATTTCCTTCTTTTTTCTTTCTCTTCCTTAGAGAGAGGCCCTTTTATCGTACCTATCTGCATAGGTTCTCCTAAATCTAACCTCGATGCAGGCTCTGTTTTAAAACTAGTTTTTTCTTTGAATGTGAATACCTTATGGTCAGCTCCCCCTTTCTCACCTTTATGTTCAGTTAGACGATGATTAAGTTTTACTACTAGGTAAATAAATTCTTCAATATCGTGTGGGGGATCTAGAATCTGGGTAATCATATCTTTTAACACTTCTCGTAATCGCTTATAAAAAAGAGAAACTCTTTTTTCCTCAGGCCATTCTGCCTTAATCACTAACCTGTTGAATTGAGAAATATAATGTAGTAAATCTGACGACCCTTGCTTTAGATGCAATAGTTCATGATCTGCGGATTGTACAAATACATGTTTGGCAAATAGTTTTTTCATTGTACTTTTAGATCTTCTAAGATCATATAAAATTGGATCGTCTCATTCTACAATTGGTACCGACCAAAGGGCTGCATCACCACCTAAATATGATAATATGAATGCTATCTTAGATGAATCATCTGGAAAGGCCATAGATTTGGCTATAAAATGTAAGTGACATTGGTTCAAAAACATAGTGTATTTACTACTATCTCCATAAAACCTCTCTGGTGGTGCCAAGGAACTGTACCTGGAGTTACAACCTGGATTTGAGTGGGTGAAGAGGATTTGAGTGGGTGAAGATGTAGAACTACTATGCAGTGTTTGGAATAATGGTTGAAAAGTAGGCGGTTTTAACACAAATTTTTGTGCGGCTGAGAAACTCCAGGTGGTTGGACTTGGAGCATTTGGGGTCTGTATACTAGTTTGTAAGGCTGTGATGTCTCTTCGAAGGGCTGCATTTTCAGATTTTATGCCAGTCAAAATGGTCGCAATATCCTGCAATGAAACTGCAGTAGTCTGATCCATAACGTCTGGGCAAAATTATATACGTCGGCTTTGCCTTCTGTCAATGATACAAGCAATCTTACCTGTTGGTTGCTTGTTGGTAGATTTCGCAGAGACATTATGGACCAACTTCCCAGTACCCTAACTAACACCCTGTGATTGTAATTAATATACAAAGGCTATTCAGTTTAGAATTCAGGGAGGAGGGCCGGATCGGGGATGCAATCTGTTCCAGGTTGTCGACCTGCGAGGCAACAAGGAAATAAAGATATGGTAACCAACTCCCTTTTTAACTAGACTCCTACACTTAGTTTTCTATACATTTATTATCTTCCAGTCACTGAAAAAATCCCCTACCTGCGATCTAGGAAAGTCAGGCGTCGCGTCCTTGTAGTTGTTGTGAAGTGAAGATTCCTTTCTGAGTGGCTAGTTGAGAAATTTAGTTTGTAGAAGAAGTTGTACACACCTATGTGAAGAGGTAAAATTTGAAATAAGTTACTGATTTCCTTATGACTTACAGTGCCAGAAAATGATTTGTATCCTAACTTATATCTAACTTACTCCTTCATATCTTCCAATCTCTTATCTTCACAACCTGTATTTAAATTTAAGAAAAACAAAAAAAATACACCAAAGAATAACTAGTATTCAAGCTTTTACAGTTCAATTAAATGTGCAGGAAATATTTCTATCAAATGCTTGCAACTGCAATGTTCATAGTGCCTTTTAAATGTCTTTTCTCTTTCAGGTACTATTCCACAAGACTAAGTCCAAATATTTGCCAAGGTAAGTTTCTTAAGAGCGTTTTTAGCTTGCTTGCGGTGGGCGCCTGAATATTACCAAGAAAATGTTCACTTAGCTTTCTTTGCCTTCTTTTTTTTTTTGCAGCGTCGTGTTGAAATGCAAATCAGAACAGAAGAAGATGACTCAGCGTCGGGATCGGGGAAGATTACTTCGTCGGAAGAATTACATCCCTCGGCGAGGAGCAGGAAATCAGGTACGTCTTCAAGAGTCTGCAGATGAAGGCAAAGCGCTTTTGCACTGATGGGTGTGGCTATTTATACCTTTGCCATACCCAAAAACGGCCGTTGACGTATCGCGCACATTCTGGTGCGTGCGTCTTGCGTCTCGGTTTTACTCTGTCTATAGCTTTCTTTCACAAAGGAGATTTCTCCCGTTTTGCCAATGCCAAACAAACTAACAACTTTGTCAAGTGTCATTTTGCTATAGCATGAAATCTACTATAACATGCAACTTAATGGCGCAAAACAGTTTCAAGTAAATCGTGTATTTCAATATGTCAACAATAAGAAATCATGTATATCACTTTGCACCAATCAAACATTTGTCACAATTGAATCACATACATACTGGTGTGCAGAATGCACTGTACAGGGGTGGGTTTTCTGATGGAAAAAGCTATTTTTATAGTACCCCACCTACATCATCTGATGAACATGGTCACCTGCAGCAAGAGTTTAAAGGTGGCAAAGGGCATCATGACAGTCACCTCTCGGAGGAAGAAATTCTAGCCCTCCTCCTTACCTACAAACCTAACCCTGTCACGCCTAGCCCTCTAGACCTCACGAAGGAAGAAGTTGTAGACCTCCTCATTAGCTACGAATCTGCCTTGACAACACCATGCCCCTCAGACCTGAATGACGAACACCCTATCTGCTCGGTTGCAACCAACCCCAACAGATCAGCTACCCTCCGCGACAGAGGATTGGCAATAGCAACCTAGCTCTAGTACATATCTCTGCCCCTACCCACAATACTCACTCCAACCCCCCTCTAGTTTGCCTCCTAATTAACTGCAGCTCAGCAGTAAAGCATGCCTTTGATGTTGCCGATGTCATCCTAAGCCAAAAATCAGACTTAGCGATCTTGACTGAATCTTGGCACAATTAATCCTCATCGCCCTGTCTAGACCTCTTAGTCCTGCCCAATTACAACATCGTAAGGCTGGACTGGCATTCAAAAAAAAAAGGGGGAGGCATTGTCTGCATCTGCCACTCTAACCTACTTGTTACTGAACTTCTGGCGGACCCCACAGACTCCTGCGAACACCTTGCACTCTCCATTTGCAACAACACCTCCCAACTGTGCATACTACACATCTTTTACCACCCCCCAGGCAAGAGTGACACCTTCACTGAATACCTCATGGAAATCATCACAGCCAAGGCTTCTCCTAACTCCAAAGACATTTTCCTTGGCAACTTCAACTTGCACTGGAACGATCCCAAGGACCCTTAGGTCAACACCATCAGAGACTTCTTGGCCGACCAAGCCCTTACCCAATCTTGCTCACTCCCTACTCACTCGAAAGGTGCCACCCTAGACTGGATCATCACTAAGGAATCAGAAGTCAAACTTATCTCTATTGACCCATGTGATTGGTCTGACCACCACGCCATCACCTTTCTCCTGCCTGGCACCCAAAAGACATGGACACCACAACCCGTGATTTCCAAATGATGGGTTAGAGATACCAAGAACCTTGATCACAGGAAATTGGCTGCGCGCTGTGAGAGCCACCTCCCCCCCCCTCAGTGAACTTTGGTTAACAACCTCACGGATCATTATTCCTCAACTATATCCGACATTCTCAATGACCTGGCTCTGCTAAAACTAAAAAGAACTCAGATCAAAGACAGGAATCCCTTGTTCAACAGATCCCTCAACAAGGAAAGGAGATCCCTTCGGCAGACTGAACGTAACTGGAAACAGCACCTGTCAGCAGCCAATCAGAAACTTCTCCGCCAGGCCAGAAACGCCTACAATAGGAAAATCCTCAACTCAAAAAATGAATTCTTCAGAATAGAACTAGAGAACGCCAAAAATAGACCCCACAAGCTATTTGATTTAGTCAAACACCAATCCAACAAACCAGCAAAAACCTCCAAAGAAACCCCTAAATCCCTAATATCATGCGAGGAATTTTCCTCCTCCTTCTGCGACCAAATCTCTGACCTAGGAAACAAACTTAAATCCGCAAGTAACTCCCAAACTATGTTGGCTCTACCTCTTCTCTCCGCGCTGCCTTCCCAGACTTCAACCAAAAACCAAGGGCACTGGTCCAACTTTAAAGTCTATGATGAACACTCTATCTCGAAAATTCTAGCCTCCTTAAACCAGAACAATCACTTCAATGATTCTCTCCGCTCTAACTGCCTAGACACCGCCTCTCAGGCTATCATACCTTCCTGGACTACAATAATCAATGATTCCCTCCTACAGGGTTCGATACCGGACTCTCTTAAAGCTGGCCAAGTAGTCCCCATCTTAAAAAAACCTACGCTGGATCCTGCTTCTGCCGACAACTATAGACCTATATCAAACAGCCCACTCCTAGCCAAAGTTCTGGAGAAATGTGCCACCCTCCTCCACATCGTGGATGACGCCCTCCAAGCCCTCGACCAATGTAAAACCTGTCTCCTAATCCTCCTAGACCTATCCTCGGCGTTCGATACGGTTAACCAAGAAACAATCCTTGAACGCCTTAAACTCAAGATGGGTTTGGATGGCACCGTCCTTGAATGGTTTAGGTCCTTCCTCCAGAATTGCTCCCAGAGAGTCCTAATCAACGGTAGCCTATCCGCTTCCTCTCCGCACCGCCAATATCTCCTACCACATGTATGCC
Source organism: Triturus cristatus (assembly GCF_964204655.1). Taxonomy (NCBI): domain Eukaryota; kingdom Metazoa; phylum Chordata; class Amphibia; order Caudata; family Salamandridae; genus Triturus; species Triturus cristatus. The sequence goes on along the minus strand of NC_140594.1, from coordinate 334,570,855 downwards.
GACGACACACAGATCTACATTAAAATCTCTTCCCCTGAGGACATTCTCTCCCTGAATGAGGCCTTGAAGCTGACTGTTCACTGGCTCACCTCTAACCAGCTCAAACTTAACGCAAACAAAATCACCACAAGACAAAAGCATAAAACTGCTGAATTATGTGTAATTTTACAAACCCTGAAGGACTCTTCTTAAACATTAGCTGCACAGACATAAATGAGAAAGCACATTTAATATGCACCGTACAACACATGAAAATGGATTTGATAGCTTGTCGTGTCAATTTTAAAATGCTTCATCATAAAAATCATCACACTTACGTTCTTTGTGTCTCATCCATATTATTCAATCACATGTTGTATATAATTCTAACTTAGCTTCATCAAGGAAAATTCAAAAGTCGGGTATGTAGAGGCCCATTCCGTCACCACATACTCTGTGGCCTTATTCTGATATTCCTGCACATATTCAATAGGGAACGGCACCCAGTTGAGATTCCAGTGACTTTGCTGGACATTCCAGCACTAGCATTCAAATAGCCAAACAATTTTAAACAATATCTCTTGATGAAAGACTGAAAAAGAAGACAAAACAACATGCAGTACACATGCAATACACACCTGATACTTCAGGCAGTTGAAAATCTATGCATGTTATGGTGTGGCCTCAGAACAATGCGTGACTTTGAATTTCTCACACACACACACATGAAAATATAGATGACCTTTTTCTGACACCACCATGACACCCTGCTTGTGTCAGAGTAAAGTAACAGAATAAGAGAGAATTAGGTACCTAAAAACAAAGAAGAGAAAGAAGACAAAAAGATGAGACTGCAGCCTTGTGATAAAAATAGACAATGTCAGAAAAAACCCTCAAAAACCAGAAAAATACAATAACAGGGCAAAACTGCAATTCAAAACATCATGGAAGAGAAACAGTAAAGAAGGGAATGAAATACATTTGGTTTTGGAAATGATAGAGATTGGTTCGAGTAGCACAGCAGTGCATAATTTACTTGCCTTTAGAAAGTGATCTTCAAGATGGCTCTTCCTGTGCTGACCAGGAAGGGCATGGAGGCCATGGTTTCTTCTGATGGCATATTGACTTTAAACGAGGATTCTAAATAACCATGGTTTTGCCTTTCACTTAGACCTATCACCATGAACGGTCAGCAGTGAATTAGAAACGTGATTACAAGCCCTCTTTCCTGGTCTATTAAAAAATCCTAATCATCTGGCTCTGTAAACCCTTCCCTAGAGACAGCCCACAATGACCTGTTTTCTGATCAGCCACTGGTTCCTAGGCTGACAAATGAGGTGCAGTGTGAGTACGTTAAGGGGAATCTTTCTACAAAATGATTGAACATTATGAGCAGCAAAATGCGTGACACAGTGCCTGTCTGGTATTCCTTTCCACTTCTGCATCCTCTTCTGATACAGAGCCTGGCGAGGCAGGAGTTTGTTTGGAGCCGGAAGTGTGCAGCAAATCATTACAAGGAGCCAGTGTGTGCAAGTGCTACTGTAGGTCCATCAGATGTGGAATCATTGATTAAAAGGTAACATTACAGGTTCGTGGACAGGCTGTTTAACAGTGGTGTAGCAGAGCACAGACCCTACCTGTAAACATACCATTCTGAAGATCATTCAATATCCTTAGTTTCTTCATTTGCACATTAACCAGTGGCTCATCTCTGATTATACTCACGACATGTCCCAGTAGCATTTTTATTATGGCTAAAAAGGGCAGAATCAAAGAATGAAAATTACTGCTCTAGCACACATTACAAACAATACAGAGCACACTGAAATGGATCCCTTCTACTTAATGTTCTCAAAGCCATCTCTTTCTCCCCAAGGGGCATGGTCTGATTCAGAATTGCAAGCAAGTCAAGTAGCATAAGCTACAAAACATATTATCACAACAATCTCTTGTCCAAAGTAAAATACTACTTTGACAGACCAACAAAGGACCTGATTTAGAGTTTGGGAGGGACGGTTCTGAATCATGGATGTGATGGAGTAACCTGTCTGACAAACCCTCTGTCTGCCTGCCTCATTTTGTGTTGGACAGTCTATGAGCATTCTGTCGTCGGAGCACCTCGTTGGCTCTGCCAAATGCAACCTCCAATGATTTGACAGATTAAGGGATGTCAGAGGAAGGAGCTCACAATGCCTGTCCTATTTAGTGTGGAAAGTGTGAAGACTTTTTTTTCCCTGTACATTACTGCCAGGAAAAATTCTGACAGTAGGCAAAACGCAAAAATGACCCCCACATGTTATGGGGATCGGTAGTTTTTTGTTTTTCCAAAATAAATTACCAAAGCGGAATTTTGTTTTTGAGAAACAAAAATGTTTTGAAACATTTTAGATGTTTCTTTCAGTCAAACGTTTGACATTGACAGGAGCAGCCATGACAGCGGTACCTGTCAATGTAAAGAGTTGTCCACAGGGCCAACAGACAACTATAAATTAGGTGGATGAGGTCCCTCGGGATGGCGGAGGTATTGTCCTCCACAATCTAGAGGTAGTAACCTCTGCCCACCAATCTTTAAAAAAGACCCACAGTCATTCTAAACATGATAGTTTTATCCTGCTCAACATTCTGCTACAACTGTAAAACTCTTCTCTGCTCAGTTCTTTGCTAAATGTGTTCATCATTTCGTTCCATGTTGAGAACACCGGGTCATGTCATGAACATGTGTGTTTGCATATGGCATAGTGGTTGGTCTGGTTTTTGTTTTTGCAATTACATTGTCAGAAGTGAAGACGTTTAACTTGAGAACCCATAGGGGCATATTTATGAGAGGCTTGCTCTGCCATTGTGTCCCTAATCTGGACGCAATGGTGGTGCAGGCAGTACTCTAAATGTACAAGCTGAGACACGCAGACACATATATTTGTTCTTGTAGGCCTGAGTCGGAAAAAAACAAGTAAAACATGCCTGCGTGATGCACAGAGTACAATATGCAAGGTAGGTGTTCCCCTGTAAATTCTAATGTAAACTAAAGCGTTGATATTTATGGTTTTGTCAATGTGTGACGCATCATCGGCAAGCAGCGCGCAAAGCCTAAAATGCATCAAGCCTTCTGAGCATCAGCAGCCCAGGCATAGGTAATGACGCTGTGGCTGTAGTACAGAAAGCCAAGCAACACAAAACAATTTGGCAAGCCCAACTACGACATGGAGGTGCTCATTCTGCAGCTGGGAGTTGAGAGGAGACTACCACCAGCGCAGGCTGTTTTTTGACAGCGTATTTCCCTCATTTACCTCGGGGAGGATGAGGTCAGCAGATTTTACAAACTCAGGAGGGACTCTATTATAGAATAGTTGAACAAAATAGTGCCAAGGGTCCAGCCACCACCTGCCAGGCTCACTAACATTCCGCCACAGGTAAATCTGATGGTAGTCCTCCACATGCTGGCATCTAGTTCCTTCCAGATTACAACAGCCAGAGTGGCAAGAATACTGCAGCCATCATTGTCTGCCTTCCTACCCTCAGTCTGTCTCACACTCCAGTACCTCCTCTTTCCCAACACCCAACAACAGCAGCTGGAGGCCAAGCATGGTTTCTATGCCATTGCGGGATTTCCCCATGTGCTAGGTGCCATGGATAGCATACATACGCAAATGGTTTTCTCTGCAGAAACATAACACCCAGATAGGAACCAGAAGCACACCTACTCCATCAACGTCCAGGTCATCATGGACCATAGGGGGATATTCACCAATCTGATTGAAAAATACACAGGGATCAGTCATGATGCCGTCATCTTCAGGCACAGTCTCATCACTGAGCGCTTCCAGAATGGATGATATGGGAATTACCTACTTGCTGGGAAGCAAATCTGAAGTACATCACATACCTATTAAAATTTAGATATGTCGGGCCAAAATAGCCACATGTGTAATGCAACCCCCTACATCAAACATAATACACGCAAAGCCACTATGTGTGCCTTGGAATGGTGCAAAAATCTGAAGCAATGCAACACTGTGCAAAATGCAGTGTTGCATCACTGTGATAAAGTTAGGAGTACCATGGGCGTGTGGGTGTCTCCATGCGACTCTCATGGTCTATGAGGCCTGTTATGTATACCACCCCAGGTAAACCTGAAAATGCCTCAAATGAATTGCTTGCTCCAGGTGATGTATAACATGGATAAATAACTTCAGTCCTCCTAGTCACTCCCGCTTCCTTTGTGTGCAGCATACTGTATCATACATACATAGGCGATCATGCCTCTAAGGGTTCACTATGTGCAGGCAAGTGCTTCCTTCTGATCAAAGGAAATACCACATGCATTGCAGACACCCTGGCACCATGGTGAAAGTGTGTCTGTTTTTGTGCTAGGCAGCCCATTGTGTGCCAGTGCAGGGTGAAAGGACAGGAATGCACTGTATGGCCTAAATACTGTGCCCTTTCACAGTGAAGCAGCACAGCGCAGATGGGTGATTTTCTGCACTGCACAGTGCCACTTTTCCAAGTATCGCAGATCATGTGCACATAGTGGGAACAACGTACTGCAACATGTAGCCAATGATTTCCCACATTGACATACCCTCACTAATTTGTCAATGGCAGTAGCTGCAGATCATCAGTGAGTAGTAATTAATTATTTCTCTCTTTGTGAATGGACGGAACCACATCCTCTGCATTGGGTAACAAATGCCAATAAAAACCATGTATTATGTCAGGGGAGCCAACATGAGTACAAAGACAACACATGAGATAAGTGTAAGATGAGGGTGCCGTCAATGGTGTACCTACTCTGGGTATCAGTCAAAGGTCAACAATTCCAATGGTGTAATAACAAGTACTGCGGAAAGTAGTAAGTCTGTCATACATGACAGTATACTTGTATGTTGACCAAAGTTTCTGGAGCAACACTGGAAGAAGTATTTGGAAATTCCATGTTAATTATTGTTATGTCAGTGACAGCACTAGACATGTGTAAATGTAAATAATGGATAACATTTTGACACCGATAGTACAAAACACACATATGCCTCAATCATACTGACAGTCAATATACACACATAGGTTTTCAGCTCCATTCACATATGTAACCAATCTGATGGATCGCCTGTGCTGTGGTGTAAGTTGCTCAAATGAAAAGCAAACATGTCATACATCAGCAACGAACCTAGAATAAAATGCAACTTGGACAAGGCACCACAGTGTACTGAGAATACCAATGTAAATATTCATATGCCACAGCAATCATGTAAGGATTAAGGCATAAAAGTATGGCATTCTCTACAAGTTACAGTCAAATATATACATGTGAAAAGCATTCAGGTCTGTGGCAGACAGATACTTGTAAGAACGAGAGGGAGAGGATGTGGTGCAACTCTGGCACAGTGGCCAGAGTTGCAAACCGAGAGCTGCAGATCCTAGTTTGAGTCTCGCATTGGTGCAACATCGTATGATTCTGGGTATATCACTTAATCACCCTGTGCCTATGGACAGCCCCTGGATTTCCTCACAGGTGCTAAGCCGCACTATATGAATATGCAAACCTACTAACATCAGTGTGTCCAACTTAGAGATGCCCCACATCACAATACTTATGTGTCAATCCAAGTGCATCATGACATATTTTCTGATAAAAAGCAACACCTGAGGGCTGACAATAAATTGTACAGCTATCTATGTAACATGTTAGAAACACACCACATGTATGCACAAATTCAAATGCTAAAGTAAGTTAACAATTGCAATGCTGTGTCAATGTCAAGTAGGGCAGCAACAACAACAGTGGTTACACAGGGACATATGTATGTGTGAGTGTCAAACATTTTAGCACTGTAAGAGCCTACCTAGGGGTGACCATCAGGCCAAAGATCAGACAAATATTCTGTCACTTCCACGTGCGGTGAGTGCACATGTCATAGAGTAGTAAATACGCTCTCAAAAGACCTATTACAGTTAGCTACAGGCCAAACATTTCTGCATGTAGAAGTGTCCAAAGTATCATGATGTGCTTATCTTGTGCTATGACACAGAGAACTGAAAGAGACATGTGAAATCCAGTGGCCAAATGTATATGTAACATACATTGTCAAATACTGCAAGTAATGTGTATGAGTCATTCAGTACACATAACACATATGGACATGAATGAGGCTGCAACGATCAGCATAATCATTGACAGAATAATTTTTTTTCTAATTTCATCTGACGACAGATATGGTCTGCAGCCATGCGTCATGACCCCAATTGCACAACCCCAGATTGAGCCAAAAAGACAGTAAAACCAGGCACTGGCCAAGATCAGGAACATTGTGGAATGTACATTTCCTGTGCTCAATTCCCGGTTTCGATGCCTGGACATGTCAGTGGAGATTGCTACACTCACCCTCTATGGTGTGTAAGATCATCCTTGTTTGTGCCATCCTACACAACATATGCGTACATACAAATATCCCATGGGACGTAGACCATGAGGGGCAGGAACCAATAGTGGAGGAGGAGGAGGATGACATACCATGGCTGGTAGACAGTGACACCACCACATTTTGCAGAATTGCTTTGTGTAAATTTCCCTTTACTGGATAGAACAAATCTCAGCTATGACAACTGAATTGTGCAAAATGTAAATAAATGTTTGTATTCATTCTTTGTTTTGGAACTTGTATGTTGCAGTCTCTGTAAACATCAAGTCACTCTCATCTACTCAGCTTGAATAAGGCCTCAACATATAACAATCATGGTGTTTGACCCATTGATCTGGATCGGGGTATGGCTCTCATTAATCAATCCACCTATTCAGAATTGCAATGGGATGCAGTGCATTGCATTAAAGGTAGAGGACAAGCATGCCACCTATCCACATCCAAAATGATCATTCCTGTTCTCACACACTTGAGCAATGCAGTGCTGCACAGATAGCAGTCTTGCAGTATTCTGCAGCAGCAAAATGTGTTTCAGATGGCACTCAGTGAGTGTTGGAATACATACCACCAAATATGTCCATAGCTGAGACAATCAACTCTGAGTAGTGAGTCTCATCAATGTTGTAGCATGCACAACGGCATGCACAATGGCAGCATATTTCAGGAGCTAATGTAGTAGCACATACCTTTACAGATCATAAGTGACAGTTGTCATGGACAAAGACCCAGAATGATGAGTACAAGATTAAATGACATTGTCTTTTCACAGAATGCATTCTGCATGTCTTGGAAACCTCGAAACACTACACACATGGCTCAATTCCTGGACAAATTGTCATATTCAAGCCACAGTTGTCAGTAAACACAACTTACATGCCTTGCTCAGTCATATAATGAGAGTCAAAGTCCTGCAACAACAACAATATGAGCAGATGACTTTACATTGTGAGTAATTACTTAGAGAAGTATGACATGGAGATGTTTTGCAAACATCACAACACCTAAAGGATATAGAGATTTCAAGAGTGTGACAAGTCCATGTAAAAAGTATGTCAAAACTGTATGGTTACACACACAAATTCATTGAACATGTTGTGACGGAGGAATTGGGATAAAGACTTACCTTAGCATGGCTAGAGTACTTTACCCCCGCCTTGAGTGTACACGTCCACAGTTGAGTGGTTTGCGCTTATCTTGTATCATCCCAAATGTGGAAATTATATTTGAGTGTGTGACCTTACATAGGCCTGTGTTAGGTAATGCATCCTTGCACAAAGCTGGAAGGTACAAATAATTCACACTAGCCAAGAAACACTTATAAAGCTTCAATATTGTCACATAAGGTGTATGCCTATCCTATTCTAGCATTACACCACTTAGTCTTTCCAAGGGTCAATGTTGTCACCCATGTGTCATGAAACACTGGAGTTTGGCATGATGCTGGCCAGCATAACTAAATACATCACATGCCTGATGCATGCTTCGTGCATGTGATGATGGATACATATGAACTTACATCATCCAGCCAGCTCAGGACTGCACGCATCTAAAAATCTTTCCATATTCATATGTGCATGTCTAAGCTGTAAATCTGAAACACTGGGATAGCATAGTTTGTACGATTTTTATTTATTTTTATTTATAAAGTTTAATAAAGCGTGAACATGACCAAAATGTTGGTGTCAGAGCGCTGTACAACCTAATAAATATTATTAAATATACAAGGAGAAAATAAGTTTTCTTAAGATGTGGAGATGGAAATTGGCCGCTCTGGTTGTGGAGCTGATGTGATCCATCATGGAGAGGTTGTTGTCTAGTGCTATTCCTAAGGATTTTGCTGAATCAAAAATATGTGGGGTACAGTTCAAGGCGGTGAGTAGTGGGAGCTAGTCTTTGATCTTAGAGGTGGTTTTGGGAGGTGAGATTAAAAGGAATTCAGTTTTGAGGGCATTAAGTTTGAGGTGGTTAAGTGTTAACCAGTGTTGAGTTTTGTTCAAGATGTTATTGAGAGTGTTGATGTCGTTAGGAGAGGTAATATTCATGTAAAATTGTGTATCATCAGCATATATATGGTAGGAGATTTTGGAGTGTTTGAGGATTTCAGTCAGGGGTTCCATGTAAATATTAAACAGGGTGGGCGAAAGTGAAGAACCTTGGGGAACGCCGATAGTGACCGGTGTCTGATCGGATAAGTCATGATTGATTAGGACTCATTGAGATCAGTTTAGTAAGAATGAGCAGAATCATTTTAAGACAGTACCAGAGAGACCCATCCTAAGTTCTAAGAGGTTCAGGAGGGTTTCATGTTTGACTGTGTCAAACGCTGATGATAGGTCAAGAAGGATTAAAAGACAGGATTCATTATGACCGAGAAAGCATAAAGCATCATCGACAATGTGGACCATGGTGGTTTCAGTGCTGTGAACTCGTCTGAAACCAGATTGGCAGTGGTTGAGGAGTTGGTGCTGGTCAATGTGATTGCAGATTTGTTGATGAACACATTTTTCCAGGAGCTTGGCTAAGGATGCTCGAAATGGGGCGAAAATTATTGGGATCAGAGAGGTTTGCGTCTGGCTTTTTTAGTATAGGTGTGACTTGCCCACTTTTTAGACATTCCGGAATGGTGCCTTGCGTAAGAGAGGCGTTGATAATTCTGATCCATAGGGGTATCAGGAGGTGGGAAGTTTCCTTGAGGAATGTTGAGGGGAGAGGGTCATTGAAGTGATTGGAAAGTTTAGTGGAGGACAGTAGTTTTGAGATGTCAGTGTCCTCAAATGTCTGAAAGATGGACCACGAGGCATTCTTTTTAGGTTTAAAGAGAAGGTGGCTAGGACAAATATCCTGTGAGGTGGAGGTGCATTGGTACTGGGGGTCAGGCGGTAAACAATTCACAGCAATATGGAGCTCATTGTCAATGGACTTAGTTTTATCAGAAAACAAGGAGGAACTTTCCATTAGTTTGATGTTTTACTAGTTCAAAGAGTTTTTTTGGACGGTTAAAGGCTGTGTCCAGTTGCTGACGGAAAAATTATGATTTGGCACTTCTGATGCACCTATTGTTGTTCCTTCTTTTTTTACACAACAGTTTAAGGTTTGACAGAGACGGGGTCTGTCTCCACACTCTTTCTGCAAGTCTAAGGGCACAGCGTTCCTCGTTAAGGCTACAGTTGAACCAGGTATTGATTTTACTTATCGGGACTTTCTTTAGTTATTTGGGGGCAATGGAGTCCATGATGTTAGACATAGAGCTAAGGTAGTGCTTAGTGAGGTCTTGAGCATCTGCCATATCAGTGAGAGGAGACAGGAGGTTAAGGCTGGTGGCAGATATCATGTCTGGATTGAGATTGAGGGTGTTTCTGATCCAATCTTTAGCTTTCACAGGCTGGCCGCTGTGGATGGTTGCCTTTACAACAATGGAGAAGGTGATGCAGTGATGATCGGTCCAGTCAAAGGGGGAAATAGAATTTAATAGTATGGTGTTTTCCTTGGCTATATTTAATTCTAAGACGGCCCCTTTTATATGAGTAGGACGATTACAGACGTGGGTCAGGTTGAGGTCCTGGAGGAAAGCCTTAAACAATTCACTAATGGATCCTTAGTGTCATTCCAGTGAATGTTGAAGTCACCTAGGAAAATGTGGTTGTTGTATGGGTAAGGTTGATGGACATGATCTCCATGATTTGTTCAATTAAGGTACGATTATCACCTGAGGGATGGCAGAAAGTGTGCAGAGTGCAGGTGGAGTTGTCTTTGGTAGAGATATTGATCATCATATATTCACAGCCAGATGTTGGAGAGGAAAGTGATTGTTTGACAGAGAGGTTTCATCTATAAATACAAGCAATACTGCCTTTACATGAAATGGAAGCACGTGTTAAAGCACTGTTTAGGGGCATGGCTTAAGCAAAATGGAGTAGATGCCTTCCTTGAAGCTCCCGTCAACTCCACTTATCCGGAAAGCATCCTGTGTGAGTAAGTTAGCAAAAATACTCACAATCGCAGCGTGAAGACTGTTCCTCCTGCCTGGATGCCGCTTTTGATCCCTGCACGGCTGATGTGAGGTGGTTTCCCGACCCGTAACAGACGGCTGCAAGGATGATCAGTGGCCATCTTGCCTTCTCTGCTAGGAGCTGGCCAGAGGGATGTAGACTGAGGGGAGGAGAGACTGGGGCACGTGGCGGACAATGGTCACCCGGCAGAGGTGAACGGCCTCAACTGCCCGTGGTTGCGGCGCCCATATTGGACACCCAATCCCCTTGAAAGTCAGGTGAGGGGTTACAGCTGTGGCACATCCGGGGTACCGGGTCCATTGTGTGGCCTGATCATGGCCTTTAGCAGCATAAATGGGAAAAGCCTGAAGGCGGGCACACAAGACGGCGTGGGTCGCATGAGATCCCACACGGGTCCTAGAGGATTCTGAGGTGGCCCCGCAGTCGGAGCGGCCGCGCTGGAGGGACGGTGAAGATAAAGGATGGTGCACATGTGTGTGAGTGCACCTGGGGAACTGACGCTCCGGCTCGGAGAGCAGGTGTGTTGAAGTGGGCGTTCCCCTCCGTGTCCCCATCTCAGGAGGTGCACCGAATGAAAAGCAAGGCGCAGTGGTGGGGAAGCTCTCATAGGAAACTGCAATTGTGCTTGAAGACAGCCCTTGATGTGGAGTGCCTGATTAGAAGGCCGACGGAAAAACTGTCAGACATTACTTTGCCGGAGAGGCTTCAAGGTGGGCCCCGTTTAGGGATTCCAGTGAATAAGGACAGCACGGTCGAGGCCTGACTGGTTTGAATGCAGTGGATGACCAGCAGTCCTGGGGCAAACACAATGAGAGGTGACAATATACCATGTGGGGTGCCCATTTAGTAGTTCCCTGCAGATACACTTGCGCTTGTGCCCGGAGCCCTATTGGAGATTCATAGTGGAGAGCACAGGTGAAGCACTCTAGAGTAGCACCCACGTGCACTGCGCTGTGGCATAAACAAAGAACGCTGCGCTTCCCCCGGAACCACGCAGGGCTGGTTGGGCGAGTGGTCCACCTGAAATCTGGAGCTGCAGCCCGATACGTGCTCACACAGCGGGGCAAGGAGGTGCTACTAGATGCAGAACAGACTGGGAGGCACTGCCTGGTATAAGGCCATTCAGCTAAGATGGTGAAAGAGAAAGGAGGCAAGGGGGCCCAGGCCAACAACATTTCCAATGATGCACCTCCTCTCCCCATCAACCAAGGAGCACACATGGCGGCTCTGCCATCACATGAAGATGGAGCACCACAGGATGATGAGTGGTCCCGTTCTATTGCAGACGTGCTGACGGTGATCCATTCTACGAGGGACGAGATGATATACAAAATAGACTCTGTCGGCATTAACCTCAATCTGCTCCGGTGTGATATGTGGAAACTCTTAGAAAGAGTGACCACCACTGAACAAGCGGTGGATACCTTACAGACGGAGGTTCATGCCCTTCGAGAGATGGTTACTGACCTCCAGAAGCGTGTGGTTTGCCTTGATGACCAAACAAAGGACGCTAAAGGGAGGTTACACAGGAAGAAGGCGGAGAGACCGTCCACTGTGCTGTTTCTGGAGGACTGGTTTGTTGCCGCATTGGCCCCCAAGAGGCTCTCAAAGTTCTTTACTGTGGAACAGGCGCATAGAGCACTTGTTACCCTGTGCCGACCTGGTGCACAGCCCAGAACCAATATTGCCCGGTTTCCCAATTTCCCTGACCGGGACACCATCTTGCACACCTACCCGAAGCTGGGGCCCGCTGCTCTACAAGGGCCACCAGGTATCAATCTATCCAGACTACACACAGTGAATACAGGATCAATAAAGAACATTCCTGGCAGTGAAACGGCATCTGAGAGACTTGAATCTAAAAAATAGCCTCCTCTTTCCGTCCAAGTTGAGAGTTGAATACAAGGGGAAAGTGCTGTTCTTCTCTGCGGCAGAGGCGAGTGACCAGCTGGACTTGCAGGGGTCTCCAGGAGCCTGTCAGGTGTCCTCAACAGAATCACCTAGAGTGACAGGGCCGAGCAGGCCACCTCAGATCCATCGAAACCAAAACTTATCACAAGCTGGCGACAAGCCTCGAAGTCCTAGCTGCATTAGAGTATGTCTGGATGGGACATTACAGGCCTCAGATGTTGTCCCGATCTCAAGGGCTTTATCGCCTACCCGGCACGCGAACAGTAACCGGAGTGAGGACACTGATAACTAGCAAAAGCATGCAGCTGAGAAACACTTGACATGTCAACATAATTGATGGGCCTACCAGTCCAAGGATATATGGCAAGACCTCATTGCTAAATGGCAGCTACAAAGTCTCGGGCGTTGTATATGGGTGGAGATTGCCACATACAAGTTGATGATGGTTGATGGGGGTCTACCCCCAGAGGCGGGTATCTGGTCGGGGAGTTGGAGGCTTGCCCTCGCACCCCACCGACTAGCCAGCCACTAATGTTGGGGTGGGTGGGGGATATTTACTTTAAATGGTTGTTTTTTGTCTTTTGTTGATACTTACAGATGGGGGATCTTTTTGGTGGGATCTGGGGTGACATCTACATGCCTTCACCGTGTTTTAGTTGTATCGGGAGGGGGATGTGATATTGCTCAAGGGGAGGGAGGGTATTGACCATGTTGGGGACAGTGTTACAGTGCTTCCCCCCCTCTGTGTCTGAGAAAAGAGCTAATAGTGATGGTACACGTTCAGAGTCATGTGAAACGTCTGAGGCAATACTGCTGCATGGCGGCAAAATAGGGGAAATAGGTGCTCCATGGCAGTCACCATGACCAAGTTGATTACATGGAATGTCCGAGGTATAGCCGCCTACGAAAACGTAGATGAGTATTTGCGTACCTGAAACAATACAAAATTGCAATAGCATGCCAACAAGAGACGCATATCTGGGGGGTCACCCTACCCTGTCAACTGAAACATTGGAGGGGCAATTGTATGCCATCTCCTATTATGGGTCTGCTGGAGGGGCTCTCATATGGGTGGCTTCAGGAGTTCCCTTTCAACACTTACATAATGTGGCTGACTTGGGGGAAAGATATGTTATCCAGCATGGGAGACTTGATGGAATGGAAGTGTGTATTATTAACGTATACTCCCCAATGACAATTGTTCTTCCTTCTTCCCCACCCTCATGAAAGTGGCATCATCATATTTGGGGGCACTGATACTACTGGCTGGAGATGTTAATTGTGTCTTAGACGGTACACTGGACTGTGAGCACCAACAGCCCCACACCAAGCATTGCTTGACTGCCACATTGCGGGGTATACTTGAGGATATGCACCTGAAAGACGACGAATGGCTCGACCGCCATCCAAACATTAGACAGTTCTCCTGTCACACCCCTGCTACTGGGACCTCTAGTAGACTTGATTACTGGTTCTTCTCTTCGGATCTCACATGTAGAGTGGGCAGGATAACATACTTACCAAGGTATCTCTCACATCATTTCCCTGTCCTTTTGGAGCTTGGAGGGTGCAGGGCTCGATCCGCGATACCCCTATGGCGACTTAAAATTGAGGCCTTGATAGATCCTTCATTTGTGTCCACGCTCTCTGAAGAGCTGAGTCGTTACTTTGCGGATAATTGGGGTTTGGCATCAAGTCGCGCAGTTGAATGTGGAGCCATGAAAGTGGTTCTTAGGGGGTTATGTATTAAAACGTCCTATGGGATCAGGCAACAGTTAGAGAGGGATGTAGCCGCTCGAGAGGAAGTTCTGGTTAGATTGAAAGCTGACATCTCCTTGGCTCCCCAGAGACTGGCGGAGTGGTGTGAGGCCAAGGATGCCCTGTAGACAGACCCCTGTAGACTGGAAAAGCACGTCAATACAACATATCGTTAAAGACTGTATAGAAAGTGCGATAGAACTGGAGTCTTACTGGCATGAAATGTCAAATAGGAAACCCCCGCTGCCCCAATAATGCAGATCCGCAATAACAGTGGGAGCGTGGTATATACATAATGGGCAATCTCAAAAATACTGGCTGATCATTTACATGTGCACTGGCCTTCCTTCTGTCAGGACACAATTCTTGCTTATCTGGACATTGTCGGAATTCACCTCCTGGACCCCAAGGAGACTGAGGCGCTGTGTGCCTTCATCATGCAAGAGGATTTAATGCTGGCCATAAACCGACTTAAACTAGCCAAATGGTGGAGTTCTATCAACAATGTTCTCCTCTGCTAGCGGATAAGTTACAAGAAGTTTATAATGATGCACTAGGACTGGGAACTTTACTGCCCTCCATGCAAAAAGTGTGAGTCGTCGTTGTATTCAAAAGTGACAGGGACCCTCTCGTACACAGTTCTCATAGGCCCATCTCGCTGCTCAATATTAAGGTAAAAATACTCAAGGGATTATGGCGGAGCATCTCTTCTCAAAGATGCCCCACTGTATCCATTCAGATCAAGCAGGATTCATACCAAGATGGAGTACAGCCCATAACCTACGACGCTTGGCACATGTATGGCATGCTCCAAGCTTATTAGAGAATGATTATGCTATAGCAATGCTGGATATCGAACAAGTGTTTGATTCAGTTGACTGGTCCTATATTTGGCAGGTTCTCACATGGGTGGGGGTGGGAGAGCGGTTTCTCCAATGGGTGCAGCTGCTTTATTCCTTTCCTACGACCAGAATCAGAATTGAAAGAATGGTGTCTAGACCAATTACTCTCTGTCGAGGCACCTGACAGGGGTGCCCGCTCTCCCCCCTACTGTTTGCGGATGCTATGAAACCTTTGGTGGCACACCTGCGTGCTGAGGTCCTTGGGACATACAGTTGGGGGTAACCAACCAGGTAGTTTCCTTACACGCTGATGATATACTGGTCTACTTATCACAGTTGCTGCGCTCTCGGCCTTTGCTCCTAACGGAGTTGAAGTCCTGGTGACATTTCAGGCCTACGTGTTAACCCCAGGAAGTCTATGCTGATTCTCATGGGCAGGCTTGCCGTGGTAATAGTAGCAGAGCTGTCGTGAGTCGAGCTACCATGGGTGGGAGAGGGTACGCGATATCTAGGGATTCGGTTGGCGCATACGGCCTCTACATACTTAGATCTGAATATTGGCCGGATGATTGAAGGGCTATGAGGTTCCATACATTTTCGGCAATGCTCGCCGTTTTGGCTCATGGGACCCATTGCAATCTGTAAAATGATTATGCTGCCTTGCTGTCTCTATGCAGTCCTGCTCTTGCTCTATATGATCCCACGACATTACTTTCACACATTGGAAAGTCTCATGGCTGACCTCTTATGGGGAAAGAGACGCAGAAGGGTATGCCTGGCAACACTACAACAAACATGGGCTGGGGGAGGACTGGAGGTTCTCCGGTTGGAATATTATTATATGGCCTCCCAGTTGCAGTATGCAGTGCACTGGATGGATAATGAAGATAACTGGGAGAGACATCTTTTGGCAGGAACGTGAGGAGACAGTTCATTGACAGAGCTCCTGATGCTAAGATGTGGGGCCCCGCGGGAGAGCCCATACATTGTGCGGCATGATGCTGCTATGTGGGAGAATGTGGTGCGCCGGGTGGTGCCTCATGCCCCATACGCTCTGGATATGCCCTTGTGGGAGCTACGCCCTTTTGCCAGTATTGCTGACTCCATGTCGGTGCATAGGTGGAGGGAGGGTGGTTGGCAGACGTTGGAGGACCTATACATTGACGGGAAATTTATTACCCACGAGGAAGCTAGGGACACCTTCAGTTGAAGGCCGGGACAATTCCTGCAATATGGAAAAATATCGATTATAGCTCAAGAAATTTGGCCAGGGTTCCCTGACGAACCCCCTCCACTAACCCATTGAAGATCATGCTGTACATGGCCCAGGGACAGCAACTGGTTTCCCATCTTTGTAGAGCACAGAGAGATGACCTACCGAGCAAAATGGGATATGCTAGTTGATGAACCCTTGATGGAGGGTGACTGGAGGAAAGTCCATGAGGGGGTACAGAGGGTCATTGCTAATATGCGGTTTAAGCTCCTCCAGTATAATTTAGTTCATCAAGTAAGCCTCACCACACGTACATTGCACATAATTTTCCCATCGTGTGCAGACGAATACCCAAGATGTAACGACCATGAAGCGGACTTTCTTCACATGATTTGGTGCTCTCTTCTTCTGCTTCCTTTCTGGCAAGAAGTTTTCATGCATCTTCAAAGTGCTACTGACTGGACCATCCCCAGGGACATTTAGCATGTCTTACTTGGATTGTTTAGAGTATGCAGTTCCTTAGGGCATGGAGGTATATAGAGTTAGAAGTATACTAGGTTCTGTGTGCAGGGTCAAGAACTATATCCTGCGATTTGGAAGTAGAGCCCTCACACACCCAGCCAGCTGGGTGTCATGCTTCATCATATGGGCCTGCTCGGCGTCGGGCCGGCGCTGCAATGCCCGACGGGCACACAATATGGGGCTCTTTGTCGAAGATCTTTTGTTCCTGCCGTTTGGTGCAGTTGGGTTGAGGGGCCTAGTAGTGTAGATGTCGTGTGAGTGAGTTAAAAGGTCAGTTAGTCCTTGAACTGACTTTCTTCTGGAATGTAAACTGCCTGATTAAAAATATATGGAGCGGCGGATATCTAGGAGCTATGTGTCTAGATGTCTCCGCCCTACTCTCAATAGGTCGACATGTTTCTTGCCTTTAAAGAAATTAAAGAAAAAAGTTGAGGCAATGTTTACAATGCAATGTCCTAAATCATTTATTGTTGGTGGGCATGGAACATTCACCCGAGGGGAGGAACATTTCCACAATGACCTTAATGCTACCAGTAAGTGTTATAAGTATATGTCTGTAGCAAATTGTAAGTCTGTGTGGGATTTAAGTGAAATGTAACATTGTTGAATATTGTGGGAGGTAATGATCACCTCCTATCAATTCGTTGTCAGTGTGTGAAACACAACAGAACCTGCCAACAGGTTCATTTGGACCGAACAATGAAAAATTCCATTGTGAATGTAGGGAGCATGTAAGCAGGCCCAAATGATGCAAGCATCTTAAAATTTGTAGTAAAGTTTGCACCTCTATAATCATATAGCTTTGGGAACAGTAATCATCACCTGGTGCAGAATCTACATGTGATCAACAGAAAAACATTAGCTCATACAAAAAATGGCACTTAGCTATACAAGCATGTTCCAACATATGCAGTAGCACAGGCAAATGAGCGCTACTAAGAATGTCTGGTAAGGGTTGTCTTGCCTATTTCAAAATTGTGTATAACACTGGTGCAGATGATATGCAATATTTTAACACAGACACAGTTAGCAAGCATGTACCTTTAGTTATGATGCGATCAATGTCACACAGTTTGTGATTATGCCACATATGTTCCATCAAAATGCAGCATACTTTGCTCAGGCATGCTGCATACATTTGAGCTACTCAGCTAAAAAGATTCTGTTTGACTGACTATAAGGGTGGCCAAACATACCTGCAGTGTTACACCTGATTTGTTTGTAGCTTGTCCCTGTAGCAGTATGCCAGCCAAAATGCAGATTTGTGAAAAGAAATATGTCAGTGTCAGCAGGGTAGCCATCACAATCTAAAATATTTCATGTGATATTCGCCGCATTTGTTTTTGAGATTGACATAATTCTACATAATATATTTAATTGATCCATGACAGACAACAAATGACATGGACACATGTGTGTCTGTTAATGTGTTTTTACATCGTAATGATAGATAGATATTCAATTTCTTGGCCTACCAGAAGGTATGGCTGTTGTAACAGGGCATGGGTAGAGTTCACAGAGTTACACTTTGTGGAACTTTACAAAGTGACCCAAAAACTCTACTGCGCTACGGAGTTCCGTAAGCAACAAAGTGCGTAAGGTTGCACCATTTGCGCAGATGTTTTTTGCACCGATGATAGTCCTACACTGGAAAATCAGCGCGAATGGCAAATGGCAGTGCAAAAGAGTGCTGCTTCTTTCTGACACTTGAGTAGATATTCTACTCAAGTGTAGGCACGGGCAGAGAACTCCGTTCTTCCAAGGAGTGTGCAGAGATTTCCCTACTAGGCACTCCACTGAGAACGCAGAGTAGGGAAAAAACTCTGACTCCGCAGCGGAGAGGAGTAAGCCAGCCCCCGCTAATTTGGCCCCCCACCTCCACCCCCCTAATAAAATAATAGGGGCAAGTTAATTTAATAGAAATAAAGTCACTTACCTGTATTGCGGCGTCCTCAGGCTGCCCTCCTCCTCGTTGCCGTACATCTTACACGAAAAGTGCATGTGTGCATGCATTTCTCACAAAGAAATGCTCATGCGCGCATGTGCAGTTCATGCACAATGTATGTGACGAAGAGGAGGGCACCCCAGGGATGCTGCAGTACAGGAAAGTGACTTCCAGTGACAAGGAGGTCCAAATTGCCATTAGGGGATGTAGGCTTTTTTAACAGTCCACAAATAGATTAGATAAATTGGTGAGCATACAAAAAGGGGACAGTACCAGGTGACAAAGGAGGTGGCATGATGATAAACACAGGCCCACTAATAAACTGGCCAAGAGGCACAGACATTTGTTAATGGGCACTTCGCCGCCAGAAATTGGTGAAGTCCACATATCCTCTGTTTTTTTTATTTTTTATTTGTCATCAAGAGGGTAATGAACAGAAAGCAAAAAGCACAATATTGGATATGTACAGGAATCAAGAACTCTGATTACACTCTTAAAAAGAAAGAAAAAAAAGGAAAATTAATAAATAAATTCATGAGTCGGAGAGCATAATTAAACCAGACTGGACACCGTATGTAGCTGATTAAACAACCTAAAACAAAGATCCCCACAGTGCATTACATTTGACTACAGAGCGAATGCCTCTTGTCTTAGCCAGCGCTTGTTCCATGTCATACGTCTGTCTTACTAACAGCCACCAACCCATAACAGAAGGGGGTTTTGGTGATATCCACTCCGGGCAATTGTTAATCTTGCCAAGACCAATAGAATAGCCAGTAAGCCATTACATTTAGAACTCAGAATCCTACATCCCAGCATAATTTCCATAGTCGAGAAAGGTAGTTCTATCCGCAACTTCTGAGACAGAACATTACCGGCCTTCTGCCAGAATATTGCCAGTTCTGGGCACGTTATGAACATATGTTTAATGTCGGCCGCATATAGATCATATCTTGGGCATTTTGTCTGATCGCTCACGATATTGTTAGATGACCACTTAGCTATTCTTTCTGGAGTGTAGTATAGAAGACATATCGTGCGATATTTCTGCAGTCGCAGATTAGTAGAGTGCACAACCTTGTCTATTGTACTAAAAGCTTGCGAAATTGTACTAGCCGCAACCGGCGTTACCAACACCTTGCTCCAGCAATCAGCTAGTCTCTCACAATCATCTGATCTATAGCTACTTAACCATTTGCACACCCTGCTAAACAGAGATTTTATCTCTACAGCATGCAGAAAGTCCCAGATATCAGAGCCAGATATATTCGTCAAATTTAAATGTCGTAAAAATTCGTCCCAGATCTGATAATACTTAAACAGCATATGGTCTGGTAATTTATACTTAATCTGCAGTCTCTTAAAAGAAACAAAGCCACTGTAGTCATACAGATCCCCTAGACATGCAATTCCACAACTAGCCCAACTTTGGCCACGGCATTGTGAAATGTCTCCAGCAAACCATGCCATAGAGGGAACTGTCATGATATAGAGATATATTGCCCCTAAGCAAAATAGCGTGCCATATAAATATAATATCCCGTATAGTCTTGAATTTGACCCTTTTGAAATAGTTTGGATCATTAATTCTATAAAGAAACATGTTGCTCTCTCTCCCCAACATAATCTCGTGACAAAAAATGGTGCTAGCAGGATTGATGAGACTACGAAGATGGCTGAAAAAAGCTGACCAAAAATATATTTTAAAATAAGGGAACTCAAGACCACCTTGCCTAAAAGGAGATTTTAGCAGATCTGTCGCTCGTCTCGCTTTCTTGTATCCCCATATAAAACTGCTTAACGTTCCTTCTAATCGTTTAAAAAATGATTTAGGAACCCGTAGTGGAATAGAATGAAAAAGAATTTAGGCAGGATCTTCATCTTTATGACATTAATTCGCCCAATAATACCTAGGGGCAGCTTATGCCAATTTTTTAGAGACTTAAGTCTCTCTTTTAGCAGTGCTTCATCATTTAAAGAAAATATCCTATCCATCTGTGCCAACATCTTAACCCCCAGATAAGTGACTGTACAGGGGCTAGCGGTTTATAGTTAAGCAAAACTTGGGTCTTATTAACATTTAATTTATTGTCTGAGATTGAACCAAATGCACCAGCTGCTTCTGTTAACAGTTTTATTGCTTCTCTTGGTTCTGTAGAGAAGACCGCTATATCATCTGCATATGCAATGACCTTGAGAGAGCTTGCTCCTGATGTAAAAGCACATATTTGGGGATTATTTTGCAGAGCCGAGATAAATGGCTCTATATACAGGGCGAATAGCAAAGGTGATAGGGGACATCCCTGACGAGTACCACAGAGAACCAGAAAAATAGGCAACTGCAGATCCGAATATGTTAATTTGGTGCAGGGCTTGTCATATAAGGCTTGTATCCATTTCTTTAATTGGCCCTTAATCCCGAAGGCTAAGAGTGTGGCCCAAAGGAAGTCCCACCCCACTCGGTCGAATGCTTTTTCAGCATCTAGCAAAATCATCCCGAGTGAGGTTGACCTTATATTCGCCACATCAAAGGCTGTCACTGCCATATTAACGTGAGCGGTAGTGTCTCTCCCTTGAATTAACCCATGTTGATGAGGAGAGACCAGACTAGGCATTACTGGGGCAAGACGATTTGCAAGGATCTTTGCAAAGATTTTTGCGTCAGCATTGATGAGTCAAATTGGCCGATACGACCCACATTCATACACTGGTTTATTTTTTTTCAAAAAGAAAACAATTTGTGTCACATTCCATGATTCAGGGACTTTACCGTTTTCCCTGATAAGTCCTTTTACCTGACTAAATGGTAACAACAAGACATCTTTAAAGAGGGTACGGAATCTTCCCCCGCTGCCTTGCTTGATGGTAAAGCACTAATCTCCAGTTCTATCTCCTCACTTGAGATGCCCTCGTTCAAAGAATCAAGAAAAATTCTGGATATAATTATGAATATCTTCCTACCTTGGTTGGATCGTTGGAGTATATAGCGCTTGATAATATAGAGCAAATTGTTCCAGTATCTGTTGTGGATGCTCATACAATATATCAGTGGGCCCCTTAATAGCTTTTATATGAGCCTTAGCCCTATCATCTGCTACCGTAAAAGCAAGAATATTGCCAATTTTCTCCCCGTATTCATATTGTGACAGACGATATTTACTGAATCTTGCCACACTTTTCTTCCTAAATGTCTTCTTCAAGGCCGATATAAGATCAATTAAAACAAGCCCCAACTGCTCCATATCATCGGTGCTCCTCACATCTGCCTCTATGTGTTGGTCTTCTACCACACTTAACGCTAGAGATGTATCTTTAATTGCATTTCTTCAGTCTTTGTTTTGCCGCCAAATATATTGTTGGGTATAGCCTCTGATGACTGCCTTATATGTATCCCAGACCACTATGGGAGAAGCTGACCCTATGTTTTCCTTAAAAAATATTTTAAATTGATCCCTAATCCTGACCACATACTCCTCATCTGATAATAAATACCTAGGGAATGAGATGGATCCAGGAATCTTGATCCCATCAAAGATCTTAAATGTAAGGAGGATAGGATTGTGGTCCGAGGTGACTTTTAGACAGATTTCCATAGCAGCTGACCATATGATTTGATCTGATGCCCAAGCCATGTCTATTCGGGAATATAGTTTGTGTGGAGCAGAATAATACGTATAACCCTGTGTATTTAAGTATAGCGTTCTCCACACATCCCTAATCGCCTGTAACCGACCCAATTCCCTGATTGCAGCCTGTGTCTTTCGCATCCTTTGAAATGTGCCTCGTCTTGTTGTGTCAATCCCATAATCCATAATACAGTTAAAATCACCCATCACCACCCGTTCCCCTTCCCAGTTCAGCATTTCAATATTTATTACGCCAATATTAGTTGGATCGTCTATATTGGGACCATACAGTGAGAAAAATACGTATTTCTTCCCCATTATCGTCATCTGTGCTATGGCCCATCTCCCACTTTTATCAGACATTGTCTTACAGACTACCCCCATAAACTGTTTATGCTTCAGTATAGCGACCCCCCCCGTATAGAGGCACTTTGTGCTGAACACACTATCACTTCAAAACCTAATTGTTTTAACAATCCATGATCCTTATAAGACAGATGCGTCTCCATTAACATAATTATCTGAGGATTATAAATTTTTAGCTCTCTTGCAACTCGTTGACTCTTAATCCTGCTATTCAAACCAACCACATTCCATGCTAAACATTTAAACCAATCCATCTTGATATTAATACTCTGCAACCTTGAATTTCTAACTTAATCAGCTTAATACAGCTTTCCTCTACCCTCTGGGCCGGTCACCCCACGCACCGCGCACACTCTCTGCGAGTGAGCCCAGGCTGCCCCCGATCCCGCCGAGTGCCGCCGCTGCCCGCAGCTGTGCTCCTGTTGTAATTTATATCGCTTTGTCTCTGCGCTGTTCCCCGTTGTAATTTCTATCATTTTGTCACTGCGTTGTTCCCTGTTCTAAGTATCATTGTATTGTATTTTTCTCTGCTGTCCGCTTGTTGTGCCCCTGCCGTCTGATTTTCGTTTTTGTTCCCCCTCTGGTGTGCCCAGCCCCGGTCGCGTTTCCTGCCCACTCCCCGCTGCTGCCCCCCTGCGGCCCCGCCCCCTTCCCTCTCACTCCCTTCCCATCTTCCCATTCGCCGCCCAGCTCCCGCCTCCCAGCTGCTCCTCCCTCGCTCCGCCCCTCCACTCTCCTCATATGGCAGAGTGGCAAACGCGCAGCGTTGACGCGCAGCGGGCGCGCCCTAAGCGCGCCGAAGGCGCGCCAAAGGTAAGCCCGTCTGCGCCCGTCCATGCCTGTACCACGCCCAGCGCCCGTACCCCTGGCCCCCGAAGACACCAGCCCACCCGCCGGACTTACAACGCCACCGAACTCAACGCACTCAACGCCGGCCGGATCCCTGGATGCTACCGAGCCACCCCGAGACGCACCCACGGACCCTTCAGCTGCCACTCCTGCAAGTTCACCTGCATCCGGACCTGCACTACACCAGCACCCACCAAACCGAGCACCAGCAGCAACCACCTAAAGTGCATCCTGCTCAACACCCGCTCCGTCCACAGACATGCCGTAGAGCTCTGGAACCTGCTCGACACAACATCACCGGACATCGCCTTCCTCACGGAAACATGGATGAACGCCTCCTCAGCACCCGACATCGCCATCGCCATCCCGGACGGATACAAGATCACCCGGAGGGACCGCGGCAATCAGACCGGAGGAGGCATCGCCATCATCCACAGGAACACCATCCGCATCACGACCAACACCGACGACACCCTCACAACCGCCGAACACCTGTACTTCCAGATCCACACAGACCCCAAGACCACCCTCAGAGGCACCCTCATCTACAGACCCCCGGGACCACGCACACAATTCAGCAAAGACATCGCCGACTTCATCAGCCCGCACGCCCTCCCCTCCGCTGACTACATCCTCCTCGGGGACCTCAACTTTCACCTGGAGAACAACAACGACCGTAACACCACCACCCTGCTGGACAACCTCGCCAACCTCGGTCTCAAGCAGCTGGTAACCTCCCCCACCCACTACGCCGGACACACACTCGACCCCATTGTAGCGGGCCGGAAGGATGCACACGGAGTCGCGGGGAACTTAGTATGGTCTTTATTGTTTTTACAGTGTCTTTGGCAGTCCTGCTACTCCGGTAGTAGGGGAGGGATCCCTCAGGAAGGCGGGATTCCGGACTGGTACGGCTTCGTCTCTCCCTGGTGCTCCGGGGTCTCTCCAGGATGTTCAGGGTACGTTGCTCCCCAGGGGACCGGTGGGAGGCGGGTGACCAGGAGGGAACAAAGAAGACACGAAGGGGTCAGGTATAGGGACACATACGGAAGGCTTTGGGGAAAGGGAGTGAGGATCACACTGTGCTTTGCTACAATACCCAGACAGTGATACGGTGCGAGGTGCTCAGGGAAGGGACAAACACTACTGTCTGCTGATAGTTACTAATCGGGGAGTTAGGTCGGGTGATTCAGGGAGGTTTGGCAAGCTTCGCTCCCACCCACGCTCTGACTCGGCCCCGTACCTGTTGAAGCCACACTTCCCTTGAAGTGTGGCACGGGGATTCACGGGAACGTTGGCCTCCTGGCTTAGTCTTCGGGTCTTCCTCCCCGCTCTCGTCTCCTCCTCCGCTTCTTTGGTCCGCTCGCTCTCTCTCTCTCCACGGCTTCTCGCTTCGCTCTTCTCCAACCTCCTCCATGCCTCCAGGTGAAAAACACACCAACGTATGGTCCTTCTGGGTTCTTACAGGTTCCGGGTCTCTGACGTCAGACGAGGGGCCGGGCCTTGGCTCGTCGTACTCCGCCCAATTAAAGAAACAGTCTGCATTGCTGGTTTCCGCCTCTTCGCTCCAACAATAGTTGGTTGACTGGTCCCCGTGTGGCTGTGGGGAGAGATAAGAAAGTGGTGACCTGCCAGTGTCCGCATCGCGGAGACTCGGCACCTCGTCACACCCATCTTCTCATCCAGCAAGCACATCGCCTTCAGCCACGCCACCGGACTCCACTGGACGGACCACAGCTGCGTCCACTTCAGCTTCAGAAAGAACACGATCCACCACCACCAGCAACAGGTCACACGCAGAAGCTGGAACAAGATCACAGCCGACCAGCTCGCCGCATCCCTGAGCCAAGACCCCCCCGCCAGCTCAGCGAACCCCAGCCAGGCCGCCAACAACCTCACGAAGTGGATCAGCAACTGCGCAGACGACCTCGCCCCACTGAGGACCCCGCCCAGCAGACCCGGCAGTGAGAAAGCACCTTGGTTCACCGACGAACTCAAGAGCTCCAAGAAGAACTGCCGAGCCCTCGAGCGAGCCTGGCGCAGGGACCCAACACCTGACAACATGACCACCCTCAAGCTCGCAACTCGAAAACACCACCAACTGATCCACACCACCAAGAAAACCGCATTCAAGGAACGACTGGACAACAACGCACACAACAGCAAGGAACTCTTCAACATCGTCAAAGAGCTCTCCAACCCCAACGCCGGAAACAACGACATCACCCCATCACAAGACCTCTGCAACTCCCTCACCTCCTACTTCCACAACAAGATCGCAGACATACACAACAGCTTCATCACACAGCCAACGCACCCCACGACTGCACCTGCACCCCCCACCACCACCCTCCACGCCTGAACTCAGATCAACACCGAAGAAACCCGACACACGATGAACTCCATCCACTCCGGATCCCCAACCGACCCCTGCCCTCACCACGTCTTCAACAAGGCCGACGCTGTCATCGCACCCCACCTGCGGGACATCATCAACACCGCTACCTTCCCAGAGAGCTGGAAGCACGCCGAACTCAGCGCTCTACTGAAGAAACCATCAGCGGACCCCACCGAACTCAAAAACTACTGCCCCATCTCGCTCCTCCCGTTTCCGGCCAAAGTCATCGAGAGGACCGTCAACAAGCAGCTGGCCGCCTTCCTCGAGACGAACGGATCCCTCGACCTCTCGCAGTCTGGCTTCCGGGCCAACCACAGCACCGAGACCACCGTCATCGCAGCCACCGATGACATCCGAGCCCTGCTCCACAACGGGGAAACTGCGGCCCTCATCCTCCTGGACCTCTCCGCGGCATTCGACACTGTCTGCCACCGCACCCTAGTGCAGCGCCTCAGCAACGTCGGAATCCAAGAGAAGGCACTAGAATGGATCATCTCCTTCCTCGCCGGAAGGACACAGAGAGTCCGCCTCCCCCCGTTCAGATCCAAGGCCACCGAAGTCATCTGCGGCGTACCACAAGGATCATCACTCAGCCCCACCCTCTTCAACGTCTACATGAGCCCCCTCGCGGCCATCGCACGCCAACACAACCTCAACATCATCTCTTACGCCGATGAAACCCAGCTGATCCTCTCCCTCACCAACGACCCCGCCACCGCCAGAGCCAACCTACACGAAGGGATGACTGACGTAGCCGAGTTGATGATGAACAGCCGCCTGAAACTGAACTCAGACAAGACGGAAGTCCTCATCCAGGGCTCTTCACCCTCCGCCTGGGACGACTTCTGGTGGCCCACCGCCCTGGGCAGCGCACCCAAACCTACAGACCACGCACGCAACCTGGGCTTCATCCTGGACTCCTCCCTCTCCATGACCAGACAAGTCAACGCCGTCTCCTCATCGTGCTTCAACATCCTGTGCATGCTACGTAAGATCTTCCGGTGGATCCCCACCGAGACCAGGAAGACGGTCACCCAGGCCCTCGTCACCAGCTGACTGGACTACGGCAACTCCCTCTACGCCGGAACCACTGCCAAACTCCAGAAGAGACTCCAGCGGATCCAGAACGCCTCAGCAAGACTCATCCTCGACATCCCCCAACACAGCCACATTTCCGGACACCTGAGAGACCTGCACTGGCTCCCGGTCAACAAGAGAATCACCTTCCGTCTCCTCACCCACGCACACAAAGCCCTACACAACCAAGGCCCAAGATACCTCAACAGCTGCCTCAACTTCTACACTCCCACACGCCAGCTTCGATCGACCAGCCACGCCCTCGCCGCCGTCCCCCGCATCCGAAGAGCCACCACAGGAGGAAGGTCCTTCTCCTACCTGGCCGCCAAGACCTGGAACTCCCTCCCGACCCACCTCCGCCTGACCCGAGACCACCTCGCCTTCAGGAACCAGCTCAAGACCTGGCTGTTCGAGCAGTAGCGGACCCCCCCCCCAAGCGCCTTGAAACCCTCCGGGTGAGTAGTGCGCTATATAAATGCATTGATTGATTGATTGATTATCACTTTTATTCCTTGATGCCCTCACGTTGACCTTTTTCTTTTTTTGCTCCCTTGCGTAACCACCCGCGCCCCTTGCCTCCCCGCAGGCTTATCCACCTCCCTGCATCTAGAAGGAGGAATCATCATCTTCCCAAAGCTTTCTCTGGATTGGCAGCTAAATGAGATCCTGACTCCACGACAGCTCCCGAGGCTTATCCGCCCCTCATCAATTACGAGATTAGAGAGCGGAAAGAAACAGTAAAGAGAAAAACATTTTGACATAACTACAAAATGAAACTGATATACATTTAGTATAAGACCCGGGAAAAAGAAGAGCCAGCCGACCAGCTTTCACCTTATGCTTTTTCCCCTCAGCATAGGAGCGAGGCCAGATCCTCAGCCTTTATGCAACCTCCCATTTCTGCCATCTATGGAGTGCTTCCTTCGCTTCTGATTCAGACAGGAAAAAATATGATTGCCCCCCTGTACTGCCTTCAGGTGTGCCGGTTGTTGCAGATATGCTTGCACCCCAGTAGCTTTTAGTTGATCAATCAATTGTCTGAGCTGCCATCGCCTATCCATTGTTGCTTTGCAGAAGTCAGAGTGAAAGAAAACAGAAAAAGATTCAACAGCCACAGGTGATCTAGGACTAGCCTTCAGAGAAACAGCTTGTCGCAACAGAAGGTTTCCAAAATAAATCAGGAAAGGTCGAGGGTAGCGAGCATCTTGTCTACATTGCACCAATGGCAGTCTGTGGGCCCTTTGTATCTGGCAGTCCCAATCCCAGTCCCCATGATCCGGGAAAGCCTTCTGTAATATCTGTACTATAAAGGCTCTGGGGTCTGACCCTTCTTGACCTTCTGGAATACCAAACATTTTTAGGTTATGTCTCCTCTGACGATTCTCTAAATCTTCGATTTTGAGTTGCATTGCCACTAGCTAGTCATCATGCTGCTTAACTGTGCTGGTTACTTTAGAAATCGCTTCTTCCATGCTGACTTCTCTTTGTTGTAATTCCGTTATCGCTTTTCTCAGAGTCCCAACTTTTGATGTTACTTCTTTCAGAGACTGCTGGATAACGTGATTATCTGCCCTTACTTGGTCTTTAAGAGTTTGAAGAATCAATGAGAGCATCGGCGCTTCCCCTCCTTGAGCCTCTTTTCTTTGAAGATTCCCTTCCACACATGGCATATGAGATAATTGATAAGAACATGTTCCTTCTGGTGTCACACTTGGATCCACCTCCAAACCAGATTGAGTGTCGTCTAGCCCGGTCACTGACAACCTAGGTGCCCTGCTAACATCATCCGCTAATCCGACATCTGACAGCCTGGATATAAGAGTTTTGGCTACGCCTTTTGCTTGGACCCATCGCCGTATGGGACTATCCGCTGATGCATTTTTTTACTGCGTCGAACTCCCATTGCCTGACACCTGGTCCGACCCGCTAAGAGCCTTTTTCACATCCTTCATTGTTTTAGGTTTGAAGTTTTACTTTCTGCCACCCACTGGGCATGGAGTCTGCTTTTCCCTTGTCCCAATTGGGTTTTGTATTACTGAGGGACTTTGTCCATTTTTTCGTACTAGATCAATGGCGTGACGCCCAGAATTAGAATACAAAATATTATGAGTTCCCAGCATAGAATCATTAGATGGGGTAGGGGTAGTATTTTCCTCAGAGTTCAGATTCAGTTCAAATCTCTTTGTCTTTCGTTTAAAATCTTGAAGCATTCTTCTCCCCAGATATTGGATCATTTTATTTTACCGTATGTACCTCCATGGTCTCTAAGATCTTCAGGGCTTCACCTGGTCACAGTTCCGCGTTTTAAGAGGGCCAGAGCCGGTGGCCGCTCTTTTAGAGTACTTGCTGCTAGGCTATGGAACTCTCTTCCTGTTCATATCCATGCCATTGATGAAGTGATAGTCTTCAGGAAGGCCATCAAAACCTTCCACTTTCCTTTGGACTTGTAAGAGCTGTTATGGCCGTGTTCCCTGATACTGCTTGTTGTCCGGTTTCTTTTGTCCATTATAGCGCCAGGACGCCCTTTTGCTGGGGCAGCTGTGCGCTCTACAAATCCGGATAACATAACATAACATAACAGTTGATGAGAGGGTTGTATTCAGATAGCCCATTATTCTGTTCTGAGTCCTGAAGATCTGAAGTCCTACAGTCCGTACGTTTGTCATTACCCCCTATTAACCTTGATTCTACTGCATCATCTTCAAGACAAAAAGGCGGAGATGCTAATTCTATTAATACAGCAATGGGCGTCAACGTTTCCTTCAAGGCCAGTCACCCTGACATAGCATCTAAGAATAACACCTCATTCTTCCCTTTGTTGGCTGCCTCAGATTCAGAAAACACAACAGATTGATCCACGTTGTTAAAAGAAGTGTCCAAACTTTCCCCGTGGCTCTCAGAGCTATTAGAAACCTCCCTCACAGTGGCCTCAGGAATCCTGACAGAGTTTCCACCACTATCAGATCTATCCATTTCATTAGACGGAGGCTGGAACCGATGAGGCTCCTGCAAAGTGTTTATTCTGCTAGAACCAGGGAAAACAAGTTCCGTATTACTTTGTTGCTCACAAATGGCATGGCTCACCATTTCTGCTAATTTGTTGCCAGTGCTTGCTTCAGTAACAGCCTCTGAAGAGAATAACTCTGCTGACTTCCTTGACTGTAAGAAGCGTAAAACCGGCTTCCCAAGCTTCCTGACCCCTGTAGCATGGCTGGAGGAATCCACCCTCTGAACCTTCGTACCTCCGTACCTCCCATAGCCAGATTACCCCCTGAGGTCACAGCGGCACTCACCGGCAGACGATTAGCTGCCCGAATACTTCTGGCTATTTCGGTGGAGTCATGATCCGAGGTGTTTCAGAAGGCAAATATAATTGTGGCCACAGGATGAGACTAGAGCAAAGGCTTGAAGAAGATCGCCAAGTCACTAAACACACAGCCACATGCATGGACGGCAAGCACCTGAGGCCAATCGGCACAATCGCCTGCATTCAGCGCGGTGAGTTCAGATCGGTGAATCTTCCAGCCCGTGAGTCTCTGAGTCCGTATCGCTGTATCGCCGCTGCTCACTGAACATTTAACAAACCATAGCGTTTGACGAGTGGAAATAAGTAGTTATGTGGAGATAGTTTTTTAATCCTCCGTTCTCATGGTAACTGAATCTATAGCCTCGGGAGCTCCTTCGTGTACTGGTTTCACAGAGACGGCATCGATCCGCCATCTTGCCTCCTCCTCCAGTCGACATCTCCTCTGATGTGTGTTGTGCCTCCCCTGAGGGTGTTGGTGTTTGTGCGGGAGGCATTTGAGACAATGCTTATTATGGGCAGATGATGTAGCTCCCTTGTCCATGGCAGCATTTGTCTATGCCAGCAAGGAAGTCACCACTGTTCTGACACTTACCATGAAGACAACAACGTTGCTGTGGAAGGCACCCACAGTTGCTATATAGGAGTCCTGCTTGCACTCTATAGATTTCAAGATGGTGTGGATGCCACCCCCCAGCTGGGTGGCACCTCACTGGTGTCACATTGGCAGGGCTTTTGTTCTTGCCTCTTCCTCTGGACACCAGCAATGTAAGCCGGGGACTGTTCCTGTAATGGAGCCAAGGGTAGGTGCCTTTGGTTGCCTTAGAGGTGGTCTTATTGGGAGAAAGGCACCTACGGACTCCGTACCATCAGACTATGGTCTCCATTCCTGCCTGCACCTCATCTACCAGCTGCCATTGGACTCCTACCGCTTTCCATTAGAAGGCTACTTTGGAGTCCTCAGAGTCCACAGCTGGGCTTTGGCTGGCAGATGAATGATATCCTTTAGAAGTCGGTTCCTCTGGAGACCCATTAATGCTGTCATCCCTTGCAGTGACAGGAGAAGGTGTTCCAATGCAGTCCAGGAGCTTCTGGAAGGTGTCATTGTTCATGGGGGCAGGATGTCGTCGCCAACATGTTGGTCATCCAGGACAGGCTGCTGGTCAGGAGGTGTTGTTTCTCCCTCTGCAAAGAAATTTGAATATGTTAATGGTGATCTATTATAGTTGTTGCCATGAGTAGTTTGGCTGACATACATACTTTAATCTCATTCACTTTGAGTTAAACATTGATGTGTTGGACATATGTCACTCGAAGGAAATGAGGCCAAATTGCACTAGTGTGGTCTTTCAGATGGCAATATCTTTATATTGTTCACACAACCAGTGTGTAACAAGGGTAACTTTTCATGTCATACCTACACATTGCAACACAGTTAAACTGATTGCTGGCCTGGCCTGCCTGTGAGGGTACGTTGAGGTAAGGGCCAAATCTGCTTTGTTAAATAGCATTCATTTCATGATAACTATACTGATTATAGATTCACTTATTGACAGCCTTACTGTACACATTGTACCAAGTCACCAGTGTGCCTGCATTACCTCTAGCCACTGCTATGTCCACAGCCCATAGCTCCTGTGAAAGTGATGTAGGTTTGGTTATGTCTTTGATTTGATCCTACACTCTGCCTTTCACACCGTAAACCACGCCACTCTGCCTTGTTGTGCTGTCTTGCATGCACTTTGCGCATTAATGTAGCCAAGGGCTCATATTTGACACACATCCACACTATTCTACACAGCTAGCAACCTTGCCACATGGAAGGAATGTGTAAGGGCATGTAAATACCATTGTTTACTTATTTGTGTGCAATAATGTAATTTCATTACCCACACAGTCATCTCCACAGTTCAGAACAGAAGGCACTGTCTACCATCTCTGAGGGGGATAGGCCCAGTTAAACTTGGAAAATTGCAATTTCTGACACTCACTTAATTTGATCATTGCCAGAGTTGGTTATCTGCAGAGTATCACACATCTCTTAACTCAGCCACACTCAAATGTTCCTGTAAATGGCTCCTCTGGTAATCCTTATTTAAACCCTGGTACTTTACCTACTATCACGTACTGATGGCACCCAGCTATGACTCCTATGTGACACCACCAACATAAGTTATCATATGCAATTGACTGATATGCCTACCTGTCTGTGAGAGCTATGGCTCAAGCTGCACTCAACATTCTAGTAGTAATGATATTCTGTGACATATAGCTACTCTGGTTGGCCACCCAACTAGGCCCATTCACTTCATCATCTAACCATCCCCAAAATATGCACATTATCCTAGACACCCAGCTCATTGTGTCACGTCACTATTCCCTGTTTCTCATCTTCCTGCTTTGGCATATGTGTCATAGTCAGACATCTGTTTTTACAGCTACCTGCTACATCTTCACCCTGGTCCACATTACATGTAAGATGTAGTACACCAATGCCCTCTTCTACAGCATCCCTTCACTGCTGCGACACATGTGTCAATCAATCAATCAGAACATTTGTATAGCGCACAACTTACCCATGGGGGTGTCAAGGCGCTGTGGGGGGGATGCTGCTACTGCTCGAATAGTCAGGTCTTGAGAAGTCTTCCGAAGGTTAGCAGGTCCTGAGTCTGCCGTAGGAGGGTGGGGAGGGTGTTCCAGGTCTTGGTGGTGAGGTGGGAGAATGATCTACCGCCGGAGGTCGCTCTTCGGATGTGGGGGATGGTGGCAACGGAGAGGTCGGCAGAGGGAACCAGCGGTTGGGGGTGTAGAAGGTGAGTCGTCTGTTGAGATATGTTGGTCCGGTGTTGTGGAGTGCCTTGTGTGCGTGGGTGAGGAGCTTGAAGGTGATCCTCTTGTTGATGGGGAGCCAGTGCAGGTCTCTCAGGTAGGGTGTGATGTGGCTGTGGTGATGGGTGTCGAGGATCAGCCGTGCAGAGGCGTTCTGGATGCGTTGAAGTCGTTTCAGGAGTTTGGCCGAGGCTCCTGCGTAGAGGGCGTTTCCGTAGTCCAACCTGCTACTGACGAGGGACTGGCTGACCGTTCTTCTAGTTTCGGTGGGGATCCACCTGTAGATCTTGCGGAGCATGTGGAGGGTGTTGAAGCAGGAGGACGAGATGGCATTGACCTGCTTTGTCATGGAGAGAGTAGGTTCGAGGATGAACCCCAGGCTGCGTGCGTGGTCAGTGGGTGTTGGTGCTGTTCCCAGTGTGGTCGGCCACCAGGAGTCGTCCCAGGCCGAGGGGGTGGAGCCGAGGTTGAGGACTTCCATCTTGTCCGAGTTTAGCTTCAGACAGCTGTTCTTCATCCACTCACCTACGGCTTTCATTCCTTCGTGGAGCTTGGTTTTGGCGGTGAAGGGGTCCTTGGTGAGAGAGAGGATCAGCTGGGTGCTGTCGGCATATCAGATGATGTTGAGGTCGTGCAGTCGGGCGACGTGGGTGAGCAGTGCCATGTAGATGTTGAACAATGTTGGGCTGAGGGATGAGCCCTGGGGTATGCCCCAGATGATCTCGGTGGCTTCGGAGCGGAAAGGGGGAGGCGCACGCTCTGGGTTCTGCCAGAGAGGAAGGAGGTGGTCCAGTTCAGAGCCTTGCCTCGGATCCCAGCGTCGTGGAGGTGTGTGCGTAAGGTGTGGTGGCAGACAGTGTCGAAGGAGGCTGACAGGTCCAGCAGAATGAGGGCTGCAGTTTTGCCGTTGTCCAGCAAGGCCCTGATGTCATCAGTGGCGGCAATGTGGGCAGTTTCGGTGCTGTAGTTGCTGTGGAACCCGGACTGGGACAGGTCCAGGATGCTGTTCTCCTCGAGGTAGTGGGTCGGTTTTCTCGATGACCTTCACCGGGAACGGGAGCAGGGATATGGGCCGGAAGTTCTTGAGGTCCTTAGTGTCAGCCTCGGGTTTTTTGAGTAAGGCGTTGATCTCGGCGTGCTTCCAGCTCTCTGGGAAGGCTGCTGTCTTGGAGGAGATGTTGATGGCTTTCCAGAGATGGGGTGCGATGGTGGTGCTGGCTTTGTTAAAGATGTGGTGTAGGCAGGGGTCTGACAGAGATCCGGAGTGGATGGTGTTCATGATTTTGATGGTGTAGTTGTTGTTTATGTTGGTCCGGGAGAGCAGGGGATCAGTGCGGATGGTGGCCGTGGGGACAAAGGTCTCAGTGGCTGTCTGGGCAGTCATGACGTTGAAGCTGTCATGGATGTCTGCGATCTTGCGATGGAAGAAGATGGCAAGGGAGTCGCACAGGTCTTGCAAAGGTGGGATGTCGTTGGTGTTGGAGCTGGGGTTGGAGAGTTCCTTCACGATGTTGTGTGCGTTGTTGTCTAGGCGGTCTTTGAAGGAGGCCCTTTTGGCGGATCTGATGAGGTGATGGTGTCTGCGGGTGGCATTCTTGTGGGCTGCTTAGCTGTCCAGTGTCTGTTCACGGTGCCATTTCTTTTCTAGCTTTCGGCAGGTTTGCTTGGAGGCCTGGAGGTCCTTGGTGAACCAGCTGGCTTTCTTGCTGGTGTTTCTGTTTGAGGGTTTCTTGATCGGGGCGAGGGTGTTGGCGCAGTCGTCCATCCATTGTCTGAGGTTGCGGGTGGCAGTGTCAGGGTCGGTGGGTGGGCCCTGGGAGAGGGTGATGGTTAGCTGGTCTTCGGTGACTTTGCTCCAGCAGTAGCGAGGAATCTGTTGGGTACGGTGGTGCGTGGTGGGTTTCCGGAAGGTGAAGTGGATGCAGCGATGGTCGGTCCAGTGGAGTTTGGTGGTGTGGTTGAAGGAGACGTGGAGGCTTGTGGAGAAGATGGGGTCAAGCGCGTGGCCGGCAGAGTGGGTGGGTGTTGTGATGAGTTGTCCAAGTCCGAGGTTGGTGAGATTGTCGATCAAGATGGTAGAGTTGTTGTCGTTGTTGTTCACGAGGTGGAAGTTCAGGTCCCCAAGGAGGATGTAGTTTGTGGAGGCGAGGGCATGTGTTCTTTCCAAGTCGGCGATGGAGTCGCTGAGCTGAGGCCGGGGTCTTGGGGGTCTGTAGAAGAGGCTTCCTCTGAGGGTGGTGTTGGGATCAGTGTGGATCTGGAAGTGCAGGTGTTCGGCGGTGCTGAGGGTGCTGTCAGTGTTGGTCGAGACTCTGAGAGTGTTCCTGTGGACGATGGCAATTCCTCCACCTACTTCGTTGGTGCGGTCCCTGCGGGTGATCTTGTAGCCCTCCGGTACAGTTATGGCGATGCCGGATGCCGAGGACAGGTTCAGCCAGGTCTCCATCAGCAAGGTGACGTCTGGGGAGGTTGAGTCGAGTAGGTCCCAGAGTTCAGCGGCGTGTTTGCGGGCGGAACGTGTGTTGAGAAGAACGCATCTAAGGTGGTTGCGTTCTTTTACGGTGGGTGGATTGGCGGATTGGATGCTGGTGAAGCTGCATTTCCGGCAGGAGAAGGGTCCTTTTAGTGCGCTTCGGGGCAGCCAGGAAGCAGATGTGGGATCGACTGGTGTTGAGTGCATGGAGGGTGCTGGCATCGTAGCATAGACGGGCTTGGCGTTCGCAGGGTCCAGGGGGTCTGGCGCTGGGCACGGTCCAGGTGCGGATGGGCGCAGACGGTCTTGTCTTAGGTTCTCCTTCGGCACCACAGTGGCGCGGCTGCACAGCGGCCGCCATATAAAGGGAGGTGGGAGGGAGGAGCAGCTCGGAGGTGGGAACGGGGCGGAGAATGGGTGAGCAGGGGGGGTGGGGCCACAGGGGACGCAGCAGCGGGAAAACGTGTGAGGCAAGGGGATACAGAAGGCAAAACAGGGGACAAGGGGTTACAGAAGGCAAAAAAACAGGGGGCACAGGGGAAAAAAGAGGAGGGAAACAATACAATCGCAATACAGTAACACAGGGATGCAAGCCAAGGATTCAGCAGTACCTGCCTACCGAGGCAGAGGAGCCTCGAACCTGCGGCAGCGGTGGTGAAGCAGCAGGGACGTACAGTCCCACTGGTGGAGGTGTGTGGTGAGGGGGAGCGACCTGCCTGAAGATAGGGTGTGTCACTATCAGATATAGCAGTGCACGACTATCACTCAAGCTATCTTGCAGTACACATGTCACAATTCACCTCCTTGTTATGCTGTGGCTACCTATTCAGACAAAGTGCCAGTTCAATGTGCTCAGCCACACCTACATCGCATTACATTACCACGGGTCCAACAGGCTCACACACCATCTATTCTCCCAACAAAAACTCATGGTCCTCTGGTGTGCATCACTTGCATTCAACCTCCACCCAAATAAACATTTGTACATGACAGGAGGTAGGGTGGTCTCTAAAATGGTGGGTGACATCTGTCTGCTCTCACTCCGCACATCTGGACAGCTGTGCTCAAAGTAGTTTCATACTAGTGACTATACACTTGGCTCTTCGCATGATTCTACTTGGTGATACTTCACATACTCCACACCTGAACCCCCTCTCAGATGAGGAGTTAATTCTCTGGCAACCCCATTCCATTCCATTGCTTTACATGCAGCCATATTTTGCTGCATGGGCCTGAGTTAGACACAGTAGCTTCCTGATGCAAGTGGATCTGCATTGTCACAGTCAGGTTGGGCAGGGTCCATGCATGATTTGCTGTTCCAGTCCAGGTTTATTGCTTTGTATTGTGAGACTTGTAGTCCTTTTCACTCATGCTCTACATTCCACTACAAGTCCCAGTTTACAAAGATGAAGTTGGACTGGACAAACGTGATGTAGCTGGACTTGGCTGTACAACATATAACTGGGCAGTATGACTTATATGTATGTGATGTATGAATTAGCATGCAATTAATTCCTGCCCTTTCCCTTGCACACAGCACAGTGAAGCACAGGAACATAGTTACCTGTGTTGCACAGCATGACATTTTTAACCATATTGTCTTGTGTTGCCACTTACCCTGTAAGTCTTGCTGGTCCTCAAAGCCAGCACTGTCCTGTCCTTCCTCTCTTGCCACCACCTCTGCTGGGATGAATGATGCCAACTGCTCCTCTGAGGGGTCCTGAACCTCCTGAGGTCCTCCTCCTCCAATATACATGGCTGCCCTCAGATTCTTGCCCAGTTTCTTCTTAATCTTGCACTTATAGTCATGCCAGCACTTCTTGTACTCTGGCACTGTCCTTTTAGTTTGCCCTTCATTGTCTATCATCTCCTCTATGGACTGCCAAATGGCTTCTTTCTTCTCTAATGGTAATTTCGGGGTTACAAAGAAAAGATGTTTATTCCTTGTCAATGCAGTTATTAATGTTTGGTTCTCGTCCTCACTGAAATTTCTCTTCCTCTTCTCCTGGGGGGTCTGTCAGGACATTCTGGCTGGTGTTGGGATTGTTGAGGTTGTTACCCTGACTGCTGCTGCCTGCTCCATATCTCCCTTTTGATGTGTAGGAAAACATTACCAATGCATCTCCTTTTGAGTAAATTTTCATACATGACGCACTTCAATCAGACGCAAAGGTGAGTTTCAGCATGTAAGTGTTGCTTTATAATCCGCTAAGCAGCTTAGCGTCACTTTGGCTGCAAATTCATCACCTTTCTCTGCGCCATCCATACCACGTATGCATCAATATCTTTGACGCACCATATGACCTTATGACATGGTGCGCCGTACTGTAAATGAGGCACATCCATGGCATTTAAAACTGTCATCCCGCAGTGCAAAGTTTTCTGACGCATCGCTGCTTTGCTGCTATGATGCGTCAGTTCTAATAAACAAGCCCCTCACTGGTTAGTGCATGAGCTACATATAGCACAGTTTGAAAATAGTAAGCAATGGCTACATCTGTTTCCAAGCTGTGACTTTGGCAGCTCTTGCACTAACTCAGAAAAAATCTGAGTTAAATTGATGAAGTTTATGCAATATATTTGCATGAAACAGTGAACAGCTTTACCGGTACAAGCACACAAATTTGTGATATAACCCACTGTCTTGAAATAATGTACGATGCGTCACAAAAAGGCAATTTACAGATGATGGAATTTCTACAGTTAATTATTTTGAAATGACAGCAGATACACTCGTTCCCGTTTTTAACAAACGTGCAGTGTCCTTCAGATACTGCTATTTGCAAGAATCTTTCTGCTTCTGTTGCGGGGATTCTGCTCATGCACAGAACTATGCACAGGAAACCAGGACCTCAGTGAATTGTGGTGTACCAAAAAACTCACCTCAGTACCCTATCCGACTAGCATAAGTGTCTCATTCGTTCTCCGTACTACAGCGAAGCTACCAATGATTAGACAACCCAGAACAAGCGGCTTAGGGTACTCTCAGGAATGGTGGGAATCAAGAACACTCTTTCGTTTTTATTCTCATACAAGTCCACAACGTGATTAATCGGAGACACTGTAAAGTTTAAAAAGTTTATTTCTAACTACGTGCTCTAAGATGCAGTATTTTGGCTAACATAAGCAGGCAAATGATTAGAAATAAAACAATCAGCATTGTTACAATTCCATAAAATTCCAAAAGCTAGGAGCTAGGTTTTATAATAATAGAAGGTCTCTAGGTTTAAACGGGGAACACCATACCTCCAAGATCAGCTGAGGTGAATCACATCACAGGATCAGCAACACTCTCTGTAGATGGAAAGGTTTTCTCCAAGTGCCAGCATCATGCATGCAATGCAATATTAGGGGCACCCGAGTTTGAAATATTTGCACCTGTCTGTGTGTTGTGTCTAGAGCGTGGGACGATCAACCTGAATCAACAGCATACATTGGTATTCGACCTTGAAGACTTCTGCACACAGTGAGGTAGGGGTGTAAGTCTAGGGATGTGAAAAACAGACCATTCTCATGTGAAGAAAAGCAATCAGTTTAACTTACAACAACAGATACCTGTAGTGATGTGTGCAAAAGCAGCAAAGTGGCAAAATGGCGTTTAACTTCTAATACGCTTATGCTTACAGACCAATGTATGCAAGCAGAACCCTGTCTTCACTACACTTCATTGTACCACAGCAGTGTGAGGGAAAGTCCTACATAACCTGAAAATCTAGCAACCAAAAGAACACCTTCCTCCAGTTAAGGTACCATGCTTAAAAGTAAGTTCTTGCACTTTTGAGTGGCTGCACTCTGATTCACTTGTGTTTTGCGCCTGATTTGGATCACATATCTTATTTGGACTTGTCAAAATGTATAAGCTGCACGTGGATGTCTAGGACACAGCATGGAAGAGCACAATTGTTTTATGCAAGTAAGAGGACACCAGTACTTATCAGGGTATTTGAGACCTGTTGCACTGCTGAACAGAAGGACTTTAATTTAGAACAAACAATGGTGGCGTAAGGACATCTTTTAAAAGTAAATCCGACCCTTTTTAAAATAAAATGCTCTTACTGTGACTTTTATCATAAGTAAAAGTCTGCCGGGGGAAATGGCAGAGTGTTTGCTCGAGGGAAAACAGACTTTCGACATCAGTAGTCAGTTTACTATGAAGATAGCAAACTGATGGTAGGATGAATGTGTGGTAATTGGAATTATAAATAAAAAATAAAAAAACTTTTTCCAAGGAGAGTTGCATTCAAGCACATTACATTCAATATGCCCAAAGATGAAATATCCTCCCTAACAGAGATTAACATTATGTAATTCTGGCAGGATTTGGGAATCCTTCTATATTTGTGATGAGATTTCCCATGTAGCCGACAACTATTTGCAAGTTGCATAAACTTCTGCATATAAACTTGCAAACGGTAGTGAGCCAATTCAGGTAGAACTACCTGTCACGTACTTGCTAGACCTCTTATCCTTATCTTTCTACATCTTTTTCAACAGAACATGTATTTTAATGTTTTTCTCTTGAACACGGAAATCTCGCTACTTTTTGAAAAACATGCATTTGCCAAAAGGCAGTATATCGGGCCGTTTGTTTGGGAAATGTTTGTTAGTAGTTGGGCGGCTTGTGCGTTGCCCACAGCTGTCCTTGAAAGAAAATCTCATAATGAACAAAATCGTTGGCTACAACATTGTGGGAAGTGGTAATAAGGTACCTTTGAAAATATTAGAACACATTAGCAGCGTACACATCCAGAATACTGCATATTGTAGTGCCAGATAATCATGGCCTAACTATCGACAACAGCAAAGCTTGGTAGTCATTACCGAAACCTAATGGGAACACATGTGGGATAATAAATGTATACTCTAGGGGGCTCATTTATGTAAAACATGTGCCATGTTGCGCCATATTTACGAAGTGACGCATCTAGGCAGATGCGTCAATTCGTAAACCCCTGCGCTACATTATACCTGCGCCAGGTATAATGTGTGCAGGGTGGGCGTACCCCCGCAAGAAAGGGTCGTAGGAGTGGCGCAGCGAAATCTATGAGATTTTGCTGCGTCACTTCTAGGACGCCAATCCGTGAAAACCTTACGTCAGCCTCATGGCAGGCGTAAGGGTGACGCAGGCCCTTTCACATGGGGCTTGCCCCATGTGAAAGGAACATTGCTGGAGTTGCGTCAGGCTTCCGACACAACTCCAGAAATGCGCCACTTTTTGCGCCGACAGATACGTCAGTTATACTGACGTATCTGTCCTTCCTTGTGACATGATGCGTCATATTATAAATATGACGCATCATTGGTGTCGCAAGGAGGGCGCACTGAGAAGTGACGCATCGCAGCTTTCACACAGCGATGCGGCACTTCTCATAAATGAGGCCCTAAATGCCATGGCCTTGACACAGCGCTCCTCCAAGGAATGAAGATCAATGTAAGACACATGAAAGCCAACATTTGGGTCCACTATCTCTGTGTCTCTCTCAGTACTTATTCTGATTGTACTTACTTTAAAAAAGAATTGATGGCATAAGGTCTTCCAGACCTCTAAAGCTTACTTTTGCTGGACCTGATGATGACACGCTTCCGATTTGTCTGTGATCTGCTGTTTAAAGGAAGAGTCTACAATTATTGTACCGCATTTATGACCATGCCAACTTAGGTTGTGTTTCAGCCAATTGTTAGTGTATGAAAGGTTGCAAAGCTTTTTCTCATTATCTCCATGTATTCCTTGAAGAAATTGCAAACATTTGCAATGATCACGTAGTTCTACACAAGTTGGTATCTCGCATGAAAATAACGATTTCATGACTATTTTGTATAATGTGTTGGAAAAGCTAAGCAAAATAGATGCACTCACTTGCTAAATGCTTACTCCCGTGACAGTTTCATACTGCCATGAGAAGAATTTAAGCAAAGTAGGCCCATGTGAACTACTGGCTTTCCTCTATTTCAGAGGGCTCCAGAGAAAAAGCTTAAAAAGTTATGAACTTTAACACAACATGCTTGTGAGTTACTGGAGCCATGTAACATTCTGGAAAGAGAGACAATTGCACTCGTCCATCCATATGTGCATGAAAAGCAGGACATTCAGCCAAATACGAAAAGACCAATATGCAACACTCTACTAGACTACACGCATGTGGTAACAACTTTGCACACATGTTCTGAATAGCAGCAATGCACTGGTCTGCGTGGCTAGTTTATCTGGATATGAACACCCTTTACCCAGCTTACTTGTATAGCTTCACCCACAACTTTTTATGCAAAGCAGAACGGTTAAAAAGCACACATTTCAGCAGTTAACTCATAATAAACGCCGCGTATTTAACTTATCCTCAAAAAGTGAGAAAAAATCACTTCAATAAAAAAAATCTTCATTGCTGCTGAGAAAGTACAGTATAAAGTATATATCAATTTGCACAGAGCCTACTCAAGATATGGCCATGCAACGAGAATGAAACATGACTCTCATCAATTTAACAACCATCATAAATGAGGAAATCATTCATGCATAAATGAGTCTTATAAGCGTTTAGTAGGTTATTGAATTTAGATTAAATAACAATAAATCAAATCCCAGGTGTGACCTCTAGGGCAGTAATTCACTTTAGCTTCTGCAGAAATCTTTAATAGATTCCTAAATAATACACCCTGCAGGCAAATTATTATGTTGCAATGTGTTTCTCATTATGTTGAAATAAAGGGTTGCTTAATTGTAAAGTTGTAAAACATACATTTCTTTTTACCAGAGTCACAAAGAAATGTAATCCACTGTTTAGAACACATTCAGAGGCATTCTATCAAGTTCACCCCATTAGGAAGGCCAAATAAAATCAATGTTTTCTACGGACATTTGCACTCAGTTCCTTCTCTGCTGTGTTCAGCCCTGGACTTAATGAATTCAGAGGAAGGGGCTGATGATAAAAGACGCGCAGTTCTTCATTGAAAAGCAACCTTCGTCCTGACCTGGATGTGACAATGAGTTCTGAACACTAATTTTCTTCACAGACAGATATGTGTCTAGCCAGTCATTCCCGTAGCCTGAATGCTGCAAAGGGACCCTTGTAATTTAGCTTTTTACTGGCAATAATATTTATCTTAGTACCTCTTGCTTAGGGTCTACATCTTGGCGGAATTTGTAGCCTGAGACCAGGATTTAGACACACAACACAGCCCAATAGTCATTGTAAGTGCACCTAGGCATTGATACAATTTTAGCAATGAAGTGTGCATTAGCAATGGCGGGTGAACTACACTCAAAATAATATTTCATAGGTTTCGAATATGACAAAGCACGTTCTTGCTTGTCAAAAGATTGCCAACTACAAACAAACCCTGGGGTGTTCACAGATAGATAACAAGTAAATTGTTATTTTTATAGTCTCGAAAAGTGAAGGGTCTAAGAGAGGGGGGACTCCACCAAGCAAGAAAAAGCCTGGTAACGCCAATCGTTTTGTCTTTTGTATATTCAATTTTTCTTTTTAATAAACTTCACTAACACACAGTACAGGTACAGCAGGGTAAGAGAACCTCAGTTTTCTCTAACACAAATCACAGGTAGGGCTAAGTGGCAACAGTGAAAACGTATGCTCACACACATCCAGGCACAGAAATAGGTAAAAGTTAGGAAGCAGTTATGCTTACTTCCTGACGCACACAAAATATGTATATAATGTCGTGTTGTAGTGTGAGCTTTCCTTGCATACATAAAATCATTACAGCACATGCAGCATTGAATGATATTTTGAATATTATACCTTTTTTTAACACAAACTTTATTACATTTTCAGAACAGTACATCAAAAAGAAATCATGCTTGTTCACGGGTATCCGTAGACAAAGCATGTCAAGTTTATACATTAGCAATGGCAATAGTGATAATGAACAGTGACATACCTCTCATATAATATGAAATCAACTTCCACAAACCCCCCCATCCGGATCCCAAGTTAACTAGTAAGAGTCACCTATCAATTAGTCTGAGTGCCTTATTACGAGTAAGGTGGTTCATAGAACCGCTGTCCTCAT
This sequence comes from Triturus cristatus, assembly GCF_964204655.1. Classification (NCBI taxonomy): domain Eukaryota; kingdom Metazoa; phylum Chordata; class Amphibia; order Caudata; family Salamandridae; genus Triturus; species Triturus cristatus. The sequence continues at coordinate 334,527,309 of NC_140594.1, read as the reverse complement.
GGAGGCGGTCTAACCAACGCTACACTGCAGGCCCACCAGCAATATTACAGGTGTGGCGGTTGGACTCCCATGGAACCAATGCATCCGCCTGTGATCTAGGATCCTGCAGCAGGTGTGCAGCGGTGAGAGAGCTGAAAGCATATTACAAGTTACCTGTCTGCCGCACCTTTCATGGTAATGAACCTGCCATAAAAAAAGGTGGTGGAGAAGAAACAAAGGGGCCCCTTAAAGTACCCCCTTCTGCTCCTGGGCCTAGGGGAGCATGAAGGGGGGCAAAAAATTTGCCCCTCTGAATTTGCACTCCGTTTTCTTGCACGGTGTGCAAGCATTTCACACCGTGCAGGAACAAGCAGTCTGAGCTTTCACGGCAGCGGTCTGCATGTTAGGTTCTCCCGTGGGCCTAACAGACCACCGCAGTCAGACCGCCGCTGCAACACTCACCCACCATAGATTTTACTTGTAATCTGGCGGGCGGGAGCACCACAGCCTTGGAGGTCTTCCAGAGGACGGCACAATGGCGGCACTGCTAGAGGACCGCAAAAGACGTAATAAGTCCCTATGTGTTAGTGGGGCCTGAGTGTGCACGAGAAAGAATTATATACCAAATGACACCATAGGAAGTCACTGTTGCGTTGAGGTAGAAGTACATGGCAGTCTAAGGGTAGGCTCTGGCATTTCCTTTAAAGACAGAATAAGTCATGCATCTATATTGTATGTGTAGTGACTGCTGTTCAGGTGTCAGTACTGGATTTATTACCTTATACATTGGGCTTTCCAGGCGCACTTGTCTGCCTCCCTCACCATATCTGTGGGTTGCTGCAAACTTGCCCAAAAACTTGGCCTCTGACTCAACCACATCACTGTAATTGTCAGCTAAAATCATTATACTACCAAGGGTGGTCCCTTCACCATTGTGCAGGTATTAATTTTCCACAGCATATATCTCACCTCATAATCTTGAAAGCATGCCAGGAAAGGCAAAGCTCAGAACTAGCAAGATGCATGATCTGTTGCAATTAATAGTCCTGATAATAATGCCCTGAGATGCCAAAGAGGGATGGGACATTTGCTAAAATGAGATAGTGATTCCCTTCCAAACACTAGCCAACTCCAAGCTTGCCATTTTTTTTTAGCCATAGATTAGCAGATAGGATCAGATTGGGACTCTTGATTTGAGGTGGTGATCTTGAAATTGAAATTACGTAGATATCTTTATGGCCATTTTGAGGAGAGATTGAAATCTGGCCTGAGTTATCCAGAGTCGGAAAATTAAAGAAGCCAGGGTCTTCTGTCTACAAATGCGAGCTAGGCCCATTACAGTCATGAAAAAAGGAAGAAAGGTGTAAGTATTGCCAGTCTTGCAAGAAGATGCCAATGGCAACAGAATACTGTAAAAGTGGTTTATTTGTGAGATCAAATATGAGGCAATGATCTGGTGGCAACAGACCCCAGTGATAATTCATTGATTGGAGAACTATTTGATGAAGTTTCCTTTCATCGAGGCACCTTGAGTGCCAAACTGTCACCATGTAAATTCCAGGAAGGAATTCTACTGTAACTGACATTTTTTAATGGGTACATTCCTCTCAAATTACATTTGCGAACCCTGCCTGGTGTTATATGTCAGATGGTTTATGTATCGGACTGCTGAAATGTGGTCCATCTACAAAAGTATAGTCAAATGGGCCTTGTCCTTGGCGAAATTGAAGAGCAAAGGAACATGGAAAAATATCAAAAATGATTATGCATTGACAATTCCTCTACAGATCATGTCCTCCCATGTGAGTACTGAACAAAATAATCTTTATTTCGGTCATAGACCATAAAAGATAAGCAGTCCATAAAAACATGGACTGCTTATCTTTTATGGTCTATGACCGAAATAAAGATTATTTTGAAGAGTACTGAACACTCCAAGGACCTCATCTCCACAGAAGGGCATGTAACTAAGACTTCATCTGGGGATCTGGGGATCTGGGGATCTGGGGATCTAGAAAAGATAGTACAACAAGCATTCCAAGCAAATAAATCATCTTGCCACTCTGATATCTCTTTCTGAGTGTCTTTGTATAAAGGTACTTTGTCTCTAAGGAGAAACACTTTCATAAATGCCTGATCCTGAGATATAAGCTTGCATGGTATTGAGAGGGTCATGGAAATGCAGTTTAAATAGACAATGTCAAAAGCATTACCATTCTGATCAGTTGCCTGAGAGATGTGTGGGGATGTGAGATAATTCCTTTTTTTTATATGAGTTTTTCTGGACTCTGCTGGGATGCTATTGGTGTGGTTGTGCCATTTGCCAGGAAGCATGACTGTCTGAAGCAGAGCTCCATGCCCCACAGCCGCTTCACCCTTTATTAGTGGATTCCCCTGAGAAGCTTCTTGTGACAAGATGACTATGCCAGGGTTGGCTGACCTTTGACACATCTGCAGGCTCTGGTCACTGAGGGCTTGCATTGCTCTCATGGAGACAGACAGTGGTGGGTCCTTAGAATCCCAGCAGTGTCAGTTTGCTGCTAGTGACTCTTGATCCTGCCTGTTTTCACACCGGTGCAGTGGCTGCCATGAACTGTGTTCAGCCCTCTGAGCACCGCAGTTGTGAGCGAGGCCTGTTGGTGAACTGGGCCAAGGTGCTGTCTTTTCACATGGTGCAGGGTGTGGCCAGGTGCTGTAAATTAAGACCCAAGCCACATTAAAACAGCATGGCGACTGAGGCCTAGCAGCATAGACCATCCTCCTGCAGGAGACTACCTCTAGGTGGCCTGGTTGGTTAATTTATTATGCATGCTTCAAGTCACTGAATATATTAGATAGTTTAGCCCTTGACAAACTCCTGGACTGCTTGTTGGATTACTGCATTGGTTATTGGTGTTTACTCTTCCAAGGTCTCCAAAGGGTGTTACTAGTACCACCACTGGCTAGTTGTTTAGACCATCTTACAAATTGTGCATCCTCTGGTGATTATGTAATATACCATATATACTGTCTGACAAGAAGTTATTTGATTGGCCCATCTTCTCAGCGATATGGAGAATACTGACAGTAAGCAGGTCAAACTGCCTTCTAATATGAAAAATGCACCCAGGGGCAGACACAAAGAATCATTGATGGACACTCCACATCAGTTATCTACCCAGACTCCTGCAACAGGTGATGAGCTAAAGTAGCTGCTACTTAGCATGAATAGCAGACTGGTAGCCATTGAAAGCAAGAAGAACACCCTACCTTTCCAAATGTACCTTCTGAAAGAAAGAGCGACAAGCAAGCTCGGCCTCTCAACATGACAGAGCGCAAAATGTCAGACTTTGAAGGCTTGGGGGCTGGGACTTCCACATATGACAAAAATATTTGATCACCTTGAGAAGCATATCAAGGCAGTGGAGGTAAAAAAATGAGGATCTGGAAGCTCGATCCAGGAGAAATAGCCTATCCATTATGGGTGCATTGGTGTCTATGGCACTAACTAACTTGAACTCTATGTGGAGAAGCTGGAGAAGGATTTCTTTGATAGAGAGACTTTCGCTGATGTTTCCTGGTTAAGAGGGCACATGATTTCTGAGATGAAGGCTGCCACCAAAGGCGACACTCAATCCATTATAGTGCATCTACTAAACTACACAGACAGAGATGCGGTAGTGCGCATGGCCAGTTTCCTATATTTTTACAAAACAAATCACATCAAAAATGTTTGGTGGACACAAACAATTTACAAAACCACAATAAACATTCAATGAACAAGTCTAGTCTCTGTACCCTAGAAAGTAAATTAAATCAGTATTTTGCAAGTTAAAACACACGCAACATTAGAAACTTGATTTCAAGTAAACAAAGAGAACAGTTCCAGAAAACATGATTAAATCACAAACAGCCTGCAAAATTCTTGCTTGGCAGACTTTTCTCCAGCAGATTTATACTCCTGAGTTAATGAACGGCACCCTGTGCACTTTGGGCAAGCACATAACCCAAATTAGTTCCTCAAACGATTGTCAAGCAACAGCCACAATCCCTGGTAGGGTGAGCCACAAAAAAGTCACAACATTAACCTGTGCTAAACCCTGAGTACCGTGGCACAAAATGCAGCCAGCCTTGAATTAGAGGCAATGGTTAAAGTATTTATACAGCACACAAAAGCAATAGAGTGAAAACAACACAAGAAAAATGCCACACACATTTACAAAAATAGAGTACATTTCAAAAAAGTATTTGGCACCAAAACGACAAAAATCAAATCATTAGAACCGGAGTTATGAATTATTAAAGTTGTCAGTAAAACTTACCACCTAAAAGATCAAAGTGCAAACCACAGACTTCTAGTCACACTAGGCTGGGTCACAGTTGAAAAATATGGCAGAACACAATGGAATGCATATATGATACAAGGAGTGGATTGGACCCAGTCAGCTCTTACCTTTGGATGTAGAAGACATTTTGGTGAAAAAGGGAGCCCGTATTCTTACCTTTTCTTCTGCTGTCTTTGCTGCCAGGGTGACCATGGGGCAGCAGGAACCTCATCCCACAGCCTGCATAGTGGCGCGGATGCCGCCAACTCACGTTCCATACGCCAGGAGGCGCTTAAACCTGGTCAGGGCTCCCGCAGCGCGGGACGAGCGCGGGTGTGCCCGGGCCGTGCCTGGACCAAGGGCGCGCCCATCTGTGCCCTTCCGAGACCAGAGGAGACTGGGCTGGGCCTACCCTCTTGGTCTCGCTTTCTTTGTATCTCGTCAGACCTCTGCTCAGCAGGCTCGCCCCCTTTCCTGCCTTTCCTACAGCTCAAGCTCCACTTTTCATGACAGCCGCTGAGGACCAGATAGGGAGTAAACTCCTTTTACACCTATCCTTATACACCCATTCTTGAATACCCGCACTAACTGTTTGCCGGAAATACATCTGGAGTATTAGCATTTTAAAGGGACAAGGAATTGGATCCTCAAGGAAAGTGTGTTAATCCAGTTTGGAAGTTTGGTATCCCCCTTTGTGAATTGAGATGACCTTAACACCCTAACCATCTTTCAAAAGAACTTTTAATTGTGCAGGGCGGGCATAGGGCCAACCCGGGCATCCTTACTCTGAAAAGATCAAGCATACAAATAATGAGCAAGCGTATGGGGGTGGTTGGACCCACAAGTAAAGAGCCCCAGCATACTGGTAGCACCATGGACGCCTTTTTGCAGCACGCAGCTGGGGTCTTGGACATAGAGATTGAATTGGTGGTCAGACGTTTATCTCATTCACCTTCCCACCTTCCTCAATTGATTTCCCAGGTCACCCCATATGCTGGCACTCAAACTCAGTTACAGCCCCATCCCGTAAAGTGGGTTGACCAGTCGCCAGTTCAAGCAGGTGGTACTATTCCTCTTTTCCCAATGGTCATCACTCGGCGTGGTGAGCACACATCAGCTTCTGGGTCAGGAGTGGGCAATCTTTCTGGAATCTGCCTGAGCTCAGGAGGTTCAAAGAGGAAGCACCCCTCAGTGGGGGTACTCTGAAGACGAAGTAAGAAAGTGGGTCCGCAGCTAACCCAGCAGCACATTTAGTAGCGCCCAACTTAAATGCAATCTATTTAGACATGCTTCAAGCTGCTTTGCTGTCAGCACTCGATACTAAACAGGATCCCATTTTACATCATCTCGCTGCATTGGAGAAGAACCACTCTGAACTGACAGCCTCTTTGCAAAGGGACCACACTTCTCCTACTACACGTCTTCCTCCCGCAATGCCCATGACATCGACCGCTATCTCTAGTCCCAACAGTAGTGGTACGGGGGCGGGAACCAGAGTGGTGCACATCCCTACACAGCAGCCAAATCCTGTGGCAGCAGTCTCTTCGGCATCAACTAGATCCAGACCGTTTCTCACGACCGTTCATCCATTCGTAGGGGGGGGGGATAATATTTTGAAACCAGACTCCTCTCAGTCCCGTCAGTCCCAAAGTGTTAAAGTAGGCAATTTGTATTGTCCTGATGATAGGCAATATATGTCTGATGAAATGCCCCCGGGGGATATTAACTACCATTCCCTTAGTGTGGGCTCTGTTCGCCTCCCTCCCGAGTCTACCCCGCTTGTTGTGGTGTTAGCTAATTTGCCGCATCTGGATCCTGGTATTAAGGAATACATTTTCCAGCTGAAAAATAAGGTGGTGTACTGGCATAATTCTAACATCGTCCCCGGGCCTAGGGTGAAAAATCAAATTCTCATGGTGTGTCGGACACAATTGGTTGGTAGCACTAAGAAATCTTGGCAGGGGTATTGTATTATTGCTAAATTTAATAACCCAATCATTGTAAATCACATCTTTTTGTGCCATCTGATTTTAGGTGTTGAAATTCAGCAATCCTGGCACTCCTGTTGGGTTTCTTTTACCGATCCAGAAATTTCCAATTGGGTCCTCAACGTGCGTGGATCTTTGAGGGGGTGCCATAGGGGCAATAACAAGGAGTTCTCAGGGGTAAGCACTGTAAATAGGTTTGCTCCTTTGAGTTCACTGGAAGAGTGTGATTGATGCTGTGCGGTTCTCCCGGACCCCGTGGTACTTGTACCACTTGGAAATGTCCTGCCCACGGAAGAGGTATTGAATTGGAGTGTAGAGCACAGCCTATTAATTCACAAGTGGGATTGTGCCCAGCTCCTCCTTCATCCTCCCAGGCCATTCAGGCTCAATTAATCCCTCTGTTGTGTGACTTTCTGGGACTAACTGCCAACTATACCTAGTCATGTTTCCCATGGGAGGTTGCAGGCACTAAATGGCAATAACAGTTTAAATTTCTAAAAGTAAAACAAAATTACAATTGCCAATACTGATGATTCTTTCAAGCAATCAATGTTCTTCTTTGTGATTGCACATATGAATTCCTGTGAGCACAGTTTATTTTCTTTATAATCAAGAAACTTTCAATAACTTTTCAGAACTCATTCATAGACAGTTGGCCAACACACATGAAAAACATGATATCACCTGTTTCAATGGTGATCACCCACATAACAATTGAATCACATGTGTATTACACAAAAGAAACAACACATTTGTATATAGACAACAACAACAGCTGTATCCCAGCTCTGAATTTGAATGCCCACTGGGAGATGAAAATAATTTTGCAATCAAGTCAACTAGCTCCTGCCTGTTGAGCCATATCCAGAAAAGCAGTCCAGACTAGTCCTTTAAGCAGCACAACAGTCATTCTGACTGAGGGTCAGTTCAAGATCCAGAATTGTTTGATTTCAGGGGGTCAAAATACCCAGAACTTATACCAAAAAGTGTCTTTGATGTACGAGGTGACTTTAAAGAACTCTTTGAAGTGCACATGGATCCCTTTCAACCCAGTCCCGTCTGCAAGGCTAACCCTGGGAGTAAATCAGTGCTTTTGTGTGAGAACAGGACACAGCCTATTCAGACTTTGGTGTGAGCCACCTTTCCCGCTACCTGCCCAGACTATCAGAATGCAGATGGGTACTCTATCACACCTAACCCTTACTGTGATGGTGGCTGTCTAGATGAAATGCGCTAAGTGTAGCTGTCACCCAGCCCAGACATATATTGGAGACAGGCTGTCAGGCACAAAGAACAGTAAGTAAAAAGAAATGTCCACTTTCTTAAAGTGTCATTTCTAAACAGTAATGTTAAATCCAACTTCACCATTAAGGAGGATTTATCATTACCATTCCAAACATATCAGACATGAAAAAGCTACTTCTCTGTGATCAGGAATTACATCTTGAAAGTATATTAAGCAATTTCTAATGTTGGTCGAAGAGGGCGGTAGGCCTCAGAGTAGTGAAAAATGAATAGGACTTTTGTTGCTACCAGGACATGCACAACATTATGGTTCATGCCCTAGCTTTGCTTACATAGCACCATGTCCTTCAGGGTAATTAGAGCCTACCTTAGGTATGACATATGTAATAAAAGGGGAGTTTAAGGTTCGGCAAGTAGTTTTAAATGACAAACCAATGTGGCAGTAAACTGCACACACGGACAATGCAGTGGCAGGCCTGAGTCAGGCTGGCACAACCAGAGCTGCAGCCCACGAGTAGCATTTGAAGTACAGGCCCTGGGTAAAAGGTATACCCCATTACAAGGGACTTGCCAGTACAAAATGTATGCCAATAAGGTGCACACCAATGCCATCATGTTTTAGGGGAGATGCACATGTACATTAGCACTGGTTAGCAGTGGTAAAGTGTTCAGAGTCCTATGGCTAACAAAAGGAATCATGAAAAAATGGGAGGCAAAAGGTGAACAGTTTGGGCAAAGACCACCCTAAGGATTACAGGTCTAACAGTCTGCCATATAAAATAAGGCTGCTGCTGTGTGCTAATTTAAGAGACTCTGGGCTGGTAGCGTATGAACAAGTGTTTGAGTGGCATATGTGAGACTACCATTTTGTGCAGCCCAGTATAAGCACACAAGTCACCTATCACAGAAGGGACTCAGTAAGGATTGGTACTGGCCAAGGTTATGTCTTATATTATAAGTGGGCATTCACAGTGTAAGTTTGTGGTGCTTACAGGAACCATCTGTGGCGCTTCACTGTGTTACACTGGATTATCGGCAAAATCTACCCTGAACTACAGTTTTGCTCAACCTAGACCTAAAGGGTCCAGCGAGGTATCAAAACTTGCACATCGAGTTTACATTTTCAGTCCCCAAATCCCCCATTGGACTTCAGGATTTGTTATATTTGACTGGCTCAGCTCATAATAAGATTCCAGGTCTTTGTCTCACCCTCTACTGGGTCAAGTTAATTGTTCTGCTCTCCTAAATGGGGATCAAAAGCCTCCCCCCAAAAAAGCAAATATGAATGCTTGACCTAGTTACTGGGAAAGATTCTGGGGATGAAATTTGCTACTGTTAATTCGATTGTCACACTCAGCCCGGGCCCACTGGAACAAAGGAGGGATCTATGGGACCAACACAGGAGGAACTCTCCTTTAATGTTTTGGTGGGAAGTAATCAGTCAGATTTATCATAAATGGTTAGAGCTAGGGCTCTAAAGGGATCTCTTACCAGAGACAACTTGAAGTCACCATTTTGGATTGTCTCTCAGTGCTGTGCAGGAGGGGTGGAACAATGGTGGGGGGATGATGTGCACCTCAGTTATACAACCTGTGCACACAGGAGAGACTGATGAGAAGACACTGCACCTGGGAGTGACAATGGAAAAAGCTTTCCCAGTGGAAGAAGAACCTACCTGCAAGGATGGACTTTAGGACATTAACTCCAGCTGACCCCCATAACTAATTTTGATCTCCACAGGGGCTGTGACACCAGCTGGCTAGTGATGGTCGCATGGATCAAAACAAAGCAAGGATGAAGAAAAGCGGCCCGATGTGGCCAAAGAAATTCCAATCTAAGTAGAACAGTGCATAATGCTCTGTCGTCCTTTCTCTTGATTTCACTGGGGAGAGCCGCCAAGGCTATGGACGTCAATGCAAACCCATTTGTATGAAATACATGGGATGGGGAAGTGATTGGAACCTTCCTCCCAGAGGCTTTTTGGACCCAGGAACCCCATCCTCTGGGACTTACCATGAGCATAGATGTCCCGGGCACCCCATACCCCTTGACACTGAAGAGAAGTAAAATCACTGGCTGGCCACCCTGGCCTTCTGATTCTCTGGATGTGCTCCTCAAGGGCAGGGGACTGTGTAGTACTTCTTCTCAGGGCCAGAGCTGAGGAGATACTGCTCCCACCCTGCGGGAGTGGAGAGATATGATGCTTGCTGCTGCAGTGCACCAGGAGACAGATGTTGCAGACAGGAAACGGCAAGGCTGTAGGGACTTTGATCATCCCACCACAGCCCACAAGGAACTTGTGGGTGCCCCGAGTGGGACCATGGCAGCCCTCAAAGAAATATGATGTGTTGTTACAAAACAAAAGAAGCCAACAGCAGGCCATAGCTGCTCATTTAATATTCATTTAATATTCATGAAAGCTGGCGGAGGAGAGCCAGATAGTGCTCTGTGTGGGATTAATGTTGCATAGTTTCCTTCTCATGGTGTTACAGGGAGGAGTAGGGGCACCACAAATGAATTCCCAAGTGTTGTGGAGGGACAACAGAAGTTCCAGTAGCACACAAGAAGGATTATGAACGTTAACCCTAAGTCTCATGAGGCCTTTTACCAATGACCCCAGGAGAGGTTTGCATTTATTTTTAAGTAAACCCTGAGCCGGATCTTTTGCTCTTGGGCTCTGAAGTACAGGGACTCCTTGTTGTTAATCCTTTGGCTGTATTTTGTCGCTTGTAAATTGTGAAAGAGTGGCAGACGCTTTGTTCACGATATTAAGGGGGAACATTAATCAGTTTCTATTAGAATGAATGTGATTGGTTATTGATACTGTGCTTACCATTTTTACTTGTGTTATATGGATCGAACATGATATGTGGCTAATTGACATAATGTAGTGAAACTCTGACTAACCCAATAGGTCTGCCACATATATAGTGGTACCTCGTATAATTTGTTACGTTAACAAAGGATAGCATGGTTATTATTATTACTGTGATGACTCCCCAACAAAGCCAGTAAGCCTGCCCTATTTAAAGAGACACCCACTTATATTGAGATGCTATTTGTGATTATGTAAATTAGAACCCACCCAGGGGTGTAGTGTGATATGAGGGTGTTCCAAAAGGTACTTGCATCTCACCTGACTGTATATATTTATAATTTAATGTGTAGCATTTAGTAATAATTGTAAGATAAAATTATTTTTCCTTTTGGAAAGAAAAGTCACTGGCTGGACATTAATTTATTGAGTTTTGTTGTTTCGTGCAAGTGGATTGGGATCTCTAGTCAACACCACCTTTCCTGAGTAGAACTTGGACAGCTCTGCTTCGCTATCCTGAGAGAGTCAAGAGTTACAATAGGGTACTTGGTTCCCAGTATTCAGCCAACCTCAGTGCTATTACTTTTGAAGACTCACAGTGAGAATTTATTTGATGTGATATCCACCACTTATTTACATATTGTCCCCAATAATGTGGAGTAATATGTAGATTTTGGTGATTGCCCCATCAAACTCCACATGTCCAAACGAGTACATCGGAGGATACATGTGACCGCAATTGAGTGACAGGATGAACCGTTCTTCTGATAAAATAGAAATTAGTGGTCATTTCAAGTATTATTTATTATGTGTATTCTTCATCTTCAAATGAACAGCGAATATAATGGGAAATACACACAGATGTCCATATTGATGGTAGGAAAAATTATGACTCCTAGATCAAACATTTTATAGTGCAATTCCTCTGATTAGATGCTTTCGTGTGCACTTATCATAAGCAGAGGCCATCAATAAATTATTGCAGAATAACTCTGTACGTGCTGCTCGGTGCTGTCCTGATTAATAGATGCTGTCTGTCATAAGATGCTTCTGCCAGAGATAAGGTACAGTGCAGCTCAGATGGGAATTCAGGCTAAACCAGGGGTGCTCAGATGGTAACATGCGTGCTCTCAGTTATGACGCTTCTATACAGCAAGGAGCGGCTCAGCGGTTTCTGCAATGAGAACAGTGTACTGCTTAGTGGTCGATGCCTGTGGCATTCATGTTTTTGGTCCACTGAATGTTTCTCAGTGAACGCTGCACAGCAGGCTGATGGTCCTTTGGAGTTCCTTATAACTAAACACTCAGGGGCAGATTTACAAGCTACCAGTACGTCACTTTTTGTGACATACTGGTGGTGCATGTTACTGCTCCCTCTTTACAAGGACAGGAAGAGCCACACTGCGTGGCTTTTCCTGTCCATGTAAATATGGCTTTTCCAGTCCAGGCAGCACTTTGCGTGAAAGGGGCATTCCATGGCTGTTGCTGTGGCTGTTCCCATGCAACACCCATGGAACAAGACATATTTCCAGATTTGCGAGGAATAGTAAATCTGGAAATGCGTCTGAATGCTACGCTACCCTAGGGGTGGCGTAGCAAGGCACAACAAGGAGAAAAGTTGTCATTTCTCCTAGTTTTTTCCTCTTTTCAATGTGTGCTATATTCTACAGCATGCATTGAAAGAGGAAAATGTATGTAGTGATTGTTTTTGTGCACCATGGTGCAAGGGTGCCTGGGCATGGCGCATGGCTGCAGTTTGTACATTTAAGGAAGTATAGATGTACTATTCCTTACAACATCTGTGTACCTTGAAGATATATGTACTGCATAGTTGCATGTATGTGGCGTTCATTGTAGAAAATCTAGATTTACTTTCCTGTTGATATTTCTTTTTATTTTTCTGTCCTCAATAGTCTGTAATTGATATTGCTGATTGGATATTTAGGGGAACACAACTTAATAGTAGGTTGATTCTCAATGAGTGTTGAATGTTGAGTATCACATTTAGGTGCTTGTCAATGGGTAAGAGCCTACTGGTAAGATTTGCGTGATGCTCTCAGGGTCTAGCTTCTAACATCACAATTGCGCTCTGTGAATGCTGCTCACTAAGCCCTTCCCCAGCACTTGTAACACCATGGTGGCGCTTATTGGATGGTGCTAATAATGGCCGGGTGCAGCCTAATGGAAGTTTTGAGTAGGACCTGTCAGTGACATCAGGATGATGTAATGCTTGCCTCTGCTTGTATAAATATGATGCGCCTCAGTAGATGCTATCTAAAACACAAGGATGGTCGATAGATATGGCTATTAAGAACATCAGGTACATCAAAGTGGGTACCTCTCCCATTGTAAAAAAATAGGATTCTACTCAAAGAACGCAGAAAACAAGAATTCTCCTGAATTGGTGGAAGTCACATGCGGTGCTTCCAGTAGCTGAAGTAAATCTCAATGGGTGACATTGTTATGTTATGTTACTGGGTATTTGTTGAGCGCACAGCTACTCCCAAGAGCTTTCCCTGTGAGATGGTCCCTACTGGGCATCTCCAAGGTGAAGACAAGCATCCCCGGCGCTGATGGGGCCGTAAGTGGAGATTAAGCAAGCTATTGCCCAGAGTTGCTGAGTGGGATCCATGGTTAGAGTGGGCACCGAGGTGAGAATTATCGTGTCCGCTGACCTTGGTCCAAGACCCTGCCGCGTCGGGAATCGAACCCTGGTCCCGGGCCGACTTCTGCTTCCGGGTCTGCTGCCTCTAACCAGTGAGCCACACCACTCCACTATTAGCATAAGGGTACTTCTAGGTGTATGCAGAAGACAAGGTTATGAAGGTACATCAATGGACTATTCTAGTAACTGTGTGTCACTCTCCATGAATTCACTCTCCATAGATGTTTCTCAGTGGGTAAAAGACATATTACAATGATGCTGTGGTAAATAAGCTTAGTTGCATCAAGCTGATGCTAAATACGTCAAATGAATAGTACATCTCAGTGTGTGATACCAGTAACATTACAACATCAAGTGACATTCCTTGCTTTTTCTGCACAACCTCTGTGTGCCACCCCACCAACCCCTGGCCTATGCTGCTGTGGTGTCTTGCAAAAGTCCCAATAGTGTCAGTCCCCCGAGATAGGTGCACAGCTCCTACTTATTTTACAGTGACTTTGTAGATCATCCTGCGCTGTGTACTACATCAGCCATCAATGTAGTATCTCTGACATACAGTCTCAATCAGGGTAGTAAGTGCTAAACCTAATGAGATAATGAGATTGAAGGACTTAAGGAATCAAAGCCGGCACACAAGCAATTGAGAGCATGAACCGTCTTCCCCGATGTCCAGAGAGAGGAATGGGTACCTTGCTTGACTAAATACAGGTTTGTTTGGCTACAGAAAGCCCATTGACCATACTGACCGGCCAAGACAGAACTTCATAACTACATAAAACAGACAGGGAGGGGGCAAAAAGGCAAATAAACCCTCTTTTCTCTGTGCATGGGGCTATTGATGGGATTTCCAGTTCTTGTTTTGTGATGGATGCAACTCCTGTCTACCACAGTTGTCAAAGCTCCAGCAGAAGAGATTTGGGCCCATTTGAACTCCTTTGACTTTTTAGGTAGATTGAGGAATAAAAGAGTTAGGTTTCAATCCAAATTCACAAACACAGTGCAACCTATTTGGCTACACAGTAAGGCTCTAAATTGGAAAGTCAGGATGACTATAGATTTATTACAAATTCAAAGAAAAAGTAATATAAATCAGTTGCAGGCACGTTGCATGCGAATAAAAAATTATCAAAGGACTGCCAAGTCTACAAACAAAATGAATTCTCAATAGTAAATAACCAATGAGAACCTCAGTACTGATCCAGCGCGAGGTCAATACCTGATCAAGGATCGATACACTATTCGAACATTTACAATGGCCCATACACATTCACCCAGACTCTCTGATACACTAGGGTAAATTTGTTTCGTTAAATGTTTTTCTTTCCTGAGAACCATTTATAACATCATTGGAATACCTATCAATTTAATTAATCGACTTTCCTTCTAATTGTTCGATGGACCAATTAGTTGAATAGTTGATGATAATGAGTATCCTTTCTAAATTAGCCCTACAGTTAACTAAATAACCACAGACACTCGGTAAAGTTGTGAAGCTTTATCTTAATTATATATGCGGATTGCTCAATGCATACACAAATGTAAATAATGAAATTCACGAAGGGAGAGATGCACATCAGCAATATAAATGAAATACAAACTCATCTCTTAAATCAATGACATTATGCATGAAGGAGTGGACAGATTAAGAGACAGAAGTTTCAGCAAAAACATGTGCAAAACTAAATACACCTAATGGAGGGGATAGATGAAGAGACAATAGTTTCATCTAAAATAATACTTTCAATGTGTCAAACGGAGTGGGTAGGTTTTGAACAAGTGTTTGGGTTGCATATGTGAGACTACCATCTTGTGCAGCCCAGTATATGCGCACAAGTAGCCTATCACAGATGGGACTCTGTAAGGATTGGTACTGGCCAAGGTTATGTCTTATATTCTAAGTGGCCATTCACAGTGTAGGTCTTTAGTGCTTACAGGAAACATATGCGGTGCTTTAATGTGTTATGCTGGATTATAGGAGAAATCTACCCTGAACTACAGTTTTCCTCCACCTAGAACTACAGGGTCCAGTGAGGTTGCAAAACTTGCATATCGGGTTTAAATTTGCAGTCCCCAAATCCCCCTTAGAACTTCAGTATTTGTTATATTTGACTGGCTCAGCTCATAATCAGATTCCAGGTCATTGTCTCACCCCCTACTGGATCAAGTTAAGTGTTCTGCTCTCCTAAATGCGGATCAAAGGCCACCCCAAACAAAAGGGCAAATAAGAATGCTTGACCTAGTTTCTGGGAAAGATTCTGGAGATGAAATGTGCTACTGTTAATTCGATTGTCACACTCAACCTGGTCTGGAACAACTGGGGCCCACTGGAACATAGGAGGGACCTATGGGGTCAACACAGGAGGAACTCTCCTTTAAAGTTTTGGTGGGAAGTAATCAGTCAGCTTTGTCATCAATGGTTAGAGATAGGACTCTCAAGGGATCTCTTACCAGCGACAACTTGAAGTCACCATTTTGGATTGTCTCACAGTGCTGTGCAGGAGGGGTGGAACAGTGGTGGAGGGATGATGTGCATCCTCCAATGGACCTGGGGCATCTGGCCCCTAAAACATTCCACCTCCCTTAAAAAACTGTGCACACAGGAGAGACTGATGAGAAGACACTGGACCTGGGAGTGACAATGGCAAAAGGATGCCCAGTGGAAGAAGAAGCTATCTGATAGCCTTCAAGGATGGACTTTTGGACATTAACTCCAGCTGATCCCATGACTAGTATTGATCTCTACAGGGACTGTGACACCAGCTGGCTAGTGAGGCCACATGGATCAAAACAAATCAAGGATGAAGAAAAGTGCCCTGATGTGGTCATAGATTTTCCATTTGAAAGATTTGCATTTTTCAAAACAAAAAAAAAATGGGTGCATAATGCTCTGTCATCCTTTCTTTTAATTCCACAGGGGGGAGCTGCCAAGGCTATGGACATCAACACAAACCCATTTATATGGATTTAATGGGATGTGGAAGTGATTGGAACCTCCCTCCCAGAGGCTTTTTGGACCCAGGAACCCCATTCTATGGGGCTTACCATGAACATAGATGTCACAAGACCCCTCATACCCTTGTACACTGAAGAGAAGGTGAATCACTGGCTGGCCACCGTGGCCTTCTGCTTCCCTGCATCTGCTCCTTATGGGCAGGGGACAGTGTAGTACTTCTTCCAGCGGCCAGAGCTGAGGAGCTACTGCTCCCACCCTGCAGGAGTGGAGAAACATGATGCTGGCTCCTGCATTGCACCAGGAGACAGATGTTCTACACAGGGAGCAGGCAAGGCTGTAGGGATTTCGATCATCTCACCACAGCCCACAAGGAACTTGGGGCTGCCCCGAGTGCGGCCGTGGCACACCACCAAAGAAATACGATGTGGTGTTACAAAACAAAATAACCAGACAGCGGGCCATAGCTGCTCATTTATTATTCATGTAAGCTGGCCGATGGAGAGCCAGAGAGTGCCCTGTGTGGGATTAATGTTGCATAGTTTCCTTCTCATGATGTTACAGGGATGGGTAGGGGCACCACAAATGAATTCCCAAGTATTGTAGAGGGACTACAGAAGTTCCAGTAGCACACCAGAAGGATTATGGTAGTTAACCCTAAGTATCCTGAGGCCTTCTACCAATGACCCCAGGAGAGGTTGGCTTTTATTTTTAAGTAAACCCTGAGCCTGATCTTTTGCTCTTGGGCTCTGAAGTATAAGGACTCCTTATTGTTAATCCTTTGGCTGTATTTTGTGGCTTGTAAATTGTTAAAGACTGGCAGTCGTGTTTTGAAAGCAGTATGCCTTGTTCACAAAATTAAGTGGGAACATTTAACAGTTTCTATTAAAATGAATGTGATTGGTTATTGATACTATGCTTACCATTTTTAATTGTGTTATGTGGATTAAACATGATATGTGGCTGATAGGTATAATGTGGTGATACTCTGACTAACCCAATAGGTCTGCCTTCAATATAGTGATACCTCTTATATTGTGTTACAGTAACAAAGGATAACATGGTTATTTTTATTACTGTGATGACTGCCCAACACAGACTGTAAGCCTGCCTTATTTAAAGTGTCACCCCCTTATATTGTGATGCTATTTGTGAATATTTAAATTAGGACCCACCTAGTGGTGCAATGTGGTAGGAGGGTGTCCCAAAAGGTACTAGCATCTCACCTGACTTTATATATTTGTAATTTAAGGTGTAGCATTTAGTAATAGTTGTATGATAAAATTACTTTTCCTTTTGGAAAGAAAAGGCACTGGCTAGACATTACATTATTGAGTTTTGTATTTTCTTGCAAGTGGATTGGGATCTCTAGTCAACACCACCTTTTCTGAGTAGAACCTTGACTGCTCTGCTTCGCTATCCTGAGAGAGTCAAAAGTTACAATTGGGTACTTGGTTCCCAGTAATCAGCCAACTCAGGGATATTACATTTGAAGACTCACATCCTTTGCAACTTTACCTTAATATGCTACGACCCCTGTTATGAGTTGGCTGGTAATCGTCAATATTAATACGTCCTCTAAAATCTGACTCCCCTGCGTGAGAATTTATTAGATGTGATATCCACCACTCAGTTACGTATTTGTCCCCAATCATGCGGAGTAATATGCAGATTTTGGAGATTGCCCCATCAAAATTCACATGCCCCGGTATTTGCCATGCCCACCCACTAAATCTTTGCAGAAATGACCTGCCAAAATATATCCAAGGAATGTAATTTTGATTGCAATACTTGTAATTCCGATGAGCTACATTAAAATTTCACCTGCTGGATAGTTACACACAACAAGTCTTCAACATAGACCAGAAAATTAGAGTAGATAATGGAAGCAATTTTTGTAACAGATGTCAAGTAGATTATGACATTAGTGATGACCTGAAAGAATTTACATCACTCAATCATGTGATGTACAGTGAATTCAAGGAAATGAATACAAATAGTTCAAACATTGCAAATATGATTAAAAAAAAACAGAACCACCATCAAAATTGTCCAGCTATCCTAATGCTCAATAAAAGGATAACTTGCCAAAAACTAGTACATTGGAGGATACATGTGACCGCAATTGAGTGACAAGATGAACCGTTCTGCAGATAAAATAGAAATTAGTGGTCATTTCAAGTATTATTTATTATGTGTATTCTTCATCTTCAAATGAACAGCGAATATAGTGGGAAAAACACACAGATGTCCATATTGATGGTAGGAAAAATTATGACTCCTAGATCAAACATTTTATAGTGCAATTCCTCTGATTGGATGCTTTAGTGTGCACTTATCATAAGCAGAGGCCATCAATAAATTATTGCAGAAGAACGCTGTACGTGCTGCTCGGTGCTGTCTTGATTAATAGATGCTGTCTGTCATAAGATGCTTCTGCCAGAGATAAGGTACAGTGCAGCTCAGATGGGGATTCAGGCTAAACCAGGGTGACACGCTCAGATGGTAACATGCGTGCTCTCAGTTATGACGCTAATAACACAGCAAGGAGCGGCTCAGCGGTTTCTGCAATGAGAACAGTGTACTGCTTAGTGGTCGATGCCTGTGGCATTTGTGTTTTTGGTCCACTGAATGTTTCTCAGTGAGTGCTGCACATCAGGCTGATGATCCTTGGGCGTTCCTTATAACTAAACACTCAGGGGCAGATTTACAAGCCACCAGTACGTCACTTTTTGTGACGTACTGGTGGCGCATGTTACTGCTCCATATTTACAAGGTCAGGAAAAGCCACACTGCGTGGCTTTTCCTGTCCTTGTAAATATGAAAAGCCACGCTGCATGGCTTTTCCAGTCCTTGTAAATATAGCCCCTTTACACACAGCGCTTTGCGTGAAAGGGGCATTCCATGGGTGTTGCTGTGGCTGTTCCCATGCAACACCCATGGAACAAGACACATTTCCAGATTTACGAGGAATAGTAAATCTGGAAATGCGTCTGAATGCTACGCCAACCAGCGAGGCGCAACGAGGAGAAAAGTTCTAATTTCTCCTCGTATTTTCCTCTTTCAATGTGTGCTGCATTCTACAGCATGCATTGAAAGAGGAAAATGCATGTAGTGATTGTTATTGTGCAGGAAGGTGCCCCTTCCTGCACAAAAACAATCTCCCCTTGACGCAGGCATCCTTGCACCATGGTGCAAGGGTGCCTGCGCAGGCGCATGGCTGCAGTTTGTGCGCCAGCCCAGGAGAGAGCACACAAATGTGCTTTGGAAGTGCCGCAGCGTGGTGCAGCCAAAGGGCTTGCGTTGCCGCGCTGCGGCACTTCCTTGTAAATCTGTCCCTCAATGTGCAGTCAGTAATGATAGATTGTACTTCTGAATATCAACCCCAATAATATTGTGGCATACTAATATCTAGTACTGAATACGGCAGGGTAACATATAGAGTGGTAATTGCATTTAAGGAAGTATAGATTTACTATTCTTTACAACATCTGTGTACCTTGAAGATATATGCACTGCATAGTTGCTTGTATGTGGAGTTCATTGGAGAAAATCTAGATTTACTTTCCTGTTGATATTTCTTTTTAAGTATTCTGTCCTCAATATCCTGTAATTGATATTGCTGATTGGATATTTGGGGGAACACAACGTAATAGTAGTTTGATTCTCAATGAGTGCTGAATGTTGATTATCAAATTCAGGTGCCTGTCAACGGGTAAGAGTCTACCGGTAAGTTTAGCGTGATGCTCTCAGGGTCTATCTTCCAACACTACAATTGCGCTCAGTGAATGCTACTCACTAAGCCCTTCCCACGCACTTGTAACACCATGGTGGTGCTTATTGGATGGTGCTAATAATGCCCGGGTGCAGCCTAATGGATGCTTTGAGTAGGAGCTGCCAGTGACATCAGGATGATGTAATGCTTGGCTCTACTAGTGTAAATATGTTCCACCTCAGTGGTTGCTATCTAAAACACAAGAATGGTCAATGAATGTAGCTATTAAGTACATCAGGTACATCAAAGTGGGTACCGCTCCCCCTGTATTTAGGATTCTACTCAAAGGATGCAGAAAACAAGAGTTTTCCTGATTTGAGGGTTCCCAGGCTGGAGTCTCTTTTTATAACAGCAAGTATGGCCGTAAGTCAAGACCTTAGGAGAAAGGTTACGGACATTGTTTATCTGACTCCCAAACTATCGGATCATGGAGCTGTATGGATGGCCTTATTTTTGGTAGGGAAAGTATAATCGAGGGTATGGACGTTTGATTGCTCCCTACTCCTAGATGATTCCGAAAACAAGTATTTATGTCAAGAAACTGAGTGTTTTCTAAATATGAATATTGGTTCTGCCGAGATCTCGGTGGTGTGGGATGCATGGAAGGCTTTCTTAGGAGGCACGGTCACAAACAGGGTGTGCTATAAAAATAGACATTACAAGGAGGAGGTGGCTCATATGGAGATCGGGATGAAGGGAGTTGAGCTGAGTTTGAATAGTGAGACTGATCCTGCAAAATGCCAAAAACTTCTGGTTAACTTAGGTAGCCTAAAGGATCAGTTGGATACTATTATCCAGACAAGAATTACAAAAAGATGGGAGGCCAGTAAGCTTGCGCATTTTGAATATGGAGAGGGGGCAGGCAAGCTTCTGGCGTGGAAAGTCAAGTCTGATAAGACACGAAATCTGATAAAAACAAATTGACAGCAAGGACAAGACTGCAGTGTTATCCACAGATGAAGAGGTTGGGGATGCCTTTTTTGCTTTCTTTCAGGAGTTATACGAAGAAGATAGCGTTGTGTGTAAAACCACTGCCATGGAGTGGTTAAGTGGAAGTAAGCTTACCCCCCCTAAATGCCTCTCAGCGAGAAGATCTGGAGTTAGATATATGTCAGCAAGAGGTTAGGAAAGCTATATCTGCCTGTAAGGGAGGAAAGGCTGCAGGGCCCAATGGGCTCCCAGCTGAATTATATAGATCTTTGGGGGAGGCAATAATCCCGATATTGACAGCACTCTTCAACAGGATACTATCTGAGGGCTCCAGACTCCCAGATTCATGGAGAAGAGCCACTATTTCATTGATCTTGAAACCAGGAAAAAATCCTGAGAACTGTGGGTCTTATAGATCCATTTCACTTTTAAATGCAGCTTACAAAATCTTTGCAAGGATCTTGGCAGATAGGCTGGGAGAAGTGGCGGGCGATCTCCTTTATCCTGATCAAAAGGGTTTTGTGAGAGGCAGGAACCTAACTGACCTTGCCTATGATTTTGTCGGGGCAATGGACTTGGCTTCCACTTTTTCCCTCCCTCTTGCAGCTATGACATTAGACGCCACCAAAGCCTTTGACAGGGTTAATTGGGTATATCTCTCGGCAGTAATGGAAACATTTAACTTCGGTGGTAAATTCTGTTGAGCCATTCAGCTCATATACCGAGATCCCTCTGCAAGACTCCTCGTAAATGGCAAACTAACCAACCCTATTAAGATCACTAGGGGTACCATGCAGGACTGCCCCCTCTCCCTGCTCCTCTTTGACTTATACATTGAGCCTTTTGCTCAGCGATTAAGAGAAGAGCCTGGTATTCTACCATTCAAGTTTGGAGCATGGGAGAGGAAGGTAGCTCTGTACGCCAACGACGTTCTTATCCTCTCTTCTGATTTGGAGAATTATTTTCCTCGGGTCATTACGCTGGCACAGGATTTCGGGCAGATTTCCGGTTACGTAGTTAACGCCAAAAAAATGGAAATCATGTTGTGGAACCTACCGGAGTGCCATAAGGTACTTGGGGTCAGCATTGTTCAGAACATAGATAAGATCCCAGGGACGAACCTGACAACTGTTTCCAGGGAAAGCCAGAAATGAATGAAATCTTGGGCCCATCTCCCATTGACCATTCGAGGGAGGATTAATCTGATCAAAATGGTCATACTACCAAAAATCACTTTTCTTTTTAACACTATTCCTTTATATTTTGAAACATTGGCAATAATAGATACGTTTCACAAGCAATCAACTCTTATGTTTGGGCTTATAGGGCCACGAGGATAGCCTGGAAGAAGCTAAGGCGTAGGAGGGAGAAAGGGGGTCTTGCATTCCCCTATTTGTAGTACTATGCCTGGGCTGTCCAGATGTCGCACTCGAGAATGCTGCTGAAAACTCCGGATCATACAGGGGCGGGGGTCATGTTCTCTGCTATGCTAAAGGTTGTGGGTCTGTCGCAGGAGGGGTTTCTTTTCAAATATGGAGATCAAAGGTTCTTCAAAAAGATCAGGTTGAAAGTTCTGTTGGGAATGGCTTGAGTATGGGCAAGAATTAAACAATGCTCTGGCCTTAATTACTTTTCTAGTTGGTCCCCCTTGTGGAATTCTCCAGGGGTTCCAAATTGCCTGAAAGATAAATTAGCTACACCACAAAGAACAGCGGGATTAAAGGTGTGGGGGGATCTGGCATCCGACAGTTCACTTACATCATGGTCGACACTCCATAATAGGCTAGAGGAGGGCATGTCAAGGTTTAAATACGTACAGTTGTAGAGCTGGTCCCAGAATCTCAAAGAACCCATAGGCACAGGAAACACCCTTGAGGACCAATTAATGACAAGACCGGTGAGAAATAAAGAGGTTCCCTTCTTTTATTGGTCCAAAGAGGAGGCTATTGATGGAGAATTTAAATGAGCTGAAGAACTGTGGGGAGCCTCCATGCCAGATGAACAATGGGAAGACTTGTGACAAACTTCCTTTAACATCTTATTCTCAGCTGTAAAACCTGTATGGCTTAGGAGGAATCACTATTTTACTACCCACAGGGCCTATTTATCTCCATCAAGACTGTCTAGAATATCGAAGGGACTCCCAGTATGCTGCAAGAAGTGTGATTTAGAAAGCGCCCCTGATATCCATATGTTTAAAGATTGCCTAGCGATAACAGAATTTTGGGGAAAAGTAGGAGCAACTATTGCTGATATCTTGGGATTCGCAGTCCAAATTACTCTTGCCCTGATCATCTCTGGCAGATATAGCGAGGTAACGGGCCCTGCCAGGGGGTTTCTTTTTTATACAATCCTGCGGGCGTGGAGGGAAATCGGTAAGAGATGGGTAGAAGTTGCACCCCCCACACATGCGGAGTGGTTGTCCTCTTTATTTAAAATATCTAAGGTTGATTTGTGTATATTACAGAATAGCAAGAAGAAAGCACTATGGCATTGTTTATTAAGTTGGTCTCAGTACTAGTTTCTTTCTGCGGGTCTATAATTAAGATGTTTTGAGTTGCTTTGCTATTTTTTGTCAACTGAGGTCTGAGGCGAAAGACGATAGAAAAAAAAGAGTTTTCCGGACTTGGTGGGAGTCACATGCGGTGCTTCCAGTAGCTGAGGTAAAGCTCAATGGGTGACATTAGTATGAGGGTACTTCTAGGTGTATGCAGAAGACAAGGTTATGAAGGTACTACAATGGACTATGCTAGTAACTGTGTGTGACTCTCCATGAATTCACTCTCCATAGATGTTTCTCGGTGGGTAAAAGACATATGTATTTATTTATTTATTTATTTATTTGTTTATTTATTTACTTGAGTTTTATATAGTGCTGGCTAGACCCAGAGGTATCAGAGCGCTTTGCATGAGGATAGTTACATAGGTTACAAGTTACACATTGTTACAGAAGGTACATAAGTTACAGGTTACATCCGTTGGTTCAAGGCATGTAAAAGGGTAAGGGGGTAATGTAAAAGGGTAACGGGGAGAGAGATTAAGCAGAGCATAGGCATAAGGATATACAAAGCAGGCGGGGGAGAGAAATTCAGGGGAGAACGGAAAGGAATAGGGGAGGTAGGCAAAGAATGAAGGAGGGAAGAGGTGGGGGAGGGGGTAGGAGACACAGTGTGGAGACGAGGAAGTAACTGTGTCTGATGTCCGACTGGGTGGGAGACGGCTCCCCGCGGTAAAGGGATTATTCCCAGTCCTCCGTTTTGTGTGATTCCCTTGTTGTGGTGGACTCTCTCAGCGGGGTCGCTGAGACACCAGGGCATTGATACTGGATCCCTCCCTAACAAGGGGAGAGGAGTGCTTTGGTCATGGTCACACACAAAAGAATGAAGGATGGAAGAGGTGGGGGAGGGGGTAGAAAACCCAGCATGAACACAGTGTCTGACGTCCGGCAGGGAAGGAGACAGTTCTCTAGGAGACGGTTCCCAGTGGTAAGGGGATCAATACCAGTCCTCCAATATGTGTGACTCTCATTGTCACTGTGGACTCTCTCAGAAGGATCTCTGAGACTCCAGGGCAAAAAGAAAAAGCTGGATCCATCCCCAACTACGGGAGTAGGAGTGCTTTGGACAAGGGCATACTTATGGGGGCCCAGAGAAGAGAAAGGCACTCACTGTAGAAGGGTCCCCCAGACTGGGGGCTCTTCCGTGTCCCTGTTGTGCACTCGTCCGCGAGCCGCATGCCCTTTGGCCTCTCTCGGCTCTGTTATTCATAGAGCAGCCATCGGGTGAAGGGGAAGTTTGCAGGACACGCGACCCGCTCTGGGGGCCCCGAGTGTCCCACCGATGTCCCAGTCCCTCAGGCACCCTCGACAATGAGCACAGTACGCAGGCCCCTCCGCCTCCGGACACTCCACACCATTGCCAAGGGAAGCAGGTCTTCCACAAAAGCAGTTCTCTTACTCACAGGGGGCTGAGCACCAGAGCTATGCTACAGGATAAGAGCGGGGGCACCACAGATGTCCAGCGCAGGTTCCAACGGTGCTACATCTCCCGTCTCACATCCTACGGGTGCAGGCTCGGCGTACTGCGGGCGCCATATTACAATGATGTTGCAGTGAATAAGCTTAGTTGCATCAAGCTGATGCTAAATACGTCAAATGAATATGTGCATTTCAGTGCGTGATGCCAGTAACATCACAAAGTCAAGTGACATTCTTTGTTTTTTCTGCACAACCTCTGTGTGCCTCCCCACTACCCCCTGACTTATGCTGCTGTGGTGCAAAAGTCCCAATAATGCCAGTCCCCTGAGATAGGTGACAGAGCTATGACTTTGTAGATCATCCTGCGCTTTCTACTACATCAGCCATCAATTTAGTATCTCTGACATACAGTCTCAATCAGGGCAGGAAGTGCTAAACCTAGTGAGATTATAAGATTGAAGGACTTAAGGAATCAAAGATGGCCCACAAGCAATTGAGAGCATGAACCGTCTTCCCCAATGTCCAGAGAGAGGTATGGGTACCTTGCTTGACTAAATACAGGTTTGTTGTGCTATCGAAAGTACATTGACAATACTGACCAGCCAAGACACAACTTCATAACTACAGAAAACAGACTGGAAGGGGACAAAAAGGCAAATAAACCAGCAGTATAGCACCCTCTTTTCTCTGTGCATGGGGCCATCGATGGGATTTCCAGTTCTTGTTTTGTGATGGATGCAACTCCTGTCTACCACAGTCGTCAAAGCTCCAGCAAAAGAGATTTGGGCCCATTTTGGCCTCTCTGACTCTGATCGTTTTAGGGAGCTTGAGAAATAAAGAAGTTAGGTTTCAATTCGAATTCACAAATGCAGTGCAACCTATTTGGCCACACAGTATGACTCTAAATTGAAAAGACAGGTTGAATATAGATTTATTACAAATTCAAAGCCAAAGTAATATAAATCAGTTGCAGGCACATTGCATATCAATACGAAATTATCAAAGGACTGCCAAGTCTATGAACAAAATTAATTCTCAATAGTATATAACCAATGAGAACCTCATAAGTGATGGTACAAAGTAAAAGAAATACAGTAGAATGAGAAGATTGGAATATCCGATCCTCATGTCTATGATTTATGAAGATTTCTAAGTCCCCAATTAAAATACACTATAACATGCTAAAATAGGTTTAATCAGATCCATAAAATGAAGAGAAAGGTGTCAGTGTGAAACCTCAGTAGACGTTTCTAAAATAAAGCATAGAATGTAAGGTACAGAGGTCTAAACCTCTCCTAATCTAAAGAAGCCTAAGTGTAAGTGTGCTCAAAGCCACAGAACATTGGAACCAAGAAAAAGACCACCTTCAAACAATACTTTCTTTAGCAAAACACACTCATAATTCTTCTTTCGTTCATGTACATTTCAAAAACATGCTCATAATCTTTTTTCTTTGATCTACATATTTCGAGACAACCTTGAATGTATGCCTTCATTCCACATGAACAGTAGGCCTCTCTTTTGGACAGAATTTCTCTCGCCCTTGGCTCCCTTCGTGCTTTCTTATCTGTTTCACACAAACAGCTTTTCTTCATTCATTTGATCATTGTACCAAACACCTGGAGAGTGGAGAAAAACACTCCATCCAAGAAAACATTTACATGAAAAGTTAAATATTGTTAAACCCACATGCTTAAGACCTTTGGCCAATTTAACAATTTCAAGACTTACAATGCAAAATATAACTAAATGGATTCTAATATATGAAGAGTAACGTTTTGAAAGTGAATGCATTTCTCATATATACATATTCCATTATATAGCAAAAAGCAAAACATCTTTTACAACTCATTATTACTGAAAACAAAGCATTAGCAAACACACACATTTATAAGTGTAATGATTACATAGCACATGCACGTCATTTGTGGCTTTAAGTGCACTTTTCTCTTGCAGGTTACCTTATATATATGAATGCATAAGGCATCAATATACACATCTGGCCTAATCAATAATGAAGAGGGTAGAGGCAATTTTATACTGTTCCACCAACTAACACCCATATCAATATATTGACCTTGTGATTGTACTTTTAGCTATAATTGCAATTGCATTTATATGGTGCTTACTACCTCTGATGAGGCATCATAGCGATTTTTTTATGAGTAGCACGATACCCTGGAACCCAAAAAGGATTAGTGGTGCATAAGTATAGTGAAATATGAAGTTAATTTGAGAGGTGGATATGTAAGTCTATTATTTGGATTGAAAAAGATAGTGGAGGGATAGAAGAGGGAAGGGTTTGCATATATATAGCACTTGCTACCCCTGATGATGTGTTGGAGCGCTTTACAGCAAGTAGCACGCTACTCTGGAACACACTAAAGATTAGTGGTGAATTAGTCTAGGGACATATAATGTTAGTCTGTTATTTGGATTGGAAAGGATAGTGGAGGGATAGAGGAGGAAAGAGTTTGAATTGTTATAGCATTTGCTACCCCAGATGAGGCTTAGAAACACTTTTTTGCAGGTAGCACCCTGCTCTGGAACCCAAGCAGGATTAGTGGTGAGTTAGTCTAGGAAAATATGAAATTATTTGAATGGTGGACATGTTAGTTTGTTATTTCGATTGAATAAGGTTAGTGGAGGGATAGAAGAGGGAAGGGTTTGCATTTATAAAGTGATTGTGACCCTCGATGAGGATTTGAAGTGCTTATCAGTGGGTAGCATGCAACTCCGGAACCCAAAACAGGCTAAGAGAGGATTAAGCATAGGAAAATATGAAATTAATTTGAGCTGTGGACATGTTAGTCTGTTATTTCGATTGAAAAGGAATGGGGGGGCATGAGTAAAGGAGATGTGGAGGTTAAAGAGTTTAGAAAGGCTTGTTAGGAAGATCTGAATAGTGAAAGAGGTATGGGATGATGAAAGGGGAGGTAGTGGAAGGTAGAGTCTGAAAGGGTTATTTTGGGGATCCAAGTAGTGGTTGGAGGTTTGGGATGAGTGAGAGAGTGGCGGTAGAGGATATATAGAAAGAGTTATAGGGTGAGAAATAGGGTAGTGCATTGGAAAGTGTAGTAGAATGAGGTTTGAGAAGAGTCAGAGAGTTGAGGTAGAGGATATAGTGAGAGAGGTATAGGGTGAGGAGTAGGGTAGTGCATTGAAGAGAGTAGTAGAATGAAGCTCGAGGCGAGTCAGAGTGGAGTTAGAGTATATATTGCAAGAGATATAGGGTAGTGTATCGGATATGCTGAGTTAGAAGCAAAGTAATAAATAGAAAGATACCTAAGTACATGGAAGGTATATGTGTATAAATAAATAAATAAATCTGGTATTTGTAAAGCGCAAACTACTCACCCTTACGGGTCTCAAGGCACTGGGGGCCGTCATGAAAATTAAGTGAGTTATTGCCCAGAGTCACATGGTGGTGGGCTGATGTGCCACCAGAGCAGGGGATCGAACCATGAGCCCTGTGCTCCGAAGTCAGCTACCCTGGCCGCTGCACCACATCTCTCCTAAAGAAGGCAATAGATGTAGATTCAAGTTGTATTAATAAACTCAGACTTTGAAGTGTTAGTGCACTTTAAATTAATGTATTTGTTATTTATATTTGCAATTCAATAGTGAAGCACATGAAGATAAATTGTTATGATAACATATTTACTTATTTACATTAGTTAAGCAGAAATAATGAAAACCTATATTTAAAAAACATAATTACTCTGCACATTTTTACAAAGTAATACACACATGGAGGTACACAACTGTCGTCCAAATAAATGCTTATATACAGAGAGATTTGCTGGATATTTATGTTTGAGTTTGGTGGTTATGTGGAAAGAGCCAACTCTTGAGTAGTCTTCTGAAGATAGGGTGAGTATCTGTGGATCTTATGTTTGTGGGTAAAGAGTTCCATAGTTTGGCTGCTTGAATAGAGAAGGATGTACCACCTATTTTTCTTTTTCTTATATTGTGGGATTATGAGGCGAGGTGCCATTCTAGAGTGGAGGTTCCTTTGTTGAATGTATCTGGTGATTTTATTTCTGATGAAGAACGGTCCTGTTCCATGTATCGCTTTGTGGGTGACATAAAGCAGCTTTAATGTGGATCTTCTGGCAACTGGTAACCAATGTAGGGCTTTTAAGGCAGGGGAAATGTGGGCTTGTGGCTTTATATGTAAGAGTAGTCTGGATGCAGAGATCTGAATCAATTGTAGTCTTCTCATAGTTGTTAAATGTGTTCCTTGGTAGACGCTATTTGTGTAATCAGGGTATAGACAGATGGTAGCCTGAACCTTATGTGGAAATCCCAGGTGAGGGTAGATGCGTTGCAAAGTTTTTGTAGTAACAAAGCTTGATCTTGCTAGTTTGTACACTTGGGCAGTCATTGATAGCTAGGAGTCCATGGTAATTCCGGGGTGTCTTACTTCCTTTGATACTTTAGGTGGTGTTCTCAGATCATTAGGCCAGGTGGCGAGTGGGTCATAATTTTTCCAATTGCCACACATGAGTATTTTGGTTTTGGAAGCATTCCATTTGAGATGTCTCTATGTCATCCATTGAGCCACAGCTCTGAAACAAATGAAAATTGGTTAGTTTCAAATGTCTTTGGGGCTTTCCAGTAGAAGTAGTATTTGTGTGTTATCTGCATAGTTATAGCACATGAGGTAAAATTGATTAATCAATGCTGTTAATGACTTTATGTAAATGTGTAAAAACATGGGTGAGATGATAGAGCCTTGAGGGGCTTCTGCTTTTGTGAAATGCAGTTTGAGAGAGAAAGGGGGAGTATGGGACATTAGTTCTGTTGTGAAGGCAGGATGTGATCCAGTCTAGTGTAGTCCCCTCTATGCCGGCTTCGTAGAAACTTTGTATTGAAGTTTCATGGTCAACAGTGTCAAAGGCTTCTGAGAGGTCCAAGAGAAGTAGTGCAGCAACCCTGTTCCGGCTAACTGTGCTCTAAAGGTCATCTCAGATAGCAACAAGGGCAGATTATGTGTCTCTTCCTTAATTGAATTCCGTTTTGAAGTCTGAAAGTATGGAATTATCTTCAATGAATAGTGACATCTGGGTGAATGCTGCTCTTACTATCAGCTTGCCCAGGAAAGGTCCATTTGTAATCGGCCTGTAGTTTTCAGGGATAAACAGTTTCAAGTTTGTTTTCTTCAGTAATGCCTGTATGTGTGATTCTTTTAGTTCTTCTGGTAATTTTACTGTAGTTACGGAATTGTTTCTGATTCTTCTTACCGGTGTGGTAAGCAAAAGGAGTTGAAAGAATTTTCTTGAAGGTTTGTGTTGCACACCACTGTATCTACATGAAAAGTAATGCCTCATAGACCTTTTCAGAGCATTTGCATGAAATGGAGATGTTGAAAAAGTTAAAAGTGGTTAGGTAGCATTGAAGCAGAAGCTTCACTCCTGGAACAGGACATGTCTGCAGTTGAGCACTTTGAAGGACAAAATCTAGTTAGCATGGATAACCTTTGATCGCACATAAAGAAATACCAGTGCCTAAAAGAAGCAATATAATTAGTTCCAGGTGCAATTTCCATTATGCTAGAGTAATCTTGCTTAATTTAGCATACACTTCCTATGTGCGATACCCAAAATTACCCAATCATTCCACATTGTATGATTACGTGCCATTCGCTGTATAATGTTTGCATAGCAACAAAGCATGCAAGCAGACAGTGGGCAGCTGCTGTTTGTGGTGCTTGTGCTATTTGTGATATTTAGTCTAAAATGCGTCCTTGTGCCCAAGATCGACGACAGAATGCATTTTTCTGATTAATTAGAGCCCCAAATGCTGGTTTTACTTTTACGGAAATAACATGTAATTTTGCATAATTAAAAAAAGATCACAAAATTACACAAGTACAAATTACACATGATTATAGACAGTACACCATGGGAAGTACAAGATTGCACATATTCAGAAATGTTTCTAGTGAGAAAACATAAAATATACATGTATGTCACAGGTCTACTTTAGAGTTTGAGAAACAGGCCACTCCTACTTACATGTGACAGATATCTTGTCTGCTTTACTGCAAATGCCCAGTGCTTGTAATAAGATGGGTGGGATATCCATCTTCCATCCGCAAAACTATAACTCGGGCCCTATGTCTTTTGAATGTGTGTACTATGAACCTACATGATACACAAATGCATGCTAAACAAGTGGCAATGTCATTGAAAAAAATATTATCCTTTGAGTGGCATTGAGCCGACACATGTGAACTTCAAAAACAAAATATAAGCAGATTCTAGACTGATTCTAGCAATTATTGCATGCCCACGGCTAATAGACTGAGAATATTTTTCAATTGTATCATTACAGGTAAGAATCAAAGTTCTAATTTGTACAAATAACATACAGGCCTGACGTAAGGCTCAATTCAAATATTGACAGACAGATAACTTCATCTCAACAGTGACGGAGGTCCCACCGGGCAACATTATGGTCCATCCACTCAATTTAGATTGGAGCAGAGCACAGGTTTGATGACGGCAGGGACTATTCTGTCTCTGCCATGGTAAACCCTTCCAAAGGCCCGAGTAAGGAGGCTTAGCTGTGTGCCACCCACCGAAGTTAGATAAATCAATCAATCAACATTTGTATAGCGCACTAATAACCTGTGAGGGTCTCAAGGCACTGAGGGGGGGTGCAGCTACTGCTCGAACAGCCAGGTCTTGAGAAGTCTCCTGAAGGTCAGCAGGTCCTGGGTCTGTCACAGGTGGGTGAGGAGGGTGTTCCATGTCTTGGAGGCGAGGTAGGAAAAAGATCTGCCGCAGGTGGTTGTCCTGTGGATGCGTGGTACGGGGACGAGGGCAAGGTCAGCGGAGCGAAGCTGTCAGTTTGGGGTGTAGAAGGTGAGTCGTTTGTTGGACCGGCATTGTGGAGTGCTTTGTGAGCATGGGTGAGGAGCTTGAATGCGACCCTCTTGTTGACTGGGAGCCAGTGCAGGTTTCTCAGGTGGGCTGTGATGTGGGTGTGGTGGGGGATGTCGAGGATGAGGTGTGGAGGCGTTCTGTATGCGTTGTAGTCTTTTCTGGAGTTTGGCCTTGGTTCCTGCAAAGAGGGTGTTGCCATAGTCCAGCCTGCTGCTGATGAGAGCATGGGTGACCGTCCTCCTGGTTTCAGTGGGGATCCATTTGTAGATCTTGCGGGGATCTTGGAGGAAGAGACGGCGTTGACTTGCTGGGTCATTGAGAGCGATGAGTCCAGGTTGAACCTCGGGTGGCATGCGTGGTCGGTGGGTTGTGGTGCGGCTCCCAGAGCGGCCGGCCACCAAGAGTCATCCCAGGCAGAGGGGGTGCTGCTGAGAATGAGAACCTCTGTCTTGTCTGAGTTAAGTTTCAGGTGACTGTTCTTCATCCAGTCTGCGATGACCTTCATTCCTTCGTGGAAGTTGGTTTTGTCTGTGGCAGGTCCTTGGTGAGTGAAAGGATCAGCTGGGTGTCGTCGGTGTAGGAGACGATGTTGAGGTTGTGTGAGCTGACGATGTTGGCGAGCTGTGCCATGTACACTTTGAAAATGGTTGGGCTGAGGGATGATCCTGGGGGCACGCCGCAGGTGATCTTGGTGGCTTCAGACCAGAATTGGGGAGGCTGACCCTCTGGGTTCTGTCGGGGAGGAAGGAGGTGGTCCAGTCCAGGGTTTTATCGTGGATCCCTATGTCGTGGAGGCCTGTGGATAGGGTGTGGTGGCAGACGGTGTTGAAGGCAGCCGAGAGGTCCAGGAGGATGAGGGCAGTGGTTTCGCTGTTGTCCAATAGGGTCCTGATATCATTGGTGGCAGTGATGAGGGTGGTTTCGGTGCTGTGATTGCTACAGAATCCGGATTGGGATGGGTCCACGATGTTGTTCACCATGAGGTAGTTGGTCGGTTGCCTGTTGACGACCTTCTCGATGACTTTCGCCGGGAACGGGAGAAGGGACATGGGCCGGAAATTCTTGAAGTCCTTTGGGTCCGCTGTGGGTTTCTTGAGAAGGGCGTTGATCTCGGCGTGCTTCCAGCTTCCCGGGAAGGTGGCGGTCTTGAAGGAGCTGTTGATGATCTTCTTGAGTTGGGGTGCGATGATGCGATTTGCTTTGTTGAAGATGTGGTGAGGGCAAGGGTCGAAAGGTGAGCCAAAGTAGATGGTGTTCATGGTTTTGATGGTATCGTTGTAGTTGACGTGGGTCCAAGAGACCAGGAGGTTGGTAAGGTTGGGGGGTGGTGGGTCTGCGGTGGTTGTGGCTGTCAGGAGGGTCTGGGTGTTGAAGCTGTTGTGAATGTCTGCGATCTTGCAGTGAAAGAAGGTGACTAGGGTGTTGCAGAGGTCTTGCGATGTGGGATGTCGTTGGAGCAGGAGCTGGGGTTGGCTGGTGCCTTCACGATGTTGAAGAGCTCTTTGCTGCTGTGTGCATTGTTGTCAATATGTTCCTTGAATGAGGTCCTTTTGGTGGCTCGAATGAGTTGGTAGTGCTTGCAGCTGGCATTCTTGAGGGCTGCGTGGTTGCCTGGTGTCTGCTCTTGGCGCCACCTTTTCTCGAACCTTCGGCAAGCCCGCTTGGATTTCTTGAGGTTGGTGCGTCTATTTGGTTTTTTTTGATCGGGGCGAGAGTTCTGGCGCAGTCGTCAATCCATTGTCTGAGGTCGAGGGTGGCTGAGTCGGCGTCGGTGGTGTCGGTTGGTGGGTCTCGGACAAGGGTGGCGATGAGCTGGTCTTCAGTGACCTTGTTCCAGTTGCGGTAGGGGGTCTCTTGCGAGTGCAGGTGCGTGGTGGGTTTCTTGAAGGTGAAGTGGATGCAGCGGTGGTCGGTCCAGTGGAGTTCGGTGGTGTGGCTGAAGGTGACGTGTTCGCTGTCGGAGAAGATGGGTTCGAGTGTATGTCCGGCTGAGTGGGTGGGGGTCGTGACGAGCTGCTTGAGTCCGAGGTTGGCGAGGTTTTTGAGCAGGGCGATGGAGTTGCTGTCATCGGTGTTCTCGAGGTGGAAGTTCAGATCTCCAAGGAGGATGTAGTCTGTAGAAGCAAGAGCGTGTGTGCTGACAATGTAGGGGATGGAGTCGCTGAACTATGGCCAGGGTCCGGGGGTCTGTAGACGAGGGTTCCTCTGAGGGTGGTGTTTGGGTCAATGTGGATCTGGAAGTGCAGGTTTTCGGCGGCGCTGGGGGTGTCTTCGGTGCTGGTTGAAATTCTGAGGGTATTCCTGTGGATGAGGGTGATTCCTCCTCCTGGTCTGATGGTGCGGTCCTTCCGGGTGATCTTGTAGCCGTCCGAGATGGCTATGGCAATGTCGGGTGCCAAGGAGAGGTTCATCCAGGTCTCCGTTAGGAAGGCGACGTCCGGGGAGGCTAGGTCGATTAGGTCCCAGAGTTCGATGGCGTGCTTATGGAGGGAGCGGGTGTTGAGTAGTATGCATCTGAGATGGTTGCGTCCTGCCCTGATGGGTGGGGCAGGATGTGTAGGTGTTCTGTGGCTGGTGAAGCTGCAGATTCGTCAGGAGAAGGGTCCATGGGTGAGTTTTGGGGTGGTCTGGAAGCAGTTGGGTAATCGTCCGGCGTTGAGTTTGTGGAGGAAGTTGGCATCGTAACGGCGCCGGATGTCGAGGCTCTCGCGGAGGCCAGGGGGTCTGGTGCTGGGCGCAGTCCAGGTGCGGACAGGCACAGACGGGCTTGCCTTAGGTGCGCCAAAGCCTGCCAGCATGCGCCCGCTGAGCGCAGCCACAGTCAAGTAGGGGAGGGGGTGGGACTGGAGGTGGGGAGGCAGGAGCGGGGCAGCGACGAAGGGAAGGCTGAAGGCGGGAGAGCGGGTGTCAAGTCAGGAGTAGGAGACAGCTGACTGTGCCCAGGGAAAGTAGAGTTCAATAAAGCTAACAATAACTAAAAATAAAATAACTGAAGAGCTGGAGAGTGAGTCTCCTGGCACACAGGGAAGGCCATGGGGCGCTGGAAAGTCCCGATGGCAGCAGATTGCCGACACGAACCCAGGAGGTGGGAAGTCCTGGCGCTGAAGCAGGGAAACGCTGCGAGCGGTGCTGCTGGGGAGAGTGTTGCCTGGACCGGAGGTCTTGGCATCACACTCACTTCCCGGGATTGGTCGCCATTAAGATGGCCATTAGATGGGCAAATATACTGCCAATTTTAAAGTCCTTCACCAGAAGGAAAATCCTAGCGATAAGGGGTACTGGAAAGTGCTCAATGACACGCTCACCATGGGAAAAAAGTCACATGGCAAGGGGGCGTTTTTTTTTTGTTTCAAAAAGAAAATCCTGCTTTTGAAAATAAAAACAAAATATTGTAAGTTTGCCATACAGCTCCGTCATGTTGACAACAGTTCCTGTCAATGCCATAATTGTCTGCAGGGCAAGGAGACAGTTCTATATTTGCATATGCGCCACCTCCGTTGTGGCGATTTATAATATATAAATTGGGCCCCTAGTAATTTAATTACTAATGATAATCCAGCCACCATATCTAATTAAATTCCAATTCTTCACTCTCACTTCCTTCAGGTCTTCAGTATATCCCATTTCCTTGTTCAAAGTTGTTTTATTTTTGTTTGACATTGTTATTCTAGTTGCAGATTTTACGGTGATTGTTGGGCCTGGCCTTATACGCAGAGTCACACCCAAACCTTATGCCTTCACCTTTTCTGTTTTGCTAAATGTGTTTTTGTTGGCTTTAGAACCCTGTGCACTTTATCACAGCTGACCAGTGTGAAAGTGTTTGTAATATCTCCTTTAAACATGGTAAAATATGGCATACACCCGATTGGCACAATTATTATACTATTAAATCCCTAGTAAATGGGTACTGTAGGTGCCCAAGGCCTATAAATGAAATGCTACTAGTGGGCCTGCAGCCCTAGTTGTGCCACTCACTTACGTAGCCTTTTAAAACATGTACCAGTTCTGCCATTGCAGCCTTTATGCAGTTTTAAACTGCCATTTCGGTATTGCAAGATAAGTGTTTTACCAGATGAAAACCTTTCTTATTTATTACGTATAAGTCACTCCTAGAGCAGCCCATTGTGCAGGCTGCATTGTATATAAAATGTGGACTTGTATCTAAGTTTTATATGTCCTACTAGTAAAAAACTCACAAACTAATTGTTCACTACTGTGAGGCCTATTTCTCCCATAGGATAACATTAAGTTATCTTATGGCAGTTAATAGATAACTTTTGTTTGGGAGCAGGTGGAAATGTCATATGTGGTGTCTAAGGCATTGTAATTTAAATTCCTCTTTAAAAGTAAAGTCAGATTTTACATCAGAACTCTGAAAATTGCAATTTTAGAACGTTGTTTTCTTTTTGTCTTAACCATTTAGTAACTGTAGCCTCTTCCTTGGTCTCATGACAGGGTGTAGTGTGCAGTTGACCCTTGTGTATTCCCCCCAGACTGCCACGCAATAGAGGGACTGGATATTGGTAGGATGGGCCATCTAAATTGATGGGACACTTGCACTCCAAAGACACTGCTCGGCCCACAGAGAGATACATTTACACTAGCCTTTTGTTACCCCCCCCCCAGACAAAGTGGAGCCAGAGAAGGCAGGAAATTCCATAGCCAGATGTGGGGCAAAGTCTGAAATTTTCTTCCATTTCAAAGTTAGCACCATGTATAAATATTAGACTTTCATCAGATCACTTCTGGCCTTGTATATGTCTCAGAAGAAGAACTGCTATGCTGCCCTGCTGCTGGAAGGAGAGGCCTATTGCAAGAAGGACTGCCTAGCTGCCTGACTAAGGAAGACTGGGCCTGCTCCTTGATCACAGAACCACTAGAGTGACTCCAAGGGCTAGCTGACTGGGATCCTGTTCTGAGGAACAGGGACACAACACACTTTAGAGACCTGCCCTGCATCTGCTTAGCTGCCCACAGTCAATTGGACCGGACTGTGCCCTGCTGCTGGCCTTTGCTGGAGTGAATCCTAATCCCCAAGAGGTGCCCCATGTTCCTAGATCCTTAGCCGGCATAGGAGTGTACTTCCACTGGCCCAATTGGGTGTTTCCTCAGAACTGATGCAGCGCAGGGAGACTCGATGCTGGACCTTGCATTTCAGCCCTCACAGCTCCTCATCAGAATCGATGCAGCACGATACAATCTGACACAGGACCTTGCATCGCAGCCGGACATGTCCTGGTCCAGCATGACCATATAGCTACAGTTGGTGCTTTGAGCTCTTAGGCACTAAACTTATCTTAAAACTTTGAAATTTCATATCTTCTGTTGTTAGAATAAAAATGTTTTAGCTGTATTGTTTATGTATTGTACTTCACAAGTTAGCATTCGCAGCACCAGTTTATGTTTGCCTGCCATTTTGAGCCATGATCGAAACTTTGGTAGTTTTTGTTCCTCCAAGGTTGGGCCTTGCTGTACTAATGAATACACTGTTCTAATTAGCGCAACCCTTCCCACTAGATAGAGGCCTGCTCCCACTAGTACAGCGGTGGACACATGCAGAACGACCTTGGCTAAGAGAGAGTGTATGCCCGGTCTCAGGATCGAAGCTTATCCTTCTGTACCTTCTAAATGTAGCTGCCTCCATCTGTAAATTTCCAGTCTGGGCATGCCTTCATTGGTTCTGAATCATACATAATGTATCACCATGTTTGCTGATGTCAGTCCATCTGCAGCAATCCACAGAGACTGTGCAGACTGGGCTCCGCTCGAGTGCATCTGAATAAACTTGGTTTGTATTCTCTACTGTCTGACCGACTCTTCATTTGTAGAGAAGGCTGAGAGGTGGTCGCGAGTGACCTGGGTGGCCCTAATCAGGTCACATCCTTCACTGTTCTACTGATTGGATTTTTGTTGTTTTGATGTCAAATAATTTTCTATATTAGTGTTGGATTTTTCTCATGTTGTATTTTAACTTTAGTACTGTTTGTGTACTTCAGAAATCCTTTACACATTGCCTCTAAATTAAGCCTGACTGATTTTTTTCCAATCTACAGAGGGTTACACACAGGTTAATTTTAGTGACTGTTTGTGATTCACCTTGACAAGGATTGTGGTTGCTGCTTGAGAAGGGTTTCACCCCCTCTCAACCAATAACCCAATTTCTCACAGTTATATAAAGGTGCATCCATCTTAATCACCTCCATTGGTCATGTGTACAAACATAATATATCTTGAGAGTGAATCAGTGCGGTCTTTATTAGTCATAATCATGCTTATGCTGGGAAAATCTTTAGGTAAGTAGGGGTTAGTTAGGTGCAGTTGGTAAATGCACTTTTGCATGAGTGAACCAAACATTCTCATGTGAGTCTGTCGTCAAGTGAGCGTAGTTAAAACCTTTAATCAAATAACTATTTGCGAGCTCTCACTCACAGTTTCGATAAATCCTTTTTTTAAAACAAAACAAAATGATTGTCTAAATAAGAAAATGAACAAATAGTTTGAAGCACTTTTGCTTTTTGTTACTGATGACCCATATTGCAGCACCGCTGCAAAACCGGCCACCAGTAACATAACCGGACCCCTCTGCTTTAAAAGCCAGCCCCCACCCTTCCAGCCTCAAGGGGAAATGCCTGATGCCCACTACAGCCGGTCCTGCCCTGGTATATAGAATTGAGAAAAGGCTTGCCTAACAATACATAGTATGTGTGGAGAAGGACTAGAGACTTCAGGCTGAGCTTTGTTCAGGGAGAAAGTTGTATTTGGAAGGAGTTGGGCCCAGTAATTGGCATCTTGAGCTGAGATTTGTTTAAGTAGACAGCTGTACGAATAAGAGCCTTTGCCAACGAGTACATGATATGTGTGGTGTGGGACCAGCGCCTTCAGGCTGAGCTTTTTTCAGATATTAATTTGTATGTAAAAGAGGCTTGACTGCTATGCCAACATATTGAAGTGTCTGTAAGCACAATATAGATTATGAACACTGCAGATAGCATTTGATTGTAGCATAACATGGGTTGAGTAACAAGAGACGCAAGTGTTTCCAAGAACAGTTGCATGCAGACCAACCATAGTCACTAGTAAGGCCTGTAAACACCATACACATTAGATCAATTAGAAACTGCTCATGTACGTACAGACACTGTAATGAGATTCATCCTAGATTAATCAATAGGTTAATTGGAACATTTATGTATTACATGCAGGTTCTAAACATTTTTAACACTCATGTAAAATAACCATTACAAATAATATTTCAATATATTTCAAATTATTTTTTGTTTTCTCAGATACTGCTCCCACACTGAGTTGATTCTCATACCCATTACAGGAACCCAAATATGTAAATCACTGGCAGCATTTCATAGAAATGTTTGCCATCTTTGAACTAGGTGAAAAATCATGTTAATTTTTATAAATAATTATTAGTACTGTGTACATCAGACTTTGGGCCAGAAGTACAAAGTGTTTTTGTGTTCACAAATAGAATCAGCCCTTTTGCAAACGCAAATCCCTATTTGTGATTTGGTAACCTATTACTGGATCGCAAATTGGGTTTGCAATTCAGTATTATGAAGGGGAGTATTTAGGGCATCTGTTCCTAATACCGAATCGCAGTGGTATGTGAGAAGGTTTTGCGACCGAAAAGCGGCCACAAAATATTTACATTTTACCACCTACTTTAAGTAGGTGGTAACCCATTCACAAATTGGAAGGGGTCCACTTGCCCCTTCTGAATGTTTGTTAAAACATATTTTAAGGGCAGGCAGTTAATGTTTAAGGTTCCTTTTTGAAACACATCCCATTTTCCTTTAAGGAACACGGGCTGCATTAAAAAATATATATTGCATTATTTAAAAGCCCTCACACACTTGGTGGTCTGCTGACCTCAGTCGACAAACATCCCTGTTATTTTTTTAAAATTTCCAATGGTTCGCAAGCAAACCGAGGCATAGCTCATTAATAAATCAATCAAAAATGAGGAGGGATTAAGAGCGAAATGAAGGTCCAGTATCCATGCTCCTATAAAAGCAATATTTGGATACATAAAAAGGGGTATCTGTTCCTATGGGAGGGAGAAAAGATGTCTACTCTGATGTGTAGGTGGAGATTGGGCTGTTATGGGGAGGGCCCTCCGAAATGGAAGATTGAGTCCTCACTCAGCCAGGGTAAACAACCTTTACAACGCAACTTTTACAACGCACTACTATTATAAAGAAACTTTTACAAAGCAAATGGATTTACAACGCATGCCATTACAACGCAGGTCTTTACATCGACTTGCGCTAGATGGCGTGCTAACATTACAAATAGTGTAGTTCACTATCCCAACACCGTCCCCACTGTTAAGTGGACTGGAGTTGGAATAGTAAATTACGCTTTTCTAATGTTAGCACGCCATCTAGCGCAAGTCGATGTAAAGACTTGCGTTGTAATGGCATAGCATAGTAACATCGCAGTCGTTGTAACGACCACAATATAACTGCACGCGTTGTAATGACTCGCGTTGTTACGCCATACATCCCCCAGCCAGATGGGTGTAATGGTTCATCATTGGGCTTTGTCTCCTCGTGGGGCCAGTACTGCAATGTCCCCCGGGCCCATGTAGAAGGCTCTTAGGCAGAGATCTTCTCTTTTTTTGATAAGGGTGAGTGAGGGTCTGGGAATCTACGGTAGAGTGTGCATAGTAATAACAGTGATTGAAACTTCCTAAGGAGTGTAAAAACACGGTTTTAATATGTGACCTCCTTGACAGGGTTAAGAAGATGCAAATGTGAATGGTGTGTAATGGACCATGACAGTTTCCACACATGAAGTGTACTTAAAAGGTTGACATTTTGTACACCTATTGGTTCAGGGGGGATCAGAAACAATATATATAATCACTTCTATCCTGCTCCAGTGTGGGTTAATACGTTAATAAAATAAGAAGGGAGGAGCCATGGACAGAGTATTTCATATGCATCTCAAGGGACCGTCCTTGGTAATCTGTACCTGGTAGTATGGTCCCTAAATGAGTACACAAAATCCAACCCTAAAGTATGCTTATCTCAGACCCCCATGGATCAGGACAGAGGACCGCGTACCAACTACGGTAAGATAATGATCAGACTGGGAGTCCGCATTCATGACCAGCCCTCTGTGTACATCCGGATGTCTCATTAATATTCATGAGGTAGGTATATTTGCGACATACTGTAAATAGCAAAATGTGTAAACCACACATTTGTACATGGGTGTTTAGTATGACCAAATAGAGAATTGTAAAAACGTGCTGTATGGTAATCTCAAACGATTACATATGAACATCTGGCCTAACAACTTGTAAGGAACAGAAACTGAACAACACTGTCAGTCAAACATCTTTTTCACTCAATATTTATTGAAAGTGTATGTTACAAAAAATGTATCCAAAATAGAGGCAGAATTCAATTTAAAAAAGCAAGGCCTAGGTGGTCATCAACCTTGCTAGGCCACATAATAGTACATATAAAGAGCATGCACAATGTAATTGATTGAACAGCTATATAATACAAAACACACTTAATTTTCTGTAACATTGGTTACAGAAAAATAAGATAGGAATTTGGTAATTTTAAAGGTAATCTCTTTATTGAAAAGCAAGTGTCATTACACTCTGTCCATCCATATATATATTTCTTAATAGACTGAGTAGTGACCTGACCTAATACTCTCTCCCTCATGGAAAAGTATGGTGACTGTAGTGTATATTTTCCATGAAAGTGAAATCTGTCCTGTATTAAAGGTGGACATTTCTGTATTGATTTTAGTAGCATGTAAGAAACTGAATTCCTGGTTGGGGGAGGGGGGGGGGTGGTATAACCCTTCTCAAGCAGCAACCACAATTCTTTGTAGGGTGAAGTCACAAGCAAACCCTATTTTAACCTGTGGTCAACCCTCGGGCAGCTATGCAAAGAGCAGGCAAGCTTAACTCAGAGTCTATATGTAAAGTACTTGGGCAAAATTTTTAAACAGTAACAAAATGAAGTGCAGGTTGGCTATAGGGACCCAGTTAGGCCGGCTCAACAAAGTTCCTTAAATCCTGGTTTGAAGAGCCTTGCGAGGTTCCAAGTCAAAGATGCATGGCACAGTTGAAGCAATGCGTTGGTTCTTAGATGTGGCGAGGCTGTAGTGTGAGGTCCTGCGTTGTTGTCGAGGATCCTGTTGATAAAGGCTTGCGATGCTAAAACTGGTGTTAAGGATGCGTTGAGCAGTCTGGGCAATGAGTCGGTTCCGAGGAGCTGCGAGGCTGTGGTGTGGAGTATGGTGTTGTCTTCAAGGCTGCCATCGAAGAGGGATGCGTGCGCCTGTGCCAGCAATGCATCGCACAACGGCAGCTCTGAGGAGGCAACAGGATGCGATGTGATGCAGGTCTTCGAGATGGCTCGATATACGCAGCAGCTGTGATGTGTTGGTTCTGCTCGGGGTTGCACCACACTGCAGCGGAGATGTGTCAGTTCTGCTGGATCCACAGAGGCTGGCAGCGCACCTTAGATCCACTTCTAAGGGTCAAGGACTGGGGTGGCACCACTTGGCAGGGTATACTCATAGGTGCTGGGTTCAAGGTTTTTTGACCCTTCTGTCCCTGAAGCTCTAGTCAGCAGTCCAGCCAACAAGCCCTCGGAGTCACTTTGGGGTCCTGGGTTAAACAGATGAAGATCCAGTCCTTCTTACTCAGGTAG
Organism: Triturus cristatus; assembly: GCF_964204655.1. Classification (NCBI taxonomy): domain Eukaryota; kingdom Metazoa; phylum Chordata; class Amphibia; order Caudata; family Salamandridae; genus Triturus; species Triturus cristatus. The sequence goes on along the minus strand of NC_140594.1, from coordinate 334,485,089 downwards.
GAGGGCAGCAGGCATCAGGTCAGCACAGCAGGGCAGCAGTTCCTCAGAGCACCAGTACAGCAGAGTAGCAATCCTTTCAACCAACACAGCAGTCCTTCTTCTCGACAGAGTATCCTGAGGCCCAGACGTGTACTGAAGAGTAGGTATCTGAGGTCCAATACTTATACCGAGTTGTACCTTTGAAGTGGGGACAAGCTTCTTGAGGTTTCTCTTTGAAGTCCCCATTTATCCTACCTTCCAATTCCCTTTGAAGTCCCCATTTATCCTGACTTCCCGGTCCTGGCTCCAGAATTACTACTGGAGAAATGCAGTCCTTTGTGTGGAAGCAGGACACAGCCTATTCAAGTGTACATAGGGATTTTTTCAACTCTGCACTCCGATCCTGCCAGTGATGGCCCATCCCATCACATCACATAACTATAGTGTATGCGTTAAAATGTAAACATCAGTTGACAGATCTCTAAATTGAAATTAAAAAATATATTTTTGATACAAATGTAAACACAATAATGACTTACATTTTCTGAACTCCATGCCATTTTTATTTTTAATTGACATTTGGATTTCTGTAAATGTTAGTTAATATACTCTTGACACTCACAATATTTCTCATTGATATAACAGCCCATTGAAAGCACTGTTTGGTGTAAGGTTAACACACATATAAGGGCCAATTGTGTTGATATATGTGTTGTATAGCTAATCAAAATGTCTTATAATGTGCAAATACTGTATGTGAATTGTAATACACTTGACACTGAAAACATGTTACCTTTATACTTCTATTTTCACACATTGTCTTTCACACACATCCTCCAACCTCAAGATAACACCCTTGCCAGGGTGTTTAGACAGAAAACCTAGGATGATACATCCTTTCCCAGACCTTGCCAATATGCAAGAATGAGAGCTAATAAAAATATGCCGGCTAAGCCGACAGACAGTAGTGGATTTATGCCATCAACAACTTCAGCCACTGAACCTAAATCCTACTTCCATAGCACCAATTGTGAAAACCATGACATTTCTCAATTTTTCAGCCACTGGATCTTTCCAGCACTCCGTAGGTGACTAAAATGAAATTTCACAAGCTATTTTTAGAGATGTGCAATTAGAATTAATGGAAATGGGACCGCACCACCATAATAGCTTTATACAATTTCCTAGGCCTGGAGACGAATTAAACAATGTGTTAAATGATATTTATGGTTTGGGTGTAATTTCACATGTCATACTTGCCATTGATGGGACCCACATTGCCCTGGCACCACCACACAACATATAACAAGTATACCGCTACAGGAAATACTTTCATTCCATCAAGGTACAAGTGGTGTGCCTACCTGATATGTACATCTCTAGCGTCTGTGTGCGCTTCCCTGGAGCTACCCATGATTTTATTGCACTACGCAAAGTAGCATGCAGCAGCAAATGGCACAACTTGGAAATGTGAGAACCTGGCTTATTTGTAAGTGTTATGTTTCAATATATGTGAGAATCCCATAATATAGTTCCATAAACTGTGCAAAATATCTTTGCTTTAATTTACATTTTGTTAAAATGTTATGAATTCTAGGAAACTCAGCTTATCCTAGAAGACCACAGTTGGTATTGCCACTTAAAAATCCAATATTGCCAGGGGAACTTTGCTTCACATGGTAGAACTCATGTCACTGGCGTAACGAACATTGAGGGGGCCTCCCTGCAAGGCACCTGGGAGGTCCCCCTCCGGGCTCAATCAGGAGCCCTGCAGCCAGAGTGCTGTGCTGAGGGGGCCACCTGGAGCTTTGGGGCCCCCCCACACAACAGGGGCTGCAGGGCCTGTGTTACGCCCCTGACTTATAGCCCTCTGGAGCGGGCTTTTGAGCTCCTGAAAGTACCATTCTGTTTACTGGAGTTTTCTGATTCAGTAGTGACTGCTTCCAATGTTGAATTGGTTATTTATAGGAATGGTTGATGCTCTTGTTTGAGTATATTTATGCTATGTGAGAATAATGTTATCTACCTACAATGAATTGTCTTCATCTAAAGTAATATGTGAGGAGCAAAAGAAGATGATTTTGTTACATGTAATACATCTATATATCTTCAAATAAAATCTGAGTGTATTCCATTTTGTTATATGGTCTGTGTGCATGTTGTTCTATTGAAGTCATTAACCATGATTATTGATATTTTGAAGAGGTGATAAGATATGACTTATGCAACACATTGCCCAAAACCAGAAAGGCATATTTAAGAAACTACAAATGACATGTGTTGATAGAATAAATATCATTTATAGAAACAAAAATATGTTTATTTGATGCTGGTAAGCAGTGAACAAAATAAACAGTGGTTTCAATCACAAATGGGATAAACATTAGATCAAACACCGAAGTGACAGACATGCTGTATGAGATCATTAAAGTTCCAGTCCCAAATATTTGGGATAAATGTTCAATTAAAAAATATGAATAATTAATCCAGCGGAATTTACCTCAGGTGGAATATCTAGACACGTTTGTCCAGTCGAATGGACTTTTAGTCCAAAATGTTTTTAAGAGCTATGTTTTTCAGAGATGTTAGAAATAGCACACTTTGACAACATCAAAAGTCCTATGACCTCCGCAATAGCACTTAGGAGTTAAGACTCACTCCATCAAATGCCACTAGCAGGGTCCAGGTTAGGCTCCATTGGCACTAGTGTGCTGGGCTTTTCAGGGAAAAGGCCTCTACGAGCTTATTGTTGCCCTGTAGCTTACACAGAAAGCCAGCCAACTGACACTTGGAGTATACTTTTTTAATCCTAAGTACAAATGGGAGCAGGTCCAGGCCTTCAGGTCTCCTAACAGGTCTCAAAAATGTGTCATCGTTCTTGTTTTCTTCCACAGGTCCAGAGTGTTCTGAGAAGGGTGCCGGTGGAGCCACATTTATGCTTGACACTAGCTTGTGGGTGTGGGTAATTCCTAGATTCTACCTAATCAACAAGATAATTGATTAATGCGTTTTTAAGCAGTTTCCATGTGCCAAATTGCAAACAATCAAACAGTGCCCCTCTCTGCCGAAAACCAAAATGATGAAAACGTTCTCTCCTTTTGAAGAGCCCGTATGCCCACGTCAGGTGTGTGGACAGGGGGAAGAAAACCCCTCCTCTGCAGTCACTTCAATCCAGTTGTGTACGTAGTTCCCTCCAAACGGAGATTGGAGCCTGTCTGGCTGGATGAACAAAGAAAGAGGCTGTGCAGGTGTCATCTGGCATCTGCTCGTGCCATGGGAGGACCCTGTGAAGTTAATCATGTTCCTTAGTACTGCCCAAATACCCACCTGCCAGAGTAACAGAACCACATTGTCACATCTGGGCCTTTGTTTCTTATATGACATTCTAAGAGGTTCCTAACCCCAAATAGCATTATGAAATGGAACCGTGCATTCCAGTGTTTTTTCTATGGGACAGTCAACCCTGCTACAGTGAAGATAGCTTTTGGATGCTAGTCATTGTAATGACATGTTAACTTTGTGGGTGGCATAGTTTTAATTACCATGCACTCTGCCTTGTGGGCTACAAGGCCTATATGGATTTTCTCCTGGCAAAGTAAACTTCTTTTAACAGATCGGGTTTCAGGTTTATATTTGAGCTGCCAGGCTGCTGCTACAGGACTGGAGTCATGTATTCCTGGTCACACTGATGGATGGCACAGTAGTGCTGTAGTCCACAGGTGACATTTAACTTTCAATGTCGTTGGTGTAGTTTGGATAGCATTTACTATGGAATTATAGGAAAGTTAAAATATCCCAATTAGTTGTTAGCTAGTTCAACATGCTTCAGAGGTCAGAGCACATGCACTGAGGCCTGACTAGCAGTGTCCCAGTGCCGACATTTTAAGAACAGCAGCTTTAGTCTACAAACAATGAGACTGGCCATGCAAAAAAAGACACTTTCCCAAATATGGTCAAGTGTCAAAATGTTATTAGAATCGAAGGGAGATTTCATATAAAGTGAGATGTTTTCTGCCACAGTTTGGGCCTGGATGGTGTCTTAAATATTTGAACAGCTTGAGTAGCACTGTTTTACCACCGTAACCGGTGGTAAATGGTTGTATTTCATAGGAAAATTCAAGTTATATGCTACTTTTATTGGGACATGTAGCTGTATATATTAATGTATCTAAATTAAAGAACAGCGCATAGCACAATCACATTTCTAAAGCAAGACAACACACAATGCAGCAAACTCAGTACTACAAAACAGCTTCACATTGCAATAATGAAGAACAAAACCCCATCAGGACAAAAACAAAAGAACACATAACAGCCAAAACAAAATGCGATACAGAAATATGCTTTGCTGTTATACATTACCACCACCAGAAACTTGCATTCAAAATACTGTGTTGAAAGGTATTTGATGCAATTAATGTTAACCTTACCAGCAAGGACATGAACTAGTGCCAATCAAAATATTTTGTGATTCATCCCACATCTCCACGTTCAGGTGCAATCAAGTGAGGTACTAGATAATGCTCATCAATTTAACAGCTATTATAAAATGGGGAAGCAATTCAAGCATAAACAGTAACTAATTAGCAATCTATTGAATTTAGGTTACAATGCATTAAATGTAATCCTAGGTGTGACATCTTGGCTATTGATTCACTTCAACAAAAATAAAATCCCTAAATATTAGATCTTCAATTAAGGAAGTGGAACTGTGTAGCAATACATTTCATTGTTATTATTATGATCAATTCAACGCTCACTTACATTCAAAGCATCGAAAATGAAATTGTAAAAATGGCCTAAAGCTTTTTAATCAAAAGCACAGAGAGAATCAGCGCCCTATTTAGGACAGAATCAAAGACTATTTTATCAAGTTCAACCCATTAGGATAGCAAGCAAAATCAATGTTTTCCACTGAGTCCTTCTCTGAGTTCGATCCTTGCCTTGTTCATCTGTGGACTTAATGAATTCAAAGTGCAGGTCGGATGATAGAATACCTGCACTGCTTCACCGAAAAGTAGCCTCCCTCCTGAACTGGATGAGAAAGAGAACTGAAAAATGATTTTCTTAACAGACAGGGAGGTGTCGAGACTGCCATTTCGGACAGTCTGCTTGCTGCCAAGGAACTATTTTCATTTAATTTTCACTGCCAATTCATTCAAGTAATTCCTATTTATTTACTAGTAAACATTTTGTGCATGCTCCAGTTTGTGACGGTCGGTCCTGCCTAAAGCATGATACATACATATGTATTTGTTTTTTTGTTTATTTGTTTATTCTTTTATTTCAGTGCTGTTGGAAATGGCCCTGTTTTCAGGGTTATCCCCAAAAGTATGCTTCTTCCTCCTATTTTTCCTCACCTGTTTTTGTGCGCTTTAGGACTCTGGGCACTTTACCACTGCTAATGGATGCTAAAGTGCATATGCTCTCTGTAACAATTACTATTGTGATTGATTGTCCATCATTGGCATCTTTGAATTTTTGGTAAGCCCCTAGTAAAGTGCACTGAGTATGCCAGGGCCTGCAGCACGGATTGTGCCTCCCATATGAGTAGCCCTGTAATTGTACCTCAGACCTGCCACAGCAGTATCTGTGCAGAGTTTTGAATTACCATGTCGACCTGGCAAGTCCACCCACTTGCCAGGCCTTAACCTTCTCTTTTCTTATATGTAAGGTACCCCTCTGGAAGGCTGAAGGTACCCCCATGGGCAGATTGCAGTGTATGTGAAAGGTATGATATGTGCTGGTGTGTGTGACATGTCCTGATAATAGCATTTCGTTTTTCACTATTGTAAGTTTATCTGTCCCATAGGATAGCACGGGGATACTTTGTAATATCTTACAAGTATAGCATTCAATCGGGACAAGATGGAGGAATAAGGTTTAGGCTCTCTGAACACCATCCGGGCTTCAACATCGGCATGTAGGGGTGAACAGTTCATACTAAGTAACCTCACATAGTTCCACCCAATGCATTTCGGGCTCTTTTTAGCCCTTCGTCAGGGTGACTGAGAGGAATATTACAAAAAGGACATCTAAGCCTTCTGTTCGAAAGCAAAATACATTTGACATTTACATACATGTACTGTTATTTCCCCCCGTAATTAACCGTTACATGCCGATGTTGAAGCCGGATGGGCACGCTAAAGGCAGTTGAAAATGACAAAATAAAGTACTATTGTGGAATCTCGCTGTCCTCGCAGTGATTATGACTGGTTGGATTAAATGTTTGGATGAACTTTGGATAAAAAATTGGTGTAATATTGGTTTAACATGGAGAACGACATGTATACTTCTTTACTATGAGGATCAACTCCTACACTTCGCAGTGTGACTGATTGGTGCTTAAACCATGTGCCTTTTGGATTACTTATTACACATCCGTGAACCTCAGAATAGATCACAGCATCAGTTCGCACGCACTCATTGAGTTATAAATTAGAATCAGTATAAGGAAAGGAGTGCATACTGTTCAAATATTACTCTTGCATTGCAAAATACTGTCCCGACGCAAGTTTGCACCCTGCTGATAAATATGATTAATGTAAAGATGAAGGATGTAACGGCAGTGAATGAATTATCACTCCAAAGACAGCATGAGCACAGGGATCACCCAGAAGGGACCTTATGCAGCTTTCTACAAAGATCATTGAAACGAAATGTAACACTCGTCATTGAGGACTTTTAAATCCTGTTCACATTTTTTTATTATTTCCTCATTTGAATTCATTGTTTCAGTGGAAATTTGAGGATGTATTTTGATATGTTTATTGATGAATTAATGTTTATAGGAATACACTGGTTGTATTATGTTGTTAGTGAGGATGAGAATGGAGTACGATTGGGCATGCATATTCACGGGTGGTTGGGATTCGTTTTTCAGTGTTCTAGGGCAGGCACAATTATATTGAGAGGTCCCACAATATCTCTTTAAGGCTCATAGTTTACATTGGGACTGAGTCATGGGGTCAGGATTAGATTGTTTTGATTGGCTATAAAGAGTGGGCATTCAGGTGGGAGAGTTTAGCAGCTTTACGTGACGACGAGAGAACACGCATTCACAGCGGATGAAGAGTATGTGGAGGCGGCGATAAGGTTACCGACCGTGGCTTTTAAGGTAGATTGGTTGACAACATGGTTTCTGGAAATGGTGGTTTTCATTAGGATTCAGGCCGGGACTGGAGGCGCAAGTTAGGTTTTCGGTTTTGTAAAGTTAGGGGTCTCTTGATTTTTTTCTACTTGTTGCAGCACTGTTTGTTTCTTGGAGCACTTGCTTTAGGTTGAGTTTTTTCAGCAGGCAAGGGGGAGCACAAGAATGTTCAGATGGGCATGTTTTTTTTATAAAAGATGCTGGGTGGGATTGACTAATGGTTCATTATGGGGGAGATAACAGTACATGTATATAAATGTCAAATGTATTTTGCTTTCAAACAGATGGCTTAGATGTCCTTGTAGTTAATTTCCTTTCAGTTAGCCCTGACGAAGGGCTAAAAAGAGCCCGAAATGCATTGGGTGTAACTATGTGAGCTAACTTAGTATGAAGTGTTCACCTCTACATGCCAATGTTGAAGCCTGGATGGGCACGCTGAAGGCAGTTGAAAATTACAAAATAAAGTACTACTGTGGAATCTCACTGTCCTTGCAGTGATTACGACTGGTTGGATTAAATGTTTGGATGAACTTTGGATAAAAAATTGGTGTACTATTGGTTTAACATTGAGAACAACTTGTATACTTGTTCACTGTGAGGATCAACTCCTACACTTTACAGTGCGACTGATTGGCGCGTAAATCATTTGCCTTTTAGATTACTTTTAGAAAGTAGGCATTTTCTTGTTTAACCATTTTGTGTGCCTCTGTCTGTTTGTGGATTGACTGTCTGGTTTTTGTAGTGACAGGGGTTGGGGATGTGCATTCGCTGTAGACAGCCACTGGGGATGGAGGTGTGCCTGGCCCTTCCTGGATGACTCAGAGCTGAGCTGAATAGACCTTCGCTGCATTTAGAGCAGTGGGAGGAGTTTTCCTTGCTCCTGAATAGGGCCTGTCTCCCTTGCACAATGCTGTCTCCACCCCCTGTGGCCATACTGCACTAGTGAGGACAGGACTGGTTTGGACTAGGCTCAGAGACTCTTGCACAAAGAAGAGCAAAGACAAAATGGGGTATAAGTAGTGGACCGTATACGCCAGAACTTTAGACCACTACTGGACTCAAGAGGAGCCTATACCAAGGAGAAGAGTTAGACCTATAGTTGCTGCTTCTGTCAAGGAAAGGACAAAGACTGGTTGCTGAGAAACCTGTTTGAAAAAGAATCTCCAATGGCTTGTGTGTGCTGGCCTCATGTTCTGAAGTCTCAGGGACACAAAAACTTCACCACCAGCTCCCCTGAACTCTGCTGCTGACAGTTCCGACCTGCCAGGAGGTGCCTATTCCAGTTTTGGGCCTTTGGATGTGGTTGTTCCTGCTGATAGGAGCTGGAAAAACCTAAAAGAAGTGTGTAAAGCAATCCCCAATGCTGTCCGCGATGCTGCTGGCATGCAGTACCTGCATCGAGGCCAGGAGCACTGCTTGTGAAGTGCATGACGCAGAACCGGCCTGCACAGCAGTTCTGACGCCCTCAGCTCTGACGCCCTCTGTCACCTGGCGACGCCTGCACTTATCGCCATTCCCTATGCCAGTGCTTGCCCCAACTCTGTTATTGCCAGCACCCGCTTCCTGTTATCGTTGTACCAATAACCATGGAGGGTGACTCCACGAACTTGCCAACTTCTAATCGCCTCATCGGAACCGACTCATCACCGCTGACACAACTGACGTATCCTGTCCTGGATTCGACATGTTGTCTCCTCGTGGACACAACGCTTCCCCCATGGCAGCCAGAGAGACAGCCTCGACCTAGTCACTGATGCCTCACCTCCATGATGCCGTGCATCGTCATAGAGCTCGTTTATCAAGGTACTGTTTGTTTGGGTGTCCATGTGACTCCATGACTGACGCCGCGCACCAATCGGTCAGTGCCATTCTTTGGATATATTGCTGTCACAGCATTTTAATAGCTCCAGGTGAAGCTATTAGTTTTCTACAAGCTTTATTTTGGAAATAAATGTTTTTAAGGGCTATTTTACTACCTGTTTGTTGGATTTTTGTCTTTTTTGATCTTTCTGAATGTAGATACTTTATTTTTCTAAAATTGTATGTGGTGTCTATCTTTGGTGTTATTACTGTTTTAATGTGTGTTTTGAGTAAAAATACTTACCCATTGTCTTTGGGATAAGCCTGTCTGCTTGTGCCAAACTATCAGGGGGATGAGCAGGAGTTATCTAAAGTGTGTATCCCCCTTACCCTGACTAGAAGCAAGGGTCCCTACTTCGACAAAGGTGCATACCTCTGCCAAATAGAGGCCCCCAGTTGTAACAAGTGCTGGCTTGTAATGGAGCCCATGTCATGGTACTGAAGTAAGGAAGTTGTACCTCTTGCATAGTCCTGTATTTTCCAATTGATGGGCCAAATGGCAGGTGCTAAACTAGGTTGTGAAGTTGAAAAGTTTAAACATGGTTTAATTTCTGGTCTTTAGGAGACCTTGCCCTAAAGGAGGGACTTTCTCCTAATGACAGTCTACCAGAAGGGGAAGACTTCTTTAAACAGACTTTTCTTTTTTTCTTTTTTTAACTCTGCCCGACTAGAGTGTTTTCAGAGGTCTGGGCAAAGAGTATTTCGGAGTTGAGTGCTCAGCATCGAGATTGATCTCCATCCTTTTTTTCTGGTTGAACTTAGTCTGAGTTATCAGTTTAGTCTTGTAAAATCTCAGGTTTCAGGAGGGTGTCTAGTCTGTGAAGAGCTCCTGAAAGTATTTTGGACCCTGATATTCCTCAGCTTTGATACAATGGGCTTGCTAACCAGATCTCTGATGCTCTAATGTAGAAAATATTGCAGTAGTCGATCATCTATGGCACCAGCACATTTTTCAGTTCTGTGTGAGTGGAAAGATCTCTCTCTGGCGCATAAGATGAAGGTTGGTGTTTGCCACACCATTAAAATATGTTGACCAAAAGAAATGTCCTTGGCAAGTGTGACCCACAGGCTATGTGTGTGTAGAGTTTGGGGTTGTAAGTAGTTTGAAAGCCCAGATCAGCAGTAGGCTGTTAATTGAGTGGATATTTATTTTCAGTACCTCTCTTTTCAGAGTCCTTATGCTTAGGTTGCTGCAAGCTGTTCTTTACCCTTTTCATTCCTTCTCCAGTTCAGAACCCAATTGGATCATATGGAGTATAGTGTCTGCTTCGACAAATTTTTGCTGTTGCTGCATGGACTCACTTTTCAGGATTTTGCTGATGAAAGGCAGATTGAAGGATGATCAATAGCTTGTTTGCTCCTGTGGATCGCTTGATGTGTCTTTTTACTAATGTACTTATTTTTGATTGTTTAATTTGCCTCTCTGTATTACAAGCTCAGCCCATGACCGAACTTTCAAAGTGTTTTTTTTTTCTTCCATAGATATGTGGAGCTTAAAAAAATCACTTGGATAAGGCTTTTTAATTTAAATGTTGTCTTTTGTAAATCATCTTATTTCCCTTCAGGGAGTGCTCAGTATTTGATCAATAGAATCTCTTCTTAGATAAGGCTGCTGTATTAATCAAATCCAATAAGGTCAATGAGAGGAGGCCTTGTGTTAGCCAGACACACCTACACATCTATTATACTAATGCTGTGAACATGCCATGTTTGCACTTAAAAAAGTTGGTATTTGTATTTAATAAGCATGTTTTATAATGTTTCAATAATGAAAATCCTTTAACATATGCAAGAGATCACTGATTCTATTTAACGTTTGTATAGGCCTCCAAAATGGTTAATGTTCATCAAAGTGCAAGATAACTGCCCAGCCCTGACTACCACAACATAAATGGATAGGTTTCCCAGCTAAAAGCAAATATTATCCTTATTTTAGCTGATGTCATTCTACTATACACCATGAACCCTGAAGAAGGCTCAAGTAAAAGAGGGATTTCAATTGTTCAGTACCAAAGAACCATATGCTGGCCTTCTGACATTTTCTTTTGGATTTACCATCATTAGGCTGTCATTCATGACTATTACTCGCCCTCTGTCATGACACCCTCAAGCGCTCTCTGTGTAATGACCCTGGCATGCATTAACCATTTTTGTGTTACTTTGCTCATTATCTTTCCTTGTATTTGTATTTGTATTTGTATTTGGATATTTGTAAAGCGCAATCTTTCGCTCCGAAGGGAGCATCTTGGCGCTGAGCATGCGTATAGGGGACAAGTGGTGAAAGATCTAAATAGCTGCCAACACATAGGTATCAGATTGCTGATAAACCCAGGTCTTCAGTTGTTTCCTAAAGAGACACTCGGTCTCGGTCAGTCTAAGATTTACGGGCAGTTTGTTCCAAGCCCTTGCTGCTAGGACTGTGAAGGTTTTTCCACCCCTAGTTTTGTATTTGTACCTCGGGATCTTAGCAAGGTTGGCCCCTGAGGATCACAGGCATCGTACGGGATCATAATGAATGAAACGATTAACGAGGTATTTGGGACCTATGTTTTTCAAGGATTTGAAAACTGTAAGTAAGAGTTTGAAAAGGATTCTCTTATGCAGTGGCAACCAGTGAAGAGAATTTAATGCAGTTGAAGCTGAAGATTTCCTGGGAAGTTTTAACTGAGTCTTGCCGCCGCGTGCTGTACACTTTGCAATTTCTTCAGAGTGGACTTTTTCACTCCTGCCATCAACCCATTGCAGTAATCTAGTCGGGAGAGTATCAGTGCTACCACGACCGATTTCCTAGAAGCAACGGGGAGGAAGTCAAAACATTTCTTTAGAGATTTAATGAGTCTGAAACAGCAACCGGCCGTGATCCTGACGTGATCGTCAAAGAATAAGGTTGCATCAAATTGCACGCCCAGATTGCGCGCAGAAGACACAGCACTAGGTGGGGCCTCTGAGTCTTTGGGCCACCAGTCCTTCGGGCAGAAGAGTAAATCCTGGCCCAATGGTATGATTTCAGTTTTCCCACTGTTGCACTTCAAGTGGTTTTTATTCAACCACTGAAATACCTCCGTGAGACAATTCTGAAATCGCAGCTCTGTATCCGTGCGGTTTTTGTCGATAGAGACGACCAGTTGGGTGTCGTCAGCATATGACGTGACGAGGATCCCATGAGACTCTATCACAGCGAGGAGGGGTGCCATATAGATGTTAAAAAGAAGTGGACTTAATATGGACCCCCGCGGTACTCCCGATGTAATGGTTTTTTCACTGGATAGGTAGGGACCCAAAGATACAGATTGGGACCTATTGGACAAGAAGGATTTTACCCATGCCAAGGCTGTGTCTGTCACGCCAATCTCTCGCATCCTATCACTCAAGATGACGTGAGAGATAGTGTCAAAACCTGCTGTTAGATCAAGCAGGATGAGGACGGCTTGCCTTCCCTCATCCTGCAGGAACTTGATGGAATCAGAGAGTTCTATCAGGGCCGTTTCGGTGGAGTGGCCAGGGCGAAACCCAGATTGCTGGGGATGCAGGATGTTATGGTTCTCCACAAATGCTTTTAGCTCCCAATGCACTATCCGTTCAGTGATCTTTCCTAGAACAGGCAGGAGTGAAATGGGGTGCATGTTCGTCGGATCCGTTGGAGATTTGTTCTGCTTTTTCATCAGGGGTTTCACGATGGCCTTTTTCCATTCATTAGGCACTATCCCTGATTCTAAGGATGCGTTTATAATGGCGTTGATGGTAGGATTGACTACCTCAATTAGATGATGCAGAATGCGAGGGGGACAGGAGTCGGTTGGTGCTCCTGATTTGCAAGCCAAGATCGCCTTGCGGGTCTGTTGAAGGGAGACAGGTTGGAAGCTGCAAAGGGAATGGCGATTGCCGACTACATGTTTTGGGGAACTTAGAGTGGAGGAGATCAAAGGAGGCAAGAAATCCTTTTGAATATTTGCAATTTTTTCCCCAAAGAAATCTGCAATTTGGTTGCACAGAGTTTCGGAGGGCGGGATTTCGGGCTGAAGAGCTTTGGGGTGAGTAAAGGATTTAACTATAGAGAAGATGGTTTTTTGCTTCTGGTGGGCATCGTTGATAGCTTTAGTGTAATACAACTTTTTGGCAACCTTTATGCTAGAGAGGTATGATTTCCTCTGCTGAACATAAAGGGCTCTTGAGGCCTCGTCGTATGTTTTCCTCCACTTCCTTTCTTTTATTCTACAAAGTAGATGACTTTCAGTTAAGGCCTGGGTGTACCAAGGGGCACTTAACTTCCTTTTAAGGCAGTTCACGCGATCGCCTTTGGAGTCAGAATTTTCCTAAATAATCTGATCCATCCAGACGTGGAAGTTGCGAGAATCGACCGATACGTCTCCCATCAGTTTAGGAGCCTGGGCCAATGGCTGGGTGTCCAGCTTAATACGATCAATCACCTTTCTCCAATTTACCGAGAAGGAAGGTTGAGGGCGCTTTGTTGTTAATGAAGCTAGAACTTGTTTCTTGATGTCAAAGGGAATGAGACTATGGTCGGTCCAAATTTGCGGAATGGGGGGGGACGTAGTCATGGTACTTAAGTTGGAGCAGATACCATCAAGAGTGTGGCCGGCTAGGTGGGTAGGTGCAGTCACTAGTTGAGCCAGTCCAAAAATATTCAGGGTATGCTGGAAACAAATAGCTTGCTTTGGGAATAATTTGTATTGTGTTGTCCTACTAACTTTATTACTGTTTAGTAATAATTGCAATTAAAATGGATTTCACTGGTGAATAAGGTGTTCCTCCAGCCTGAGCTACAAGGGGTTAAGCAGAAGTTCAATTAGAGCTACTGTGTTTTGACTTAAATTAATTATGGGGCATATTTATGAAGATTGTGATGCTGGGCAGTGCAGCAAGTCACCTTGCTCCACTGCTCTGTGTCACAGGGAAAAGACAGGGATGAGCTGCATTTAAGGCATACGGAGCATAGCTGTCCCTTCCCCCCGCACTTGCACCATTGTGGCAGCCCAATGCCAATATAAGCACCCTTGCACGTGGTGCAAGGGTGCCGGTGATGCATGCAGGAATCACAAAAACAATCCATAGAGCCATAATCCTCTATCTATGTGTGCTACAGAATGCTGCCTCTCCTGGGGACGTGAATCTTTTTGGCACATTCCCAGGTCTACCAGGTTAGGTAAATCTGGAAATGCGTCCAAAAGCATGGGAGTTGTGCGTGAACACCAATGCAACATCCTCCTCGCGCAGATTAATGCAAAACAGCAATTACCAGTGCATGGCATTACTCCCGATTGAGGAAGCTATTCAAAGCCACACAAAGCGGCTCAGCATGGTTTCATAAATCTGACTTAGAGGTTTATGTCACGCATGTCTCACCTTGCGTGGTGCAAGCATGACGCAAACCAGTCATAAAGAAGCCCCTAAGTTTATTAAATTGATAGGGGTACCTCCTCCAAAACTGTTGGTGCTATTTACAAAGATTGTGAAGCATTGGCGTTTTTAAGAGTTTCCTATATGTCAATACATTTTACAATCTCCATGCGAAGGAGAATGTCTCCCTGCACAACTTCAATGTACACTTGTACACCACTTCTTTTTTTATTTCCCAACTAAGTGGGCCCTGATAAAACAGTTGCATATCATTGAAATTGGCGGATTTGTACCACTTGCGCAAGTAACATATGCAATATATATGGCGCTCCTGAGCTTCAACAGAACCACGCCGCCGGGAGCGCATTTGCAGATGTTGCCGTTGCAGCACACCGAACATCTGGCCACACACTAATGTTTTTCACTTCATCCTTTAAGTAGGGTGCATGCTGCGAGCATCAGTGCTTCTAATCAAAGCACCCCGAAGTCGATACTGACACCTACAACAGAGAAATGCATCCCGGGGTATTCACAGCGTATGGAAATCTATAACATTCTTAATCAGACGACCAGATGGATGTAACATTGTGTGATTGCTGGCCTTTCCTCCAACAAAGTTTATCTGTGGCGATCTATCCCCGTCAATAGATTAAACCGCTGGCAATTGCCTGTCATCAATAACCCCTGTCATCGCTAATACATTGCTCTTAAAGAAATCTATATCCAGCAAGGATTCTTTTGTGCAATATAAACAGGCAATTTTGGGTTGATGTACACTGTGTGCTGCTCTTGATCAGCAAGCGGCCATGCTGCAGCCAGGGTGTATGTGTGTGGAAGACAGATGTCTCTTTCTAGGACTCTAAATGTGTTCTGCTGACAGTATATTTCATAACCGCTTAAGAACATTGTCAACATATGAAAGATGTCTGTTTGACCACAAAAATATAATTCAGCAGCAATATTGTTTTTAGCCAGCAATACATTGTTTTTTTTTCTCCTAATGACGGCGTTGTTGTATCTAGTAAGGAATACTTTTGCCACCAGAAACCTTTATAAATGAGCCTTGTGCTAAATTTACCCCAATCATATAAGCTTTGGCGTTATTAACCATCGTGGTTGTTACCATTGTATTTGTGTTTTTTTGGAATTATGCAGGTTCTGCAGTGCTCTTGAGATACAGAAATAGCTTATTAAGATTTTTTTTCCCACTTATTTTGATTCCAAGTCTATGTAATGTACAGAACTGGCCAGCACTGTTGACCAAATTATTGCCATTAAGATGATGGCGCCCCATCTTTTGACAATACCATAACGACAGACATAATATTTCTGACAAATATCATGAAGATAGACAGTCTTTCTGATACTTATTCTGAAAATATCCACATCACATATATTCTGGCAATATTGTGACAACAGACAACCTTTAGGGCATCAAATTAGTCATGGGTCGATATAGGGATTTTGCCAGTCACTGAGAAGTTCTTTGGCCGTATAAACGAAGATAATCAAAGGTGCAATATTCAGCAGAGAGTATTTTATTCCTTATAATAGATGGTCAAACTATCGCCCTTCCCACAAACCACTTAAATCCTGCTCTCTCTTGAGAAAGTTATATTTAAGAATGTTGCAGTTAATATCTAATTTCTACTAAAACACATCAGAAGAATGAAACAATAGTTCTCAATTTCATTGTTCAAACTGCAGCTGTAATTATGCTCTTTGGCCTGCCTTCCACCATGGATTTTGGATCTGGCAGCAGGAGTTATGAAGTGCCACCTCATCTGCAATAGCTTGCTACAGTTGGGCAGCTACATCAGGCGCTGTCACAACTCTTCAGGAAAAAATAAATAAGAGACAGGCTTTAACCCCTTCCATGCTCATGACGGAACGGTTCCGTCATGAGCATCGGTTGAGCTGTGCTCATGACGGAACCGTTCCGTCATGGCCCCGCCCGCGCTCGAACCCTTCAGCACCGCGGGGGAATCCGCGCAGCGCTGAAGGGGTTAATACAGTGACTGCAGGCTCCAAAGTATTATATCTTTAATATACTCATTTGGAAACATGATTTTCAATTTAGTCAGGAAGCAAAAGCAAACATATTACATCATCCTATATTATACTCAAATGGACAGTTTGATATAACCCAACAACAAATTCCAGCCCACTATACGTGGAACACATATTGTGACAAAGTATTTCTTTGCTTAAAGCCATCAAATAGATAATTGTGAATACTTGAGACACCTCCATATAAATACTGAAATTAAACATAAACGGACGACAAGAGAAAGAAGAGGAGGAAGCAGTGACAGGCTGACAGTGGTGCTCAATTTGTGCCAGTGTTTTAGACTTGTTAGACTTAGGGTGGTCTTTCCCGAAATTCATTTGCCTTCTTCCTAGCTGTTTTGCTGTATTAGTCTTTGTTGTTCTTTGGAATATGTGCATTTTACCAATGCTAACCAGTACTAAAGTAATTGTGCTCACTAACTTTACTAAAACATGGCAAAATTGGCTTACACCTGTTTGGTATATTAAATGCACTTAAAAGCCCTTAGTAAAGTAGTATACCATACACCAAGGGGAAGTAAATTAAATGTTACTAGAAGGTCCACTTAAGTATTCTTTTCAAACATGTCTCACGCCGAAAATT
Source organism: Triturus cristatus (assembly GCF_964204655.1). NCBI lineage: Eukaryota > Metazoa > Chordata > Amphibia > Caudata > Salamandridae > Triturus > Triturus cristatus. The sequence goes on along the minus strand of NC_140594.1, from coordinate 334,468,089 downwards.
GCAGCAAGTGTGCAGTTTTAAACTGCAAATTCAACTTCGCAATATAATCCCCATGCCAGGTCTAAAACTCCCTTTTTAATACATATAAGTCACCTCCAAGATAGTCTATAAGCAGTCCATATGCCAGGGTACATCGCATTGAAAACGTTGGACATGTACGTTAAAGATTTACATGTCCTGATAGTGAAAAACTCACATATTCATTTTTCAGTACTGTGAGGTTGACATCTCCCATAGGATAACATTGGCTTACCACATTACAGTCATTAAGTGATAAGCTTTGTATAGGAGCAGGTAAAAATGTAATGCTTTGTGTCTAATTCATTGTATTTTAAAATCCCCTTTAATGAAAAACTTAGATTTTCTGTCACAAATCTGAAAATGGTACTTTTAAAAAGTTGGCACTTTCCTGCCCTAGCCATTTGGTATCTGCAGTCTGTTACCTGGGTTGACTAGGTGTGGTTGGGAGGTGATCTTTGTGTATTCCACCCACATAGTCACAAAAAAGGGGGACTGAGTTCACTGACAGAAACGTGTAGTAAACTATATAGTTTAAAACAAATATCATGTCAAAAGAATTGTTTAACAAAATATTGTGTCCCTTTATAATTATAATGATCAGTACAAAAATATTGAAAATAAAATATTGTTTAACACTAATATATATATTTTCAAGTAGTAAATCATAAATATTTTAGTATATAACATTAATATAATGTACACTACCTTAATTCCACTAATACTTGATTCTATGTGTAAGTATATACTTACATGAACAGACAATATATACTTACATAAACATACAAACATATAAATGTATATATCTGTATATATATATATATCTCCTTCTCATTAAGACACCAAACACAGAGTAGTTCAGGATATCTGTTGTTTTATCACAACGCGTTTCACCTCGTTCGAGGCTTGATCACGTGAAAAGGGAAAACACAAAAGGCAAACATAAATAGTTTGATGTTCATAGGCAGTGAGATAGATCTACCATGTGTCTTATTGACAGACATGTTGAAATGGCACTGTAAGGCCTGTCTAAACAGCAAATGCTACAAGCAGGTGATTCACAATGGAGTGAATAAAGTTATCACTACTCTGTGTCTGCCTTTCCTGAGAGTGCGCTGATTTGGTGTCTTAATGAGAAGGATTTGAATTGCCGGATTACTCCGCCGGCGTGCGCGCCACTCTCCATGGGTCCACGGAAGCCCGGTAGGAGTCTTGTGTTTGTGGGATTTAATTGAGGACTTCGCTTTTGGACCGGTCAAATTACTGTGCCTCACGAGGAGAGAAGAGGGTGAGGTTTAACGGCAGCGCTGACTGTGAGGTAAGCTGGGGTCGGGTTCTTCCGTCCTTGAGGGGTAAGGGTGGGATGCCCAATGTCGGCTGGACATCGTTACTCCCGCACTCTGGGGCAGCGGGGGACTCTGGCAGACCGTGGTGCCTGAACGCGCTATTTAGGTCGTAGACCGCTGAAACATCCAAGAAGTGAGGTTGTAAGCAAACCTCTTGATAGAAGTATTATACAGTGGATTGTGTCTCTTTGTGTGTGCAGATACAAAGGCAGAGAGAACCCAGCATTTCTTGTTTGGGGGGACTGACAGACGCAGAGTAATAGGCATTTTCGTGTTGTGGGGCAACAATGAACGAGGATGAAGAATGCAGGGCAGCAGCGAGAACTATGTTTACTAGGAAAACTATCCCTGGTAACAAGACTAAAGAAAACGGCCAAGTACAACCCAATGATGACAAATTAAAGAGATATGAAAAACTAAAAAGAACTGAAATTACTAAATGGTGGGAGGCAGCATCATTACAACACTATGTTGATCAAGAAATGGTACCCAGAGGATTAAGAATATTCATGACATCAACATATGAAAAACCTAATCCTAAAATGTTAGAGGAGTGGTCAACTAACTCCGCGCAGAGTTCTTGGAGGATGCTTGAGATTCTCATAAAATACGCGTGGCTGGACCGTGATGTGATCTTAGAGGAAATCAAGGTATTAATGGATGATCTCAAGAAAGGCATGGACAATGAAAGGCAGGCTGACAAAACACGAAGATGACATAAAGGCACAAAAAGAAAGGAAGCTCAACCGGGACTATATGGATTATGATAGGGGCGGATTTTAACTTTCAGCCACAAATATGGCCACCTCTATAGACAAGAGAGTACTGACTATGAAACTGCGAATAGTACAAAAGAAGGGACTGGTATGGAAATCTCCACCACAAGTGGTAGTGAGCTGGATGTATCTGTGCAGAACATGACACCAGCCGGACAGAGCAAGAAGCAACTTACTTTTTTAGACGAGTATCGGACTTTGAGGAGGTGTCGTCAAACCACAAGAGAAACACCAGTACCAAAGACAAGAGGACAAAGGGGACGTGGACAGGGCAGAGGAAGAGGCCACGTAGAAATCGACGAGCAAGGCTCAGACAACAGTGGCAAAAGAGGCAGAGATTGTGGCGCAGTGGGAAGCAGCAGAACACGTGCCAGAAGAGCCTATTAATGGATGATAGCATGGTGAATAGAACAATCATTAATCTGTCCAAGAGAACTATGAGCATTATAGAGAAGAGAACACTGTGCCTTGGCCTCTCCTTTTGCCTGTCGTATCCCTCTAATTACACCGATGTTAGGATTGATTTGTTTAAATATATACGTAAACTCAAATTAAAAAAGTGGCATAAATTAAAAGGTACCAGGAACATAAATGTCACTAGTGAGGACAATGTGAGTGATGAATATGATTTTAACATAAGGGACATTGAGATACTCAATACTGTGGTGGAATTGGGCCAGACTGTTGAAAGTGCAGGGCCTGATACAACCCCTACACAGCTATTAGCAGAACTAGATATTACAACTGATGCATCAGCTGACACCAATTTCATGCCCAAATCGAGTTTTATGCCTATACTACCTCATGACAGCATAGACACATTTCATGAGAGTGTTAGTAAAACACTCAATGAATCTAGACAGAATAAAAAGAAATACAGAAACAATTGTGATTCCAATCTCACTCAGAAGCAAAGACAGGTTCTCAAGTCCCTGATGGAAGATGACAGTATTGTCATCCGCCCGGCGGACAAGAGGGGAAGTATAGTGATTCTAGATCGGGATCAATACCTCGCTGAAGCAAACAGACAACTCGAAGATGGGATGTTCTATGAACCTGTGAGTTTTGACAGATATAATAACAGTATTACCACCATCTGGGACTCCCTTATGGAGTGGAAGGACAAAGGGATACTGACCTGGGAGGAATATGGTTATCTCAAGTGATATTATCCGGTCCTCCCGGTTTTGTACCTTCTGCCAAAAATACACAAGGACCCCGTTAGACCACCGGGCAGACCTATAGTGTCATCTAGAGGTAGCGTGGCTGACCATGTTTCTAAGTGCATTGACCATTTCTTGCGAGAATTTGTGATAAAATTGGATAGCTATATAAGAGATACTAAGGACTTCCTTAGGAGAATAGATAACCTGGAGTGGGATGCAGACTCTATGTTTATCACACTTGACGTGCATAGTCTGTACACCATTATCAACCATCAACAAGGTTTAGCTGCTTGCAGACAATATCTAGGGACCAGACACATTAGGTTTCGGGAACATACTCAGATGCTGTTGGACATGACAGAGTACTGTTTGGCAAATAACATCTTTTTGTTCAATGGTGCTCTGTTTCGTCAAGTGAACGGTACAGCTATGGGATCCTGCTTTGCTCCCAGCTTCGCCAATCTCTTCATGGGGAGCTGGGAGGAAAGCATCCGGTCCAATCCGGCGTACCAACAGGATTTCATACATGTGTCGATGTGGCTTTGCTACATCGATGATCTTTTCATTGTATGGAAGGGATCAGAAGAAGAAGCTCTAAAATTTATTGAGAAGCTCAATACTAATGGCCAGAATATCGTGCTCAGTGGTACCATTAGTAGAACAGGAATTGAATATCTTGACATCAGGCTTGAGGTCAAAAATAACAAGGTTCACACGTCCTTATATCGGAAAACCACTGCTGGTAACAGTATCCTACATGGCCTCAGCAGTCATCCTGATACCCTTAAGTGGAGTATTCCATATGGGAAACTGCTGAGGGCAAAGAGGAACTGCAACACCGAGGAGGCATACCCCTTGGAGAGTAAGAACATCACTGAAAGATTCAAAGAGAGGGGTTACCCTAATTGGGTGCTCAAAAAAGCATTAACAAGAGCAAGAACGGTAGACAGGACACAGACCATTTCAGAAAAACCACCTACTGAAGAGAATGCGGAGGATGTGACCAGAATGATACTGACTTTTAGCTCAGATTCCCAAGCTATCAAACGGATTGTTACAAAAAACTGGGGCATTCTCAAAAATGACCCAGTTATTGGGGGGAACATACCAGAGAGACCTAGCATTACGTACCGCAGAGGGAAAAGCATTAGGGACATGCTTATCCATAGTGATATTACCACCTATCCACCTAGCAATCTACAGGGCCTTGAGGGGTTTTACCCCTGCGACCACTGTAAGACCTGTCTAAACAGCAAAAGTTACAAGCAGGTGAGTCACAATGGAGTGAATAAAGTTATCACTCAATTTTTGACTTGCAGCGCCATGTTTGTAATTTATGCCATAGAGTGCACATGCAAACTATGGCATATAGGGAGTACTACACGTATTTTGGAGTATAGCAGAGCCATCACCAATTACGACCCCAAGTATCCCGTAGCACGCCACTTTAGGGATAAACATTTCTCCAATACTAGGGAGCTCAGTTACATCGTCCTGGAACAAGTTAATAAGAACCCCAGGGGCGGTAACAGAGTACTTAAATTAAGAGAGAGAGAGTCTAAATTGATTATTGATTTTCAAACCAAGACACCAGGAGGTATGAATCAGGAGGAGGATATGTTTGTACATTTAAAAGAATAATTTCTGGTCTTCATCCTCATACATTGTATAGTTCTGTGCCCAAGATGTGTTGATTTCTGAACAGATATTATATATCTTATAATGTGCAGGGTCATGTGATCCTGTATTTTAATCACTATTTTTTCTGTCTTCTTTTTTTTTTCACAGGAGGAAAGGAAGGGGCCCACATTACCAGCACTCACCAACACGGGCTTCCTACCCTTTTTCTTCCTTCCGTCATGAACACTGGGACACTTTTGTTTAATATGACGAACTACAGTGGGATGATGGTAGTGTACATGTTAATTGGATTGATTCAGTATTTTTATTACTGAGCTTGTTGATGACCACTTGGCAATATAATGTGGATTAGTTATCTCTTATCGAATGGAGCTACACACAAGGTGCAATATTTAGGCACTTGCCTATAATAACTGATAAGGCACTCGTGACACATGTCTGGTACACTGTTTTTTCCCACTGGGGGAGGAACATCAGGGAGCACGGATAGATCTCTGTGCAAACAGCAGTGTCAATGTAACTTTATTGACTACTGCTGGTGCCACGACTTACGCTAGTTGCGTGAGACATTTCAGGTTCAGTCTAGTGATCCACATTGATCTATATTAGCATATTGGGCCTCATCGCGCTGCAACTATATTTGTGAATAGCTTATTATTGGATCATTTAGAAACAATGTAATGCTCACATATTATATGCTGAGGGCAACGCGACGTGGTTATGATGGATTGAGATCCAATAACATGTACGGAGAATTGTCTAATTGAACAACATGTATAACACTGCGAGCATAAAACCTTGAATCTCTGTATGAAGTGTAAGAGGTCTTTATTTATGTTTTACCTTTTTGAATTAATGTTTAACTTATTTGTTATAACATTTTGCCATTTTAACATGTCTGCTAATAAGACGTGTGGTAGTCCTATCTCACTGCCTATGAACATCCACACTATTTATGTTTGCCTATTGTGTTTGCTCTTTTCACGTGATCAAGCCTCGAACGAGGTGAAACGCGTTGTGATTAAAAAACTGATATTGATCAAGAAGCTACAATTGCAGCTGAGATTGCTAGAGACAGTTCTCAAGACAGTCAAAGTTCTGCTGCACTGAGTCAAGATCCACTAGGACAACCAATTGTTGAAAATGAAGCAGCGACTGCCATGAATGAGGTGGGAACAGCAATGTATCAAGCTCAAGAAGATGTAATGCAGTTAGGAAACTTGGAAGAACAACTAAATGTTGAACAGAAACAAATATATCAACAAGTGAAAGAGCAGATTGACCATGGATCACTTCATGAAAAGAAAGGGTGCTCATGTACATCATTTCAACCTATCCGAATGTATGTGAGTGGTCAAGCTGGAACAGGAAAAAGTTTCTTAATTAAAGTAATTACAAGTTATCTGCAGAAAACAACTGAGTCGCATTTGTCTTGTGTTGCCACTGCTCCAACTGGGTTGGCAGCACATAACATTAAAGGAATTACTTTACATCGTTTACTAATGCTACCAGTAGAGCATGAGAACAAATTGGAATACCACAAGCTATCTGGAGAAGCTTGTTGTGAAGTTTCAAGAGTCCTGAAGAAAATGAAACTTCTCATTATTGATGAGGTAAGCATGGTCTCAAACTTGATGCTTGCCTTTGTGCATTTAAGAATGCAGCAAATTCTTAAAACAGAGAATGACGTGTTATTTGGAGGAAAACACGTCATAGTTTTTGGAGATCTACTGCATCTGACTCCGGTAAAAGGACAACCGGTATTTAAAACACTTGCACATGAAGATACCGGAAAGTCTCTTGGTAGTGTTGGTAACGTGAACGTTTGGACTTATTTTGAATACAAAGAACTGACAACAAATATGCGACAGGCAAATGATGCTGAATATGGAAGTATTATTCATGATATAAGAATTGGAATTCTGAAAGAACATGGCAAACAAGCTTTGGAGAGTCGATTACTTTGCAGTTTGTTTCCAAATGAAAATGTAGATCCTGAGAAAGTGTACATGAAAATTGCAGAAAATAAATCAGTGATTTGCTTAATGCCAACACTGCGCAAGTGTTCCATATTCAACGAAGAACTATTGAAACTGGAAAATGAAGAAATTATAAAAATGGAAGCCATCGATAAAATAGAGCATGAAGGAATCACTATTATTTTGACGGGAAAGTTGAAAACAAAACTGGATTTTTTAGAAAAGCAAATATCTAAAACAGCTGGTTTAGAAAAGACACTATATGCATGTGTAAACTGTCGGGTAATTTTAAGGCGTAATTTGGATGTAGAAAAAGGTTTAGTTAATGGCGCAATGGGTAAAGTGGTGGATGTTGTTAATTATCAGAAAAAAGAAGGAATTGAATTTTTAAATATTAAATTGGATCAGATTGAAGAAGTTAAAGAAATTGGTCGTTGTTCAGTTCGTTTTTTGCTTGTTAAAGTTTTATATGTAAATAGGAAACAATTTCCATTTTCTCTAGCATATGCAGTGACTATTCATAAATCTTAAGGATTAAGTGTAGACAGTGCATTGGTGAACATTGGATCTACCGTATTTAAAGAGGGTATGGCATATGTTGCTTTGTCGAGAGTCAGAACATTATCTGGTTTACTTTTGATTGATTTTAATGAGACAAAGGTTACTGCAGATGCAAACTGTGTAAAAGAGTATAATAGGTTAAGAAGGGTGTATGCTCCAAATTTAGGTTAATATCCTGTATTTGAAAAGCGTGTGGTTGGTCGAAAAAGAAGGTTTGAGAATATCTGTTCTGAAGGTGTAGAGAAGGGAAAAGAACAAGATAATGTTGTGATTGCAAGTAAAAAGAAAAAGGACACTGTTGAAGAGATTGTTGGTTATCAGTTTGAAAATATTTCAGGTGTCAACTACTATGCTAATGTAGTGGTCAATGTTGTTTTTTATCTTGAAGGTTTGCAAGAACAAATTATGCGGAATCGGCAAAAAAGATTTTGTTCTCTGTTGCATTCTGTTTATGAAAAATTGACAACAGATACAAGTAAAATACAATCTGTTTCAGATGTTCGTAAACTTTTGGATGTGTGTTCTGGTTCTACACAATTTACACAAAATATCCAACAAGATGCTCAGGAATTTTTAATGTATATGCTTTCCATTTTTGAAAATGAAGGCGTAGAAATAGAAAATATTTTTGGCCTTTCTTACGAATGGGAACATGATTGTGAAAATTGCATGTATACATGTACCACTAATGTAGACACTGAAATATTTCTGTATTTGACATTACCAGACTGTAAATCAGTGTCTTTCAATAAATTGGTTAAAGGTGCAAATCAAAACATGGAGTGTAGACAATGTAAATCAGAAATGTTATCCACATTATTTTTAACAAAATATGGACAAAACATAATTTTAATGATGCAACGTTGTACAGCTGATGGAAGAAAATTGGATACTTTAATAAAGCAATTTGTAGCAACATAACTATCAATATCAGGAAGGACTTTTGTAGCAATTGCAATAATTTTCCATGATGGCCCTTCCACAACATCTGGAAATTACACTGCCTATCTAAAATGTGACAAAGGCTGGACACTTTGTAATGATTCCCAGTTGGTTTTCAAACAACGTTTGCCTAGGGAATTACCAAATTCCTACCTAATATTTTTAAAGTCAAAGTTTTAGGAAGATAATTCACTCTCTGAGGAATTTATTCTTATAATTTAATAGGACTACCATTGGACAATTTACATAAAAGGAGTGAAAAATACCATTTGGCCTCAAGGAAAGGTATATGTTTGAATTATGGACTTTTTCGTGCTCATTGACTCAGTGAATATTTTAAAGCGACAACATTTACAGTTTTTATAAGTTAAAGTTATTACATTTTGTTAGCCATAAGCATTTCATATGCTTAAGTGATAAGTTTCATGTTAAGTGATGAGTACGATTGAAATCACTATTTCTAGAGAAATTCAACATATTCTGAGAACAGCAAAAAAAGGCAAACAAATTACTTTGTTGAAATTATGATGTGTTGTAAAAAATGTAATATTACATGTTATAACTATTTTTTCTTTTCTTTCACAGATCCTAATTCTAAAATAAGCAATTTACCTCAATTTACATTACAAAAAAAATCTGAAAAAAATGTGTACCATTTTGAATTTCTATTACTGTGAAGGTAAGTTTAACTAAGTATTAATATGCAGAATGGGCAGACCTGCAAGAAGCTACAAAGTTTGAACACGTTTTTAAAAACACTCTGTTCATACCAATGTAGTTTTGAAATCTCTCTGTTATCGGATATCACATGACCTCCAAAAAACCAGATTTGAGTGGTTCATAATATTTCCCATTGTACCTATTGAAGGACCGCAATCATTTCAATCATTCTTCTTTGAGCATCTTTGCAGACAAAACTCTGTGCTTACCTTCTATCATTCGCAAGCAATTTTAAAAACTGAAATATGTCACTTTTTGTAACATCGTTATTGTGCAAGACACTCTTTCATATTTACAAAGAGAGGAAAAGGCACTTGTGAGAAAATATCGTCATCTGAAGACGGGGACTCTACCACCTTCTGTCCTCCCTTTAAACAGGGCCGCGAAGAGTTAATGAAAACCCCTCCCTCCCTTCCGCAGGAAACCGAAGAGCAGCCCGATGAGAGGAGGAACCACCTGGAAGGGGCGGGACAACCGGCCTTAAGTGGACGGACGCCGGAAGAGACGGTGTGCTGGAGGAGGAACCCGGAAGACGCCGAGGGGATGAAAGTGGAGTCGCGGGAGGAACTGTCGGAGACGGAGTCGCGGGAGACGCCAAAGGACGAAGAAGACGCGGGTAGAACCGAGGACATCGAGGAAGAAGCGGAGCGGTGGTCCGAAGACTGGTGGACGCCTCCGGAAGACGCTGAGATGCCGCCGCAAGTCCGGAGAGTTGCTGCAGACGCGGTGGGTGGCCAGACAGGGGCAGGAGGGGGAGAGGGGTGTCACTGTACTGGGCCACGAACCTAAACCCCACCCCTGCATGCTTCCTCACTAAGATGCCCCTACCCTCAGATTTTCTAAAAAAGGGGGACAGAGAGGAGGTCCCCCCCACAAGAGTACAGTCCTGCCATTATTTTTTTTGTTTCCCTTGTGCACTTTACTACCTGATCTAAGGTGGAGTCCTCTTGGTTTAGAGCTTTCAAATAGCCCCCTCATCAATCGAGGCAACGAGGAAAGGGACCCCTATGGCAGCACTAGAAAGGAGAGAATATCCTATGACTCCACCAAACCGTCCAACCTTAAGCCCTACAGGGGAATTTCAATACTTTTTCCTTGGTTTGTGGTTGACCCTCTGTAGGTGGAAGGTCCACCTATCCTTAATTGTTTTTCTGTTCACCGCTCTTAACACTCCCGGTGTGGTGATGGTAATAACTCGGACCAAAACAAGATAGTCCACTGACCGCTCTTTTTCTTCTTTTCGAGACCCTCCGTGATGGCTGTCCTCATCACACCATCCGGAAGAGGAGAGAAAAGAGGAGCGAGACCCGACCCCACCACTTGACCCACTCTGACGCTGGAAAACCACTAATCCATATATCATTTTTGTATCTAACCAATAAATCATCAACATTCAACCATCACTGCGGCCTCCTAGTTTCCATTTCCGCCCATCCCTCCGACAGCACTCTGTGTACTTTGTCTACTCCATGTAAATACAACCTCATCATACACACCACTTTGCGCTGAAAGGGTGTTCTATAAGTGTTGTTGTGCGTGATTGCACTGAATACTCATTGAACAAGACACATCTCCAGATTTATCAGAAATCATAAATCTTGATGTGTGTGAATGCTGCACCATTCTCAAATTGGTGTAGGAAAGCACAACAAGGAGAATTGTTTTCATTTCTCCTCATTTTTTAATCTTCAATGCATGCTAACATGTTCAGCATACATCGAAGGAGAAACATGCGTTTTCTGATTGTTGTTGTGCAGGAAGGTGTGTCTTCCTGCACAAAAACAAACACCACATGACACAGATATCCTTGCACCATGGTGCAAGCGTGCCTGTGTCACCACATGGCTGCAGTTTAAGCAGTCGTGCAGACAGAAGCATAGATTTGCAACATATTTATGTACATATGTTGCATCCCTGTGCTTTGGAAGTACTACAGCACACTGCAGTAATAGAGGTTACTGTGTGATGCTGCAGCACTTCCTCATAGTTCTGCACTTATACATTCACCATACGCTACTAATGCATTTGTTCAGTCAATTACGCACTACACATACATTCATCTAAACTTTCACACACTAACAAACAAATATAGCTCTTTTGTTAAACCAGGAAAGTTAGTTCTTAGAAGAACTTTTTTTTTTCTTCTTTTTTCTTTTATATATTTTTTTGGGGGGTTTTGAACAATTTTTAATTTTTTTGGGTTTTTCTTGAAAAAAAAAAAGGAAAAAACAGAACTGGAGGAACAAAACAATGAACTTCAGGAAAAATAAAAATAAAAATTAGCAATGATGACTCTCTTGCTTTCGGCAGATAAGATCGATTGACTGCTCTCCATAGCATAAAACAGCATTGCATTTTATGCAGAGCACTTTCAGGTTTTGAAACTGTGGACGGATGTCCAAATTTTGCACAGAAGGATCCACCCTCGAAGTGCTTGGCTGGGATGGATCTGATGGAGCAGGAACAACTCTCATTCTGCGGCATTCCTCTCGAGCAAGGTTCACCGGATGGAGGGTCCTCAGATGCTTCATCATACTTGCTGTTCCGCAGGAATATTTTTTGTTCGGATCCCCACGGGACAGCACTCTCTAGCAGATCTTGCAGGTTACTAAGGTGGCATTGGTTTTTGTTTGCCCCTCCGGAAAGGTGAAAAATTTCCACACCACAGATGAATATCGTGGTGGGCGTGGTGGTTCCTCCAAAAAATCATCCTCAGATGAATGAGGAGATCCTGGAGATGCCTGCTGCCCAGAAGCCATTGTTTGTAAAAAAAACGTTTGAGCTAAGTGTAAACTTAGTCCAAAAAAGCTTTTCTCGGCAAAGAGATGCTCCTCCAAAGAAGGTCAAAGAAGAATGATTGAAATGGGTGGGGTCTTTCAATAGTTAGAACAGGAAGTGTAATGAACCAATCAAATCTCTTTTTTTCAGGTCACATGGGATCCGCGCACTGTGTGCATAGGCAGCACGCACCGAGCGTGCATCTGCAAAATTGAATTTAAAAGGAATATAGGATTAGAAGTAAAAATATATTAATTTTATGAGTAGTTTAGAGTTTGTCTTCAATTAATATTCACATGAAATACATATATATATGTTTTTTAAATTTAAAATATTTTGCGGAATTCGCTCACCCACCGCCTCATACACGCACATGATGTATCAAGGAAGAGCGCAAGCGTCGCGTAACTTGCATCGTACGTGTCGCGTATAGGCTTGGAGTCGCGTATGGGTCGCATTGCAATCGCGCACCAAACATGTACCCAACCCATACCGTACATGGATGCTTTCGCGCAGGGATCGAGAACGGTGCGCATAGGCTGCGCGAATCCCCCCAAAAATGGGAAAAAATAATAATAAAGTATTGAAAATATAGTTTAAAAAATATTTTACAAAATATAAAAAAATATTTTTTTAAAAATAACAATTTTTCAAAAAAAACATTAAAAACAAATAATATTTTTGAATTTTTAAAAGAATTAATTGAAAAAGTAAGTTAAAAAATGGTGATAAAAAAGTATTTCAAAAAAACATAATTAAAGGAATTGACACACTGAAATAGAAAAATTTAGAAATCCAATGAAAATAATTAAACATCATAGCTTTAGAGATAAGCTATAGATAGGAATCAGCATTTAAAAAACCTTTGAAATTCACTGAAAATACCATAGGTTTCATGCACGTTAGAGTTAGGAATTGGCATTTAAAATCCTTAGAAATTCACTGAAAAAACCATAGGTTTCAGGGGCTGGACATTTCCCTCATACAAAACCCTAGAAATTCCCCCGTTATAGTTAGTTCAGCTAACTATACCTCGCGCCCCCGCAATGCACTGCTGATGACGTCACATATTACATCACTCATGACATGGTCAGTGACATTACTGATGACATCTCAAATGACATCACTGATGACATCACTGATGACATCATCCATGTGATAAATTAGTGCATCTTCTCACACCCTAATATAACCTCTGATACACCCACTCAAAGTTTCAGACGCCCATTCTCAAAACCATAGATACTCCAATACCAATAACTATATACCCACTCATTGACTCTTAGGTCTACACACACATCCACTCACTCACCTGTACAGTCACTCATACTTACAGTCACTCAGTACAAGACTATCATATGCATTTATACACCTATATAGACACTCACACACCACCAATCATCCATAGAGGTACTCACACACCTAGTCAGTAATGCAAATAATTATTCACACTCCCATTTACTCACCTATACAGTTATACACACACAAGTTCACTTACTCATAAAAATACTACCACATTCTTACGCTCTTATACAATTACTGATACAAGCACACCCTCATCCATACAGCCACTCTTAAAATCACACACTCTCACATATAGCCAGTTATATACTCTTACACACATATATACTGCCTTTCACATATGTAGTTACTCACACATGTACCACTGAGATATATATTCAATCACTAACACACCCATACATACACTCACCCAACCATACAGTCCATCACAGATGCACTCTTAAGACCATCCACCCATAAAGTCACCCACTCACACATCTATGCACAGAGTCACACACACCCCACCAACAAAAACACTCAGGCACCCATACAGATACTTAGACAAGCAATCAAAAACCCATATAGACACTCATATAGCTATTCACAAAACCATGCAGCCACTAATACATCAACAGACAGACAAATACATACATTCACACAGGTTAGGCACTAGTCTGCAGTAAGATACATTTAATGACTCACTTATAGAGTCAGTCACGCACCTACTAAATCATCCATTCACACACTTATACACACACTCATTCTTCCATAGGCCTTTCCCTATATATATTAAACATATTTAAACTTTACAGAAACACACACTCACTGGATGACGTCATCAGTGAAGTCATCAGTGATGTCATTTGAGATGTCATCAGTGATGTCACTGACCATGTCATGAGTGATGTAATATGTGACGTCATCAGCAGTGCATTGCAGGGGCGCAAGTTATAGTTAGCTGAACTAACTATAACAGGAGAATTTCTAGGGTTTTGTACGAGGGAAAAGTCCAGCTAACTATAACGCCCCTGAAACCTATGGTTTTTTCAGTGAATTTCTAAGGTTTTTTAAATGCCAATTCCTATCTATAACATGCTGTGATTGATTGATTGAAGCTGCAGTCAGCCTATAGAATGCTGTTGTCACTGAGCTGGCAATCTGCCACAGGATTGGTGGACATCTCCTCGCCCAGGGACAGTCAGAGCACTGGCAGAGGAGCTAGCAACCTCTCAGTGTCCAGAGGTCCCTCTTGATGCATCTTGCATAAGGGTGGAAATGTCTGGTTTCAGAAGCCTTTAATATGATGTGCAATTGGGCCTTTCTGTCTATTGTATTAGCCAGGGTAGGATACAGTTAGATGCCTCTGCATTGGTTCTTTTATATTCTTAGTGTTAGAAGCCGGTTGGAAAAGATGGAATCCCAAAAGTATTACTTCTCCCCCAACTGTGAGGAACCCCAAGGTTCAATTCAAGCTCATGTGCTCTTTAACATTAATATATATATATATGATATGATCGTTTTAGTTTAATCAAAGCATTGTCATGCACTAATATGTGAATTACACAAAATTGTGCTTCAGGTTGTCTTCTTGTGAAAGTACTTAGGAAATAAAGATGTTTCCCTGCACCCTGAAAGACCTGAGAGCATATAGGGTCTGAGTCTGGTGGACTGGTTGAACTATCAAACATGTGATGGATGTCCCGTCTGTTGTATTACAAGTGCCATTGAATAAAATTCACTTTTAATATGCTGGATGGGATATCACTCAGTTGAGATGGTGTAACCTGTCTACTAAACTCTAAATCAGGCCTATAGTTCCTTCAGATCAACACTCCATCTGAAGACAGAGCTGCTTCTATTCTGTTCTGACTTCTCCTTCTATCATTGGCAAGATTGGCTTGAGTTCATTAACTCTTTTGAAATTTCACACAAATTTCCCACAACTGCCCCTCTTGCAAGGACTCTGAAACTTTTATTGGACTTATCAATTGACTTCTCAATTCATGCAACTTTATATTCCTAAAACTTTGAAAGCTGCTCCTTGCAAGCTATACAACCTACACAGACCAATCACTGATTCCAGCTGAGGACTACAAAAAGATGAAGCAGTGTTAGTCAACATACTAATGGAGTTAATACTCAAGTCATTTCTCACTCTAACAAAAGCATTCCTTCCTGCAGTAGCGGGACCAGCATTTTGCACAAAAACAGAGGCAGAACACATTATCCTAATTTTATGAAACTTCACTGGCTAATTAGGATGCATGACTTACTGTTATTATTGGATGCATTACAGTCATAGCCTCAATTTTGAATAACATTCTTACCTTCACAGCAATGTGTGTGTGTGTGTTGTTTCACATAAATGAAAGCAAGGCTGTATCTGCTGATGTCTCTAGTTATAAGGAACAACATTCTTAGGACCTAATTAGAAGATTGACAGATTTTACTGCAGAGATACTGAATAGCTAGAATGCGAAAGTATAGCTGGTATCCTGCACCAAATTCCTGAAATTACGAGTTTTCTCCCTGGAATGGGGACCATAAAATACCAATTCCTTTTTTGTGTGGATTTATGTGATTCTGGGGAGGAAACCTCTGGCATATTCGACCTGCTCAGAGCAGACAAAAATTGTTTAACCGAGGGCTGGTGGGGACAGGGGGGGCATAAGGAGGAGGATTGAGGGTCAATGCAGAGATCAAGCTGTACACCTGCACACTGTTCCTGTCTCTGCATAGGTTGCACCGGGTGCAGATCCACACCCAGTGAAATGTGGCTCAGGGAGTCCAGATTAAAGAATTATTGAGCCAAAAAACACCCATCCAGAGTTACCATTGGTGATCCGATACCGTAAACAGAAGCGTATGGCCTGAATAAGAGTTCCTTGTAATATTCTGTCCCACGGGTAAGCTCCAGTTTATGCATGAGTTGGAACTACGAGTTTGAAGGTATTTAACGCATCTGACAATTATGGGATGCAGTAAATAACTTAGCCTTCCTTAAATTTCATCAGGTCCCACCTGCTGACATTTAACAGGGGAAAACAGACTGTATTTACTTGTTATGCAGATTTTGTGCACTAAACACCAAACTCCACATTATTCCCCATGAACTCATAATTGATGTTATTTATCAGGGGCAATAAATAACACCTTAGCGTGTAATCAGGCCCTAAATGATTTTTCCTGCTTTGCACCCAGAAATTAGATTTTGACTTTTTCTACGGCTGACATTTGGAAAGTTCTAAATGTTATTAACTTTCACAAGTCACCGAAATAAATCATTAAAGTATAATCTCCAATGCCATGGTTTATTTCACTCTCTTTCTTTTTAACACCTTAGATACTCTTTGCATTAATGTGATTAGGTTCTTGCTGGACCAAGCTTTGTTTACAGGAATTGACATAGCAGTTTTCTGCAAAAAACTCAACAGCGCCGGCAGTGAGGTCTGTTTTATAGAAGCATCAGAAATAAAAATAAATAGATGCCCATTTACCTAACAGTTGAATGCCAAGTATAGGAAGATTCAACTCACAAAAATAAACTTTTATAAGTGTTAATAGACTCATAGATGGAATGGAGTGAAGTTGTTTACTTTGGAGGATGCTGTTAGCGTGTAGTGATGTTGCAGCCTTTCCAGTGGTCTGATCTCCTAAAGGGTGTTATCTAGGTTATACGTATTTTTTACTTTGGTTTATCCACTCAGCAGTGCATGAAATACTACCCTGTGGAGTCATTAAATTGGTTCAAGCTGCTACAAATAACCGGACTCCAGATACAGAGAGAAAGTCAACTCCTGAACTCACAACTTCAGAAAAATGTCCAGCTTCAGTCGCTTTCACCATCCTGTGTATCCCAGATAGCATGTCATCTACCGAGCATGGAAATCAAACCGAGCAAAACAGTAGGATATTGGATTTATTTGGTCCCCGGGTCAAGTTCAGAAAACGCTGAGTTCATAGTAACAAACGAAGTTTGCATCTGGTCACCAGGGAAGGGTCGTTGGGTGTTCTTTCAACAACACTAGAAATATGTTTTTTTATATTCGAAAGCAGGCTGCCTAAGCTTTAGGCAACATTTTATAATGAAAATCAATATATTATTCAGGAAGGCGCGATCAAACAAAATAACAAAAATGTATTCATTTATTGCAAGCCACATAAAACTTGTACTTTTTATATTAAAAGTTACTACTTAATCATAGTTATGCATTCAGTGGTTTGAGTGAAAAAGAGGATGTATTTGTACATGGTCCATTAAGCAACAAACGTACAACTGTGGGGGATATTCACAAGGATTTATCGCCGAGTTAACGGCACTTCATCGCAGTCAAAGTTGCGATAAACTTATCGCCCCAATCACAAGCTGGTGTTAACAGCCCACAGCACCAGTATACCCGCGATAGCAGCCGCAAAAAACATTGCCACCGATGACCCCCGCAACTATTGCTAATGAGATGCAGAGTAGGCATTCCCGTGCGAAAAGCCGTGACAACACCACACCTCAACATTCTCAACGACCAGCCAGAACAGGCGATCAGGCGCGTTAGCACCCGGAAACTAACACCTGCTCAGCCCTGGTGCAAAGTCGGACGACAGCCTGCCCCACAAAAGAGAGCCCAGCCCACAGCTACATCGGAAGGGCAACAGATGCCATGGAGCCACTGGTCATGTGGCCCCGACACCCAAGAGGGCCACAACACCCACCGCCACCACCCCGGGACACCAACCCCCGCCGGAACCCCCCTCCCAGACTACCACAGAGGCAGCGCAGACAAAGACAGTGGACCTCCAGGAAATGCACCAGCCTCACAGACCCAACACCTGACAATGTCATTGCCCACTACAGGCTCAAAAGGACAACCATCCTACCATCCTGACCAACAACCTCTACCAATGTCGCCTCCAAATACCCAGCCAGTGTGCATGATACCTCCATCCTCCGATAGTCCATCAGCAACCAGCAATCCCAGGATGGCACCAAGGGAAATGCACAGCCCCTTGGCAAGTTCCAAATGAACACCCCACTCACCTCAACTCCACAACCATGCAACTCCCAACTCCGGCAATGCACACATCACAAAATCACAACCAACATGCAAAACAACATGCCCACACACCAGACACGACAGAACAACTCACAATGGTAACCTTGGCAAGCAGTGTACATTAGCCATCAACCGCATGGCACCCCTGCCACACAATAGCCAAATGTGGGTAGAGTTGGCAACCAGGCATGTGTGAAGGATGCAGGAGAACCATGATTGGGAACATATACAATGCCAAGAGTGGCGGAGATTTGCTGGACAGACCGCAGTATGCAGAACACACCAATTTCCATGGCGACATACACCGCTGGTGTATGGAGTGTAGTGGACAGTGGACGCAACCATGTCACCCCAGCCAGTGGGGGAGTTCACGGAAATGTTGCCGGTTACGTCCCCCCCATAAGTGTGAGCAGAGTGGGATGTCCCGCTGTACGCCAGGCTAGCGTACGGCTGTGAATAAAAAGCATGTAGCCCTGGGCATGGTCCTTTTCCGGAAAGCCCAACGTCTCTGCCAGGACGGTGCCTCTCACCACACCACGAGGCCAATGCTGTCCTCATGAGCGGAGTTGCCTGCGATCCTGTGCGCCTGCCGTATCCCTGCCTGCTTGACCCCGAACCCATCATGCCCGCCCCTGCGCAGCCAGGCCACACTGATCACCTTCCGACACTGGCGTGTGTCAAGGAGGCTCCACCACGTGCCTGCGCAAGTTCCAAGCCCGAGGCCCGCATCCTTTGCTGCCTCCTCAGACCATCACGGCCTCCATGACACAGGCCCGCTTAAGTCCTTTCTCGTGGACGTACTCTACTGCCGCCTCCGGCCTACCCCACAGTCAAGTAGGTCACACATTTGGAACTGAGTCTTGATTACATGATGGCAGAGTACATATGTTCATTGCAGATTTTATATCAGTGTACTCCCTTCGATGTGGTGCCACCAACTCTGTGCATGGCATTCTTACGACACATGTATGTTGTCCCCTGCTGACTACTGCCTTCGGCCGACACTATGGCCAAGTAGGTCACACATTTGGAACTGAGTCTTAATCATACATTGTCCGTGTACGCACAGGAAGGAAGATTCTACTTCACTGTACTCCCTTCGGTCAGGTGGCCGCAACAATGTGCACAGCATCCCAACGACACGTGGCTGTGGGCCCTTGCTGACTGCTGCCCCGGCGTACACTGCGGTCAAATAGGTCACACACACTTTCAAATTCAGCCTTGAGTTATTTATGGCAGACTTGATGTCATTGTACAGGCCTCATCGCAGACTGCATCCCCTTTCCGCCCCGGTGCTACTATGTCTATTCCCCAAGACCCATGGACACTTACTGTTTGGACTTTGATGGTGACTGAGTCCATGGACTTGGGGTTGTCGTGGGCATCAGGGCAGTGATACTGACTTTATGGCGGAAAGGAGGCCGTGGCATTCCACCCCTTTATTTGCTGTTTTCGGACAGCTTCCACCCTCTGCATCATGCCCTGGAGGACACCTTCCACTGTCCCCCGCAACCCTCCGCAACATACACCTCGGACATTGATGAGGACCCGCTCAGGTCGCATGGCCCATCTGACTGCACCGCAAGTCACCGTCCCGTGGCTTGGTGCCTGTGCCGGCCACAGTGCATCCGGCGCCACTAGCTCTGTGCTGGTCATGTCCAGGACCCCTTCTTCTGAGATATTGGATGCCCTCTGAAGCAATGGCTTTGGGGTCATCAATGCCATGTGTCTGTTGCCTTGTGCTGTCCGCAGCCTCTGGCCTCAACTGCGGCCCACCAGGGCTCACATATCAAATCGAGTCCTGACCGGCCTGGACGTCGCATCACCGAAGGAGGCACACGCCATCACCGCCAGGACCGACTCCAACCGCAAAATGCCTGTGTCGAAATGGTCGTAATGACAGACTGACGGAGCTTCCGCCACATGTCGTGGATGCCATCTTCTGCCTCATCCCCTGCTCAGTACTCAAGGTGCCATTGACTCAGTGCACCACGAATCATCGTCCATCACTGTCTTGGTTATGTACTGTGGTGGGTTCACGCAGCAATGTCACCTCAGGTGGTCTGGGAGACCTGGGACGTCGATGAGGAAGATCATGTAGGTCCCGAAGGGACAGAATCCTAGACATTCTCTTCACATGAGCGCGCTCAGCTCTGGTGCACCAGACTCAGCGCACTGAAACTCATGGACACTTCTGTTTGCTCATTGTGTGCCCTCTGGACTTGCTCAGGCTACCTCCATGATGCTCCGCAGTTGTTCCTGTAATGCTGGTGTTGTCTGTTTCCGTATTCATTGTGTTAACTATTGTATTTGTTGCCAGCACCAACAACTCCCTGACGGCTGGCTTGCACCCACCCCACACACATCCAGCACAGGCATCGCTGTACTTGTGGCCCTGCCAATTAAGGGGCCGGCTGCACATGCCCATAGCCAGTTTGTCATAATATCTGTGTGTGTCCCTGTGGTCTTGTTGTATTCATGAGGGCCCTGGGCCCTACGACATCACATTGTGCTGTGTACAGCGGACGCAGACATGTCACTGCAGGCTGGAGATTGGACATGTATCTTTGTTGTCACCCACTCAATTCGTAAGGGAAATGGACTGTGCTGTCGTACGCAAAGCCAACGTGGGTGTGTGACTGATATGTGTGTGCCCCTGGGCGTGGTTCTGTACTCGGAATGTGCATCTGCGTGTGTCTCTATGGCAGTGTGGGTCTCCTTTGTGGGGTGTAGGTGGTCCCTGAAGGGTAATCGACACCCCCTCATGTGTTCTGTTACGCCTTCCATGGGTTCGGACCATGCCCGCACCTGTTGGGCCACCTCCTTTTGGCATTCTGACACCTGGCATTGGTGTGCCATGTGTGGGTCGGTGAAGTGTTGTGTGCCAGTCGTGCTTGTGGTTGCTTCATGCTGTGTGGTCTGTTGCAGGGGCTGGTTTCTCCTCTAAGTGGCTTGTCTGCCCTGGTCCTGGTGGTGGGTTGTGTGGAATGTCCAATGGCTGTTGTAGGACGTCGGTGTCGAAGCTGTGGTGGTCGTCTCCGGCATCACTGATGGGTTGTCTGGTGTGACCTGCTGGATGTGTTGTTTGTCCCTCTGCAATGTGAAGGGGAGATGCATGTTGACATTGTGTTGACAAATATGTTGGCGCATTGTTGTAGGACGTCAGTGTCGAAGCTGTGGTGGTTGTCTCCAGCATCACTGATGGGTTGTCTGGTGTTACCTGCAGGAGGTGTTATTTGTCCCTCTGCAATGTGAAGGGGAGATGCATGTTGACATTGTGTTGACATATATGTTGGCGCATTGTTCTTGTGGACATGCAGACTATGTGACAATGTACATCATGACTGTTTGGGCAGTGCTGGCAATTTAAGTTGGGACAGTGGACATTTGGACTACATGACTGATGTGAGGTTGTACCCATACATATGCATCTCACAGTTCCCTGCTCTGTCCAATGTGATTGGCCTGTTTCTGCACATGGGCGGACCCAGTTTTGTCCCCTGTTCTGCAGTGTCGGTGTTGCACTTTGTGCCACATTGTAATGGGATGTGCTGTGATTGCTATGTGTGAGTGCTGCAGTGTACCACGGGAATGGGGGACAGGTCCCTGGGTATTTGTGGTTGTGCAGTGTGCTACACATCATTGCACATGTGTGCCATTGTGCCCATCTCCCCCGTCCCCCCAGTCCCTTTTAGATCCTCACCCTGTTGTTGTAGTGTCAGTTCCTATCGAGCTGTGTCCGGACTCCCAACTCCTTGCACCATCTCCACACTGATGACTGGCCTCCATTTCCTCCAGCTCCTCCTGTGGCGCAGGACTCCCACCTCCTGTCGCCATTGTTGCCTTCCTGTTGGCAGCGGGTTTGTACCTGGTTTAGGTTTCCACATCATGCCAGCGCCTCTTGGCCTCCTCCATTGGCCTCCTCAACACTCTGTCTGCATTCAAGATAGTCTGCTTGTAGGTCAGTTGCTGGTAGTGTTCTGTCACCTCTGTGATGCTGGTCTTGTTTTCCTGCGGTCTTCACCCCGTCTTCCTCTCCCTCTTCTCCTTGGCCTTCCCTGACACCGTTGTTCCTTGCTGGTGGTCCGTGGGGGTTGTGGGGTTCGCGTTGGCCTCTGCACTGGGTCAGGGTGCATCCATGTTGCTACGTGCTTTGGCTTGTTTCTGGTGTGTTGTTTCTGTGGTTTTTCTGGTGCATTTTCCCACCAGACGCTTGGGATTTTCAGGCCTGTGGCTGGTTTTCGCTACTTTTTGATCCGCGATTGGCCTCATCGCATGATTTTTTGCGTTCGCATTTTGCATTTTTGCGGCGTTGCGTTGATTATTGCACGGCTATTTGACGCATTATCTGGTGACTATCGCATGCTACCGCCGTGTTGTGAATACTAGGTTGGCACGGTGTAATTTTCCCGCGATAGGCTGCGATTTTGAGAGTTGCGTTAAGCTACTCTTGCGGTAGTTATCACACGTTCTTTTGAATATACCCCTGAGTCTGTCTAGATAAAACGTATCAACACATACATTGAACATTTAAAAAAAACATAAAAACTCCTTCACATTTGGAAAACTTTTCAATACTACCCCGTGCAACACTAAATTGACCGTCGGTGTGCTTAATTAATTCAGCATGTAAAAGTGATTTCAATTCATATGATGGCAAAGTTGTCATGTCCAAAGTAGTCTTGACTAATATTACCAGTGTATTTGACACCTTAAATAAGGTGTTGTTATTTCTACAGAAACACTGAGGGCCAAAGATTGCCAGACTCATGGTGGCGCAGTGGTGGTGGTCCAGCCACCGTTGCACCAACGGTCTGAGCACCCTCTTACAAATAGTCGGTAGGACCACAATTGCACCACCAGGGATCAGAGATCCCTGGTGGTGGTGCAGCGTTCTTGAGGCCGCAATATGATTGATGGGACCGCCACGGTCCTGCCAAGCATATCACGAGTTTCCTCTCTAACACGGTTTTCATGGCAGTTCCTCCTCCATGAAAAAAAACCATGGCAGAGAGAAAACAAAGAACCTTTGGGCCATGGAGTGCATGTGCCCCCCTTCCCTGTGTGCATGTACCCCAGTACCTGTACGGCACAGACTGCACCAGTTCATGCCATGCAGGTACTGCCTTTGACGTTTCCACTGTGGTGCCTTTTTCACATCCACCTCCGTGGGGAAGCCAAATAACCTCTCCCCAGCGACTAAAAAAGTCATGATCTGGCACGCAGTGTGCACACAGGTTTGGCGGTGCAGGATTGGGCCGGCAGCATGGTGGTTCTGATCCCGCACTGCCAAACCCATAATCAGGCCTCAAGTGATCTTGGGGAGTAACACAGGGCCCTGCAAAAGCACCGGTGTCCCAGCCTTTCGGATGCTCCCCACCTCTTTAAGGAATCTCCTATCCAGGCCAAGGAACATCTGTAAGATAAAAGAGTCTATGGGGTCCCCTTGTCATATTCTGCTGGGGGGGCATAATTTTGCATTACGACACTGATCTCAGCATGTCAGCACTATTCCAAAACGTGGTACAGAATAGGCAAAAGGTTTTGGGTACAAGCCAAAGCAGATACATGTAAATCCTTTCATTTCTCGAATGAAGGCTATGAAATCTTTGCCAAACAGCCATCAATTATTTGGAAATTGAGAGATTTTCATGCACTCTGAGAATACGATTAGATCAAGGAAGATCGCCTCCTAACTATATTTTATGAACTACTTCACATGATTCTGGAGTGGTAGATGGTACAATCAGGTCTCAGGAAACCACTCCGAATAGTATTAAAAAGAACAAACTATAAAATCGAGAGTAGTCGAAAGTAGTTGGCCTGCTTTATCTGAGAGGGTCAAGGCGCATCGTCGGGATTATCAAAAGCAGAGACTCCAAAACCTCATTAAAGGTTTTTTATTCATCTGCTACTCTGGAGAGGATTTTAAGCTAGATGTCGGATACTTAGTAGCTTTTATTTTGCCAGAACTGCATTTGCTAAAGACAGTTCTGGGAATGTGATTTACCATTTGACAAAACAACGGTGTCCAACTCGGAATGTTTTTCGTCTCTCAGAGGTATTATATAGTGTAGGTTTTTTTCTCGCACACAGAGAAAACAAATCTCCATTATGTGTTTTTACTCTGAATGTTAGTGTGGATCACTTTGTCTGTGAATTAAAATTGCAGAGATCATACGTCATGTTTTTGTGGTCTCACTAAGCTCAGCCAAGGGTGAAACACAGACCCCTGCAAAACAGGGGGTGGTCCAGCCCTCCGGATGCCTCCCACCTCTTCAAGGGAGCCCATATCCAGCCCAAAGCCAAGCAACATCTACAAGATAAGAAAGAACCTGGAGCCCCATATCACATTCTGTAGGGGGGACCGCATCATTTTGCATTACACCACTGATCTCAGCATCTCAGCACTATTCAAAATCATGGTAAAGAATAGGCAAAAGGTTTTGGGTACAAGCCAAGAGAGATGGTAGTCCCTTTCTTTTTAGAATGAATGCTACTAAATCTTTGCCATGCATGCTGAAAATACGTTTGAGATCAAGGAAGAATGCCTCCTAACTCTATTTTAAGAACTACTTCACATGCCTCTGGAGTAGTAGTAGGTACAATCAGATCACAAAGAACCACTCAGAATAATGTTAAAGAGAACAAACTCTAAAACTGAGAGTAGTTGAAAGTAGCTGGCCTGCTTGTCTAAGACGTTAAAGGTTTTACATTTATCTGCTACTCTGGAGATGATTTTAAGCTAGATGTAGGATACTTAGTAGCTTTTATTGTGCTGGAACTGCATTTGCTAAGTACAGAATAGTTCTGGGGAATTGATTTACCATTGGGCAAAACAATGGTGTACACCTCTGAATGTTTTTTTTCCTCTCAGAAATATATATACTGCGTTTTTTTTTCTCTCACACAGGGAACACATATCTCCATTATGTGTTTTTACTATTAAAGCTGCTATGGATCACTTGGTCTGACACCCTGTGAATTTGAACTGCAGAGAAAATACTGCATGTTTTTTGTGGTCTCAGTTGAGGAACTAGAATTTAAGCTAAGTTGCTAGAAATACAAAGCTGGTACAGGGGCAGATGGATGAACACGAGCTTTTCCCTGTGCTGGTGGTGGACGTGTCCATAGAATTCCCATGGCTGTGATTAATTTGAGGATGACATGTTTTTTTCCAACGGAAGATAGGCTTAGATGACTTTGTGGCTCTCATACTGAGGCTACTCAGCACAATGTCATTGAATGCCCTTGTTTGGCAAAGTGCAGATTTAAGGGCCTAATTTAGGGTCTGGTAGATGGACCCTTAGTTCTTCCATAACAGAGGAACTGATTCCTCCATTAAGCTGATTGAATTCCGTTGTCTGTATTTAAAGTTTAACCTGACAGATCATCATCCGTCATGACAAAGTACAGTCGAATGGCTGATGCTCAGTCGTCCATAGTCAGTCCCCCGTCCATCATTAACACTATATCTCTGTGACCATTAGTATGGTGGACATCGATCAGTCTTATTAAAGGTTGTCTGGCATCAGAGTGGGATAGGGGGTTGCTCACGACAGAGAACAGCAAGGGTGGATAGGGTTTCCAACGGTGGATGCATCAGTCGAATTGACAGACACGTCTGTCAACATACACCTGGTAAAAATCAATTTATCAACCTCAACTGCAGCTCACACTACAAAAGACACTCCTCAAACTACACAAACTATTTATTTACCACTCACAACACAAAGCATCATCAGCAAACCTACCTCACCTTTTCTTTTCACAAGTCTGGAAGAAAACAAGTCAGATTCCCTGAAAATGAGTTACCAGTTAAGGGTGAGCGAGATAAATAGGTTTGAGCCACTGGACCTAAACCAGCTATTAACCAGAGAAGGCAAATGTGCAACAGAATAGTGAATAAAGTAAATGCTTCCTCCAACACCAGACACACGTAGGAGGACAAATTGGTTGAATGACCTGCAAGGGAGAGTCTGTTCCCTCACTTCTAGGACACTCCAAGAGGCCCTGTAACTAGTATTAGCTCTCCCAAGTCCCTCAACCACATGCACTGGGAGGATGAGGTGTTGTCCATACTCTGCACTGAAGGCATTATGGGAATTCCAAGCAGAGGAGAGTCTGGTAAGTGCAACGACTAGCTCTCTCCACTAACAAATTAATCCTCCACATATTTTAGCAGTCCAGTTCTCTAACCCAAATCTCCCTACTAATGACAACCTATATACTCATGTTTGATAAATGATGGTTGACAGAACTCAGTGCATACTCTACCTAATCCCAATCTACCAGTTAATTGCTCTGTTGCATCTTTTCCTAAACATTACTCATAATAGAAACACATCCAAAAAGTTGTAGCATCCTACTTTAAGCAGAAGTCACACCATACTTAATATCACAACTGTATCTAACAGTTTACTGATATGAATTTAAACGATGTAAAACAAGTAATTGTTGGTAGTAGAAGTTCTAACATATGAATTATTATTACCAGGACTACAATGTTCCAAGTCCAGTTTAGAAAAATCCATATCACGGCATTGAGTGATCTTATTTTTATTGTTACCTTTTAGTGTACTGTTCAGAATAATATCTTTTGAATTAGAAATGAAAGCTAAGGAATGGCAAAGTGGAGTTAGAATTCAGATTTCACATTTCATTAAAAAAGTAAAACTCTGCTTTTACACACATTATTATCATGCATAATGATGTTTACCTTCTCCCTTCAAATTGTCTACGATATTTTAACTAAAACCATAAATGTGCATACATGAACTTATTAACATAGAAGTTGAACTAGGGTGCTGTATTTATAATTCTACTAATAGCACTGCTAAGGGGCCTGTATCTGCTGACCAGAGTACTTCAGCTGTCTCTCTCAAGTGTCACTTCCTGTTCTGAAAATATAAATACACATAGTATATATTTAAATAGGGGTAGTTTTACTACCCCCCTTTTTAAACATCTACAGTTGGATGAGTCATGGATATACATCATGTGTGTGATGGACTGACCAGTGTGCCCAACCCAAAATCAGGCTCCAAATGTCATGGAGTTAATATATTGCTTTGAAATAATATACACTAAAATTGGCAATTTATTTCTGTTTTCCAAGGTTAAGCAGCAAGATGTCACTTATCAGCTTGGGAAGAAGACCAGAAACACTCATTGGAAGTAGCTCTCCTCCCTATGAAGAACATCCTGAAGAGCACCATGATCCACCAGGTTTGTGTGGCCAGCGCCTTACTCCTTTCCCTCTCCCTCAAGAAACTGCACACTACAGCTACTGCATCCAGCAGAGTCTTATCCCCATTGCATACATCTGTGCCCCTGCAAGCCTCCTGTGGCCCCACACCACCATCAACCATGGCCTACCAGTCCTGGCTTCTGTGACAACCACAGCCATTACATGTGCTGTGCAACCAGGACAGATGACACTTGTGGCCAACCAGTCAAGGCCACAAAACAGTTCGGACAGGGCTTCTGCAGTTGTGGCTACCATTGCTACCATTGCTACCAATACAGCCAGTAGTGATGCACTGTTTTTCCAATTGGCCTACATTAAAATCACTATGACTCTTGGACAGGCCAGTTTCCTCCATCTGGGTGTGGAAATAGCCATCAATAATGCTGGAATCACTAGCTGCGCTATATTAGTCACATGCACTTTCCAGTGCATTCTGATTTCAATTTTTAAATACTTCTTTAAAGGAAGTTCAAATATTTGTCTCCTATACGATGAACTCGGGGCTAACTTAGCCAGTATTGAAAGTAAAATCTCAATTTCTGTCACCTTTGTGGAACAGTTTTCTAGTAAAAGTAATGCCTCCATCTATCTCTTATTGGGTTACTCAAGATTATTTTCTGGTAGTGGTCTCCTGATGAAGGTGCACAGTCAGGTGACTAGCCACTGAAATGCGGTCAACAGTAAATATACAAACAGAAAAAAAGGACAAAGACATAAGATGTCCCACATAAATGGTGTTGTGTGGGAGTGTTAACGAGCTTACAAATTTGTAAAGACATCTTTTCACCTAGTTAGGATCAGATTTTACACACATAAAACACTAGAAATTCAGCAGTTATAGTTATCTCAAGTAACTATAATTGGTGCCCTATGGTAACTATTACTAGTGCCTCTGAAATGCACAGTTTTTTGTCAATAAATATACAGCAAATGCTGCAGCGATGTTATCAATTATGTCATAGAAGATTTTATGAGTGATGTAATGTGTGGGGTAGTTAGTAGTGAATGGTGAAGGCACGAGTTATAGTTACCTTAGGGCAGGAGTTATAGTTACCTGAGATAACTACAGCCATAAATGCTGAATTTCTTAGGGTGTGTGTGTAAAGTCTGAGACTAACTATAATGTCCCTATAACCTTTGGTTGTTTAATGAATTTCTAAGGTTTTTTTAATTCTAGTTTCTAACAATTATATCCCTGTAACCTTTGTTTTTTAATTGAATTTCCAATGTTTTTCCTTCTACTTCCTATCTATAATGTCCATGTAACGGTTCTTTTTGCAGTGGATTTGTATGGTGTTTTTAGTGCTATTTCCAAACTATAACGTCTCTTTCACTTTTGTTTTTTTCTGTGAATTTCTAAGGTTCCTTCGTACACCTTTTCAAGGAGTGTTTTAACAAACATAATAAAACAATAAAATTGATTAATCAGAGCTGCCTAATTACCATACTTATAGGGTGAATACACAAAAAGCAGTGTGCCTTACCATGTGGCTTCTGTAGCATGGCGATCTCCATCCAAAATTCCACTTGTTGATGCAATGAAAATGTGCACTTTGTGCTACATTTTGCCTTAAGATGCTATCGAAACTCTGTTGGCACTGAAACTAATGCAAATCCAGTTGCTTATTTCCTTATGTAACAATATTGTCATTCATGTACTCTGTTGAAAGCAGCCCCTCTCCTCGTTCACTTGACATCAGTCTTTGATCGATTTTGTGGGCGGGCATGTGTGCATTTTCACACACAATTCATTGTGGGTGCCTCTGACAACTGCCCTTGCTATTTTCGTAATTTTGTTTCCATACTTATCGGGTCCCTCTGCAGCCACAGTTGGGGATTCCCTTTCATCAACCTTGTTTTGCAACCCTCGCGCTCCTCCACCAGCACCACCACGGGGGACATTTGCCACCGAAATTCAACATTTGGCTCCAGTCTGCAAACACATGTTTAAAAATATCTGGACACACTTAGCCATTTTCTTTATGGGTTGAGGAAACCTGACCACCCCGGATAATGCTTCTAGCATGACTTCTTCCCTTTTTAGGATCCCACAGGCACCAAAAAGTTAAAGTTTCTTGCTGTAATTTCAGCATGATGAAGTACTAAGTGGCACCCATGCCTATATGACGTTTTTGTAATTTTATATACCCCATTCTTGAAATTGTTGTTGCTTTACTAGAGCCAGACACATAAGCATCCCCGCGTTACCTCATGAAGCCTACTCCAGTCATCCCCTCTTGTGGTAAATTGGAATTAGACACATATATTAGTATGGAGTTCAAAAGAAAGCAGGAATGTAAATATTTTATTACAGACATCAAGACACTCTTCAACATGTGGAAATATACAGAGAACTGGCATCAGAGAAACAACATATACCACATATGGGAGATCAGAACTCGAAATCGATTCTAGGGCATTTTAGAGACAAAACTAACAGAGACGCGCCCTTGACATACCCAATAGTGCAATGCATGTAATGTTACTTTATAGAGTACAGGAAAGGCGGTGTTTGACAGCTGTTCTGTCACCAGCAGACTCTCTCCGTGTTCACCCTTTAAGAACCCCTGACTGCAAACATGAAGTGTTTAGCAAAGCAACATGCAATGATTGGAACTGTAGCACTTCCATGAGTCCATGACGGATGAGATGTGAGCCGATTATGCGAGTCATAAAGGTCTGCATTGTAACTCCACTGACAGGTTAGCACCGTTGTCAACTAACTTTAAGACATGAGGAGTGATTATCAACCAGAACGATGGTACCAAAATGTTCACTTCCTTCACAATTTGCAATCCATATTGTGCCTCGTGACCTGGACTCACTTAAGATGTTCTTAAATGTTTGATTTAGGCCAGTAATGATAAATATGATGGAAGAAAATGTTTAATTTGATTTCTTATGATAAATCACTTTCTAGGAACATGTCGCTAGACTTGCGAGAACAAATAACTCCTCTGATGTGTAAAATATGGCAGCCTGCAATTCTTATTTTTATTATTTTACTGAGGATTCGAAGTAAATAAAAGACAACATATTTAGGGCTCCTGATGGGGTCCCTGTGGGATCCCACTACCAGGCCTGGGGGTCGGGGTCATTCCTTCCCTGTCTCCTTTTGTATTGTTTTACAAGATGGCTGCCAACATTTCCTGGTTGAAGTGTTGGCAGCCAATGGGATCTCACCATGAGATATGTGCTTAGGCTCCACCCAGATATACTGTTTATTTTCTTCTTTAATAACTCAAACACTACTGTAGAGATTTAAACCAAATTACAAAAAGGTTGCTTTCTGGACTAAGATCTAGAATTCTACCAAATCTGGTGTAATTCCGTTCAGCTGTTCGGGCTGAAATTGTGTCTAAAAATTGCAAAATCTCCATAGACATAGAAAGGGGAAAAAACCTATTTGGGATCCCGTCTTTATTTCCCCCCAAATGACAAATCCGCCTAAAACTTTCCTAAAAGTAGTTGAAGCAAGTGGCAAACTAGTTTTCAAAATTTCGTTAAGATTCGTCAAACGGCGCCAATGTTATTAGCTAAACCAAAACTCTTTGTCCATGTGAAAAGTTGGTCTTAACTTTAACTACCTACTGGTGACTGTCAGTAATATATATAGATATTTTTTCTAGGGTATGAATAAACAATGTATAACTCTGTTATATCAAAAAGTTGTACTTGATTTGCTCCAGTACATGAAGGATTGCTTGATTGCTTAGAAATATAAACTTTAATATGTAGAGTCAAAAACATTACCTCCCAAGATATATTGTGATAGTAAAAACAAATTATAACACTGTTAAGGGCTTGCAGGCACACCCCTTGGCATAGGGAGTGATCATCCTGGGCAACAGCTATAACAGTGACACAAAAAATAATGTCCATGATACCACTAAGCATTTCAAGTATTGTTTTAATGACATATATGCTTTAAGATATAGCGCTATCAGAACCAAGGGATGCCCTTGGTGTGGTATTTCACTTCCAAATTGTTAACTAAGTGGTGAAAGTGTTTTGAAAAAAATCACAGTGTGCAGATAAAATGTCAAGTTTTTAATGTCGACTGACAGAAATATCGTGAGTGAGAAATATCGACAGCAAGAATAATGTGGTCATGAATATTGATTTAAGGTAAGATATATCGATTTTAAACATATTGAAGTGTTTAATATTGTTTGCAAAAATATAGTTGTTTAAAATATCAATTGTATAATTAGCATTATGTTTTATAGTAAAAATTTTAAAAGTATGTGATATATTCTTTGTATAATAATTATTTTAATTTTTTAATATATGTGTTACATTTTTAGAAGTAATTATTATAATAATTTTTTTGGTTCTCTACCGGGTTGTGGGTTTATAGAAGAACTGCGTGGGACGTCTTTTAATTATATTAAATTAATGAGTATTTTTTGTTTATTAATTAATATTTAATTAAGATGTTAGATTGTTGATTGTGTAAAGTAATGTATTATTAATCAAGTAATAACTGATTGTTAATTAATACTAATTAATAATAATTCATTTATTGGTAATTAATTATGGTAACTGTGTGCTTAATTTAGGTGCGCATTTTGGTTTTTATAGGGGTACGGAGTGCGAAAGTTATATATTTGTGATTAATTGATAATTAGTTGATAATTGATAATAATTAATGTATTGAAAATTAATTATGGGAATTGTTTAATTAATTTTAGGTGCGGGTTGTGGGGTTGTGGGGTTTATGGGGTAAAGGGTGGGAAGGTTTTTCTTATTTTTTAATTAATAATTATTTGTTATCTGCTAATAATTAATTCATTTAATATTAATCAACACTTTCCCTACTGTTGCACTCACTAGATTGGGAATAGTCATTTTTACCCCTCCGCTATCCAACACTTTCTCTTCTGCTGCACTTACTGGAGTGGGAATATTACTTTTTACCCCTCTGCTATCCAACACTTTCCCTACTTTTGCACTCCTTGAAGTGAAAATAATAATTTTTACCCCTCCGCTATCCAACACTTTCCTTACTGTTGCACTGACTGTATTGAGAAATTTAAGTTGAAATATTTTTAAATAGTTTAATGTTTTAGGATTTTTTTTATCATATTTTATAATATATATATATATATATATATATATATATATATATATATATATATATACATATACATATATATATATATATATATATATGTATATATATATGTACATTTTTATATATTTTTAAATGTCTGAAGTAAATTAAAATATAGTTTATTAATTGTTTTATATATTTTTAGTTATTATGGTTGTGTGTTTAACTTTTTAAATAAAGTTTAATTGTTATATTTTGTTAAACTGTATATTAAATGTAATTTATAATGATAAAATTAATTTTATTATTTAATATATTTAGTATTTATCATTTTATTTTTTCTATATATAAAAAACGATACTTTGACAACTATATTTTTTACATCAATATTTTTTAGTCAATCTTTTTGTACTTACGTATAGGGAGTCAATATTTTTGTAGTCTATCTTTTTTCATCATTGATATATGTGACATCGATGTTTAATCAGTGTACCAAAAATCACATTGCACTTGATTTTTAGCAATGAAAGTCCTTTAGTCATTTGTGGGCTGTATACTCACTGACATTTTGAAATGAGTTAACCTCTGCATAGAACATAGCAGTCTAGAATAAATTTTAACCAGATTTCCTACTCATCACCCTGTGACATTTAGGCCATACTTAGCAAGAAAAGTGATTGTTACACCGTGGGCCATGACCCGACCCACGGCTCCTCCCGCATCACTGCCACGGGCCACAAATCGACTTGTGGCTCCTCCTGCATCACTTCTGTGGGCAACAAACTGACCCGAGGCTTCTCCCGCCTCACTGCTGTAGGCCTTGAATCGACCCATGGCTCCTCCCAACCTCACTGGTACGCGGCAGCTCAGCCCGGAAGACGGTTGTTTCTTTCTTGAGCGGTAAGATGTGCCTTACTGCAGTTATCTCGCTTGGCCCACGACGGTAAGGTAGACGGCAGCTTGCCTATAGCCAAACTACACTTACCTGAAATCCTCCTTAGTTGCCTGCAGTCTTGATTGGAGCCATCTTTTTCATGTTCTTTTTCCCATATTCCCCTGACTGGCTCCCAGAATGCCTTGGGTGTGGTTTCTTCACCTTTCCAAGATGGTGTTATTTTTCTACCTTCCTTCTGGTCCTATCCCAATCCAAGATGGTGGTTCTCCTTCCTGTTACATCACTTCCTGGCTCTGCAACACTCTTCTTTCCTGTTGGTGTCTCTTCCCTCCCATTAGTGATTCCTCGCTCTTGTTGGTGTCTCTTCACTCATGTTTTCTTCTATTTGCTCATGTTAGTGATACTTGCTCCTGTTTAGTATCCTTCCAGTGGGATCCTCCTTTCTCGGTTCTCCCTTTATCAGGTTTGTGGCCGCCTTGCTGTCTATCTTCGTTGACGAGTCCTGTTGTCTGGATTCTGAAGTCACCGCTTCCTTCAGAAGTTTTTTCGGGGTTTTTTCCTCTAGAGGTCTCCTTCATAAAGGCACTATCTGCCCTGACTTTGAATTGTCAGCAGCACCGTGGCTACCAGAAAGGGTCGCCCCCACCTCAGACAAACCAGAACCCTCAAGACCCGGAACCTGAAAACATCTTCACGTCTAAAGGCCAGAAGAAAAAGTCCTGAACCTGACAGTGTTTTATCTTAAAAGACAGATGTGGTTGTGTGAGATGCCGTCCTTCA
Source organism: Triturus cristatus (assembly GCF_964204655.1). Classification (NCBI taxonomy): domain Eukaryota; kingdom Metazoa; phylum Chordata; class Amphibia; order Caudata; family Salamandridae; genus Triturus; species Triturus cristatus. The sequence continues at coordinate 334,433,852 of NC_140594.1, read as the reverse complement.
CATTGTTAAGTGTTAACCTAGATTTAAAATTTCGCAAATTTGCATCAATTTGGGCAGAAATTGATTCACACAAAATTTTGTTATGGCTGCATGAAAATTTCCATACAAAAAGATGTAATTGTTTTGCATGATTTGTAAGTTGTTTGGCATTTTACTATCGAAAAAGGTAGCGGTTATTGTAGCTACCATATCGTAAACAACATTGTACATCTTATACTTAGAATAAAGTGAATGGTATTTGTGTCACTGTAGTGTGCATTAATACATATAACAGAATGTCATTAAACAACAATGTATGTGTATATAAATCAAACATATACAGACATATGTACATTTGTTTAATAATGTGTTTTAAATAAAAATTACAATTGTTTTGATTTTCTTCTATTGCTCTCTGTAGGTCAACTCCCACTTCCAGGAAGAGAAGACCTGGAGGGCCTTTGCCAAACAAGTTCGGCATCAGAGGGTCTTTAAGCTCCGCAGCATCCACTGAAAGAAAAGGTGGAGAACCTTTCACGTTGAAAACTGGGAAGGTCTTAAAAGCAAAAAAAGAGGGCACAATAATCGCTACCCCCATGATGCTGCACATCCTAGTGGTGGAATACCCTGACCTAGATGGGATGCTGAAGTCAATGAAACAGCTACAGGGGGATAAGTGTATTGACCTAAAAAAACTAACCATTATTGAAATATTTCTGCATGTAATATAATCTCTCAAACCAAATGCCCTCATATAGGGCTTGATATAGAATTTTGTGGAGTATTTGCCCATCCAGATCATAATGGATAGCTTATACAACTTATTAAAAGGTTAATAGAATATAATGCACTAGCAGAAACTGGCTACTGTGACATCTGGCAATTTTGGGAAGGAGTTATCAATGTAACAAACTCTACATCAGTACATTAAGGTTTTTAAAAAGTTGCTTTTATAATCAATATAAAATATATTACATTTTGCTCCAGATTTTATTTCTGATGGACAGCTACTCCATCACATATGCGAAAGACATCCTATCTTATTACATGTTAAATTACATATAAAGGGCACTCTTACAAGCAATAAGGTAGACATGATATATATCTTAATTGCAATACAGAATACAAGTTTCTTAATTAAAATCCAGCACATTGACACTACTGTAGTTGCAACTTTGCTGATATCATATATGTTACAGAATGATTATGCTATTTGCAAAAAGTTAAAGCCTAACCGTTGTGAGACAACATCAATATTTTTAGAAATAAATGTAGGAATAGATGGAAATGGTGTGCTTCACATACAGTGCATGCCATAAAATATGTATGCCTGTATCCAGCTTATAATTGCAATGTCTAGTATGTGAGTGTGTATCAGGTTTTGATATAATGTATCAGATTTTAGATATAATACATCACTGGGTAGTGGAAATCTGCACTTGGGGCACATGGTTGAATCATATGCTTGTTGAACACATGGAAAGTAAGTAAAGTGGGATGAAGGTTAGACCAGTGGTTTTTAACCTTTTGACTTTTGCGGACCCTTACTTAATCATTAGTGCATTCTGTGGACCCCCACTGAATCATTACTGAAATCATTCAACCCCCCCCCCCCCCCCCCCACACACACACAGAGTTATTACTGGGAGCTGGGAATTCAGAGATTTTAACTGCAAAACAATACACAAAAGTAAGGAAACATGTATTCAAACAACTACATAAATTATGTGTTATTTAATTCACAAATAAAGAAATATACTAAAGGAATGTATATAAATATAAAATAGCAAAACAATTATTTCAATGGAAAGGTTTATAAATTCAATTGAGGCCACCCAACCTTCATGTTATATTCTTTTTGATGCACTTGCTCAGCTCCCGGAAATCAAGCTAAGGAACACTTAAAAATTGGGTTACTGGCTGACTGGGATGTGAGCAACCACAATCGTAGTCAAGGTAAGGTACATGCAAACCCCAAATTAACCTGTGCTCAGTCCACTGGTAGCTTGGCACAGAGCAGCAAGACTTACCTTAGAGGCAATTTGTAAAGTATCTGTGCAAAACTTCAAACAGTAAAACAGTGAAAACACCACGCAAAAAGAATCTCACACAAGCTAGAAAAATAGAGCAGCATTTTATAAATAAAACAACAATGACAAAAGTCCAATTAGTAGGACTGACATACTATATTTTAAAGTTTTTAGAGAAAGGCGAATAGTGCAAGTTGTGGCTATCTCATCACACCAGACTGGGACAAAGTCACAAGTTCAGGCCGACGATGATGGAGCACGGGTCAGCTACAGGGACTCAGTTAGACCTGCCGAACAGAGTACCTTAAATTTGGGTTTGCAGAGCGTTGCATGGATCCGCATCGAAAATGCATTGTGCAGCTGAGGCCATGCATCAGTTCTGTGATGCAGTGAGGCTGCAGTGCAATCTCCTGTAGCGTTAATATTAAGGACGCCATCGACAGGGATTGTGATGTGAAGTCCAGCATTGGAAAATGCAGCATGGAGATGGGTTCATGCATTGGTTTGAGGAGCTGTGAGGCTCCGATTGCAGATCTTCCTTGAGGCTGCTGTTGATGAGAGATGTGAGAGTCGGTGCTGAAGATGTGTCATGTTGTAGCGGTTCCAAAGGTGATGCGGGCTGCAGCAGTGATGCAAGTCTTTGCGATGGGTCAATCCAAGCAGCAGAGAATAGGCGTTGGTTCTGCTGGAACCACAGAGGCTGGCAAAGCACCTTAAGCCCACTTCCAAGGTCCAAGTCTGGAGTGGTACCACTCAGGTGCAGATACAAGGTTGTTGGAAGCCTGTTATGTCCCTCAGGCCTCAAATCAGTAGGCCTGCTAATTATCCCTTGGAGCCAGTCTGGGTTTTGGATTCATGAGATTCAAGTTCAGTCCTTCTCAACCATGCAACATGACAGCAGGCAACAATACGGTACAGCAGGGCACCAGTTCCTTTAGAGCAACAGTCCTTGTAACATAACAGCAGTACTTCTCCCTTGCAGAGCATCCACAGGTCCAGAAGTGTATGAAATGGTGATGTCTAAGGTTCTTCATTTATTCACAGTTGTGTCTTTGAAGTTGGGGAGAAGCTTCCAGAGCCATGCATTTGAAGTGCACAGATGCCCTGCCTTTGGTGACCTGACTCCAGATTAGTTTCAGGGGGTACGCATCCCTTTTTGTGGAGACAGGACACAGCCTATTCAGGTGTAAGTAAGGATGGGTGTAGCTCAACTGCCATCCTCACTAAATCCTGTGACCAGACACAGGGATTCTGCTCAGGAACAGAACTATTCTTGGGACCATAGAACATCGGCATGTAGTGACCATACCATGAGTCACCATACCATCTCAGTATCTATGAGCCCGAGTTCAACTAGCTATAGTGTCTCACTAGCCCTCCTAATCTTACCAGAAAAGCATGTGAATTGGCACCCCAGAACACAACACTCTCGACCCTCTCAGGAATCACGCTTACAGGACACACCCTTTCGCTCTCTACCTTATACTCGTCAACAATAACATAAACAAGAGACACAAAGGAAGTTTAGAATATTTAATCAAACTATCATGTCCTAAAATGCAGTAACCTTGCAACAATTAGAAAATAAATGCAAACTTGAAAATACTGTTACCATGATCAATAGACCATATATCATAAAAAGCCCTGTCATGTTATAAGACAGAATATCTGAAGCCCCATCCCTTCTACTAAAGCTAGATGATTATATATCAAAGATATCTGGGATTGAGGGGTTTAATCTCACCGTTCTGAAAGATGGCAGTGCAGTAGGTGAGCTCTGCCTGCCGAGGCATTTATCCGATGGCACAAATTACACCTGGGTGCCCATTTGGTGCATCGGTGCGCAAGGGCAATTGTGGTCATCAGCGGCCTTGAGCGAGAGTCTTTCGGGCTGTGAGAGGACCGTTTCTGCGGTGCCCACTGGTACTACATGATGTGGGCAGCCACGGCCTAAAGGAGGCATGGCCTGCAGGAGCAGTGAGCTCTACTGCTGGGCTGCCTGCCACTGATTCCATCTACAAAAGAGCCTGTGTGAGGAGCGGCCAAGCCGAGTCACCTGCCCACCCTGGAGGAACGTTGCAACACCCTGCCCTGGGTGAGGAGCAGGTGCTGGTGACTGGTGGGGCATAGCGGGTAGACTCTCACACTGCTTTTACCCTTAAACAATTATGTTTGCGGCACTGGCTTTGGTGCAGTCGGCATACGCTGTCTTCCACCGCGTTTGTATCGGAGGAAGGAGCCTTGCACCTTCCGTGGCTGTGGCCAGCGATATTGGGGCCTTAGCTTTGGCTAATGAAAGCGGGTGGACGGGCCCAAACGTGTCAAGGGAGACTGTGCAGGCCCTACCGACTTGAACGATGATCCTCTGCCGAATACCAGGGCCCACACATCTGCTGCACTGCACTGCTGGTCCCGGGCAAGGCAGCACTTTCACATGAATCAGCAGCAGCCATATAGCAGAAGCAGAGGTGCATATGTGCTTGTGACTGCGGCACGTGACCCAGAGTAATAGCACCAATCCAGCTGGCAACGCGGGTACACCATCAGGCACACATTGTGGCGCAATGAGGGTGAGGAGTGAGGCACCGTTGTACCCTTGGGCATTCCTGTGTACCTGACCTGCAACATTAGGACACTGGCTGTCTGTCTTCCACCACAGCCACCATGGGCACATTTGAAGGGAGACAAACTAAACTGTCATTTGAGAAAAGTGCCAGGCAGGTGGATCACACAAAGGACAGTCATACTGTGCTTGACCGAGTGGAGGATTTGGATGAACATGATCTGGACTTGAAAGAAATACTCCTGGATGTCAAAACAAGCCTAAACAATATTGATACCAAGCTGGACCTTCTCACGTCGAGCCTAGACAAGGTTAAAGGGAGAGTGGATGAGCACAATACTCTTATAGACCAGCTATAAACCCATGTTTCTGACATTGACAACAACCACGAAGTTGTGAAAGAACAACTCCTGCGCATGGATAAGGTCCTGGAGAATGAAGAAGGAAGACCTTGAAGTTCGTTCGAGGCAAAACAACGTTCGCATTGTGGGGGTGCTAGAAAGCACGGCGATCACTAAAATGAAGGATTTCGTGGACTCAATGCTCATAGATCTCTTTGGAGCTGACCTGTCATCATTCTTCATCATCAAAAGGGTCCATAGAACCCTTGGCCCCAGGCCCCCACCTGGCAAGCGCCCAGAGACCATCGTGGCGCCCCTACTGAACTATAAGGACTGCAACACAAACCTCAGGCTGGCCCTGGAAAGGGGACAGATCCAGTGCAACGGTGATAAATTGTCCTTTTACCCTGACTTCACGGTGGCGGTGTAGGCTGCCCAGAGAGACGTCTTGCTGGCTAAGCATCTGCTACACACAACACAAAGCCTGGTCCAGGATTGATTACTGGTTAACTACCAAAGAAGTACAACAATGGCTGAGGTCGGTTACACTCCTCTCAGATACAATCTCAGATCATGCCTCTGTACTACTAACTATACAGCCCCCACATGCCCTACCATGCTCTTTTGCGTGGCGCCTACCTACGGGACCCCTACGCGATACCACCTTTCGAGCTGAAATACATGCAGCTTGAACACAGGGTCAGTAGGCTCTTCCTCTTTGTTTTCTTTTGGGACGCATTTAAAGCCATCACATGCGGCATCTGCATAGCTAACCAACATGGTATATTAAAATCCATTCAGGGCACGCTGTCAAAACTATAAAATAACATTACAGCACTGAAATCTGACTTCTTCCAAACTGATGATCTGGGCACGTTGGCCAGTATTCGGGAAAAATGTATACATATCAGGAAAAAGCCCTTAGTGAAACACATTTCTTAGATAAAATACCCAGGCCTGAAATTATGGGGAGAGAGATAGACCTGGTAGACCTCTAGCTCGTCTCCTTCAGAACCCGCACGCCTCCACCTATATCCCCGCTCTTTCAGACTCGGAGGGCCAAAACCACTCCTCTCATGCTAACATTCTGCAGACTATGATCGCCTTTTATGAGCAATTGTACTCTACCACTCCCATTGGGTGTGCTACGGACCTTCAGGAGTATTTAGAGTCATTACAACTTGCCTGGTTATATGACGCACATAGGGAATTCATGAACCGCCCGATCACAGTAGAGGAAGTACACCAAGCAATCGCAGGTCTAGCCACTGATAAGGCCCCCGGCCAAGACGGCCAGCTCGTTGGTTTCTACAAAAACAATTCCCAACTTCTTGCACCCAAACTTCTGGACATGTTTTAAGACTCCATAGGTTCGGGTGCCTTGCCCAGCTCTTTGAAAGAAGCAGTTATAATCACGGTACTTAAGCCAGATAAACTGGCTGATCAATATGATTCATACCGGCCATTATCACTAATAAGTACTGATAACAAAATATTTGCCAACTGCCTCCAACTACTATTACCAGTAATGGTCAGACCAGATAAATCTGGCTTTATTACGGGTAGGTCAACGGCTCACAATCTCAGTAATCTATTTGCAGTTATGCATTATGTACACCCAGACATATCCACTGCTGTTGTGCTCTTAGATGTGACTAAAGCTTTTGATTCGCTAGAATGGACTTACCTATTACCCTTATTGTAGAGGCTTGGACTGAGCTCCTGCTTTATAGCGCAGTATACACCATACCCACTGCCCAGGTATGCCTCCATGGACTGCTATCAGATCCCTTCCCGGTGGCAAGGGGGACCCGGCAAGGCTGCCCACTCTTGCCCATACTTTTTGCCATTCGGTCAGGGACTCCTTAAATCTTTCTATTCTGATGACGTCGCACTGTACATTAAAGACCCGCAGACTGATTTAGGCCCTCTGATCCAGGAGGTGGTCTGTTTCAGCGGTATCCCTGGCATCCAGGAGAACGGATCAAAATCTATTCTTTTTCCTCTGACAGAAGCAATGGCCCTTTTTGCCATGGATTACCCATTGCAGTGTGCTATGGGTCCAGTTAAATACTTAAGTGTAATGATAAGTAGGAACAATAAGAAGCTAAGGCAGTGCAATTTTGATAAAGCCATGAACTGGTTGGAGAGGCACATCCCAGTCCAGTCTACACTCTCCTTATCTATGGCGGGACAAATTGCAATTGCAAAAATTGCATTATTACCCAAATTACTTTACCTGTTCGTGAACGCTCCACTCCAGCACACCCTTTTTTTTTAAGAGGCTCCGCTCCAACTTAATTACGCTAATACCGGCTAGCAGGTAGCCACGGGTGAAATTCAAACTTTTAACATTTCCACGGTTGCAGGGCTATTAGGCGCCCCGGATTTTTATCTATACCCATTGTGCTCTCAAGCATACTTCTTGCATTACTGGACCCACCCCACACCCTGCCAACCACACGTCACGATTGAGATGGACAAGGGGTCTCCTTGGCCTCTAACCACAGCACTGTTTCTCCTATATAAATCGCCCACTCCAGACATCAACACTACACAATGCATGTGATGGGCATGGGAGGGACGTGGGAGGCACCGGGGCATTACATAGCTGTATGCCCTATTTGTCCCCATAGCTAACCACCCCGCACTACCTCCTCTACAGGAACAAAGGTGCAATTCACCATGCAAAATGATTAGACATAAACACATTTGCAGATCTATATCCAGATGATTGTTTCCTTGACTTTGCAGGGAAGGCGCTGGCACTGCTGGATGCTCTCCTTTACTACCAGTTAAGAGCCACATGTCATGCGCTACACAACACCTTCCCAGCCCACCAAAGACACTACAAGCCCTGGAGCACAGATATACTACCTCCTCACAACACAAGATGACAACATCTCTTTATCAGCATATGCAACAGACCTCACCCATGACTTCTCCAAAGACACAAGAGGCCTGGAATGCAGACCTAGCATTCACTTTGGCAGACGTACAATGGTCGTTTTGTTCTAGTCAGCTAGAGATGCTGTCTCCCAAATACCGATTGCGCTTGATTCATTTACATTTTTTACACAAACTATAATGCACACTGGTGCAGTTATTCCAAATGGGGGTGATTCCGGATTCCTGGTGTCAACGCTGTCATGCACCACATTCAGACTTTCATCACCTTGCATGGCACTCTCCTGCCATTATAGCCTACTGGGGCAAGGTATTTCACATAACAGAAGAGATCATGGGGTTTCCTGTCGAGTTTACACCATTATTGTGGTTACTGGGTTATGTGGGAGAGGTTGCCCGGGAAGCTCAGAAATTGGTAGCGATATTGCTCCTTCTAGCAAAGCGTCAGGTGGCTATGCATTCGCGGAGAACGCGAGCTCCCATAGCTCAAGATTGGCTAACAGACATTGCCAAAAACAATTGACTGCATATTAGGAACTGCAGCCACAAGGTAGTTGCCCTCATGAAATATGGGAAACATTCATAACTTACCTCAGATGCCGCACCACTGTACCTGCCATAATACATGTAGATACAACACTACCCGGTGTAGAAAAGGCATAGATTACATAACCTCACCCTACCATTGTTCAATGTACATGATAATGTGCCAAATGCTGATCCCAGGGAAAGCTTTTATGGGGATGTGGAGGGTGGTGGCGTACTGGGAGATGTACAAAGACGGGCAGGAGAATATGCCTTTTGAGAACGTTTAACTGTACAATGTTAATGCAATAGAGCACCTATGTAGTGTATTTTTACCAATCGTCCATGATTGGACACATGCATGCAAAGGGCCATGTTTTGTTCAAATAAATCAAATAAAAAAAATTAAAAAATCTCTCGGATTAGTGGCAGACCCTGTACCTTAGCATACACAGATGGACATTCTACATCTTAGCTGACATTGAAACCTTGCTTCAGAACCTTCTCTCAAGTGGGTGTTTTCTTAAACTCTTGTGCTCATTTATATGACAAAATGTATGTGCTCACAAATAGCAGCTGTATTCTTCTGTTATATCTAGGTGCTTGTGTCTTTACCAGAGAGAATAACAAGGGGCATTGTTGCTTTACCTTGGCTAGCATGTTCAGACTTAGTCCCATGAAAAGAACAGAATACGAAAACATATTAAGTATATTATTTTTCATATATTAAAACATGAAAACATATATATATATATATATATATATATATCTTTTCATATTTATATTACCTACTGGCGGTTGCCAGTAGGTAGTTATAGTTAGGACCTATTTTCCATAGGAAATCTGCAACATTCTATTCCCAATAAATCTGGCGCTGGTTGACGAATCTTCGCGAAATTTTCCAAACCTTTGGCCAGCTCCGGTCTGCTCCTATCCTGAAAGTTTTGTGGTGATTCATCAAGCGGGGGCTGAGAAAAAAGGGGGTCTCAAAACGCATTTTCCCCATGCAATTTCCCATAGGACCTGTTGACGCAGCTACAGCCCGAACTGCTGAACGGAATTACACCAAATTTGGCAAAGAGGTAGTCCTCAGTTCAGACTCGTGCCTTTTTCATAAATGATGTAAATACGTTCAGTAGTTCCTGAGAAACCTAGACTAAAAAAGATAGATATATCTATGGCCTCGGAGGATCCACACACCCTCCCCGCACCCTAAGCGCACCCTCTGCGAACCGTGCAGGCACCCTTCCGATCACGCTCTGAATGCTAATTGGCTGTCAAGTGTCTGTTTACATTCGAAACCAGGAACTGCTGGCAGCCATTTTGTGCCTCGGTAGAAGCAAGGCTGATTAAGTAAGGGAAATAAGTGTGTGAACGATGTAAAGTGGGCAGGGTAGAAATACCCTAACCCTCTAGTGTTGCATAGGTGGTTCCATAAGGACCCCCTGGGGCCCCCTTCTGTTTTTTTTTTAAACGGCGAAATGCGTGCAGGGTGCCTGGATCCGGACGAAAAAAAAAAAAGAAAAACAAAGTTATTAATTAGCCCCTGGGTGGGCGAAATCCCAGGGGCAAAATCTTTACAATTTAATGGGGGAGGGGCTGCATGGCCCCCCTCCTGGAGCCCTCGAGGGACCTGGGGACTGCCACTCCCCAGGGCTGGCTCCTACCATGTCCTGGGGTGCCCACCCCAGGACACTGTTGTTTGCTATGAGAGGGAGGGAGTCTCCCGCCCTCCCATTGCAAACTTCGTTTGGATTTTGAAAGAGAGAGCAGGGAAACCTGCTCTCTCTTTCAAATTCCAAACGATGTTGCTTTTCCACATGGGGAGCTGCATGTCAGCAGCTCCCCATGTGGAAAGCAATGCCGGCTCCCGAAGGACACGGGGAGCCGGCTGGTGACCGTGGGGGCGTTGGGGCTTCCCCCACGGTCCCCAACGTTTTTTTATAAGCCCCGGGGTATAGGGTCCCCGGGGATAATAAAAATTAGTGATAGGGGCTATTTTTCGTTTTACGGTAAAATTAGGAGTCGCGCATCCTAACGCGTTGGGTGCATGATTTCTCTCGCGTAGGGTGCGCGGTTCCTAATGCGTTGGGTGCGCGGATCCAAGGAAAAAAAACTGACATTTTAGGGAGATAAACATCAAGCTTAAGTTTGTTGTTCTTGAGTGGCTATAAAAAGAGCCGTTGTGTTCATTGAGAGTTTTTGGTACTTATAAGTAAGTACCTATACAGAGTCTAAAGTTGTTGAGGAAGACTCTGTTTCCTTCATCAGTAAAGTGTACTCCATCTCTCCTATACATCTCTTACATATGAAAGCGCAGATTGTTATTGTAAATGGACCCCATTCTATAGTCTCGGAGAAAAGCAGAAACAGATTTATTCACATGTTTCCTAGCTTTCTCAATTTGTGGACAAAAATGATTGGACCAGTTCCATTTCTGCCTTTGGCATATGTTAGAATACACAAAGGCAGTTTTGGGAAAAAGTGAAATCAATTCTGCAAAGGTGTCCTTCAAAAGCATTTCCAGACCTACCCCATTAAAATGGGTCATTGCCACTACAGTGCACTATTATGAGGTCAGGGTGTTGGATATGCATAAAGGATTTTACCAATGGCATCAATCGGTGGCAGTTTAACCCTCTCTGTCCAATCCATGTATTGTCTACATTTGGTAAACCTAGGTCTTTGTGAATGCCTTTGGCTCCAGAAAATATAGCTGTGTCCCACAATCCACACTCTAAGCATCTTGAAGGGAGGTCTGGATGCACTCAGATGGTTTCTGTAAATGAAATGGAAGTTTGAAAAGTAAGATTTTTCTAAAATGGTGGCTAAGAGATGCAGTTTTGCAAAAAGACAACAAATCATTGGTTGTTTGACAACCTTCTACACTGAAATGTAGGGTGCATGTTTCTGTTTTTTAAACGCATGATTCTTATTAGTTAACAAAAACTGATTGAAAGGAACATTATATATGATAAGCTGATATGTTGAAAAGTCAAGCACACTTGCTGTTTTGATTAGCAACATTGTGTGCTGAACTTGTGACCTGTGTGCTCAGTTCAGTGTTCCATTACCTGTTTCTATGGTAACAGGCAGAAGGCAAATTGGGGGTAGGGTTCACATTTATGTCATTTTGAAAAGGGTTGAAATGTTTAACCAATAGAAATGTGTGTTAGCTTTTGAATTTATGTGGTAAGGAATGTGATTTGATGTTTACATGTATATGTGTGGAAAATGAGAGGGAAACTTTGCCAGTCTTTGGTTTTGCTGACAGGTGCACAGTGCAGAGATTCTGTATAAGAAAATCTGGTGTGTGACTGATATACTTCTTAATCTACAAAACAACTTGAAAGGTGAGTTATTTAATTGTGAGGGGATGTATGTGGTCTATTTTGATTTTAATCAGACTAATGTATTTCTCCTGCTAAAGTGCAGGGAGTACTTTTTTTGTCTACAATCTTATTGACAATGAGAGTGTATGTAGATATCATTCTGTGATAAGCATTTGTGTTTTTCATGTGTTTGCAGACAGATAACTGTGCTGTTTTTATATTTTGGTACAATTAGAAAGCAGTTATTGTTTATGAATTTGCAAAATGAGTCATGTTTCTACACTAAAATGTAGTATTCATAGATTAAGAAATGTGTTTTGGTATAGTGCAAAAGATAGTGTTGTTTGTCTAGAATCACACAGTGAGTCTGTGTGCATTTAGGAATCATTTTGAGAGAAGCATTTTGGTACTAATGTGTAGTAGAAAATGTTCAGTAATGTGTACAGTCAGTAGACTAGTAAATGTATTTTGTACAAGGGATAGTTGGCTGTCTACAATCACACTGTGAGTCTGTGTGTATTTGGGTAAGCATTGTGAGAGAAGCATTTGGTAACATCATGTATTTGCTTGCAGATAACTGTTTTAAACCCCGTCATGTTGTCAAGATTTAGTAGCATTAGAAGCCAGTCTTTGCTTATGCATTGATAAAATGAGTCAGGCATTGACAGTAAAGTACCGTACTGAAATATGTAGACTGTGCGCAGTCCCCTTACCCCTTCCAGAGTAGTGAATGAGTTTTGGCAAACTCCAATCACACTGTTAGTCTGTGTGCATTTGGGCAACCATTGCGAGAGAATCATTTGGTTACATCATGTATTTTCTGATAGATAATGGCTTAAAAGCCTGTCATGTTGTCAAGGTTTAGTAGTATTAGAAGCCAGTGATTGCTTATGCATTCACAAAATGAGTCAGGCTTTGACACTAAAGTGCAGTACTTAAATATGTAGATTGTGTGCATTACGCTTACCCCTTCCAGACTAGTGAATCATTTTTGGTAAACTGCTAGGATAGTGTTGCTTGTCTAAAATCACACTGTGAGTCTGTGTGCATTTGGGTAAGGATTGTGAGAGAAGCATTTGGTAACATCGTGTATTTTCTGACAGATAACTGTTTTAAAACCGGTCATGTTGTCAAGTTTTAGTAGCATTAGAAGCCAGCCTTTCCTTATGCATTGATAAAATGAGTCAGGGTTTGACACTAAAGTGCAGTACTGAAATATATAGATTGTGTGCAGTCCTCTTACCTCTTCCACAGTAGTGAATGAGTTTTGATGAACTCCTAAGGATAATGTTGCTTGTCTAGAATCACACTGTGAGTCTGTGTGAATTTGGGTAACCATTGTGAGAGAAGCATTTGGTGACATTGTGTATTTGCTGACAGAAAACTGTTTTAAAACCTGTCATGTTGTCAAGTTTTACTAGCATTACAAGCCAATCTTTGCTTATGCATTGATAAAATGAGTCAGGCTTTGACACTAAAGTGCTGTACTGAGATATGTAGATTGTGTGCAGCACCCTTACCCCTTCCAGACTAGTGAATGAGTTTTGCTAAACTCCTAGGATAGTGTTGCTTGTCTAGAATCACACTGTGAGTCTGTGTGCATTTGGGAACCACTGTGAGAGAAGCATTTGAGTACTTGACATCTTTGCATACGCATTACTGCTTAAAAACCTTTCCTATTCTCAAGTTTTGTTAGAATTAGAAGGCAGTCATTGCTTATGTATTCACCCAGGAACTGTCCTTGCAATACTTTAAACATTCAGTTAATATCCAAGTAGTAACGGAGTGAGGCAGGCCTTAGCACATGCATTGATTCAAATGCTTATCCACTATGCATGCAGTCCTCTAACGATCTACACAGTTCTCCTTCACACCTTTAATTCCACAGTCAGTATACATACACTTCCAGCAAACACCCTTGTACTCCTCTAGTGACCCATTCAGCACCATGTTCTAATCCATTCACTGCGCCCAAACCTAAACACTTATACATTCGCCGAGGTACTCTGCTTGTAGTACTCTAATGATTCAGTTAGTACCCAGGTACTTATGTAGTGAACCCGGACTTAGCTCATGGAGTACTTGAAACGTCTATCCACTATGCATGCTTGCATCAAATCACCTATACAATTGTCTTTCACACCTTGAATTGCCCAGTCAGTATCTATATACTCTAATAAACATCCTGTCACTCCCCTTGCACACCTCCAGTGTTTCATCCAGCACCATGTACTAATCTATTCACTGCGCTAAAATCCAGAAACTTAAAAGATTCATGCAGGCACTCTCCTTGCAGTACTGTAATGATTCAGTTAGTACTCAGGTACTCATGCAATTACCCAGGCCTTAGATAGTGGACTGCTTCAAATGTCTGTCTAGTATGCATGCAGGTCTCTAACCACCGACACACTTGTCTTTCACACCTTCAATATCCCAGTCAGTATTTATACGGTTTCCGCAAACACCCTTTTACTCCCCTTACACTTCTCCAGTGACCCATTCAGTACCATGTACTAATCCATTTACTGCGCCAAAAGCCAAACACTTAAAGATTTATCCAGGCACTCTCCTTGCAGTACTCTAATGATTCAGTCAGTACCCAGGTACTTATGTAGTGAACCCAGTTTTAGCGCATGAACTACTTCAAATGACTATCCATTATGCATGCAGGCCTCTAGCCACCTATAGAATTATCTTTCACACCTTCATTTGCCCAGTCAGTATCTATATACTCCAATAAACACCCTGTCACTCCCCTTGCACACCTTCAGTGACTCATTCAGCAGCATGTACTAATCTATTCACTGCGCAAAAACCAAACAACTTAAAGATTTATCCAGGCACTCTCCTTGCAGTACTCTAATGATTCAGTCAGTACCCAGGTACTCATGCAGTGACCCATGCCTTAGCCCATGGACTGCTTCAAACGTCTGTCCAGTATGCATGCAGGCCCGTAGTCACCTACACACTTGTCTTTCACTTGTTCAAACAACTACTCAGTATCTATAAAGTCCAGTAAACACTCTTTCAGTCCACTTGCACACCTCTACTGACTCATCTAGCACTATGTAGTAATCTATTCACTGCACCAGAACACAAAAACTTAAAAAGATTAACCCAGGCACTCTCCTTGCAGTAGTGTAATGATTCAGTCAGTACCGAAGTAATCATGCAGTGTCTGAGGTTTTAGCTCATGGACTGTTTAAACGTCTATCCAGTATGCATACAGGCCTCTAGTCACCTACACACTTGTCTTTAACTTCTTTAATTAACTAGTCAGTATCTGTATACTTCAATAAACACCCTGTCACTCATCTTGCACTCATCCAGTGACTGATCCAGTACCATGTACTAATCTCTTCACTGCACCAAAACTGTAAAACTTAAACGTTTTACCCAGGCACTTTCCTAGCAGTAGTCTAATGATTCAGTCAGTTTCCAGGTACTCATGTAGTGAACCATGCATTACCACATGGACTGCTTCAAATGTCTATGCAGTATGCATGCAGTCTTCTAACATACTATACACTTGTCTTTAACAGCTTCAATTCCCCAGTCAGTATCCATGTACTTCCAGCAAACATCCTGTCACTCCCATTGCACTGTTCTAGTGACTTATTCAGCACCATGTAGTAATGCATTCACTGCACCAAAACAGAAACACTTATAAATTCACCCAGGTATGCTTCTTGCAATAGTCTAATCATTCAGTCAGTACCTAAGCACTAATGGAGTGAGGCAGGCTTTAGCACATGGATTGATTCAAACGTGTTTCCACTATGCATGGAGGCCTCTAACTACCAACACAATTGTCTTTCAGACCTTCAATTTCTCTGTCTGTATCGATAAACTCCAATAAACACTCTGTCACTTTAATTGCATACCTCCACTGACTCATTTGGCACTAAGTGCTAATCTATTCACTGCACTAGAATTCAAAAACTTATAAATATTCACCCAGTCACTCTGTTTGTAGTACTCCAATGATTCAGTCAGTAGTAGTTTTGCAGTGATCCAAGTGTTACTCTATGGACTATTTCAAACATCTATCCACTATGCATGTAGGTCTCTAGCCACCTACACACTTGTCTTTCACACCTTCAATATCCCAGACAGTATTCATACAGTTCCCGCAAACACTCTGTCACTCCCCTTATACTTCTCCAGTGACTTATTCAGCACCATGTACTAATGTATTTACTGCACCAAAATACAAATACTTATAAATTCATCCTGGCACTCTCCTTGCAATACTCAAAACATTCAGTCAGTATCCAAGTACTATTGGACTGAGACAGGCCTTAACATATGGATGGATTCAAACACGTATCCACTATGCATGTAGGTCTCTTATCACCTACACACTTGTCTTTCACACCATCAATATCCATGTCAGTATTCATACACTTCTAGCAAACACCCTGTCACTCACTCAGTGTGTCTCCTTATAGTACTGTAATCATTCAGTCAGTTAGCATGTAGTCTTTTAGGGCCTCATGTAGGTAAATAAATTTTACCGGTTCTTAAATACCGAGCCGTACTGAATCGGTAAATTAGAATCGGTAAGTTATATGTAGGTAAAAATTCGGTAACAGTTACCGATTCGGTAACATTCGGTAAATACGAATCGGAATTCACCGAATCGGTAAATACCGAGGTGATAATTACCGATTCGGAAAATACCGAGGTGGTATCTACCGAATCGGAAAATACCGAGGTGGTATCTACCGAATCGGAAAATACCGAATCGGTACGTACGGATTCGGTAAATAACATCACATGACTTGACGAAACAGCTAATCCTGTGCAACGACAGCCCACCCAACCAGGAACTGCCCACACCCAGGCAGGTGTACACAATTAGCCGAAGTGGCCACACCCAGGCAGGTGTACATAATTAGCCGACCCTGGAGAGGCTCGGAGTGCAGAGGAGAGGCAGGGAGCAGTTGCATGTGCGAGCGGGAAACGAACAGCATGTCCAGCCAGAGCACACAGAAAGACGGAGGGGAAAGGAGGAGGAAGCTCAAATTCAGCCCCAAGGAACTCCAGGTGCTGGTGGAGGAGGTGGTGAAGCAGCACCAGAAGCTGTTTGGGAGGCAATCCCTGCAAGTGCCTGAGGCCGAAAAGCGCAACATATGGCTGGCCATCCAGGCGCAGGTCAATGCTGTGGGAGTGACCCACAGGGAAATTGAGGTCCTCAAAAAGCGCTGGTATGACCTGAGGATTGTGACCAAGAGGAAGATGGGCGACATCCAGAAGGAGGCTAGCCAGACCGGAGGTGGAACCAACAGGGCACCTGCCCTCACCGAACTGGAGGAGCTGGTGGCGGCCACACTCGAGCAAGAGAGCGTCGTGGGTCTTGGGGACGCCGACAGCTCTGCCAGAGCCGCAACACACCAAGGTAAGACGAAAGCACAGCAATGTAGCCGCCCCTACCCCTATCCCACATCCCCCATTGTGAAACGAGAATCACACTGCAGTCCACACGTGTCAGTGCAGACAGGCAATGCATTCCGGGAGATGTAGTCAGGGCAACACTAACCATGACGTAAATGTCACAGGGCAACAAGGCATGTCACGCACTCGAGGCACAAGGAGACAGAGGACAGATTGGAATGTGAAATGATTTATTGTGACGCTTGCAATGCAGCCCTTCGGGGACACTGAGCCAATGTTGTTTTTCTGTCCACAGATGTGACATCATGCAGTACAGGGCATGCTGCAGGGGAGACGGCACACCGGCCACAAAAATCACCTCTAGCCACCACGAGTTCAGACCAGGGAGCAGGCCCACTTTCAGCCGCACCACCTACGCAGCCAGCCGCGCCGCACACAGAGCCACCATCACCTCACCGAGAGCCAGCATCACCACCACCAGAGCCAGCATCGCCACTCATGTTCGATTCACCGGCCACATCTCCGCTTGCAGGTGTGAGAATGAGGAGGCGTCCAGCAGCCAGGCTACGAGCCTTAGACACCTCGTCAGACGACAGCATGGGCCCAGAAGACCGCACCGGGCCCCAGGAAGGGAGCCATCCCACTGTGCCCCACACCTCACAGGCAGCACAGACGGGAGCAAGAGGGTGCCGCAGGTCGCGTGTCCAGAGTCCACCAGCACCCACTGACGGCCATGGTGTCTTCTTGGGGCTCGAGGGCCAAATGTTGAAGCAACAGCGCCTGCAATCAAAGGCAGTAATGTCAGTCCAGAGGCACATGCGGGTGATGAGGACAAGCTTAGTCAACATGGACACAAACATTGGCGGCATGGCTGCGGGCATTCGGGACATGTCCCAGTCAATCCAGCAGTTGTGCAGCAAATTAGATGCTGACATCGAAGCACGGCGCCGGGAACGCCAGAGAAGGGACACTACCAGCAGGGCACTCAACCGTCTGGCAACTGCGACTTCCCTACTTTGCCGGCGCTCTGTGACGATGCAGGAGGGCCTAACACAGTGCTGCAGCGACCTGTCACGGGGGATGGTGCAGGTGACAAGTGCACTAGGGGTGCTATTGACTAGTCAGGCGTCGACAACTGCTGCAGGGGATGCTGCGGAGAGCATCGACACCAGCAGCAGCATCACACCCCCCGTCCCAGAAGTACGCAGGAGCAGCAGGCGGCTTGGGGTTGGCTCTAGTGAGGATGCACAGGCCGTGCAATCCACCACTGCAGCGCGTATGCGCAAACATTGATGTGGCCCTGCTTATCCACTTGCCATTGGGTGACGTAACCCTGGACATACTCATTGTATAGATGGCATATTGCCAGATTGGCCTGTTCATGTGTTCATGGCGTGGTGCCACATTAAACTACGTCATGACTTCTCACGACTCGCTGTGTCCCCTCACTTACTCAGAAGTAGTTGCATGTGATCTCTGCCCGTCTCTCTCTCCCATCGATTGCAGTTGGCACTCTAGCTGCGCTGCCCTCTGGCTGGCCTGACTCATCCTCGTTGTCCTCAAAATGTGTTAGTTCCACATCTGTACCTTTTTTCGTGGCAAGGTTGTGCAGCATTGCACAAGTGGCAATTATCTTGCAGCAGGTGATGGGTTTGTACTGGCGTGCGCCTCCGCTCTTGTGGAGGCAGCGGAACCTGCTCTTCAGCAGTCCAAACGTGCGCTCCACCACATTGCGTGTAGATTTGTGGGCCACGTTGTATCGTCTCTCACTCTGGGTTGCTGGGTGTAGGTAGGGAGTGAGGATGAATGAACGGCATGCATATGCACTGTCGCCTGGATGAGTAAAAGGGAACCATCAGTTACATGCCTCTATACACTCTGATTTGCAGGTTTCAAGGGGCGTCACTGTTACTTACCCAGCAGGTATCCCTCTCCGAATTCTCCGGCTCTCAGTCGTGTGTAGATCCCACTATTCTGGAAGATGTAAGAGTCGTGGGTGCTCCCAGGAAACTTTGCAACAATATCTGTGATGATGTTCCCTGCATCACAGATCACCTGCACATTGATGGAGTGGGTGGACTTCCTGTTCCTGTAGATGTGCTCTGTGTCAGCTGGAGGACAGATTGGGATGTGTGTACCATCAATACAGCCGATGACATGGGGGAACTGTGCCATGTGATAAAAGTCTGTTTTTGTTTTCTGCAGTGCAGCCTGTGTGTTTGGGAAGCTTATGTAGTGGTGCATTCTCTGCATCATGGCATCCAGGAACTTCCTGAAGAAACGTGACAGGCAACTCTGGGATACCCCACCCACCGCAGCTATCACCACCTGATAACTGCCGGATGCCAACAGATGTAGGCTGCAGAGCACCTGCACATGTGGGGGTATGGCGTGCGCCCTTCTTATTGGCTGGTCCAGGAGTGGGTGAAGGTCCCTGATTAAGTCCATGATGGTTTCGGGGTGTAGCCTGTACCTCTCATGTATCTCTGCATCAGTCAGCTGGAATAGTGTGATGCGCTGTCTGTAGATTTGTTCCTCCCGTCGCCACACCCTCAGTCCTGCTGCCTGTAGACGTAGGCGCCTTGCAATGACGTACATGGCGGCCATGTTGTCCACGCAGTTGCATTTTGGGATTGCTTCGTGCATTGTTGATGGTTACCACCTGCTTTCCATCCGTGTTAATTACCGACTCTTATTTACCGATTTTCCTGGATTTCTTAATTACCGACTGCTCCTACATGTCATTTTAAATTTTTACCACTTCATATTTACCACTTCATATTTACCGATTCGTTAATAATGTATTCGGTAAATATGAATCGGTATTTTAGAAATCGGTAACTATGAATCGGTATTTACCGCCTCATATTTACCGAAAAGTGGTTTTTGGACTCCTACATCTCACTTGTCTGAATACCGGTCGGTAACGGCATATTTACCGAAAATCGGCCGTTACCGACCGGTATTTGGCTACCTACATGAGGCCCTTAGTGAGGTAGGCTTTAGGGCATGAACTGCTTCAAAGTAGTATGCACTATGCATGTAGTGTTTTAACCATCGTCACACTTGTGCTTCAGGGCTATAGTTTCTTAGTCAGTATTTATATAAAATGTGTTTCTACAGTAATAGAATAGAATACATTTGAAAGTTATTAATATACATTTATTTGTGATTCTTTTTTACAGATACTGTTTTTCAACGTTAAAATAGAGAAATCATGCCAGAAAAAAAAGAAAAAGAAAAGAACAGAGACAAGAGAATTACTTGAAGAAACATCAACCACAAGTATTCAATGAACAAGATAATGTGGCTAAAAAGAAAAAATCTTCTGGTAAGATCACAAAGCAATTTATTAAATTTTTTTGTAGGACCAAACAGAATGTTCAGAATTCTGAAACCTCTGAGAATGCTTCAACTAGAAAAAAAATGCAAAATAAGAGGAAGAGCAAAAAAGTAAATGGACAGTCAAAAGAGACAAAGTATGGTAAAAGAAGACAAAATCAGTATAAGGAATTACGCAAAAAAAATATTTTACAAGAGAGTAGTACATAATTTGCTGAAAGATGTGAAGAAATATAAAAAGAGAGCTCTATTTTATAAAAAGAAGAAGCATATTGAAAACATTGTTAAAAAGGCTTTTGAAGTAAAAAAGAAACTATTCATTTTAGTATTAAACAGAATTTGATCACTAGATAAACCAATCCATTTAATGAAGGCCAAAAGTAGGAGGAAAAGAGTAATTAATAGAAAAAAAATGTGTGATGTTTTTTTGGGAGAATGGAAACACAGTTCCAGTTCAGAGCGTTTCTTTAATGAAGAGAGTTATTTACAGAGCAAAAAATTATTGTATGCTGTTGACACCAGTGGTAGAGGTTATGAGGTTATAGATGGTTGACCAATTTAGAAAGAGAAAATGGTTGAAAGGAATGCAGAAGAAGTGATAGCTGATGAAGTTCTAGGGAGACGTCCTAAACACCCTGTGTACACTTAGGGTTGCAGTAGTATTTGTAGTGTACGACAAGAATCTATTGATAAATTATGTAGGTTTTTATGAGCATATAGTAAAAAACAAAGTGTTAAACAAAAGATTAAGGTGTTGCAAGGACTAGACCCTTGCAGAGTGAGAAAAAATACTGGTTTGCAAGGTCATTCTCTGTCTTGTCTTTCTAGGAAAGGTTGACAAAGTGTTTTTCACCATTTCAGGATGCTGGCAGTACATCATACTCAAATGAGGAAGTTGGTGAAAAGATTGTATTATGCAAAAAGTCCAGCACTAAAGTTAAATGAGTTGAACAGTGCTCTTTTGCGTGGGTCAGTATCAGATGTGAAGAAGGTTTGTGATGATATTGAGTTTTGTTACTTTGGTCCTCAGCAAGAGAGTGCAGAAACTGACACATTAGTAGAACAAAATGTTGAAGACAATGTAGAAACCGTAATTACAAAAAAATTTGAGGATGAAATCACAAAGTTTAAGGTAATTTCAGGTGAAAGACCAAATGTTTCTTGTATTTGTTGTCGGCGAAGTCACTATAAAAATCAGACTAGGGGTGTAAATCTGTATTTAAAAAGTGAAATAGAAGATAATGATAAGTGGATGGAATTTGCAACTTATTTGTTGGTAGAGGATTCTTTTGATTTGTGATCTGGGCAGCGTATTTGCAAATATTGTTATAACAAATTAGATGAGAATAAAATGCCTGCTAGAGCTGTTCATAATAATCTAGAGTTGGTTGCTATTCCTCCAGAGCTGATAGATTTAAATACGTATGAGTCTATTCTCATTCAATGTGTGCAACCATTTCAGGCTATTGTTCGTATGGAGCTTAAAACAGGTAAATTACCTCCATCAGTGTTACAAAGAGGATTGAAAGGAAGAGTTGTGCATTTACCGTTAGATTTCAAGAAAAATATTGAAACTATTGGTGTAGAATATGCAGAAAATGAACCACTAGTCATTCTAGTTAATGGTGTTCCTACTAAGAATGAGAAAATCTGGCAAGAGTTTGTGGATGTTAGAAAAGTGCAAAAGGCATCATTGTATCTGATAAAAAATAATGAGTACTATAGAAATGTGTTTGTAGGAGAAGAAGAAATAGATTTATCAGAAGATACTGAAACATTAAGTGGACAAATTGAAAAAGTGGACATGTCCAGATGTGAAGAAATCCATGAACATTAGAGTGTACATCCACTTCATTCCAAAGAGGTGATGGGGAATACGATTGAGTTGTTCCAAATGAAAAAAGCAAGAGGAAGTCCCATAAGTGTATGGGAAGAGAGCTTGGAAGCTCATTGTTTCCCGCACTTGTTTCCAACAGGAAAAGGTGGACGATATGATGAACGTCCTGTGCAGATTCCGCAATCTGAATATCGGGCAACAAGATTACATGCAGAAGATCCAAGATTTCGACAATGTATCCCTTATATGTTTCATCTTCTGTTTGAAAGTGACTTGTCTGGACTTTCATATGCAGTAAATCACATTTTAAAAACTGGAATGCATCTGCAAAATGTAACTGCAAAGTATTTTATGGATAAAGTGCATCAGAGAGATGATCATTTAGAATCTCAGTTGATTAATCTGATGGCATGTCAGCGTGGGACTAATGAATATTGGTACCGTCGTCATGGAGAAATGAAATGTATGCTACGGAACTTGGGAACTCCTACATGGTTTGTTACACTAAGCTGTGCTGAGTATGGTTGAAATGATTTACTTGAATTTCTTCGAGAGGCAAATTCCATTATAAAAAATATTGAATACGAGACACCTGGAGAATTGTGCTCTTTGGATCCTGTTAATGTATGCAGATATTTCAATCATAGATTTGAAGCTATGATGTATTTCATCTGCAATAAAAAGAATCCTCCTCTTGGAGAAGTTGTGGATTTCTTTTGGAGAAAGGAGTATCAAGCAAGAGGTGCTCCTCTTATACATATATTGTTATGGATCAAGGACGCCCCCAAATTTGGAAAAGATTCAGATGAAACTGTTGTGTCTTTCATTGAAGATTATGCCAAATGTGCTGTACCCAATAGCAGAGAAGATAAAAACTTAAAACAACAAGTCTTACGATTTCAAAGCCATAGGTGTGGAAAATACTGTCGACGAAAGTACATGTCAAAGGATAAGTTCTATACCAAATGCCGTTTTGGATTTCCACGTCCTGTATTATCCAAAGGAAGAGTGAAAGTTTTATGCCAGCTATGCAACATACCATCACAAGAAAGTCTCCAAAAATGCCTACAACTTAAGAAGAAGCGAAGAATCAAAATACATTAATGACTACAATCCAGTTATTTTATCCATGTGGAATGCTAACATGGATATTCAGTATGTTGCGGACAATTCCATTGCTGTTGCTCGATATGTAACGTCCTACATCACTAAATCAGAAAAGACAGAATTGAAAGAAATGTGGGAAGAGATTTCTCACGAGAAGAGTCTAAGTAAGAAATTATACAGTTTCAGTTTGAAGATGTTATCGCATCGTGAAATTAGAGCATATGAAAGGTCAGATCGGTTATCATCTGCAAGTCTATATTCCAAAAGTAGAAGAATCATTTGGGTGAGTCCAGGTCTTGCAGAAATGCGAAATCGGGTACTTAAATCTGTTCAACAAATTGAATATTTAGCAGAAAAAGAACCAGAAAGTACAGATATTTTGAAAACGAATATGTTGGACACATATTACCCAAACAGAAGTCATCATCTTGAGAACATGTGTCTCTATGAAGTGCTGCAAAACTACACTTTTAAACGGAATACTACAGAGAACATTAATGATGGAAAATATGCAGTGATTGGTTCCGAAGGATGTCTGGTGAAACAAAGGAAAGGAAATTTAATTAATCACAGGAAACTGAGTTGCGACACTGCTGACAAAAGGGAATTTTACTATTTAGCCCTTTTGAAAATGTTCACACCGTGGCGTTCAGAACTGGAATTACTTGGAGATTTTCAGAGCTATGAAGATTCATTTAATGCTTGTAAAGATAGCATACAATGCAGTGCTTTTGCAAATTATGTGAAAATGTTGAATGATGAAATTTATCAAGAAGCTAAAATTGCAGCTGAGATTGCTAGAGACAGTTCTCAAGACAGTCAAAGTTCTGCTACACTGAGTCAAGATTCACTTGGACAACCAATTGTTGAAAATGAAGCAGCAACTGGCATGAATGAGGTGGAAATAGCAATGTATCAAGCTCAAGAAGATGTAATACTGTTAGGAAACTTGGAATAACAACTAAATGTTGAACAGAAACAAATATATCAACAAGTGAAAGAGCACATTGACCATGGATTACTTCATGTAAAGAAAGGGTGCTCATGTACATCATTTCAACCTATCCGAATGTATGTGAGCGGTCAAGCTGGAACAGAAAAAAGTTTCTTAATTAAAGTAATTACAAGTTATCTGCAGAAAACAACTGAGTCGCATTTGTCTTGTGTTGTCACTGCTCCAACTGGATTGGCAGAACATAACATTAAAGGAATTACTTTACATCATTTACTAATGCTACCAGTAGAGCATGAGAACAAATTGGAATACCACAAGCTATCTGGAGAAGCTTGTTGTGAAGTTTCAAGAGTCCTGAAAAAAATGAAACTTCTCATTATTGATGAGGTGAGTATGGTCTCAAACTTGATGCATGCCTTTGTGCATTTAAGAATGCAGCAAATTCTTAAAACGGAGTATGACATGTTATTTGGAGGAAAACATGTCATAGTTTTTCGAGATCTACTGCAACTGACTCCGGTAAAAGGACAACCCGTATTTAAAACACTTGCACATGAAGATACCAGAAAGTCTATTGGTAGTGTTGGTAATGTGAACATTTGGACTCATTTTGAATTCAAAGAACTTACAACAAATATGCGACAGGCAAATGATGCTGAATATGGAAGTATTCTTCAAGATATAAGAATTGGAATTCTGGAGGAGGAGCCTAGCGCGCAACCAAGATGGCCGCGTAGGTGCGAGGCTCCCGAGGACCTCCGCAACCTCCTATGTTTATCCTGTCTTCATCCTGAATCGGTTGAGGGGACTGTGTCGGTGAGCCTGAGCCGAGGTGGTACCCGTTATCCGTTTTCGAATTGTACCCCGGGTGCCGGAGTGAGCACCGACTGAAGTTTGCGGCCTACTTCTCTCCTGACCCCGGATTCGAGTTTGGGGGCGACCCAGTGGCGAAGTGAACAACAACGGCGGGCTGGGTCTGGCGAGTCGCGTACCCCATACTTTCACTTTCACTTTTGAGTCCCCTTGCCATTATCGCAAGTGGGATCACAGCGCTTCTTGGTGTTGGGGTGGCCTCGCTGGGAGACCCTGCCTGCCTGCCTGCGGTGGCCCGCTCTGCCGTCCTGGGGTGGCCCCCGAGGCTCCTGGCCTTGATTGCCTGCTCTCCACTGCGTGGCTGGTGCGGGTGCGAGATACACGACGATGGCCACGAAGCAGGATGGGGATCGGTTGAAGGCTAAGTCGACCCGGCGTGGCACCGCACATCAGGCCAACGTCATGGACCGCTACACCCTCCCGAAGGGATCTCCCGGCGGATCGCACAGGTCCTCCGAGTGCCCACCGGATGCCCCGGATTTGCCTACGGATCTGACTTTGCAAGACGTCATGGGCGCCATTGCTGAGATGAAGACCTCGGTGGGCCAGCAATTCGACACTTTGGCACACAAACTCGACGCGGTCCTCATTGATGTCAACCTTGTGAGAGCTGATCTCTCCAAGACGAATGACCGGGTCGACTCCTTGGCCCACACCGCGTCGGGCCTCACGACGGAGGTAGCGGCCCTTCAAACGGAGGTGCACCGGCTCCGTCAGGCAAGTGCGCTCATGGATCGGCGCCTGGAGGACTCCGAGAGCCGGGCCCGGAGGAATAATATCCGTATCATCGGAGTACCCGGGGGACGGAAGGAGTCGGAGGCGGATCTCTTTGTGGAGGACCTGATCTCTACCCATCTCCAGCCTCGAGGACTGAGTAAATTCTTTGCTGTGGAGAGGGCCCATAGAGTTCCCGGAGGCAGACCGAAGGTCTGAGCCCCTCCGCGGCCTCTTATTGCCCGTATTTTCAACTTTCGGGACAGGGATGCGATTTTGCAAGCTTCCAGACTGCAAGGGCCGATTAAGCTGGAGAACATGGAAGTGAACTTTTATCCTGATTTCACGCAGGCGGTCCAGAAGCAGAGACTGAGTTTCCTGGGCGTCAAGCGCCGGCTTCGAGGCATGAACTTAAAATACGCCATGCTCTTCCCGGCCAGGCTGCGGGTGGAGGCGGATGGTCGCACTCACTTTTTTTATCGTCCTGAAACGGCCGGGGACTGGCTGGACACTTTGACTGGGGGTCATGGTCGGGATGGGGGGGGGGACACGGGAGGAGAGTGCCCACCGGACCGGGTCTGAGGTACTGACACGGGGGCTCACTCCGGATGATGCCACTTTCGGCCAAGCTTAGGGTCTTTTGTCTGTTGTGTCTTGTCTCCCCTCCATTGGAGGAGGTGCTGGGTCTCGAGGGGGTTCTCCTTCCTCCTCTAGGGGGTCTTAGTAGTTCAAATCACATAGGGGCGACAGGCACACTGCAAGTTGGGGGGGCTGTTTGGGCTCATGCAGGGGTGCAGGGAGGGGGGAGTTTTGTTGGGGTTGTTGGGTTGGGGTTGGGTATTGTTTATTTGTACCACAAGGCAGAAGTATTGTTGTGCTATTTCTAAAGTGCTCTCTGGGGGGCGATTGATCGACTTCGGCTATGATGGGGGGTAGGGGACTGAGTCTTTTGTCCTGGAATGTTAATGGACTGGGGGACAGGATAAAACGGGGGGTGGTCCTGCAGTTCCTAAAACGAATTTCACCAGATATAGTCTTTCTGCAGGAAACACACCTCATTGGAAACTCCTTTCGTGCCATGAACAGACGGGGTTATCGCCTTATGGGCCACTCGGGCTTCACGTCTGGTTCGAGGGGTGTGGGCATTATGGCTAAGACCTCGCTCCCGTTGGAAGTTGATGAGGTGCTCCATGATGACAGGGGACGATACACGGTTCTGGTGGGTAGATTGGAGGGTAGAGTGATTGTTTTCGTTTCTGTTTATGTCCCGCCAGGGTTGCAAATGACTACTTTTGCGGATCTGGGGCGCCTCCTCCTTGGCCTTCCGGAGGGGATTCTAGTGGTTGGGGGGGATTTTAACGCTGTGGTTTCCGGGACTGAGGATCGTCACCCTCCTAGGGATCTCCCCCGTGCCCAAGCGTGGTTGTCCAGCCTCTTGGATACCTTGGGGCTGGTGGATTGTTGGCGGCTGAAACATCCTACGCAGATACAGTACACCTTTCATTCCGGGGCTCATGGCAGTCTTTCGAGACTTGATTATGTCCTGATGCCAGCGGTACAGGCGGGGCGGGTTGGGGAGGTCTGACATTTGGCGCGGGGTATTTCAGACCACTCCCCGCTCCTGTTGCACTTCGACATTGTCCCGAGGGGGGAGGGGAGGGCGGCCCCGATTAATCCCTGGTACCTGCGTGACCCCACAATTCGTGCAGATTTGGTTAAATCTCTTAAGCGATATTTTGAAGACAATGTGGGGTCTGTGTCGTCCGCGGTTTCTCTGTGGGAGGCGTTTAAGACGGTACTCCGGGGGGAGGCCCTGTCCCTTATTTCCCATTCCCGGAGGCGCGAGCGGGAGGAGGTGACCCGTATTGAAACTGAGATAACCGAGTTGGAGGGTGATTTGGAGTGTGGGGTGACCGACGACAAGTTGCATGCTCTCCGACTCAAGCAGGCGGACTACAAGGCCCTCGTCACGGAGGCAGCCAGGGGCCTCAGTAGAGAGCAACAGGGGAGACTGTATGATGTGGGTGATAAGGCTGGTAAACTGATTGCGTGGCTGGATAAAAAGGAGAGAGCGAGTCGAGTTGTCCCGTCGATTGAGAAATTGGATGGTGTGTGTGTCACTGAACCAGGAGAAATTTTTGATTGCTTTGCAGAATATTTCCGTGGGGTGTATTCCCCGGTATCTTCCCGCTCGGAAGAGGATTCCCATGCCCTGCTTAAAGACATTGCGCTGCCTTCCCTTTCGGAGGAGGATAAAGTGTTGTTGGACGCGACCCCAACACCTGAGGAGATTGCCTTCGCTATACGTTCGGTCGCCTCCGGCAAGGCCATGGGTCCTAATGGCCTTCCCATCGAATTGTACAAACTACGACCGGATACGCTGGTGCCGCATCTCCGTGCTATGTTCCCCGCGGCCCGCTCGGCGGGTTCCCTCCCGCTGGACCAGCGTCTGGCCACTATCGTGGTTATTCATAAGGAGGGGAGGCCGCGGGATCGGGTCACGTCTTACAGGCCCATTTCGCTGTTGAATGCGGAACCCAAAATTCTCGCCAAGGTGCTGGCTAATCGGCTGGTTGGCGTGGTGTGCGATCTGATTCACCAGTACTAGTCCGGCTTTATCCCTCATCGCAACACCGCGCTCAACCTGCGGCGTTTGCATGGGGTGCTCGCGCAGGTCCCGTTCATACGAGAGCCGGCCATTTTGGCGTCCCTGGACGCCACTATGGCGTTCGACACGCTTGAGTGGCCATATATTTGGGCGACGCTGGCTAAGTTTGGTTTTGGCCCGGGATTTATTGGTTGGGTGAAACTGTTATACTCCGGACCACTGGCGCAGGTGGCGGTGAACGGTAGAGTGTCGGCTCCGTTTGAGCTGGGCAGGGGCACGCGGCAGGGCTGCCCGCTATCGCCGCTCCTCTTCGCGCTTGCCTTGGAGCCCCTGGCGGAGTGGCTGCGGTGGCACCCTTCTATCCGTGGTCTCCGATGGACCCCCGAGTATGAGGATCGCGTATCCCTTTACGCTGATGATATTCTCTTATACCTTGCTTCCCCGCGTAAATCGCTGATTATACTTGTGGATGTTTTGCATTCATTTGGCCGCAACTCCGGCTTAGTCATCAACTGGGCTAAATCCTGTGTGTATGTCCTTTCCGGGGAGGCTCCTATCCTTCTGTGGGGTTGTCCTATCCAGATCGCTCCGCAGGGATTTAAGTACCGGGTATCTTCATTACCCTGGACGCTGAGGCCCGATATAAACAGAACTTGCTCCCCCCCTCCAGCGCCTGAAGGAGGACGTGGCACGTTGGAGGCGCTTGCCGCTCTCACCGCTCGGCCGTGCGGCATTGTTTAAGATGATGTCGCTGCCACGTTTCCTATACGCTTTCCAGAATACGATGGACGTTGTCCCGGCGCGCTACTTTCGCGAGGTGGAGAGTCTGCAGCGACGCCTGTTCTGGGAGGGTAGGCCGCGTATCGCCCTTGCGAAGCTGACGCTCCCGTGGTACGACGGGGGTGTCGCCCTCCCAGACATTAAACGATATTACTGGGCCTCCCAGCTGGCTGCTATAAACCACGGCCTTTATGGGCCCGCTCTTAACCCGGCCTTTGAAATGGATAAACTATTGCTGCCGGGTGGCGACTATAATCGGGCGCTTTATTCTAGATCGCTCGACGCACGTCTTACGGGCCCTACGCGGGTCGCGGTACGGGTGTGGCACGCGGCAAACTCGGCGATGGGGTGGAAGGATCGGTTGACCCGGGCGACGCCGCTGTATGCATCTGAGCGGCTGGGCTCTCTGTGGACCTCGAAGGGCTTTGAGAAGTGGGACATGATAGGCATCAGCAAGGTGGGCGATCTCTGGACGAGAGGGGGATTTAAAACGTTCGATGTGCTGCAGACTGAATTCCAGTTGCAGGACAGGGAGTACTTTCGATATATCCAGGTCCGTCACGCGCTGTGCTCCGTATTCCCGAATGTTGCCTCCATCCCGGAGTATTCCCCTCTGGAAGATAGAGTGCTAAATGGGCATGTACCGGATGGCACGATTTCATTGATTTACAAAAAGCTCATCAACGATCGCTCGGGACTGCTGACTAGCCTTCGTGAGGTGTGGGTGGCCGATGGATTGGAGCTGGATGATGAGGATTGGGTGTCTGCGGTGGCCTCCCCGAAAGAGGTGGCCATACCGGCTCGCCTTCGCTTCGTCCAGCTCAAGATACTCCATAGGGTCTATGTTACGGGGCAGGGTATGATGCGTATGGGATATGCCGTGGATGGGTTGTGTAAGCGTGGGTGTGGTTCTTTAGGGACCTTCCTCCATATTTTGTGGGAATGCCCGGAGGTGGCGCGATTCTGGCGTGATGTGCACGCGGTGTTGCAGGCGGTCACGCATATGACGCTGCTTCCCGAGGCGAGGAGATGTCTGCTGAATGTGTGGGAGCCAACTGACTACTCAGTGCCGCAGACGTGGTGGGTGACTCTGGGATATATGGTGGCCAAGCGTGACATTGCGCAATTGTGGGGTTCCCAGAGGTTGCCAACGGTCTCGGCGTGGAAGGACAACATGGATTGGTGTATGTTTCGGGAAAAGGTAGTGTATGTTGCGAGAGGTAAGCCTGGGAAATGGGTGAAAGTGTGGGGCCCCTGGAACACCTACCGTGGCGGAATTTGTACCCCGCCGCTGACACCTTATCTGGCACTGGCCCCATCTCCTTAGTCTGCTTGTCGCCTTGGTTCTGGGCTTTGAGTCCACTTTGTCTCCTATCCCCCCCCGCTATTCCTGTGTATCGGTAGGGTCCTCCCCAGGGGAGCTCATACTGTTGCTTTGACTTTTGGCTGCCTTGTGGATTTGTTTGTCGTTTCTTATATAAAAATGGAACCGCCATGTGGGGGGTCCGGACGGTGTGGCCGCCAACGCTTCTTTCAACTCCTGTGACCTCTCTCACGCTGCAGCGACTGTTTACTGACTGTATTCTATGCTCATACTGTTTACTAGCGGCGGCCCGAAGGTTGTAGGCCCATCTTTGTATATCGTTTGAATTCTGTAATAAAGGTTTAAAAAAAAAAAAAAAAAAGAATTGGAATTCTTACAGAACATGGCAAACAAGCTTTGGAGAGTCGATTACTTTGCAATGTGTTTCCAAATGAAAATGTAGTTCCTGCAAAAGTGTACATGAAAATTGCAGAAAATAAATCAGTGATCTGCTTAATGCCAACACTGTGCGAGTGTTCCATATTCAACGAAGAACTATTGAAACTGGAAAAAGAAGAAATTATAAAAATGGAAGCCATCGATAAAATAGAGCATGAAGGAATCACTATTATTTTGATGGGAAAGTTGAAAACAAAACTGGATTCTTTAGAAAAAAAATATCTAAAACAGCTGGTTTAGAAAAGACACTAAGGTGCCAATTACGATCCGGTAAAAAAATTTCCCGTACGACTCGTATCCGGTCTTTTTACCGTATGAATCGTACAAGTGCCGTACAAACTGGCAATCACGATTCGCATGGTAAAAAGTCCATACGAACCGCCTTGGGAATTATTCCCCACACGTCCTCGGGTCGGAAAATGTGTCCGACACGTCCTTGGACGATTTACCGTACAAATGTGAAAACTCAAGTCCGACCGAGGAATCACGATCCATCCCGGGCGTCCGAATGTACAACCGTATGGTTAAAAGACCGTCTGCACCGAACTCCTATAGCAAACAATGGAGACGTCCAAACAGGTGCCCTGTACGCGCCGTACCGCCCCCCAGCCCCCGCATGTACGCGCCGTACCCCCCCCAGCCCCCACAAGTACGCGCCGTACCCCCCCAGCCCCCGCAAGTACCCGCCGTACCCCCCCAGCCCCCGCAAGTACGCGCCGTACCCCCCCAGCCCCCACATGTACGCACCGTACCCCCCGTGTATGTACACCCGAGTACGTGTCGAACCCCCCGTGTATTTACACCCGAGTATGTGTCGAACCCCCCGTGTATGTACACCCGAGTACGCGCCGAACCCCCCCGTGTATGTACACCCGTGTACGTTCGAGTCGTTACGCGCTGGGGGTACGCACCGTACATACACAGGTGGGGGTACGACTCGAACGTACACGGGTGTACATACACGGGGGGGTTCGGCGCGACCCGGGTGTACATACACGGGGGGTACGGCGCATACATGCGGGGGCTGGGGAGGGTACGGCGCGTACATGCGGGGGCTGGGGGGCGGTACGGCGCGTACATGCAGGGGCTGGGGGGGTACGGCGCGTACTTGTGGGGGCTGGGGGGGTACGGCGCGTACTTGCGGGGGCTGGGGGGGTACGGCGCGTACATGCGGGGGCTGGGGGGGTACGGCACGTACTTGTGGGGGCTGGGGGGGTACGGCGCATACTTGCGGGGGCTGGGGGGGTACGGCGCGTACATGCGGGGGCTGGGGGGGTACGGCACTTACCGGGCCACCTACTCTGGTCGTTTCGCGCCGTACTTCGCTTTTCCAGCACTTTTTGGGTGCCGTGAAAATATTGCCGTCCGGACTGCTGTCGGTTCGAATCGTAATTCCTGGGTCGTGAAACGCGGCCTGAGAGCGTCCCGACGTCACGTCGGCGCATTCCCCGGATCCCATTTGTATGTATCTTTTCGTCGGTCGGTGTTTTGTACGACTCGTACGGAAATGGTGTTTCCGTGCGAATCGTACTTGCATGTTTGTAAAGTTTTACGACCGGGTACGAGTCGGACGGAAAAAAGCCTCCGTCCGACGGTTCGTACCCGGTTTTTGCCGGATCGTAATCGGCACCTATATGCATGTGTAAACTGTCGGGTAATTTTAAGGCGTAATTTGGATGTAGAAAAAGGTTTAGTTAATGGCGCAATGGGTAAAGTGGTGGATTTTGTTAATTATGAGAAAAAAGAAGGAATTGAATTTTTAAAAATTTAATTTGATCAGATTGAAGAAGTTAAAGAAATTGGTTGTTGTTCAGTTCGTTTTTTGCTTGTTAAAGATTTATATGTCCGTAGGAAACAATTTCCATTTCCTCTGCCATATGCAGTGACTATTCATAAATCTCATGGATTAAGTGTAGACAGTGCATTGGTGAACATTGGATCTACCGTATTTAAAGAAGGTATGGCATATGTTGCTTTGTCGCGAGTCGGAAAATTATCTGGTTTGTTTATGATTGATTTTGATGAGACAAAGGTTACTGCAGATGCAAACTGTGTAAAAGAGTATAATAGGTTAAGAAGGGTGTATGCTCCAAATTTAGGCCAATATCCTGTATTTGAAAAGCGTGTGGTTGGTCGAAAAAGAAGGTTTGAGAATATCTGTTCTGAAGTTGTCGAGAAGGGAAAAGAACAAGATAATGTTGTGATTGCAAGTAAAAAGAAATTGGACACTGTTGAAGAGATTGTTGGTTATCAGTTTGAAAATAGTTCAGGTGTCAACTGCTATGCTAATGTAGTGGTCAATGTTGTTTTTTATCTTGAAGGTTTGCAAGAACAAATTATGCAGAATCGGCAAAAAAGATTTTGTTCTCTGTTGCATTCTGTTTATGAAAAATTGACAAACGATACAAGTAAAATACAATCTGTTTCAGATGTTCGTAATCTTTTGGATGTGTGTTCTGGTTCTACACAATTTACCCAAAATATCCAACAAGATGCTCAGGAATTTTTAATGTATATGCTTACCATTTTTGAAAATGAAGGTGTAGAAATAGAAAATATTTTTGGCCTTTCTTGCATACATGTATAAATGTACCACTAATGTAGACACTAAAAGATTTCTGTATTTAACATTACCAGACTGTAAATCAGTGTCTTTCAATAAATTAGTTAAAGGTGCAAATCAAAACACGGAGTGTAGCCAATGTAAATCAGAAATGTTATCCACATTATTTTTAACAAAATATGGACAGTACATAATTTTAATGATGCAAATTTGTACAGCTCATGGAAGAAAATTGGACACTTTAATAAGGCAATTTGCAGCAACACAACTATCAATATCAGGAAGGACTTTTGTAGCAATTGCAATCATTTTCCATGATGGTCCTTCCACAACATCTGGACATTACACTGCCTATCTAAAATGTGACAAAGGCTGGACACTATGTAATGATTCCCAGTTGGTTTTCAAACAAAGTTTGCCTAGGGAATTACCAAATTCCTACCTAATATTTTTAAAGTCAAAGTTTTAGGAAAATAATTCACTCTCTGGGGAGTTTATTATTATAATTTAATAAGACTACCATTGGACAATTTACATAAAAAGCAGTGCAAAAATACCATTTGGCCTCAAGGAAAGGTATATGTTTGAATTATGGACTTTTTTTGTGAATATTTTAAAGCAACAACATTTACAGTTTTTATAAGTTAAAGTTATAAAATTGTGTTAGCCATAAGCGTTTCATATATGTATGATTTGTATTTTCTGGTATTTTACTGAGAATATCATATTGTTTTTTTTTAGACAATCTTTTTGATTGTTTTTTTTTTGCCCGCTGTTAAGTGATGAGTACGATTGAGATCACTATTTCTAGTGAAATTCAATATATTCTTAGAACAGCAAAAAAGGAAAAAAATTACTTTGTTGAAATGATGCTGTGTTGTAAAAAATGTATTATTACATGTTATAACAATTTTTTCTTTCTTTCGCAGATCCTAATTTTAAAATAAGCAATTTACTCAATTTACATTGCAAGAAAAATCTGAAAAAAATTTACACCATTTTTTATTTCTTTTACTGTGAAGGTAAGTTTAACTAAGTATTAATATGCAGAATGGGCAAATCTGCAAGAAGCTACAAAGATTGAACACGTTTTTAAAAACACTCTGTTTATACCTATGTAGTTTTGAAATCTCTCTGTTATCAGATATCATGTGACCTCCAAAAAAACAGATTTGAGTGGTTCATAATATTTCCCATTGTACCTATTGAAGGACCGCAATCATTTCAATCATTCTTCTTTGAGCATCTTTGCAGACAAAACTCTGTGCTTACCTTCTATGATTCGCAAGCAATTTTGAAAACAGAAGTATGTCACTTTTTGTAACATAGTTATTGCGCAAGACACTCTTTCATATTTACAAAGAGAGGAAAAGGCACTCTGTGTACTTTTTCTACTCCATGTAAAGACAACCTCATCATACACATCACTTTGCGTTGAAAGGGTGTTCTATAAGTGTCCTTGTGCATGATTGTACTAAATACTCATAGAACAAGACACATCTCCAGATTTATCATAAATCATAAATCTCGATATGTGTGTGAATGCTGCACCATTCTCCAATTGGTGTAGGAAAGCACAACAAGGAGAATTGTTTTCATTTCTCCTCATTTTTAAATCTTCAATGCATGCTAAAATGTTCAGCATACATTGAAGGAGAAAAATGTATTTTCTGATTGTTTTTGTGCAGGAAGGTGTGTCTTCCTGCACAAAAACAAACAGCACATGACACAGATATCCTTGCACTATGGTGCAAGGGTGCCTGTGTCACCACATGGCTGCAATTTAAGCAGCCGTGCAGAGAGAAGCATAGATTTGCAACATATTTATGTACATATGTTGCATCCCTGTGCTTCGGAAGTACTACAGCCCACTGCAGTTAAAGAGGTTACTGTGTGATGCTGCAGCACTTCCTCATAGTTCTGCACTTATACATTCACCATACGCTACTAATGCATTCATTCAGTCAATTACATACTACACATACATTCATCTAAACTTTCACACACTAACAAATATAGCACGGTAAACCAAAAAAGTTAGTTCTTAGAAGAACTATTTTTTTCTTTTTTTCTTTTCTTTTTTTGTGGTTTTTTGAACAATGTTTAATTTTTTTTGTTTTTTCTTGAAAAAAAAAGGAAAAAACAGAACTGGAGGAACAAAACAATGAACTTCTGGGAAAAAAACCAAAGAAACTAGCAATGGTGACTCTCTTGCTTTCGGCAGATGAGATCGATTGACTGCTCTCCGTAGCATAAAACAGCATAGCATTTTATGCAGAGCACTTTCAGGGATTGAAACTGTGGACGGATGTCCAAATTTTGTACAGAAGGATCCACCCTTGAAGTGCTTGGCTGCGATGGATCAGAAGGAGCAGGAACAACTCTCATTCTGCGGCATTCGTCGTGAGCAAGGTTCACCGGATGAAGGGTCCTCAGATGCTTTATCATACTGGCAGTTCCGCAGGAATATTTTTTGTTTGGATCCCCATGAGACAGCACTCTCTGGCAGATCGTGCAGGTCGCTAAGGTGTCAATGGTTTTCGTTTGCTCCTCAGGATAGGTGAAAAATTTCCACACCACAGTTGAAAAACGTGGAGGGTGTGGTGGTTCTTCCAAAAAATTATCCTCAGATGAATGAGGAGATCCTGGAGATGCCTGCTGCCCTGAAGCCATTGTTTGTAAAAAAAAAAAAGTTTTAGCTAAGTGTAAACTTAGTCCAAAAAAGCTTCTTCTCTGCAAAGAGATGCTCCTCCAAAGAAGGTCAAAGAGGAATGATTGAAATGGGTGGGGTCTTTCAACAGTTAGACCAGGAAGTGTAATGAACCAATCAAATCTCTTTTTTTCAGGTCACATGGGATCCGCGCACAGTGCGCATAGGCAGCACGTACCCAGCGTGCATCCGCGAAATTGAATTTAAAAGGAATATAGGATTAGAAGTAAAAATATATTACTTTTATGAGTAGTTTAGAGTTTGTCT
Source organism: Triturus cristatus (assembly GCF_964204655.1). Lineage (NCBI taxonomy): Eukaryota > Metazoa > Chordata > Amphibia > Caudata > Salamandridae > Triturus > Triturus cristatus. The sequence continues at coordinate 334,397,260 of NC_140594.1, read as the reverse complement.
TCAATTAATATTCACATGAAATACATATATATATGTTTTTTTAAATGTAAAATATTTCGTGGGATTCACGCACCCACCGCGTCATACATGCACATGACGTTTCGCGGAAGCGCGCAAACGTCGCGTAACGTGCATCGTACGTGTCGCGTATAGGCTTGGAGTCGCATACCAGTCGCATTGTAAACACGCACCAAACACGTACCCAACTCATACCGTACACGGATGCCTTCGTGCAGGGATCGAAAACGGTGCGCATAGGGTGCGCGAATCCAAAAAAAATGGACAAAATAATAGAGTATTGAAAATATAGTTTACAAAATATTTTACAAAATATAAAAAAAATAAAAAATTACAATTTTTCAAAAAATACCCATTAAAAACAAATAATATTTTTTAATTTTTAAAAGAATTAATTGTAAAAATAAGTTAAAAAATGGTGAGAAAAAGTATTTTAATAAAAACATCATTAAAGGAATTGACACACTGAATTAGAAAAATTTCGAAATCCAAAGAAAATCATTAAACATCATAGCTTTAGAGATAAGTTATAGCTAGGAATTAGCATTTAAAAAACCTTTGAAATTCACTGAAAAAACCATAGGTCTCATGCACGTTATAGTTAGGAATTGGCATTTAAAAAACCTTAAAAATTCACTGAAAAAACCATAGGTTTCAGGGGCGTTATATTTAGCTGGACATTTCCCTCGTACAAAACCCTAGAATTTCCCCCATTATAGTTAGTTCAGATAACTATAACTCATGCCCCCGCAATGCACTGCTCATGAAGTCACATATTACATCCCTCATGACATGGTCAGTGATCACATAAACAAACATGAGACCTTAGAACCACAACAAATCAAAATGTCCCAAAAATGTTTGTTCAGTGTATCCTTATATCTTTATTACATATTCCAAGGTTAGCTAACATAGGACATAATGTAATGTCGTTGACGTTTCGACCCTGTGTTAAAGTGTTATTGTCTATACATCATGGTGGATCTTCTTCAGGACTAATGCAGACAAAAGGGCAGCCTTAAATGTATTCCATGAAAGACACATATGATGTGTCCACATCGGTATTCATTGGTTATGAACCATGACATCTCAGACCATGGCTGAGGTTCCCTCAATGTGGGAATGGTGTTTCTTTGTCTTGATTAGTTTCCTTCCTTCAATTGTAGTCCTCATGGGCAATCATGGCTTTGTTTGTTTCATATGAACAGCATTAGCACCTGTCTTGTCTGCTGCCCTCCTATGTGTGTAAAAGAAAAGATGGCCTACAATGGGCATGGTTAGGCTAACATAGGGAAACTACAATGGGCAATGCCGGAAACATATGACTCCCTTCCGTTGGTCAGGATAATAGCACAAAAGAAGATACTAAATGCAATACACGTAATCAGAAGGTAAACACACTTGTCACTCGCCATCTCAAAGGCTAAAGACTCCATAAAGGAGTCTGCTTCTGCACAGTCAACCACCAAAGTCACGAGCTCCAATGAGCAGATATAATCTCTGGTCTCAGCCGATGCTGAGACAGTTCCTGAGTAACCTGCATCCATGTTCGCAAAGCCAGCATTCAGTGATCTATGTGCCAATACACAAGGTTCCTCAGAGGCTAGTGGCTCAAACTTCGCATTGTGAAGAAGATTCAAATCCAAGGAACAGTTCTGAAAATGGGTCACTAATGGACTCATTAGCAGTCAAATGTCCAAGGTAGCACATGTCTGTAAAGCCAGGCAAATGTCCAGTGCCCATTCAAAGGGGCACGAGATATAGTGAAACACGGGTTTGCACACAGGTGAACCAGGCAGTTTCAAATGTTAGGGACTAATCAAGATCCAGCTTCTGTAGTAGAAACACTCCAAAGATCTGAAGCATACGATCATGGTAGTGTTGGTGCAGAGCCAGTTCCAGAGCACCTGCATAAGGAGCATCCATTGCGGAGAAACAGGAACAGGATGAGAATGCCGCAAATGAGGAACAGGAATCCTCGGAAAACACTAGAAAAAATGGAGAAAATAAAACTGGTATTACTCCAAAGATGGATTGAAAAGTCCTTACGCGGCCAAAGCCTACAACCTTAAAAATGCGGGCAAGGCCAGCCATGCTAGAGGCATTAAAGATCTGTTGCAGTAATTCTCCGAAGTACAGGGGAAGATATGTATTTAACAATGACTGTATTTTACTAGAAGTTCTAGTCACCTGCAATTCAAAGGTCTCACAAGCATGCTTTAGAGCTACTTCATAATGAAACAATAATGAGTCTGCTTAGATTGTTGAAATGAAGTATCTGCAATCCCATGCAGAGGGGTAAACAAGACATTGTTGCAACAAGTGACTTACTCGGAAACAGACAAAATATACGGGACTCCAGCCCAGTCTTGATCACTGGGCATGAGATAACTACTGTTAGAGAGTACCATAATAAAAGGGAGAATTTCAGGAATACCTTTCAGAAAAGATGCCAAATTAGGCGCTGAAGTATTATCGGTGCTGTGAATTTTAGCCTGTTTACAAATGAGTAAATGTTTGCAAGTTGAGTTGCATTGTTCTCCAGTAATAAAAACGTCCTTATTGGAACGTTTACAACGATATGCCAAAAGAAGAGACCATAACTCATCAATAAAGCTGCTTTCAAAGGGTTCATATCTACCTATAGGGAAATGTTTCATACACGCTGTAAATTGAATTGACGAGATGGGCAGAGAAATTACTCCACGTATTAATCACACTGCCAAAGGCGTTTCAGCTCTGGTGAATGGAAGTTCGACTAATATTTTTAAATGCAGCATTCTATAGGTTGTGTCTTTCATGGCCATCAGTTGCTATTTATGTGTTAAATTAAAAAGCAGAAACAAATCACTGCAATTCAAGTTATGCCATGGAACACGCCTATTTTTGAGTGCTTGAAGTGTCCACCAAAACTGCATAATAGAACTAAGCCAACTTTGCCCATGATACAGCGTTAACATGTCACTTTGCACAATATCAATAACAGATGACACAATGTTGTTTAAGTTTTTAATACAAGATGACAGCATATTAATACTATTATCAGAAAAAGCTAGCACTTTATCTAAATCATTTTGTTCAATTTGTCTTAAACATGCAGCAGCTCCCATTTGTGACAATTTTCAAAATTCACTATGAGTAGCAGATAACAATCTTTTTGAACTTGGGGATTTGGAACTTAAAGAAAATAAGATAAATTAATGTCTTCCGACAGGAGAGAATGATGTTGTTTCACTGCAGACAGTGTGGAATGTTCTAACCATGGTTGACAGAACTTTCCTACCAAATAGGTGGTAACACTACCAGAGTGTGTTGACTGTGAGTATCAAGGACCAGGTCTACTGGATTTGAACCCTGTCCTGGTATTGAGAAGACGAGCAAGACAACCATATGTGTCCTCCGGTCACATAAAAACCCTCCACCAGTGAAGAATAAATGTACCATTCTGCACCATGCTATTTGATTGCTCTTCAGTGTAGCTCATCAAATTGTGCCAGTTTTCATCGCGGGAAACAGAGGGAATGGTCGAGGCCTTTATTTCTTTTATTTTTGACAATCCCAGACAAGTAGACTGTTGGATCACTTCATTCAATAAAATCATTTGATTGGGAATTAAACAAGCTCAAAATAAGGTTTCCAAGCCCTGAACCTGCCAAGACGTCATACCCATATTGATTTCAAATCGATGTTGTCATTCGAGTGACATTAACCTTTGATTGCTAACTGGTTGACAATCAAAGCTGTATATATCAGTTTATTTTGAGTAAGCACATATTTCTTTGATACAGTTCGAACTAATTTGAAATAATATGATGTGGGGTCTGGAGTGTCACATCCTGTAACATACATGCATTTATATTTTTGCTTTTGGAACTATCTTACGGGGAGTTGGACAATGTTCCCATTGTGTATAATTAAAATGGGGACACTGTCTAGTGGCCCTGTGCAGAAAACTATGTCCATAATGATGATAACAGAACATATCGGCATAATTAGCAGAAAGCAAAGAATTTACAGTGTAAGGATCCCAATCATCCAAATGTAACCCTGGCATTATTACATCCCCCAATGATGGCCAAATATGTTGAAAGGAACCTTATCCCAGACAATTCCATCGGTCACTGGGACGGCTGAAATGTTAATGAGAGACAGGTCACACTTCATGTCTATGTGAAGAAGAATGAGGGGCCGAAACCCCATTGGCCAGTTCTGTAGCAGAACGTTCCGTGAGGTAATGCTCATTAATCAACAAGAAAAAACAGTCAGAAATCCAATCCTCATGAACAGGAAAACCAAGGAGAGTATGATCCAGACATAAATCCAAGGCAGGACCCGATAAGGGCATTTTAGGCATGAAATAAAAACAGAAATCAGTACTGGTGTCAGGTGTAAAACAGAAGAACTGCCAGAGGGAAAATCATAATGATCCATATGGTACCCAGTGGTACTTAGCTAGAAAAAAGGATACTGTGACTTAGCATTATGGCTTGAAAAATCCAGTTCAGAAGGATTTGACAATGGTAGATCTGTATAAATAACATCTATTGTAGAAGACGTAATAGTAGAAAAAGGCAGTGTATAAATGAAGTTATAAGTGGAGGACTCAGACTCACCCCTCCAGCTGGGGAGGATCAGCATTGGAGGTGCCTACGGACTGCAAAGAAAAGTATTGTGGAAAGGAACGACTATACCACGGCATACTATGTAGAATCGCCCACGTGGTGTAATTTGAAATGTTCAATGGAGTCTAATTGCTTTTCTTGATACCCTGAAAATGGTGGCAAAATCACAGTGTGTGTACCCTGGATGCCAAGGACTGGAACAGGAGCACAGTACGTAGGGCCGAATTCCTTTTTGATTGCCACCTTTTCTCGAAGCGGCTTTCCAACACTTGGAAGCCATAGGAAACTGGAAGTTGATCTTCAGCACACAGAGCGTCAGATGTAGGCAAATGTTTGTGAGATTGAGAGTCACTGAACTTTTGTAGGCCCTGTAAGACAGAACAGTGGTTATCTACATCAAAGGATGCGGCTGCGGCCCTAAGTTTCTGGACCGTCAAGGTCTGGAACATACATCTTGATGCCAAAGCGCACTTTGTATGGGGTCTACTCACTGAGAGATCTATTGAGGAGGTTATGTAATGCTTGTTGAACCCCATAGAGATGGTTTAACCAACCAAGCCCTGTAAGTAATACCACAGCCGTCAAGGACTGCTTTAAGCCACGGTTCATTCTTCCAACAACAGAATTACCCTCGGGCCTATATGGTGAAGAATGATGCACTTGTACAATTATGGACTTAATTGAATTATGGTACGCTTTAGGGAGAGATGAACCTAGGTCCAAATGGAATGAACAGCATGCATAAGTACCAATGAAAACTTAGAAGTCTTTAATAACAGTGTGAGCATCAGATGAGAGCTGTAGCCAAACCCAGCGGAACCTAGAGCAAGAATCAACTGCCGGCAAAATAAATGTTGACACAGTCTCTGAAATCAGTGGACCACAATGGTCCAAGTGAATACAGCCAAAAGCTTGTTTGAAATAAACAGATGTGTCTGTGGAGGTTGAGACACAGTCACACTTTTAATCTGTTGGCAGGTGTCTTATTAGAGAACATACATTCTAGTTGATATACACCTTGCCACCAATAGCATTATTGTAGGAACAAAATAGTAACAGCCACTCCTGTCTGAGTAAAAGCTACACCTTCATGTGTGGCTACAATCAGATCATGTCTGTGGTCTGAGTTGGGTATCACAGGATCGCCTACACCTGGAATAGTGACAAAAGGAACATTTTGGTCACTTAAATGATAAAAATATTTGGAAGGGAAGCCCTTCGGTAAAGGAGTGCTATTTTAGAAAGCCTTCACAGCAGTCAAAATATCATTGTCGACATGAGAAATAGAGTGCGTTACCGATGCAATTTTAGTGACTACTTCAGAATTTGCTGCTTCATCAGCCAAAGAATTACCCTACAGCGTGTGCTCTCCACCTTGATGACTCAAGAAAGAATCATTTCGGACACCACAGGAAAATGACCTACAAGTTTCATCCCCAAATCAAGGGCAGGATCTGCCCCATATCCATTCTGTATTTGTTTGACGACGTTCCGTAGAACGGCCATTGATGGAGTGCCATGACAAAGAGTGTAAACCGTGGCAAAAATAATCCCCCCAGGTGTTGCAGTCAGCTACAATGGGATCCAGTCCAGTGGGTAAGCACATGGTGAGAATTCTGTGCTTGTGGTCCCATAAGGGGAAACACAGCTTCAGGTTGATTGATCTTTAGGGCGATGTAAAATGGTATTTCTGCACGATTTGTGGGCCATTTGCCCATATGTGAATGAACAATTACAGTACTAACAACAGGCCCTGCAGGTTGTTGGGCCTGCACTTGCAGGAAAATCCTAGCCTGACTAGCGAGTAAAGCACATGAAATATATTGTGTAAGACGTCTGTAAAGGTCGACAAGAATAATGTGTAAAGCACGAGTCTTCGCTAGATTTATATTACCCAAACCTGGATCTGGATGCAGGGTACAGCCCGCTAGTGCTGGCGATGTGGCCTCTTTCATACTTAAGGGGCCCATTTGAACAGTCCAAAGCACATGGGGAAGGGTGCCGGTAAACCAAGTCTGTTGTTCCCAGATGGTAAGAGTAATTTATAAGGGCGATATGCATTAGGAGCCTGGGGCGTGGTGTATTCACAAAAAGCCTTATCGTTAGAATTCACAGGCGCAAATTTGACCAAGGAATAAAACAACTTCAAAGCGGAACATGTGCAAAAGAAAAGCCAGCCTACAATGTGTACAATTAGGTTAACATAGGGAAAACTATAACAGGAAATGCAGGAAACACGTGACACAGGGTACAAATAGCTAAAGCAAGAAAATGGCTACCCTCTAAAAGTGAACAATAAACCGCTGGTATGAACTCAATTTAACAAAAGATACTGCGAATTCGAACAATAATGTAAAAACTATTAGATTTAGTGTGCACCTGACGAGGAGGTACAGCCCACCCCCTACTCAAAAGTGTGTGTATGCTAGGCCAAAGGTCCTAGCCTCCAGGTGCACTTCGTTCGAGCACTCCAGAGGAGTATATCACATTTTACTTTAATCAATCAGATATAGCAAACAAGTACGTATACAGTAAACCTTTTAACCAGAAACCAAAACTATTTTTTTTTTACAAACTGAATGACAAGAACAATAATGTTAATCGCTTGAAAAATTCTTCTTTTATTGAGCAGACTTCATACGCCTCACATGGAGAACTTCATTCAATGATGCAAATAAACAGTTGCGAGCTTCTTGCAGATTATGAAATAATCCCAATTCATTTTGAAAATGAAAACCTGCCCTTCTTCAGGGGTAATCAACAAGTAAATAAACATGGTGTCTAGATTTTTACAAAAATAATACAACACTATTATAACAGCATGAACATAGAGAGAACACTGGTCCAATAACAAATAGATTGAGAATAACAGTAAAAAGAGAGAGCACTGGTCCATTAACAAATAGATTGTGAACAACGGTGACCAGTTGTGGGTTCATTCGGGGCAGGTCTTTGAAGGAGTTGACCTATTCATTGATAGGTTCAATAGATTTGGCATCTGTCTATGAGCTTCCACTTGCGGTCATGGCTTTGGATGCTACCAAAGCTTTTGACCGGGTTAACTGGGTCTTCCTTCAGACTGTGGCCAAATCTGCCAACCTTGGCCGGAATTTCTGTAGAGCTTTGGCAGCCATCTATAGGTCGCCAAAAGCCAGAGGGTTGATCAATGGCTCCCTGACAGAGGCGGTCTTTATCAGTAGGGGGCCGAGACAGGGGTGTCACTTATCGCCACTCTTATTTAACTTATACATAGAGCCACTGGCTAGGAAAGTCAGGGAAGAACCAGAGATTATTCCTTTCTGCTTTGAGGGGTGGGGTTAACAAACTGGGCCTATATGGTGACGACATCCTTATTTACACTACCAACCTTCGAAAAACCTTGAATCGCATTACAGTATTATTATCAAGCTTTGGGAGAATCTCGGATTACGAGATAAATAGAAGTAAGACTGAGGTTATGTCCTGGAACATGGAAGTAGGGGACGAAACCAATAGGGAGGCAATGAGATACTTGGGGGTCATGATTCCACAAGACATCTCCAAATTAACCAAAGTCAACTTTGAGAAGGCAAAAAAAGATATTAATGGGCTCCTAAAAATTTGGGATCATCTTCAGCTCACCTTATTAGTAGGGGTGGGTGACAATTTCCGTTCCGCTCACGGAAATTGCGAAATTTTGACATTTTCGAAACTTCCGCGATCCGCGGCCGGAACGGACATATGCAGGTGCAGGACAGGATTCATTGTGGCACGATGCTCCTGTCACAAAAATTAAACCTCAACAGGAAGCACTTACAGATATAAATAAAGCAGGGGACTTAGTTGAAGCTCAAATTCAGTAACGCATTAATCAGCACAAAACATTCGAGAGCTAGGTTGAGGCTGGGCAGGTGTGCTTTTCTCCCCACATCTACAGTCAAAAATTAGCTGTGATCCTTGATGTAGCTCTGTGCATTCACAACTTTCTCGAGCGCAATCCCCGTGTAGCTGCTGACGCCAGGAGGTTCTGTCTCCTCATCTGCTATTCTGATCAGTCTCTGGCCCTTTATAAACAAGAAGCATGTGAACTGCGGTGGGCAACGTCTTACCTCCCTTTTCCCCACTATGATGGACAGCTGACTCGAGGGACCCCGGGGCCCGTCGGCAACGTTACAGACACACATGGTCACTGTAGACAACTCTTCTGGCCCTTTATGCAGCTGTAGTGTGGGAAAAGCACTATACATTTACCCAACGAGGTAGCACTTACTGATTAGCCAGTAGAAAGTACTCCAGTAGAGTAGAGGTATTGCACAAAACGGTGGCATCTTCTTGGTTAAATATGCAGGACAGGATTCATTCTGGCACGATGCTCCTGTCACAAAAATGAAACTCCAACAGGAATTCAGTAACACTTTAATTCAGCACACAAAAATCTCCACGATCAAGCGAATTTTCGCGTGATCGCGGAGATTTTTTGCCGTTTCGCGATATTTTGTGAAAGGCACTTTCGCAAATTCCACCCACCCCTACTTATTAGGGGGCATATTATCAAGACAGACGATAAAATAATGGGCTTGATAATATGGTATATGGATTTCCAATTGAAGCCCATGTTAGATGTCCTTCACATCTAACATGGGCTTCAATTGGAATTCCATAGAGCATATTTTCAAGCCCATTATCGCCGTTTTAGCGGCAGTTTTCTGCCGCTAAAGCGGCGATAATTGTATCGCCTGTCTTGATAATATGCCCCATAGTCGGGTAAATTTAGTAAAAATGATGATCCTCCCAAAATGTACCTTTTTGTTCGATACTATTCCTCTCCCTTTTGATAGTGAAGTGCTTAAAAAGCTACAGGGTCAGATTAGCAGCTTCATCTGGGCTAGTAAAGGCCCCAGAATTGCTTGGAAGAAATTAAGAAGGAGGGTGGAGAAAGGGGGCCTGGCTCTTCCTGATCTAATATTTTATTCTTGGGTCTTTTTATTAAAAAATTGGAAAATGTTGTTCAATACACCTACACTATCGGAGATTTGGAGGCTACTGGGAGTAATGGCATGTCAGGAGCCAGGGGGCGGTTTTGGCTTTATTTGTAAATACGCAGACCCCTAATACTTCAAGAAGGTCCGACTAAAGATCTTGAGAGCCCTGGCAGAGACCTGGTATAGGGTCAGGAAAGCCTTGAAAATACCCTATTTCAGCAAAATGGCCCCTATCTGGGACTCACCAGGTTCTCCGACCTGGACTAAGGATGCGTTGGCTCGACCATTAAGGGAGGCAGGTCTAAGAAGGTGGAATGACATTACACAAGAGGGGCTTTTAATAAACTGGGAATCATGTAACCATCTTACGGGACAACAAGTGTCTAGATTAAAATTTCTGCAAATGCAAAGCTGGTTCCTAGATCCCGGCATGGTGATAGGAAAATCAAATGAACTGGAAGACAGACTTTTGGAGGAGGGAGTATCCAAAAAGGAGCTTGCAACTATATACTGGCTGATGTTGGAACTGGAAGATGGGGCTTTTATACTAACAACGGATCTGTGGGGAAGATGCTTGCCAGAGTCTTCACTGGAAAACAAGTGGCAAGTATCAATGTCTATGTTGTTTAAAATAGTAAAACCTGCACACCTAAGAAGAAACCACCCTTTCTCCATTCACAGGGCCTATTGGACACCGCAGAGATTGTCAAAGTTTGGGAGAAGAGGAGATGTAGCTTGCCTTAAGTGCGGTAGTCTGAAAGGGGATGACATACACATGTTTGTGGAATGTCCCGAGATTTAGCCATTTTGAAGTTATGTGAGTAGGGCCCTTTCTGCTATGTTGGATATTGGCATTAGGGTAAGCACTTTATCTGTGATTTTTGGATGTATAGATTCTCCTGAAAGCTTTTTTATGCTATGTTATTGGCATGTAGAGACATTTGCAAACAGTGGATTGCTAAGTCCCCCCCCCCAGGTTCCTTGATTGGCTAATCTCCATAAAGTATGTTGCCAGTTTGGATATGAAGGCCTCCCAAAAGCTTGGTTTTTAGTCTCCCTTAATTGAGTGGTGTGAGCAACCTTTGAACAATGTAGTCCAATGATTATGCCTTATCTGCCTCGATTGGCTGTCTGGTTTCTTTCCCCACCCATGCTCCCTATTATTCTGTGTGTTGGCACATGGGGGTGAGCCGGGGGTGATGGCTAGGGAGTGTAAGATGGAAGACGGTGCTTCAACTTCAAACAAGGGCGGTCAAGGACGAAGCTGGTGTCTGTCCTTTCTTTCCTCTCTCCCCTATACTTCCAGCACAAAAGGGCATGATACTCTATTCACAGGTGCAAATGGAATGGTTTTTTTTAGAGGCTAAAGAGGATTTAAAAAAAAAAAAGCCTGGAAATGGGAAAAGTTATTGAAAAAAAACAGTAGGTTTGCAAATGTTTTAATGTGGCAATTATTCTTTGTTGTAATAGGCTTGAAGAGTTACCTGAGAGGTGTTGGATGATGTTATGATATTACCACGCAGGAGACACAGCTGTAGGAGATTTTTATTTTCATGGTAACGTGTAGATTATCAGTACCCGTTCAGAAGTTGAAGTTAAAGAATTTGCTCTTCTTGGAGACTTTGGCTGTAATAAATAAAACTTTATCTAAGCATACACCTTGCCTGAACAGTTAGGTCTACACTTTCTTGATGAGATGGCATCCGTAATCATTTTAGCAACACCTTTGATTAGTGACATCAATCTGGCACAGGCACTGACACAGGCAGAAGGCTGGCAATCTCTAGCACAGCTAAAGGAAGCCCAGGGGAAAACAATGTTACATGGGCAAGGCTGACTGGGTACTTAGGAGCTGATATTGCTCAGCAGGTTTGATTGTAAATAATGAACCTTGTATCTATTTAGATGATAACTTTTAAAGAGAGATTTGTCATTAATAGCCTAGTTGTGTTCCCACAACTGGCTAATCAGAATCATCAATATAGAAAAACGCCTATCAAAGGCAATGCTCATTAAGACCAAGGCAAGAGAAGACTAACTAAAAACACAGGTTAAAATCAGTTCCTTTAAGAAAAACAGCAATAGATAAACAAAGAAAACACAAAACTAAAAGTGTTTCTCATACAAAGCAAGATTACCAAATGCCAAAGAAATTTTTATTGAAAAACGTCCATCTTTACACTGAACATAACTGTGCAAACACATTGCAAGCCCAACCATCTAATAAAGGTAATCCTAGCCAAACAATCTGGCAATCAAGCTCAGATCCTGAGGATTGGGACAATGATAACCCCATAAGTAGCACCAAGAGTAAGGACAAAAGCAGAAAAGAAAGAATGTACAACTATACCTACTAATAACAGGACACTCCATCACAACTACTGTTTGGTCACATCCTTTTGGCCACAACTAACGATAAGCTTACCGGTCCCACTATTCCTTTCAGGAAACCAAACCTTTGGAGGCAGAGATCATAGGTCCATTGAGAGGAGACTGTTGAAGTAAAAACAAGAAGCAAAATGAAAGAAGCACAACCAGGGACAAGCAGAATGTAGATCTAGTGATAAATTTACCAACAGAGGTCCTGACAACAGAAGAAAAGAATATCCTAAACAAGGGGTTAGGCTTTGACCCCATAATCCACACTGACATGTTGAAAGTAAGGTGTGAAATATCCACATTTTCATAAAAGATTTGGGTGAAGGTCTTTTTTTTTTAGAACAGGTCCCAAATGTGCAAGATGCAACCTACACTGGACTTACGAAGAAGTCATTCTTCAATACAACTGTATTTATGATACCACAAGAAATTTTCACCTTTGAGCAGGCGGTTATTGGGCACATTGAAACTCTGTATACAAAACATGTGCATTATCACAACTTGAATGCACTAAAGGCCCTAAAATCTGTCAAGAGAGATCTTGTAATCAAACCAGCAGATAAGGGGGAAGCTATTGAACTCTGGAATGAATAAGACTAAAATAGAGTGTGCACGAACCTCCTCTGAGATACCAGAAACTGCTGCATATTGAGCACAGACCCAACTAAGTTATTACAAAATACTAGTAATAGTTTGATAGTGAAGCCCTTACTCTTGTCTGGATCCACACAAAAGATCCAGAGTTCCTCCATGTGCAAAATTCTAGGATAACATATTTCTATATGCTACCTAAAATACACAACAAAAGAAAAAACCCAGCAAGCGGAAGGGCTAGAAATTGACAAACTCTCCACTGAAATAGAAATTAGAGAAAAACAAAGTTTTTCTTAAAAAAACCCTCACCCACCAGGGTTGCCCCTCGGTGGTACGCCTCATCATAGGGGTTCCTCCGAATCCGCTGCGGATCAAGGCGTGCTGCAACCAAGCCAATACGCAGGAGCACTTGTTGGTTACATCTACGATAAAGATGGTGTTGGTGAGAGGGAAGTTGAGTGAAAGTGCTACCAAGTTAAAAATACCTGACCTGAAGAACACCCTGCTTTATTACTGTCTCTAGCCGGTATGGTTAAACACAGGGGGTACTTAGGAAGAAATAGGTTTACAATGAGTCTATCTCTTCAGGTTGATCAACATGTTTCGAGCCATGACCCTATTGGCTCTTCGTCAGGACCTACAGGAACCTAGTTCCTATTGGTGCCACTCCTTAATGTCCCTATTCGGAACACAATAATTAGCATGCCATGAGGATTCACATATCATATATATGATTGATATTAGTATAAGCTGTAAGGTCACTGCGTATATTGTAGATGCCGTACTAGTGTGTCATGATCTTGCTGGGAATGAGGGGCCTGTATTCACACCTTCAACAAGGCAATCAACAAAAAATATACCATAATAAAAAAGTAGGAGGAACTCCAAAAACAAGACAACAAGATATCACAAACTTTCAATGAGGAAATGACCTCTGGCAGCTGGAGGAAGCAGGGTCCCTATAAGGGGAACACGCCCTCACCCGCAGGAGAGCCGCGGCTTTCACCAGGTGAGCTGATCCAGCCTGAACATGACCCCTTACATAACGCTTCCACGTGATGTGAGGCAACCCCACTCCGGCCCCACCGACATGCTGCGCCTCCCAGCACCCATGGTTTGTAGGGTCCTGGCAGTTCCCTATCCCCAGGAAACCAACCCACTGGACTGAGTTGCCTGGGATTGGAGGAGGCAGAGCCCATGTAATACTGTTAAAAATACTAGACTTCTTTGAGGCAATAGTAAAAGGTTTATGAGAAACTCCACGTATATTTGTTGCGCAAAAGCTTCCTGGTTAAAAAATATTGTTCTTGGACTTGTTGATTCTGTAGCAGGAGGCGGCAGGGCGCAGGGTGGCCTCTGCCTTTGCTTGCTTGCACTCTGTGCTCAGGGCTGGGAAGTCAGGAGGGGGGATGATAATAACGCAGACGTCAGCTACGCTCCCCCAGGTTCATCCTGCTGGCCCACTTCCTGCCTTCTATTGACACACAGACAGGCTCTATCAATGCACCTAAGATTGGAGTCTCGGAGAGTGAAGTAGGTGCAGATACTCTACGAACAGCGCCTGTAGTGCAAACAGGGAACGACTGCAGAGCACTGAATGTGGCGCACGTGAGTACTCACCACTGGGTCTCTCTTAGAGTACTCCCTGCAGGGTACTCTAGCACTCCTTGATTGGTGGTCCTCCCAAAATTTCTCAACTCGGGATGTGGAAATTTAGGTTCCAATCCCAGGGCCAGATTCACAGAACTAACTTAAGACAAAATCCTAAACTTACTACCATTTTGGTATTCACAGAAGGCACTTACTCATTTTGGTATTTACAGAAGGCACTTACTCATTTTGGTATTCACAGAAGTTAGGAGTCCTAACTTTAGGACTCCTAAATGCCTTCTGTGAATACCGAAAGTCTTAAAATTAGGATTTTTCTCAGTTTGGGAGTAGTAAAGTTAGGAGTCCTAACTTTACTACTACTAAACTGAGAAAAATCCTAATTTTAAGACATCCGGTATTCACAGAAGGCATTTAGGAGTCCTAAAGTTAGGAGTCCTAACTTTACTACTACTAAACTGAGACAAATCCTAATTTTAAGACTTTCGGTATTCACAGAAGGTATTTAGGAGTCCTAAAGTTAGGAGTCTTAACTTTACTACTACTAAATTGAGAAAAATCCAAATTTTAAGACTTTCGGTATTCACAGAAGCTATTTAGGAGTCCTAAAGTTAGGAGTCCTAACTTTGCTACTCCTAAACTGAGAAAAATCCTAATTTTAAGACTTTCGGTATTCACAGAAGGCATTTAGGAGTCCTAAAGTTAGGACTCCTAACTTCTGTGAATACCGAAATGAGTTAGTGCCTTCTGTGAATACCAAAATGAGTAAGTGCCTTCTGTGAATACCAAAATGGTAGTAAGTTTAGGATTTTGTCTTAAGTTAGTTCTGTGAATCGAGCCCCCAGCGTCCACACGTAACAAACAAGTGTGATTTGCAGCAAATCGCTCTTTCTCCACCTCTGACGTAGAATAATGGAAAAGGTAGCTGTATTGCTCAAATTACATGCTCTCATCTAATGACTTCCTGCTTTATATAACCTGAACGGCCTTCACGCCCCTTAACCGTCCCAAGTACCTAAATGCACATACTGCAATAAACAATCTTTGAAAAGGTTCAGCTACGCGTTTGAGGTTGGGCATATGTTGCTACAAAACCAGCAGGATCAAATGTACTTGTTAGGCGCTAAACATAGTTGTGTGGTGAGAGGCACTGATTTCCAGGTGTTTTACGAGTACTGAGTGTTTTGAGGATAGAATCGTGGAGTCCTAATGATTGCTTGGTGTGGATTGCATTTGTCTAAGGGCACAAATTGGTACTGAAATGTACTGTTTGATTACCGTTTATAAGTACAGAAGGATACAAACTGCAGAATACCGCCTGATACCTATGCCGGGTATTTAATTGTATCGATTACCTGGTACGAATACCATGGCAACAAATACAAACCTTTTTCCTCTTCTACCCTTCTGCTATCCTTCCAAATCCAAATAACTGTCTAACATATCCACCACTTAAAATTTACTTACATGTTTCTCTATACTAATTCAGCACTAATCCTCTATGGGTCCCGGAGTAGCGTGCTACTCGCTGAAAAAAGCGCTTCGACGCCTCGTCAGGGGTAGTAAGCGCTATACAAATGCAATTACAATACATATGCACCAGCGCTAGCAGTATTAGAAAATAGGCCCCATAAGCCCTTGCAGCCGCCTCTGTAGTTCCAGAGTGCCCCAGTAGCAGTGGAGTAGCTATACCTACTGCTACTCGGGGCAGCCCCTAAGTTGCCGCCAGTTGCTGGTAAGAGTGGGTGGGCCAGGGGTAGGCAGCTGGTGGACAACTTGTTTGGAGGGGAAAGAGGGGTGGCGGCCAACAATGACTTGTTCTTGGGAGGCGGGAGGATGCTGGTAGTTGACTTGCTCACCTATGCCCCCCTAAAAAGAGTGCCGAAAGGGGCAGAGCACCCCCCATCCCACCTAGCTATGCCACGGCCCAGGAGTGCACAAAGCAAAGCAGGCACACATGCCTGTTTTGTCCCAGGCACTTTCTGCAATATGGCCTATGGAGTCTGTCCAAACAAATGCATGTCACTTTCCTGTGTAAAACATCTCTATCAACCATGTTCTACTTGAGTTTCTGTGCAATGTGCCACTGATATCTATATACTGTTTGTCCTAAGGATGCATGTGGCTACCCAACATATAGGGTTTATTACCATGCATTCCTCTGCATGAAAGTTACCAATACATAGTACACCAATAACGAAGGGATACCAGGTGTTCCGAATGTAGTTTTATATAAATAGAGCCCATCAGGTACTGTTCTTAAGTGCTCCCTGAAATAAGGTTGAGCTCATCCTGATTTTTAGGGGCCAAATGGAGACACGTTGATGAAGCATGCCACTAATAGAGTGGATGAGGGTCTTAAAAACAAACTAAATAAGGATTTCTGAACTAACTACTCAACCCTTTTGCTCAATGTTGTGATAAATTGGATTATACAATACCCATGTTTTTTGTATTTACCCAGGGACAGTGTATCCTATACTCGCAGTGAAAAGCTTTCTTTCTCTTCCTCCTGACACAGATGTGCCAAACTACAGGGATACTTAGTGTGCAAGTGTAGAACAGGCATATTTTTACCTGATATACGCCAGAGATGAGTAGGTACAACAACAAATTCTCATGATTTGACAATTTGAATTTATTTAATTTTTCTTACAAATTGTCACACATAACATGGATTTTGGTGCAGAAAATGTCAACCCGCTGATTGCAAAACAATCAAAATCTTTCAATTAGTCACAGGTTGTTTTATTGTGAAGTATATGGACTAGTAGAAACAAAGGTCCACAATATATCAGAGACATGTCGAACTTAAGAAATCATGAGTGTCTCTTCACACGCTCCACAAAGTGCATTTTTTATTGAATACAGTGGGTCATTTAGGTGCATGTTTTGGAGGGTCACAGTAGGTTAATGAGCATAATTTACCATGATATAGATTTAAACTCTAACATCTAAACAACAAGCACTGATGTCTTCACTGTAGAGAATTACCATCCTTTGCTTGGTGTACCCCCAGATGTTTGCCTTAGTTGTTTTGCTGGCTTCAGAACTCTGTGCACTTTATCACTGCTAACCAGTAGTTAAGTGCCGGTGCTTCTCATTTCAATATTATGAATTTGGTGTACCTCTAATTGACATATGTAACATACCTATATGTGTCTAGTATATGGTAAAAAAATTCCTGAGGACCTGTAAGTTAAATGTCACTAGTGGACTGCAACACCCATTGTGCCATCTTCTACATTGGCAGTGTAAAACATGGCTTCAGTGCTACTCTCGTAGCCTGACTAAAGCAACTTGTAAAGCACAATTCAGCCTGTAAAAAAACCTTTGTTAGGTATAAACCTTCCTTTCAAATAATAATAAGTCACCCCCTAAGAAGGCCTGAGGCCGGGTGCATTGTATTTAAAAGTAGTTAAAAGTAGGACATGTAGAAATTGTACTTTAATCATGTCCTTGCTGTGAATTATTGCATCATTGAATTTGTTACCTCCAGCTAGGCCACTCCTACAAATTTCATTCTTGGTCTCTTTGTATTATTTATTAAATGCCTAATTAACTGTAATAAACAGTATGGAAAAGGTACTGTTGGAAAGTAACTTTTCCCTGCCTAAAGTCTCTGGAGGCCAATTTGCATTAACCTCCCCTTGCAGCACACTGAGCGCTTCACCATGAATTGGGTGTGAAATTCACAGAGCAGGAGAAATATATTTTTGTGTCAGGGGTGGTTCTGTAACTGTTGCAGGTTGGCCATTTGGGGAGTGTACATGAACTTAACCTTAAAGGGTCCCCTGCTGCTTTTTTGTTCCTCCAATTAGCCAGGCAGTAATACCAGTGGGGAGTCATCTGCCTTCAGAACTGGCATGATGTGACCACAGTTTCCCTGGACCCACCACTGAGGGGGGGCGGGGGGGTTACACCAACTTGGATTTAGGAAGTGTTATATTTCATATCGGTACTGATAAGGCTGCAGCCTTTTATGGACTAAACCTTTCACCTAGTTCCATGCCGAGGGTGTGTTTTTCCCAATCAATATTGCTGAGACGTCATCCTCAGCGCACATGAATAATTGATGAGCACACGCTCCAGGGGTTACACTTCACCTCTCCCATCGACGCACAAGATTTAATCCCATACATCATCCTCATACTGAACAACACATGTACATAGACTGTATAAATACAGCACCTCTTGCTATCAGAAAGCAGGAGGGAACTGAGACTTCGACGCCGACACACTGACCAGAGATGCTGCGGCTCCGGCTTACTATCGCTCCAGCTGACAGTGGTCTGACGATCCCTTACGGGGTGTCCAATTCAAGCACAGGACGAAGTCCCACACTCTCACTATTCAGGTGTGGGGTTCCGACTAAAGCCTAGTGGGATTCTTGGCTCTTAGGCTTAGGCTTAGGAGCTTTGGGATAGTTTGCTGTAGGACACACAGTAAATGCTGCAAAAGTGGTTATGGTCACCTGAGAAGCTTTAACCTATTGGTTAGGGAGAGGTCAGGAGTCACCCCCACAGGCTAGTACCAGGCATAAATGTAGCACCCACAGCACCCTCCCCAGAACACTACTGGAAATCTGGAGGGTCAGAAGAGGACTGAATTTGATGTCTGAGACCTAAGAACAGCCCGAAGACCTGGACTGGCTCTCCCTCTTTTATCTGGGACCCAAGAGTCATAGGACGACCTCCTGTTCAAGCTAGAGGGACACACAAAGCTACAAGAGGCCTTTCCTGCAAATGCCAGCTGACCATTTCCAATTGCACCTGCCAGTGGCTTATGCTAAAGTGAGTCTTGATCCTCAAGTGCAGTTTCTGAAGCCTGGAACCCTAGGCTGTGTCAAAGTGTACTCTTCCTAAACTCATGAGAAACCTGGAACTTAGAAAAGGTTTGACCCCAAAGCCTTCAAGAGGACCAGGTCAAACCTGTCAAGCTGATTCACCAAAGATGCATTGCATACTTGCTGAACATTCAGGTTTCTCCCTCTCTAAGGTTAACTGGAGCAGCAAATTAGCCAGCCTCGTGGAGCCCTGTTCTGTTAAAACCTGCAGCGTTGCCTTGCTGGTAGAATCCATGCTCCAAAAAAGTGACTAAGGGGCATATGTATGAAACTCCCGTTTTGCGAATCTCAAATTGTGATATTTTGCGATTTGCAGTCTGAGATTCGCAAATCGGGATGTAAAAAAATATCCCACATTTTTTGCGATTTCTTAATCGCAAAAAAGTCTCAAAAACATCATTTGCGATTCCTTAATAGCGAAATTCGCAAATTAAGAAATCGCAAAAACGGGAATCTGCAATACAGGTGCAGCCTGATGACATCACAAACAGGAAGTGGGAGTGATTTCCTGCACCTGCTTACCTGAGCCACACCCAGAGGCTGTTTGGAGAGTGTGAGGAGGCATCCCAGGGGAGAACAAACACCAATGGAGTCCAACAAGCAACATGAGGGCAAGGATACAGAGAAGAAGAAGAGAAAACACAAGTTTTCTGACAAGGAGCAGGAAGTCCTGATAGAGGAGATGGCATGCAGCCATGAGCTCCTTTTTGGTAAAAAGGCACTGCGGGTCCCAGAAGCAAGGAAACACGAAATCTGGCTGGACATTCAACAGAAGGTGAATGCTGTGGGAGTGACCAATCGCACCATCGAGGAATTGCGCAAGCGATGGTATGATATGCGCCAGAGGTCGAAGGAGAGGGTGGCAGCCAGACTAAAGGATGCAAACCAGACCGGGGGAGGACCATCCACAGCAGCACAGCCAACACCCCACGAGGAGCTTGTGGAGTCCACTCTCCTGGCTGAGAGCGTCGGTGGTGTGGCTGACATTGACAGCTCCGACCCTACATCCAGCAGCCAAGGTAAGATGCATGCAAAATCAATCTGCACTTATCCCCATCCCATGCACACTTCCCCAAATGCGCTAAATATCCTCACAAAATGTCATTCCAGTCCAAGTCTTACAGCACACCCAGCAATGCATCATGGAACTTGTAGTAATATGTCTGACAGTGTGTCCATGAGACATAGGAAATTTAATGCAACATGTGGGTTGGGGATAAGTGAATGATACAGTGTCAGAAGTTAGCCGATACAAACTGTAAACTTTATTGAGTGCAAATTGCAGACAAAGACACAAACTCATGTAGTCCCCTTTACATCCACAGCACAGTCCAGGGCACGTGATGACAGTGCAGAGGGAGAGGAGCCTGCACATCCTGAGGACTCCAGTGATGATACGGAGAACACACCAATACTGCGCAGGAAGCGCAAACATGTGCCCCCACTGCCTCCATTTGAGGATGACATCCCGGCCACAGGGGAGGACAGTGACAGAAGAGAGGGGAGTCAGGGTGTGTCACACATGCCCAGTCAGGACACACCAAGGCCAAGCATTCCACCACAGGATACACGCAGGTCAAGGCCCAGGAGCAGCACTGCCACTGAAGCGTAGGAAACCGTATTTTCTGGGCTGGAACACAGCATGCTGCAGCAACTGCGCCTGCAAAGTAAATCTTTGAGGTCAGTAAATAGGCCGCTATGCCGTATTCACAAAGATCAGCAAAACATGGGGGAGGGCATCATGGCCATGGCAGGTGCCATCCGTGACCTGTGTGACACTCTGAGGCACAACCAAGCCGCCAGTGAGAGGGCTGCCTGACGTGCCAATGCGCGCCTTTACACATATACCAAGGCCGTGAACCGCCTCTGCACCACCACCAGCACTCTGACACGCAGAAGCGTCACAATGCAGGTGGAAATGGCGCACTGCTGTCAGGACATAGCCAGGGGGCTAGCACAGGTCACCAGTGCAGTGGAGCAGCTGCAGACGGCCAACTCAGGTGGCAGCGCTCTCATGGCCTCTGGCGAGAGTGAAGAAACCTCCAGTAGGAGTAGCATCACTCCTACATTGCCTGGAGAAAGACGGTGCAGTTCAAGACAGGGTGCAGGACCCAGAAACACCATGGAGGGCACTCAGCCTGGACGCCAAACACCACCAATGTGTCACCGAAGGAGGTGAACTGTCCAGTGACAATGAAACAAAAAAGGGTGAAGTAACCCAACTATGCAGATTGCACAGTTACTTGTGCCGTACCTGCACTGTGTGCATAACATGTGCTGGGTACAGCTACACTTTTAATGATTGTGAAGTGTGAATAAACACAGCACATATTAGAAAGATTTTTTGTCTCATGTCATCATTGCTCACCTAGAAGTAGTTTTGTGTGATCTCAGTCCGTCTCTGGCGTCCAGCAGCTGCCCCGACTCCTGACGCTGGTCTGCCAGGGGGAGCAGGGCAATCGTCATCCGATGTGTCTGTATCGGTCACATCAATTCTGGTGCCTTTCCTCATAGCCATGTTATGGAGCATTGCACAGCTTGCCACGATTTTACAGCAGGTCTCAGGGCTGTATTGCAGTGCGCCTCCACTTTTATGCAGGCACCGGAACCGGCTCTTAAGGATTCCAAACGTACGCTCAATGACGCAACGTGTAGATCTGTGTGCCCTGTTGTATCTCCTCTCACTTGCAATGGCTGGATCCAAATACGGGGTCAGGATGAAATCCCGCACTGCATAGGCACTGTCACTTGCAGGGATAGACACAATAGGTAAGTCAATGTCCCCACCCTCCAGTGATGTAGTGGATGTATGGATGTGTGCCATGTATTTACCTAGCAGGTATCCCTCCCCAAACTCTCCAGCACTCAGACGTCTGTGTATTCCACTGTGTCTAAAGTTGAAAGAGTCATGTGTACTGCCAGGGTATTTGGGTACGATGTCATTGATGATATACTTTGCGTTGCACACAATCTGTATATTGAGGGAATGGTAGGATTTATGGTTTCTGTAGACATATTCAGTTGCTGATGGGGGTGAGATGGCAACATGGGTCACTTCGATGCAGCCAATGACATGGGGGAAACGTGCAATCTGGTAGAAGTCAAGTTTTGTTTGCTGTAATGCTTGTTGGGTGGTGGGGAAGTATATGCGATGTGAGAGCCTCTGTAGCATTGCATCTAGAAAGACATGAAAGAAGCACGAAAGTGCACTCTGTGACACCCCACCAACCTCCACTATGACCCGTTGAAAACTCCCTGACGCCAGGAGGTGCAGGGAGCACAAGACCTGCATATGTGTGGGAATTGTTTGTGTCCTGCGTGTAGGGTGTTGCAAGTAGGGTTTCAGCTCCTCAATCAGGTCTAATATGGTCTGTGGGTGCAGCCTGTACTTGTCATGGATGTCCTCTTCAGTGTGCTGGAACAGAGTGATGCGCAGCCTGAATATACGTTCCTGTCTCATTCTCCTCTGTGCAAGAGCCCGAATACAGCCTCCTGGCTATCACAAACAGTGCTGCCATTGTGGAAGGTTCTGTTGCATTGTGGGGTGGTTTAAGTAACTTGCACTTGTTTACCACCTGCATGCACTTGGTGTTAATTGCGATTTCTTATTTTGCGAATTTCGTTATTTCGCAATTAGGAAGTTTTTCATACATTTGCTTGCGATTTCTTAATTTGCGTTATCCTTTTTGCGAATTTCGCAAATTGAGAATATCGCAATTTAAGAAATCGCAAGCATAATCGCAATTTTGGAGTTTCGCAGCCTAAGAAATCGCTAATTTAGCAATTTCTTAATTTGCACTAGGAATGTGTGTCATACATATGAAATTGCAAATATTTAGTCGCAAACGCTGTTTTTTGCGATTCGCAACGTTTGCGACTAAAATTTGGTTTCATACATATGCCCCTAAATGTCAATGTAGATATCTTCATTAGAAGACGGCATCAAATGTATCCACTCACTGATGGACCTCCCTTGGGTTGGAAATTCAAATTTCTCCTTCTCTGAGCTTTCCTGCCAAAGGTCAACGGCTTCACTGGGATCTCTTCTGATGGCTATCTGGCCTTGTGGAGCTCTGCTTGGTGAAGCACTGTTACCTTGCCTACTGAAGATTTTGAAATTCAATTTCGGAGACTGCGGTCCATATCTATCATTTTTTCATGCAACGCAATACAATAAGACACCTTGCTGTGCTGCACTGTGTAGAAGAAAAGGGGCAGGAATGTGCCATATTTATCAAAATGTGGTGCATTCCTGCTCTTTGATTGCGCTGGTGCTCTTTTGGATGCCTAGCTCCAATGCAGGCATCCTTGCATCATGGTTCAAGGGTGCCTGCATTGCAGGCAGGATTGTTTTTGTGCAGGAAGGGGCATGTTCCTACACAAAAACAACACTTTGAGGCTTTTTTCTGTTTTTATGTGTGCTGCAGAATGTTTTTGTGTAGGAAGGGACATTTTCCTCCACAAAAACAACCCTTTGTGGCTTTTCCCTCTTTCTGTGTGTGCTGCAAAATGCAGCACATGTAGATAGAGGAAACCATTAGGAGAAAGAAAAATATGTTTTCTAGTTACGCCTCCCATGAATTTTGAATCCTGAGTTTGTGTTTCACCAGATCAAGCAGGCACTCTTAAAAGGTAGTGCCTACCAGTATGGATGACGTAACTTCCGCATCTTGTAATACTGATTATCTTGTGTAACAATTCCTATACATTGATTTGCACTCATACGATTCATTATCTCTGTATGATGTATGTGTGAAGTAGAGTTCTCTGACACCCTACACTGGTATGAGTAGTGCTATAAAGCAATTGAAAAACTTTTGAGAGATTGGCTATGGATAGATGAGGGGCACTGTTGGAGGGTGGTAGCAGCATTGAGAAAGAGGTCGCTGGGGAGGTCCGACAAAGATTTTCGCCCCAGGCGCCAACAGCACTAACACTGTTCCTGTAGCCTTTTATAACTATGATAAAAAACCTAGACAGGCAATACAATTCAAATGATATTCATCACATCTGAGTAGTGGCTGGTCCTTTTTTACAAAAATTAAAACCTTTGTTAGTCACGGACAGCTCAATATGAGAAATTTTTTTTTGTGCCAAATGGCAAAATTCTACATTATCTAGGTTGCTAAGCCCCAGATGAAGTAATAACAGTGCATGCCTCAAGCAAGGCAATACATCTACCACCCTTCAATCTGCAAATCATTCTAGTCTCATTGTCCCCATTCTCCAGAAGTAAGAAAATCAAAACTTGGCAAATGGTAGTCATTGCCAAAGAAGCATGGAAGTGGTTGCAATGAGTTCCACGATGCAGCTAATAACTGTTCAACTATTGTACAAGATTGGATGAATACGTAGGATACTCTCGATAGTCTTTAAATGATTATCACGAATACAAAAAGTGGTCTCTCTGATCGGTTTCACATTTATTTTGTTGAGGAAGAAGACTGATCTCTACTCCCATAGATAGCTGCATGCCTTTTTATACCATGAACAATCTTTTTTTGGTGGCCTTTCAATTCTAATATGATCAATTGTAATGATCAAATACACATAATCTCTTTACCTTTAAAATTAGCACTTGCTCAATAAATCATTTCAAATGTACCTTCGATTTTTATTTTAGCCATAATTATTTTTACTAATTTTTTTATTCACGAGATAAATCAGATTCAATAATGTTTCAAGATCTTGTGGATTATTTGATGCAAGTTATTCTGTCTTCAGCATATGCTAAGTGGATTAATCTATTATGAGCCATTTTAAGGGAAGATCTATCTACCAGGCTCAAGGCCTCAGACAAGGCCGCCATGTGAAGTGAAAATCACACGTTTGCTAAGATTTACCCCTTCAATCATGTAAACTTGGCACTCGAAACTGAATTCCATTTAGTTGGATTTTAGTAGTTGGGGCCAGGAGCTCATGGGGCCCAGCTTTCTATTTGTGATGTTACTACTCCAGGAACGGTAACTAAGACCACAGAGTTAGACCATTCGAATCGAGGGAACACTTTAAAGTTCAAATGCACAAGCCCGCAGGGGCGTAAGACAGGACCCCGCAGCCCCCCCCAGTGCAAAGGAGGAAGGGCCCAAGCGCCAGGGTGCCCCCTCAGCACAATACTCCGACCGGAGTGCTCCTGATTGAGCCTGGAGGGGACCCCTCCACGTACCTTGCAAGGGGGGCCCCCTCCAGTTTCGCTACGCCACCAGGATGCCAAGGGCCAAAATGTATATTGCATTCAGGATCCTTCCTACAGGATACAAACATACAGCCTGTTATGCCCTGAACTTGTGATTATGATAACATTGTATTTCCTCTAACCCCAAATTTCATTTAAGATTTTGTTTTAAACATTAAAATGTCAGGTCCTTCTCCTTTTTGCACTTCATCTTAACCAAGTTCTTGACATATTTCGCAAAACGCTGCTTACTATAAGTACTTTATTTTATTTTAATTGTGCCTCGTAAATATTTTGACATTTGTGCACCCACCTTTACACAGAATTTCAAATGCAACTGAAATTCATTGCCATTGTTATGTGTGCTCTACAGAGAGGCCAACTCTCAGACAGGCACTTTGCATGGCCAGCTTCAGCCTCAGCGCCATAACTCTCAATCAAAGCCCCTTATAAATATCTGGCACAACTCAAAGAGAGCACTATACAAGAGTAATAAAATGCAGGAACATTTTTTAGAAACACACCATGATGAAATCGCTAACACTCATGGGGCATGCAACATTAAGTAAAACAATTAAAATAAAAGAGGAACTAAATTGCTGACATGAATTTTAAGTTAACGTTTTTAATATTTATTCGTAAATCAATCCATGTTTGTGCCATCACTGTTAAGGGCATGGAGATAGGGCCAGTTTTTTACAGCATGTAACTGTCTTACCATATGTCTCGCTTTGCGCTTTACAAGGCCATTTCGATCAAATTTGCAAGGGAACAAAAACCCTGCTTATCTTTTAGATCAATTTCGCAGTGGAACAAATGCAGCAGCTCCAATTCTAAAGGGGCTAGTGGCCTGCAGCCAGGGCCTGGGGTGTCACAGTGTGTAGGGTTAGCATGACAAAGGGTCTCAGCACAATATACATACCAAAAGATTTGCATAATAACACTTTCCATTACAGAAAACAAGGTACCAAATCACATGTTTCAATTCAAAAATTCTTTATTTCGGCCAGTTTGGCCATAAAAGAGTTCAGAATAAAACAGGAAGGGGAAGAAGGGGGAAGGGAAGGCAAATAGCATTTAAAATTCATTTATATACACAGCAATATTTTCGTACAGGCAAAAATACCCTCTCATCTGTAAAATATTTAAAAATGCGTCAGATTCCAAACACTCATTTCAAAAACATTGGGGCTAGCAGTCGATATCGATTAATTTACGCCTCTTGTACCACATAGCTAGCAAAAATTTAGAAAGTGCAAAAACAATAAGGCTCGATGTACTGGTTTTAAAAATTCTAAAAGCATTCAAGCAATGTTTAAAACCCAAATGTCTGCACAGTGGCAACAACCAATGTTTTCTTGGTTTGGTATATGCTGGGCAAAAGAAGAGAACATGAAGATCAACTTCTAAATCGCCGCTGCAGCCCGGGCAGGACTTATTAGAGGAAGCCGTCCACTTGCTTGTGACGGCCTTGAGGGGTAAAGTGCCATGTCGCCATTGGATAAAAAGTTTACGAGCTACAATCGGGAAGACAACATCCATGAAGTCCTCAAAATAATAAGAATTTTTGAATTCTAAAAAAGAGTTAGTGAGGGAACCTGCATTAGGGGCCGTAATTAAAAGTTCCAGCTTTTGCCCTTTGTAGATTTTAGTAAACATCTTTTGTGATATCCGGCCACATGCCCTATCTGGATCTTCCCACATAGACTGTAGTCCTAGACTTAGAAGTTCACGCTTAATGAACGCAAGCCAGGGGATTTTGCTTACACAATTAAAACTAAGGATCTGTTTAAGTTCGTCCCTATAGTTTGAAAGATCTGGTGTGGTCCATAGTCTATGCAAGACCCTTAGGGGTTTTACTGCTAGCTCATTTGGAATAGGCGTCAGTCCCAGATCTAACCTCAGCGGTGTTAATGGAGTACCCTGAGGAAGCGATAGTAATTGCCTTGCAAATTTAGACTCAACTTTGGTGATTTCAGGGGCAGCACAGTGACCCCAAAGCTCACCCCCATAGAGAGCAGCTGCCCTTGTTTGCATCTTATAGACCTCCAGGGCAGGACTCACTGGTCTGAAGCTTGATGAGTCAGAAACCCTTAAGATAGCACCCGACAGCTGTGAAGTCACATGTGGGATTTGGCTTTTTGCGGACCCCATGACACATTTTCATGAACTGTAACACCCAGGTACTGGAAGGTCATAACCCTTTCCAGACATACATCGCCCAGTGATGGATTTGTGCGAGTATACACTGGCGGGTTAAAGATCATGAATTTTGTCTTGTCAGCGTTGATCTCAAAACCTCTACTCCAACAGAAGTCCCCAAAGCCGTTCAATATCCTCTGAATCCCCATGGCAGATTCAGAGAGTAGGAGGGTGTCGTCGGCAAACATGATCGCCGGCACCCTCCTACGAGCCAGTCTTGGTGCGTCATTATCAGGGACACTGTCCAGATGAGAGATTACCCCATTGACATAAAGGCAGAACAGGGTCGGTGCTAAGACACAACCCTGTCTCACCCCCCTGCCAACGGGGAACCTTGGTGATAGCATCCCATTCTTGCCACAGCGAACCTGGGCAAAGTTCCCCTCATGCAATCTTATGAGTAGCACCAAAATCTGGTGCGGGAGACCCAGATCCTGAAGGACAGCCCACTGTTTACCCCTAGGAACTAGGTCAAACACGGACCGGAGGTCCACGAAGACCATATAGAGGCTGCCACCCTCTACCTTTACCGTCTTCCAGTACAAAAGGGTCAGTCGGAAGATTTGGTCCATAGTGGACGTATTCCTTCTGAATCCCGCCTGGAAGGGCTCAGTACGTCGTGATCCTCCATGCACGTCAACAAATGGTCCAGGACCAATCTTGCAAATATTTTTTGTTGAACATCAATTAAGCTGATTGGCCTGTAGTTGACTGGGAGCAGAGGTGACCCCTTCTTAAATATCGGAACTATCTCTGCCCCCAGACAAGTACTGGGAATTTCCATGCCCCTCGAGATAGCGTTAAATACAAGGAGATAGGGGCTCCAGATCTCAGGTTGATGTCTAAAAAGATCCCCTGGTAATTTATCCAGTCCAGGGGCCTTTCCCACTGGAAGTCTGCCTATTACACTTATTACCTCCCACAGGGTAAACTCCAGGGGCTCCAGCTTGTCTACTGGGACTTGTGAGTCGGGCAAACTACACAACGCGGCTTCCCCCCATATAAGCCTTTAAAATGGGCCTCCCATGCTGATGCCGCAATATTCGGTTCTATGGCAGACTTTAGGTCACCCGAGCCATGGTTAACAAGTGACCAAAATCTGCGCACATATTTTGTGTCCAGGGCTAGCTTTAGGTTCATCCACCTTTCCGTGTCCCATTCTTTTCTTGCATGCCCCATGACCTCCTTATACTGCAATCTGCAATCTCGAATCGCCATTTTGCTATGCCCTGCCTTAATTGCTATAACAAGATTGCTCTTTGCTCTCCTACATGCTAAATTATACCAGGAGAAGACAGGTTGTCTGGGCCTTCTCGTGGGTGCCTGGGGGTAGAAAACTTCAGCCAGGCTATTGGCCAAATCTGAATGGATTACACTAAGTTCTCCATTGAAGTCACTGGGAACATCTTGGGAGCTTAGAGTTTCGACCTCCAGGAGTCGTAATAGAACTATGCTGTAGACTTTAGCTAAGTTCTCTTCCGAAACTATTAGTCTCCCCCACTTTACCCTCCGCCAGTTACTTGATAAGATCAGACCCAAACCCTCATCGTCCCCTCCTACATTAAGTGAGTCTGTTTCTTGTTGCCCTGGATTCACCAACTCCAGGCGTAACGCGTTATGGTCACTATCAGCCCTCTCAACTACCCTAAAATCAATGAGCATCGACCACATTCAGGTTTCCACCATGATGTAGTCGATTCAGGACTCTTGCCCCTTCTTGTTGTAGGTGCATACTGACGGGCTATCGGACGCTGAATGGCCATTACAAGCCCTAAGGGAATTATTTAATACAAGGGCTGTGATCTGAGTAGCCAATGGGGACCACACCTTAGGGCGTGGGGACTGACATTGGGGGATCGCCCAGTAGTCATCCTCTCCCATAAGCGCGCCTTCGCTACTTAAAAAAAAAGGTTCATATTGGCAATTCACATCCCCTGCCACCAAAGGCCTAGAATCCCCTGGCAATAGACTCAAGAATTGGGATAGATCATCAATTGTGGGTGACTCAAGCCCTATCCGAACTGGCCGCGAATAAACATTCACAACCGCCAGTCCATACCCATTGGGCCATTTTAGCACTAAACACTGCACATCCTCTGAATGAGTGGGCATATTTTCCACCACGCAACCCAAATGAAGAGCAACCCATATAGCCAATCCCCCAGAAGGTCTTCCTTTCCCTCCCCACCTTGCGGGTACATGATAAATGGCAAATCCCACTCTTGAGTGTTCCTCCCTGGCCCAAGTCTCCTGGAACAAACATAAATCCATCTGGTCTACCAGGGCACCCCACTCTGGGCAATGTAGCTTGTTTGTTATACCTGCCACGTTCCAAGACAGTATTTTATTTGACGTCTGTGCCGTGGTTGCTTTGGTAACTGCAGCACTTCCTAGTGTCTCACCTACACTCTGTGCGCCACAAACAGGTTGAGCATGGTGCTGTAGCACCACACTTTCTTGAGTCACAAGCCCCTCTACCGTTTTAGGAACCCAGATCTGGTTAATTGGAAACGCACTTTCTGAACCATCCTCAAATTCCTCTGCACTTTCAGTAATCTTTTTAGGGACCATGGACTGGAAATGACCCACCCTCAGCTCCCTATCCACATGAAGTCAGTCCACCATTTCAAGGGAATTAAACCTATTGTGGGTCACAGGGTAGTTTTGGGTGATTAGTTCTCTGTGATCGCCCCTGATTACCCTTTTGCATCGCCAGTGACCAATCAGATGCGCAAACTGGCGTTGCAGGTCGAGGGTAAAAGAAGGACAATGGATAGGGTTTGATCCTTGAGCCTACACTATCGTGAGTCCAATTGCAAATATGTTCTACTGTGCGTGGGTCCCTAAAATTAACCAGAACACAATCGCCTGGGATGGTTTTTCTACTGCGTCCCACCCAAGCTATCCTACGTACCATCAGTACTTCACTTTTAACATTATGCGGTAGGGGCCGATTGTGATTGAGCCACTGGGTCACTTTATTTTTTAAAGACATAAATGATTCCTGGCCTGGGTTGCTAATTTCAGGAGTGCCTGTCAAAACCACCACATACGGACTGGTTTCAGGCGGTAAATCAATTCTTGTCACAACCTGAGGTGTAAAATTAGGTAGAGACTCTCCCTCCTCTGGTGCTGTCGCGTCTAAATTGTGCATGCTCAGATTGACTGCCAATACTGCCCCTGCACCAGCTCCTGCTGCCGCAGCTGACTTATTTGCAGTTGTGATAGAAGGCGCGGCAGTAGGAGAATGAACAAGACTCGCAACCCCAGTAGGCACAGGACTGATTTGGGCTGTATCTGCCATCTGCATTTTTTCCTTTCTTTTTACCCCATTCCCGGCCATAGTCTGTTGTAGCTGGTAAAGCTGGGTTTCCATGCAAGCTAATCTCTGATCTAACGGATCAAGCGCTATCTTTAATAAGGACCCCGGACTCTCTATGAGGATATCGTACTCGCCTTTGGCCCCATCCATGCACTGAACCTCCGGGGTCATGGGTCCTTTTGCAGCTGAAGGCGACAGGGATAAGTCAGTGTCCGCGCCAATCGAGTTATTCAGGGTAGGACCTCCCTTGTGTTTTAAGGATGTAACACTGCTAGTCCGGCCCTTCGCTGTTCTGGTATTCCTGTGACAATCCACTTTAGTGGCAGCCCGCTTCCTTTTGCATTTTGCCGCTCCTTGATTCCCCCTCTATGGATTTACCGGTGATTTCACGGGCGAGGTAGGGAAGGATGAAAGCTCTGGTACCACAGTTGTCACAGTTGCCTCTGGAATTGGCGAGCCTATAGTTGAAGAGATGTGACCGTCGTCCTGAGGAGCATGTACCAGGGTTGGGACGCAGGTAATATTAATAAGATTGTCATGCACAGGCGTCCGAGCATTGGAAAGGTGGCCCAAGGAAGATCGTTTAGCCATTGCAAGGTCCTGAGACACTCTGCGCTCCACAAGGATAATACCCTGGTCAATCACTGAGTTTGCTCTAACGATAAAATTGTCTAGAGTACCAGTAACCAACCCTCTGCTGGCCATTGTATTGCTCCTTGTCCCTCGGTAGTCATATTAATGATATCCCCAGCAGTACTTACTGTGGCAGATGTAATACAGTCCTAGGGCCACAGGCAAAAGAGGAATGGCCCAGCCCGGCCACAGACGGACCCCGCCCTAGTCCTGGGCTGTTCCCGCGCACTCCTGCAACGGAAGTGCGAGTGGAGTGAGTAGCATCAATAGGGGAGGCGTTGCTCTATCCCGGGAGCAAGTGTGTGCAGCAAAGAGAATTCCTGGGACTTCGAGTCCTCAATTGAGTATTGCGCCCCTTTATCGTTCGTGCAGTAGACCCCCCGTGATCTCCACTGACCTCCGTGTCAGGCAGTCACCTCGACTCCTCCTCGCTGGCCTCCTTGCAAGCGTAGCGGGGACACGCTCAGACACACTCAGACACCAAATCCACGAGGAGCCGCCCCAGACAGCAGACGGGGGCCCGGAACCCGGGACCCCCACCAGGACCCGAGCTGCGGCGAACTGCGGCGGCAACCGCAGCGACACTCCTCCACGCAGCGACACTCCTCCAAGCAGGCACCTGTAGCTTTCCCTGCACAAGTGCGGCGCGTTCCTCCCGCTGCTCCACAGCTCCCCCTTCCACGCTGAGCCAAACAGGTTCAATGGGAGCCAATGCGAGTCAAAGGGAGTCAAAGGGAGTCAATGGGAGTAAATGGGAGTTAAAGTCAGTCAAGACAAGAGCTTAACCAGAGCTAGGGTGGCTTTTCTAATATACGCCGGTAAGCGCCACGTTTAACTTTACCAATATGCGGTTCCTACCGCGTAAAGCACCGCTGTTCCTACCGCCTTAAGCACCGCTCTGCACTGAGGATCAGGTGCCAGGTGCCTCTGCCACTGCCACTGGCGAGGGGGGGTTTAGTCCCCGTCTCCCGCCTCCTGTCTCAGTAGTTGCGTTGGTTGCGGTGGTTGTGGCTGGTTGCGGCTCGGCGGCGGCTCGGCGGCGTTACAACGTTCACGGCCAGCCTGCCTGCTCACAGCCGCTCTCAACTCTGTGCTCTGTGCTCCTCCTCTGCTCACATGTGCTTGCATCTAGTCCTACCCTGTGATGAATGTGAAAGGGTGGGATCTACGCCTGTAAATGATGAACGTCTGACCTTTTGCAGGGATGAAGACTGCTGTGAGTGAAACCATGATACTGACAGCATCACTGACCTACAGTGACTCCCACCATCAAATAAATTGGCAATGAAGGGGTTTAACAGGGTATGACCTGTGTCATGCATTACACTGTAGAACGCTGATTTATTGCCTGGCTTCCATCTCCTGCTTCGGAGTAAGGCAGAAAAAGCAGCCTGGAACAGACAGCCCAGACTTAAATATATTGATTTATTTAGCGATCTAATTTTTATCTCTAAATAAGTCAATTCAATTTGAAAACATTTTTTAGAAAAACATGCAGGAATTTCAGAATGGTGCAGCCTCAGAGCCATGATGAAGAAACAACCGCTGACTTTGGTGGTGATCATGCAAAAATAGGCATTTCATTGTAGTGTCCCAGGGATTCAATGGCATCCAAATGCTCAAAAGGAAACCCATTTACCCATGGTACAGACAGGTCAATGTTGCAGCAAACTGTCCATAGGCCATTGTGAGTCTTCAGTAATATTAACTGACATATGACTGAATAAGTTCTCAAGCAATATGTATCCAAAATATATGAACTGTGAAAAAGTGTGTTGTTGGTTTAGTGGGATGTTAACCCTTCTCAAGCAACAGCCACAATCCCTAAAGCCACAGATTTACCTCTGCTTAACCCTCTGGTATCTTGGCACAAAACAGTCAGGCTTATCTGCAGGTGTTTCCTCAGAACGGTTATTCCCCATCCCATAATCCTCTCCTGTGGTCTCAAAAAGCACGGAGTGAGCTTCTGCTCAGCTCGTTTTGCAACTTCCCCTTCCAGGTGATGCATTTAGCAGGAAGCCCAAAGTCCTCACAGAAGCCCTTCAGCTGGGCCTCAGTGTATACTTCTAGGTTGGCTAGCTTAAATTCCATTATTGCATGTGCAGTTGTAGATCCAACAGCCAGAGACATGATTTTAGGGAAAACAAAAGAAAAATGGCAATCAGGGAGAATTAAAATGTTTTAATTGGTCTTGGATTTGGAATAGTATTGTACACCAAGATGCAGTATGGCAGTTTTCAAAGTCCTATTATCACGGCTGATCACCATTGTTAGAAATTGGGTTCTAGGTTGACTGGGGTATGAGCCCTAGTCAAGCAGCAACCATGAACCTATTCAGTGTAAGAAGCAGGCACACCCTAGATTAACCTGTGCTAAATCTCTGGTAGCTTGGCACAGAGCAGTCTGGATTAATTTAGAGGCAATGTGTCAAGTATTTGTGCAACACATCCAACAGTAAAACAGTGAAAACACCACAAAATATATTCCATAACAGGTTAGAAAAATAGAACTTAATTTAATAAATAAAACAAGATCAATACGTAAAAAAGTCGAATAAGGAGAACTTTGAGATAGGAATTTTTAAAGACAATAAACTAAAATAGCTCTTAGAAGCAAGAAGCACTTACTTGGAATATCTAGTTGTGCTGGACTGGGATGAAAGACTAAGTTTCAATGGAATTTGGGCTGGATACAGGGACCTAGTGAGGCCCGCTGAACAAAAGTACCTTGATCCTGGCTTTCTTGAGATCAAATATGCGGCTCACCTGAAGCTATGTGTCGGTTTCAATCCATGCAGTGTTAGCGATGCACCAGTCCTGATCACGAAGCAGTGCAGTTGCATCGACTTTGATATGCGAAAACCTGCAATTTGGAAATTTGTCGTCTAGGATGCCATTAACGGAGATGCAGAGACATTGCGCCATGGTGGTTCCAAAGGCAATGCATCTGGCCTATCCATGCAGGAGTGGCGATGCGCCGGTTCTGGTCATGCAAAAGGAGCGATGTGCCAATTCTGATCCACGCAACTGCACCAATGCACTGGTTCAACAGAGGATGCATGGGTTTTGCTAAAGCAAGCATCTTAAGCCTCACTTCCAAGGGTCCAGGACTGGGGTGGCACCACTTGGCAGGGCAAACTCACAGATGGCGGAGTCCATGTACAAAAGCAAGTATGTTGTAATTCTTTTATGTCCCTGAAAATTCAGATCAGGAGGCTAACCAGCTAGCACTTGGAGTCACTCTGCGTTCAAGTGATGCAGCTCCAGTCTTTCTCACCCAGACAGGAGGGCAGCACAACAAAGCATCAGTCCAGCAGAGTGGCAGTCCTTCAGCAGCATGACAGTCCTTCTTCCTGGCTTCCTCACAGGTCCAGAAGTATACTGAAGTGATGGTGTCAGAAGTCCAGTACTTATACACAGTTGTGCCTTTAAAGTGAGGGATACTTCAAAGACAGGTCTTTGAAGTGCGCAGAGGTCCTCCCTTCCTGCCCTGGCTCCATAATGAGTACAGCGGGGTATGCAGCCCTTTGTTTGGGGGACATGACACAGCCTATTCATGTGTAAGTGAGGCTAGGTTCATCTCCTCCCTCTTATCCATGATGGCCCATCAAGTGTGTGGCTCTCTAGGGGGAATGGACAAAGCTGAGCTATCGCCCTCTTCAGGCATGTATCAGAGACAGGCAGCAGGCACCAACTCTCTAAACTTAAAAAAATGCCAACATTCTAAGAGGGGCATTTTCAGAACTGCAATTTAAAATCTGTCTTCACCATAATTTGTGATTCTAAATTGTCATTCCAGAAGCACCAAACTTGAAAAGTCTATCACATTCACATTGGGAATAACACTTAAATCATTTAATAAGGTAGTCCCTATGTTGGCCTCTAGGAGAGATAGTCCTTGAAGTAGTGAAAAACTAATTAGAGCATTTTTCACTACCAGAACATATAAAATGTATATTACTGCATTTTAAATACATTGCACCCTGCCCTTTGGGTTGTCCAGGGCTTACCTTAGGGGTGACATATGTAAAAAAAAAGTGAAGGTTTGGCCCTGGCCAAATGTTGCTCTGGCCAGATTGAAATGGCAGTGTAAACTTCACACATGGGCTCTGCAATAGCAGGCCTGAGCCATGGTTAGAGTGTTACTTAAGTGGGTGGCACAATATGTGCTGCAGACCCACTAGTAGCATTTAATTGACAGGTCCTGAGCACGTGTAGGGACTTATAAGTGGTAAAGTGCGAAGAATCCTAAGGCAAGCAAAAACAAGGTCAGAAAGTGAAGGAGGTAGGCTAGAAGTTGGGACAAAGACCACCCTGAGGCTGCCAGGTCTAATACCTGCGATTTGATTTCTCAGTGTTGTAATGCAGTTTCAATAAAGTTTTAATGAACAACTAGAAAACTAACATTCCACATTCATGACAAAAATGAGGTACCCCAGAACAGCATGGTTCTGATCTATATGTTGTATAGTTTAAATCAGTCACCATAAAGGGGGTTGCCATAAATAAGCATAGTTAGATTATTTTTTTTCATAGATTTTACAGTTAGCGGATTACAAAGCTAAAATGATGGCATATTGTCCAGAAATTCACAAATATGTTCCTCAGTCATGTCAGAAAAAGGTCTGGATTGCAGAGTAAAGCATGTTCTTTCCACAGCAACAGGTGATTCCCCAATGTTCTACTGTAGCTGTACCATAGTGTTCTAATAAATAACTAAAGCACCAACATTCTATATTCATGACAAAATTTACCCATTTGCTGAATAGAAGCAGTTCAATTCAAAGCCTATGCTTGGGATCATGTTTTATTAAATGAGCCTTGGGGTGTTAATACAGATATGAAACAATTTAGTTTAAAATGTTAGAAGTATAGATTTTAAGACTTTTATGGCATAATGTATTTTTGAGAGTTAAAAAATGCTAATGTGAGAGCTCTCAAAGCATACATTTCCACATCTGTTATCTCAGAATATCCATCTTCTCTATTGCTTAATACCCCTTCAATATAAAAATAGTAGCATTTTATTAACTGTTAGAAATGGGGGTCTCTATTTGGCAACGGTTTGCACCTTTGTCCAATTAGGTTCCCTTTTTCTTAGTCACAATAAGGGGGATACACTTCCAAATAACCCCTGCTCACCTCCTTGGTAGCTTGGCACGGGCAGACAGGCTTATCTCAGAGGCAGTGTGAAAAGCATTTGTGCACACATACAGCAATACAATGAAAACACTACAGATTGACACCACACCATTTAGTTTAGAAAAAAAAGTAATCTTTATCTAAAACAAACAAGACCAAAATGACAAAAATCCACAATACATAAATCAAAATATAACTTTTAAAAGGTAGAAACAGTTCTGTTCATAGCAAACTATAGATGCAACACTTCCAAAACAAAGTACCTTAGATGCATCAAAATGATAAACAAAAACAGTCGCAGGAAAGATGATGAGTTGGTTCCTTAAGCGCAGGGAAGGTGATGCGTTGGTTTCTTACTACAGGGGAGATGATACGTGGTTTCCTTACTGCCACACAGGCGAGGGGATGCGTTGGTTTCTTACTGAAGAGGAGGTGATGTGTTTTATTCTTACTGTGTGGGGAGGTGATGCATCGGTTTCTTACTGTGGCACCAGCGTTGATGTAGACTTGGTGCCGCGGTGGGATGCGTGAAGATCGAGAATGTGTCGGTTCTTGATGCACCAGCTGCAACGGTGTGGCTTTGATTTCTCCAGCCATGGTCTCAAGATGCTTTGGTTCTTGCAGCCGCATAGCAGGGCCTGTGTTAGAATTGGTGCAGTGATCTCAGACTTCGTAGATCGGTGCACTCGTTGCAGCATGCAGCGATTTCTCACGTCGCAGGCAGGCGCTGTATTGGTTTCTCTGGTGATGCATCGGAAACAGGTGCAGATACATCGCACTTCTCGTTGTTGCATTACCTTTCCAGCTCCTAACAGCAGGAACAACCTCCGGAGGCCCAGACAGCAACAGGCAACTCTCAGCAGGTCAGAACTCCCAGCAAGAAAGTTCAGGGGAGCTGGGGGTGTCTTTGTATCCCTGATACTTCAAAACTGGAGGCACGGTCTACTTCAAGCCCTTAGAGATCTTTCTCAAGCAGGGGACACAGCACACAGCTAAGTCCTTGTCCTTACCTTGGCAGAAACAGCCACTGTGACCAACCCCAGACAGCACACAGCAAAGGGGCAGTATTTCTATTTCAGTTTCTCCAGAACTTCTCCTTGGCAAAGGTGCCTCTTGAATTCCAGAAGTAGTCCAAAAGTTTGGGGTCTGGGCCCCACTTTTTATAGCACAAATTCCTTTGTTCTCTGGTGGCAGAGAATCTCTTTACATATCCAAAACCAGTCCTGTCCTCTCTGATGCAGCTGCCTGTCAGAAGGTGGAGACACCATTGTCCAAGGTAGACCAGGCCCATTCAGGTGTGAACGAAATCTCCTCCCCCTACTCTGAATGCAGCTCAGGTTTATTCAAACCATTCAGGAAAGGCAGGGCACACATCAACCCCCCCAGTGGTTGTCTGAGAGAATGTACATCCCCAGCCCCTGTCACTCCAAAGCCAGATAGTCGATCTACAAACCAGCAGAGGCACATAGGATGGCTAAGCAAGAAAATACCCAGTTTCTAAAAATATATAAAAATCATCTTCACTAAAAGATGCATTTTTATATTCTGAGTTCAGGCATACTAAATTCTATCTTTCCATCTTGTCTCAATGAGAAGTTATATTTATAAGATGGTATAAATAAACTCCCATTCTATCCTATGGGACAGAGAGCCTTTCAATAGTGAAAAATGTAATACACTGTATTTCACTATCAGGACATGTCACACACATCCTGGCCTCCTGGCCAGGGTCCTGGTCTCTCCCCCAGCAGCTCTGCTGTTGTGCTGCCACTGCAGAACCCACGTCAACCCTGCCTGTAGGTTTGAGGCCTCTGTCGGCGTCTGCTTTTGCCCACTTTTGTTGTCTGCATCTGTCATTGCTGTTATTTCCTGTTATTGCTTTTATTTCTGCTGTTATAATTCCTATACATTGATTTACACACATGCGATTCATTCTCTCTGTATGATGTATGTGTGAAGTAGGGTTCTCTGACACACTACACTGGTATGAGTAGTGCTATAAAACAATTGAAATACTTTTGAGATATTGGCTATGGAAAGATGAGGGGCACTGTTGAAGGGTGGTAGCAGCATTGAGAAAGAGTTTGCTGGGGAGCTCCAACAAAGATTTTCACCCCAGGCTCCACCAGCGCTAACACTGGTCCTGTAGCCAGTTATAAATATTATTGAAAACCTAGACAGGCCATTAAATTCAAATGATCTTTATCACATCTGAGTAATGGCGGATCCTTTTTTTTTTTTACAAAAAGGAAAACCTTATTAGTCACGGATAGCTCAATATGAGAAAAAATGTTTCTGTGCCAAATGGCAAAATTCAACATTATCTAGGTTTCTAAGCCCCAGATAATGTAATAATGCTGCATGCCTCATGCAAGGCAGTACATTGATCACCCTTCAATCAGCAAATCATTCGAGTCCTATTGTCCCCATTCTCCAGTAGTAAGAAAATCAAAAGCTTGGCAAATGGTAGTCATCGCCAAAGAAGCATGGTAGTAGTTGCAATGAATTCCACGATGCAGCTAATAACTGTTCAAATATTGTACAAGATTGGAGGAATACATAGGATACTCTTGATAGTCTTTAAATGATAATCACGAATGCAAATAAGTGATCACTGATCGTTGTCTTCAGATCGGTTTCACATTTATTTTGTTGAGGAAGAAGATTATCCCAGCGATCCACCTTATAGATTTCAATTAATGGTTCACTATGCCAAAATGTTGTGGGCGCTTTGCTGTTCCCGCATAATGTCTGCATAAATGACAGGTTTCTCTGAGCCCACGTGAGCTCTTGCAAAGGAAATAAAATACATGATGGAACGTAAGCCAGCTAAAGCACTCGTGAATATAGCCTGATCTCTACTCCCATAGATAGTTGCACGTCTTTTTATACTGTGTACAATCTTTTTTTGGTGGGCCTTCCAGTTCTAATATGATCTGTTGTAATACCCAAATACACATAATCTCTTTACCTGTAAAATTAGTACTTGGTCAATAAATCATTTCAAAGTCACCTTTGATTTTTATTTTAGCAATCATTTTTTTTTTTTATTCAAGAGATACATCAGATTCAATAATGTTTCAAGTTCTTTTGGATTATTTGATGCAATTTTTCCTGTCTTCAGCAACCCCCCCAGTGGCTGTCGGAGAGAATGCACATCCCCAGCCTCTGTCACTCCAAAGCCAGACAGTCGATCCACAAACCAGCAGAGGGACATAGGATGGCTAAGCAAGAAAATACCCTGTTTCTAAAAGTGGTATTTTCAAACACACAATATAAAAATCATCTTCACTAAAAGATGAATTTTTATATTCTGAGTTCAGTCATACTAAACTCTATCTTTCTATCCTGCCTATTTATAAGATGGTATAAATAAACTCCCATTCTATCTAATGGGAGAGAGAGCCTTTCAATAGTGAAAAACATAATACACTGTATTTCAATAGCAGGATATGTCACACACATCCTGGCCTCCTGGCCAGGGTCCTGGTCTCTCCCCCAGCAGCTCTGCTGTTGTGCTGCCACTGCAGAACCCATATCAACCCTACCTGTAGGTTTGAGGCCTTTGTCAGCCTCTCTGCTTTTACCCACTTTTGCTGTCTGCGTCTGTCATTGCTGTTATTTCTGTTTCCCTGTTATTGTGCTTTTGATTTGATTTGTGCCTCTTTGATTGTTATTGTGCCTTTGATTTGATTTGTGCCTCTTTGTCTGTTATTGTTGCCTGTTTTTCTTCTCCCGTGTTGTGTCCTCCTTGCCCGATTCTCCTGCTGCTGCTGTTCCCCCGGCCCCTCCCCCCTGCCGGTTTCCCGCTCCTGCCTCACGGCTGTGCCTCAGTCGGCCTTTTTGCTTGTGCATACTTTTGCTGTCTGCATCTATCATTGCTTTTATTTCTGTGCCGTGTTATTGCGTCTTTGATTTGATTTGTGCCACTTTGCCTGTTATTGTGCCTTTTGTTTTTGCACTGCTTTGCCTGGTTTTCTTCTCCCCTGATGTGCCCTACGTGCTGGATTTTCCCCCCGCTGCTGCCCCCGTGGCCACTCATCCCTGCCAGGTTCCCACTCCTGCACTTCCCTTCCCTATTTAATGGTGGCTGCTGTGCAGCCGTGTAGCAGATGCGTGCACCACGCGTGCCGCTTTTAAGCCCATCTGCGCCAGAACGCAACCCGCCCTCGAACATCGCCAAGGACCCTGGATCTCTGAGGCCCACCTCTATGACTCAGCTGCTTTTCTCTCACAGAACCCCGAAAGGAACACCAACTGCCAGCTCTCCACACTGAGCACCATCCATGGACAGATCTCCTGCCGCCACTGCAGCTGAACCTTAACCACCCTCCGCACCGCCATAGCTGCTGCACCCATGCTGGTTGTCAGACCCACCGTACCCCTGTTGTGCATCCTCCTCAATGTATACTCCCTGCACCGACATGCTGTCGAAATCTGGGACCCCCTCATTACCCTCTCACCGGATGTCACCTTCTTCACAGTCAGGAACTTGGACCAACTCCACCTCCACCCCGACATCGTCACCGCAATCCCCGACGCAATCCCCAATGGATACAAGATCGGGAGGAAGGACCACTCCAACCACCCTGGAGGAGGACTCGCCATCGTGCACAAGAGCTCCCTCCGACTGACGACCTCCAGCTCGAGCGCCAGCACACCCACCACCGAACCCCTCCATTTCCAGACCCAGACCAGCCCCCGAACAAACCTAAGAGGCACCCTCGCATACAGACCTCCCGGACGTCGAACTGCGTTCACCACCACGATCTCCAACCTCATCGCACCCAACGCCATCGCCTCCATGGACTACATACTCATTAGAGACCTCAACTTCCACCTCGACAACCTCACCGACCCTAACTCCGCCAACCTTCTGGACAACCTCACCAACCTCGGACTGAAACAAGTCATCAACACCCCCACTCAGAATGCCGGACACACCCTCAATCCCATCTTCTCAGGAGGTAACAACATCCCCTTCAGTCACACCATGCAACCCCCTTGAACGGACCACCACTGCGTACACTTCCACGTCGGCAAAGCCACGGCACCCAAGCCAGCACTCCGCTCTCCATGAAGAAACTGAAGCAATATCACCAAAGAACAACTCAACTCCACCCTCAACCACAATGCCCCTGCCACCTCGACCAACGCCAACCTCACAACCAAAGAACTACACAGATGGATATGAAACTGCGCAGAAGAGCCTGCACCCCTACATAACCCCGACAGACAGCACCTCGGGAAGGCCACCTGGTTCACCGCTGACCTCCAAGAATCCAGACGGATCTGCAGACGTCTCGAGATGAACTGGAGGAACAGCAAATCCTCCGAAAACCACACCAGATGCAAGTACGCCATGACAGAATACCACCAACGCATCAGATCCACCAAAAAGACTTTTATCCAGAACAAGATCCTCGCCAACTCTATCAGTTCCAAGGACCACTTCAGCAACATCAAGGAATTCACCAAACCCCCCAGCAAAACCACGGACATCACACCCTCTGCAACAAACTTGGCTCCTACTTCCATCTGAAAATCAAGGGCCTCAACGACAACTTCAATGACCAGGTGCCTGACTCCGAAACCACTCCCTCCTCCAGCAATGCCAGCAAAACACCATCTCCTGCTGGACGCCAGTCACCATTGAAGACACCATATTGACCATGAAAGGCATCCACTCAAGAGCCCCTACGGACCCCTACCCCTGCACATTTTTCACAGAGCCACTGCCACCATTGCTCTGGAACTACGATGCACCATCATTGCCACCTTCAAATCCAGCATCTTTCCCGATGACTGCAAATACGCAGAAGTCAGACCCCTACTCAAGAAGCCCTCAGCAGATCCAACGTACCTCTCAAACTACCGACCCATATATATCCTCCCCATCGAGGCAAAAGTCAACATCCAACTGCCAAAATTCATCTAAGAAAACTCCATCCTTGACCCCTCCCAATCCAGATTCCGCAGCAACCACAGCACTGAGACCGCTCTACTTGCTTCCACATCATCCTTGACCAAGGACACACCACAGTCCTGATCCTACTCGACCTCTCTGCAGCCTTTGACACCATCTCCCACCACACGCTCACCGCCAAACTCCAACAAAGCCGGCATACAGGGATCCGCCCTCAACTGGCTCTGCTCCTTCCTTGCCAACAGAACCCAAAGAATCAGACTTCCACCCTTCCTCTACGAACCCACGGAAATCAACTGCAGAGTACCCCAAGGAGCGTTGCTCAGCCCCATGCTCCTCACCATCTACATGGCCTGCCTCGCTGCCATCATCAGACAGCACTGGCTCAGCATAGTATCCTCCCCAACGACACCCAGCTCAACCTCTCCCTCACCAAGGACCTCATCACCACCAGACTCAGCTTCCAGGAAGGAATGAAGGACATTGCATTCTGGAAGTGCAACAGCTGCCTGAAGCTCAACTCGGAGAAGACAGAGGTCCTTGTGCTCAGACCCACCCCCTCTGCATGGGTCTACACTTGGTGGCCCACCACCACCCTCAGCAGTCCACCACCCGCACCACGCCCAAAACCTCGGCTTCGTACTCGACTCCTCTCTTTCCATGACCTGACAGGTCAACATTGTCATCTCCACCTTCTTCAACACCCCCCGTTCCTCCAAAAGACTTTTAAATGGATCCCCCCGAGTCAAGGAAGACCGTCACCCATGCCACCATATCCAGCAGACTGGAGTACGGAAATGCCTTCTACACTTGGATCAACAAGTCTCCACTCCGCAAACTCCAGACCATACTGAATACCACAGCCAGATTCGTCCTCGG
Source organism: Triturus cristatus (assembly GCF_964204655.1). Lineage (NCBI taxonomy): Eukaryota > Metazoa > Chordata > Amphibia > Caudata > Salamandridae > Triturus > Triturus cristatus. Next base: position 334,353,954 of record NC_140594.1, on the reverse strand, counting down.
CATCCCTTGACACAAACATATCACCCCGCACCTGCGTAACATGCACTGGCTCCCCGTTGATAAAAGGGTAATGTTCAAGATACTCACCCACGCCTACAAATGCCTCCACAACACCAGATGCCAATACCTCAACGACAGAATCTCCTTCCACGTACCCAAGAGGAACCTCTGATCCGCTGACCTCACCCTCACCGAACCCCAGCACATCCGCAGAGCAAGAACAGGTGGAAGAATCTTCTCCTACATTGTGGCCAAGACCTGGAACGAGATGCCGATCAACATCAGGCGCACCCCCACCCTGCACATCTTCAAGAGGACCCTCAAGACTGACCGGAGCTGCTTCCCCTACCCCCAGCGCCTTGAGACCCTCACGGGTGAGTAGTGTGCTTAAAAATCCCCAGATTAATTGATTGATTGACACCTCAGTACATGTCCTACCTTTCACATACACAGCACCCTGCCCATGGGGCTACCTTGGGCCTACCTTACGTGGGTGCACTTGCCAGGTCGACATGGCAGTACCAAACTGTGCACAGACACTGCAGAGGCAGGTCTGAGTTACATTTACAGGCTGCTCATGTGGGTGGCACAATCAGTGCTGCAGGCCCACTAGCAGCATTGGATTTACAGGCCCTAGGCACACACAGTGCACTGTACTATGGACTTATGAGTAAATCAAAGATGCCAATCATGGAATCACTAATCTATAAACACAATTTACAGGGAGAGCATATGCACTTTATCACTCATCAGCAGTGGTAAAGTGCCCAGAGTCATAAAACCAACAAAAACAGGGTCCAAAACAGGAGGCCAAAAAGCAAAAAGTCTGGGGATAAACCTGCTGGAAAAACCAGGTCTAACAGTAACCATAGACCTTTTTTCAATCTTGCATTTAAATGTACCGCAGTTTATTTTTCTAGTGATGCAGGAAGCTATTTGTTACTGATCTCATATTTAGAATTAATATATTTGTCTTCCTACTGATATTGAGATCCTTCAAATACCTTTTCTGTTTAGACATGTAATTGCTATTTTTACTTTTATCGTATTCCTGTTTTAAAAGGTTGCATCGTCCTGCATGAAGGTGAATTGTATTCCAAATAATTTTTGTTGTGACTTAACTGGAAGGAAATGTTACATAAATCAAAATTAATATATTTATTGTCTACATAAATGTTTGACCGAATGCCCTAATAAGAAATACATTCAATGGTAAACAAATAAAACATATATTTAAAAATAAATTACTTTGTAAATAAGAAAGTGCAATAAAGCTGCTATTTTAAAACACTGTAAAACCTGTCATTGACTAGACAAGTTTTGAGCATTTTTATTCCATAGGAGCAAATCGAAGGAAATCTTAATTGGGACTCATTTATTTCTGGCACTTTTAGAACCAGAGATGAAACATTATGCCTTCTGCATAGGAAAGTGATTGGTTCTAGTGCTATCTTCTACAGCAGAATGGTTCCCAGTGCGGGCATCTTTCATGAGCTAGTTGAACATTCAAATTAGTTATTTGTTATCTGTGATCCTCCCAGGCAGCTGTTATGGGAAGAAGGCATAGTGATATGCGGGTTGATGCTGTAATGAGGCTTGTCTCCAGTATTAGCTGCAGATTTCTTTAATAGATATCGACTGGCTAAGAGCCAATCAAATTGCAGCATTTATAGTGGTATTCAGCTGTTAGATTTACAATATTCCTTGTCAGATTGCAGAACAAATGTGCTGTTGGGCAAGGTTATTTTCAGATGGTGCAATCATCACTTAGATCATAGTGTAGAAAGAGTCAACTGAACTGAGGTCTAATAAAGTTTTTATCTTATTTATTAGCATTATAAAGAGCTCAGAATTATACCTTAGAGGCCCTTGAGAGCGCTCTCGTGGAAAGCACAAGACAGCTGCCGGAGTCAGGGGCTAGATCTTACTGACGTAGACGTTTATTAGGAAAGGCACATTATTTTATGTCAGGTAATGGGTAATCTTTAGGACATTTATCTCTTATAGTGGCATCTGAGAGAAATTCTCCTTGGGAAACCATAGGCCAGCTCAGATGTAACTGGACTCCCAGTGTACAGCACAAGCAATAATCTTTTTAGAAAAAAAAGGTTTATTTTGTCTTGTAAAGGAAGAGAAGAAACCATCTGGGAATACTGCATACTCTATCCCATATACAGTAGTTCTAAACAAACAGTAGAAAGTGTGATAAAATAGTTAGATCATTTAAAGTATCGTTTGGGATTCATTACATACAATACGTTACAGTTCATGGACATTCCTGATTGGCTTCCATAGGCGCAGTCTATAAGTGCGTAGGACTCTAGGGTCAAGTTCAGTTTTTATCCAAAGCAAGTTCATTGACCTATTTTAATTTGCTGGTTCATCGTGTCTGCTAAGTTCATCCTTCTTCTATTTAGGAAGTTGTAACCTACATTGCATTAGATACCAAGCTCATCTGTGCAGAGAGGGTGACATGAATGAACTATTTCAAGTCATGGGTCATGTATTGGTTTCATTGGCTATAGATCCTTTCAGAAATGAAACCGGCAGCATTCACTGTTCTGATTTTGTAATGTTCCTTTTTGAGGACAAAGATTTTCCTCCAGCAACGGTGTCAGCATTAATCAGTTGCTCAGCATTGTTTATATTAAATAAAATAATCACAATGATCTTCTTGTGTATTGCTGAATTTAAGGAAAGGAGTATTAAAAATAATTAAGGGTCATCTTGTCCGTTCAGCATATTCACATTTAGTACCAATTGGAAAAATATGTGTCTGTTTGAAACCAAGGTCCAGATTTATAAACACTTTGGGGGTCATTATTATGTGGGAAGGACCACCACTGCCATGCCGTTCCCCCATCACATAGTGATTTACACACTGCCAAATGAGGTTGATGGTGGGTACCACGGCGGAAGCAAAGTCTGTCCGCCGCCTCACCGCCAAAGGCAATTGCACTGATTTCCTTGCGGACGGAACAGGGCCACTAATATGGTGGCGGTTCCAAGCAGGCGCCGTCCACCAAATTAGGATGTGGGTTTAAAAAGGCCTTTCCATGTTTGTGATGCCGCCTTGGAAAGGCTGGCGGGGATTGGGTTTGGGGGCACGTTGCGGGCCCCTTTTGTTTGGAGGGGTGTCACTGCACTGGGGGGTACCCATGGTACCCCTCTGCATTTCCATGCAGCAAATGGCAGGCAGCCACGTAGTGCAAGAAAATGCAGTGCAAGCACTTTTAACATTGCGGACGGTGCTGCTGCCAGCAGCACCGTCTGCAATGTTAAAAGCCCAGGATGCGCCCGCCAGTAGGGCGGGCACTTCCTAATCGCAGTGGTGGGACCGCCACATGTCTGGCGGGTGGTCCCAAAAAACGCTACGATGCCGGGCAGACTTGCGTAATCAGCTTCTTTGTGTCAGGTTTACGTTACTTTTTTAATTTGAACCTGATGTAAAGTGGTCTGTGGTATTTCCAATGCAACACAAATTACAATTTGCATTGAATTTTAACCAAAAGTAATGCAAAGCTGCACAATGCTCTGCTTTTCATCACTTAGCGTCAAGGGTGCACTCCATGTGAATGTATGACGTTCCAACGCATAAACTTACAACGCATGCCTTTAAAACGCAGTTTTTACAGCGCAACATCCTTTACAACGCACACATTTACATCGCATGCCACTACAACAAATATTTTTAAACTACACTTACAACGCATTCCATTACATTGCATCATACCTTTACAACACATACCAATACAACGCATACCATTACATTGCATTTAAGGTAAAAATTACTATCCTATCTCCAGGGGGTGCAACAGTAGGGTAAGTGTTGGATAGTGTAGGGGTAAAAATTACTATTCTGTCTCCAGGGGGTGCAACAGTAGGGTAAGTGTTTCATAGTGTAGGGGTACTATGCATTGTAATGGTATGCGTTGTAATGACATGTGATGTAATGCCTGCGTTGTAGTGACATGCATTGTAGTGTCATGCGTTGTAGTGACATGCAATGTAATGGCTGCGTTGTACTGACATGCGTTGTAAAGGATGTTGCAATGTTGAGGAAATATGAATTTTGTGATCAGTTATGTCCCCTATCGTAGACCCCAACGGCTCCATGTGCATGCTATAAGTACATGTATGTTCCCTCCAGTTCCAGTTTTGAAGACGCAAATACATGTGCGTCCACCATCAACATGTCCTCTTTCAGATCCGCCATGAATGGGTCTGTGGAAATATGGATTTTTATGATCAGTTATGTCCCCTATCTTGGACCCCAACGGTTTCATGTATAAATCACAAGTACATGTATGTTCCCTCCAGTTCCAGTTATGAAGACGCAAACACATGTGCGTCCACCGTCAACATGTCCTCTTTCAGATCCGCCATGAATGGGCCGGATATTCTATTCCTAAGTATGAAAGGCCACCGGCTTTATATGGTTCATTTATCCCATTTTACAGTCCAGGCGAGTAGGCCCTGATTCTGCCATTAAGCCTTTTCCTGCCTTCTGCCTCTGAAAGCTCCAGTCTGAGCTCGCATCTGTATCCATGAACTTTGTCCTACTCCCTGCGCGGCTAACGGTGCCTGACTCGACCTGTCTGCTTGCCAAGAACTGTATTTCACCTTCGAGATTATCTGCTCCGCTCCCCATCCAATAGATTCCTGTCTAGTAGTTTAAGTAAACATTCTTCCAGCTACCGAGCAAAAGGCCCGGCTTCTCTGTCTTTATGCAAGTAATTCATAGCCCTGTTACTATGGAAGATTTCTGCCCTTGCATCTCATGTAGACACTTAGACGCTTGTACACGCACTCACAGTCAGTATAGAATAGACTTTATTCGAGAGACCTTTCCTTTTGGATAACATAGTTCTTTAAACATAGGATGTTAGATATGATTTGGGATTAGGTTGACTTGACCCCCCAGACTTCTGTCTCCACATGTAGAGCTAAATGTCAAGTCCCCTTCACCCCCTAGTTGCACGTCAATCACACGTCATGCTGCTGCGCGCGCATCTCTGCCAAGTATTTCTGCTGACATTGCGAAATTCTTTCATGGAACCACCCATTTGTGACATCATACCTAATGACGTTCTTTAGTTACGCCTAGTTACACCCATTTTAGTTACGCATGTATGTTTTTATCTCTGTTATCAACTGTTACGCCTCCTGCATCTGTTTCACTATAATGCCTCTTCTATAAATATGATTACCTGTCAATAAAGTATGGTCCTTCACTTCCTGAACCTTCGTGGTGATGGAATATGGAGTCCACAATTCGAATTGATTTTGGAATAAAGCCCGTTCCGAACCTCTAATACCACGGATTCTGCCTCTTATTTTACTGAGCTATTATTATAAATTTTCCGCATCAAATTAAGTACCGGTAATTAAATTATTTACCACATATATGGCGCCCGAACAGGGACACTTTCTCATCTCACGCGCCGGAGGTGCGTTGCAGGCCCGGTCTCCTGCCACAGCTGGACGGACAACAACGCGTACCCACAGGATTTCCTGTATCTCCCTCCTGCCGAGCGGGGGTACCTGAGGCTGCGATCAACACCCAGACGAGGCGGTGAGAAGTGCGAAGTATCCCGACCAGAGCCTAGCAGAGAGAGCAAGATCCGAGGTATACAGAGGCCCACCAGTTTCCGAGGTTCCGAAGTTTCGAGTCGAGTCCAGTCCGGTTCAAGTCCAGTTCAGTTCAGTTCCGAGGCCTTCCGTTCCGAGCTACCCGGTGAGTACCATTGTCGGGGAGGCGTTCTGACGTGCACATAGGTTGTGCCGGTCAAGACGGGTTTGGGTACACAAATCCGGTCTGCACTGTTTCAGCAGTGTATCTGTACTGTTCAGCAGTATATCTAGTATGTCTAGTATATAATTCAGAATTACCTAGTTAGTGCCGAGTATTATGCTTAGTGACTAGTTCCCTAAATGGCCATCATTGTTGTTCATTAAATGTTAAATGTTAAAATGTTTTAAATACGTTCTGCATATTGTGGTGTGAATGACTGTTCATTATTGTGTTTTGTTGTATTAAACGTGTTCAAAATTAGGTATCAGATCAGTTCTCAATATGCCGCTCTTTTCGAAATTAAGACAGATCAAAACTAGAAAAGGGGTACTCGAAGAAGCTGTTCCCATTCCTCCTAGGGACACTCCAGGGTACTTCATGTATCATAAACATGGCCTAGACGCCATATTATTTCTTGATTTATGGGTAGACTACACCAAGGAATTACCAGAAAGTCAGAGGTGGCCCGCAGCTGGGACCTGGGATGCAGATTGCATCATGAAAGTAGAGGAAGAATTATGGAAAAAGAAAGCTAGACAGTCACAGAAAGATGCCATTGAATTATGGCGTAAAGAATCATATAGACGTACAGAAAAAGCACTCAGGCAGGAAGAGAAAAGTAAGGAGAATTCAAATAAAGTCCGAGAAAATCTATTAATTGAAGAAGGAACTCGAGTAAAATCAGAACAAGTAGACAGACAAAGAAATGCCCTTATGAATGGTATGTATCCTCTTCTGGCCGAAGGGTTACCTAAGGCTACTCCGGAGATACCAAAAGACTTGCCACCCCCATTGTTTCCGATAAAAGCACATCCCAAAGGGCATCCCAGAACCGCAGAAGATGTTTTCCTTTCCTCTTATTTAGACGACGCAGCTCCCGAGTATGCTAATACTGCGCCACATAGACCGCCTGCCGAGGGGGTTCAACGCCAAGACCCTCCTCCGTCTGTACCTCCGCAACAACAAACTCCGACACAAGTTCCGGCAAGCACATCTGTTTCTACAGCTGTATCCACACCTATGGTTGCTATATCACGTTCAACGAATCCTTTCACATCCAGCACCCCAGGTGGTGCTACAGGAGGTACATCAAACATTTTTTCCACGCCACCCAGAGTAAATAAACTTTCCTTTCAAGAATTAGCCCACCAACGTACGCCCAAACTAGTAACTCCCGACATGCTTAAGGAACTTCTAATAGATTGTAGATATGACCCTGTGCCCGGCAAAGAGGACGAAATGCTGCTGGCATCATTACGTATCCGACGAGCTGCAATATATTTAGGGAGGCTACCAGGAATGACTACACATTTAGAAAATATATATTATTTTGTCCAGTCAGGGCGAGATTCTGAAAGTATTAATCGAGCTATGGAGTACCAGAAAGTGGAGATACAGGGGGAACTGTTACGTTTCCTCATAAATTGTGTGATCAGAAATCAAGACCGACCAGGGGTAAATCCGGAAGAAATGCAAATTCTTACCACATGGAGTCGGAATATATCAGAGGGGAGACATGATAAACGATTAAGTATAGTAGCTATGTGCCGAAAGATCCGCAAAGAAGTAGAACGAATACACGAAGAAAGATTAGCAGTAGACCAGCCTGAACAAACTGAGGAGGAGGAAGAATTAGAACTGCCCACAGGACAGTTAGAAACCATGGCCTATGTAGGTAGAGGAAGATCTTGCAATAATACTAGATGCTTTACTGATCCGATACGTCCGATACGTCCAGATAATAGCAGAAATTTCCAAACCCCTATAATAAATATAAGGTCCCCCGAACATTCGTTCCAAGCCGCTGACAAATTACTCCGAGAACGAAGGGGTTATCATATACTCGATTCTATGGACGAACAAGAATTAGCCAGGTCAGCCGTTCACTGGGTTGATAGTCCCGGAAAATATAGTGATGATACACTAGCGCACACGTTTTTGAACCTCACCCCAGATGAACAGCGTTTAGCTGGTATCTATATGATTCAACAACTCCTTATATTATATAAAAGCCAACACTCCGATCCTGGTCCCTTACCTGATATATTGACGGAATTACTCACGAATAAATGGAGAGGTTCAGGCACTGAGTTAATTAGAGAAATACTAGAATCCAGAAAGCAGTACATTCTTTTTGTATGCCCCGAACATGTCTCACTGCCCATCAAGGAAAGAACGACGTATTATATGGATAGACAGAATCCCTTACGCGAAGTGCACCCGATAAAAGGTGATGACAATCAGTTTAAACGTGTGTTTGTATACACACCCATATCTAAAATAGAACTATTAGAAATGAAGAAAGTGGTACCCAGTCATGACAAAGACCCAGCGGGTTTCCACAGTGAAATTAAAGACATGTTGCTCATGGGAGAGTATACCTATCCCGACATTATGAAAATATTGAAGGTATTAATGCCTGCGGGCATTTACGAAAAACTCAAGGAAAAGGATTGGGAGGTGGGAGACCAAAAGATAGATTGGACAGCATTAGAAAACGAAGAAAAAGCTCGAGGTCCAGGTTCAGGGCTTGGGGACAAGACCAAAACACTACCAGGTTTACTAGTACAGGTACTGCCACGTTTATTAACTACGAAAAAGGAAGACTGGGGTGCAATCTCAGCCTGTAAACAAAAACAAGATGAAGACACTAGTGATTTCTATGCCCGATTCGAAAAATGTTTTGGTATAAATAGTGGAATAAAAGCAAGTAGCGAATCGTATCCACATCTGTTTGTGACAAAATTAGTTGAAAATTCCTTGCCCCAAGTTAAGAATAGAGTATTGAAATTCGAGAGTACCTGGCAAGGTAACACTCCGTCACAAATGTTACAAATGCTACAGTACCATCACAATAGAATTAGAGAGGAACAAGAACATGAACAAAGACGCATGAAAGACACGAAAATGAAAATGCTAGTTTCCCAGACAGTTCCAGCTGACGGTCATAAAAAGGGTATGACACAGTCCAGTGTTTCAGTGGGTTCTGTAAAAGGGACATGCAACTATTGTAAACAGCCAGGCCATTATGTACACGATTGTCCAGTTTTAAAACATAATATCGCCATAGGTAATACAAAAGAAAGACCACGGCCACTTAGACAGGATCAGAACCAACAAGGAGCCCCACAGCATGCACAGTCCATGCCAGCTCCGCTACAGTCTATGCCAGCTCCACCACCGCAGCCTATTGCTGCCACACAAACAACGACACGACAGATGTACCAGACCGCACAGTATGACTATCCTGATTATCAACGATACTCATGAAACAGCCTAGAGAGGGAAGTTGGCTTACCCCTTATCGAGGTCCCTGTAGATCAAGAAGGACCTTATGTACACAGTGAACTATTAGGCCAAGATAGAAAAATTTTACTTGATACAGGGGCAAGCCGAACAACCATAAAACATAGTGAAGTTCCAGGGGCACCCCTCTCAGGCTCACAGAATATTTCCCTTGGCTTTTCAGGAAAACCTATCATTAACGAAGTATCACAGCCTCTTCCGCTTACGATTGGTCCCTTGACACGAACTACAGATTTATTGCTTACTAAATCATGTCCAGAAAACCTGTTAGGTATAAAAACATTGAAAGCTCTAGGAGCTATAATATGTTGTTCTCCGGAAGGAGTAAGATTGTTTTTACGTGATTTCAAAGGGCACTATGTGTCCCGAGACATGGATCACCGACTGCAGACTTTACCCACACATTTATGGGCACAAGGCCCTACAGATGTTGGTTGCATGAACATTACACCATATCGAGTCACACTAAAGACAGGAGTGGTACTACCACGAATGCGACAATACAAGTTACCCCCAGATGCTGTAGTGGCTTTACTGCAAATCATTGACGAGCTTATTACCCAAGGAGTGGTTGTGGAAACCGACTCCAATGTATGTAATTCTCCGATAATTCCGATTCTTAAACGAACTGATCCAAAAGCCCCGCCAGTATATCGATTGGTTATTGATCTGCGCGAATTAAATAAATGTATTGTACCACAATACCCCGTAGTCCCAGACATTTCTTCATTACTGACAGCCATTGATTCCGAAGCAACATTCTTTACTGTAATTGATCTCAAGAATGCTTTTTTCAGCGTCCCAATAGATCCGGAAAGCCAATACTTGTTCGGATTTAGTTTAAATGGACGAAGCTTTAAATTCACACGCGCACCTCAAGGATTCACAGAAAGCCCCAGCATCTATAGCCAAGCACTGAAACGAGAACTTGACAGTATCCACATGCCAGTCAACACTGCCCTGCTTCAATATGTCGATGATCTGCTGATCACCGCTAGAAGCGAACCTGAATGTGAAAAAGCCTCACTGACGGTTTTACAATTTTTGGCCGAAAAGGGGCACAAGGTGTCCCCTTCTAAGCTGCAATTCTGTGTCCAGCGAGTTGTTTACCTTGGGCACTCGCTGTCCAAGGAGGGAAGGCAGCTTACACCAGATCGCATCCAGTTAATTGCTAACATGCCAATACCCAAGACACAAAAGGAGGTGCGGGCTTTCATAGGCCTCACATCATACTGTAGGCAGTGGATCCCTCAGTATGCATTTCTAGCAAAACCACTCATCCAGTTGACAACACAGGAGGCAGCCACATCGACTGTTCTCCCTTGGACTCAGGAACATACACAAGCTTTTGAAAGCCTAAAGAAAGCTTTATGTCAAGCACCTGTTTTAGCAACACCATGTTACAATAAACAGTTTACACTCTTTGTTACAGAACGCGAAGGTACTGCCTTGTCAGTACTCACACAGGAACAAGCAGGATCACACAAACCATGTGCTTATTTTTCTAGTACATTAGATCCCGTAGCTCAGGCTCTGCCTGCGTGCCTGAAATCAGTGGCAGCAACAGCTTTAGCAATCCGACAAAGCGATGCCATAGTGTTAGGACACCAATTGACAGTACAAGTACCACATGCAGTAGAGGTTCTCTTGAACCGCACACAAACACAACACTTGACTATAGCAAGACTCACCGGTAATGAATTAACATTGTTTCAGCCACACATAGAAATCAGACGTTGTAGTACATTGAATCCTGCCACACTGTTACCAGTAAACGGAACAGACCCACTAGCACATGATTGTATTGAAGTTATCACTATCACGACGAAACTGTGGAAATATGGATTTTTATGATCAGTTATGTCCCCTATCTTGGACCCCAACGGTTTCATGTATAAATCACAAGTACATGAATGTTCCCTCCAGTTCCAGTTATGAAGACGCAAACACATGTGCGTCCACCGCCAACATGTCCTCTTTCAGATCCGCCATGAATGGGCCGGATATTCTATTCCTAAGTATGAAAGGCCACCGGCTTATATGGTTCACTTATGCCATTCTACAGTCCAGGCGAGTAGGCCCTGATTCTGCCATCAAGCCTTTTCCTGCCTTCTGCCTCTGAAAGCTCCAGTCTGAGCTCGCATCTGTATCCATGAACTTTGTCCTACTCTCTGCGCGACTAACGGTGCCTGACATCAGCCTGTTGCCTGCCAAAAACTGTATTTCACCTTCGAGATTATCTGCTCCGCTCCCTACCCAATGCATTCCTGTCTAGTAGTTTAAGTAAACATTCTTCCAGCTACCGAGCAAAAGGCCCGGCTTCTCTGTCTTTATGCAAGTAATTCATAGCCCTGTTACTATGGAAGATTTCTGCCCTCGCATCTAGTATAGACACTTAGACGCTTGTACACGCACTCACAGTCAGTATAGAATAGATTTTGTTCGAAAGACCTTTCTTTTTGGATAACACAGTTCTTTAAACATAGGATGTTAGATATGATTTGGGATTAGGTTGACTTGACCCTCCAGACTTCTGTCGCCACATGTAGAGCTAAATATCAAGTCCCCTTCACCCCCTAGTTGCACGTCAATCACACGTCATGCTGCTGCGCGCGCATTTCTGCCAAGTATTTCTGCTGACATTGCGAAATTCTTTCACGGAACCACCCTATTATGACATCATACCTGATGACGTTCTTTAGTTACGCCCAGTTACACCCACTTTTGCTACGCATGTATGTTTTATCTTTGCTATCAATTGTTACGCCTCCTCCATCTGTTTCACTGTAATACCTATTGTATAAAAATGATTACTTGTCAATAAAGTACGCCCTTCATTTCCTGAACCTTCATGGTGATGGAACATGAAGTCCTCAATTTAAATTGATTTTGGAATAAAGCCCGTTCCGAACCTCTAATACCACGGATTCTGCCTCTTATTTTACTGAGCTATTGTTATAGATTTTCCGCATCAAATTAAGTTCCGGTAATTAAATTATTTACCACATATATGGCGCCCGAACAGGGACACTTTCTCATCTCACGCGCCGGCGGTGCGTTGCAGGCCCGGTCTCCTGTCACAGCTGGACGGACAACAACGCGTACCCACAGGATTTCCTGTATCTCCCTCCTGCCGAGCGGGGGTAACTGAGGCTGCGATCAACACCCAGACGAGGCGGTGAGAAGTGCGAAGTATCCCGACCAGAGCCTAGCTGAGAGAGCAAGATCCGAGGTATACAGAGGCCCACCAGTTTCCGAAGTTTCCGAAGTTCCGAGTCGAGTCCAGTCCGGTTCAAGTTCAGCTCAGTTCCGAGGCCTTCCGTTCCGAGCTACCCGGTGAGTACCATTATCGGGGAGGCGTTCTGACGTGCACATAGGTTGTGCCGGTCAAGACGGGTTTGGGTACACAAATCCGGTCTGCACTGTTTCAGCAGTGTATCTGTACTGTTTAGCAGTATATCAAGTATGTCTAGTATAAAATTCAGAATTACCTAGTTAGTATCGAGTATTATGCTTAGTGACTAGTTCCCCAAATGACCCAAATGACCATCATTGTTTATTCATTAAATGTTAAATGTTAAAATGTTTTAAATACGTTCCGTATATTGTGGTGTGAATGACTGTTCATTATTGTGTTTTATGGTATTTAACGTGTTCAAAATTAGGTATCAGGTCAGTTCTCAATATGCCGCTCTTTTCGAAATTAAGACAGATCAAAACTAGAAAAGGGGTACTCGAAGAAGCTGTTCCCATTCCTCCTAGGGACACTCCAGGGTACTTCATGTATCATAAACATGGCCTAGACGCCATATTATTTCTTGATCTATGGGTAGACTACACCAAGGAATTACCAGAAAGTCAGAGGTGGCCCGCAGCTGGGACCTGGGATGCAGATTGCATTATGAAAATAGAAGAAGAATTATGGAAAAAGAAAGCTAGACAGTCACAGAAAGATGCCATTGAATTATGGCGTAAAGAATCATATAGACGCACAGAAAAAGCGCTCAGACAGGAAGAGAAAAGTAAGGAGAATTCAAAAAAAGTTTGAGAAAGTGTATTAATTGAAGAAGGTACTCGAGTAAAGTCAGAACAAACAGACAGACAAAGAAATGCCCTTGTGAATGGTATGTATCCTCTTCTGGCCGAAGGATTACCTAAGGCTACTCCGGAAATACCAAAAGACTTGCCACCCCCATTGTTACTCATGGGAGAATATACCTATCCCGACATTATGACAATATTGAAGGTATTAATGCCCGCGGGCATTTACGAAAAACTCAAGGAAAAGGATTGGGAGGTGGGAGACCAGAAGATAGATTGGACAGGATTAGAGAACGAAGAAAAAGCTCGAGGTCCAGGTTCAGGGCTCGGGGACAAGACCAAAGCACTACCAGGTCTACTAGTACAGGTACTGCCACGTTTATTAACTACGAAAAAGGAAGACTGGGGTGCAATCTCAGCCTGTAAACAAAAATCAGATGAAGACACTAGTGATTTCTATTCCCGATTTGAGAAATGTTTTGGTATAAATAGTGGAATAAAAGCAAGTAGCGAGTCGTATCCACATCTGTTTGTGACAAAATTGGTTGAAAATGCCTTGCCCCAAGTTAAGAATAGAGTATTGAAGTTCGAGAGTACCTGGCAAGGTAACACTCCGTCACAAATGTTACAAATGCTACAGTACCATCACAATAGAATTAGAGAAGAACAAGAACATGAACATAGACGCATGAAAGACACGAAAATGAAAATGCTAGTTTCCCAGACAGTTCCAGCTGATGGTCATAAGAAGGGTATAACACAGTCCAGTGTTTCAACAGGTCCTGTAAAAGGGACATGTAACTATTGTAAACAGCCAGGTCATTATGTACACGATTGTCCAGTCTTAAAACATAATATCGCCATAGGTAATACAAAAGAAAGACCACGACCACTTAGACAGGATCAGAACCAACAAGGAGCACTGCAGCATGCACAGTCCATGCCAGCTCCGCAACAGTCTATGCCAGCTCCGCCACCGCAGCCTATTGCTGCCACACAAACAACGACCCGACAGATGTATCAGACCGCACAGTATGACTATCCTGATTATCAACGATACTCATGAAACAGCCTAGAGAGGGAAGTTGGCTTACCCCTTATTGAGGTCCCTGTAGATCAAGAAGGACCTTATGTGCACAGTGAACTATTAGGCCAAGATAGAAAATTCTTACTTGATACAGGGGCAAGCCGAACAACAATAAAACGTAGTGAAGTTCCAGGGGCACCCCTCTCAGGCTCACAGAATATTTCCCTTGGCTTTTCAGGAAAACCTATCATTAACGAAGTAACACAGCCTCTTCCACTTACGATCGGTCCCTTGACACGAACTACAGATTTATTACTTACTAAATCATGTCCAGAAAACTTGTTAGGCATAAAAACTTTGAAAGCTCTAGGAGCTATAATATGTTGTTCTCCGGAAGGAGTAAGATTGTTTTTACGTGATTTCAAAGGGCACTACGTGTCCCGAGACATGGATCACCGACTGCAGACTTTACCGACACATTTATGGGCACAAGGCCCTACAGATGTTGGTTGCATGAACATTACACCATATCGAGTCACACTAAAGGCAGGAGTGGTACTTCCACGAATGCGACAATACAAGTTACCCCCAGATGCTGTAGTGGCTTTACTGCAAATCATTGACGAGCTTATTACCCAAGGAGTGGTTGTGGAAACTGACTCCAATGTATGTAATTCACCGATAATTCCGATTCTTAAACGAACCGATCCAACAGCCCCGCCAGTATATCGATTGGTTATTGATCTGCGCGAATTAAATAAATGCATAGTACCACAATACCCCGTAGTCCCAGACATTTCTTCATTACTGACAGCCATTGATTCCGAAGCAACATTCTTTACTGTAATTGATCTCAAGAATGCCTTCTTCAGCGTCCCAATAGATCCGGAAAGCCAATACTTGTTCGGATTTAGTTTAAATGGACGTAGCTTCAAATTCACACGCGCACCTCAAGGATTTACCGAAAGCCCCAGCATCTATAGCCAAGCACTGAAACGAGAACTCGACAGTATCCACATGCCAGTCAACACTGCCCTGCTTCAATATGTCGATGATCTGCTGATCACCGCTAGAAGCGAACCTGAATGTGAAAAAGCCTCACTGACGGTTTTACAATTTTTGTCCGAAAAGGGGCACAAGGTGTCCCCTTCTAAGCTGCAATTCTGTGTCCAGCGAGTTGTTTACCTTGGTCACTCGCTGTCCAAGGAGGGAAGGCAGCTTACACCAGATCGCATCCAGCTAATTGCTAATATGCCAATACCCAAGACACAAAAGGAGGTGCGGGCTTTCATAGGCCTCACTTCATATTGTAGGCAGTGGATCCCTCAGTATGCATTTCTAGCAAAACCACTCATTCAATTGACAACACAGGAGGCAGCCACACCGACTGTTCTCCCTTGGACCCAGGAACATACACAAGCTTTTGAAAGCCTAAAGAAAGCCTTATGCCAAGCACCTGTTTTAGCAACACCATGTTACAATAAACAGTTTACAGTCTTCGTTACAGAACGCGAAGGTACGGCCTTGTCAGTACTCACACAGGAACAAGCAGGATCACACAAACCATGTGCTTATTTTTCTAGTACATTAGATCCCGTAGCTCAGGCTTTGCCTGCGTGCCTGAAATCAGTGGCAGCAACAGCTTTAGCAATCAGACAAAGCGATGCCATAGTATTAGGACATCCATTGACAGTACAAGTACCACATGCAGTAGAGGTTCTCTTGAACCGCACACAAACACAACACTTGACTATAGCACGACTCACTGGTTACGAATTAACATTGTTTCAGCCACATATAGAAATCAGACGTTGTAGTACATTGAATCCTGCCACACTGTTACCTGTAAATGGAACAGACCCACTAGCACATGATTGTATTGAAGTTATCACTATCATGACGAAACCCAGACAAGATTTGACAGACGTCCCATTGTCAGACCCAGACCTGACGTTGTATGTAGATGGTTCATGTATGAGAACAGGTACAGGAGAGCTAGTGGCCGCTTACGCAGTCACAACAGACACTGAAATCGTTGAAACAAATTGCATAAATACCTTGTCAGCTCAAGCCGCAGAGCTCATCGCTCTGACACAAGCCTGTATTCAAGCCACAAATAAAAAAGTCAACATATACACTGATTCACGTTATGCATTCGGAGTTGTACATGACTTCGGCGTGCTGTGGCGAGAGAGAGGTTATTTAACTTCTCACGGTGCCCACATTCAGCACGGACCCCTCATTCATGCCTTATTAGATGCAATACATCTACCCACTGCAATATCAATTATGAAATGTAAGGCTCATACGAAAGTTACTGATATCATTTCTCAAGGCAATGATCTAGCTGACAGAACAGCTAAACAGACTGCTCAAACTCAAACATCCGACATGACAAAGACAATGGTCCCGACACCAACATATTGCATGATGGTTAAGGATCCCGCTCTTGACGTAATTGACATACAGACACATGCTACACCAGACGAAATAAAGAAATGGACTGAATTAGGAGGGATCCAAACGGATCAAGGATGGATGACGAAGGAAAAATCTGTGTGGTTCCTTCCTGATTCAATGGTCCAAGTCGTTATTAACACTGTACATAGTCCAGCGCATCTAGGAGAAAAAGCTATGCTAGACAGCATCCAACACATTTGGTTCAACAAACATTTACGAGCAGCAGCTAAACAAAAAGTTCGTACCTGTATGATCTGTTGTCAGTTTAACCCAGGAAAAAGCATTCCCGTAGAACAGGGTGGATTTCAGCCTCCTGATCACCCTTTTGAAGTCCTCCAGATGGATTATATCCAGATGGAACGATGTCGAGGATTCAAATATGTTCTCGTAGTTGTCTGTGCTCTTTCCCGTTGGACAGAGGCATACCCGGTTTCAGATTACACTGCCCCGACTACTGCCAAACAGTTAGTTCGAGAATTCTTCCCACGGTACGGTTTACCACGTGCTGTCTACTCAGATAATGGCCAGCCGTTCTCATCCGAACTAATGAAACACGTTTCACTTTTGTTAGGCTATCAGTGGAAATTTCACTGTGTCCGACACCCCGAGGCAGCAGGTCTCGTGGAACGACATAACCAGACCCTGAAAATTAGATTGTCCAAAATTTGTAGAGAGAAAGGTGTCGACTGGGTAGTAGCCTTACCCGTTGCACTCTTTTACATGAGAATGGTAGCACACTCTCGAACAGGGCTATCCCCTTATGAAGTGATCTTCGGTAGACCACCAAATATGTGGGGGACGCCTATACCACGCAAAATAACTGATATTGACTGTAATATGCTGACAGATTACTTGGCTTCCTTGATGTCTGCACTACAATCTTGTCGTTCACAGGTAGCTGCAGCTTTTCCCGACAACACCGAGGTGAAACCCCATGACGTAATTCCAGGAGACTTGGTGTTAGTGAGGAACTTTGATCGGAAGTCTCAGCTGGATCCTAGGTGGAAATCGCCTCAACTCGTATTGCTAACGACGAGGACAGCCGTGAAGATCGAAGGTCGAAAAGGCTGGATACATTCAAGTCATATCAAGAAATTTCATGGACTACCGTCAGACGTAAACGACACACCTTGCGTGTCTTCCCCGATTGACTCAAAACTTCCTTTGGTTGAACTGAATAACCATGAACAATATAAACTAAAACTTCGGTCTAACAAGTCAGGCAATTTGATTGTTTAAGTCCTCTCCAAGGTGAATCGGTCGAATTTGTCTCTGACATGTATCCCTTAGACCTGTACGGAGAAAGAAACAGAAGGATAAAGTTGAAACGACATGCGTACTGTAAATCACTGCGTAGTCATTGCACAGTGACGTTATTAATTTTGTTTTTCTTAAGTCTTTTAATAATTGCTGCAAGTATATTGTTGCACATATATTATCCTATTTCTAAACATGTTTACAATGTTACTACTGAACACTCTTTTAGTGAATTACCCCCGCATGAGTTGTCCTATAGATTTGCGCTGCGCAATAACACTTTTATTAATACGTTACATCATTCCCATCAGACTAGCAATGCTACAAATTGTTGGATATGTGGCCGACTCCCTCCCTATCAGAACTATAAGGGAATTCTGCCTCTCTTTCCATATCCGTTCACACACAATGGCTCCTGTGGAGCATGGTTTAGTTTAATTAATTCCCTAGATTCGAATTCCGCAGTTTATCAAGACAACTGGGTATGGGGAAACCTGAACCTAGTTTTACTCAAAGTCTGCTACCCTAACAAGGAGGGACTTCCCAAAAGAACAGGAACTGATCTAGAAAATGAAGTATACGGATTAGGTAATTTCACGCTTAATCTCATGATCCTGAATGTTGAATCCGAAGCTGCACCAATTTTGCCCGCTATGTCAGTATTTCCAGTTAAAGGTGAATTGTGTGTAAGAAAGAATGGTTCCATACATATGGGCCATAGTAGATGCACCACTGTAATAGAATTCAGTGATCAAGGCAAATCTACATTTAGAGCTTCTCGCCATTCCTACTTCATATGTGGTCAGACTGCATATATACGTTTGCCTCTAGATTGGGATGGTACCTGTTACATCGGATTCCTTTTGCCACCTGTTTTCCTAGCTCCTCCTTATTATCACAGAAATACTCATTTAGTACACAATAGAGAACGGAGAGATCTCCCAATCGTCGACTACACTGAAACAGCATGGGAAAAATACACAGATTTCAATAAAGGTCTCTTTCCCTATATAGGTACAGTTACCAATAGTAAGCTGATACGTAGATTAACCAGAACCCTTGAAGCAGTAGTGAACGAAACTATTTCCGCCTTAGGCAATTTAACAGAAGAGCAGTCTGCTATGCGGATTGTTGTGCTTCAAAATCGTCTTGTCCTTGACGTCATCCTGGCCGATAGGGGCGGAGCTTGTAGGGTCATCGGATCAAGTTGTTGCATTTTCATACCAGAAAATTCGCCGTCAGTATATAAAGCCATAACTCGCCTTCATAAGATTGTAAGCCAGATACACCAGAATCCAGGCACCTGGACTTGGTCCGGTTGGTTTTGGGGTGTATTGTCAGCCTGGGGATGGAGGGTCCTATCCTTCCTAGGTATTGGCTTTCTCATACTATCCAGTTGCTGCTTATGCCTACAATGTGGACCAGCGATTTGTGGTCTGTGTGTCACATCGTGTATTCCACCACCAAGATTTCATTCATCCCGAAAGAAGAAAGAAGAACAAATGATGCTATATGAACAGATCAACGGATTGATGAAGATTGATATCTCTTAAGGGCAAGTAGGGGACAAGGAGGGAATGTGGAAATATGGATTTTTATGATCAGTTATGTCCCCTATCTTGGACCCCAACGGTTTCATGTATAAATCACAAATACATGTATGTTTCCTCCAGTTCCAGTTATGAAGACGCAAACACATGTGCGTCCACCGTCAACATGTCCTCTTTCAGATCCGCCATGAATGGGCCGGATATTCTATTCCTAAGTATGAAAGGCCACCGGCTTTATATGGTTCATTTATCCCATTTTACAGTCCAGGCGAGTAGGCCCTGATTCTACCATTAAGCTTTTTCTTGCCTTCTGCCTCTGAAAGCTCCAGTCTGAGCTCGCATCTGTATCCATGAACTTTGTCCTACTCCCTGCGCGGCTAACGGTGCCTGACTCGACCTGTCTGCCTGCCAAAAACTGTATTTCACCTTCAAGATTATCTGCTCTGCTCCGCTCCCCACCCAATGCATTCCTGTCTAGTAGTTTAAGTAAACATTCTTCCAGCTACCGAGCAAAAGGCCCGGCTTCTCTGTCTTTATGCAAGTAATTCATAGCCCTGTTACTATGGAAGATTTCTGCCCTCGCATCTAGTATAGACACTTAGACGCTTGTACACGCACTCACAGTCAGTATAGAATAGATTTTGTTCGAAAGACCTTTCTTTTTGGATAACACAGTTCTTTAAACATAGGATGTTAGATATGATTTGGGATTAGGTTGACTTGACCCTCCAGACTTCTGTCGCCACATGTAGAGCTAAATATCAAGTCCCCTTCACCCCCTAGTTGCACGTCAATCACACGTCATGCTGCTGCGCGCGCATTTCTGCCAAGTATTTCTGCTGACATTGCGAAATTCTTTCACGGAACCACCCTATTATGACATCATACCTGATGACGTTCTTTAGTTACGCCCAGTTACACCCACTTTTGCTACGCATGTATGTTTTATCTTTGCTATCAATTGTTACGCCTCCTCCATCTGTTTCACTGTAATACCTATTGTATAAAAATGATTACTTGTCAATAAAGTACGCCCTTCACTTCCTGAACCTTCGTGGTGATGGAACATGAAGTCCTCAATTTAAATTGATTTTGGAATAAAGCCCGTTCCGAACCTCTAATACCACGGATTCTGCCTCTTATTTTACTGAGCTATTGTTATAGATTTTCCGCATCAAATTAAGTTCCGGTAATTAAATTATTTACCACAAAACCCAGACAAGACTTGACAGACGTCCCATTGTCAGATCCAGACTTGACATTGTATGTAGATGGGTCATGTATGAGAACAAGTACAGGAGAGCTAGTGGCCGCGTATGCAGTCACAACAGACACTGAAGTCATTGAAACAAATTGCATAAATACCTTGTCAGCTCAAGCAGCAGAGCTCATCGCTCTGACACAAGCCTGTATTCAAGCCACAAATAAAAAAGTCAACATATACACTGATTCACGTTATGCATTCGGAGTTGTACATGATTTCGGCGTGCTGTGGCGAGAGAGAGGTTATTTAACTTCTCACGGTGCCCACATTCAGCACGGACCCCTCATTCATGCCTTATTAGATGCAATACATCTACCCACTGCAATATCAATTATGAAATGTAAAGCTCATACGAAAGTTACTGATATCATTTCCCAAGGCAATGATCTAGCTGACAGAACAGCTAAACAGACTGCTCAAACTCACACATCTGACATGACAAAGACAATAGTTCCGACACCAACACATTGCATGACGGTTAAGGATCCCGCTCTTGACGTAATTGACATACAGACACATGCTACACCAGATGAAATAAAGAAATGGACTGAATTAGGAGGGATCCAAACGGATCATGGATGGATGACGAAGGAAAAATCTGTATGGTTCCTTCCTGATTCTATGGTTCAAGCTATCATTAATACAATACATAGTCCAGCGCACCTAGGAGAAAAAGCTATGCTAGACAGCATTCAACACATTTGGTTCAACAAACATTTACGAGCAGCAGCTAAACAAAAAGTTCGTACCTGTATGATCTGTTGTCAGTTTAACCCAGGTAAAAGCATTCCCGTAGAACAGGGTGGATTTCAGCCTCCTGATCACCCTTTTGAAGTCCTCCAGATGGATTATATCCAGATGGAACGATGTCGAGGATTCAAATATGTTCTTGTAGTTGTCTGTGCTCTTTCCCGTTGGACAGAGGCATACCCGGTTTCAGATTACACTGCCCCGACTACTGCCAAACAGTTGGTTCGAGAATTCTTCCCACGGTACGGTTTACCACGTGTTGTCTACTCAGATAACGGCCAGCCGTTCTCATCCGAACTAATGAAACACGTTTCACTTTTGTTAGGCTATCAGTGGAAATTTCACTGTGTCCGACACCCCGAGGCAGCAGGTCTCGTGGAACGACATAATCAAACTCTGAAAATTAGATTGTCCAAAATATGTAGAGAGAAAGGTGTCGACTGGGTAGTAGCCTTACCAGTTGCACTCTTTTACATGAGAATGGTGGCGCACTCTCGAACAGGGCTATCCCCTTATGAGGTGATCTTTGGCAGACCACCAAATATGTGGGGGACGCCTATACCACGCAAAATAACTGATGTTGACTGTAATATGCTGACAGATTACTTGGCTTCCTTGATGTCTGCACTACAATCTTGTCGTTCACAGGTAGCTGCAGCCTTTCCCGACAACACCGAGGTGAAACCCCATGACGTAGTTCCCGGGGACCTGGTGTTAGTGCGAAATTTTGACCGGAAGACTCAGCTGGATCCTAGATGGAAATCGCCTCAACTTGTACTGCTCACCACGAGGACAGCCGTGAAGATCGAAGGTCGCAAAGGTTGGATACATTCAAGTCATATCAAGAAATTCCATGGACTACCGTCTGATGTAAACAATACACCTTGCGTGTTTTCACCGATTGACTCAAAGCTTCCTTTGGTTGAACAGAGTGATAAGGAACTATACAAACTAAAACTACGGTCTAACAAGTCAGACAATTTGATTGTTTAAGTCCTCTCCAAGGTGAATCGGTCGAATTTGTCTCTGACATGTATCCCCTAGACCTGAATAGAGAAAGAAACCGAAAGATGCAATTGAAACAACATGCGTACTGTAAATCACTGCGTAGTCATTGCACAGTGACGTTATTAATTTTGTTTTTCTTAAGTCTTTTAATAATCGCTGCAAGTATATTGTTGCACATATATTATCCTATTTCTAAACATGTTTACAATGTTACTGCTGAACATTCTTTTAGTGAATTACCCCTGCATGAGTTGTCCTATAGATTTGCGCTGCGCAATAACACTTTTATTAGTATGTTACATCATTCCCATCAGGCTAGCAATGCTACAAATTGTTGGATATGTGGCCGACTCCCTCCCTATCAGAACTATAAGGGAATTCTGCCTCTCTTTCCATATCCGTTCACACACAATGGCTCCTGTGGAGCATGGTTTAGTTTAATTAATTCCTTAGATTCAAACTCAGTAACTTATCAAGATAATTGGGTATGGGGAAACCTGAACCTAGTTTTACTCAAAGTCTGCTACCCTAACAAAGAGGGACTTCCCAAAAGAACAGGAACTGATCTAGAAAATGAAGTATATGGATTAGGGAATTTCACGCTTAATCTCATGATCCTGAATGTTGAATCCGAAGCTGCACCAATTTTGCCCGCTATGTCAGTATTTCCAGTTAAAGGTGAATTATGTGTAAGACAGAATGGTTCCATACATATGGGCCATAGTAGATGCACCACTGTAATAGAATTCAGTGATCAAGGCAAGTCTACATTTAGAGCTTCTCGCCATTCCTACTTCGTATGTGGTCAGACTGCATATATACGTTTGCCTCTAGATTGGGATGGTACCTGCTACATCGGATTCATTTTGCCACCTGTTTTCCTAGCTCCTCCTGATTATCATAGAAATACTCATTTAATACACAATAGAGAACGGAGAGATCTCCCAATAGTCGATTACACTGAAACAGCATGGGAAAAATACACAGATTTCAATAAAGGTCTCTTTCCCTATATAGGTACAGTTACCAATAGTAAGCTGATACGTAGATTAACGAGAACACTTGAAGCAGTAGTGAACGAAACTATTTCCGCCTTAGGCAATTTAACAGAAGAGCAGTCTGCTATGCGGATTGTTGTGCTTCAAAATCGTCTTGTCCTTGACGTCATCCTGGCCGATAGGGGCGGAGCTTGTAGGGTCATCGGATCAAGCTGTTGCATTTTCATACCAGAAAATTCGCCATCTGTATATAAAGCCATAACTCGCCTTCATAAGATTGTAAGCCAGATACACCAGAATCCAGGCACCTGGACTTGGTCCGGTTGGTTTTGGGGTGTATTGTCAGCCTGGTGATGGAGGGTCCTATCCTTCCTAGGTATTGGCTTTCTCATACTATTCAGTTGCTGCTTATGCCTACAATGTGGACCAGCGATTTGTGGTCTGTGTGCCACATCGTGTATTCCACCACCAAGATTTCATTCATCCCGGAAGAAGAAAGAAGAACAAATGATGCTATATGAACAGATCGACGGATGGATGAAGATTGATATCTCCTAAGGGCAAGTAGGGGACAAGGAGGGAATGTGGAAATATGGATTTTTATGATCAGTTATGTCCCCTATCTTGGACCCCAACGGTTTCATGTATAAATCACAAGTACATGTATGTTCCCTCCAGTTCCAGTTATGAAGACGCAAACACATGTGCGTCCACCGTCAACATGTCCTCTTTCAGATCCGCCATGAATGGGCCGGATATTCTATTCCTAAGTATGAAAGGCCACCGGCTTTATATGGTTCATTTATCCCATTTTACAGTCCAGGCGAGTAGGCCCTGATTCTGCCATAAAGCCTTTTCCTGCCTTCTGCCTCTGAAAGCTCCAGTCTGAGCTCGCATCTGTATCCATGAACTTTGTCCTACTCCCTGCGCGGCTAACGGTGCCTGACTCGACCTGTCTGCTTGCCAAGAACTGTATTTCACCTTCGAGATTATCTGCTCCGCTCCCCATCCAATACATTCCTGTCTAGTAGTTTAAGTAAACATTCTTCCAGCTACCGAGCAAAAGGCCCGGCTTCTCTGTCTTTATGCAAGTAATTCATAGCCCTGTTACTATGGAAGATTTCTGCCCTTGCATCTCATGTAGACACTTAGACGCTTGTACACGCACTCACAGTCAGTATAGAATAGACTTTATTCGAGAGACCTTTCCTTTTGGATAACATAGTTCTTTAAACATAGGATGTTAGATATGATTTGGGATTAGGTTGACTTGACCCCCCAGACTTCTGTCTCCACATGTAGAGCTAAATATCAAGTCCCCTTCACCCCCTAGTTGCACGTCAATCACACGTCATGCTGCTGCGCGCGCATCTCTGCCAAGTATTTCTGCTGACATTGCGAAATTCTTTCATGGAACCACCCATTTGTGACATCATACCTAATGACGTTCTTTAGTTACGCCTAGTTACACCCATTTTAGTTACGCATGTATGTTTTTATCTCTGTTATCAACTGTTACGCCTCCTGCATCTGTTTCACTGTTAGAGTCGGGGATCTCTGGTTGGCGCAAGGTTGCCCTTGTGTCAAGCAGGAACCCTCTCCTCCAAGTCAGGGCGCAGGATAACCCCTCGCGAATGACCCTTGCTCACCCTCTAGGTGCGTGGCGTGAGCAGCCAAGGCGATTCCTCAGGCGTTGTTGGTTAAGCACTTACAATCGTACACACAGTAAATACATCAATCCCCCCAGAAACGGACACCAGGCTTGGATATATATAAAAATACGATTCTTTATGTAAAAATAAGGTATATATATCTCAACAGACTTATCACAAGACCAATAACGTTTTCGCTAGGCCACCAGGTTATACAGCAGGCAAATGTTCTTGGTTCGTAGTTTCCTTACTCGTAGTTCCAGTACTCACAGAGATCGGTTCCGGCGAACGGGGAAATAAGGCGTTGCGGGCCCCGAGCCCGATACTGGACTCCTTTCGTGATTAGGAGAGTCGGCACAGGTCGGTGCGACTCTCAGCTTGGGAAGTGTTCTTGGGTCCTCAATCAGCAGGTGTGGGCACGTAGGCAGGCGCGGCCAGCGACCCTTTAGCACGGCGGTGCAGGAGGGTCTCCACAGCGGGGGCGGCGCGGCCTGAGATGTCCGGGGATAGCGAAGCGGGGTCGCAGGGCACGGTCAGTGCAGCTGGATGACCCGGCGTAGATCACAGTCGTCGGACGGCTTCCGGCAGGAGGGGTGATAGCGCGTTCAGCGCACTCCAATGGCAGGCGGTGACAGGGATGCAGGCGGCCTGGCCCGGGAACAGAGAGCGGCTCCGGACGGAGCGGGGCTCTCACGGGTTTGAGGCAGGCGAGCTTCTGGGTGTCACGGCCCTAGGAGGGGCGATGAGGGGCGCAGTCTCTTTTCCAGCGGGATGCACACACGGCTCGAATTGGAGGACGAGCAAGAAGCACAAAGAACCCACTGTTCCTGGGGTTCAGTTCAGGGGGCAAGCTCAGATCAAGCCCTTGGAGAATGTTCAAGCACAAAGTAGCAAAGTCTTTTCAGTAAGTCTCTTCCTCTCCTCTCTCAGCAAGGCAAGCAGCAGGCCAGCTCCTCCGGCGTCTTCTTCTCCTTCTAGTCGGGCAGAGGTCCTTTGTGGTAAACAGGATTCTGATTTCTTAGGAGCCAGGCTCCTACTTTTATACCATGATTCTTTTGTTCTTTAGCGCCAGGGGGCCTAGGCCTGGCTCAGTCCAGTTCTGGAGCACTTTGTTATGGTGACTCTGCTCTCTCCTTTCAGCAGCAGGGCAGAGACATCAGCCGCCCCACAGGGGGTGGCGCCGGCTTTGTGGTGGCAGAGCACAGGTCTATTCAAGAGTCAAGGTGTACTCCTCCCACCCATCCAGGTGTAATCTCTCTACCCACCACCTGGCAGCCAACCTGTCTCTGGGGATTCCCCCACCCTGCTCCTTACTGTTGCCAGGCAGAACACATACACACAGCAGAGGCGGACTGAGATGGTCAGGTCAGTAAATACTAACTTTCTAAAAGTAGTATTTACAAACCCAGGATATTAAAATAAACTTGACTACAAGAAGTATTTTATCATCCTGAGTTCAGGCATACTAAACTTGACACTTCTACCATGCTCTCTGAGTCCACTGGGGTCACAGCGTTGGCGTGATCCCGGCAGCCCATTCTGGCCGATGGAGAGCAGGTAGCCTTCAATAGTGAAAAACGACAAGGGCTGTAATTCACTACTAAGACATGCCACCCACATCAGGGCATGTCCTACCTTATGCCTTCAATGCACCCTGCCCTTGGGCCTACCAGAGGGGTGGCTGATATGTAGGTAAGGGAAGGTTTAGGGACTGGCAAGTGGGGGCACTTGCGCAGTCAGCGCGACAGTCCCAGACTGCATGCAGGGTCTGCGGTGGCAGACCCTAGACACATTTTACAAAGCCGCTTTCTGTGGGTGGCGCAACCAGCGCTGCAAGCCCACCAGCAGCATTGGCATTCACGAGCCCTGGCACCCCTGGTGCACTCTACTGGGGACTGACAGTGAATCCAATCAACCAATCATGGACATCCATTACAGGTACACTTTACTTAGGGAGCACTTGCACTGCGGCACGGATTAGCCGTGGCGCAGTGCCCTGAGCGGACAACACCAGCAAAACAATCGAGGCACACCATCAAAAAGTGGAAGGGAAACTCACGCCAAGGTGCCAGGTCTAACACGTGTCCCCTCCAGCTGAAATGTGGGGAGAACTACCCTTGCCCAGGGGGTTCCTCGTCACTAAGGCGGAAATACCTGGACAGACCGTCAGCGTTGGCGTGATCTGTACCAGGACGGTGTTCCACCGTAAAGTCCATACCCTGTAGGGAGATGGACCACCTCAACAGCTTCGGGTTTTCACCCCTCATTTGCATCAACCATCTGAGGGGCCTGTGGTCCGTCTGAACCCGGAAGTGAGACCCAAACAAGTAGGGTCTTAGCTTCTTCAGCGCCCAGACCACAGCAAATGCTTCTCGCTCAATTGCACTCCACCTACTTTCCCGTGGAAGTAACCTCCTACTGATGAAGGCTACGGGTTGGTCCCAGCCCTCCTCAGTCATCTGTGAGAGAACAGCCCCTACACCATGCTCTGAAGCGTCTGTCTGCACTAGGAATTCCTTGGAGAAGTCAGGGGCCAAGAGCACGGGCGCCGTGCACATGGCAGTCTTCAGGGTGTCGAAAGCTTTCTGACAGGTGTCAGTCCAAATCACGTTCCTGGGCTGCTTCTTAGAAGTCAGCTCTGTCAAGGGGGCAACGATCGTTCCATAGCCCTTGACAAACCTCCTGTAGTACCCAGTGAGCCCCAGGAAGGCCCTCACTGCGGTCTGCGTCTTGGGGGGTTCCCAAGCCAGGATGGTCTCAATTTTGGGTTGCAAGGGTGCCACCTTGCCACTCCCCACTTGGTGTCCCAAGTACACCACGGAACCCTGCCCGATCTGGCACTTGCTTGCCTTGATCGTGAGGCCTGCTCGGCGCAGCGCCATCAACACTTCCCAGAGGTGGCGCAGGTGTTCAGGCCAGGTGGCACTGAACACTGCGATGTCATCCAGGTAGGCGGCACTGAACGCATCCAGCCCAACCAGTACCTGGTTGACCAACCTCTGAAAGGTGGCAGGGGCATTCTTCATCCCAAATGGCATGACTCGGAACTGGAAGTGCCCATCTGGTGTAGAGAATGCTGACCTCTCTTTGGCCCCATCGGTCAAGGCGATCTGCCAGTACCCAGACGTTAAATCAAACGTACTGAGGAACCGGGCAGCCCCCAGCCGATCAATGAGCTCATCAGCTCTGGGGATGGGGTGCGCGTCAGTCTTCGTGACTGAATTGAGTCCTCTGTAGTCCACACAGAACCGGAGTTCAGGTGTGGCTCCCGGCGCAGCAGCCTTGGGGACCAAGACCACGGGGCTGGACCAAGGACTGCTGGAGGACTCAACCACCCCGAGCGCAAGCATTTTGGAGACCTCCTCCTTGATGCAAGCTCTGACCCTGTCAGTTACCCTGTAAGCCTTGTGCTTCACAGGTAAGCTGTCTCCTGTGTCCACATCATGGACGCACCAATCTGTGACACCAGGAACCAGGGAGAATCGGTCGGAAAACTGTCCCAGCAAGTGGCGGCAGTCTTCCTGTTGTTCGGGCGTCAGGGTGGGTGAGAGGTTAACTCCATCCACTGACCCATCTTTCTCAGAGGCCACTAAGAGGTCAGGAAGAGGCTCGGTCTCCTCTTCCATTCCATCATCAGTGGCCAGCAGCATGCCCACTTCGGTCCTCTCTAAGTGGGGCTTAAGGCGGTTAACATGTAGGACCCTCAAAGGGTTCCTGGGAGTCTGCATGTCCACCAAGTAGGTGATAGGACTTTTGCGCTCCACAACCTCAAATGGGCCGGTCCACTTATCCTGAAGTGCACACGGCTCCACTGGGGCCAAGACCCACACCTTTTGTCCAGGTTGAAGCTCTACCAGAGTGGCATTCCGGTCGTACCACCGCTTCATCTCCTCCTGGCTGGCTTCCAGATTTGCCTCAGCAA
The DNA here is from genome assembly GCF_964204655.1 of Triturus cristatus. Taxonomy (NCBI): domain Eukaryota; kingdom Metazoa; phylum Chordata; class Amphibia; order Caudata; family Salamandridae; genus Triturus; species Triturus cristatus. Next base: position 334,324,925 of record NC_140594.1, on the reverse strand, counting down.
GTTGCCTGAAACGCCGAGTCTGGTTTCGGAAGGCCAGCATGTAACTATATACATTCTGGGGAGGTTTCCTGGGAGATTGCTCCCAGCCTTCCTTTACCAAACTCAGAGGTCCTCTTACCGGGTGACCATACAGAAGCTCAAAGGGGCTGAACCCTAGAGACTTCTGCGGCACCTCTCGGTAAGCGAAGAGCAGGCATGGCAAGAGGACGTCCCACTTACGCCTCATTGGACCGTCCAGGCCCATGATCATGCCTTTGAGGGTTCGGTTGAATCTCTCAACCAACCCATTTCCTTGGGGGTGGTAAGGAGTGGTGAACTTGTAAGTTACCCCACACTCCTTCCACAGGGATTTCATATATGTGGATATGAAATTGGTCCCCCTGTCGCTCACCACCTCTAGAGGGAATCCCACTCGGGAGAAAATTCCCATCAGTGCCCGTCCCACCACGGGGGCCGTCACTGTCCTCAGAGGGATGGCTTCAGGGTACCGGGGGGCATGGTCCACCAAGACCAGGATGAACCTGTTGCCCAGGGCTGTCTTGGGGTCCAGAGGCCCCACAATGTCAATACCCACTCGTTGGAATGGCGTACCGACCACAGGGAAAGGTTGCAGAGGAGCCTTGTGCTTCCCTCCGCTCTTACCACTTGCCTGGCAAGTCTGACAGGTTCTGCAGTAGGAATCTGAGTTCTTGTGCATTTGGGGCCAGTAAAAGTGGGTGACAAGCCTGTCATAGGTCTTGTCCATCCCCAAATGTCCTGCTAAAGGCACATCATGAGCCAGCCCCAGTAGGAAGGTTCTGAACTTCTGGGGTACCACCAGCACACGGGCTGACCCAGGTTCAGCAGCCTTAGGCTCGGAATACAGGAGGTCACTCTCCCAGTACACGTAGTGTGTTTTGGCCTGAACACCATTGGCCTGGTCTGCAGCCTGTTGCCGCATACCCACGAGAGAAGGGCATTCTTTCTGCTCCCTGCAGAATTCCTCCCTGGAGGGACCTCCTTCTTGCTGCCAATGGGTCAGCTCAGGCAAGTCTCCCAGTTCGGCAATCTGTTCCCCGGTAGGCTCCAGAGCATCCCCCTCAGGGTCTACTTCCTCCTGGGCCGTGGGAACTTCGGGGGCCGGTTTCCCGCGCCTCCTGCGCCTTCTCCCTAAGGCCGGTTCCTGGACCTCTCCCTCAGGCTCCAGGACCCTCTCAACACCCCTACTGGCTGCCATGGACCGGGTGGTCACGCACGCCCAGTCGGGTAGACCCACCATCCTCAGATGCGTGGTCTTCTCCACCTTTTCCCAAGGGGAACTCTCTAGGTCGTTCCCTAGCAGACAGTCTACAGGCATGTCAGTTCTCACAGCGACTTGTAGAGTACCAGAGACCTCCCCCCACTCAAAGGGAACTTGAGCCATTGGACAACGACTCTCTACGTTGTCAGCATTGACAACCCTACAGTAGGCATTGGGTACAATCTGCTCTTGAGACACCAGGTGTTGCCTCACCGAGGTCACGCTGGCTCCTGTATCTCTAAGAGCCTCAACCTTCTTTCCATTGATGGTCACTACTTGCCCATATTTCTTAGTGTTAGAGGGCAGGTAGGTTACAGGGACCATCTCACTGTCTCCTAGCGAGACTAGGGTCATCTGCCCGGGACCCCCACCCTCCTGGACTGCTACCTCCTCCCCAAAGTTAACACTAGCTACTTGCCGGGGTGGGGCACCAGTGGGTGCGGTCTTACCAAACAGGCGACACTTAGGATCAGAGGCAATGTGACCCGGGTCACCACACTTATAACAATTGAAGGGCCCCTTTGGAACAGGTCTACCTGTCGGGGCCCCGTTCTGCTGCGGGGGTGGGGGAGGCTGAGAACCCTTCTGCTGGTTCCCTTGGGAATTACTTTGGGGGCCTTTTTGGAACCCCTTCTGTTTACCCTTGTCCCCCCCACTCTTCTGCTGGGGACCCTGCCCACCTTTGGCGGAGTCTCCCACTTGACCCTTGTGGACCCTGGTGCTGAGCCAGCGGTCCGCCTCCTCAGCAAGCTTCCTCGGGTTGGACAGCTTGCTATCTATCAGGTGCTGGCGTAGCTCAGGAAAACATTGACTGGACAAGTGCTCCCATGCAATTAAATCAAGCAGCCCTTGATAATCATTCACTTTGCTACCCTTCACCCAACCATCCAGCGCTCTGCAGAAAAAGGTCACATACTCCACATACGTACTCTCAGGGATCTTCTTCGTCTCTCTGAACCGCTGTCTATATAGCTCCGGAGTTAACCCATACCTGGTCATTAAAGCTTCCTTCATATGGGGGTATGAGGTTTGGAGATCTAAGGGTAAATCTAACAGTGTGTCACGCCCTTCAGCAAGGAACCTTCCCCACAACCCCGCTCCCCAGTCTTTCTCAGGGACCCGGTGTGAGGACATGGCCACCTCATAGGCCCTAAACCACTGCCCTATGTCATCCTTTCTGAAATACTCCTTTACTACATCTTTGGGGATGTACACCTTGGACTCTACCTGCACTGGTGGAGTGCTGCCACCAGAAGGAGCGGTGTCCAAACTTTTCGCCTTCAGCTCCAACTCCTTCAATCTGATATCATGATCCATTTGGCGTTGTTGTGCCTCCAGGGCCAACTTCTGCTTTTCCATTTCCATTTGTCCTGCCAACTTTGCCATCTCCATTGCATGCGCCCTGTCGGCTGCCCTGTCTGCCAGCTCCTCCGGCGACCGGACTCTGCTGGGCTCCTCAAGGTTGTCGGGTGGAACGATGTCCCCCGCATTCCGTGGGTCTCGTGACTCCTTCCAGGCTCTCAACGCCTTGGCGTACTGGACCCTCCTCTTGAATCCAGCATGGGGGACTCGGAATTTTACACTGTAGCCTTTCAATTGCTCCATCGAGTAGCCTTCCAGTCTCTCCCAATCCACCTCATCTATTCCAGAAATCACAGAGAGTGCTCTTCCAGCGGAGTGCGAGCCAGGCATGGTTGCAGTAATGGCAGATGTCTCAACAAAGTTCAACAATTACAAACCTGTGGCTGCGTTATTTGGTCTGCTCTCACTATCTGGTGATTAATAATTCACTGTATGCAAATTACAAGTGCAAATCCGAAATCCCAACCGCTGCCACCAATGTTAGAGTCGGGGATCTCTGGTTGGCGCAAGGTTGCCCTTGTGTCAAGCAGGAACCCTCTCCTCCAAGTCAGGGCGCAGGATAACCCCTCGCGAATGACCCTTGCTCACCCTCTAGGTGCGTGGCGTGAGCAGCCAAGGCGATTCCTCAGGCGTTGTTGGTTAAGCACTTACAATCGTACACACAGTAAATACATCAATCCCCCCAGAAACGGACACCAGGCTTGGATATATATAAAAATACGATTCTTTATGTAAAAATAAGGTATATATATCTCAACAGACTTATCACAAGACCAATAACGTTTTCGCTAGGCCACCAGGTTATACAGCAGGCAAATGTTCTTGGTTCGTAGTTTCCTTACTCGTAGTTCCAGTACTCACAGAGATCGGTTCCGGCGAACGGGGAAATAAGGCGTTGCGGGCCCCGAGCCCGATACTGGACTCCTTTCGTGATTAGGAGAGTCGGCACAGGTCGGTGCGACTCTCAGCTTGGGAAGTGTTCTTGGGTCCTCAATCAGCAGGTGTGGGCACGTAGGCAGGCGCGGCCAGCGACCCTTTAGCACGGCGGTGCAGGAGGGTCTCCACAGCGGGGGCGGCGCGGCCTGAGATGTCCGGGGATAGCGAAGCGGGGTCGCAGGGCACGGTCAGTGCAGCTGGATGACCCGGCGTAGATCACAGTCGTCGGACGGCTTCCGGCAGGAGGGGTGATAGCGCGTTCAGCGCACTCCAATGGCAGGCGGTGACAGGGATGCAGGCGGCCTGGCCCGGGAACAGAGAGCGGCTCCGGACGGAGCGGGGCTCTCACGGGTTTGAGGCAGGCGAGCTTCTGGGTGTCACGGCCCTAGGAGGGGCGATGAGGGGCGCAGTCTCTTTTCCAGCGGGATGCACACACGGCTCGAATTGGAGGACGAGCAAGAAGCACAAAGAACCCACTGTTCCTGGGGTTCAGTTCAGGGGGCAAGCTCAGATCAAGCCCTTGGAGAATGTTCAAGCACAAAGTAGCAAAGTCTTTTCAGTAAGTCTCTTCCTCTCCTCTCTCAGCAAGGCAAGCAGCAGGCCAGCTCCTCCGGCGTCTTCTTCTCCTTCTAGTCGGGCAGAGGTCCTTTGTGGTAAACAGGATTCTGATTTCTTAGGAGCCAGGCTCCTACTTTTATACCATGATTCTTTTGTTCTTTAGCGCCAGGGGGCCTAGGCCTGGCTCAGTCCAGTTCTGGAGCACTTTGTTATGGTGACTCTGCTCTCTCCTTTCAGCAGCAGGGCAGAGACATCAGCCGCCCCACAGGGGGTGGCGCCGGCTTTGTGGTGGCAGAGCACAGGTCTATTCAAGAGTCAAGGTGTACTCCTCCCACCCATCCAGGTGTAATCTCTCTACCCACCACCTGGCAGCCAACCTGTCTCTGGGGATTCCCCCACCCTGCTCCTTACTGTTGCCAGGCAGAACACATACACACAGCAGAGGCGGACTGAGATGGTCAGGTCAGTAAATACTAACTTTCTAAAAGTAGTATTTACAAACCCAGGATATTAAAATAAACTTGACTACAAGAAGTATTTTATCATCCTGAGTTCAGGCATACTAAACTTGACACTTCTACCATGCTCTCTGAGTCCACTGGGGTCACAGCGTTGGCGTGATCCCGGCAGCCCATTCTGGCCGATGGAGAGCAGGTAGCCTTCAATAGTGAAAAACGACAAGGGCTGTAATTCACTACTAAGACATGCCACCCACATCAGGGCATGTCCTACCTTATGCCTTCAATGCACCCTGCCCTTGGGCCTACCAGAGGGGTGGCTGATATGTAGGTAAGGGAAGGTTTAGGGACTGGCAAGTGGGGGCACTTGCGCAGTCAGCGCGACAGTCCCAGACTGCACGCAGGGTCTGCGGTGGCAGACCCTAGACACATTTTACAAAGCCGCTTTCTGTGGGTGGCGCAACCAGCGCTGCAAGCCCACCAGCAGCATTGGCATTCACGAGCCCTGGCACCCCTGGTGCACTCTACTGGGGACTGACAGTGAATCCAATCAACCAATCATGGACATCCATTACAGGTACACTTTACTTAGGGAGCACTTGCACTGCGGCACGGATTAGCCGTGGCGCAGTGCCCTGAGCGGACAACACCAGCAAAACAATCGAGGCACACCATCAAAAAGTGGAAGGGAAACTCACGCCAAGGTGCCAGGTCTAACATTCACTATAATGCCTCTTCTATAAATATGATTACCTGTCAATAAAGTATGGTCCTTCACTTCCTGAACCTTCGTGGTGATGGAATATGGAGTCCACAATTCGAATTGATTTTGGAATAAAGCCCGTTCCGAACCTCTAATACCACGGATTCTGCCTCTTATTTTACTGAGCTATTATTATAAATTTTCCGCATCAAATTAAGTACCGGTAATTAAATTATTTACCACAGGTCAGATATTCCATTCCTAAGTATGAAAGGCCACCGACTTTATGTGGTTCACTTTCCACATTTTACAGATTCAGGCGAGTAGGCCCTGAATTCTGTCATCAAGCCTTTTCCTGCCTTCTGCCTCTGAAAGCTCCAGTCTGAGCCTGCATCTGTATCTATGAACTTTGTCCTACTGTGGAAATATGGATTTTTATGATCAGTTATGTCCCCTATCTTGGACCCCAACGGTTTCATGTATAAATCACAAATACATGTATGTTTCCTCCAGTTCCAGTTATGAAGACGCAAACACATGTGCGTCCACCGTCAACATGTCCTCTTTCAGATCCGCCATGAATGGGCCGGATATTCTATTCCTAAGTATGAAAGGCCACCGGCTTTATATGGTTCATTTATCCCATTTTACAGTCCAGGCGAGTAGGCCCTGATTCTACCATTAAGCTTTTTCTTGCCTTCTGCCTCTGAAAGCTCCAGTCTGAGCTCGCATCTGTATCCATGAACTTTGTCCTACTCCCTGCGCGGCTAACGGTGCCTGACTCGACCTGTCTGCCTGCCAAAAACTGTATTTCACCTTCAAGATTATCTGCTCTGCTCCGCTCCCCACCCAATGCATTCCTGTCTAGTAGTTTAAGTAAACATTCTTCCAGCTACCGAGCAAAAGGCCCGGCTTCTCTGTCTTTATGCAAGTAATTCATAGCCCTGTTACTATGGAAGATTTCTGCCCTTCGCATCCAATGTAGACACTTAGACGCTTGTACACGCACTCACAGTCAGTATAGAATAGATTTTATTTGAGAGACCTTTCCTTTTGGATAACATAGTTCTTTAAACATAGGATGTTAGATATGATTCGGGATTAGGTTGACATAACCCCAGACTTCTGTCTCCACATGTAGAGCTAAATGTCAAGTCCCCTTCACCCCCTAGTTGCACGTCAATCACACGTCATGCTGCTGCGCGCGCATTTCTGCCAAGTATTTCTGCTGACATTGTGAAATTCTTTCATGGTGCCACCCATTTGTGACATCATACCTAAATGACGTTCTTTAGTTATGCCTAGTTACACCCATTTTAGTTACGCATGTATGTTTTATCTTTGTTATCAACTGTTACGCCTCCTGCATCTGTTTTCACTATAATGCCTCTGTATAAAAATGATTACTTGTCAATAAAGTTGGCCCTTCACTTCCTGAACCTTCGTGGTGATGGAATATGGAGTCCATCAATTCGAATTGATTTTGGAATAAAGCCCGTTCCGAACCTCTAATACCACGGATTCTGCCTCTTATTTTACTGAGCTATTATTATTAATTGTCCGCATCAAATTAAGTTCCGGTAATTAAATTATTTACCACATATATGGCGCCCGAATAGGGACACTTTCTCATCTCACGCGCCGGAGGTGCGTTGCAGGCCCGGTCTCCTGCCACAGCTGGACGGACAACAACGCGTACCCACAGGATTTCCTGTATCTCCCTCCTGCCGAGCGGGGGTAACTGAGGCTGCGATCAACACCCAGACGAGGCGGTGAGAAGTGCGAAGTATCCCGACCAGAGCCTAGCTGAGAGAGCAAGATCCGAGGTATACAGAGGCCCACCAGTTTCCGAGGTTCCGAAGTTCCGAGTCGAGTCCAGTCCGGTTCAAGTCCAGTTCAGTTCAGTTCCGAGGCCTTCCGTTCCGAGCTACCCGGTGAGTACCATTGTCGGGGAGGCGTTCTGACGTGCACATAGGTTGTGCCGGTCAAGACGGGTTTGGGTACACAAATCCGGTCTGCACTGTTTCAGCAGTGTATCTGTACTGTTTAACAGTATATCAAGTATGTCTAGTATATAATTCAGAATTACCTAGTTAGGGCCGAGTATTATGCTTAGTGACTAGTTCCCTAAAATGGCCATCATTGTTGTTCATTAAATGTTAAATGTTAAATGTTTTAAACACGTTCTGCATATTGTGGTGTGAATGACTGTTCATTATTGTGTTTTGTTGTATTAAACGTGTTCAAAATTAGGTATCAGATCAGTTCTCAATATGCCGCTCTTTTCGAAATTAAGACAGATCAAAACTAGAAAAGGGGTACTCGAAGAAGCTGTTCCCATTCCTCCTAGGGACACTCCGGGGTACTTCATGTATCATAAACATGGCCTAGACGCCATATTATTTCTTGATTTATGGGTAGACTACACCAAGGAATTACCAGAAAGTCAGAGGTGGCCCGCAGCTGGGACCTGGGATGCAGATTGCATCATGAAAGTAGAGGAAGAATTATGGAAAAGGAAAGCTAGACAATCACAGAAATATGCCATTGAATTATGGCGTAAAGAATCATATAGACGTACAGAAAAAGCACTCAGACAGGAAGAGAAAAGTAAGGAGAATTCAAATAAAGTCCGAGAAAGTCTATTAATTGAAGAAGGTACTCGAGTAAAATCAGAACAAACAGACAGACAAAGAAATACCCTTATGAATGGTATGTATCCTCTTCTGGCCGAAGGGTTACCTAAGGCTACTCCGGAGATACCAAAAGACTTGCCACCCCCATTGTTTCCGATAAAAGCACATCCCAAAGGGCATCCCAGAACCGCAGAAGATGTTTTTCTTTCCTCTTATTTAGACGACGCAGCTCCCGAGTATGCTAATGCTGCGCCACATAGACCGCCTGCCGAGGGGGTTCAACGCCAAGACCCTCCTCCGTCTGTACCTCCACAACAACAAACTCCGACGCAAGTTCCGGCAAGCACATCTGTTTCTACAGCTGTATCCACACCTATGGTTGCTATATCACGTTCAACGAATCCTTTCACATCCAGCACCCCAGGTGGTGCTACAGGAGGTGCATCAAACATTTTTTCCACGCCACCCAGAGTAAATAAACTTTCCTTTCAAGAATTAGCCCACCAACGTACGCCCAAACTAGTAACTCCCGACATGCTTAAGGAACTTCTAATAGATTGTAGATATGACCCTGTGCCCGGCAAAGAGGACGAAATGCTGCTGGCATCATTACGTATCCGACGAGCTGCAATATATTTAGGGAGGCTACCAGGAATGACTACACATTTAGAAAACATATATCACTTTGTCCAGTCAGGACGAGATTCTGAGAGTATTAATATAGCCATGGAGTACCAGAAAGTGGAAATACAGGGGGAACTGTTACGTTTCCTCATAAATTGTGTGATCAGAAATCAAGACCGACCAGGGGTAAATCCGGAAGAAATGCAAATTCTTACCACATGGAGTCGGAATATATCAGAGGGGAGACATGATAAACGATTAAGTATAGTAGCTATGTGCCGAAAGATCCGCAAAGAAGTAGAACGAATACACGAAGAAAGATTAGCAGTAGACCAGCCTGAACAAACCGAGGAGGAGGAAGAATTAGAACTGCCCACAGGACAGTTAGAAACAATGGCCTATGTAGGTAGAGGGAAATATTGTAATAATACTAGATGCTTTACTGATCCGATACGTCCGATACGTCCAGACCATAACAGAAATTTCCAAACACCTATAATAAATATAAGGTCCCCCGAACATTCGTTCCAAGCCGCTGACAAATTACTCCGAGAACGAAGGGGTTATCATATACTCGATTCTATGGACGAACAAGAATTAGCCAGGTCAGCCGTTCACTGGGTTGACAGCCCCGGAAAATATAGTGATGATACACTAGCACACACGTTTTTGAACCTCACCCCAGATGAACAGCGTTTAGCTGGTATCTATATGATTCAACAACTCCTTATATTATATAAAAGCCAACACTCCGATCCTGGCCCCTTACCTGATATATTGACTGAATTACTCACGAATAAATGGAGAGGTTCAGGTACTGAGTTAATTAGAGAAATACTAGAATCCAGAAAGCAGTACATTCTGTTTGTATGCCCCGAACATGTCTCACTGCCCATCAAGGAAAGAACGACGTATTATATGGATAGACAGAATCCCTTACGCGAAGTGCACCCGATAAAAGGTGATGACAATCAGTTTAAACGTGTGTTTGTATACACACCCATATCTAAAATAGAACTATTAGAAATGAAGAAAGTGGTACCCAGTCATGACAAAGACCCAGCGGGTTTCCACCGTGAAATTAAAGACATGTTGCTCATGGGAGAGTATACCTATCCCGACATTATGAAAATATTGAAGGTATTAATGCCTGCGGGCATTTACGAAAAACTCAAGGAAAAGGATTGGGAGGTGGGAGACCAAAAGATAGATTGGACAGCATTAGAAAACGAAGAAAAAGCTCGAGGTCCAGGTTCAGGGCTTGGGGATAAGACCAAAACACTACCAGGTTTATTAGTACAGGTACTGCCACGTTTATTAACTACGAAAAAGGAAGACTGGGGTGCAATCTCAGCCTGTAAACAAAAGCAAGATGAAGACACTAGTGATTTCTATGCCCGATTCGAAAAATGTTTTGGTATAAATAGTGGAATAAAAGCAAGTAGCGAATCATATCCACATCTGTTTGTGACAAAATTAGTTGAAAATTCCTTGCCCCAAGTTAAGAATAGAGTATTGAAATTCGAGAGTACCTGGCAAGGTAACACTCCGTCACAAATGTTACAAATGCTACAGTACCATCACAATAGAATTAGAGAAGAACAAGAACATGAACAAAGACGCATGAAAGACACGAAAATGAAAATGCTAGTTTCCCAGACAGTTCCAGCTGACGGTCATAAAAAGGGTATGACACAGTCCAGTGTTTCAGCAGGTCCTGTAAAAGGGACATGCAACTATTGTAAACAGCCAGGTCATTATGTACACGATTGTCCAGTTTTAAAACATAATATCGCCATAGGTAATACAAAAGAAAGACCACGGCCACTTAGACAGGAGCAGAACCAACAAGGAGCTCCGCAGCATGCACAGTCCATGCCAGCTCCGCAACAGTCTATGCCAGCTCCACCACTGCAGCCTATTGCTGCCACACAAACAACGACACAACAGATGTACCAGACCGCACAGTATGACTATCCCGATTATCAACGATACTCATGAAACAGCCTAGAGAGGGAAGTTGGCTTACCCCTTATCGAGGTCCCTGTAGATCAAGAAGGACCTTATGTACACAGTGAACTATTAGGCCAAGATAGAAAATTTTTACTTGATACAGGGGCAAGCCGAACAACAATAAAACGTAGTGAAGTTCCAGGGGCACCCCTCTCAGGCTCACAGAATATTTCCCTTGGCTTTTCAGGAAAACCTATCATTAACGAAGTATCACAGCCTCTTCCACTTACGATTGGTCCCTTGACACGAACTACAGATTTATTGCTTACTAAATCATGTCCAGAAAACCTGTTAGGTATAAAAACATTGAAAGCTCTAGGAGCTATAATATGTTGTTCTCCGGAAGGAGTAAGATTGTTTCTACGTGATTTCAAAGGGCACTATGTGTCCCGAGACATGGATCACCGACTGCAGACTTTACCCACACATTTATGGGCACAAGGCCCTACAGATGTTGGTTGCATGAACATTACACCATATCGAGTCACACTAAAGACAGGAGTGGTACTACCACGAATGCGACAATACAAGTTACCCCCAGATGCTGTAGTGGCTTTACTGCAAATCATTGACGAGCTTATTACCCAAGGAGTGGTTGTGGAAACCGACTCCAATGTATGTAATTCCCCGATAATTCCGATTCTTAAACGAACTGATCCAACAGCCCCGCCAGTATATCGATTGGTTATTGATCTGCGCGAATTAAATAAATGTATTGTACCACAATACCCCGTAGTCCCAGATATTTCTTCATTACTGACAGCCATTGATTCCGAAGCAACATTCTTTACTGTAATTGATCTCAAGAATGCCTTTTTCAGCGTCCCAATAGATCCGGAAAGCCAATACTTGTTCGGATTTAGTTTAAATGGACGAAGCTTTAAATTCACACGCGCACCTCAAGGATTCACAGAAAGCCCCAGCATCTATAGCCAAGCACTGAAACGAGAACTTGATAGTATCCACATGCCAGTCAACACTGCCCTGCTTCAATATGTCGATGATCTGCTGATCACCGCTAGAAGCGAACCTGAATGTGAAAAAGCCTCACTGACGGTTTTACAATTTTTGGCCGAAAAGGGGCACAAGGTGTCCCCTTCTAAGCTGCAATTCTGTGTCCAGCGAGTTGTTTACCTTGGGCACTCGCTGTCCAAGGAGGGAAGGCAGCTTACACCCGATCGCATCCAGTTAATTGTTAACATGCCAATACCCAAGACACAAAAGGAGGTGCGGGCTTTTATAGGCCTCACTTCATATTGTAGGCAGTGGATCCCTCAGTATGCATTTCTAGCAAAACCACTCATTCAGTTGACAACACAGGAGGCAGCCACATTGACTGTCCTCCCTTGGACTCAGGAACATACACAAGCTTTTGAAAGCCTAAAGAAAGCTTTATGTCAAGCACCTGTTTTAGCAACACCATGTTACAATAAACAGTTTACACTCTTTGTTACAGAACGCGAAGGTACTGCTTTGTCAGTACTCACACAGGAACAAGCAGGATCACATAAACCATGTGCTTATTTTTCTAGTACATTAGATCCCGTAGCTCAGGCTCTGCCTGCGTGCCTGAAATCAGTGGCAGCGACAGCTTTAGCAATCCGACAAAGCGATGCCATAGTGTTAGGACACCAATTGACAGTACAAGTACCACATGCAGTAGAGGTTCTCTTGAACCGCACACAAACACAACACTTGACTATAGCAAGACTCACCGGTTACGAATTAACATTGAATCCTGCCACACTGTTACCAGTAAACGGAACAGACCCACTAGCACATGATTGTATTGAAGTTATTACTATCACGACGAAACCTAGACAAGACTTGACAGACGTCCCATTGTCAGACCCAGACCTGACGTTGTATGTAGATGGTTCATGTATGAGAACAAGTACAGGAGAGCTAGTGGCCGCGTATGCAGTCACAACAGACACTGAAATCATTGAAACAAATTGCATAAATACCTTGTCCGCTCAAGCAGCAGAGCTCATCGCTCTGACACAAGCCTGTACTCAAGCCACAAATAAAAAAGTCAACATATACACTGATTCACGTTATGCATTCGGAGTTGTACATGACTTCGGCGTGCTGTGGCGAGAGAGAGGTTATTTAACTTCTCACGGTGCCCACATTCAGCACGGACCCCTCATTCATGCCTTATTAGATGCAATACATCTACCCACTGCAATATCAATTATGAAATGTAAAGCTCATACGAAAGTTACTGATATCATTTCCCAAGGCAATGATCTAGCTGACAGAACAGCTAAACAGACTGCTCAAACTCACACATCTGACATAACAAAGACAATAGTTCCGACACCAACACATTGCATGATGGTTAAGGATCCCGCTCTTGACGTAATTGACATACAGACACATGCTACACCAGAGGAAAAAAAGAAATGGACTGAATTAGGAGGGATCCAAACGGATCAAGGATGGATGACGAAGGAAAAATCTGTATGGTTCCTTCCTGATTCAATGGTCCAAGTTATCATTAATACAATACATAGTCCAGCGCACCTAGGAGAAAAAGCTATGCTAGACAGCATTCAACACATTTGGTTCAACAAACATTTACGAGCAGCAGCTAAACAAAAAGTTCGTACCTGTATGATCTGTTGTCAGTTTAACCCAGGTAAAAGCATTCCCGTAGAACAGGGTGGATTTCAGCCTCCTGATCACCCTTTTGAAGTCCTCCAGATGGATTATATCCAGATGGAACGATGTCGAGGATTCAAATATGTTCTTGTAGTTGTCTGTGCTCTTTCCCGTTGGACAGAGGCATACCCGGTTTCAGATTACACTGCCCCGACTACTGCCAAACAGTTGGTTCGAGAATTCTTCCCACGGTACGGTTTACCACGTGTTGTCTACTCAGATAACGGCCAGCCGTTCTCATCCGAACTAATGAAACACGTTTCACTTTTGTTAGGCTATCAATGGAGATTTCACTGTGTCCGACACCCCGAGGCAGCAGGTCTCGTGGAACGACATAATCAAACTCTGAAAATTAGATTGTCCAAAATATGTAGAGAGAAAGGTGTCGACTGGGTAGTAGCCTTACCAGTTGCACTCTTTTACATGAGAATGGTAGCGCACTCTCGAACAGGGCTATCCCCTTATGAGGTGATCTTCGGTAGACCACCAAATATGTGGGGGACGCCAATACCACGCAAAATAACTGATGTTGACTGTAATATGCTGACAGATTACTTGGCTTCCTTGATGTCTGCACTACAATCTTGTCGTTCACAGGTAGCTGCAGCCTTTCCCGACAACACCGAGGTGAAACCCCATGACGTAGTTCCCGGGGACCTGGTGTTAGTGAGGAACTTTGACCGGAAGTCTCAGCTGGATCCTAGGTGGAAATCGCCTCAACTAGTACTGCTCACCACGAGGACCGCCGTGAAGATCGAAGGTCGCAAAGGCTGGATACATTCAAGTCATATCAAGAAATTTCATGGACTTCCGTCTGATGTAAACGATACACCTCGCGTGTCTTCACCGATTGACTCAAAGCTTCCTTTGGTTGAACAGAGTAATAAGGAACTATACAAACTAAAACTACGGTCTAACAAGTCAGACAATTTGATTGTTTAAGTCCTCTCCAAGGTGAATCGGTCGAATAAACTACGGTCTAACAAGTCAGACAATTTGATTGTTTAAGTCCTCTCCAAGGTGAATCGGTCGAATTTGTCTCTGACATGTATCCCTTAGACCTGAATAGAGAAAGAAACCGAAAGATGCAATTGAAACAACATGCGTACTGTAAATCACTGCGTAGTCATTGCACAGTGACGTTATTAATTTTGTTTTTCTTAAGTCTTTTAATAATTGCTGCAAGTATATTGTTGCACATATATTATCCTATTTCTAAACATGTTTACAATGTTACTACTGAACACTCTTTTAGTGAATTACCCCCGCATGAGTTGTCCTATAGATTTGCGCTGCGCAATAACACTTTTATTAATACGTTACATCATTCCCATCAGACTAGCAATGCTACAAATTGTTGGATATGTGGCCGACTCCCTCCCTATCAGAACTATAAGGGAATTCTGCCTCTCTTTCCATATCCGTTCACACACAATGGCTCCTGTGGAGCATGGTTTAGTTTAATTAATTCCCTAGATTCGAATTCCGCAGTTTATCAAGACAACTGGGTATGGGGAAACCTGAACCTAGTTTTACTCAAAGTCTGCTACCCTAACAAGGAGGGACTTCCCAAAAGAACAGGAACTGATCTAGAAAATGAAGTATACGGATTAGGTAATTTCACGCTTAATCTCATGATCCTGAATGTTGAATCCGAAGCTGCACCAATTTTGCCCGCTATGTCAGTATTTCCAGTTAAAGGTGAATTGTGTGTAAGAAAGAATGGTTCCATACATATGGGCCATAGTAGATGCACCACTGTAATAGAATTCAGTGATCAAGGCAAATCTACATTTAGAGCTTCTCGCCATTCCTACTTCATATGTGGTCAGACTGCATATATACGTTTGCCTCTAGATTGGGATGGTACCTGTTACATCGGATTCCTTTTGCCACCTGTTTTCCTAGCTCCTCCTTATTATCACAGAAATACTCATTTAGTACACAATAGAGAACGGAGAGATCTCCCAATCGTCGACTACACTGAAACAGCATGGGAAAAATACACAGATTTCAATAAAGGTCTCTTTCCCTATATAGGTACAGTTACCAATAGTAAGCTGATACGTAGATTAACCAGAACCCTTGAAGCAGTAGTGAACGAAACTATTTCCGCCTTAGGCAATTTAACAGAAGAGCAGTCTGCTATGCGGATTGTTGTGCTTCAAAATCGTCTTGTCCTTGACGTCATCCTGGCCGATAGGGGCGGAGCTTGTAGGGTCATCGGATCAAGTTGTTGCATTTTCATACCAGAAAATTCGCCGTCAGTATATAAAGCCATAACTCGCCTTCATAAGATTGTAAGCCAGATACACCAGAATCCAGGCACCTGGACTTGGTCCGGTTGGTTTTGGGGTGTATTGTCAGCCTGGGGATGGAGGGTCCTATCCTTCCTAGGTATTGGCTTTCTCATACTATCCAGTTGCTGCTTATGCCTACAATGTGGACCAGCGATTTGTGGTCTGTGTGTCACATCGTGTATTCCACCACCAAGATTTCATTCATCCCGAAAGAAGAAAGAAGAACAAATGATGCTATATGAACAGATCAACGGATTGATGAAGATTGATATCTCTTAAGGGCAAGTAGGGGACAAGGAGGGAATGTGGAAATATGGATTTTTATGATCAGTTATGTCCCCTATCTTGGACCCCAACGGTTTCATGTATAAATCACAAATACATGTATGTTTCCTCCAGTTCCAGTTATGAAGACGCAAACACATGTGCGTCCACCGTCAACATGTCCTCTTTCAGATCCGCCATGAATGGGCCGGATATTCTATTCCTAAGTATGAAAGGCCACCGGCTTTATATGGTTCATTTATCCCATTTTACAGTCCAGGCGAGTAGGCCCTGATTCTACCATTAAGCTTTTTCTTGCCTTCTGCCTCTGAAAGCTCCAGTCTGAGCTCGCATCTGTATCCATGAACTTTGTCCTACTCCCTGCGCGGCTAACGGTGCCTGACTCGACCTGTCTGCCTGCCAAAAACTGTATTTCACCTTCAAGATTATCTGCTCTGCTCCGCTCCCCACCCAATGCATTCCTGTCTAGTAGTTTAAGTAAACATTCTTCCAGCTACCGAGCAAAAGGCCCGGCTTCTCTGTCTTTATGCAAGTAATTCATAGCCCTGTTACTATGGAAGATTTCTGCCCTTCGCATCCAATGTAGACACTTAGACGCTTGTACACGCACTCACAGTCAGTATAGAATAGATTTTATTTGAGAGACCTTTCCTTTTGGATAACATAGTTCTTTAAACATAGGATGTTAGATATGATTCGGGATTAGGTTGACATAACCCCAGACTTCTGTCTCCACATGTAGAGCTAAATGTCAAGTCCCCTTCACCCCCTAGTTGCACGTCAATCACACGTCATGCTGCTGCGCGCGCATTTCTGCCAAGTATTTCTGCTGACATTGCGAAATTCTTTCATGGTGCCACCCATTTGTGACATCATACCTAAATGACGTTCTTTAGTTATGCCTAGTTACACCCATTTTAGTTACGCATGTATGTTTTATCTTTGTTATCAACTGTTACGCCTCCTGCATCTGTTTTCACTATAATGCCTCTGTATAAAAATGATTACTTGTCAATAAAGTTGGCCCTTCACTTCCTGAACCTTCGTGGTGATGGAATATGGAGTCCATCAATTCGAATTGATTTTGGAATAAAGCCCGTTCCGAACCTCTAATACCACGGATTCTGCCTCTTATTTTACTGAGCTATTATTATTAATTTTCCGCATCAAATTAAGTTCCGGTAATTAAATTATTTACCACACTACTCCCTGCGCGGCTAACGGTGCCTGATCCAGCCTGTTTCCTGCCAAAAACTGTATTTCACCTTCAAGATTATCTACTCCGCTCCTCATCCGATGCATTCCTGTCTAGTAGTTTAGGTAAACATTCCTCCAGCTACCGTGCAAAGGGCCAGGCCTCGCTGTCCTCATGCAAGTAATTCATGGCCCTGTTACCATGGAATATTCCTACCCCCTCGCATCTCATGTAGACACTTAGACGCTTGTACACGTACTAACAGTCAGTATAGAATAGATTCTATCCTAGAGACCTTTCCTTTTGGATAACACAGTTCTTTAAACATAGGATATTAGATATGATTTGGGATTAGGTTGACATGACCCCCCAGACTTCTGTCTCCACATGTAGAGCTAAATGTCAAGTCCCCTTCACCCTCTAGTTGCACGTCAATTACACGTCATGCGGCTGCGCGCGCATCTCTGCCAAATATTTCTGCTGACATTGCAGGATTCTCTTATGGATCCACCCATTTGTGACATCATGTTTAATAACGTATTTTAGTTACACCCATGTTTACGCCTTTTTTGGTTACGTATGCATATTTTATCTCTCTTATCAACTGTTACGCCTCCTGCATCTGTTACACTATAATGTAATTCTTATAAAAGTGAATACCTGTCAATAATGTATGCCCTTCCTTCCTGAACTTTTGTGGTGATGGAATACAAGACCACAATTCGAATTGTATTCCTTTGTATAGGAATAAAGCCTCTTAAAACCTCTAATACCACGGATTCTGCCTCTTATATTTACTGAGTTATTCTTACTAAACTTTACCGCATAAAAAATAGTACCGGTAATGAAATATTTACCACATAAATTGGCGCCCGAATAGGGACACTTTCTCATCTCACGCGCCGGAGGTGCGTTGCAGGCCCGGTCTCCTGCCACAGCTGAACGGACAAAAACGCGTACCCGCAGGATTTCCTGTATCTCCCTCCGGCCAAGCGGGGGTGACTGAGGCTGCGATCAACACCCAGACAAGGCGGTGAGAAGTGCGAAGTATCCCGACCAGAGCCTAGCTGAGAGAGCAAGATCCGAGGTATACAGAGGCCCACCAGGTTCCGAAGTTCCGAGTCCAGTCGAGTCGAGTCCAGTCCGGTCCAGTTTCAGTTCAGTTCCGAGGCCTTCCGTTCCGAGCTACCCGGTGAGTACCATTACCGGGGAGGCATTTAACGTGCACATAGTCTGTGCCGGTCAAGACGGGTTTGGGTACACAAATCCGGTCTGCACTGTTTCAGCAGTGTATCTGTACTGTTTAGCAGTATATATAGTATGTCTTGCATATAAATAAGTATTATCTAGTGTCAGTATTATGTCAGTAACTAGTTTTCTATTAGTTATCATCGTTCGTTAAAACTATTAAGTGTTAAAATGTTTTAATACGTTCTATACATTGTGGTGTGAATGACTGTTCATTATTGTGTTTACTGTATTAAGTGTGTTCTAATAATAAGATCTAAAAATGCCGCTCTTTTCGAAATTAAGACAGATCAAAACTAGAAAAGGTGTACTCGAAGAAGCTGTTCCCATTCCACCTAGGGACACTCCAGGATACTTTATGTATCATAAGCATGGCCTAGATGCCGTATTATTTCTTGATTTATGGGTGGACTACACCAAGGATTTGCCAGAAAATCAGAGATGGCCCGCAGCTGGGACCTGGGATGCAGATTGCATCATGAGAGTAGAAGAAGAATTATGGAAAAAGAAAGCCAGACAGTCACAGAAAGATGCCATTGAATTATGGCGTAAAGAATCATATAGACGTACAGAAAAAGCACTCAGACAGGAAGAGAAAGGTAGAGAGAATTTAAATAAAACCCGAGAAAATCTATTAATTGAGGAAGGTACCCGAGTAAAATCAGAACAAGTAGATAGACAAAGAAACACTCTTATGAATGGTATGTATCCTCTTCTGGCCGAAGGGTTACCTAAGGCTACCCCGGAAATACCAAAAGACTTAACTCCTCCATTGCTCCCGATAAAAGCACATCCCAAAACACATCCCAAAACAGCAAAGGACGTTTTCCTTTCCTCCCATTTAGACGACGTAGCTCCCGAGTATGCTAATGCCATACCACACACACCGCTTGCCGATGGTGTTCAACACCAAGAGCATCCGCCTGTATCCCCGCAACTACAAACTCGTACACAAGTTCCCACAGGTCTGTCCGTTTCTACAGTCTTTCCCGCATCCACAATCTCTATCCTACGTCCAACGAAGCCTTTCGTGCCTAGCGCCTCAGATGGTGCTATAGGAGGTACGACAGACATGTTTGCCACCCCGCCGAGAAATAAACAAACCCTTAGAGATTTAGCACTCCAACGTACACCCCAATTAGCGACATCCGACATGTTTAAAGAACAGCTTGTGGATTGTAGATACGATCCAGTGCCAGGTAGACAGGACAAATTGCTCATATCATCACTACGTATACGACGAGCTACATTATATTTACTGACGATACCAGGAATGGTTGAACACCTAGACAATATATATCGCTTTGTCCAAACAGGACGAGGTCCAGAAAGTATTAACGAAGCTATGGAATACCAGAAAGTGGATGTACAAAGACAACTACTACGTTTTTTCATAAATTGTGTAATTAGGAATCAAGACAGGCCCGGGGCAGATCACGATACCATGCAAAAACTTGTCAAATGGGGTCAGAACATATCAGAAGAGAAACATGATAGACAGGCGTGTATAATCGCCATGTGTCGAAAGATCCGCAAGGAAGTAGAACGAATACATAAAGAAAGACAAGAAACAGACAGAGCAGAATCAGAAGAGGAGGAGGAGCAAGAATCAGAACAATTAGAGACGATAGCTTATGTAGGTAGAGGAAGACCCCATAATAATACTAGAGGCTTTAATGACCCGATACGTCCAATACGTCCAGAATATAATAGGCATTTTCCAAATCCTATGTTAAATACAAAATCCCCTGAACACCTATTCCAAGCCGCTGATAAATTACTCCGAGATCGAAAGGGGTACCATATGCTCGATTCCATGGACGAACAAGAATTAGCTAGGTCAGCAGTACAATGGGCTGACAGTCCCAGCGACTACAATGATGATGTACTTGCACACACGTTCCTGAATCTTGACCCATACGAACAGCGTTTAGCTAGTATATACATGATTCAACACCTCCTTATATTATATAAAAGCCAACACTCCGATCCAGGACCCTTACCTGACATATTGACAGAACTACTCACCAATATATGGAGAGGGTCAGGTACTGATTTGATTAAAGAGATTCTAGAATTCCGAAACCAATATTTAACTTTCGTATGCCCAGAACACGTTCCAGTTCCCATCATAGGAAGAAAAATGTATCACATAGATAGACAGAACCCGTTACGCGAAGTACACCCAATCAGAGGTGACGGTAATAACTTTACACGCGTGTTTGTGTACACGCCTATAACTAAACTGGAATTATTAGAAATGAAGAAAGTAGTACCCAGCCATGACAAGGATCCAGCAGGTTTCCACCGTGAAATAAAGGACATGTTACTCATGGGAGAGTATACCTACCCCGACATTATGAAAATATTAAAAGTCCTATTACCCGCTGGTGTTTATGAGAAACTTAAAGAAAAGGAATGGGAGGTGGGAGACCAAAAGATAGATTGGACAGCATTAGAAAACGAAGAAAGGGCCCGAGCTGCAGGAGCAGGACTTGGGGAAAAGACTACAGCACTAGCAGGACTACTAGTGCAGGTACTGCCACGTTTATTAACTACGAAAAAGGAAGACTGGGGTGCAATATCAGCCTGTAAACAAAAACCAGATGAAGACACTAGTGATTTCTATTCCCGATTTGAAAAATGTTTTGGTATAAATAGTGGCATAAAAGCCAGTAGTGAGTCATATCCACATCTGTTTGTGACAAAATTAGTTGAAAATTCTCTGCTGCAAGTCAAGAATAGAGTATTGAAATTCGAAAGTACCTGGCAAGGTAATACCCCATCACAGATGTTACAGATGTTACAATATCACCACAATAGAATTAGAGAAGAACAAGAACACAAACAAAGACGTATGAAAGATACAAAAATGAAAATGCTTGTTGCTCAGTCAATCCCAGCTAATGGTCATCAAAAGGGTGATTCCGCAGGTCCTACGAAAGGGACATGCAACTATTGTAAACAACCAGGTCATTATATACACGATTGTCCAGTCCTGAAACATAATATTGCTACAGGTAGAACCCAGGAGAGACCACGTCCACCTAGACAGGATCAGAATCAACAACAAATCCCTCAGCATGCACAACCTAGGTTAGCTCCGCAACAACTAGCTCCGCAACAGGGAGCTCCACAACAGACCGTAGCACCACCACAAGCGCAGCCTATTGCTGCAACACAAGCAACCACACAACAAATGTATCAGTATGCACAAGCAGATTATCCCGATTATCAGCGATACACATGAAATAGCCTAGAGAGGGAAGTTGGCTTACCCCTTATTGAGGTTCCTGTAGATCAAGAGGGACCTTATGTACATAGTGAACTATTAGGGGAAGACAGAAAGTTTTTACTTGATACAGGGGCAAGCAGAACAACTATAAGACGCAGTGAAGTTCCAGGGGCACCCCTCTCAGGCTCACAGAATATTTCCCTTGGATTCTCAGGAAAACCCATAATTAATGACGTAACACAACCTCTTCCACTTACGATTGGTCCATTGACACGTACTACAGATTTATTGCTTACTAAATCATGTCCAGAAAACTTGTTAGGTATAAAAACATTGAAAGCTCTAGGAGCCATAATATGTTGTTCTCCGGAAGGAGTACGACTATTTCTACATGACTTCAAAGGTCACTACGTGTCCAGAGACATGGATCACCGACTGCAGAATTTACCTACACATTTATGGGCACAAGGCCCCACTGATGTTGGTTGCATGAACATTACACCATATCGAGTCACACTAAAAACAGGAGCAATACTACCACGAATGCGACAATACAAGTTACCACCCGATGCTGTTGTGGCTTTGCTGCAAATCATTGACGAGCTCATTGCACAAAGAGTGGTTGTCGAAACCGACTCCAATGTATGTAATTCCCCGATAATTCCGATTCTTAAAAGAACGGATCCAAAGGCACCACCAGTATATCGATTAGTTATTGATCTGCGCGAATTAAATAAATGTATTGTACCACAATACCCTGTGGTCCCAGATATCTCTTCATTATTAACAGCTATTGACTCAGAAGCAACGTTCTTCACTGTAATTGATCTCAAGAATGCTTTCTTTAGCGTCCCAATAGATCCGGAAAGTCAATATCTGTTCGGATTCAGTTTAAATGGACGAAGCTTTAAATTCACACGCGCACCTCAAGGATTTACAGAAAGCCCTAGCATCTATAGCCAGGCATTGAAACGAGAACTTGACAGTATCCACATGCCAGTTAACACTGCCTTGCTTCAATATGTCGATGATCTGCTGATCACCGCCCGGAGCGAACCTGAATGTGAAAAAGCGTCACTGACGGTTTTAAAATTTCTGGCCGACAAGGGGCACAAGGTGTCCCCTTCTAAGCTGCAATTCTGTGTCCAGCGAGTTGTTTACCTTGGGCACTCACTGTCCAAGGAGGGAAGGCAGCTTACACCCGACCGCATCCAGTTAATCGCTAACATGCCACCACCCAAGACACAAAAGGAGGTGCGGGCTTTTATAGGCCTCACTTCATACTGTAGGCAGTGGATCCCTCAATATGCATTTCTAGCAAAACCACTCATCCAGTTAACAACACAGGAGGCAGCCACATCGACTGTCCTCCCCTGGACTCAAGAACATACACACGCCTTTGAAAGCTTAAAGAAAGCTTTATGCCAAGCACCTGTTTTAGCAACACCATGTTACAGTAAACGGTTTACACTCTTTGTTACAGAACGCGAAGGTACTGCCTTGTCAGTACTCACTCAGGAACAAGCAGGATCACACAAACCATGTGCTTATTTTTCTAGTACATTAGATCCAGTAGCTCAGGCTCTTCCTGCGTGCCTGAAATCGGTGGCAGCAACAGCTTTAGCAATCAGACAAAGCGATGCCATAGTGTTAGGACACCAACTGACAGTACAAGTACCACACGCAGTAGAGGTTCTCTTGAACCGCACACAAACACAACACTTGACTATAGCGAGACTTACCGGTTACGAATTGACATTATTTCAGCCACACATAG
The DNA here is from genome assembly GCF_964204655.1 of Triturus cristatus. Lineage (NCBI taxonomy): Eukaryota > Metazoa > Chordata > Amphibia > Caudata > Salamandridae > Triturus > Triturus cristatus. The sequence continues at coordinate 334,301,649 of NC_140594.1, read as the reverse complement.
AAATCAGACTATGTAATACGTTAAATCCTGCCACACTGTTACCAGTGGGCGGAACAGATCCATTGGCACATGATTGTGTCGAAGTCATTACTATCACGACGAAACCCAGACAAGACTTGACAGATATCCCTTTGTCAGATCCAGACTTTACATTGTATGTAGATGGGTCATGTATGAGAACAAGTACAGGAGAGTTAGTGGCCGCTTACGCAGTCACAACAGACACTGAAGTCATTGAAACAAATTGTATTAACACTTTGTCAGCTCAAGCAGCAGAGCTCATCGCTCTGACACAAGCCTGTATTCAAGCCAAGAATAAGAAAGTCAACATATACACAGATTCACGTTATGCATTCGGAGTCGTCCATGACTTCGGCGTACTGTGGCGAGAGAGAGGTTATTTAACTTCTCACGGTGCCCACATCCAACACGGACCCCTCATTCAAGCCCTGTTGGACGCGATTCATCTACCCACTGCAATATCGATTATGAAATGCAAAGCCCATACAAAAGTTACCGACATCATTTCTCAGGGTAATGACCTAGCTGACAGAACAGCTAAACAGACTGCTCAGAAACAGACTCACACAACTGACATGACAAAGACAATAGTTCCGACACCAACACATTGCATGACAGTTAAGGATCCCGCCCTTGATGTAATTGACATACAGACACATGCTACACCAGAAGAAATAAAGAAATGGACTGAATTAGGAGGGATCCAAACGGATCAAGGATGGATGACGAAGGAAAAATCTATATGGTTTCTTCCCGACTCCATGGTTCAAGTCATAATTAATACAATACATAGTCCAGCGCACCTAGGAGAAAAAGCTATGCTAGACAGCATTCAACACATTTGGTTCAACAAACACTTGCGAGCAGCAGCTAAACAAAAAGTTCGTACCTGTATGATATGTTGTCAGTTTAATCCAGGTAAAAGCATCCCCGTAGAGCAGGGTGGATTTCAACCTCCCGATCATGCTTTTGAAGTCCTCCAGATGGATTATATCCAGATGGAACGATGTCGAGGATTCAAATATGTTCTCGTAGTTGTCTGTGCTCTTTCCCGTTGGACAGAAGCCTACCCGGTTTCAGATTACACTGCCCCAACTACTGCCAAACAGTTAGTTCGAGAATTCTTCCCACGGTACGGTTTACCACGTGTTGTCTACTCTGATAACGGCCAGCCGTTCTCATCCGAACTAATGAAACACGTTTCTCTTTTGTTAGGCTACCAATGGAAATTCCACTGTGTCCGACATCCCGAGGCAGCAGGTCTCGTGGAACGCCATAATCAAACTCTGAAAATTAGATTGTCCAAAATGTGTAGGGAAAAAGGTGCCGATTGGATAGTAGCCTTACCAGTTGCGCTCTTTTACATGAGAATGGTAGCACATTCTCGAACAGGGCTATCCCCGTACGAGGTGATCTTCGGTAGACCACCAAATATGTGGGGGACGCCTGTACCTCGCAAAATCACTGATGTTGACTGTAATATGCTGACAGATTACCTGGCTTCCTTGATGTCTGCACTACAATCTTGTCGTTCACAGGTAGCCGCAGCTTTTCCCGATAATACTGAGGGGAAGCCCCATGACGTGGTTCCTGGTGACCTGGTTCTGGTCCGGAATTTCGACCGGAAGACCCAACTGGAGCCTAGGTGGAAGTCGCCGAAGCTAGTTCTACTAACTACAAGGACAGCCGTGAAGATCAAGGGACGCAAAGGGTGGTTGCACTCGAGTCATATCAAGAAATTTTATGGACTACCATCCAGTGTGAATACTCAACCTTGTATTCCCTCACCGACAGACTCAAAGCTCCCCTTGGTTGAGCAGTTAAAACCAGAACTTTACAAACTAAAATTGAGGTCTAGCAAGTCAGACAATTTGATTGTTTAAGTCCTCTCCAAGGTGAATCGGTTGAATTTGTCTCTGACATGTATCCTCTAGACCGGAATAGAGAAAGAAACCAACAGATACAGCTTAAAAAGCATGCGTATTGTAAATCACTTCGTAGTCACTGCACAGTAACACTATTAATTTTGTTTTTTCTAAGTCTTCTGATTATCGTTTTCAGCGTACTATTGCATATGTATTACCCTATTCTTAAGCGTGCTTACAATGTAACTGCAGAACATTCTTTTAGCGAATTACCTCCGCATGAGTTGTCCTATAGATTTGCGCTGCGCAACAACACATTCATTAGTATGTTACATCATTCCCATCAGACCAGCAATGCCACAAATTGTTGGATATGTGGCCGACTCCCTCCCTATCAGAACTATAAGGGAGTTTTGCCCCTCTTTCCATATCCGTTCACACACAATGGCTCCTGTGGAGCATGGTTTAGTTTGATTAATTCCCTAGATTCAAATTCCGCAGTTTATCAAGACAACTGGGTATGGGGAAACCTGAACCTAGTTTTGCTTAAAGTCTGCTACCCTAACAAGGAGGGACTTCCCAAAAGAACAGGAACTGATCTAGAAAATGAAGTATATGGGTTAGGTAATTTTACACTTAACCTCATGATCCTGAACGTTGAATCCGAAGCTACACCAATCTTGCCCGCCATGTCAGTATTCCCAGTAAAAGGGGAATTATGTGTAAAAAAGAATGGTTCCATACACATGGGCCATAGTAAATGCACCACTGTAATAAAATTCAGTGATCAAGGCAAGTCTACATTTAGAGCTTCCCGTCATTCCTACTTCATATGTGGCCAGACCGCATATATATGTCTACCTTTAGATTGGGATAGTACCTGTTACATAGCATTCCTTCTGCCACCTGTTTTCCTAGCTCCTCCTGATTATCACAGAAATACCCATTTAGTACACAATAGACAACAGAGAGATCTCCCAATTGTCGATTACACTGAAACAGCATGGGAAAAATACACAGATTTCAATAAAGGGTTCTTTCCCTATATAGGTACAGTCACTAATAGTAAGCTGATACGTAGATTAACCAGAACCCTTGAAGCAGTAGTGAACGAGACTATCTCCGCCTTAGGCAATTTAACAGAAGAGCAGTCTGCTATGCGGATTGTTGTGCTTCAAAATCGTCTTGTCCTTGACGTCATCCTGGCCGATAGGAGCGGAGCTTGTAGGGTCATCGGATCAAGTTGCTGCATTTTCATACCAGAAAATTCGCCGTCAGTATATAAAGCCATAACCCGCCTTCATAAGATTATAAGCCAGATACACCAGAGTCCAGGCACCTGGACTTGGTCCGGTTGGTTCTGGGGCATGTTGTCAGCCTGGGGATGGAGAATCCTATCCTTCCTAGGTATTGGCTTTCTCATACTATTCAGTTGCTGCTTATGTCTACAATGTGGGCCAGCGATTTGTGGTCTGTGTGCCACATCGTGTATCCCACATCCACGTTTTCGTTCAAGATCCCGGAAGAAGAGAGAAGAACAAATGATGCTATATGAACAGATCAATGGATTGATGAAGATCGATATCTCCTGAGGGTTCGTAGGGGACAAGGAGGGAATGAGGAAATATGAATTTTGTGATCAGTTATGTCCCCTATCGTAGACCCCAACGGCTCCATGTGCATGCTATAAGTACATGTATGTTCCCTCCAGTTCCAGTTTTGAAGACGCAAATACATGTGCGTCCACCATCAACATGTCCTCTTTCAGATCCGCCATGAATGGGTCAGATATTCCATTCCTAAGTATGAAAGGCCACCGACTTTATGTGGTTCACTTTCCACATTTTACAGATTCAGGCGAGTAGGCCCTGAATTCTGTCATCAAGCCTTTTCCTGCCTTCTGCCTCTGAAAGCTCCAGTCTGAGCCTGCATCTGTATCTATGAACTTTGTCCTACTCCCTGCGCGGCTAACGGTGCCTGATCCAGCCTGTTTCCTGCCAAAAACTGTATTTCACCTTCAAGATTATCTACTCCGCTCCTCATCCGATGCATTCCTGTCTAGTAGTTTAGGTAAACATTCCTCCAGCTACCGTGCAAAGGGCCAGGCCTCGCTGTCCTCATGCAAGTAATTCATGGCCCTGTTACCATGGAATATTCCTACCCCCTCGCATCTCATGTAGACACTTAGACGCTTGTACACGTACTAACAGTCAGTATAGAATAGATTCTATCCTAGAGACCTTTCCTTTTGGATAACACAGTTATTTAAACATAGGATATTAGATATGATTTGGGATTAGGTTGACATGACCCCCCAGACTTCTGTCTCCACATGTAGAGCTAAATGTCAAGTCCCCTTCACCCTCTAGTCTGCCAAATATTTCTGCTGACATTGCAGGATTCTCTTATGGATCCACCCATTTGTGACATCATGTTTAATAACGTATTTTAGTTACACCCATGTTTACGCCTTTTTTGGTTACGTATGCATATTTTATCTCTCTTATCAACTGTTACGCCTCCTGCATCTGTTACACTATAATGTAATTCTTATAAAAGTGATTACCTATCAATAATGTATGCCCTTCCTTCCTGAACTTTCGTGGTGATGGAATAGAAGCCCACAATTCGAATTGTATTCCTTTGTATAGGAATAAAGCCTTTTAAAACCTCTAATACCACGGATTCTGCCTCTTATATTTACTGAGTTATTCTTACTAAACTTTACCGCATAAAAAATAGTACCGGTAATGAAATATTTACCACAATGTAATGACTGCATTGTAAATGTAGTGCGATGTAATGACTGAGTTGTAAATGTTGTTTCCCACTGCATGCATGGTGCATTGATGTCCCCTTTAACCAGCCATGGGTTTTGACGCAAATCCCTATGCAAAAAAGAATTGTAGCCAGTGATTTGCACCAAAAGCCTGTGCATTCTTGAGAGAAGGTGTAACAGGGAGAAATATTTTCATTTCTCCTAATTTTTCCCCTTTGGATATGTCTCCATAGTACAGCACACATACAAATTATGAAACGTATTTAAGCATAGTTTTTGTTTTGGTAGGGACCTTTACAAAAACTATACTTACCACAGTGTAGACACCCTTGCACTATGGTGCAAGGGTGTCTGAGTTGGCGCAAGTCAGTCAAAGGTGCAACAACACATGGCTAGAGCATAACAGTGCCACATCCTACTGGATATATTGCTGTTATGCTCTCTCCCGTTCATGCAATGCAGAATGGCAACTTTACTTACTGCACAGGATTGTGCGATTTTTTTAGTAACTGTGGGCCTAAATCTTTACATCAAGGAAAATCTACTCTTGTGTCAACATCTGAATGTAGAGCAGAGTGATCACCCACCAGCTTCTGAGCAGAGGACACTGCACCTGTTTCACTTCCTTTCTTTTGGAGGAACATTTCTACAATCAGCTCTGGGAATCAGGAGTGAAGAATAGCCAATATGCGGCAGCCATACATTTTTCAGCCAGTCTACAAGCAACACAATCATGCCCACCCATCATTTGCTACTGGTCCTGATCGTCCCTCGCCAGCCCAGCACAATTCCTAGCACCGATTGCCTGAAGTTTTGCTGGGGCAAAGATATTTGGCAGATATTTTTCCACTACCATTTCTATTAATGCTTGTGTCAAAAAGACAGTTATTTAATTCTCTAACTGTGTATTCCCACTGGTTGATTTTAATTACTTCATTGTGATTTTAATATTAAAGTATTAAAGAATATTCGTTAGTATTAAATTAGTATTCCAGAGATCATATTTGCCTAAACATTATAGGATTTATTCAATATAAATATGTGGAGTATGGTGTCTTGTATTTTTTATACCGCATCATGGGCCTCATGTAGGTAAATATAATTTACAGATTCTTAAATACCGAACTTTACCGAATCGGTATTTATGAATCGGAAAGTTATATGTAGGTAATAATTCGGTAATAATTACCGATTCGGTAACATTCGGTATTAAAGAATCAGAATTTACCGAATCGGTAAATACCGAGGTGGTATTTACCGAATCGGTAAATACCGAATCGGTATTTACCGAATCGGAAAAACGAAAACACATGACTGGATGAAACAGCCAATCCTGTGCAACCACACCCCACCCAACCAGGAAGTGGCCACACCCAGGCAGGTGCACACAATCAACAGACCCTGGAGAGGCTGGGAGTGCAGAGGAGAGGCAGGGAGCCATTGCCTGATTGTGCAGCTCAAAACCACTATGTCCAGCCAGAGGACACAGAGAGATGGCGGGGAAAGGAGGAGGAAGCAGAAATTCAGCCCCAGGGAACTCCAGGTGCTAGTGGAGGAGGTGGTGAAGCAGCACCAGAAGCTGTTTGGGAGGCAGTCCCTGCAAGTGCCAGAGTCAGAGAAGCGCAATATATGGCTGGGAATCCAGGCGCAGGTCAATGCGGTTGGAGTGACCCCCAGGGACACTGAGGTCCTGAAAAAGCGCTGGTACGACCTGAGGATCGTCACAAAGAGGAAGATGGGGGAAATACAGAAGGAGGCCAGCCGGACAGGAGGTGGAATTAACAGGGCACCTGCCCTCACCGAACTGGAGGAGCTGGTGGAGGCCACAATAGAGCACGAGAGCGTCGTAGGCCTTGGGGATGCCGACAGCTCTGCCAGAGCCGCCACCCAACAAGGTAAGACAAATGCACAGCAATGTAGCCCCCCCTACCCCTATCCCACATCCCCCATAGTGAAATAAGTATCCCACTCCAGTCCATGTGTTAGTGCAGACAGGCAATGCATTATGGGAGATGTAGTCAGGGAAACCCCAACCATGAACTGAATAGCACAGAACAACAATGCATGGTACACACATTAGCCAAAAGGATGCAGGGGACAATGTGAGAGTGTTACATAAATTTATTGTGATGCTAGCAATGCAGGGCTTCAGGTACACTGAGCTGATGTTGCATTTCTGTCCACAGATGTAACATCGTGCAGGACTGCACATGCTACAGGATTGAGGGCACAACGGCAAGACAGGTCAGCTCTGGCCAGCACAAGTTCTGCCCAGGGAGCATTGCCACAGCCACCATCACCACTACCACAGCCAGCATCACCACCACCACAGCCCGCATCACCACTACCACAGCCAGCATCACCTCAACCACAGCCAGCGTCACCTCTACCACAGCCAGCATCACCACTCATGTTTGAGTCACCGGCCACATCACCGCCTGCATTTGTGAGGTCCAGGAGGCGTGCTGCTGCCAGGTTGCGAGCGTTAGACACCACATCTGACGACAGCAGGGGCCCGGAGCCAAACACTATGCCCCAGGATGGGAGCCATGCCACTGTGCCCTCCACCTCACAGGGAGAACACACAGGTGCAAGACGGCGCCGCAGGTCGCGGGTGCAGAGTCCACCAGCAGACGTCGACAGCCATGGGGTCTTCTCGGGGCTCGAGGGCAACATGCTGAAGCAACAGCGCCTGCAAACAAAGGCAGTTATGTCAGTGCAGCGACATATGCGGGGACTGAAAACCACTTTTGACAACATGGACAGGAACATCAGCGCAATGGTGGTGGGGATGGGTGACTTGGCAGCGGGCATTCAGGACATCTCCCAGTCCATCAAGCTGTTGTGCAGCAAATATGAAGCTGACAGAGCTGCACGGCGCCGGGAACGGCAGAGGAGGGACAGTCACAGTAGGGCACTCAACCGGCTGGCAACTGCCACGTCACTACTCTGCCGGCGCTCTGTGTCTATGCAGGAGGGCCTGTCACACTGCAGCAGCGACGTGTCTCGGGGGATGGTGCAGGTCACAAGTGCACTTGAGGTGCTATTGACTAGTCAGGCGGCCACAACTGGTGCAGGGGATGCTGCTGAAAGCATCGACACCAGCAGCAGGAGCAGCATAGCACCCCCGGTCCCAGATACCCGCAGGAGCAGCAGGCGGCTTGGGGCTGGCACTAGTGAGGAGGCTCAATCCGTGCCATCCCACACTGTAGCGCGTGGCCGCAAGCATTAATGCAGCACCGCATAGCCAAAGACTATTGGGTGACGTAACCCTGGACTTACTACTTGTACTTACGCAATGTTGCCAGAATGGCATATTTTTGGTGTTGTGGCGTAGTGCCGCATTAAAACTACGTCATGACATACAACAACTGGCTGTGTCTCCTTACTTACTCAGAAATAGTTGCATGTGATCTCTGCCCGTCTCTCTCTCCCATCTGTTGCTGTTGGCACTCCAGCAGCGTTGGCCTCTGGCTGACCTGATTCATCCTCATTGTCCTCAAAATCTGTTAATTCCACCTTTGTACCTCTCTTCGTGGCAAGGTTGTGCAGCATTGCACAAGTGGCAATGATCTTGCAACAGATGATGGGTGTGTACTGGCGTGCGCCTCCGCTCTTGTGGAGGCAGCGGAACCTGCTTTTCAATAGTCCAAACGTGCGCTCCACCATGTTGCGTGTAGATTTGTGTGCCACGTTATATCGTCTCTCACTCTGGGTTGTTGGGTGTCGGTAGGGAGTGAGGATGAATGACTGCACGGCATATGCACTGTCGCCTAGGTGAGTAAAAGGGAAACATCAGTCACATGCCTCAATACACTATGATTTGCAAGTTTCATGGGGCGTCACTGTTACTTACCTAGCAGGTATCCCTCTCCAAATTCTCCGGCAAGCAGTCGTGTGTAGATCCCACTGTTCTGGAAGATGTAGGAGTCGTGGGTGCTCCCAGGAAACTTCGTAACAATATCAGTGATGATGTTCCCTGCATCGCAGATTACCTGCACATTGATGGAGTGGGTGGACTTTCTGTTCCTGTAGATGTGCTCAGTGGCAGCTGGTGGGCAGATTGGGATGTGTGTGCCATCAATACAGCCAATGACATGGGGGAACTGTGCCATGTGATAATAGTCAGTTTTAGTTTTCTGCAGTTCAGCCTGTGTGTTTGGGAAGCTTATGTAGTGGTGCATTCTCTGCATCATGGCATCCAGGAACTTCCTGAAGAAACGGGACAGGCAACTCTGGGATACACCGCCCACCGCAGCTATCACCCCCTGGTAACTGCCAGATGCGAGTAGATGTAGGCTGCAGAGCACCTGCACATGTGGTGGTATGGCATGCGCCCTTCTTGTTGGCTGGTCCAGGAGTGGGTGCAGGTCCCTGATCAGGTCCATGATGGTTTGGGGGTGTAGCCTGTACCTATCATGTATCTCGTCCTCAGTCAGTTGGAATAGTGTGATGCGCTGTCTGTAAATGCGTTCCTCCCGTCTCCAAATCCTCAGACCTGCTGCCTGTAGACGTAGGCGCCTTGCAATGACATACAGAGCGGCCATGTTGTCCACGTTGTTGCATTTTGGGATTGCTTATATGCACTGTTGATGCTTACCACCTGCTTTCAATCTGTGTTAATTACCGACTCTTAATTACCGAATTTCATGGATTTCTTAATTACCGAATTTACCTACATGTCTTTTTCAGTTTTACCACTTCATATTTACCACTTCATATTTACCGATTCGGTAAATATGTATTCGGAAAATATGAATCGGTATTTTAGAACTCGGTAAATATGAATCGGTATTTACCGCTTCATATTTACCGAAAACTGGTTTTTGGCCTCCTACATCTCACTTGACTAAATACCGGTCGGTAACGGGATATTTACCGAATTTCGGCCGTTACCGACCGGTATTTAGCTACCTACATGAGGCCCCATATCCTTTAAAGTTGAAGAAAATATTTTACCCACGCTATCAAGTGGTCATTCGTCCTCTGAGACAGTTTTTGTTTCCAAGGTCAAATTTCTTTCCTTCTATAGTGTAGTGAAGATGCTACACAAGAGTAAGTGCCAACTATTTATTAAGCGACCAGGCACAAAGTAGGACCATCTGCTACTCTCCTCAACCGAAAACTGATCATTCCTCAGCAGCGCGATCCCAGTCTCCTAGGAGACCTGGACATTTTATACAGCTTCTCCTGACACTGAACACATTACACAGAAGTCTCACACTACACACCTCCTCCACAACACAAAACCAACAATTTAAAAATAATGAGCATACAGCAAAAATTAAAAATTTTGACACTGTGGTAGAAAGGATACAAAAGAAAGAAAGTGTATACTAAATAAAGCTAATCGTAAATAAAATCATCTAATGCTGTAGGTCGTTTGGTGACTCGTCTCAATCTACTATTAACATTCACACTATTGTCCCCAATATCCTCCTTTACGCTTTCATCATAACCTGCATCCATCAATTTACAATCCTTCCTGGTGATTCCATAAGTATTTTTGCTTGAGATTACACCACTAGAGCAACCATTATGGCAATCCAGACTTCCTTGGTACATACATTGTTCTGCCTTAGGTTCTGTTTCTAAGCCTCTATTGTTTCCATTTCCTACACTACCTTTTTTTAGGTTGCAGTATTTTCCATTTTCTAACCTCACTGAGTTTTTATTTTACTCTAGAATGCGTTGAGGCTCCAAAAATATACTTTCGTTTTTTGAAAAAAGTTCAGGTTTTTTAATCCTTACCCATTGTCCTACCTTGCGATAAGCTTGCTTGGTATTGAATTTAGCATCATAATAATTTTTATGTTTGTCATGTTTGAGCATAAGATTGTTTTTCAACTCTAAAGAAGACCAACTTACATTTCTCAGACTTTTTAACCATCTAGGATTCCATTTAAATCTGGGCTTCCTTCCTCTCATGAGTTCAAATGGAGAAAACTTAGTAGCTTCAACTTCTGTTACCCTGCATGACCATACAGTTTTGAAAACTTGAATTTCCGAGGGAATAATAGTTCTGCTTGGCAATTATAGAGCCCCCTTCAACTCTCTGTTATAACATTCCACCATTCCCACTGGGATTGTAAAAAGAGGTTGCTCTGTGTTTAATTCCACATTTGTTCAAATACTGCACCATCACAGCTGAAGTGAATTGCGCCCCATTATCACTCATAATAGCAGCTGGGGTACCTTCATTTAAAACAAATTTCATCAAGAAATGTTATGACCTTATCAGTATATAATTTCTTAATGATCTTCACAATAGACCATTTGGAAAAGACATCCATGAGGGAAATGTTGTACTTTCCAGAACTCCCTACCGGTCTCATAATATGTACAGCAAAACACTCCCAAGGTGTTCCCATAGACAAAAAATCCCTCATAGGAGGCCTTAGCGTTTTAAGAGTCTTATCTGCAGACATGCACAAACCACACTCTCTCCACTTCAATGTTTATACCCCGGCCACCAGTAGACACTTTTCCCATTCAACTTCATCTTAATGATCTCTAAATTTCCTTTGTGACACAAGGCAATTATTTTCTCTCTTAAAGTTTCGGGCAGAACCAGTCTTTCTCTTCTCACAACTGTACGTCAATTCATTTCCGACCTCCCACAATAACCTGAGTTCCTTCAACTTTATCATTGGGGGTCAAACTTTGCTTGGAAACTCAACAACTTTCATTTGAGTAACATGCTTGTTATATCCCTTATTCCATTCTTCCTTGAGGAAAGCTTCCAAACCTTAATCCCATACCCAGGTAACTTGTGCAGCATACATTAAATCATCTTGGTTTTCCATGATCTGAATAGGTAGCCATAAAAGAAAATCCGCCACTGCATTTTTTTCCCATTGAAATAATCTAGTGTGTAAATATAGCCTAGTACCCTCATAGAAATTCTGGCTAAGCTTGAAGAAACATTGTTCATACCCACCTTTGTCAATACTTTAACTAAAGGTTTATGATCACATTGGACTGCCACTTCTTTACCCCCAAACAAATGAACGGAAATGTTCAAGTGCTCATGCACACGCCAATGCCTCTCTTTCAATTGCACCATATTTTTCTTCAGCGGGGGATAACGATCTTGACGCATAAGCTATTATTTTTTCATTACCTATCATATGTTATGTTAAGTTAGTAGTTTATAATTATATAAATTATAGTGCGCCTGGTTACTCCAAATGGAGTGTCCCCGCTCTAGGTTGTCTCTTTAGCATCCATCAGAAGAATACAACAAGCCAACCATAGTCATTATATGCCAGTGGATTACCTGAAGAACAAGGTTTTCAGATTCCTACGAAACAGAACTACAGAGGGTTGCATTCTAAGATCCAGGGGAAGAAGATTCACATTTTAGCTGCAAGCAGACTAAAGGATCTGACACCTAAGTAAGCTCTGTGGACTTTGGGAATCATCACTTTAGCTGTTCCCCATGATCTAAGATTACGATTGCGCCGGTAAAGTTTAATCAAGGGGAACATCAATCGCTGACCTTTGCTGTTTATGATTCTGTGACAGAAACATAAGGCTTTAAAGGCCACTCTATCCTGCATGGGGAGCCATTGGAGCTTTACTTGGGCGGAGCCCAGAGAGGAACACCTAGGAATATAAAAAAGCATGTGGGTGGAAATATTTTTCACCATCTGCAACATTCTTATTCTGCCCTTGGAGACCCCAAGATGAAGGAAATTGCAGTAGTCCATGCGAGGCACCATCTGCACCTGGATAATTGTTCTCTTTGCTGACTCTGGCAGAAACGCTAAGATTTTGCGAAGCATCCTCAGGATGCCAAAGCAAGTGCCATCCAGAGAAGAAATCTGGTGGTCACAGCACAGTGCAGTGTTGAACCAAACCCCAGATGTTTTATTTTAGGTTTGGGAACAGCGTTTAATTGCAAACAGCTGGAAGGCATCTATTTTGCAAGGTCCACCAGGCACGCTCTAAACTTTGGGGTCACATCAACTTCGTCCTGTGACAAAGTGATAATCAGCTGAGTATCATCAGCATATGACACGCTCCACTACATCTGCCAGTGGGTGCATATAAACATTGAACAGGGTTGTACTCAAAGCTGAACCCTTAGGCACCCCTTGCATCAAGGAGCAAATTTCGGACTTGTAGGACTGCTGGACGACCTGGAAAATCCGGTCATGTAAGAAATTTGATATCCAGTCAAATGCGACGCCCCTAACTCCAAGATCCCATTGGTGTTCCAAAAGGAGACCATGGAAGACCATATCCAATGTGGAACTTAAATCCAACAGGATCAAGGCATCTGTCTTGCCCTTATCTGCAGTCATTCTCATAGATTTGGATGCAAGAAGCAGAGTCAATTCGGTACTGTGATTGGGTCTGTATTCCTGGATCAGTCTTGTGTAGCAGATTATTTCCTTCAATATACTTAGTTAAATGAAGGTTAAAGAATTTCTCTGCCATCGTAGCAAAGAGAGGAAGCAAGGAGACAGGTCTCAGAAATCTGGGAAGTTGGGATCCAGTGATGGTTTCTTAAGTAGAGTCACCACCATTGCATGCTTCCAGTCCTGTGGGACAAGACCAGTGTTGAATGAAGGATTAAGAAGATTGCAAACAACAGGAGCTATAATATTCCCACCGAGTAGCAACATTTTCGGAGGCATGGGGTCAGTAGAGGAGTCCAATTTCACAGCAGAGATTAAACCAGGAGTCTCTAACAACAGTTTTAAGATTAAAAAAGATCCACGGGCAGCAGTATGTTCTCCAGGGAACTGAATTTAAAATTCCTACTCCTTTCAGGGAAGGAGGCATAGATAGCATCTATCTTTCTGGAAAAATAACTGCCCACTAAGTTGCAGTGTTCTGTAGAGGAGGGGATGGAGACAGCAACTTGATCAAGAGAGGAGAGATCATTGACAATCTAAAAGATGTCTCTGGGTGAACATCTCGAGGCCTCAATTGTAAGTGTGTAACATTTAGTACGAGATCTTTTGATCTATTTATGATAATTCTTTACTGCTTCTAAAAATGCAATTTTGTCATCCAGCTTATTGCCTCTTCTCCAGAGGTGTTTTAGCATTTTACAGTCCTTTTCAAGGCCCAGAAGTTCTTCAGTAAACCATTTCGCAGTTGGAGTTCAATGGGTGCTTTTACCTGTCTTCATTGGGGCTAGAGCCTCATATATCCAAGAAAATATTTGTTTATTGGCATTTTGTGGACATGTATCCAGTACAGGGAGATTTCTAACCAATTTAGCAGTAAAAGCAGCCGGGATAACTAGTGACCATGTGTGTGTTTTTTTATAGGAGGTGGCGCAATTTGGAGGACCTAATGGAGTAATTGATCTGAAAAGGAATTATAAAGTGATCAGGCCAAGCAACAGGAGTTGGGTATGTAACTTTTATAAAATTGCAGTTAGAAAAAATGGGGTCTAGGGTGTGCCCCCCAATATGCGTAGGACAGTGGACCAACTGTAACAGTTCCAAAGCCTCACGGTCCTTCACAAAAGACGATACTAGAGGACATTGGGAATCTTCCAAATGTAGATTAAGGTCACCTAGAACAATAAAATTCGAGAAGCGAATGGCACAGGAAGATAGAAAATCCACCAGAGCATTTAAAAAAGCCCTGGTCCCTCAATAAATGAGGAGACTTGCAATGCAGTAAAAACAGGTGAGCGATAAAGAAAAGAAGGATGCTTTACAGCTGGGGAGTGTAATTTCCATCAGTTTAAGTTAAAGCTCACTTTTAAAAATCACTGCCAGCTCCATACCCCTTTGTTTCTGTCTATCCATTCTCAATATTGAGTTGCCATTAGGGCATGCATCCAAAACACCTGGCTGGTGCGGATTGATCATGGTTTTATCAGAGACAAAGCCGCCAGCAGTTGACTTGTTAGCAGATCTAGAATTTCAAATGTATGTTTGCTGAGGGTGCAATTCAAAAGTAGGCGTTTTTAAACACCCATGCCAAATGTGCCCTGCTCTGTATCTTCCATCGGCGTTGGTGAAGTATTAAAGAGAAAATTGTACTTCCACAGCCATTTTCCCTAGAACCAAGATCAATCCAGTTGAGGCATTCCTTCACCACCATAGTTTGGGGAGCCAATATCTCAGAGGCCGAGTAACAAGCTGAGTCTGCAAGGGAACAGGCAGGGGGCCTGGCCCTTAGCGCCATCCAGGAGTGGACGGGGTGAGGAAATATGAATTTTATGACCAATTATGTCCCCTATCTTAGACCCCAACGGCTCCATGTACATGCTACAAGTACATGTATGTTCCCTCCAGTTCCAGCTATGAAGACGCAAATACATGTGCGTCCAACGCCAACATGTCCTCTTTCAGATCCGCCATGAATGGGTCAAATAGTCCATTCCTAAGTATGATTGGCCACCGACTTTATATGGTTCACTTTTCACGTTTTACAGTTCGGGCGAGTAGGCCCTGAATTCTGTCATCAAGCCTTTTCCTGCTTCTGCCTCTGAAATGCTCCAGCCTGGACCTGCATCCGTGTCCATGAACTTTGTCTTACTCTCTGCGCGGCTAACGGTGCCTGACGCGGCCTGTTGCCTGCCAAAAACTGTATTCAGCCTTCAAGTTATCTGCTCCGCTCCTCACCCAATGCATTCCTGTCTAGTAGTTTAGGTAAACATCCTTCCAGCTACCGAGCAAAGGGCTCGGCCTCGCTGTCTTTATACAAGTAATTCATAGCCCCTGTTACCATGGAAGATTCCTGCCCCCTCGCATCTCGTGTAGACACATAGACGCTTGTACATGCACTAACAGTCAGTATAGAATAGATTCCGTCCGAGAGACCTTTCCTTTTGGATAAAACAGTTCCTTAAACAAAGATATTAGATACCATTTGGGATTAGGTTGACCTGACCCCCCAGACTTCTGTCTCCACATGTAGAGCTAAATGTCAATTCCCCTTCACCCTCTAGTTGCACGTCAATCACACGTCATGCGGCTGCGCGCGCATCTCTGCCAAATCTTTCTGCTGACACTGCAGGATTCTCTTATGGATCCACCCACTTGTGACATCATTTTAAATGACGTTTCTAGTATACGCCTGTATTTACGCCTATTTTCATTACGTATGTGTATTCTTATCTGTATTATCAGCTGTTACGCCTCCTGCATCTGTCTTAATGCAATGCTTTCCATATATATATCGTTACTTGTCAATAATGTATTGCCTATCCCTTCCTGAACCTTCGTGGTGATGGAATAAGATTGCCTAGTTCGAACTATAATTCCTTTGTAAGGAATAAAGCCCTTTTCAGAACCTCTAATACCACGGATCCTGCCTCTTATTTTGACTGAGTTATTCTTACTAGACTTTACCGCATAAAAAATAGTACAGGTAATTTAAATATTTACCACATAAATTGGCGCCCGAATAGGGACACTTTCTCATCTCACGCGCCGGAGGTTCGTTGCAGGCCCGGTCTCCTGCCACAGCCGGACGGACAACAACGCGTACCCGCAGGATTTCCTGTATCTCCCTCCGACCAAGCGGGGGTGACTGAGGCTGCGATCAACACCCAGATGAGGCGGTGAGAAGTGCGAAGTATCCCGACCAGAGCCTAGCTGAGAGAGCAAGATCCGAGGTATACAGAGGCCCACCAGGTTCCGAAGTTCCGAGTCGCGTCGAGTCCAGTCCGGTCCAGTTCAGTTCAGTTCCGAGGCCTTCCATTCCGTGCTACCCGGTGAGTACCGTTGTTGGGGAGGCAGTTAGACGTGCACATTAATTTGTGCCGGTCCTGACGGGTTTGGGTACACAGATCCGGTCTGCACTGTTTTAGCAGTGTATCTGTACTGTTTAGCAGTATATCCAGT
Organism: Triturus cristatus; assembly: GCF_964204655.1. Lineage (NCBI taxonomy): Eukaryota > Metazoa > Chordata > Amphibia > Caudata > Salamandridae > Triturus > Triturus cristatus. Next base: position 334,285,162 of record NC_140594.1, on the reverse strand, counting down.
ATGTTCATGTATATATTCAATATTATCTAGTATTAGTATTATGTCAGTAACTAGTTTTCTTCTAATTATCATTGTTCGTTAAAAGTTAAATGTTAAATGTTAAATGTTTTACAGTGTCTAAAAATTGTGGTATGAATGAGTGTTCATTATTGTGTTTGTTGTATTAATTGTGTTCAAGTCCAGTTCAAGTAAGAATCAAGTAGCAAGGTTTTAAAAATGCCGTTCTTTTCAGAATTAAGGCAGATCAAAACTAGAAAAGGAGTGCTCGAAGAAGCTGTTCCCATTCCACCTAGGGACACTCCAGGGTACTTTATGTATCATAAACATGGCCTAGATGCCGTATTATATCTTGACCTATGGGTGGACTACACCAAGGATCTAGCAGAAAGTCAGAGGTGGCCCGCAGCTGGGACATGGGATGCAGATTGCATCATGAGAGTAGAAGAAGAATTATGGAAAAAGAAAGCCAGACAGTCACAGAAAGATGCCATTGAGTTATGGCGTAAAGAATCGCATAGGCGCACAGAGAAAGCGCTCAGACTGGAAGAGAAAAGTAGGGAGAACTCAAATAGAGCCCGAGAAAACGTATTAGTTGAGGAAGGTATCCGAGTAAAAACCGAACAAGTAGACAGACAACGAAATGCTCTTATGAATGGTATGTATCCTCTTTTAGCCGAAGGTTTCCCTAAGGCCACCCCGGAAAAACCGAAAGATTTGCCACCCCCATTACTCCCGATTAAAGCACATCCCAAGACCGCAAAAGATATTTTCCTTTCTTCTTATTTAGACGATGTAGCTCCCGAATATGCTAATGTTCCACCACACCCGCCACCTGTCGATGGTGCTCAACACCGAGATCATCAGCCCCCAGCTCCGCAACAACAAACTCCTCCGCACAATCCAGTAGGTCCATCTGTTTCCACCGTTTTTCCTGCATCCACAGTTTCTACCTTACATCCCACAAATCCTTTCGTGCCTAGCACCTCAGAAGGTGCGGCAGAAGGTGCGACAGCAATTTTCGCCACGCCACCATCACGAAGTAAATCGTCTCTTAGAGATTTAGCAAACCAACGTACACCACAAATAGCAACGTCCGACGTGTTTAAAGAACATCTTGTAGATTGTAGATATGATCCAGTGCCCGGTAAAAATGACAGAATGCTGCTATCATCACTACGTATGCGACGAGCGTCAATGTATTTAACGACACTACCAGGAATGATTAATCATCTAGACAATATATATCGCTTTGTCCAAACCGGGCAAGGCCCTGAAAGTATTGACGAAGCCATGGAATACCAGAAAGCGGATATACAGAGACAACTGTTACGTTTCTTCATAAACTGCTTGATCAGAAGCAGAGATAGGTCCGAGGTAGATCAGGATGAAATGCAAGTACTTACCCGATGGGGTCAGAATATATCAGAGGGAAAACATGATAAACAGACATGTATAGTAGCTATGTGCCGAAAGATCCGCAAAGAAGTAGAACGAATACATAAAGCCAGATTGGAGGCAGACAAAACTGAATCAGAGGGAGAGGAGGAGGAAGAATCAGAAATGCCCACAGGACAATTAGAAACGATAGCCTATGTAGGTAGGGGAAGACCTTGTAACAATACCAGATACTTTAATGACGCGATACGTCCAATACGTCCAGAATGTAACAGACATTTCCAAACCCCTATGTTAAACACGAAGTCCCCTGAACACTTATTCCAGACTGCTGATAAACTACTCCGAGACCGAAGGGGGTATCATATGCTCGATTCTATGGATGAACAGGAATTAGCCAGGTCAGCAGTACAATGGGCTGACAGTTCTGAAAAATACAGTGATGATGCGTTAGCACACACGTTTTTGAATCTCACCCCAGACGAACAGCGTTTAGCTGGTATATACATGATACAACACCTCGTTATATTATATAGAAGCCAACACTCCGATCCTGGTCCACTACCTGATATTCTGATAGAATTACTCACGAATAAATGGAGAGGTTCAGGTACTGATTTAATTAAGGAAATTCTAGAATATCGACACCAGTACATTGTCTTCGTATGCCCAGAACATGTTTCAGTTCCCCCCAAGTTGGAAAGAAAAATGTATCACATAGACAGACAGAATCCCTTACGCGAAGTACACCCTATAAGAGGTGAAGACAATAATTTTAAACGCGTGTTTGTGTACGCGCCCATAACTAAAATTGAATTATTAGAAATGAAGAAAGTAGTACCTAGCCATGACAAAGACCCAGCAGGTTTCCACCGTGAGATAAAAGACATGTTACTCATGGGAGAGTATACTTATCCCGACATTATGAAAATATTGAAAGTTTTATTGCCTGCCGGTATTTACGAGAAACTCAAAGAAAAGGAATGGGAGGTGGGAGACCAAAAGATAGATTGGACAGCATTAGAAAACGAAGAAAAGGCCCGAGCTGCAGGTTCAGGGCTTGGGGAAAGGACTACAGCATTACCAGGATTACTAGTGCAGGTACTACCACGTGTATTAACTACGAAAAAGGAAGACTGGGGTGCAATCTCAGCCTGTAAACAAAAACAAGATGAAGACACTAGTGATTTCTATTCCCGATTTGAAAAATGTTTTGGTATTAATAGTGGCATAAAAGCTAGTAGTGAGTCATACCCACGTCTGTTTGTGACAAAATTAGTTGAGAATTCCCTGCCCCAAGTTAAGAGTAGAGTATTAAAATTCGAGAGTACTTGGCAAGGTAACACACCGTCACAGATGTTACAAATGTTACAATATCATCACAATAGAATTAGAGAAGAACAAGAACATGAACAAAGACGTATGAAAGACACGAAAATGAAAATGCTTGTTGCCCAGTCAGTTCCAGCTGACGGTCATAAAAAGGGTATGACACAGTCCAATGATTCAGCGGGTCCTGTTAGAGGGACATGCAACTATTGTAAACAGCCAGGTCATTATATACACGATTGCGCAGTTCTGAAACATAATATCTCTACGGGTATAACGAAAGAGAGACCACGTCCGCCTAGACAGGATCAGATCCAACAACAAGTACCTCAGAATATACAGCCTATGCCAGCTGTACAACAGACCGCACCACAACCACAACAACAATTACAACAACAGCCACAGCCTATTGCTGCAACACAAAACACGACACAACAGATGTACCAGTATGCACAAAATGACTATCCAGAGTATCAGCGCTACACATGAAATAGCCTAGAGAGGGAAGTTGGCTTACCCCTTATTGAGGTTCCAGTAGATCAAGAGGGTCCTTATGTACAGAGTCAGTTATTAGGGAAAGATAGAAAGTTTCTACTCGATACAGGGGCAAGCAGAACCACTATCCGTCACAGCGAAGTCCCAGGGGTACCCCTCTCAGGCTCACAAAATATCTCCCTTGGTTTTTCAGGAAAGCCTACTGTTAACGAAGTATCGCAACCACTTGCATTTACAGTCGGTCCATTAACACGGACTACAGATCTATTACTTACGAAATCATGTCCAGAAAACTTGTTAGGTATAAAAACATTGAAGGCTCTAGGAGCTGTAATATGTTGTTCTCCGGAAGGAGTACGACTATTTTTGCGTGATTTTAAAGGTCACTACGTGTCTCGAGACATGGATCACCGGTTACAGAATCTACCTGAACATTTATGGGCGCAAGGCCCCACTGATGTAGGCTGTATGCACATTACACCATATCGAGTCACAATAAAAACAGGAGTGGTACTACCACGAATACGACAATACAAGTTACCCCCAGATGCTGTTGTGGCTTTACTGCAAATCATTGACGAGCTCATTGCACAAGGAGTGGTCGTGGAAACCGACTCCAATGTATGTAATTCCCCGATAATTCCGATTCTTAAACGAACTGATCCAAAAGCACCACCAGTATATCGATTAGTTATTGATCTGCGAGAATTAAATAAATGCATTGTACCACAATACCCCGTGGTCCCAGATATCTCTTCATTGCTAACAGCCATAGATTCAGAAGCAACGTTCTTTACTGTAATTGATCTCAAGAACGCTTTCTTTAGCGTCCCAATCGATCCGGAAAGCCAATATTTGTTCGGATTCAGTTTAAATGGACGAAGTTTTAAATTCGCACGCGCACCTCAAGGATTCACAGAAAGCCCCAGCATCTATAGCCAAGCACTGAAAAGAGAACTTGACAGTATCCACATGCCAGCTAACACTGCCCTGCTTCAATACGTCGATGATCTGCTGATCACCGCCCGAAGCGAACCTGAATGTGAGAAAGCATCACTGACGGTTTTACATTTCCTAGCCGACAAGGGGCACAAGGTGTCCCCTTCAAAGCTGCAATTCTGTGTCCAGCAAGTTGTGTAACTTTGGCACTTGCTGTCCAAGGGGGGAAGACAGCTTACACCCGACCGTATCCAGTTAATTGTCAACATGCCGCCACCCAAGACACAAAAGGAGGTACGGGCATTCATAGGCCTCACTTCGTACTGTAGGCAGTGGATCCCTCAATATGCATTTCTAGCGAAACCACTCATTCAGTTGACAACACAGGAGGCAGCGACATCGACTGTCCTCCCTTGGACTCAGGAACATACACAAGCTTTTGAAAGCTTAAAGAAAGCTTTATGCCAAGCACCTGTTTTAGCAACGCCATGTTACAGCAAACATTTTACGCTTTTTGTTACAGAACGAGAAGGTACTGCTTTGTCAGTACTCACGCAGGAACAAGCAGGATCACATAAGCCATGTGCTTATTTTTCCAGTACATTAGATCCCGTAGCTCAGGCTCTTCCTGCGTGCCTGAAATCAGTCGCAGCAACAGCTTTAGCAATCAGACAAAGCGATGCCATAGTGTTAGGACATCAATTGACAGTACAAGTACCACACGCAGTAGAGGTTCTCTTGAACCGGACCCAAACACAACACTTGACTATAGCAAGACTGACGGGTTATGAATTAACATTGTTCCAGCCACACATAGAAATCCGACGTTGTAGTACATTAAATCCTGCCACACTTTTGCCATTAAGTGGAACAGACCCATTGGCACATGATTGTATTGAAGTTATTACTATTACGACGAAACCCAGACAAGACTTGACAGATATTCCATTATCAGATCCAGACCTGACACTGTATGTAGATGGTTCATGCATGAGAACAAGTACAGGAGAGTTAGTGGCCGCTTATGCAGTCACAACAGACACTAAAATTATTGAAACAAATTGTATCGATACCTTGTCAGCTCAAGCAGCAGAGCTCATCGCTCTGACACAAGCCTGTATTCAAGCCAAAAATAAAAAAGTTAACATATACACAGATTCACGTTATGCATTCGGAGTCGTCCATGACTTCGGCGTGCTTTGGCGAGAGAGAGGTTATTTAACTTCTCACGGTGCCCACATCCAGCACGGTCCCCTTATTCAAGCTCTGTTAGATGCAATACATCTGCCGACTGCAATATCGATTATGAAGTGTAAAGCCCATACAAAAGTAACTGACATTATTTCTCAGGGTAACGACCTAGCTGACAGAACAGCTAAACAGACTGCTCAGAATCAGACTCGTCCAACTGACACGACAAAGACAATAGTTCCGATACCAACACACTGCATGACAGTTAAGGATCCCGCCCTTGATGTAATTGACATACAGACACATGCTACACCAGAAGAAATAAAGAAATGGACTGAATTAGGAGGGATCCAAACGGATCAAGGATGGATGACAAAGGGAAAATCTATATGGTTTCTCCCCGACTCAATGGTTCAAGTCATCATTAACACAATACATAGTCCAGCACACCTAGGAGAGAAAGCTATGCTAGACAGTATTCAACACATTTGGTTCAATAAACATTTGCGAGCAGCAGCTAAACAGAAAGTACGTACCTGCATGATTTGTTGTCAGTTCAATCCAGGAAAAGGCGTACCTGTAGAACAGGGTGGATTTCAACCCCCCGACCACCCTTTTGAAGTCCTCCAGATGGATTATATCCAGATGGAACGATGTCGAGGATTCAAATATGTCCTCGTAGTTGTATGCGCTCTTTCCCGGTGGACAGAGGCGTATCCCGTCTCAGATTACACTGCCCCGACTACTGCCAAACAGTTAGTTCGAGAATTCTTCCCACGATATGGTTTGCCCCGTGTCGTGTACTCAGATAATGGCCAGCCATTCTCATCCGAGCTAATGAAACACGTTTCACTCCTATTAGGCTACCAATGGAAATTCCACTGTGTCCGACATCCCGAGGCAGCAGGTCTCGTGGAGCGACATAATCAAACTCTGAAAATTAGACTGTCCAAAGTATGTAGAGAAAAAGGTGTCGACTGGATAGTAGCTTTACCGGTTGCGCTCTTTTACATGAGAATGGTAGCACACTCTCGAACAGGGCTATCCCCGTATGAGGTGATCTTCGGTAGACCACCAAATATGTGGGGGACGCCTATACCTCGTAAAATAACTGATGTTGATTGTAATATGCTGACAGATTACCTGGCTTCCTTGATGTCTGCACTACAATCTTGTCGTTCACAGGTAGCTGCAGCTTTTCCCGATAACACTGAGGTGAAGCCCCATGACGTGGTTCCGGGAGATATCGTATTTGTAAGGAACTTCGACAGAAGGAACCCGCTGGAGCCTCGCTGGCAGTCGCCTAAACTCGTCTTATTGACCACAAGGACAGCTGTGAAGATTGAGGGACGTAAAGGGTGGTTGCACTCGAGCCATATCAAAAAGTTTCATGGACTATCATCCGACTTGAATTTTCAGCCCTGCATTCCCTCACAGACTGACTCAAAACTCCCCCTGGTTGACAAAACCGAAAAACAAAACTATAAACTGAAACTAAGGTCTAGCAAGTCAGACAATTTGATTGTTTAAGTCCTCTCCAAGGTGAATCGGTTGAATTTGTCTCTGACATGTATCCTCTAGACCGAAATAGAGAGAGAAATAGACAGGAACAGCTCAAGAAACAGGCGTACTGTAAATCACTTCGTAGTCACTGCATAGTGACATTATTGATTGTGTTTTTTCTAAGTCTTCTGATTATTAGTGTCAGTATATTTTTACACATGTATTACCCTATCTCCAAGCGTGCTTTCAATGCTACTGCCGAACATTCTTTTAGCGAATTACCCCCGCATGAGTTGTCCTATAGATTTGCGCTGCGCAACAACACATTCATTAGTATGTTACATCATTCTCATCAGACCAGCAATGCTACAAATTGTTGGATATGCGGTCGACTCCCTCCCTATCAGAAATACAAGGGAGTTCTGCCCCTCTTTCCGTACCCATTCACACACAATGGCTCCTGTGGAGCATGGTTTAGTTTGATTAATTCCCCAGATTCAAATTCAGTAGTTTATCAAGACAACTGGGTTTGGGGAAACCTGAACCTAGTTTTACTTAAGGTCTGCTACCCTAACAAGGAGGGATTTCCCAAAAGAACAGGAACTGATCTAGAAAATGAAGTATATGGATTAGGTAACTTTACACTTAATCTCATGATCCTGAATGTTGAATCCGAAGCTACACCAATCTTGCCCGCTATGTCAGTATTTCCAGTTAGAGGCGAATTATGTGTAAGAAAGAATGGTTCAATACACATGGGCCATAGTAAATGTACCACTGTAATAGAATTCAGTGATAAAGGCAAGTCTACATTTAGAGCTTCTCGTCACTCCTACTTCATTTGTGGTCACACCGCATACATACGCCTACCCCTAGATTGGGATGGTACCTGTTACATTGCATTCCTTCTGCCACCTGTTTTCCTAGCCCCGCCTGATTACCATAGGAATACCCATTTAGTACACAATAGACAGCAGAGAGATCTCCCGATTGTCGACTACACTGAAACAGCATGGGAGCAATATACAGATTTCAATAAAGGTTTCTTTCCCTACATAGGTACAGTCACTAATAGTAAGCTGATACGTAGATTAACTAGAACCCTTGAAGCAGTAGTGAATGAAACTACTTCCGCCTTAGGCAACTTAACAGAGGAGCAGTCTGCGATGCGGATTGTTGTTCTTCAAAATCGTCTTGTCCTTGACGTCATTCTGGCCGATAGGGGCGGAGCTTGTAGGGTCATCGGATCAAGTTGCTGTGTTTTCATACCAGAAAACGCGCCGTCAGTATATAAAGCCATAACTCGACTTCATAAAATCGTAAGCCAGATACACCAGAATCCAGGCACCTGGACTTGGTCCGGTTGGTTCTGGAGCGTGTTGTCAGCCTGGGGATGGAGGATCCTATCCTTCCTAGGTATTGGCTTTCTCATACTATTCAGTTGTTGCTTGTGTCTACAATGTGGGCCAGCGATTTGTGGTCTGTGTGCCACATCGTGTATCCCGCCTTCAAATTTTCATTCAAGATCCCGGAAGAAGAAAGAAGAACAAATGATGCTATATGAACAGATTGATGGATTGATGAAAATGGATATTTCATAAGGGTCCGTAGGGGACAAGGAGGGAATGAGGAAATATGAATTTTATGACCAATTATGTCCCCTATCTTAGACCCCAACGGCTCCATGTACATGCTACAAGTACATGTATGTTCCCTCCAGTTCCAGCTATGAAGACGCAAATACATGTGCGTCCAACGCCAACATGTCCTCTTTCAGATCCGCCATGAATGGGTCAAATAGTCCATTCCTAAGTATGATTGGCCACCGACTTTATATGGTTCACTTTTCACGTTTTACAGTTCGGGCGAGTAGGCCCTGAATTCTGTCATCAAGCCTTTTCCTGCTTCTGCCTCTGAAATGCTCCAGCCTGGACCTGCATCCGTGTCCATGAACTTTGTCTTACTCTCTGCGCGGCTAACGGTGCCTGACGCGGCCTGTTGCCTGCCAAAAACTGTATTCAGCCTTCAAGTTATCTGCTCCGCTCCTCACCCAATGCATTCCTGTCTAGTAGTTTAGGTAAACATCCTTCCAGCTACCGAGCAAAGGGCTCGGCCTCGCTGTCTTTATACAAGTAATTCATAGCCCCTGTTACCATGGAAGATTCCTGCCCCCTCGCATCTCGTGTAGACACATAGACGCTTGTACATGCACTAACAGTCAGTATAGAATAGATTCCGTCCGAGAGACCTTTCCTTTTGGATAAAACAGTTCCTTAAACAAAGATATTAGATACCATTTGGGATTAGGTTGGCCTGACCCCCCAGACTTCTGTCTCCACATGTAGAGCTAAATGTCAATTCCCCTTCACCCTCTAGTTGCACGTCAATCACACGTCATGCGGCTGCGCGCGCATCTCTGCCAAATCTTTCTGCTGACACTGCAGGATTCTCTTATGGATCCACCCACTTGTGACATCATTTTAAATGACGTTTCTAGTATACGCCTGTATTTACGCCTATTTTCATTACGTATGTGTATTCTTATCTGTATTATCAGCTGTTACGCCTCCTGCATCTGTCTTAATGCAATGCTTTCCATATATATATCGTTACTTGTCAATAATGTATTGCCTATCCCTTCCTGAACCTTCGTGGTGATGGAATAAGATTGCCTAGTTCGAACTATAATTCCTTTGTAAGGAATAAAGCCCTTTTCAGAACCTCTAATACCACTGATCCTGCCTCTTATTTTGACTGAGTTATTCTTACTAGACTTTACCGCATAAAAAATAGTACAGGTAATTTAAATATTTACCACAGGGGGCAGACGGGCTTGCCATTGGCACATCTTCGGTGAGCCACTGGCTCATCCACTGTGCGCATACGCAGCTGCCATCATTTTATAGCCTGCCGCTAATCGCCGAAAAGGAAAAACGGAGGGGAGGCAGACAACCCCCTGAGAGCCCCATTACTTCTCTCCACAAGTGAAGAAAAGAAAATGAGTAGGAATCAATACAACATGCAAAAAAAAGTTTTAAAACATAATAGCATCTATAATATTCAATATTTAAATATTGGTATCAGACCCCCTTATATGGCAGCCAACTGGGACAGGAAGCCAGGCTCCTCCCAGCACCTAGTGAGCTACAAGGAAATGAAAGAGGTGAGGTATGACTCGGGAGCCAGGCACCTTCCTGTGCCAAGAGCGCTACAAGGTAAAGAAATATCATGCTGAGACAAAACTGCTCCAATAGCAATGCTACTAGCATCTGTGGTGATCATATTTTTTCCTAATGGATCAAAACCTTGCAATGTATGTTCTGTTGCAATGGCATTTTTTATATCTAAAGATTGGTTTTCACACTCCTCTGAGCATTCAAATATCGCACTGGCCTTAAGTAACTGCCGTATGTGGAAGGTTATAGTAGAAACATTCTTCACAAACTTGGAAAAGAATTCAGCTAGTCCCAGAAAGGATTTAACTTCATCCTTGCTTTTTGGACAGGGAAAATATGTGACGGGTTCCATTAGTTAATTCTTGGGTTGAATACATTCCGCACTGATCTTGTGACCTAAATGTGTCACCTTCCTAGCAGAAAACTTGCACTGTGCATATTCGACCATTAAACCATATTTATTTAATGATGACAGAACATGTTTGAGCTTAACCATTATGGTCATTACAATGCTTACCCATCACAAGGATGTAATCTTGAAAAATCAATGCTTGGTCCAGTTTCCCAAAAATATTATACATTAAACACTGAAAAACAGCTGCCGCAGAATCCAAACTGAAACGCATTCTTGTGAACTGGAAAACATCCCACATGAGAAAAGAAAGCAGTAAACTTCTTACTATCCACATACAAAGGAATTTGGTGGTTCGTTTGGGAGAAGTCAATGGTGGAAAACAGCTCCATGCCTCTAATTTTAGTCAACATCTAACTAATTTTGGGTAATGGAAATTGGTCAACCAAAATGTTAGCGTTAAGTTGGCGAAGATCAACACATTGGCTTTCCATTGGCTTTCCTTGCATTAACTAATAGAGCAATCTACTCAGATCATTCCACGGGTTCTATTACGGCATCCTTGGTACATTTCTGAGTTGATGAATTTTGCGAGAAGCATTATGTTTCAACACAATTTTATGTTCGAATCCTTCCAACTCTTCCATTCTTCCAGCAAAAATATTAGGAAACTCATGGCTCATTCTTTTACCTAAAAGCTCACCTTTGTCAAGCACTAACACTTGTTCTACACCATTTGGATCTGAAATGATATTGAAAGTTTTCTGATCCTTCCAACCCAAAACTGAGGAATTTTTCTTTGAAATATACCCTTAACGCATTCCTTTTCTTCAAACTAAAGATTAAATACCTGTTACGCAACAACCCTATGGGTTCCCAAGTGTAACTTTCAGGAGCAAGACTACAGCCAGTGTAGAAGACAGATGACATTTTGAAAACTACCCTCTAAATCAAAATCTAGAGCAAGATGTACAAATTGCCACTGCTCTTAACTTCATATCTTCTTCCAGTTTCAGAAATACATAGGTTTCTTTCATACCTGTGGGAAAGTCATCCTTTTTGCCCTGACCACCCCCATTTTTTGACTGACGCTGGTGGTTACTGACTGTGATTGTGCCCTGGGCTCCGCTAACCAGACCCAGGGCCAGTGCTCTGTTTAAAAGGTATATAGTAATTAGGTGTAAACACAATTGGTATGACAACCTACCTGTAAGCCCCTGGTATATGGTATATAATGTAGGTTTAGATGCCCAGTAGATTTAATGCACTTACGTGTGCACTGCTATATGATCTAGTGTCATTTTAAAAGCCAGTCCTGCTTTGCAGGCTGCTTTGAAAATAAAACTATATTCAAATTCGAATTTGGAATTAAAGGTACTTTCAAAGCCTTAAACTAAATTCTTTTTGCATATAAATCACTCCTAAGGTCTCCACTAGGTGCCCCAGGTGTAGGGTGCCTAGTAACTATAGGCAGGGACATTATAGAAGATTTGTGTATATACCCTAGTGAGGGAAAAACTGCCAATTTCGTTTTTCCCCATCGAAGTACATAGCTCCATAGGCTAGCATGGGAAGACGCTATTAAACTTTAGTAAAGTCTAACTATTGACAGGATTGAGCTAACATGTTACTTCAAAGTGTCTAAATAATAGTTAGAAAAAAATCCCAAAACTTGCCAAGGTTAGATTTATTATAACTATGACTGAAAAAAAGTTATAAAACTAGCTTTTTTGATATGCCTAAATCCAGCCCTAGAGTAGCCTCTCCTGACCTCTGGGTCAATGTCACCACTCCCCAGATCACCATAGCAAAGAGGCACTGCTGTTGCCTTCTGTTTCTGATGAGCACTGGTTCGTTCCCTGCTTGCTCCTCTCCCACTTAATTTCTGTTTGTATTTTTTGTATTGTATTTTGTTTCAATTTTGTATTTTGGAGTCTATATCTATGATTCACTCCCTTCACACCTTCTTGTATTGCTTGAATTTTACTGTTGTTTATCCCCCAGTGTTCTGCCCAGATTCTCACCACCCCCCCAACCGGCTTGTGCAGGTTCTTCGTGCCACTCTCCTGCGCCTCCTCCTTCCCCAAGACTACCTAATTGAGGCCACTGAACAGCTCCAATGAGTAGCCAAAGACCTCTGGGTTAAGGTCACCACTCTCCAGATCCCCATAGTGAAGAAGCACCAATGCCACCTCCCGCTCCTGTCTAGGTTTGTTCCCTAGTAGCTCCTCTTAATTTCCTGTTTGCATTTTTTGTATTGTATTTTGTTTCTATTTTGCATTTTGTAGTTGATTTCTGTCATTCACAGCCTTCCCGCTTTCTTGTATTGCTTGTATTTTACTTTTTTTTCCTCCTCAGTGTTCTGCCCAACCTCCTTTTGCACCCGTCCAACTGGCTTGCACTGGTTCTTTGCGCCACCCTCCTGCCCCTCCCCAGGCCTACTTAATGGAGGCCACTGCGCGGCTGAGCCACTGACATGCCGTGGGTGCTGACGTGCTGTGGGCATACTGAAGACAAGTCCGTCTCCACCAGTCTGTGCCTGGACTGCGCCCAGCAACGGCACCCTTGGTCCCACAGCCCACAATCGCTACTCCGTCAATTAATTGTAGAACCTCGCCTCAAACCATGAGATGACAACTGCTGTAAGGCCTCTCCCCACTACACAAAAGGACCCTTCACCTGAAACCACTGCTGCATCTTCTGTAAGAGCAGAACCAACGCAACCTTCAATTAGACTCCAACAACCCTCCAAAGACCACAGCTCCACTGCGCTCTACTCAACGTCAGGTCCCTCGGCAAGCATGCCATGCTGGTCTGGAACATCATAACTACACTAGCTCCTGATGTGATGTTCATCACTGAAACCTGGCTCACCCCCTCGTCTTCACCCAATATTGTCATGCCCCCCCGGATGCAAGATGATCCATCACGACTGCCCCACCAGACCTGACGGAGGCCTCGCTATCATCCACAAAGATTCCCTCGATTGCACAGTACTGGATGACGACACCACACTGAACATGGAACACCTCAACTTCCAGATCAGCCCTATCACCAAAATCCCCATTAGAGGAAACCTTGCCCACAGACCATCAGGCCCAGGTGATGGAGCAAGGACTCGTAGAAAAGAGACTTGCTCGTAAGCAATCCGCTCGTTTAACTCACTAACATGTTATTAATTACGTTTTGTGTAAAACTAATGCGCACCACAGTGAAGCTTGCCTATGTGTTTGCTAACACTAAAAACACAAACGAAGGACTAAACAGCTTTTAACGGGGAAACCTTTACTGCGCATGCATCAACTGCATCTACACAATGTGACGAAATAACGATTGGAGGGAAATTCTTGTGCATGAGCAGAAGGCACTAAAATAGAAACTTAAAGACACACGTGCATGACACCTTCTTAGCTGCAGCAAAAATGAGCTATTTTACTAATGCTAATGTGGGGAAAATATTAATAGGCAAAGAGGAATAGAGTAGAGATGGGTGGTATTCAGTGAAACCATTTATTTTTAAAAGAAACATTTGTCTTTCTGACTTTATTATTAGTGCACATTTGAGCCTCTCGTGTGTAACTGAAGTAAGCTGAGCCATGTGACTGTACTGCACAACGGTGCATGTCTACTGAAAGTGAACCCAGGAGGATAACACAGAGTTTGGATAAAAGTCAAGGACGTGAAGTGTCCCAGCCTGAGAACGGGCGGTGAAAAGTTCAAATAAATGGATTTACATGTTGAAGTTTTAACTAATGTTGCAAATGAAATGTGAATGCGGGTAGGAAATAAAATGCATGAATAAAAATTAAGGGGATGGATGTATGAACAATGGTCTAACTGAATAAAGTGACATGTAAGCATGTTGTGATGATCTTCCCCCCTTGCCTGACCAATTAGATTTTGACTTTTTACGATATTGAAACTTTGGAGGGTGGAACATCCAGAACGAAAGGTATAATTAAGGTAACTTTAGTTAGTTAGTTTGCACAAGAGCCTGAGAGATGATGAGAGGGGAGATGCTGTCAGTGTTGCCGGTGATGCTGATGCTGAGAGAGATGCTGTGACATGCTGATGAAGAAGCCGAATGCAGAACTTTCTATCCTAATTTAATTGGGGTTAGATAAGAAGATCGCAGAAGAATCTCGAGGAGGAAGAGAGTGTCAGGGGTGCGGTGCAATCGTCGGTATTAGAAAGGTCAACTATCCTGTCCTAAATCCTGTCCTGAAGTCTTTGTCACCTGAACTATCCCGGGGGACTTTTACCAGCCCTTTGGCCAGGGGGTTGGTCTTCACACCATTCTTGGTAAATATAATTCTGTTTATTTGCAGATGTTCTTTTCTCTCTGTCCTCTCCTTTTCTGTGCATAAGTCATTGCATGAGTCCGAAGTATGTGTTTGATGATTCATTTATATTTTCTCTCCTAATGAGTCAAGGTGACTGTACTGTATTTTTGAAGAGGTTCACGTGCTCTAAAATTTAGATAAAGTTTTAAAATCTTAAAGGAGTCTGTGTTTATTTCATTTAATTAAAGTATAGGTAAGTTAGTTTTATGTCATTATCACCATCAATTAGTTCAACTAATGGTCCACCAACCAGAGGAAAGAACTTTTTGATCTGTGAAGGGTTAGTAAAGGTATTTTAGACTAATCCTAAACTTTGTGAAAACATATTTTAAAAAAACAGTCCAGCAGTTTACTTGACAGTGTGTGTGTTTATGGACCCAAGGTGAGTATCTGTTGTCTGTTGCTGGTACGCCGCTGGATCCGTTTTGCTGGTAGCAGAGCTATGGTTATTATTGACCAGTTTGGTGATAAATATTGATTATTAATTTATGTTTAACAAAAAGAGTTAGCGTCTTGTTTTATGTTGTCCAGAAATTCCCGGGTAATGAATAACGGGTGGTGACAGAAGCCACACTGCAGTGAGGTTACTCTTCTGTTGGAATAGCACTGAGAAGCTACGCAAGGCTGCAGTGTTAAATTAGGGACTATTTTCATATAAAAGTAGAGTGTGAGAGATAGCAGAGAGTTCGCTGGTGAAACTTTGGTCTTATTTCCTAGTAAGGGTAACACTGAACAAGTAACAGGTTCTTCCGAGTAAACAGAGGTTTTTACTCGCAGTAGAAGAGGAGCAATTCTGAGACTCCAGAACAAACTGAAAATCTATCCTTTGTTTAGTGCTACAGGCAGAGTAGCGAATGTTTTTATGTTGTTATTAATGAAAATTTAATGAAAAGTATTAATAGAAAGGTTTTCGTATTAACTTGTGAAGGGAGGGTCAGTCGCTGGGATTGTTTGAAACAGCGGGCGTGTGACTGAAGCAGATTGTAAAGGAGGGGTCAGTAGTGAGGAGTAATACTGACGTCACAAAAGGCCACACTGGCATTGGTCAGACCACAAGTGTGAGCCTGAGTCTGACTGGTTGAAAAGATAGAAGCGCGCTAAGATTGGTCAAAAGAGAAATTGTATGTTGGATTCTGATTTGACTGCTAGTGTGAGTCGTGCAGATAGAAGACTTCAAGGGTTTGCGGAGTACAATTTTATTTATTGTTCATCTAGACTGTATGGATAAAAGAGAAAAATGTAGCTAACAAAGAGAATTAAGAATTTCTTTAAGAAAGATAAGCCTATGCTGACTAGAGAGGGAATTCCTATACCGCCACCGAAAACACCTACTTCTTTTATGATGATGGAAAGAGGATATATATTTTTTTTCAATTCAAAGTATGCTTTATTCGAATATCATTCATAAAAGCAAGAATACAATTACAATAACAATTTCTTACATGATTAAGAATAAGATTAAATTATGATCAGAAGATCAAGTACAAAGCATACATGTACAGTTTTTGTCTTATATAAGACCCTATAAAACGTACTATTCTTTTGGCGGTAAGTGATTTGATTTTTAAAAAAGCACAAGATAAATAGTTGAATAAAAATACTTTAAAACCATAATAGAAATGCAGAGAAAGTGACATAGGACATAGGAGAGAATAATCAAAAGACTAGCAGTCTCTCCCTAATCATGAGAATAATCAAACGACTAGCAGTCTCTGTCTAATTGACCACGCCCAGCCTAGATATTTTGCAGTGGCTACTGAAATCCATGGCAGAGTACTGGTACGTATAATACGCAGGGCCACGCTACCACTGGTTGTTCCTAAATTTTTACACATCGGGGACAACCAGTTACGCCTTGGGACCGCGTAAAACTTACAGGCACATAGAAAATGACCAATAGTTTCTTTGCTAGTGCCACAAGCGGGACATCCGTCACAAGAACCCCCTTCCCACTTAGATGTCAAGAATTTAAGGGGAAGTGCGCCTGCTCTCAATTGGAAAAGAAGCTTTCTTTCCATGGGCCTTGTTATAATGTCCCAATATGGTTCTAGACAAGGATAGATCTTGGCCTCTATGAAGTCTGCAGTCATAGAGCCAGCACTCGAACTATTCCAATACCGGCGAGCATCCATCTCCCAATAGATATTCTTTAAAGTGCTTTTGGATGGGAAACAGGCTCTCGCTGGATCATCCCAGAGTGAGCACAAACCAAGCTCAGACAGGGATGTCCTAAGTGCTTTTAGCCATCCTATTTTGTGATAAACGTCCGACCTTATAATGTCTAAAAAACCATCTGCATAATGAGAAAGGGCAGCAGTCGTCCATAGCCTGCGCCAGTACAGGATAGGGCGAAGTTGAACCAAATCTGAGATTGCTTTTCTACCCAGGTCATATTTAAGAGGCAACAATGGGGTACTTTTAGGGACGCCTGTTATAGCCCTTAAAAATTTTCTGAGGTTTGGAGAGCAGCAACCTTCGCAAAGCCCCAGAGCTCGGCACCATATAGAGCGGAGCCTAGAGCTTTTGCTTCATACACCTGCAGAGCAGGTTTTACAGGTTTGGTCAAAGATTTTCTATGCTCTGTACAAATAGCACCTGCCAATTGCCTATGTCTAAGCGTAGCAATATCAACATGATGCCGCCAATTCTTCTCGCTAGATACATGCATGCCCAAATATGTGAAAGTATTCACTACTTCTAGCGGGTGGTCATTTAGAATGATTTTAGATTTAAAGCTACGGTGGGGGTTGAATATCATAAGCTTTGTTTTGGCGGTGTTAACTTCTAATCCATATTCCCCACAAAATTGGTCAAAGATAGACAAGGCACACTGCAATCCACTGGGGGTTTTAGATAGGATGAGCGTGTCATCTGCGAACATTAAAATAGGGATTTTAGTCCCAGCTAAAAAAGGAGCGTCCACTTGTGCAGAGGTCATGCGAGCAACAACATCATTTATATATAAAGTAAAAAGGACAGGAGCCATCGAACATCCCTGCCGGACTCCCCTCTCTACAGGGAAGTCTGTGGTTACCGAGCCGAGTCCTCCCCACTGAATTCTGGCATAGTTAGGCTCATGTAGCCTCATTATCAATGATAATAAATCGCTAGGAAGACCCTGCCTGTTTAGGGCCGTCCAAAGCTTAGATCGGGGAACAAGGTCGAAAGCGGCCTGTATATCGACAAAGGCCGCATACAAGCTTCCTTTGCCCAGCGCCACCGTCTTCCATTGTTACAGGGTGAAACTGAAAACCTGATCCACCATGCTTGTGGACCGTCGAAAGCCAGCCTGGAATGGTGAAAGAGCATTAGTCTCATCCACCCAATCCAGGAGCCTATTGACGATCACACGTCCCACGACCTTTTGAATAGTATCTATGAGGCTTATTGGCCTATAATTACCCGGAAGGGATCGATCGCCCTTCTTAAAAACAGGAATAATGACTGCACCCTTCCAGGATTTTGGTACCGCAGCACCCAAGGCAATAGCATTGATGAGAAGATGAATATACTGACACCAGCGATCCTTGTCATTTACAAATAGATCAGCTGGCACACCATCGAGACCAGGGGCACGTCCGCAGGCAACCATGTTCAAGGCCAACATAATCTCAGCTGCACCAAAGAGATTCACTTTGGGAAGGTCTACACTAAATTCCTGGGGCATGTTATCATTATTTTGAGCAGCATACTGATTTTTAAAGAATTTTATCCATTCTTCTTCAGGCACATTGTTATGTGGGGACTCGGGTAAACCAGATTTTCCCCATCTAACAATGTGCCAAAATATCCGGGAGTCCCTACTGTCACTGGCTGCCTTTAACTCGATCCAGTGGTGTTCATCCCAAGCTTTTTTAGCCTTACATATACTAGTTTTATAGTTCTTTCTTGCGGCTTGAATTAAAGTAGATTGCCCCCCCTTGATAGCTTCACCTAGGGCTAGTCGTGTTTCCCTACATTGTTCACTATACCACTTGGCAGGCTTAGGGACTCTATTACCTTTGTTTTTCACGGGTTTAAGGAAGTGCACCTTGATTGCACAAAAGAGAGAGTTATGTAATCCTTCAACCTAGCCAGTGCCAAGTGGATTAAGGTGCTCTATAGCTGATATTGCTGTGTCCACCTGACCATTGATCTCAGCAATGGCCTGGTGGTTAATTGCTACGTTTTCCCACCTTAGTCTCCGCATGTCATTTGTGGGGACAATCCAAGGAGGAACAGTCACAGAAGAACATAGAGGTAGGATGGTATAGGACCACCATTTGTGGGTAGTGCACAAGGGATTATGGTCGCTCTCGATCCTTTCTACAACCTCCATGTCACCAATCATAGGCCATAATTTTAAACTACATAACACATAATCAATTCTACTGTTATGTCGGCCATTGTCAAATGTACTTGACCCATTCCTGTCGCCACTAATCCTACCATTTAGGGCTCTTAAGCCCTTTTCATAGCATAAAGTATTTAGGCCAATAACATCGGCAGTCCACCGCAGAACCGGTGGAAGCTCTAGTTTAGGCACACCTCATTGTCGATCCTCCTCATCACCGAATAAGTCATCATCGTTAATTAAGGGTTCAAATGTTCTATTAAAATCACCCGCAAAGACAATATTGTTGTTTAAGGAATAGGTTTCGAGAAGACTAGTTAAAGAAACTAAGACATCGACCTCCCCCCCTTGTTGCTCCGGACATAAATGTTATAGATATCCAATCTACCTAATCAGTCTAAATCCAATCTGATTAATTGGATATCTTGGTTTTTAGTGTCAACGACTTTAATAACCAGCTTTAAACACTGGCGAACCCATATTGTTAGGCCTCCCATGGGTCTACCCCTAGGGCCCTTTAAAGCCGGCACAGAGTAATTCAGATATCCCTGAACAAAACAAGGTTCGCATGACCAAGTCTCCTGGAATATGCATAGATCATAGTTATTAATAAAACAGATCCAGTCTACGGATTCCAGTTTGGAAGTCAGCCCGGCAATATTCCAGGACAATAAGCTCCCCGTAATTCCCTGAGAGTTGTTAGGGCAATTGGCTGTTGATGGAGGATCGGGGACTTGCTTTGAACAGATATCTGTGGTTATTTCCTTTTGTTGATTTCTTGTCTTATCAACAAAAGGAAATGAATCAAACAATGGCTCAGAAGGACTCGCTATCATAACCTGATTATTATTAAGTCAATGTACATCTTCAAGGTTGGCTAACACCTCAAAACGATTTCTCGTCGAAATCGGAGCATTAGATTGAGTGCAAGGTGAAGCCCCAAGATTGAAGGTAGAGACTGGCCTGGGTCTAGGAAAAAAATAAGTTAATTCCCAGGTAGTAATAAAGGACCTCCTGTGAATTGTGTGCCTTTTTAAGATGTGGTTGATGGCTCTGGGGTCCCTGAAGTTAATCAAGATAATATCTCCATTTATGTTTTTTGGTATATTACCCAGCCATGGTAAGTGCCTAACATGTAAAATTTCCCCATTGATGTACGAAGGGAGGGGGCGGTTTTGTCCTAACCAATGAATGACCTTATTTTTTAGTTGTGAGTATCCCTTTATAGCATCATCCTTCAAAGTGGGGACACCCACAAGCACCACTACAAGGGGGACAGCTTCTGGTGGAAGATTGATAGAAAGAAGTCCGTGCATCTTGGCCATAGGAACCAAGCAGCGACTCTTTGTATCGAGCTTTACAACCCCAAGTGATGGAGTATTTCCTCCTCGGCAAGCTATATCCTTTTTTAGCTGAGGTGACTTGGGAATATTAGAACTTCCTGCATGGTTATTCATTATATTATTAGTACTACAGTCTCCCAGTCTAACTGTCTGATGTACAGGTAGAATAGAAGATGATACCGCAGGAACAAAAACAGTAGAGAGCGGCATTGCTGGCTTTACAGGATTCATACATGGGTCTCCTTTGCTACCCATTAAAGATTCTACTTTCGCCAGCCTTTTTTCAATACTTTTTAAACTGTCGACAATGGGTAGCATTTGCGTTTTAAATAGTTTGTCTATTTTGCCCATTAATTCCGCAATCGTAATGTCATTTACAGAACAGGATACCGAGGTACCAGGGATGGATATATCATTGGTGCCATGGATAGGGCCATTGTCAGTGTGAGCCAGAATAGATTTATAGCTGGATTTATTTTTACTTTTATTTTTATGGGCCTCAGAATCCAGCTTCCTCCTCTTCCTAGGTAATGGACCTGATGGTTTAGGTGCCCCAGGGGAGATAATATTTTGGGATGAGGGTGCCATTACTTGTAATTCATCCAATACAACTGGTTCACTAATTACCACAGTAGGAGAAGATAAAATAGAAGAGGACACATCTATAGGTGAATCGACCATAGTTGGGTTACCAGGGAGTGTTAAAACATCGACATTGTCCGGGAGTTGTAAAATATCATGGTGAGAAAGAGCACTTTTGTCAGGTGGAGTTACTTCGTGAAGACAATTTGAAGTTAAAGACATATTTTTTATATGCTCTACGGAGCTACGACGCCTCGCCCTTAATTCAGCAAGGGTAGTTTCTCGGTCTGACCCAGAATTAACTTTCCAAAAGTAACCATCAAGGGTACCCATATTGGAATTGCTGGTCATGATGGTAGCAGTAATAATACACAACCCCTGTAGATCAAATCTAAAAATACTTGGACGCGACAATAAGGTGATAGTAAAATACACAAAGCGTACACAGAACCACCAATGCCAATGATAATAGCAACCGCACAAACAACCAGTACCGCCAAAAGTCAAGGGAGTGAGCCCGGCCCGGCCTCCTTCGGCTCCTGAGGGCTACAGAGGGCCCGCCCTTTGCCCGGGCTTAGCCCGGCGCCGCCCGCGCGCGGTCCCGCGACGCGGGGAATGACGCTGTAGCCGGTGCAAGCCTGGGGAGTCTGGGCGCTGTAGTCACACTCACCTTCCCTCCGCACTGCGACCGCGAAATCCAAAACGCGGCGGCGGGAGGGGGGAGGTCCTTGCAGTGGCTGAGAAATAGCGCGGGACACAGTCAGCAGGTATGTCCAGGGGCAGCCTAGGACAGCAACAGTGAAACACCCGCTCCATCGGGAATGACGCTGATTTTATGCGCCTCCGGGCGCTGGGCTGATGACGCTGTAGCCGGTGCAAGCCTGGGGAGTCTGGGTGCTGTAGTCACACTCACCTTCCCTCCGCACTGCGACCGCGAAATCCAAAACGCGGCGGCGGGAGGGGGGGAGGTGCTTGCAGTGGCTGAGAAATAGCGCGGGACACAGTCTGCAGGTATGTCCAGGGGCAGCCTAGGACAGCAACAGTGAAACACCCGCTCCGTCGGGAATGACGCTGATTTTATGCGCCTCCGGGCGCAGGGTTGATGACGCTGTAGCTGGTGCAAGCCTGGGGAGTCTGGGCGCTGTAGTCACACTCACCTTCCCTCCGCACTGCGACCGCGAAATCCAAAAACGCGGCGGCGGGAGGGGCGGAGGTGCTTGCAGTGGCTGAGAAATAGCGCGGGACACAGTCTGCAGGTATGTCCAGGGGCAGCCTAGGACAGCAACAGTGAAACACCCGCTCCGTCCGGAATGACGCTGATTTTATGCGCCTCCGGGCGCTGGGCTGATGACGCTGTAGCCGGTGCAAGCCTGGGGAGTCTGGGCGCTGTAGTCACACTCACCTTCCCTCCGCACTGCGACCGCGAAATCCAAAACGCGGCGGCGGGAGGGGGGGAGGTGTTTGCAGTGGCTGAGAAATAGCGCGGGACACAGTCAGCAGGTATGTCCAGGGGCAGCCTAGGACAGCAACAGATATTATACTTGTGTATGGTTGGAAAATTGAATCTTAGAATATACCAAAGATAATGGAGTATGAATTTTTCCTGAAAATGTTACGTTTAATGGGAAAAT
Organism: Triturus cristatus; assembly: GCF_964204655.1. NCBI lineage: Eukaryota > Metazoa > Chordata > Amphibia > Caudata > Salamandridae > Triturus > Triturus cristatus. The sequence goes on along the minus strand of NC_140594.1, from coordinate 334,262,550 downwards.
TCTTAAGAACTTGAGGATGAGAATGAATGAGTGATTTGGAACCAAGACCTAGGTTAAACTAGTATGAGGCTGTAGAAGACTGGGAGACTGAATCATATGAACGGGAGAAATGCAGAGGTGGGAGATGTAAAGGATTTTTTCCCCGATATTTACATGAGTCACGTGAAGGTCAGATGACGCAATGGAGAAGAGCTATGGTATCAGAGGGTTTATATCCAGTGTTAGTGGCAGAGGAACAGTCTGGAGGTAAGTGTAAGGAGAAAACGAAACACATGAATGTGACAGGATATGGTGAGTCAGATGATGTATTGATAGAGGATATTTTAACTAAAGATCCTCCACCGTACCAAGAAGGACCCAGTAGAGTCACCCAAAGTGCACCGGTAATGGGAACATCCTTAATACCTCATGTTTTACATGATACATCAATCACAAGGGTGCTTCATGACAAAGAGGGAGAAGCATTAAATAGAAATAGAGAGGAATTAATACAGAAAATAAGTCAATTGACTATAAACCCTGAAGCATTGACAGTACCAGTGACCATAGGTCTTGTTATCCCATTATATGGAGATAAAGTGAGTTGTCCAAAACCCCAAGCTGCAACAACCCCTTTGAGTAATCCAAGAAAAGAAATAGTAATATCTGATGATCAGGTCATTTCATTAATGGACCTTACAATAAGGGAAAATTTAACTGAGACCCCTAAAACTCTTACACCCGGAAATTTGAGAGAAAGAAGGTCCATTGTACCTTTAGTAACTAGAAGTTTGACAGCGATCACTCTAGAAGATTTAGAGAGAGGGGCACAGGGAATAGAAAAACAAAGCTCAGCACCAAAGATTTTAGATACTTACAAATTGAAAGTGGAGTTGGAAAAAATGATTGCTGGAAATGTCGGAATAGGTAGGTTGAATCTTTACAATGAGGAGGAGTTGTTGTTTATATGTAGGAGCATAACCAGAAATGCCAAATTGTTTCATGAGAGATTGACAGAGCTTGCTTCAGAAATTGGAGTGGATATAGAGATATCAAAATGATTGCAGAAACCATACAGAGTGGAATTTACTGATAAGGATTTGGAGAATATGAATATGTCTGGTGGAAACCTACAGATAAAAGAGTTATTGACCATTTTGCAGAAGTGGGGAGACATTGACAAGTGGAGAACTAGGTGGACAAGAAAGAAGGGGGAAGCACAAGCAAATGAAGCGTCATCTGCATTCTTACTGAAAGAATCAGAAAAAGCAGAGAGATTGTGTCCCATGAGAGAAGTTCCTGGTGGTGGATATGTCCATGTTCCATGGAGAAGACAGGATATTTTGTCATTTACAAATGATTTTCCTAGGATAAGAAAGAAACCAGTTGAATGGTAGAAACAGATTGATAGATTTGTGAAACTTTCGAAGGTTCTGTTAAAGGATTTGGATGGTCTGTTTGATATAGTGGTACCTGCTGATTAATGGAGAGAGTGTAAGATTACAGTTGATTGGCCAAGTGAGGAGTATCCAAGAGATTCTAAAACAGGAGCACCCTCAGATGAGGTGATGAAGAAATATCACCAAGTAATTACTTTTCTGAAAGAGAAAATCCCTCCTAAAGAAACAGATTGGGTAAAGATAGATAGAACGACTCAAGAGCTAATGAGTCTGTACATGCATATTATGATCGGTTGCTACAGGTGTTTAAGCAGTATAGTTGTTTTGAGAACATAGGTGATAAGGATATGGGATATTTTTGTGTATCGGTTTGTGTATGGATTGAAACCGTAGATTAGTCAGATGATTCAGCAGCACATGTTGTGCTGGCAGAGCAAGTCTATCGACGAAATTTTGAAATATTCAAACTATTGCTGAGACAACATTGAGGTAAGGCGTAGAAAGTTAAAAGAGAAAATTATGTGGTAACAAGTGAAATTGTCAGAACCTTAGGAAAATAAATTAAATACTCAGATTGACAGTCAGGTGAAAGAGCAGAAGCAGAATGATCAAGTGGCGAATGGTGGTAAATTAGGAGGACGAATGAACAGAGAGGAAGCGAAGAAGAAGTTTCCTTGTCATGCGTGCGGAAAGCTTGGACATTGGAAGAATCAGTGTAAGAGTATTCAGAATAATAATGAGCCAAATCAAAATTTAAATCCACAGACGCAGAATGAAGTGATTGTGAATCAGCCACAGCAGGTAGTTACTCCACAGTATCAGGTGCCACTAGCTCCTATGCCAAACTTTGTGAACCCACAAAAGTACAGTACCAGCGCCGGATTTCAGTGGTAAGAAAAATTCTGTAGTTTCACAATATCTTTTACAGAATAATAATGACGAAGAGGAATACTTGCAATGACGGAACCTGAGGGGGGAGGAAGAGGAGTTTGTACTTGGCGCATCCTTGCCGGTAGATCAGTCAGGTCCATTTATTGATGGGAAAGTGGAAGGAAATTATATCACTTTTCTATTGGATACTAGTGCCACCCGGTCTACTGTGAGAACAGCAGACATCCCAAACCTACTCCTCCCAGGCGAAAGCATCCAAGTAGTTGGAGTGTCAAATCAACCGATTAGCACCCCAATCACAAAGCCAATGGAGGTACATATTGGATCATTTAAAGACATGCATCGATTTGTAGTGTGTGATTCTAGTCCAGTAAATCTGTTAGGAACAGACCTACTGTCAAAATGAATTGCACAATCCATTGTACACCGAATGGTGTTGCTTTCCAAACCCCTGATGAGGACATTGTATACAAAATGTTGTTGGCCAAGCAAGGTAGAGAAGTAGATGGAATGTTTTCATTGATGACTGAAAGTAAATTACCAGAAGAATTGAGAACCACAGTGAATCCCGGTGTATGGGATTTTACCCGAAAAGATATTAGGCTCATGGCAAATGTAGATCCAGTGAAAGTAACGGTGAAAGAAGGAGCAGTTTATCCAAACACACAACCGTACAAAATGAGTTTAGAAGGAAACCCTTGCTTCCCGGCTAGTTTTTATACTATCTACAGCAAAGCATTAACTCCAGGTGCTCAAACTAATTACAACTATCGCGGAGGTTCCCAACTGATCAACAGCACACCTACAATTATTTGATCCCTCCCTCTTCCATTAGTCTGAGCAAAGGGAGTTAATGCTTTGCTGTGGATAGTATAAAAACTACCCGGGAAGCAAGGGTTTCCTTTGCTTCAAGGAGAAAACAGATGCGTCTGTGCACTTTTCGTAATTCAATGATGTGGATCACGCTTTTGTCAAATTAACTGGTAGCGAGAGAAGTCATGCAGCTTACTCATCCTTGAAGGATTCACTATGTTTGTCACGGTAAGCGGAGTAAGGCAGTATTACTTGGGGCATTTCAAACATTTTCTGTTTAAGCAGGGGTAATGGGGTAGTTAAACGGAAGGAGGATCAGTGAAAGGAAGGCGAGGGTCGGTAGGATGGAGGTGTTAAGAAGGCGGGTTTACAGATTATTTAGCGTTTTGAAGTAAACAACTAGTGTGATTTTGCGCTTTTAAAGAAAGTAACTGGTGTGGCTCAAACAAGTGGGGCGATTAATGGAGCATGCATTATCGACATATGCATTATATAATACATGCAAGAAGTGTATTATTGAAAGAGAAGGTGAAGTTCAACAATGATGTTAATTTGTATACATTGTTTGCATTGTAGATACCCCTGAAGAAGGGATTTAATCCCGAAATGCATTGGGTCATTTAATAAAGTACGTGACATTTGGACACCATCTGGCCTCCTGTGTTTGAATAAACGATTCTCCATTGGATTGAAATGAGTAAAATGAATTGAAGATTATAAAAATGGCAGTAAAAAGTAAAGGATTAATGGAAGAGTTTAAGAAGAATAAGAATATTAGGATTTAATTGATTGGACTCATGGAATTAGTGGCTGTGCTGCCGGTATTGGAACTGCAACAGGTTCCACAGTTTTTGTAAAAATGCAATTGGAAATGTCAAGTGTAATTTTTAACCCTGGGTGTAGTTCGCGAAGTAGCACTTCGCGAAGCTACGCAAAGTGCAGTTCGCACTACGCGAGCTACGCGTAGCACTTCGCGAACTGCGTAGTACCTTGTTTGCACTGTGCCAGATGTCGTTTTCAGTGATTGCGCAGTGCGGACAAGCAACCGGCACTGTGCAATCATTGAAAATGGCATCTTGCACAGTGCGAGCTGTAGTTTTCTGCTGCTCGAGTAGATTTTTACTCGAGCGGCAGCTTTCTCAACGCGAACTGGTAGTTTCTCATCGCAAGCGGTCGCGAGCATACGCGACCACTCGCAATGAGAAACCTGACCTCCTCGCGCTGGGAATCTCGCCGGGAGGTTTATTTTCCATGCTCGCGATCGCCCACTTGATGTTGCTGATCGCGAACAAGGAAAAAGTCTCGCCGGGATGTCATTTTGCTTGCTCGTGGTCGCCAACTTGACGTTGAGGACCGCGAGCAAGCAAAAAATGACCGCAGCACTACGCAACACTACGCTACGCGTGTTCGCACTGTGCTACATGCAATTCGCGTAGTGCGAAGTAGCGCGAACTTCGCAAACTACGTGAGCGTAGCGTAGGGCTTTGCCCAGGCTTAGTAGTTTTATATTTCTTACGCACAAGACTGTCTACAAGTACTGAGCTATGGATATTCTGAACCGCACAGTTACGACAATGAGAGTTCAAATGTCGGTAATCCAAAACTAAGCGGCACGACCCATCTGGTTTGGTTACTGTAAAAAGAGGGTTATTCATCGGTGACAAACATGTCTCAATCACTCCTTGATACTCTAATTGTTCAAGAATTTCAGAAACAGGAGCTTTTGCTTCCAGCTGGAGGGGATATTGGGGTTGTGGCTGTGGCATAGACCGCAATGGTATTTCATGAGGTGGAGAGGTTTTATCCCAGCCCACCTGAGTACTGTACAGGGCCGGTGCTAGAACCAAAGGCCACTCTTTCGCAAAAGCCATTGCTTGCTCCTTGGCTATGTTGTGTGACAAACTAGGGAGGATTACCTCCTCCCACCTTGGAGCGGATAAAACAAAAGGCGGGAGCCAGTCTGCCTGAGCTAATAGGATATACTTTCAGCACAAAAAAGGGATCCCGCAAGGTAGATAAGGACCTTGGGTGTCAGTTTTTTATCAAAAACAATGGTCCTTTAGAAAAACAATATAGACCAGATAGATATAGACTTGAATCAATTCTATATTGCTGATGTCCAGCCGGACAATCAATTTAATCATTTGATAAATGCAAAAAACAATAGGAGCACATCAATACAGTGGGACACAATCCTGCATCCTACACAAACACATAACAATTACATTTGGACAGAAACAATTCAGGCGAGACAAAGGTAGCTTGTTGAAATTTAGAAATAACTAAGCCTGGGCAAAGCACTACGCTATGCTCGCATAGTTTGCGATGTTTGCGCTACTTCACACTACGTGAATTGCACGTAGTACAGTGCAAACACGCGTAGCGTAGCGTAGTGCAGCGGTCATTTTTTGCTTGCTTGCGGTCCTCAACGTCAAGTTGGCGACCGCGAGCAAGCAAAATGACATCTCGGCGAGACTTTTTCCTCGTTCGCAATCAGCAACATCAAGGTGCCGATCGCGAGCGTGGAAAATAAACCTCCCGGCGAGCTTCTCAACGCGGGGAGGTCAGGTTTCTCATTGCGAGTGGTCGCGTATGCTTGCAACCGCTCGCAATGAGAAACTACCAGTCCGCATCGAGAAAGCTGCCGCTCGAGTAGAAATCTACTCGAGAGGCAGAAAACGACCGCTTGCACTGTGCAAGATGCAGTTCGCACTGATTACACAGTGCGGACAAGCATCCGGCACTGTGCAATCAGTGCGAACAGCATCTTGCACAGTGCACTACGAAGTTTGCGAAGCTACGCTTAGCTCGCGTAGTGCAAAGTGCACTTTGCGTAGCTACGCGTAGTGCTACTTTGCAAACTATGCTCAGGGTTAGAAATAACTTTGGCAAGCTTAGAAAAACAGTAAATGCACTTCTTTTATCACATTGGATTAATGGGCATACTGTTTGAGCAAGTCGACGACGTTTCGATCCATATAAAAAGATAATAGGATCATCATCAGGACGGGTAAAATACAAGCCTGAATATAATAATGGCGGACCTTGTACGGGTGTAACAAGGAAATAGGTTAAGGGATAGGAAGTGATGTGGTAATACGCTTCAACCCAGGCTGGGTGGCGATTCACTTGAAGCCCATTCTGCGGCGAGTTAGGTAATATCACAGGAGATGTTTTTTAGCCGGTACATGGTCACTTGACATCAATTATATTAATAGCCAGATTTATTAAGCAGATGAAAATAAGTTACTTAATGAATGATTTAGCCACTAGTCTATCATTAAGTATTGTGTATTGAAGCTTATTTTAGAACAGATTTTTTTAGAATTGATTTGTGATGTTCAATTTCATTAATGCAAGTTGAGAAACTGTATTACTCCTGCTCTATTGAGAAATAACAACAAGTATGTATAATAAATTGTATAACAATCGTAATTTGAATGTAGGAAAATGAATGACCCCAGTCTTATCAATGTGTTTTTGAAGAAGTGGTTTGTCACTGTTTTTTAAAGGAAATGGGCACAATTCACTACTGTGGCTTTGATAAAGACCGCAAGGTTGAAATGCATCAACCATTGGAATAAATCATTCAAGGAAGGGGGGGCGTGGTCTCGGCGGCGCGCAAGATGGCCGCCTGAGCTTCGAGCTCCGTTGCACCGGGACACGAAACAAGCCGCGAGTATGTTTTTTCGCACTCTACACAAGCGGACTTCATCGCACCATGAACTGGAACATGCCGTGAGTCGGGTGAGGGGTTTCAGAGAATAAAGCGCATCACGCTTCTCGTCATTCCCGTCATGTACAGCTTCTGCTCACACTACCGCCATTTTGAACACAGCGTTAACGTCTTCTGTTAGTCCCACATGGAGCGGAAGTGAACTTTCCTTCTACGCAACGAATATGCCACGGACACGCTAATAAACTGCAGCATGTCTATCTGCTCAAGGCATTTGGCATTTCAGTAAGCTGTCTTTTTCTTTTAAGAGAATCGTTTTCTATAACCTTCTTTGACATCACATTTACCTCAGAATATCTGCTAATCAACCTACTCTGCTTGCCAATTTTTTGGGCATATAACTTGTTACAGCTTCAGATAGAATCACCCACTCTCCCATAAAGTTGCCTTGGTTATTGGGTGTTTTCTTCCTCCAGATGTCAATCTCCCTCTCACTGACATGCTTCTCAACGTTATTTACCTAACTGGACGCTACTAACTTGTGTTATGTGACGCTTTTTCACCGCTGGCTTCCTACTCCATATTGTCAGCGTAAACTCAGGTTATTTTTATTTGGTGTCATCGCCTAGGTTTTCAATGGAATACTATTCTCTTTTGTGACATTTTTTAGTCAACACAAAAGTCTCTTTTACTGGGTTGTCACTCACATATGGGCAGGCTATGCAAACCATAGTTGGTTTTTGTCCATAAAACTTTCTCCACAGCGACACCTACGCATTCTTTATTCTCTACATCTGCTACTCCTTCTTCCACTGCAGGTATGACTGGAGTACCTTCTGTTCGCTCCCAAGCATCACAATCAACGCCACATAAATCGTCTCCACCTACTTCCACTCCTAAATGACTGAAACACGATCCTCAATCTTCTGATAAGTCATCTCCTAATTTCTCTTTGGAATTGTTATTGGAGGAAATTCGCGCATTACGCCCGTTTGTGGAACAAACGAACAGTAAGATGCAATTTCTGGAAGAAAAATGGTCCTCAATGGAGAACAGAGTCTCTGTAATAGAACAACAACTCTCGGCGGTTACAGGTGACTCTCAAAGACTTTCCTCTCTGGAAAAGGAAGCTCGCAAACTTCAACAACACACTGAAGATTTGGAAAATTGCAACAGGAGGAATAACCTACGCATCTATGGATTGCCGGAAGCTTTGGAAGGAGAAGATCCTTTTTCTTTTCCTTTCTACTGAAACTACTTGACATGCCTACTTCAACAACGCTGAATATTCCGAGAGCTCATAGACTTGGTCCACGTCCTTCACAATCTTCACCTTCAGTCAGACCCCGGGGAGTTATTTTTCCCTTCTTGAAATTTACTGACCTGCTCTCTGTTCTTTCTGCAGCCAGAGCCAAACGACAACTTTCTTGGCTAGGTCAGAGAGTCTTTCTCTCTCAAGATGTCTCCAATGTTACAGCATCCAGGTAAAAAGATTTTCTTAATCTTCGTCCTCCTCTTCATTCAATTGGTGCTCGCTATGGCCTTTTTCACCCATGCATCTTTAAAGTGACTTTTCAAAATCGTACTCTGTCCTTTGAAGACCCTGCAGAACTCAAGAAGTTTATCCACTCTCATACTTCAACTAACATGGATACTACTAATGCTCCTACGGGTTGACTTATTACACCCATATTACCAGTACTTTCATCATTATCATAATATTAATATATGAGTCATTTATGTTTATGTTTATATCTGTTCCTCTTTTGGCCTTTCCTGCTTGTTCTATGGGATGACATGTTTATATTCATATTTCGATTACTCTCATTGTTGTCATATTATTAATATATGATTCAATTATGTTCATATTTATTCCTCTTTTTGTCTTCCCTGGTTGTTGTTAATTCATTTATTATAGCAAATTCTCTGATTCGTCTTTCTTTTTTTTCTTCTTTTTCATTTTTTTCATTATCGCTATAGTTTTTCATCTCCTTTTCTCATGTTATATTAGTTGAGCTCCTTTTCTTATTTATCCTTATGATTCCTATTTCTTTTATTTTCTTTTGTGCTATTATTCTAATTGCCATTTCTATAGTTCATATTTATTGTTTGTATGTCTCAGTTTAGTCTGACATATTTCTTCCATTAATTCTTTATTGACCTTATGCCCTCTTAATTCCCTTTCATCCTCATGCAGGTTCCATCTGTCTTGTTTATAGTTGTTTTGTCCGTCTGCACTCTCCTGTGTGTTCTGGTGTGGTCCGGACTCCCTGGTTCGGGTGTCTCATCTTCTGTTCATGCCATTTTCCAGTCTTCTCTCGTTTCCGTTCCCCTCAGGTATGTTTTCTCAGTTGTCCTTTATGGATATGTGCTGTCTCTCCTTGTGTTTCTCCTCTACCTTCTTTTTTTTCTTCCCTAATTTTCTTTCCCTATTCTATACTTGTTTCTTCTTTTATCCTCCTAATAATGCATATTTGGTTCTGTATAAGGCTTTAAAGTTTTTGCATTCAGAGTTATTTCCTGGAATGTGAAAGGTTTTATTAACCCAATTAAGAGACAGAGAATCCTCTCCCACCTTGCCTCTTATAACCCTGATCTAGCACTCCTACAAGAGACCCAACTTACTGAAATTGAGGCGTTAAAATTAAAAAGAGGTTGGGTAGGTACAGTTATATTTTCTCCTTCTACTCATAATTTTATGTCATAAGAAGTTGAACTGTAAAGTCTTATCCAAAGAAACTGATACAGATGGTAGATGGTTACTAGTTAAGTTAATAATTAATAATGTTTCCTTAACCGTTTTCAATGTTTGTGGTCCTACACATCCTGATTGCTCCTTCTGGCCTCTTATCACACAAAAATTTGTCCAATTCCAAGATGATCTCTTCATTCTAGGAGGCGACTGTAACCAAGTTATAGTCCCATTTCTCGATCGTCAAGCTCAAGGTCGTTTTGTTCCCAATAAGACCCATAAATATTTTCTCGACACTATTTCCCAAGCACATCTCATTGATTCCTGGAGACTCTCCCACGCTGATTCTTTGGGCTTCTCTTTTTTCTCTCCTCCGCACGCTTCTCTTTCCCGCTTGGACTATATATTTCTTTCTCAACCCTTATCTCAAAATCTTCTCTCTTCCTCTATTGAACCTATTGTTATCTTTGATCATGCCCCAATAGTAACAGATCTTGATTTGCTCCCTCTGCATCCCAAATCCTCTTGGTGGCATTTTAACAATTCCCTCTTCTTAGACCCTCTCTTCTCTTCTTCTTTTCGCTCTTTTGCAACTGAATTCTTTGATCTTAATTGTGCCTCCAACTCCTCTTCACATATCATATGGGACTCTTTTAAAGCTACTGCAAAAGGCTTTAACATTGATTTTGTCTAAAAAAAAAGAAACGCTTTATTCAGCAACATAAAGCCACTCTGGCTCATATCAAGCTTTTAGAACACATATTTTACACTTCTTCGAAGGATTCGGTCTTGCCAGAACTGATCCGAGCTAAACTTGCTTTTAATGAAACCACTTCTGATAATGTGTCCTCCATGCTTCTGTGTATTAGCGCTCGTTACTATGGTGGTCGTAATAAGGCAGGGAAGCTCTTGGCAAATTATCTCAAAACACGCAAAGACCGTACCCTCATAGATGCTATTTATTCCTCCAATGGCTCCCTTTTACACAAAGACCAAGAAATACTTAATGAATTCAAACACTTCTATCAAAATCTTTGCACTCCAGAATCTCCCCCTTCTTCTTCTAGCGTTCTGAGGTACCTTGATAAAATTCCTCCTCCCTCTTCATCCTATCTTAATCTTTTCGATCTTGAATCAGACTTATCCTTACAGAACTATCCAATGCCTTAAATTCTCTCACTAAAGGAAAGACTCCTGGCCCAGATGGTTTTTCTGTTTAATTTTATTTGCACTTTTCAGATCTATTATTACCGAAACTTTTAGCACTCTTTGATTAATTTTTTTAGCTGGTAGAACAGAAGGTACCTTTCAGGAAACAACAATTTGTTTAATACATAAGGAAGGTTGAGATCCTAAATATTGTAAGAATTATCGCCCGATATCTTTGGTTATGTCGATTATAAAATGTTTGCTAAAATGCTTGCTTTACGTTTAGATCCTCTCATGCCTCACCTTATTGGGAAAGAACAGTGTGGTTTTGTCAAGGGATGACATACCTCTGATAATTCTCGGTTTTTCCTTAATGTCCTAAATAAAACTCCCTCCCTTTCCACTTCTCTAGCGGCCATTTCAGTCGATGCAGAGAAGGCTTTTGATAGAGTGGATTTCTTTCTTATTTGCCTCGTTACAATGGCATGGTTTTGGTCTCAAGTTGATTTCACTTATCTCTTTACTATATTCTGCCCCCAGAGCTTTAGTATTAGTCAATGGTTGTATCTCATCTTATTTTCCTCTTCAACTAGGGGTTCGTCAAGGATGCCCCTTATCCCTTCTTCTTTTTGTCCTAGCTATTGAACCCTTACTGTCTTCTATCTGTAACAATGATTATATCTCTGGTTTTCCTTATGGGGACCAGCAAATAAAACTTTATGCATATTAGGACGATATCCTTTTATTTATTTCCTCACCTGAAACCTCTATTTCCCTTTTACTACATGAGTTTGACTCCTTTTCTCAGGTTTCTGGTTATAAAATCAATTCAGACAAAACAGAAATTCTTCCGCTCATAAAATGTTGTCTTCCCCACTCCTTTTCGTCCACTGGTTTTGCCTGGAATGATTAAAAAATGTACTATTTAGGCATATGGTTTTCTAATTCAATTGCTTCTTCGATTAAATTAAACATGACTGCTGTTCTATCTCGTATTGATAAATTACTTTCTTCCTGGAATCCCCTTTTTCTCTCTTGGTGGGGCTATTTAGATTCAATTAAAATAATGATTGCCCCTATTTTAATTTATATACTTTCTATGCTTCCCGTCCACATTCCTGCCATATTTATTAAGCGCATTGATTCCTGCCTTTCTAAATTTCTTTGGAAGAATAAGAAAGCTAGAATTGCCCTCTTTTTTCTTTGTAAGACAAAGTCTAATGGCGGTGTGAACTTCCCCGATTTCGTCTTTATCATAAATCTTTTTTTCTTTGTCAAGCCTTGAAATGGCTCTTATCTGAACATTCTCCCATTACTCCCCTTTGGCTCTCCATTGAGCAAACTTTATTATTGCCCTTTTCTCTCTAGGAAGTAATGTCTATTTCTGTCAAAACTCCTCATATATCCCTTCCCCTGTTTAGACACACTTGCTCCCTTCTGAAGCCTTTAGTTTCACCTAATCCCCTTTCTCGCAATGCCTTCTTGGATTCTCCCATTGGGCATAATTCTCTTATTCTTCTTAACAACAGGCCCATTTTCTGGAAATCTTGGAGATCAAAAGGCATCATTTGGGTTAAATACCTTTTTAATGGTCTCTCGCCATGTTCTTTTCCCCTATTTCAAGGTTTATTCCATTGTCCCCGTTCCTTTTTACAGAAGTTTACCACTCTCATGGCAGTTATTCTTGATGTATACTATTCTCTTCCCCCCTCATCTCTTACTGAATCCAAAAACTCTCTTCTTAAACTTCTCCTCTCTTTGCCCAAAGATTCTCTTATATACAAATATTTTATTTGCCCCCAATCCAGATCAAGTTAAATCTAAATTAGAACTTTCCTGGGAGTCTGATCTGGGATGCGAATGGACTATCTTCTTCTGGGACAAACTTTGGTCTAGATCCTTAAAAATCTCTCGCTCTGCCTCTTACTCAATCTATGTTTTTTCTCTATCATATACTTTACTTTACCCCTGTTTCCATTGCTCGTTTTTCTTCAGATTCTGACTCTAACTGTTGGACTTGTGGTTACTCTGATGCTAACCTTATGCATCTTCTTTTCTTCTGCCCTTTGGTTTCCAATTTTTGGGGGGCCGTTTGGTCCCATATCGCTCATATCTTTAAGGTCTCTATCTCTTATTCTATACCCCTACTGTTTGCAGGAAGTCAACTCTGACTCTTTACCTATACCCTCACATCATCAAGGTCTCTTTGATCTCATGCTTGCTCTAGCCTTTCAACACATTACCCTCAATTGGAAAACTCTTACTAATCTTTCTACACAACACTGGTGGAATAGCCTTTGCCACTTTCATATACTTGATGTTTCCTTCACCTCCTCCTGTAAACCAGCACTTAATAAATCTTTTTTGGTTATCCCTTACTACTTATTTAGATCAGATTGTTTTAAAACTTAATTCCTCCCTCAATTCTGAAACTTTTAAACCCTCTTGAATACTTTCTCTCTGTTCTCTTTCTTTATTATTCAAATTGACTTGATATATGGTATTAATTGACCAATGGTTCGTTCACAATCCGTTGTGTTATGCAATGTAACATGCAATCTTCTTCTATGTTAATATGTTTAGTATTTTTCCCTACCCCACCCCCTTCCTTCCCTTCCCTGCTTCCCTTTTCCATTCCATATAAAACCTTAAAAATAGCTTTTATTCTTTTCTTATTGTAGCCAAATCGTCTGTTATAATTCTGCTTCAACATTTGATTCTGTTTGCTGGTGTTTATGCCTATTTCTTTGATTGTTCAATAAAGCTTCTCAAACACAAAAATCATTCAGGGAAGAAATTACTGGAGTAACAGTTCTTTCTTGGGTTGATTAACATCAAGAATTTGTGCGTATTTGGAACGCGGGTCCTGCTCCTGCCACCGAGCAACAGCCCCGATAGATGCATACAGTCGGGAACAGCAGGGAATGTTTTTTTTTCAACACAACCATAGAAATTCCCCCATTATAGTTAGTTCATCTAACTATAACTTGTGCCCCCGCAATGCACTGCTGATGACATCACATATTACATCATTCATGACATGGTCAGTGACATCACCGATTACATCACTGATGACATCTCAAATGACATCACTGATGACATCATCCAGTGACTGTGTGTTTCTATAAAGTTTAAATATGTTTTATATAGATGCCAAGTTGTATTGAAGAATGAGTGGGTGTATAATTGTCTGGATGGAGAATTTAGTAGGTGCGTGACTGACTGTATAAATGATTGATTAAATGTGCTTTACTGAATGCATGGGCGAGTGACTAAACTGTCTGAATGTCTGTATCAGTATGTCTGTTGTTCCGTTTGCTGCTGAATGGGTTGGTCAGTAGCTACATGAGTGTCTATATGGGTTATTGATTGGTTGCCTGAGGATTTGTATGGGAGACGGAGTGTGTGTGCGCGTGGGTGGGAGGTGTGTGACTCTGTGCATAGATGTGTGAGTGGTTGATTCACTGGGTGTATGGGTTCAAGACTGCATGTGGAAACAGCTGTAAAGGGTGGATGAATGTGTGTATGGGTGAGTTGGTGAGTGAATGAATGTGATTGTGAGAGTGGCTGAATGGATGAGTGTGTACTTATATCAGTGATTGTATAAGAGAATAAGTATACATTAGTATCTGTATGAATAAGTGAGGTAGTATGTGCTTAACTGTATAAGTGAGTGAATAGAATTGTGATTGATTCTCTGCATGACTGACGAGGTGGGCGAGTGTCTGTATAAGTGTATAAGTGTATATGATAGTGTTGTATTGAGGAGTGACTGCATGTATGAGTGACTGTATGGGTGAATGAGTGGATGTGTGTGTAGACCTAGGAATCAGTGAGTGCATATATAGTAACTGGTATTGGTGTTACAATGGTTTCGAAAATGGTAGTGTGTATTTTAGAGTGGGTGGATCAAAGGTTATATTAGGGTATGAGGAGGTGCATCAGATTTTCACGAGGATGATGTCATCAGTGATGCCATTTGAGATGTCATCAGTGACGTCATCAGTGATGTCACTGACCATGTCATGAGTGATGTAATATGTGACGTCATCAGCAATGCATTGCGGGGGCGCGAGTGATAGTTAGCTGAATTTCTATGGTTTTGTATGAGTGAAATGTCCAACTAACTATAACGTCCCTGAAACCTATGGTTTTTTTCAGTGAATTTCTAAGGTTTTTTAAATGCTAATTTCTAACTATAATGCGTCTGAAACCTATGGTTTTTTCAGTGAATTTCAATGTTTTTTAAATGCTAATTTCTAACTATAACGTCCCTTACACCTATGGTATTTTCAGTGAATTTCAAAGGTTTTTTAAATGCTAATTCTTAATGGTCCTGATACCTATAGTTTTTTCACTGAATTTCTAGAGTTTTTTTAATTGCTAATTTGTAAATTTAATATTTATTATACAATCTTATATGCTTTTCTGAAAATTGCAAGTTTAAAAAAAAAAAAATTAAACTGAAATATTGTATAATTTTTCTTATTTTTTATTTTAATATAATTATGTAATGTCCTTTGTCTTTTAAAATATATATATATTTTTTTTCATAAAAATATTGGAGTCGCGTACCCAACGCATACCTAACACGGCAGGTATGCGCTTTCAGCTGCCATATTGGAAAAGTCATGAAGGAGCCGCGTAAGGTTTGCGATGGGTGCGTGGCTCCGTGTTACGTCATATACGTATAACATCACGTCATGTGCACAATTGGTATGCGACAGGTGCGCGATGCCTGGTCCCGAGTAACGTCATATACGTATGAGGTCGTGTCATGTGCGCGTTTTCATACGCGACGTGTGCGTGATGGTTGGACCAGCGTGACGTTATATACGTGCTGGGTGGTGCCGGGTGTGCAAGTCCTGTAAAATGTTTTATGATGTGAAACTATATGTATGTAACTTTAATTTACATATCAGGGCAAGAGATTAGCTAAACTATTTATAAAAATATTATATTTGTACTTGTAATAAACTTATATTATTGTTAAATATATTTTCGCGAAGTCGCGTCGGGTGCGCACCATAGCGCGCTGGGTGCGCGACTCTCATGTGACCTTGAAAAAAACATTTGATTGTTCATAACATTTCCCATTGTAACAATTGAAGGACTCCACTCATTTTTATCATTCTGTTTGGAGCAGCTTATGAGAGACCTCTCTTCTGCTTGCAGAACTTCTTTGGATTTTCTTTGGTGTTGTTTGAAAACTTCTCTGGAGCAATGTCATCTGGACAGCAACAAGTTCATGTTTCTTCAGATGAAAAAGTCTTGCAGGAGGAACCACGAAAGCAGAGACCTGAATATGTGGTTTGGAAATTTGTTACCTTTCCTGCTGGAGAAAAAAAGGTGAATGCAAGGAAAGTGACCTGCTTGCTGTGTGAGAGGGTCCTGTCGCGAGGCAGTGACAAAAAATATTCTTGTGGTACAGCATGTATGTATAAATATCTGCGCACCATTTACCCCCGGAATCTAGCATGGGAAGAGCTGAAACGTGCATCAAAAGATCTAGCACCATGTGCTGCAAGCACTTCAGGAGCGTCAACATCATTACCTTCTATGGACATTAGGCATGAATTTGCTTTCCTGCAGCAGCACTGCATTAAGTGCAAAAAAGAAATTTGCTACGGTGAGCAGTCGGTGGATGCTGTTTTTGCAGCAAAGCAAAACCACCATTGTTAATTTTTTGTTTTTTTTGTTTTTGGAATGAAATTTAATTTCAAAAGTTAACTGCTTACTCTGTTCCTTTTTTACGGTTTTTAAAAAAACACCCCAAAAATTCAAAATTGTTAAAAATATACAAAAAAAAATATAAAAGAAAAAAGAGTTCTTTTCAGAACTACCTTATCAGGTTAAAAAAAGAAAAATAATTGCATAGTAATGTCTGAAAGATTCCTTGAGTATATGTGTAGAGCATGATTGATTGAAAGAATGCATTAGTAGTGCATGATGATTATATGAATGCATCAGTAGAGCCTGTATGATTGCACAAGTGGATTTCTAATGCATGAGGAACATATTAGATTGGAGGTGGTTAGGAGACTGCATAGATGTTGCACATTTGATTGTATTTTTGAAGAAAAACAAGGGAACCCTCAAGGTAATTAAGGACCTTGGGTGACAGTTATGTATGCAAACAGTGGTCCTTAAACAAGAGAGATGACAATAGGATAAATATAGATTGGAATCAATGCTATATTCAGAATGTCCAGCCGGACAAATGATGTATACGCCGTCTACACATATAAAACAGCTTGCACATTAATCTATTGTGTAAAAAAGTGCTTTGACTGTTTTTCTAAGCTTGATACAATTGATACTCTTCAAGCTATAACTGTCTTGCCTGAAATGTCCTTGTGTGTTTTGTAATTGTCATGTTCCCTATGGTATACAGGATTGTGCCTAACGAGAATTTTGTTTTCAAATTTGTTCATTGATTTATTACAATATTAAATCGTTTGTCCGGCTGAACATTCTGAATATAGTATTGATTCCAATCTATATTTATCCTATTGTCATCTCTCTTGTTTAAGAACCACTGTTTGCATACAGCACATTTGATTGTAGCACTGCATGTCTTAATGCTTGAGTCATTGTACAAATACATGGTTAGTGACTGGATACTTACAGTGCTGCAAGTTGATAGCAGGGTGAGTTTATAAGTGCTTGTGTTTTGGCACAGTGATAAGAAAACAACATGGTTCTGTCAGGATGATTGGAGGAATGGACGGAGAGTGACAGTGTGACTGCTGGACTGCATGGCTACTACTTGGGTAATTGCAGAAGTGAATCAGTAGTGTGGAGGTGGTTAGGGGACTGCATAGATTGTGCACCTTTGAATGTAGCACTGCATGTCTTAATGCTTGAGTCACTGTACAAATACATGGATAGTGAATGGATATTTACAGTGCTGCAAATTGAGAGTTGGGTGAGTTTATAGGTGCTTGTGTTTTTGTACAGTGATTAGATAAGGACAAGGTTCTGTCAGGATGATTGGACGAGTGGATGGAGAGTGACAGTGTGATTGCTGGACTGCATGGCTACTACTTGGGTAATTGCAGAAGTGAATCAATAGTGTGGAGGGGGTTAGGGGACTGCATAGATTGTGCACCTTTGAATGTAGAACTGCATGTCTTAATGCTTGAGTCATTGTAGAAATACATGGATAGGGTCTGTATACTTAGAGTGCTGCAAGTTGACAGCAGGGTGAGTTTATAAATGCTTGCATTTTGGCACAGTGATTAGATAAGGACATGGTTCTGTCAGGATGATTGGAGAAATGGGCGGAGAGTGACAGTATGATTGCTGGACTGCATGGCTACTACCTGTGTAATTGCAGGGGTGAATAAGTAGTATGGAGAGGGTTAGATGACTGCATAGATTGTGCACATTTGATTGTAGCACTGCATGTATTAATACTTGCGTCATTGTACAAATACATGGATAGTGACTGGATACTTACAGTGCTGCAAGTTAGGAGTAGGGTGACTTTATAAGTGCTTGTGTTTTGGCAAAGTGATTAGATGAGGACATGGTTCTGTCATGATGATTGGAGGAATGGGCGGAGAGTGACAGTGTAATTGCTGGACTGCATGGCTACTACTTGGGTAATTGTAGGAGTGAATCAGTAGTGTGGAGGGGGTTAGGGGACTGCATAGATCGTGCACCTTTGAATGTAGCACTGCATGTCTTAATGCTTGAGTCATTGTAGAAATACATGGATAGTGTCTGTATACTTAGAGTGCTGCAAGTTGGCAGCAGGGTGAGTTTATAAGTTCTTGTGTTTTGGCACAGTTATAAGATAAGAACATGGTTCTGTCAGGATGATTGGAGGAGTGGACTGAGAGTGACAGTGTGGCTGCTGGACTGCATGGCTACTACCTGTGTGATTGCAGGAGTGAATAAGTAGTATGGAGAGGGTTAGATGACTGCATAGATTGTGCAAATTTAATTGTACCACTGCGTGTCTTAATGCTTCAGTTATTGTACAAATACATGGAAAGTGACTGGATACTCACAGTGCTGCAGGTTGACAGCAGAGTGAGTTTATAAGTGCTTGTTTTGGCACAGTGATTAGATAAGGACATGGTTCTGTCAGGATGATTGGAGGAATGGACGGAGAGTGACAGTGTGATTGCTGGACTGCATGGCTACTACTTGGGTAATTACAGGAGTGAATCAGTACTATGTAGGTGGTTAGGGTACTGAATGACTAGTGCACTTGTGATTGTAGTACAGCTTGTATTAGGGTCTGGGTCATTGCATGAGTACATGGGTAGTCACTAGATTATTAGAATACTGCAAGGAGACTGTATGTTGAATTTATAAATGCCTGGGTTTTGGCAGAGTGATTGAATAAGTACATGGTGGTGACTGTGTTATTGGAGGAGTGCATTGGGAGTGACAATGTCATTGCTGGAGTGCATGGGTAGTACCTGTGAAAATGAGGATACCAATGAGCAGTGTGTAGCTGGTTAGAGGACTGCATGGCTAGTGCACATGTTATTGTAGCAGAGCATCTGTTAGTGCCTAACTTATTGTATGAGAACATGGGTAGGACTGGATGATTACAGTGCTGTAAGAAAAGTGTTTGGTGAATTCATAGGTATTTCGGCATTGACAGTAACTGGATAAGTACATGGTGGTTGATGGCTGATAGCAGGAGTACATAGGGAGTGACAGGGTGATTGCTGAACTGTATCGGCACTACCTGAGTAATTGAAGGTGTATATAAGTAGTGTTTACCTGGCTAGTGGATTGTATACATAGTGCAAATGTGATTTTAGCAGTGCAACGGTAGTGCTTGGGTGACTTAATCTTACCTGTTTTGAAGTAGATATGAAACTTATTGACATTTGTTCCCTTTTTTTTCTAATGTACATTTAAAATATTTTAAACTTTAGTAGTAGGGTCTGTAAAAGAGAAGACAAACATACTGTTATTACTTACAATTGTAAAGTTTTAAGAACACAACATAGTTTTATAATTACATAACATATTCATATTGCCTTTTTTGCTGTCTTCAGAATCTATTGAATTTCACCATACACAGTGATTTCGATTTGAATCATCAGGTGACAGTGGGCAAAAAAATACAATCAATAAGATTGTTAAAAAAAAAACACATGTATCTTGAAAATATCTTCAACAAAGTCAATTCTCTATTTACATTTTCACAAATGATCATCCTTATTAACGTTGTATATAATACAAAGATTAAATATTTGAGCACCTTTTTTCGAACACATTTTTCAAAATGCAATATGAAAAAACAGAATAAATTATTCAAACCGAAGTTCTGAACATCTTTCCAATAGGCAAAATGATGTTTCTGAAAACATTTACCTTGAGGATATCCAAAATGAACTTCTGAATTCATATTAACACTTTCCCAATCGGCCTAATGATGTATGTGAAATTATTTGACGTGAATATATTCAAAATATACTGATTTATTCATGTTGACATCGTCTCAGAATTTTGGCATATGAAATATTAGATATGAACTTGGTAATTCATAAGGTAACCGACATTTGAACTCTAAATGTGCATCATTGCGCAGTGTTCATCCTTTATTGCATTTTAAATACACAGTATGGTGTTCAGATTTTGAAGTAGGTCCATCGTGGAAAACAATAGCCACTGTTTTAAAAGTTCTTCCTGAAATTGACACTTGACCTGCCACAAAAGTTTGAATTTTGGTTTCCAATTTTTTCGCATCTCCTCTGCAATGTTTCAGCATTAAAATGATATATTGTCCACATCTTTCTATAAATAATGTTGATAACATTTCCGATTTGCACTTAGTACATTCCATATCTTGATTAGCTGATTTCACTCTTTCGTTGAAAGACACTGTTATTGTCAAATATATGAATCATTCAGTGTCTATTTTAGTGGTAGATGAAAATGAACAGCTATCACATGTATGATCCCATCTGTAACGTAGTCCAAACGGATTTTCAATTTGTATTCCTTCATCTTCGAATACTGCAAGCATAAACATAAGAAATTCCTGAGCATCTTGCTGTTCATTCTCTGTAAATTGTGAAGAACCAGAACATACATCCAGAAGATTGCACACATCAGAAGCAGTATGGATTTTCATTTTATCAGTTTTCAACTTTTCAAAAATATAATGTAACAAAGAACAAAATCTTTGTTCTCGATTTCACATAATTGCATGCTGTAGATTTTCTAAATAAAAGACAACATTCACGATTACATTTGCATAGCAGTTGATACCTGAACTATTTTCTAACTGATATCCTACAATATTTGCAACCATGTTCCCTTCTATTTTCTTTCCAGACTCATCATTATTGTCAATTATTTTTTTCTTTGCAACCTCAGTAAAATCTTTTTTAATATTTTCGTTTTGGACTTATTAAACATTTTTCATAAATAGGATACTCACCTAAGCTAGGAGTGTACAGTCTTCTTAACCTATCGTACTATTTTACACAATTTACATCTGCACTAACCTTTTGCTAATAAAAATCAATCAAATACAATCTGGATAATGCTCTTACTCGAGACAATGCAACATATGCCATACCTTCTTTAAACACAGAATTACCAATATTTACCAAAGCACTGTCTAAACTTAAACCTTGAGATTTATGAATGGGCACTGCATATCCTAAACAAACAGGAAACTTTTTTCTACGAACATACAAATCTATTACAAGCAAGAAACGAACAGAACAACATCCAATCTGTTTCACCTGTTCAATCTGATCAAATCTAAACTTCAAAAATTCAATCCCATCTCTATTTGCATAATGAACAAAGTCAACAACTTTTCCATTGCTCCATTTACTAAACCTTTCTCGACATCTAAATTACGCCGTAATATTACCCGGCAGTTTACAGATACATATAAGGTCTTTTCCAAACCAGCAGTCTTAGATATTGATTTTTCCAATGAGTCTAATTTTAACTGTAATTTATCTGACAAAAGAATAGTTACTCCTTCATGTTCTAGTTTATCAATGGCTTCCATTTTCATTATTGGTTCATTTTCCAGTTTCAAGAGTTCTTCACTGAATGTAGAGCATTCTTTCAGTGTTGGCATTAGGCAAATTATTGACTTCTTTTCTGCAATTTTTTGGTAGATTGTTTCAGGTGCAATATTTTCTTTTGGAAACAAGTTTCTTAGTAGCCGACTTTCTAAAGCTTTTTTTCCATCCTTTGTTAAGACACCAATTCCAATATCTTGAAGAATGTTTTCATAATCGTTGTCATTTGCTTGTCGCATGTTCTTAGTAAGTTCCTTATATTCAAAATAAGTCCAAATGTTCACATTTCCAATACTTCCAAATGATTTTTTAGTGTCTTCATGAGGAAGGATCTTAAAAACCGGTTGGCCTTTTACAGGTGTGAGTTGTAGTAGATCACCAAATACAATTACATGATTTCCTCCAAATAAAACATCATAATTTGTTTTTATAATCTGCTGCATCCTCAAATGTACCAACGCAAGCATTACTTTTGAGACCATGCTTATTTCATCAATTACCAGAAGTTTCATTTTCTTCAGTACTCTTGAAACTTCTAAACAAGCTTCTCCAGATAGCTTGTGATATTCCAACCTATTTTCATGTTCTACTGGTAACATACGTAGACGATGTAATGTAATCCCTTTAATGTTGTGTGCTGCTAACCCAGTTGGAGCAGTTATAACACAAGACAAATGTAAATCCGTTGTTTTCTGTAGATAACTTGACAAACATTTGATCAAGAAACTTTTCCACGTTCCAGCTTCTCCACTGATGTACATAGGAATAGGTCTAAAGGATGTATATTGACAATCATTCTTTTCATGCAGTAATCCATGTTGTAGCTGTTGTGTAAATTGGTGATATATTTCTTTCTGTTCAGTATTCAGATGTTCCTCTAAATTTTCCAAATCAATATTCTGCTGTTGTGCTTGCTGCATCACCGTTTCCACTTCACTCATTGCTATTGCCGCTTCATTTTCAAGTATGGCTTTTCCTAGTGGATCTTGACTTTGTGGAGCAGAACTCTGACTACCTTGAGAACTATATATAGGTATTTCAGCTGCAATAGTTCTTTCATGATCCATCTCTTCATTCAACATTTGGAGATAATTTGGTAAAATTGTACATTCAATGCTATCTTTACATGCATTGAAAGAATCTTCATAGCAGTCACAATCTCCAAGTAATTCCATTTCAGTCCGCCAAGGTTTGAAGAGTTGCAGAAGAGCTAAATAAAAACTCTCTTTTATCTGGAGTATCGCAATTTAGTTTCCTGTGATTAATAAAATTTCCTTTGGCATGCTTTACCAAACATCCTTCAGATACAATTACAGCGTAACCCTGGGTGTAGTGGGTGTAGTGGGGCTACGTGGACCATCACCTGACCAAATCTACGCACACTTGTGCGCTCTGCGTAACCCCACTACGCGCCGCCCGCCTCCCGCCCGCCCTCATTTCAAAATAATTTGAACTATTTTAAAGTATAAAAAATTCCTTACCAACAGTTTCAAACTTTTTCTTAAAATCTAAAGGTAACTACACAACTCTTCATTTTATACCTCTTTGTAGACCAGTTGGAGGCAGCTTACCTGTTTTAGGCTCCATAAGAATTATAGCCTGAAACAGGTGCAACAGGTGCACAGATTGAATAAGGATGGACTCATATGTATTTAAATCTTTAAGTTCTAGAGGTATAGCTACTAATTCAAGGTCATTATGGACAGCTCTAGCTGGCATTTTATTGTCTTCTAATTTATTGTAACAATATTTACAAATACATTGTTCACTATCCAACTTAAAACGACCTTACACAAACAAATAAACAGCAAATTCACTCCATTTGTCATTGTTTTCCTTTTCACTTTTTAAAAACACATCTACATTCCTAGTTTGAATTTTATAATGAGAATGTCAGCAACGAATACAAAACATAGTTGAGATTTTCACCAGAAACTACTTTAAACTTTATTTCTTTTTCAAACTTCACATCAGTAGTATCTTCCTCCTCTTCTTCAACACCTACACTTTCACTTTCTCTACACTCCTCTTGACCAGCAAAGAAACGTAACTCTAAATCATTACAAACTTTTTTCACATCCAACACTGAACCATGCAAAAGAGCTGTATTCTTTTCATTTAGACATAATGCTTGACTTTTCACGTAGTATAATCTTCTAACTAACTTCCGCATTTCGAAATGATGTACTGCTAACATTCTCAAATGATGAAAACGACTTTGACTCACTTTCCTAGAAAGACAAGCCAGAGAATGACCTTGCAACCCTTTCTATCCAACCAAATAGACTCGGTCCTATCAACAACTTTGCTGTCCCTGTCTCTAATAGATTTGATGTCTTCTCCAATTTGGAAGAAATTGAGTGACTAAAGACTTGTGATCAAATTATTTCTCCTGATACACAAGTTCCTGTCCCTCTAGTTGTGAAACTACCAAATCATGTTTCCATTTCACTAGGACCAAATCAGGAATCACTGGGTCTTTCTTCTGAATTGATCTCCTGGAATATAGCTGGTCTTAAAAGTAAACTAGATGATCCTGCTTGGAGAGATCTAATTAGATCGGGTGATATTATTGGTTTGCAAGAGACATGGGACACAGAGGACACGTTGTATACTGATGGGTATGAGAGTTTTTTCGTATCTGCCACCCCGACTAGTTCTGGGAGGGCGAAGGGTGGGCTGGTTACTTTAATTTCAGCATCTATACCTGGCTCATTCTCTCAACTAGAAACAGGCTCGCCAAATTGCTTGGCTATTTTTATCTTGATGAATGAGGGATCTGATTTTTTGGTAATTAATTTTTATAACTCATATGATAGAGTTGCCATGACCGATCACCTGGCCACATTAAACAGTTTTCTAGCCGATCACAAGGAGACTAATAAACTTAACAGTAAGAATTGCCTCACTATAGTGATGGGTGATTTTAACATCCATGCCTGTCCACTTCAGTGTCTCTCCTCGGATCCTTTGGGACCGATCGAATCAAGGGCTGCACATTTTGAACACACAGTGGCGGGAGATCTTCTCGAATCCATTTTGGCAGACCACGGTCTGTTTCTCCCGTCTATGGAGGGCGAAATTATTCCCACTTTTAAAGGAACTGGGAAAGACTCAGTCATTGATTAAATTTTTGTTAGTTCTGCTTTTGGGGCTAATATTAAAAATTACATGACGACCTGGTCCCATTTTAGTGACCATAACCCCGTGACTCTAAGTCTCTGCCACCTTCTTAAAAAACCTGCTAAACTTCCAACAACAGTGGATAAATCCGATATTCGCCCATCAGATCAGGATCGTAGAATTAGATGGAGCAAAGTAATTCCAGGCGACTTTTACAACAACTTAAAAAGTAAGGTAGGATCTGAGTTAAATACGTGCTTGGACCTCGAAGCAGGGGATGATGAGGTTCTAGCGGCATATTCAGCCATCTGTAGTCAGATCTTAGCAGATGTGAGCTGTCCTGGAAAACACAAGGATAAGGCCGAGCTAGGCTGGTTTGATAAAAGCTGTTCAACCGCTAACAGAAAGCTAAAGGCTGCCTTGAAATCTAAGCCAGTAAACAGGATCTTGGTCTCGGGGTTGAGAAAAGAATACAAGAAAACTTTGGATGCCAGGAAAAAGATGATCAGGGAGGAAGCATGGGAAGAATTTTCCTGTGTGGATGTTATAAGAAATAGTGCAAAGTTTTGGTCACTGGTTAATAAACCCTTTTTTCTGATACAGGTAATGATCAACTAGACTGCGGCATTGGGAAACAATCGTGGCACTCTCATTTTAAATCAGTCTATGAAATGGGCACTTGTGGTGAATTGAGTATCTCCTCCACTATCGTGAACCCATATACTTTATTAGTCTCTAAGACAGAGGTGGTTGAGGCCATCGGCAAAATGACAAGTCATAAGGCCCCTGGCCCCGATGGCGTACCAGCGGACCTCTTTAAATCTGATCCTGAGACTTGGTCCATAGTTCTAACCAATGTTTTTAACCGGGTATGTGTCGCTGGGATTCCTGACACCTGGTCCGAATCAGTGATCATACCCATTTTTAAGAAAGGCAACAGGGGGGACCCCAGTTGCTATCGGCCTATCTCCCTTATTGATTCAGCTGTGAAGGTTCTGGGGCGTGTGGTCCTGGGCAGACTAACTGATTGGTTAGAAGACACAGCTACTCTCTCGTGTCTACAATATGGGTTTCGTAAGGGCCGCGGGACCATAGACCAGAGCCTGAACCTTCAACTACTAATAGGCAAGTATACCATTGCAAAAAAAGGAGCCTTGTATTTGGCCTTTATGGACTTGTCCTCGGCGTTTGACCGAGTGAATCGTTCAAAATTGTGGGAGTTACTACTTAATTGTGGAATAGATGCTAATATTGTTAATTTCCTAGCGGATTTGCATAGAGATCTCACCGCCACGGTCAGATATGACCGTCTTGGCAATTCCACGGATAAGATAGGAATCACTAACGGCGTTAGGCAAGGATGCATTTTAGCCCCCCTGCTTTTTACACTATATATTAATGATTTGGGTTCTACATTAACTAAGTCTTGCAAGGACATTCCCAGGGCAGGCAAATTTGCCATTCCAGCATTTTTGTATGCTGACGATGCCGCGCTCTTAGCACGCACGGCTGTAGGGCTCCAAAATCTTTTAGATTCTTTTGCAAAATTCATGATTGCACTTGACCTTGGAGTGAATTTCTCCAAATCCCATGTGATGATTGTGGGTTCCAAATCAAAGAGAGTAAAGACTATGTTTTGTGAAGGTCATGTTTTATCACGGGTCACAAGATTCCCTTATTTAGGTGTCATTTTTGATGACAAGTCCACCTGGGCCCCACAATTAGCTGCCAAACGCAATGCTTTTGCTAGGGCCACATTTGCTGTTTTGGAGTTTGGACGCAAATAGGGGGTGAAGCCCATGCAAGCCATGTTGAACATTTACGTAGCCAAATGCACCTCCATTGCACTATATGGTGCTGACTTGTGGGGATTTAAAAATATCTCCGATCTACAGGTTTTAGAAAATAGATTCTTCAAATCTTTATTATCCCTTCCCTGTTCAACATCGGGCTATATTGTCCACCAAGAGTGTGGGATTGACTACTTAACTGATCGCATAGCTATTGCCCCACTCCTGAAATGGATTTCAATTTGGCTAAATCCTGAACTAGAACTGAATCACGCAATTTTAAAAGACTGCCTATCTTTAGAGTATGGCAAAACTATTCCGTGGTTGAACCATATTAAATATCTAGCCAGGTACCTGGGTCGACCTGAGTTATTTGAAAATCCAAGCATTATAGTAAAGGGGGATTTAAAATGGGCTAAAGCCACCTATAAACAGAGGGCTATGTTAATAAGGGAAGAAAGGGAATTACTCAAACCCACTGTAAAGGCACACCAGTTGATTACTACATCTAACAGTTTAGAGCCTTACTTGGGTATTGTTAACAAGATGAACCATCGTTTTTTTATTAATTAGGTTCAGAATGAACAAATTCCATCTTTTACTTACTGACTCTCCTGGTTGGACTAAGGAGAAGGATTTGGGGATCTGTTCGTGCGACAGATTTTCCATAAAAGACACTACGCACTTTATCTTCTTCTGTGGCCACCTGTCTTTAATCCGTAAAAAATACATTATTCCTTTATTAAAAAATAAAGGTTTCAGACAGGTAAAACCAGCACTCATGTATCTTCAGATGTTGGGTTCTCCATGGGAGATATTTAACATAGCCACTTTTTTAGTAATATCAATGAGATTGAGGAAAAAGATCACATGGTTATAGTGTATATCATTTCTGAATTTTGACTAAAAATCTATTTGTTTTAATACGTCTGTAATTTTATGTCAAATGTTTTTATAATGGCTGTATTGTTTTATGTTCGTCGTACTTTTATGGTTTTTGCTATGAACCGAATAAAGTAACTTTGACTGACTGACCTTGCAACCCTGTATTTTTTCTCACTTTGCAAGGATCCAGTCCTTGCAATATCTTAATCTTCTGTTTCACAGTTTTTTTCCATATTCTTTTAAGAAATTTAGTAAAATATCAATAGATTCTTGACATATACTACAAATACTACTGCAATCCCATGTGAACACTGGAGCCTGTGTACGTTTCCCTTGAACTTCCTCAGCTATTACTTTCTTTCTAGGAACCATCTTTTCTTTTTCAATTGGACAACTATTTTTAACTTCATAATAACGACCACAGGTATCAACTGCGTGAACTAAATCATTTTGTTAAAAATAGCTTTCTTCATTGAAAAAAGGTTCTGTACTAGAAGTATGCTTCCATTCTCCAGAAAATATTTTACAAAAGTTAGTTCTATTTACAATTCTTTTTCTTTTACATTTGAACTTCATAGACTGCATTATTGTATTTAAAGATTTCAATCTTTATAAAACTAAGATAAACAATCTTCTTTTCAATTCAAAAGAGTTTTCAATAACACTTAGAACCTCCTTTTATTGTTTGTAAAATGCTGATCTCCTTTTGCATTTTTTTTACATTTTTTTTAAATTGTGGAGAACTTTACTTTTATATAATCTTTTCCAAATTTCTAAAAATTGTTTCTTCCTGGTTTCCACTTTTTTTTCTGATAATCCAATTTTGTAGTTTTTTGTACATTTGTCTTTACCTTTTCTTTCACGGTACTTGTTGTATCTCTGTTCATTTTTATTTTTAGAATTTATAAGACTCTTTAAAACTTTTTCAAAAAGTCTTTACTTCTCTTACCAGAAGGCTTTCTCTTTAAGGATCCATAGTGTACTTGATCTAATTGTTCTTTTGCTGTTTTCTTTGTATAGGCCTCCATTTTTCGTTGTCTTTGCTCTTCTTTTTGTCATTGTAACTGCGTCTTAATAATTATACAAAATATCTGCAACAAAATAAAAGATTTGAAAACAAGTTAATGTAATTGAAATAATTATAAATAAATATTCACATCTATAGATTAGATTAGAACAGTACTACCTGGATAATTGGACTAGTCTATGAGTAGTGTTTAGGAGATTAGAGCACAACATTCGTACTACACATGTGATTGTAGAAGTGCATAGTTAGTACCTGCATCATTGCATAAGTACATGGCTACTGACTGAAAGATTAGAATACTTTATATCTTAGTGCTTGGCTCATTGCAAGAGTACATGAGTAGTGACTGGATGATTACAGGGCTGCAAACAGAGTGCATGGTTAATTTGTAACTGCTAATGTATTGGCACACTGATTACATATGTACATAGTGCTGCATGGATCATTGGAAAAGTGTATGGGCAGAGACAGGGGGGTTGTCGGAGTGCATGGGTCCTACCTAGTGAATTGGAGGAGTGAATCAGTAGTATGTAACTGGTTAGAGATCTATATGGATAATACACAGGGAATTGTAATAGCGCATATGTTAGTGCCTGGGTCATTCCAAGAGTACGTGAGTAGTGACCAGATGATTACAGTGCTGCAAAGGGAGTGCATGCTGAATTTATAAGTGCTTAGATATTGGCGGAGTGATAGCGTAAGTAGATAGTGCTGAATGGGTGATTGGAGAAATGCACAGGACTCATAGGAGGATTCCTAGACTGCATAGGTACTAACTGGGTATTTAGAAGAGTGTATCAATAGTATGTAGCTGGTTAGAGGTCTGCATGGATAGTGTACACACTATTGTATCTGTACTTCTGTTAGTGCCTAAGCCATTCCATAAGTACATGACTAGTAACTTGAATAATTACAGTGCTGCAAACAGAGTGCATGGTGAATTTATAAGTGCTTAGGTATTGGCGGAGTGATAGGATAAGTAGATAGTGCTGGATGGGTGATTGGAAAAGTGCATGGGACAGACAGGAGGATTCCTAGACTGCATAGGTACTAACTGGCTATTTAGAAGAGTGTATCAATAGCATGTAGCTGGTTAGAGGTCTGCAAGGATGGTGCACACAATATTGTAGCTGTACTTGTGTTACTGGCTAGGCCATTCCATAAGTACATGACTTGTAACTAGAACAATTACAGTGCTGCAAACAGAGTGCATGCTGTATTTATAAGTGCTTAGGTATTGGCGGTGTGATAGGTAAAGTAGATAGTGCTTGATGAGTGATAGGAGAAGTGCATGATAAAGACAGGAGGATTCCTAGACTGCATGGGTACAAACTGGGTATGTAGATGAGTGTATCAATAGTATGTAGCTGGTTAGAGGTCTGCATGCATAGTGCACAGAATATTGTAGCTATACTTGTGTTAGTGGATAGTCCATTCCATAAGTACATGATTAGAAACTGGAATAATTATAGTGCTGCGAACAGAGTGCATGGTGAATTTATAGGTGCTTAGGTATTGGCAGACTGATAGGATAAGTAGATAGTGCTGGATGGGTAATAGAAGAAGTGCATGGGACAGACAGGAGGATTCCTAGACTGCATTGGCACTACATGGGTTTTTAGAAGAGTGTATCAATAGTATGTAGCTGATTTGAGGTCTGCATGGATAGTGCACACAATAACTGTACCTGTGTTACTGGCTAGGCCATTCCATAAGCACCTGACTAGAAAGTGCTATAATTACAGTGCTGCAAACAAAGTGCATGGTGAATTTATAAGTGCTTAGGTATTGGCGGAGTGATGGGGTAAGTAGATAGTGCTGGATGGGTTTTTGGAGAAGTGCATGGGACAGACAGGAGGATTCCTAGACTGCATGGGTACTAACTGAGGATTAAGAAGAGTGTATCAATAGTATATAGCTTTTTAGAGGTCTGCATGCATTGTGCACAGAATATTGTAGCTGTACTTGTGTTAGTGGCTAGGCCATTCCATAAGTACATGTCTAGAAACTGGAATAATTACAGTGCTGCAAACAGAGTGCATGGTGAATGTATAAGTGCTTAGGTATTGGCGGTGTCATAGGATAAGTAGATAGTGCAGAATGGATAATAGGAGAAGTGCATGGGACAGACAGGAGGATTCCTAGACTGCATGGGTACTAACTTAGTATTTACAAGACTGTATCAATAGTATGTAGCTGGTTAAAGGTCTGCATGCATAGTTCACAGAAAATCGTACCTGTACTAGTATTACTACCTAGGGCATTCTATAAGTTCATGACTAGCAACTGGAATAATTACAGTGCTGCAAACAGAGTGCATGGTGAATTTAAAAGTGCTTAGGTATTGGCAGACTGATAGGATAAGTAGATAGTACTGGATAAGAGATTGAAGAAGTGCATGGGACAGACAGGAGGATTCCTAGACTCCATGGGTTCTGACTGGGTATTTAGAAAAGGGTATCAATAGTATATAGCTGGTTAGAGGTCTGCATGCATAGTGCACAAAATATTCTAGCTATACTTGTGTTAGTGGCTAGGCCATTCCAAAAGTACATGACTAGAAACTGGAATAAATACAGTGCTGCGAATAGAGTGCATGGTGAAATTATAAGTGCTTAGGTATTGGCAGGCTGATAGGATATGTAGATAGTGCTCGATGAGTGATAGAAGAAGTGCATGTGACAGACAGGAGTATTCCTAGACTGCATGGGTACTAACTGGGTATTTAGTCGAGTGTATCAATAGTATATAGCTGGTTAGAGATCTGCATGCATAGTGCACAGAATATTGTAGCTATACTTGTGTTAGTGGATAGGCC
Source organism: Triturus cristatus (assembly GCF_964204655.1). Lineage (NCBI taxonomy): Eukaryota > Metazoa > Chordata > Amphibia > Caudata > Salamandridae > Triturus > Triturus cristatus. The sequence continues at coordinate 334,231,286 of NC_140594.1, read as the reverse complement.
ATTCCATAAGTACATGACTGGAAACTGGAATAATTATAGTGCTGCGAACAGAGTGCATGGTGAATTTATAGGTGCCTAGGTATTGGCAGACTGATAGGATAAGTAGATAGTGCAGGATGGATAATAGGAGAAGTGAAGGGGTCAAACAGGAGGATTGCAAGACTGCATTGGTACCAACTTGGTACTTACAAGAGTGCATCAATAGTATGTAGTTGGTTAGAGGTCTGCATGCATAGTGCACAGAATATTGAACCTGTACTAGTGGTACTTGCTAGGGCATTCTATCAGTACATGACTGGTAACTGAAATAATTACAGTGCTGCAAACAAAGCGCACAGCGAATTTATAAGTGCTTAGGTATTGGGGGACTGATAGGATAAGTAGATAGTGCTGAATGGGTGATAGAAGAAGTGCATGGGAAAGACAGGAGGATTTATACCCTGCATGGGTACTAACTGGGTATTTAGAAGACTGTAGCAATAGTATATAGCCGGTTAGAGGTCTGCATGCATAGCGCACATAATATTGTAGCTATACTTGTGTTAGTAGCTAGGCGATTCCATAAATACATGACTAGAAACTGGATTAATTACAGTGCTGCAAGCAGAGTGCATGATGAATTTATAAGTGCTTAGGTGGGCTGATAGGATACATAGATAGTGCTGAATTAGTGATAGAAGAGGTGCATGGGACAGACAGGAGGATTCCTAGACTGCATGGGTACTAACTGGGTATTTAGAAAAGTGTATAAATAGTATATAGCTGGTTAGAGGTTTGCATGCATAGTGCACAGAATATTGTAGCTATACTTGTGCTAGTGATTAGGCCATTCCAAAAACACATGACTTGAAACTGGAATAAATACAGTGCTGCAAACAGAGTGCATGGTGAATTTATAAGTGCTTAGGTATTGGCGGACTAATAGGATAAGTAGATAGTGCTGGATGGGTGATAGCAGAAGTGCATGGGCCAGACAGGAAGATTCCTAGACTGCATAGGTACTAACTGGGTATTTAGAAGACTGTTCCAATAGTATATAGCTGGTTAGAGGTCTGCATGCATAGTGCACAGAATATTCTAGCTATACTTGTGTTAGTGGCTAGGCCATTCCAAAAGTACATGACTAGAAAGTGCAATATTTACAGTTCTGCAAAGAGAGTGCATGGTGAATTTATAAGTGCTTTGGTATTGGTGGACTGATAGGATAGGTAGATAGTGCAGGATGGATAATAGGAGAATTGCATGAGCAGACCGGAGGATTCCTATACTGCATGGGTAGTAACTGAGTACTTACAAGACTGTATCAATAGTAGGTAGCTGCTTAGAGGTCTGCATGCATAGTGCACAGAATATTTTAGCTATACTTGTGTTAGTGGCTAGGCCATTCCATAAGTACATGACTAGAAACTGGTATAATTACAATGCTGCAAACAGTGTGCATAGTGAATTTATAAGTGCTTAGGTATTGGCGGAGTTATAGGATAAGTAGATAGTGCTGGATGGGTGATTGGAGAAGTGCATGGGACAGACAGAAGGATTTCGAGACTGCATGGGTACTAACTGGGTATTTAGTAGAGTGTATCAATAGTATGTAGTTGGTTAGAGGTCTGCATGCATAGTGCACAGAATATCGAACCAGTACTACTGGTACTTGCTAGGGCATTCTATAAGTACATGACTGGTAACTGGAATAATTACAGTGCTGCGATCAGAGTTCACGGTGAATTTATAAGTGCTTAGGTATTTGGGGACTGATAGAATAACTAGATAGTGCTGGATGGGTGATAGAAGAAGTGCATGGGACAGACAGGAGGATTCCTAGACTGCATCGGCACTAACTGGGTATTTGGAAGAGTGTTTCAATAGTATGTAGCTGGTTAGAGGTCAGCATGGATAGCACACACAATATTGTTGCTGTACTTGTGTTACTGGCTAGGCCATTCCATAAGTACATGACTAGAAAGTGCAATAATTACAGTGCTGCAAACAAAGTGCATGGTGAATGTATAAGTGCTTAGGTTTTGGCGGTGTCATAGGATAAGTACATAGCGGAGGATGGATAATAGGAGAAGTGCATGGGCAGACAGGAGGATTCCTGGACTGCATGAGTAGTAACTGAGTACTTACAAGACTGTATCAATAGTAGGTAGCGGGTTAGAGGTCTGCATGCATAGTGCACAGAAAATCGTACCTGTACTAGTGTTAGTAGCTAAGGCATTGTATAAGTACATGACTAGTAACTGGAATAATTACAGTGCTGCAAAGAGAGTGCACGGTGAATTTATAAGTGCTTAGGTATTGGCGGACTGATAGGATAAGTAGATAGTGCTGAATGGGTGATAGAAGAAGTGCATGGGAAAGACAGGAGGATTTCTACACTGCATGGGTACTAACTGGGTATTTAGAAGACTGTACCAATAGTATATAGCCGGTTAGAGGTCTGCATGCATAGTGCACATAATATTGTAGCTATACTTGTGTTAGTAGCTAGGCGATTCCATAAATACATGACTAGAAACTGCATTAATTACAGTGCTGCAAGCAGAGTGCATGATGAATTTATAAGTGCTTAGGTGGGCTGATAGGATACATAGATAGTGCTGAATTAGTGATAGAAGAGGTGCATGGGACAGACAGGAGGATTCCTAGACTGCATGGGTACTAACTGGGTATTTAGAAAAGTGTATAAATAGTATATAGCTGGTTAGAGGTTTGCATGCATAGTGCACAGAATATTGTAGCTATACTTGTGTTAGTGATTAGGCCATTCCAAAAACACATGACTAGAAACTGGAATAAATACAGTGCTGCAAACAGAGTGCATGGTGGATTTATAAGTGCTTAGGTATTGGTGGGCTAATAGGATATGTAGATAGTGCTGTATGAGTGATAGAAGAAGTGAATGGGACAGACAGGAAGATTCCTAGACTGCATAGGTACTAACTAGGTATTTAGTAGAGTGTATCAATAGTATATAGCTGGTTAGAGGTCTGCGTGCATAGTGCACAGAATATTTTAGCTATACTTTTGTTACTGGCTAGGCCATTCCATAAGTACATGACTAGAAAGTGCAATAATTACAGTGCTGCAAAGAGAGTGCATGGTGAATTTATAAGTGCTTAGGTATTGGCGGACTGATAGGATAGGTAGATAGTGCAGGATGGATAATAGGAGAAGTGCATGGGCAGACAGGAGGATTCCTATGCTGCATGGGTAGTAACTGAGTACTTACAAGACTGTATCAATAGTAGGTAGCTGGTTAGAGGTCTGCATGCATAGTGCACAGAAAATCGTTCTGTACTAGTGTTACTAGCTAAGGCATTCTATAAGTACATGACTAGTAACTGGAATAATTACTGTGCTGCAAAGAGAGTGCACGGTGAATTTATAAGTGCTTAGGTATTGGCGGACTAATAGGATAAGTAGATAGTACTGGATGGGTGATAGCAGAAGTGCATGGGCCATACAGGAAGATTCCTAGACTGCATAGGTACTAACTGGGTATTTAGAAGACTGTTCCAATAGTATATAGCTGGTTAGAGGTCTGCATGCATAGTGCACAGAATATTCTAGCTATACTTGTGTTAGTGGCTAGGCCATTCCAAAAGTACATGACTAGAAAGTGCAATATTTACAGTTCTGCAAAGAGAGTGCATGGTGAATTTATAAGTGCTTTGGTATTGGTGGACTGATAGGATAGGTAGATAGTGCAGGATGGATAATAGGAGAATTGCATGAGCAGACCGGAGGATTCCTATACTGCATGGGTAGTAACTGAGTACTTACAAGACTGTATCAATAGTAGGTAGCTGGTTAGAGGTCTGCATGCATAGTGCACAGAATATTTTAGCTATACTTGTGTTAGTGGCTAGGCCATTCCATAAGTACATGACTAGAAACTGGTATAATTACAATGCTGCAAACAGTGTGCATAGTGAATTTATAAGTGCTTAGGTATTGGCGGAGTTATAGGATAAGTAGATAGTGCTGGATGGGTGATTGGAGAAGTGCATGGGACAGACAGAAGGATTTCGAGACTTCATGGGTACTAACTGGGTATTTAGTAGAGTGTATCAATAGTATGTAGTTGGTTAGAGGTCTGCATGCATAGTGCACAGAATATCGAACCAGTACTACTGGTACTTGCTAGGGCATTCTATAAGTACATGACTGGTAACTGGAATAATTACAGTGCTGCGATCAGAGTGCACGGTGAATTTATAAGTGCTTAGGTATTGGGGGACTGATAGAATAACTAGATAGTGCTGGATGGGTGATAGAAGAAGTGCATGGGACAGACAGGAGGATTCCTAGACTGCATCGGCACTAACTGGGTATTTGGAAGAGTGTATCAATAGTATGTAGCTGGGTAGAGGTCAGCGTGGATAGCGCACACAATATTGTTGCTGTACTTGTGTTACTGGCTAGGCCATTCCATAAGTACATGACTAGAAAGTGCAATAATTACAGTGCTGTAAACAAAGTGCATGGTGAATGTATAAGTGCTTAGGTTTTGGCGGTGTCATAGGATAAGTACATAGCGGAGGATGGATAATAGGAGAAGTGAATGGGCAGACAGGAGGATTCCTGGACTGCATGAGTAGTAACTGAGTACTTACAAGACTGTATCAATAGTATGTAGCTGGTTAGAGGTCAGCGTGGATAGCGCACACAATAATGTTGCTGTACTTGTGTTACTGGCTAGGCCATTCCATAAGTACATGACTAGAAAGTGCAATAATTACAGTGCTGCAAACAAAGTGCATGGTGAATGTATAAGTGCTTATGTTTTGGCGGTGTCATAGGATAAGTACATAGCGGAGGATGGATAATAGGAGAAGTGCATGGGCAGACAGGAGGATTCCTGGACTGCATGAGTAGTAACTGAGTACTTACAAGACTGTATCAATAGTAGGTAGCTGGTTAGAGGTCTGCATGCATAGTGCACAGAAAATCGTACCTGTACTAGTGTTACTAGCTAAGGCATTGTATAAGTACATGACTAGTAACTGGAATAATTACAGTGCTGCAAAGAGAGTGCACAGTGAATTTATAAGTGCTTAGGTATTGGCGGACTGATAGGATAAGTAGATAGTGCTGAATGGGTGATAGAAGAAGTGCATGGGCAGACATGAGGATTCCTAGACTGCATGGGTAGTAACTGAGTACTTACAAGACTGTATCAATAGTAGGTAGCTGGTTAGAGGTCTGCATGCATAGTGCACAGAATATTGTAGCTATACTTGTGTTAGTGGATAGGCCATTCCATAAGTACATGACTGGAAACTGGAATAATTATAGTGCTGCGAACAGAGTGCATGGTGAATTTATAGGTGCTTAGGTATTGGCAGACTGATAGGATAAGTAGATAGTGCAGGATGGATAATAGGAGAAGTGAAGGGGTCAAACAGGAGGATTGCAAGACTGCATTGGTACCAACTTGGTACTTACAATGGTGCATCAATAGTATGTAGTTGGTTAGAGGTCTGCATGCATAGTGCACAGAATATTGAACCTGTACTAGTGGTACTTGCTAGGGCATTCTATCAGTACATGACTGGTAACTGGAAGAATTACAGTGCTGCAAACAAAGCGCACAGTGAATTTATAAGTGCTTAGGTATTGGGGGACTGATAGGATAAGTAGATAGTGCTGAATGGGTGATAGAAGAAGTGCATGGGAAAGACAGGAGGATTTCTACACTGCATGGGTACTAACTGGGTATTTAGAAGACTGTACCAATAGTATATAGCCGGTTAGAGGTCTGCATGCATAGCGCATATAATATTGTAGCTATACTTGTGTTAGTAGCTAGGCGATTCCATAAATACATGACTAGAAACTGGATTAATTACAGTGCTGCAAGCAGAGTGCATGATGAATTTATAAGTGCTTAGGTGGGCTGATAGGATACATAGATAGTGCTGAATTAGTGATAGAAGAGGTGCATGGGACAGACAGGAGGATTCCTAGACTGCATGGGTACTAACTGGGTATTTAGAAAAGTGTATAAATAGTATATAGCTGGTTAGAGGTTTGCATGCATAGTGCACAGAATATTGTAGCTATACTTGTGCTAGTGATTAGGCCATTCCAAAAACACATGACTTGAAACTGGAATAAATACAGTGCTGCAAACAGAGTGCATGGTGAATTTATAAGTGCTTAGGTATTGGCGGACTAATAGGATAAGTAGATAGTGCTGGATGGGTGATAGCAGAAGTGCATGGGCCAGACAGGAAGATTCCTAGACTGCATAGGTACTAACTGGGTATTTAGAAGACTGTTCCAATAGTATATAGCTGGTTAGAGGTCTGCATGCATAGTGCACAGAATATTCTAGCTATACTTGTGTTAGTGGCTAGGCCATTCCAAAAGTACATGACTAGAAAGTGCAATATTTACAGTTCTGCAAAGAGAGTGCATGGTGAATTTATAAGTGCTTTGGTATTGGTGGACTGATAGGATAGGTAGATAGTGCAGGATGGATAATAGGAGAATTGCATGAGCAGACCGGAGGATTCCTATACTGCATGGGTAGTAACTGAGTACTTACAAGACTGTATCAATAGTAGGTAGCTGCTTAGAGGTCTGCATGCATAGTGCACAGAATATTTTAGCTATACTTGTGTTAGTGGCTAGGCCATTCCATAAGTACATGACTAGAAACTGGTATAATTACAATGCTGCAAACAGTGTGCATAGTGAATTTATAAGTGCTTAGGTATTGGCGGAGTTAAAGGATAAGTAGATAGTGCTGGATGGGTGATTGGAGAAGTGCATGGGACAGACAGAAGGATTTCGAGACTGCATGGGTACTAACTGGGTATTTAGTAGAGTGTATCAATAGTATGTAGTTGGTTAGAGGTCTGCATGCATAGTGCACAGAATATCGAACCAGTACTACTGGTACTTGCTAGGGCATTCTATAAGTACATGACTGGTAACTGGAATAATTACAGTGCTGCGATCAGAGTTCACGGTGAATTTATAAGTGCTTAGGTATTTGGGGACTGATAGAATAACTAGATAGTTCTGGATGGGTGATAGAAGAAGTGCATGGGACAGACAGGAGGATTCCTAGACTGCATCGGCACTAACTGGGTATTTGGAAGAGTGTTTCAATAGTATGTAGCTGGTTAGAGGTCAGCGTGGATAGCACACACAATATTGTTGCTGTACTTGTGTTACTGGCTAGGCCATTCCATAAGTACATGACTAGAAAGTGCAATAATTACAGTGCTGCAAACAAAGTGCATGGTGAATGTATAAGTGCTTAGGTTTTGGCGGTGTCATAGGATAAGTACATAGCGGAGGATGGATAATAGGAGAAGTGCATGGGCAGACAGGAGGATTCCTGGACTGCATGAGTAGTAACTGAGTACTTACAAGACTGTATCAATAGTAGGTAGCGGGTTAGAGGTCTGCATGCATAGTGCACAGAAAATCGTACCTGTACTAGTGTTAGTAGCTAAGGCATTGTATAAGTACATGACTAGTAACTGGAATAATTACAGTGCTGCAAAGAGAGTGCACGGTGAATTTATAAGTGCTTAGGTATTGGCGGACTGATAGGATAAGTAGATAGTGCTGAATGGGTGATAGAAGAAGTGCATGGGAAAGACAGGAGGATTTCTACACTGCATGGGTACTAACTGGGTATTTAGAAGACTGTACCAATAGTATATAGCCGGTTAGAGGTCTGCATGCATAGTGCACATAATATTGTAGCTATACTTGTGTTAGTAGCTAGGCGATTCCATAAATACATGACTAGAAACTGCATTAATTACAGTGCTGCAAGCAGAGTGCATGATGAATTTATAAGTGCTTAGGTGGGCTGATAGGATACATAGATAGTGCTGAATTAGTGATAGAAGAGGTGCATGGGACAGACAGGAGGATTCCTAGACTGCATGGGTACTAACTGGGTATTTAGAAAAGTGTATAAATAGTATATAGCTGGTTAGAGGTTTGCATGCATAGTGCACAGAATATTGTAGCTATACTTGTGTTAGTGATTAGGCCATTCCAAAAACACATGACTAGAAACTGGAATAAATACAGTGCTGCAAACAGAGTGCATGGTGGATTTATAAGTGCTTAGGTATTGGTGGGCTAATAGGATATGTAGATAGTGCTGTATGAGTGATAGAAGAAGTGAATGGGACAGACAGGAAGATTCCTAGACTGCATAGGTACTAACTAGGTATTTAGTAGAGTGTATCAATAGTATATAGCTGGTTAGAGGTCTGCATGCATAGTGCACAGAATATTTTAGCTATACTTTTGTTACTGGCTAGGCCATTCCATAAGTACATGACTAGAAAGTGCAATAATTACAGTGCTGCAAAGAGAGTGCATGGTGAATTTATAAGTGCTTAGGTATTGGCGGACTGATAGGATAGGTAGATAGTGCAGGATGGATAATAGGAGAAGTGCATGGGCAGACAGGAGGATTCCTATGCAGCATGGGTAGTAACTGAGTACTTACAAGACTGTATCAATAGTAGGTAGCTGGTTAGAGGTCTGCATGCATAGTGCACAGAAAATCGTTCTGTACTAGTGTTACTAGCTAAGGCATTCTATAAGTACATGACTAGTAACTGGAATAATTACTGTGCTGCAAAGAGAGTGCACGGTGAATTTATAAGTGCTTAGGTATTGGCGGACTAATAGGATAAGTAGATAGTACTGGATGGGTGATAGCAGAAGTGCATGGGCCATACAGGAAGATTCCTAGACTGCATAGGTACTAACTGGGTATTTAGAAGACTGTTCCAATAGTATATAGCTGGTTAGAGGTCTGCATGCATAGTGCACAGAATATTCTAGCTATACTTGTGTTAGTGGCTAGGCCATTCCAAAAGTACATGACTAGAAAGTGCAATATTTACAGTTCTGCAAAGAGAGTGCATGGTGAATTTATAAGTGCTTTGGTATTGGTGGACTGATAGGATAGGTAGATAGTGCAGGATGGATAATAGGAGAATTGCATGAGCAGACCGGAGGATTCCTATACTGCATGGGTAGTAACTGAGTACTTACAAGACTGTATCAATAGTAGGTAGCTGGTTAGAGGTCTGCATGCATAGTGCACAGAATATTTTAGCTATACTTGTGTTAGTGGCTAGGCCATTCCATAAGTACATGACTAGAAACTGGTATAATTACAATGCTGCAAACAGTGTGCATAGTGAATTTATAAGTGCTTAGGTATTGGCGGAGTTATAGGATAAGTAGATAGTGCTGGATGGGTGATTGGAGAAGTGCATGGGACAGACAGAAGGATTTCGAGACTTCATGGGTACTAACTGGGTATTTAGTAGAGTGTATCAATAGTATGTAGTTGGTTAGAGGTCTGCATGTATAGTGCACAGAATATCGAACCAGTACTACTGGTACTTGCTAGGGCATTCTATAAGTACATGACTGGTAACTGGAATAATTACAGTGCTGCGATCAGAGTGCACGGTGAATTTATAAGTGCTTAGGTATTGGGGGACTGATAGAATAACTAGATAGTGCTGGATGGGTGATAGAAGAAGTGCATGGGACAGACAGGAGGATTCCTAGACTGCATCGGCACTAACTGGGTATTTGGAAGAGTGTATCAATAGTATGTAGCTGGGTAGAGGTCAGCGTGGATAGCGCACACAATATTGTTGCTGTACTTGTGTTACTGGCTAGGCCATTCCATAAGTACATGACTAGAAAGTGCAATAATTACAGTGCTGTAAACAAAGTGCATGGTGAATGTATAAGTGCTTAGGTTTTGGCGGTGTCATAGGATAAGTACATAGCGGAGGATGGATAATAGGAGAAGTGCATGGGCAGACAGGAGGATTCCTGGACTGCATGAGTAGTAACTGAGTACTTACAAGACTGTATCAATAGTATGTAGCTGGTTAGAGGTCAGCGTTGATAGCGCACACAATAATGTTGCTGTACTTGTGTTACTGGCTAGGCCATTCCATAAGTACATGACTAGAAAGTGCAATAATTACAGTGCTGCAAACAAAGTGCATGGTGAATGTATAAGTGCTTATGTTTTGGCGGTGTCATAGGATAAGTACATAGCGGAGGATGGATAATAGGAGAAGTGCATGGGCAGACAGGAGGATTCCTGGACTGCATGAGTAGTAACTGAGTACTTACAAGACTGTATCAATAGTAGGTAGCTGGTTAGAGGTCTGCATGCATAGTGCACAGAAAATCGTACCTGTACTAGTGTTACTAGCTAAGGCATTGTATAAGTACATGACTAGTAACTGGAATAATTACAGTGCTGCAAAGAGAGTGCACAGTGAATTTATAAGTGCTTAGGTATTGGCGGACTGATAGGATAAGTAGATAGTGCTGAATGGGTGATAGAAGAAGTGCATGGGCAGACATGAGGATTCCTAGACTGCATGGGTAGTAACTGAGTACTTACAAGACTGTATCAATAGTAGGTAGCTGGTTAGAGGTCTGCATGCATAGTGCACAGAATATTGTAGCTATACTTGTGTTAGTGGATAGGCCATTCCATAAGTACATGACTGGAAACTGGAATAATTATAGTGCTGCGAACAGAGTGCATGGTGAATTTATAGGTGCTTAGGTATTGGCAGACTGATAGGATAAGTAGATAGTGCAGGATGGATAATAGGAGAAGTGAAGGGGTCAAACAGGAGGATTGCAAGACTGCATTGGTACCAACTTGGTACTTACAATGGTGCATCAATAGTATGTAGTTGGTTAGAGGTCTGCATGCATAGTGCACAGAATATTGAACCTGTACTAGTGGTACTTGCTAGGGCATTCTATCAGTACATGACTGGTAACTGGAAGAATTACAGTGCTGCAAACAAAGCGCACAGTGAATTTATAAGTGCTTAGGTATTGGGGGACTGATAGGATAAGTAGATAGTGCTGAATGGGTGATAGAAGAAGTGCATGGGAAAGACAGGAGGATTTCTACACTGCATGGGTACTAACTGGGTATTTAGAAGACTGTACCAATAGTATATAGCCGGTTAGAGGTCTGCATGCATAGCGCATATAATATTGTAGCTATACTTGTGTTAGTAGCTAGGCGATTCCATAAATACATGACTAGAAACTGGATTAATTACAGTGCTGCAAGCAGAGTGCATGATGAATTTATAAGTGCTTAGGTGGGCTGATAGGATACATAGATAGTGCTGAATTAGTGATAGAAGAGGTGCATGGGACAGACAGGAGGATTCCTAGACTGCATGGGTACTAACTGGGTATTTAGAAAAGTGTATAAATAGTATATAGCTGGTTAGAGGTTTGCATGCATAGTGCACAGAATATTGTAGCTATACTTGTGCTAGTGATTAGGCCATTCCAAAAACACATGACTTGAAACTGGAATAAATACAGTGCTGCAAACAGAGTGCATGGTGAATTTATAAGTGCTTAGGTATTGGCGGACTAATAGGATAAGTAGATAGTGCTGGATGGGTGATAGCAGAAGTGCATGGGCCAGACAGGAAGATTCCTAGACTGCATAGGTACTAACTGGGTATTTAGAAGACTGTTCCAATAGTATATAGCTGGTTAGAGGTCTGCATGCATAGTGCACAGAATATTCTAGCTATACTTGTGTTAGTGGCTAGGCCATTCCAAAAGTACATGACTAGAAAGTGCAATATTTACAGTTCTGCAAAGAGAGTGCATGGTGAATTTATAAGTGCTTTGGTATTGGTGGACTGATAGGATAGGTAGATAGTGCAGGATGGATAATAGGAGAATTGCATGAGCAGACCGGAGGATTCCTATACTGCATGGGTAGTAACTGAGTACTTACAAGACTGTATCAATAGTAGGTAGCTGCTTAGAGGTCTGCATGCATAGTGCACAGAATATTTTAGCTATACTTGTGTTAGTGGCTAGGCCATTCCATAAGTACATGACTAGAAACTGGTATAATTACAATGCTGCAAACAGTGTGCATAGTGAATTTATAAGTGCTTAGGTATTGGCGGAGTTAAAGGATAAGTAGATAGTGCTGGATGGGTGATTGGAGAAGTGCATGGGACAGACAGAAGGATTTCGAGACTGCATGGGTACTAACTGGGTATTTAGTAGAGTGTATCAATAGTATGTAGTTGGTTAGAGGTCTGCATGCATAGTGCACAGAATATCGAACCAGTACTACTGGTACTTGCTAGGGCATTCTATAAGTACATGACTGGTAACTGGAATAATTACAGTGCTGCGATCAGAGTTCACGGTGAATTTATAAGTGCTTAGGTATTTGGGGACTGATAGAATAACTAGATAGTGCTGGATGGGTGATAGAAGAAGTGCATGGGACAGACAGGAGGATTCCTAGACTGCATCGGCACTAACTGGGTATTTGGAAGAGTGTTTCAATAGTATGTAGCTGGTTAGAGGTCAGCGTGGATAGCACACACAATATTGTTGCTGTACTTGTGTTACTGGCTAGGCCATTCCATAAGTACATGACTAGAAAGTGCAATAATTACAGTGCTGCAAACAAAGTGCATGGTGAATGTATAAGTGCTTAGGTTTTGGCGGTGTCATAGGATAAGTACATAGCGGAGGATGGATAATAGGAGAAGTGCATGGGCAGACAGGAGGATTCCTGGACTGCATGAGTAGTAACTGAGTACTTACAAGACTGTATCAATAGTAGGTAGCGGGTTAGAGGTCTGCATGCATAGTGCACAGAAAATCGTACCTGTACTAGTGTTAGTAGCTAAGGCATTGTATAAGTACATGACTAGTAACTGGAATAATTACAGTGCTGCAAAGAGAGTGCACGGTGAATTTATAAGTGCTTAGGTATTGGCGGACTGATAGGATAAGTAGATAGTGCTGAATGGGTGATAGAAGAAGTGCATGGGAAAGACAGGAGGATTTCTACACTGCATGGGTACTAACTGGGTATTTAGAAGACTGTACCAATAGTATATAGCCGGTTAGAGGTCTGCATGCATAGTGCACATAATATTGTAGCTATACTTGTGTTAGTAGCTAGGCGATTCCATAAATACATGACTAGAAACTGCATTAATTACAGTGCTGCAAGCAGAGTGCATGATGAATTTATAAGTGCTTAGGTGGGCTGATAGGATACATAGATAGTGCTGAATTAGTGATAGAAGAGGTGCATGGGACAGACAGGAGGATTCCTAGACTGCATGGGTACTAACTGGGTATTTAGAAAAGTGTATAAATAGTATATAGCTGGTTAGAGGTTTGCATGCATAGTGCACAGAATATTGTAGCTATACTTGTGTTAGTGATTAGGCCATTCCAAAAACACATGACTAGAAACTGGAATAAATACAGTGCTGCAAACAGAGTGCATGGTGGATTTATAAGTGCTTAGGTATTGGTGGGCTAATAGGATATGTAGATAGTGCTGTATGAGTGATAGAAGAAGTGAATGGGACAGACAGGAAGATTCCTAGACTGCATAGGTACTAACTAGGTATTTAGTAGAGTGTATCAATAGTATATAGCTGGTTAGAGGTCTGCATGCATAGTGCACAGAATATTTTAGCTATACTTTTGTTACTGGCTAGGCCATTCCATAAGTACATGACTAGAAAGTGCAATAATTACAGTGCTGCAAAGAGAGTGCATGGTGAATTTATAAGTGCTTAGGTATTGGCGGACTGATAGGATAGGTAGATAGTGCAGGATGGATAATAGGAGAAGTGCATGGGCAGACAGGAGGATTCCTATGCTGCATGGGTAGTAACTGAGTACTTACAAGACTGTATCAATAGTAGGTAGCTGGTTAGAGGTCTGCATGCATAGTGCACAGAAAATCGTTCTGTACTAGTGTTACTAGCTAAGGCATTCTATAAGTACATGACTAGTAACTGGAATAATTACTGTGCTGCAAAGAGAGTGCACGGTGAATTTATAAGTGCTTAGGTATTGGCGGACTAATAGGATAAGTAGATAGTACTGGATGGGTGATAGCAGAAGTGCATGGGCCATACAGGAAGATTCCTAGACTGCATAGGTACTAACTGGGTATTTAGAAGACTGTTCCAATAGTATATAGCTGGTTAGAGGTCTGCATGCATAGTGCACAGAATATTCTAGCTATACTTGTGTTAGTGGCTAGGCCATTCCAAAAGTACATGACTAGAAAGTGCAATATTTACAGTTCTGCAAAGAGAGTGCATGGTGAATTTATAAGTGCTTTGGTATTGGTGGACTGATAGGATAGGTAGATAGTGCAGGATGGATAATAGGAGAATTGCATGAGCAGACCGGAGGATTCCTATACTGCATGGGTAGTAACTGAGTACTTACAAGACTGTATCAATAGTAGGTAGCTGGTTAGAGGTCTGCATGCATAGTGCACAGAATATTTTAGCTATACTTGTGTTAGTGGCTAGGCCATTCCATAAGTACATGACTAGAAACTGGTATAATTACAATGCTGCAAACAGTGTGCATAGTGAATTTATAAGTGCTTAGGTATTGGCGGAGTTATAGGATAAGTAGATAGTGCTGGATGGGTGATTGGAGAAGTGCATGGGACAGACAGAAGGATTTCGAGACTTCATGGGTACTAACTGGGTATTTAGTAGAGTGTATCAATAGTATGTAGTTGGTTAGAGGTCTGCATGCATAGTGCACAGAATATCGAACCAGTACTACTGGTACTTGCTAGGGCATTCTATAAGTACATGACTGGTAACTGGAATAATTACAGTGCTGCGATCAGAGTGCACGGTGAATTTATAAGTGCTTAGGTATTGGGGGACTGATAGAATAACTAGATAGTGCTGGATGGGTGATAGAAGAAGTGCATGGGACAGACAGGAGGATTCCTAGACTGCATCGGCACTAACTGGGTATTTGGAAGAGTGTATCAATAGTATGTAGCTGGGTAGAGGTCAGCGTGGATAGCGCACACAATATTGTTGCTGTACTTGTGTTACTGGCTAGGCCATTCCATAAGTACATGACTAGAAAGTGCAATAATTACAGTGCTGTAAACAAAGTGCATGGTGAATGTATAAGTGCTTAGGTTTTGGCGGTGTCATAGGATAAGTACATAGCGGAGGATGGATAATAGGAGAAGTGCATGGGCAGACAGGAGGATTCCTGGACTGCATGAGTAGTAACTGAGTACTTACAAGACTGTATCAATAGTATGTAGCTGGTTAGAGGTCAGCGTTGATAGCGCACACAATAATGTTGCTGTACTTGTGTTACTGGCTAGGCCATTCCATAAGTACATGACTAGAAAGTGCAATAATTACAGTGCTGCAAACAAAGTGCATGGTGAATGTATAAGTGCTTATGTTTTGGCGGTGTCATAGGATAAGTACATAGCGGAGGATGGATAATAGGAGAAGTGCATGGGCAGACAGGAGGATTCCTGGACTGCATGAGTAGTAACTGAGTACTTACAAGACTGTATCAATAGTAGGTAGCTGGTTAGAGGTCTGCATGCATAGTGCACAGAAAATCGTACCTGTACTAGTGTTACTAGCTAAGGCATTGTATAAGTACATGACTAGTAACTGGAATAATTACAGTGCTGCAAAGAGAGTGCACAGTGAATTTATAAGTGCTTAGGTATTGGCGGACTGATAGGATAAGTAGATAGTGCTGAATGGGTGATAGAAGAAGTGCATGGGCAGACATGAGGATTCCTAGACTGCATGGGTAGTAACTGAGTACTTACAAGACTGTATCAATAGTAGGTAGCTGGTTAGAGGTCTGCATGCATAGTGCACAGAATATTGTAGCTATACTTGTGTTAGTGGATAGGCCATTCCATAAGTACATGACTGGAAACTGGAATAATTATAGTGCTGCGAACAGAGTGCATGGTGAATTTATAGGTGCTTAGGTATTGGCAGACTGATAGGATAAGTAGATAGTGCAGGATGGATAATAGGAGAAGTGAAGGGGTCAAACAGGAGGATTGCAAGACTGCATTGGTACCAACTTGGTACTTACAATGGTGCATCAATAGTATGTAGTTGGTTAGAGGTCTGCATGCATAGTGCACAGAATATTGAACCTGTACTAGTGGTACTTGCTAGGGCATTCTATCAGTACATGACTGGTAACTGGAAGAATTACAGTGCTGCAAACAAAGCGCACAGTGAATTTATAAGTGCTTAGGTATTGGGGGACTGATAGGATAAGTAGATAGTGCTGAATGGGTGATAGAAGAAGTGCATGGGAAAGACAGGAGGATTTCTACACTGCATGGGTACTAACTGGGTATTTAGAAGACTGTACCAATAGTATATAGCCGGTTAGAGGTCTGCATGCATAGCGCATATAATATTGTAGCTATACTTGTGTTAGTAGCTAGGCGATTCCATAAATACATGACTAGAAACTGGATTAATTACAGTGCTGCAAGCAGAGTGCATGATGAATTTATAAGTGCTTAGGTGGGCTGATAGGATACATAGATAGTGCTGAATTAGTGATAGAAGATGTGCATGGGACAGACAGGAGGATTCCTAGACTGCATGGGTACTAACTGGGTATTTAGAAAAGTGTATAAATAGTATATAGCTGGTTAGAGGTTTGCATGCATAGTGCACAGAATATTGTAGCTATACTTGTGTTAGTGATTAGGCCATTCCAAAAACACATGACTAGAAACTGGAATAAATACAGTGCTGCAAACAGAGTGCATGGTGGATTTATAAGTGCTTAGGTATTGGTGGGCTAATAGGATATGTAGATAGTGCTGTATGAGTGATAGAAGAAGTGATTGGGACAGACAGGAAGATTCCTAGACTGCATAGGTACTAACTAGGTATTTAGTAGAGTGTATCAATAGTATATAGCTGGTTAGAGGTCTGCATGCATAGTGCACAGAATATTTTAGCTATACTTTTGTTACTGGCTAGGCCATTCCATAAGTACATGACTAGAAAGTGCAATAATTACAGTGCTGCAAAGAGAGTGCATGGTGAATTTATAAGTGCTTAGGTATTGGCGGACTGATAGGATAGGTAGATAGTGCAGGATGGATAATAGGAGAAGTGCATGGGCAGACAGGAGGATTCCTATGCTGCATGGATAGTAACTGAGTACTTACAAGACTGTATCAATAGTAGGTAGCTGGTTAGAGGTCTGCATACATAGTGCACAGAAAATCGTACCTGTACTAGTGTTACTAGCTAAGGCATTCTATAAGTACATGACTAGTAACTGGAATAATTACTGTGCTGCAAAGAGAGTGCACGGTGAATTTATAAGTGCTTAGGTATTGGCGGACTAATAGGATAAGTAGATAGTACTGGATGGGTGATAGCAGAAGTGCATGGGCCAGACAGGAAGATTCCTAGACTGCATAGGTACTAACTGGGTATTTAGAAGACTGTTCCAATAGTATATAGCTGGTTAGAGGTCTGCATGCATAGTGCACCGAATATTCTAGCTATACTTGTGTTAGTGGCTAGGCCATTCCAAAAGTACATGACTAGAAAGTGCAATATTTACAGTTCTGCAAAGAGAGTGCATGGTGAATTTATAAGTGCTTTGGTATTGGTGGACTGATAGGATAGGTAGATAGTGCAGGATGGATAATAGGAGAATTGCATGAGCAGACCGGAGGATTCCTATACTGCATGGGTAGTAACTGAGTACTTACAAGACTGTATCAATAGTAGGTAGCTGGTTAGAGGTCTGCATGCATAGTGCACAGAATATTTTAGCAATACTTGTGTTAGTGGCTAGGCCATTCCATAAGTACATGACTAGAAACTGGTATAATTACAATGCTGCAAACAGTGTGCATAGTGAATTTATAAGTGCTTAGGTATTGGCGGAGTTATAGGATAAGTAGATAGTGCTGGATGGGTGATTGGAGAAGTGCATGGGACAGACAGAAGGATTTCGAGACTGCATGGGTACTAACTGGGTATTTAGTAGAGTGTATCAATAGTATATAGTTGGTTAGAGGTCTGCATGCATAGTGCACAGAATATCGAACCAGTACTACTGGTACTTGCTAGGGCATTCTATAAGTACATGACTGGTAACTGGAATAATTACAGTGCTGCGATCAGAGTTCACGGTGAATTTATAAGTGCTTAGGTATTGGGGGACTGATAGAATAACTAGATAGTGCTGGATGGGTGATAGAAGAAGTGCATGGGACAGACAGGAGGATTCCTAGACTGCATCGGCACTAACTGGGTATTTGGAAGAGTGTTTCAATAGTATGTAGCTGGTTAGAGGTCAGCGTGGATAGCGCACACAATATTGTTGCTGTACTTGTGTTACTGGCTAGGCCATTCCATAAGTACATGACTAGAAAGTGCAATAATTACAGTGCTGCAAACAAAGTGCATGGTGAATGTATAAGTGCTTAGGTTTTGGCGGTGTCATAGGATAAGTACATAGCGGAGGATGGATAATAGGAGAAGTGCATGGGCAGACAGGAGGATTCCTGGACTGCATGAGTAGTAACTGAGTACTTACAAGACTGTATCAATAGTAGGTAGCTGGTTAGAGGTCTGCATGCATAGTGCACAGAAAATCGTACCTGTACTAGTGTTACTAGCTAAGGCATTGTATAAGTACATGACTAGTAACTGGAATAATTACAGTGCTGCAAAGAGAGTGCACAGTGAATTTATAAGTGCTTAGGTATTGGCGGACTGATAGGATAAGTAGATAGTGCAGGATGGATAATAGGAGAAGTGCATGGGCAGACATGAGGATTCCTAGACTGCATGGGTAGTAACTGAGTACTTACAAGACTGTATCAATAGTAGGTAGCTGGTTAGAGGTCTGCATGCATAGTGCACAGAATATTGTAGCTATACTTGTGTTAGTGGATAGGCCATTCCATAAGTACATGACTGGAAACTGGAATAATTATAGTGCTGCGAACAGAGTGCATGGTGAATTTATAGGTGCTTAGGTATTGGCAGACTGATAGGATAAGTAGATAGTGCAGGATGGATAATAGGAGAAGTGAAGGGGTCAAACAGGAGGATTGCAAGACTGCATTGGTACCAACTTGGTACTTACAAGAGTGCATCAATAGTATGTAGTTGGTTAGAGGTCTGCATGCATAGTGCACAGAATATTGAACCTGTACTAGTGGTACTTGCTAGGGCATTCTATCAGTACATGACTGGTAACTGGAAGAATTACAGTGCTGCAAACAAAGCGCACAGTGAATTTATAAGTGCTTAGGTATTGGGGGACTGATAGGATAAGTAGATAGTGCTGAATGGGTGATAGAAGAAGTGCATGGGAAAGACAGGAGGATTTCTACACTGCATGGGTACTAACTGGGTATTTAGAAGACTGTACCAATAGTATATAGCCGGTTAGAGGTCTGCATGCATAGCGCATATAATATTGTAGCTATACTTGTGTTAGTAGCTAGGTGATTCCATAAATACATGACTAGAAACTGGATTAACTACAGTGCTGCAAGCAGAGTGCATGATGAATTTATAAGTGCTTAGGTGGGCTGATAGGATACATAGATAGTGCTGAATTAGTGATAGAAGAGGTGCATGGGACAGACAGGAGGATTCCTAGACTGCATGGGTACGAACTGGGTATTTAGAAAAGTGTATAAATAGTATATAGCTGGTTAGAGGTTTGCATGCATAGTGCACAGAATATTGTAGCTATACTTGTGTTAATGATTAGGCCATTCCAAAAACACATGACTAGAAACTGGAATAAATACAGTGCTGCAAACAGAGTGCATGGTGGATTTATAAGTGCTTAGGTATTGGTGGGCTAATAGGATATGTAGATAGTGCTGTATGAGTGATAGAAGAAGTGAATGGGACAGACAGGAAGATTCCTAGACTGCATAGGTACTAACTAGGTATTTAGTAGAGTGTATCAATAGTATATAGCTGGTTAGAGGTCTGCATGCATAGTGCACAGAATATTTTAGCTATACTTTTGTTACTGGCTAGGCCATTCCATAAGTACATGACTAGAAAGTGCAATAATTACAGTGCTGCAAAGAGAGTGCATGGTGAATTTATAAGTGCTTAGGTATTGGCGGACTGATAGGATAGGTAGATAGTGCAGGATGGATAATAGGAGAAGTGCATGGGCAGACAGGAGGATTCCTATGCTGCATGGGTAGTAACTGAGTACTTACAAGACTGTATCAATAGTAGGTAGCTGGTTAGAGGTCTGCATGCATAGTGCACAGAAAATCGTACCTGTACTAGTGTTACTAGCTAAGGCATTCTATAAGTACATGACTAGTAACTGGAATAATTACTGTGCTGCAAAGAGAGTGCACGGTGAATTTATAAGTGCTTAGGTATTGGCGGACTAATAGGATAAGTAGATAGTACTGGATGGGTGATAGCAGAAGTGCATGGGCCAGACAGGAAGATTCCTAGACTGCATAGGTACTAACTGGGTATTTAGAAGACTGTTCCAATAGTATATAGCTGGTTAGAGGTCTGCATGCATAGTGCACAGAATATTCTAGCTATACTTGTGTTAGTGGCTAGGCCATTCCAAAAGTACATGACTAGAAAGTGCAATATTTACAGTTCTGCAAAGAGAATGCATGGTGAATTTATAAGTGCTTTGGTATTGGTGGACTGATAGGATAGGTAGATAGTGCAGGATGGATAATAGGAGAATTGCATGAGCAGACCGGAGGATTCCTATACTGCATGGGTAGTAACTGAGTACTTACAAGACTGTATCAATAGTAGGTAGCTGGTTAGAGGTCTGCATGCATAGTGCACAGAATATTTTAGCTATACTTGTGTTAGTGGCTAGGCCATTCCATAAGTACATGACTAGAAACTGGTATAATTACAATGCTGCAAACAGTGTGCATAGTGAATTTATAAGTGCTTAGGTATTGGCGGAGTTATAGGATAAGTAGATAGTGCTGGATGGGTGATTGGAGAAGTGCATGGGACAGACAGAAGGATTTCGAGACTGCATGGGTACTAACTGGGTATTTAGTAGAGTGTATCAATAGTATGTAGTTGGTTAGAGGTCTGCATGCATAGTGCACAGAATATCGAACCAGTACTACTGGTACTTGCTAGGGCATTCTATAAGTACATGACTGGTAACTGGAATAATTACAGTGCTGCGATCAGAGTGCACGGTGAATTTTTAAGTGCTTAGGTATTGGGGGACTGATAGAATAACTAGATAGTGCTGGATGGGTGATAGAAGAAGTGCATGGGACAGACAGGAGGATTCCTAGACTGCATCGGCACTAACTGGGTATTTGGAAGAGTGTTTCAATAGTATGTAGCTGGTTAGAGGTCAGCGTGGATAGCGCACACAATATTGTTGCTGTACTTGTGTTCCTGGCTAGGCCATTCCATAAGTACATGACTAGAAAGTGCAATAATTACAGTGCTGCAAACAAAGTGCATGGTGAATGTATAAGTGCTTAGGTTTTGGCGGTGTCATAGGATAAGTACATAGCGGAGGATGGATAATAGGAGAAGTGCATGGGCAGACAGGAGGATTCCTGGACTGCATGAGTAGTAACTGAGTACTTACAAGACTGTATCAATAGTAGGTAGCTGGTTAGAGGTCTGCATGCATAGTGCACAGAAAATCGTACCTGTACTAGTGTTACTAGCTAAGGCATTGTATAAGTACATGACTAGTAACTGGAATAATTACAGTGCTGCAAAGAGAGTGCACGGTGAATTTATAAGTGCTTAGGTATTGGCGGACTGATAGGATAAGTAGATAGTGCTGAATGGGAGATAGAAGAAGTGCATGGGAAAGACAGGAGGATTTCTACACTGCATGGGTACTAACTGGGTATTTAGAAGACTCATACCAATAGTATATAGCCGGTTAGAGGTCTGCATGCATAGTGCACATAATATTGTAGCTATACTTGTGTTAGTAGCTAGGCGATTCCATAAATACATGACTAGAAACTGGATTAATTAAAGTGCTGCAAGCAGAGTGCATGATGAATTTATAAGTGCTTAGGTGGGCTGATAGGATACATAGATAGTGCTGAATTAGTGATAGAAGAGGTGCATGGGACAGACAGGAGGATTCCTAGACTGCATGGGTACTAACTGGGTATTTAGAAAAGTGTATAAATAGTATATAGCTGGTTAGAGGTTTGCATGCATAGCGCACAGAATATTGTAGCTATACTTGTGTTAGTGATTAGGCCATTCCAAAAACACATGACTAGAAACTGGAATAAATACAGTGCTGCAAACAGAGTGCATGGTGGATTTATAAGTGCTTAGGTATTGGTGGGCTAATAAGATATGTAGATAGTGCTGTATGAGTGATAGAAGAAGTGAATGGGACAGACAGGAAGATTCCTAGACTGCATAGGTACTAACTAGGTATTTAGTAGAGTGTATCAATAGTATATAGCTGGTTAGAGGTCTGCATGCATAGTGCACAGAATATTTTAGCTATACTTTTGTTACTGGCTAGGCCATTCCATAAGTACATGACTAGAAAGTGCAATAATTACAGTGCTGCAAAGAGAGTGCATGGTGAATTTATAAGTGCTTAGGTATTGGCGGACTGATAGGATAGGTAGATAGTGCAGGATGGATAATAGGAGAAGTGCATGGGCAGACAGGAGGATTCCTATGCTGCATGGGTAGTAACTGAGTACTTACAAGACTGTATCAATAGTAGGTAGCTGGTTAGAGGTCTGCATGCATAGTGCACAGAAAATCGTTCTGTACTAGTGTTACTAGCTAAGGCATTCTATAAGTACATGACTAGTAACTGGAATAATTACTGTGCTGCAAAGAGAGTGCACGGTGAATTTATAAGTGCTTAGGTATTGGCGGACTAATAGGATAAGTAGATAGTACTGGATGGGTGATAGCAGAAGTGCATGGGCCAGACAGGAAGATTCCTAGACTGCATAGGTACTAACTGGGTATTTAGAAGACTGTTCCAATAGTATATAGCTGGTTAGAGGTCTGCATGCATAGTGCACAGAATATTCTAGCTATACTTGTGTTAGTGGCTAGGCCATTCCAAAAGTACATGACTAGAAAGTGCAATATTTACAGTTCTGCAAAGAGAGTGCATGGTGAATTTATAAGTGCTTTGGTATTGGTGGACTGATAGGATAGGTAGATAGTGCAGGATGGATAATAGGAGAACTGCATGAGCAGACCAGAGGATTCCTATACTGCATGGGTAGTAACTGAGTACTTACAAGACTGTATCAATAGTAGGTAGCTGGTTAGAGGTCTGCATGCATAGTGCACAGAATATTTTAGCTATACTTGTGTTAGTGGCTAGGCCATTCCATAAGTACATGACTAGAAACTGGTATAATTACAATGCTGCAAACAGTGTGCATAGTGAATTTATAAGTGCTTAGGTATTGGCGGAGTTATAGGATAAGTAGATAGTGCTGGATGGGTGATTGGAGAAGTGCATGGGACAGACAGAAGGATTTCGAGACTGCATGGGTACTAACTGGGTATTTAGTAGAGTGTATCAATAGTATGTAGTTGGTTAGAGGTCTGCATGCATAGTGCACAGAATATCAAACCAGTACTACTGGTACTTGCTAGGGCATTCTATAAGTACATGACTGGTAACTGGAATAATTACAGTGCTGCGATCAGAGTGCACGGTGAATTTATAAGTGCTTAGGTATTGGGGGACTGATAGAATAACTAGATAGTGCTGGATGGGTGATAGAAGAAGTGCATGGGACAGACAGGAGGATTCCTAGACTGCATCGGCACTAACTGGGTATTTGGAAGAGTGTTTCAATAGTATGTAGCTGGTTAGAGGTCAGCGTGGATAGCGCACACAATATTGTTGCTGTACTTGTGTTACTGGCTAGGCCATTCCATAAGTACATGACTAGAAAGTGCAATAATTACAGTGCTGCAAACAAAGTGCATGGTGAATGTATAAGTGCTTAGGTTTTGGCGGTGTCATAGGATAAGTACATAGCGGAGGATGGATAATAGGAGAAGTGCATGGGCAGACAGGAGGATTCCTGGACTGCATGAGTAGTAACTGAGTACTTACAAGACTGTATCAATAGTAGGTAGCTGGTTAGAGGTCTGCATGCATAGTGCACAGAAAATCGTACCTGTACTAGTGTTACTAGCTAAGGCATTGTATAAGTACATGACTAGTAACTGGAATAATTACAGTGCTGCAAAGAGAGTACACGGTGAATTTATAAGTGCTTAGGTATTGGCGGACTGATAGGATAAGTAGATAGTGCTGAATGGGTGATAGAAGAAGTGCATGGGAAAGACAGGAGGATTTCTACACTGCATGGGTACTAACTGGGTATTTAGAAGACTGTACCAATAGTATATAGCCGGTTAGAGGTCTGCATGCATAGTGCACATAATATTGTAGCTATACTTGTGTTAGTAGCTAGGCGATTCCATAAATACATGACTAGAAACTGGATTAATTACAGTGCTGCAAGCAGAGTGCATGATGAATTTATAAGTGCTTAGGTGGGCTGATAGGATACATAGATAGTGCTGAATTAGTGATAGAAGAGGTGCATGGGACAGACAGGAGGATTCCTAGACTGCATGGGTACTAACTGGGTATTTAGAAAAGTGTATAAATAGTATATAGCTGGTTAGAGGTTTGCATGCATAGTGCACAGAATATTGTAGCTATACTTGTGTTAGTGATTAGGCCATTCCAAAAACACATGACTAGAAACTGGAATAAATACAGTGCTGCAAACAGAGTGCATGGTGGATTTATAAGTGCTTAGGTATTGGTGGGCTAATAGGATATGTAGATAGTGCTGTATGAGTGATAGAAGAAGTGAATGGGACAGACAGGAAGATTCCTAGACTGCATAGGTACTAACTAGGTATTTAGTAGAGTGTATCAATAGTATATAGCTGGTTAGAGGTCTGCATGCATAGTGCACAGAATATTTTAGCTATACTTTTGTTACTGGCTAGGCCATTCCATAAGTACATGACTAGAAAGTGCAATAATTACAGTGCTGCAAAGAGAGTGCATGGTGAATTTATAAGTGCTTAGGTATTGGCGGACTGATAGGATAGGTAGATAGTGCAGGATGGATAATAGGAGAAGTGCATGGGCAGACAGGAGGATTCCTATGCTGCATGGGTAGTAACTGAGTACTTACAAGACTGTATCAATAGTAGGTAGCTGGTTAGAGGTCTGCATGCATAGTGCACAGAAAATCGTTCTGTACTAGTGTTACTAGCTAAGGCATTCTATAAGTACATGACTAGTAACTGGAATAATTACTGT
Source organism: Triturus cristatus (assembly GCF_964204655.1). Classification (NCBI taxonomy): domain Eukaryota; kingdom Metazoa; phylum Chordata; class Amphibia; order Caudata; family Salamandridae; genus Triturus; species Triturus cristatus. Next base: position 334,206,044 of record NC_140594.1, on the reverse strand, counting down.
GCTGCAAAGAGAGTACACGGTGAATTTATAAGTGCTTAGGTATTGGCGGACTAATAGGATAAGTAGATAGTACTGGATGGGTGATAGCAGAAGTGCATGGGCCAGACAGGAAGATTCCTAGACTGCATAGGTACTAACTGGGTATTTAGAAGACTGTTCCAATAGTATATAGCTGGTTAGAGGTCTGCATGCATAGTGCACAGAATATTCTAGCTATACTTGTGTTAGTGGCTAGGCCATTCCAAAAGTACATGACTAGAAAGTGCAATATTTACAGTTCTGCAAAGAGAGTGCATGGTGAATTTATAAGTGCTTTGGTATTGGTGGACTGATAGGATAGGTAGATAGTGCAGGATGGATAATAGGAGAATTGCATGAGCAGACCGGAGGATTCCTATACTGCATGGGTAGTAACTGAGTACTTACAAGACTGTATCAATAGTAGGTAGCTGGTTAGAGGTCTGCATGCATAGTGCACAGAATATTTTAGCTATACTTGTGTTAGTGGCTAGGCCATTCCATAAGTACATGACTAGAAACTGGTATAATTACAATACTGCAAACAGTGTGCATAGTGAATTTATAAGTGCTTAGGTATTGGCGGAGTTATAGGATAAGTAGATAGTGCTGGATGGGTGATTGGAGAAGTGCATGGGACAGACAGAAGGATTTCGAGACTGCATGGGTACTAACTGGGTATTTAGTAGAGTGTATCAATAGTATGTAGTTGGTTAGAGGTCTGCATGCATAGTGCACAGAATATCGAACCAGTACTACTGGTACTTGCTAGGGCATTCTATAAGTACATGACTGTTAACTGGAATAATTACAGTGCTGCGATCAGAGTGCACGGTGAATTTATAAGTGCTTAGGTATTGGGGGACTGATAGAATAACTAGATAGTGCTGGATGGGTGATAGAAGAAGTGCATGGGACAGACAGGAGGATTCCTAGACTGCATCGGCACTAACTGGGTATTTGGAAGAGTGTTTCAATAGTATGTAGCTGGTTAGAGGTCAGCGTGGATAGCGCACACAATATTGTTGCTGTACTTGTGTTACTGGCTAGGCCATTGCATAAGTACATGACTAGAAAGTGCAATAATTACAGTGCTGCAAACAAAGTGCATGGTGAATGTATAAGTGCTTAGGTTTTGGCGGTGTCATAGGATAAGTACATAGCGGAGGATGGATAATAGGAGAAGTGCATGGGCAGACAGGAGGATTCCTGGACTGCATGAGTAGTAACTGAGTACTTACAAGACTGTATCAATAGTAGGTAGCTGGTTAGAGGTCTGCATGCATAGTGCACAGAAAATCGTACCTGTACTAGTGTTACTAGCTAAGGCATTGTATAAGTACATGACTAGTAACTGGAATAATTACAGTGCTGCAAAGAGAGTGCACGGTGAATTTATAAGTGCTTAGGTATTGGCGGACTGATAGGATAAGTAGATAGTGCTGAATGGGTGATAGAAGAAGTGCATGGGAAAGACAGGAGGATTTCTACACTGCATGGGTACTAACTGGGTATTTAGAAGACTGTACCAATAGTATATAGCCGGTTAGAGGTCTGCATGCATAGTGCACATAATATTGTAGCTATACTTGTGTTAGTAGCTAGGCGATTCCATAAATACATGACTTGAAACTGGATTAATTACAGTGCTGCAAGCAGAGTGCATGATGAATTTATAAGTGCTTAGGTGGGCTGATAGGATACATAGATAGTGCTGAATTAGTGATAGAAGAGGTGCATGGGACAGACAGGAGGATTCCTAGACTGCATGGGTACTAACTGGGTATTTAGAAAAGTGTATAAATAGTATATAGCTGGTTAGAGGTTTGCATGCATAGTGCACAGAATATTGTAGCTATACTTGTGTTAGTGATTAGGCCATTCCAAAAACACATGACTAGAAACTGGAATAAATACAGTGCTGCAAACAGAGTGCATGGTGGATTTATAAGTGCTTAGGTATTGGTGGGCTAATAGGATATGTAGATAGTGCTGTATGAGTGATAGAAGAAGTGAATGGGACAGACAGGAAGATTCCTAGACTGCATAGGTACTAACTAGGTATTTAGTAGAGTGTATAAATAGTATATAGCTAGTTAGAGGTCTGCATGCATAGTGCACAGAATATTTTAGCTATACTTTTGTTACTGGCTAGGCCATTCCATAAGTACATGACTAGAAAGTGCAATAATTACAGTGCTGCAAAGAGAGTGCATGGTGAATTTATAAGTGCTTAGGTATTGGCGGACTGATAGGATAGGTAGATAGTGCAGGATGGATAATAGGAGAAGTGCATGGGCAGACAGGAGGATTCCTATGCTGCATGGGTAGTAACTGAGTACTTACAAGACTGTATCAATAGTAGGTAGCTGGTTAGAGGTCTGCATGCATAGTGCACAGAAAATCGTTCTGTACTAGTGTTACTAGCTAAGGCATTCTATAAGTACATGACTAGTAACTGGAATAATTACTGTGCTGCAAAGAGAGTGCACGGTGAATTTTTAAGTGCTTAGGTATTGGCGGACTAATAGGATAAGTAGATAGTACTGGATGGGTGATAGCAGAAGTGCATGGGCCAGACAGGAAGATTCCTAGACTGCATAGGTACTAACTGGGTATTTAGAACACTGTTCCAATAGTATATAGCTGGTTAGAGGTCTGCATGCATAGTGCACAGAATAGTCTAGCTATACTTGTGTTAGTGGCTAGGCCATTCCAAAAGTACATGACTAGAAAGTGCAATATTTACAGTTCTGCAAAGAGAGTGCATGGTGAATTTATAAGTGCTTTGGTATTGGTGGACTGATAGGATAGGTAGATAGTGCAGGATGGATAATAGGAGAATTGCATGAGCAGACCGGAGGATTCCTATACTGCATGGGTAGTAACTGAGTACTTACAAGACTGTACCAATAGTAGGTAGCTGGTTAGAGGTCTGCATGCATAGTGCACAGAATATTTTAGCTATACTTGTGTTAGTGGCTAGGCCATTCCATAAGTACATGACTAGAAACTGGTATAATTACAATGCTGCAAACAGTGTGCATAGTGAATTTATAAGTGCTTAGGTATTGGCGGAGTTATAGGATAAGTAGATAGTGCTGGATGGGTGATTGGAGAAGTGCATGGGACAGACAGAAGGATTTCGAGACTGCATGGGTACTAACTGGGTATTTAGTAGAGTGTATCAATAGTATGTAGTTGGTTAGAGGTCTGCATGCATAGTGCACAGAATATCGAACCAGTACTACTGGTACTTGCTAGGGCATTCTATAAGTACATGACTGGTAACTGGAATAATTACAGTGCTGCGATCAGAGTGCACGGTGAATTTATAAGTGCTTAGGTATTGGGGGACTGATAGAATAACTAGATAGTGCTGGATGGGTGATAGAAGAAGTGCATGGGACAGACAGGAGGATTCCTAGACTGCATCGGCACTAACTGGGTATTTGGAAGAGTGTTTCAATAGTATGTAGCTGGTTAGAGGTCAGCGTGGATAGCGCACACAATAATGTTGCTGTACTTGTGTTACTGGCTAGGCCATTCCATAAGTACATGACTAGAAAGTGCAATAATTACAGTGCTGCAAACAAAGTGCATGGTGAATGTATAAGTGCTTATGTTTTGGCGGTGTCATAGGATAAGTACATAGCGGAGGATGGATAATAGGAGAAGTGCATGGGCAGACAGGAGGATTCCTGGTCTGCATGAGTAGTAACTGAGTACTTACAAGACTGTCTCAATAGTAGGTAGCTGGTTAGAGGTCTGCATGCATAGTGCACAGAAAATCGTACCTGTACTAGTGTTACTAGCTAAGGCATTGTATAAGTACATGACTAGTAACTGGAATAATTACAGTGCTGCAAAGAGAGTGCATGGTGAATTTATAAGTGCTTAGGTATTGGCGGACTGATAGGATAAGTAGATAGTGCAGGATGGATAGTAGGAGAAGTGCATGGGCAGACATGAGGATTCCTAGACTGCATGGGTAGTAACTGAGTACTTACAAGACTGTATCAATAGTAGGTAGCTGGTTAGAGGTCTGCATGCATAGTGCACAAAAAATCGTACCTGTACTAGTGTTACTAGCCAGGGCATTCTATAAGTACATGACTAGTAACTGGAATAATTACAGTGCTGCAAAGAGAATGCACGGTGAATTTATAAGTGCTAAGGTATTGGCGGACTAATAGGATAAGTAGATAGTGCTGGATGGGCGGTAGCAGAAGTGCATGGGACAGACAGGAGGATTCCTAGACTGCATAGGTACTAACTGGGTATTTAGAAGAGTGTATAAATAGTATATAGCTGGTTCGAGGTCTGCATGCATAGAGCACTGAATATCGTACCTGTACTAGTGTTACTGGCAAGGGCATTCTATAAGTACATGACTAGTAACTGGAATAATTACAGTGCTGCAAACAGAGTGCACAGTGAATTTATAAGTGCTTAGGTATTGGCGGACTAATAGGATAAGTAGATAGTGCTGGATGGGTGATAGCAGAAGTGCATGGGACAGACAGGAGGATTCCTACACTGCATAGGTACTAACTGGATATTTAGAAGAGTGTATCAATAGTATATAGTTGGTTAGATGTCTGCATGGACAGTGCACACCATATTGTAGCTGTACTTGTGTTAGTTGCTAGGCCATTACATAAGTACCTGACTAGCAAGTGCAATAATTACAGTGCCGCAAACAGAGTGCATGGTGAATTTATAAGTGCTTATGTATTGGCGGAGTGATATGATATGTAGATAGTGCTGGATGGGTGATAGGAAAGTGAATGGGATAGACAGGAGGATTCCTGGACTCCAAAGGTACTAACTGGGTATTTAGAAGAGTATATCAATTGTATGTAGCTGGTTAGAGGTTCTGCATGGATAGTGCACACAATATTGTAGGTGTACTTGTATTAGTGGCTAAGCCATTCCATAAGTACATGACTAGTAACTCGAATAATTACAGTGCTGCAAACAGACTGCATGGTGAATTTATTTAGAAGAGTATATCAATTGTATCTAGCTGGTTAGCGGTCTGCATGCATAGTGCACAGAATATTGTAGCTGTACTTATGTTAGCGGCTACGCCATTCCATAAGTACATGACCAGAAACTGGAATATTTACAGTGCTGCAAAGAGAGTGCATCGTGAATTTATAAGTGCTTAGGTATTGGCAGAGTGATAGGATAAGTAGATAGTGCAGGATGGATAATAGGAGAAGTGCATGGGACAAAGAGGATGATTCCTACACTACATGGGTACTAACTGGGTATTTACAGGAGTGTATCAATAGTTTGTATCTGGTTAGAGGTCTGCATGCATAGTGCACAGAATATTGTAGTTGTACTACTGTTACTGGCTATGCCATTCCATAAGTACATGACTAGTAACTGGAATGATTACAGTTCTGCAAACAGAGTGCATGGTGAATTTATAAGTGCTTAGGTATTAGCGCACTGAATGAATAAGTGTATGGTGCTGGATGGGTGATTGGAGGAGTGTATTAGTAGTAACAGGGTAATACCACCTCTGCAAGGACAGTGCTTATGGGATTGAAGTAGTGCATAAATCTCTGCTGCAACTTTACCGTTTTTCAACTACTTTTAATATTACACCTAGCCAAATACACAGCAGGAACCATTCAAATTTCTCTGCCATAAGTCTCACTAAATCACTGAAAAACATAAATGGATGTCTCTCTGCCACAGCACTATCTACACCTCATAAATTCATAGAACAAGCTTCAAATTTAAACCAAACACCCAAAATGATGTTGCATATTTCAACTGTACTTCTTTAGAGACTTATAAAAACGAGTCTCATTACTAATACCTTAACTCAACATAAGCATTTCCAATTTGAAATCAACACTTATAATTATGCGGTATACTTCTAATGTACATATCCACACACTGAAACAAACTGCCATAATCAGCAATACCTATTCCAAAACACACATAATACTATATAGAATGTATCTTAAACAGCATTTAAATACATTACAAAAAACTGCATTAAACATTTCTTCATTACAAAATATATCTCAAACTTCAAATGTCATTATTTATATTTTATCTTTAAAAACAAAGGCACCACATAGTACACCTCACAAATTGATAACTTACCTTTCAAATTGATTTGTAGATTATGAAGTATCAGAATCTCACACCAGATTTTGATATGTACAAAATGAATATAATGCACTGCTCTTAGCAAATCCAAAAAATGGCAAAGTTTCCCTCTCTTTCTCCACACATATACATGTAAATAACAAATCACATTGCTTCCCAGATTAATTCAAATTCTAAAACACATTTCTATTGGTTACACATATCAATCCTTGCCATCTGACCTCTAAGTGAACCGAAATTGCTTCTGGAATTTTCTGGAGTAACGCCTGGACTGTGCACCGTAAGCGATGGAACAGCAAATCCATGCGAGAGTTCAAACATAATATTACAAATAATTTTAGTACTTTTTTGTAATAACACACCACTTCTAAACATAGCTCTGACTTGGGAATCTCACTGCAATAACATATTTATTTAATATTTATAGCAACTACATATTTTGATGCCACAGATAACTGTCAACCCTACCCCCATTCTTCTTAATGCCTGTTTCCTTAGTAACCGTTCATAGAACATTCAACTTAACTCACAGGTCACAAGTTCAGCACACAATGTTGCAAAGACAAACAGCAAGTGTGCTTGACTTTCCAAAATATCACCTTATCCTATCTAATGTATCTTTCAACATTTTTTTCTAACCAATAAGAAACATGCTTTTTAAAGACAGAAACTTGCACCCTATTTATCACTCTAGAATGTTCTTAAACAGCCAATCATTTCTCTTCTATTTTTTAAACTGCATCTCACCCACCTCTTATTCTACCAACTGCCTACTTCAGCTGCATACATCTTTTCAGTGTATCCAGGCTTCCCTTTAAGATGCTTAGAGTGTGGATTGTGGGACAAAGCAATGTTTTCTGGTGTAAAAGGTGTGCTGAACACAGAGGTATTGACAAAGATCTAGCTTTGAAAAATGTGGACATTAAATGGATTGGACAAAGAGGATTAAACTGCCACCAATTGATGCCTTTGGTTAAAACCTTTTTATATCTCCAACCCCCTGACCTCATGATTGTGCACTGTGGTTGCAATGAACTAGGCACATTGACTGGGGTAGGTCTGGAAATGCTAATGAAGGACAACTTTGCAGAATTGATGTTGCTTTTCCCCCAAACTGCCTTTGTATACTCTAACATATGACAAAGACAGAAATGGAACTGGTCCAATCAATTTTGTCCTCAGATTGAGAAAGCTAGAAAAAATGTCAATAAAGCTGTTTCTGCTTACCTCAGAGACCACAGAATGGGCTCCATATACAACAACAATCTGTGTTTCAATATGGATGGCATCTACAGGAGTGATGGTGTACATTTCACAGATAAGGGAAATAGAGTCCTTCTCAACAACCTACGGCTCTGCATCGGCACTTACATGTAGCTACAAAAATCTGCCAATAAACACAAGGGCTCCTTTTAGAGCCACCTAATAACCCAACATATAATTTCGTTTTTGAAAAAAAAAATATATTTTTTTTTAGCTTGGAGTCGCGCACCTAGCATGACTTAAATCTGCGCACCCATCGCGTTCACACAGGAGGGCCGCACTGAGAGCTGCACACCCATCGCGTTCACACAGGGGGCTGCACTGAGAGATGCGTACCCATCGCATTCACACAGGGGACTGCGCTGAGAGGCGCGCACCCATCGCGTTCACACAGGGGGCTGGCTGAGAGCCGCACACCCTTCGTGTTCACACTGGAGGCCGCGCTGAGACCCACGCTAGGCTCGCGACTCCATTTGAATACAATTTAAAAAATGTTTTCACTTTCACTAATTACCATTCACGAGGCATGTCCACTTCTTTTTATCTGTTGGAGACTGTGGGTGTAGCCCCAATGCCCCCACGGTCCCTCCTGGCTCTCCACCTCCTGCGGGAGCCGGCATTTCTTTTCCACATGGGGAGCTGCTGACATGCAGCTCCCCGTGTGGAAAAGCAATCTGCTTTGGAATATGGAAGTGAGAGCAGGTTTTCCTGCACTCGCTTCCAAAATCCAAAGCAGTGTTTGCTATGGCAGGGTAGGAGCCACACGGCTCCCACCCTGCCATAGCAAACAGCAGTGTCCTGGGGGTGAGCACCCTGGGACACTGCAGGAACCAGCCAAGGGGATGGCGGTCCCCAGGGCCATCACGGGCTCCAGGAGGGGGGCCACAAGGCCCCCCCTCCCTTCAATTAGATAGCCCCGGAGAGGTGGTGTCCCTGGGGCTTGGGGGTCCATAACGGACCCTCACATTTCCATTTTAGTGCCCCGGGGACATAGCGGTCCCTGGGGCATGTGGGGGGTGCTCGAGCCCCTCCACACAAGTTTGGGCAATGCCCCCAGGACCTGGCCCACCCGGGGGCCTCATTTAAATGAAGCGCGGAAGCCCACGCTTCGGATTTTTTTTTTTTCGTCCGGATTCACGCACCCAACGCAAATTCGGCCAATTATTATTTTTTTTAATGCTGTTTTTGGCCCTGAGGGTCCTTCTCGGACCCCCTGAGCAGGCCTAGGGGGTCAGGGTGTTTCTACCCTGCCCCCTTTTTTTTCACCTTTGTTTTTCTGTTTACTTCTGACTCAGTTCTACCGAGTCACAAGATGGCTGCCAACACTTCCTGGTTTGGAGTGATGACAGCCAATTAGAATAAAGCTTGTGCTCAGGAGGGTGTGTGGATCCACCGCACCTCTAGATATAGATATTTGTATTTTTTGAATTTCTCAGCAACTACTGAACGGATTTTCACCATTTTTAAAAAGGTCGCTTTCTGACCCAAGCACTACCTTTTTGCCAAATTTGGTTTAATTCCGTTCAGTAGTTCGGGCTGTAGCCTTGGCTAAAGTTTCCTATGGGAAATGGATTTTTGGATTCTCATTTTTTGAATTTTTCAAAAACAACTGAATGGATTTACACCATTTAAAAAAAAGGTCGCTTTCTGAACCAAGCGCTACCTTTTTGAAAAATTTGGTGTAATTCTGTTCAGCAGTTCGGGCTGTAGCCCTGGCTATATTTTCCTAGGGAAATTAACATGGAAAAAACACTTTTTGGGACCCCCCTTTTTTCTCAGCCCCCGCTTGATGAATCACCCCCAAACTTTCAGGATAGGAGCTGCCCTGGGTAGACTTTCTTTTGGAAGAATTTTGCAAAGATTCATCAAACGACGCCAAAGTTATTAGCAAATCAAAAAATGCTTTTCCTATGGAAACTAGGTTCTAACTGTAACTATACATATACACATATATATGTACATATATATATATATATATATATATATATATATATATATATATATATATATATATATATATATATATATATATATATATATATATATATATATATATATATATATATATATATATGTGGCTGTATATATTACTTACTGCATCTATTACTGAGTGTTGGGTTTTATAACTGTGTGTACAGCTGGCTCAGTTACTGCTGGATACATAAGTGCTGTTTGGGCACATCACTGAATATCTACATGCCTCTGTCTCTCTCTAACTGGCTAGGTAAGTGACTGTACTTTTTGAAATATGTATATAAGCTGCAGTATGGGTGAGAGACAGGACATTTAACTGTGCCTAGGGGTTTCAAAGTACGCATGCGACTGGCTTAGACTTCAAACTGTTTGTCCTACCTTCTAACCACACAGCACCCTGTCCTATGACTTTCCACCACCCTACCTAAGGGGTAATTAGCACATAGTATAACAGAAGTTTAAACTGTAGCAAGGAGTTTTTAATGTCAAACCAACCAAGCAGTAAAACCACACACACACAGTGTACATATCCAGGGCAACACATGATTAATGGACTACTCACACATCTACTCCCAGACCAACAAAGACACTAACATGCTCACTCACACACCCACAGAGACACTCCCACACTGATTCATGAACACAAAAAAACACTCACACACACCACTCACAAATCCCCTCATACACTCACAGTACTTCTGCATATATCATACACTTTCATCAACCTTGTGTACGCACATACCTTTTCAATCAAATTGTTTTTAAATTGCACTGTAATTCATTCACATACCTGTTGGATGAGTTGGCTGGTCAGAATTTCTTTTTTTTACATAGTCAGTTATATTGTACTCTGAAAGAAAATGTGAAAACTAAGTGGAAGAATGATACACCACTCACATGCAAAGCAATCATTAATGGAAACCTTTTCAACTTCTCTCAGGGATAATGTTGAAGTTAGCAAATCAAAACATCCCTTTCATATTTTACTTTTGTTATTGAAGTTCTCAATGGTCAGTACATCGTATCTTTTTTCTTGCACTTCAGTAAAGAATCTCAATTTGGTAGTAGTTTAGGGTGTATTCGCTAATTCGTTGTGACCCTTAGCACGGCCCGCCATGTAATTTACGATGAATTTGCAAACACCGAAGGGAGCCCAAAGAAGCATTTAACATTGTACACTTAATACTTTACAACTATAATGCACCTTATAAGCAAGTTCTGAACAGTAATGTTTGCAATTAAAAGCATATCGAAGATTGCATTACGTTTTTTTTATTTTTTCCAGCGCCGATCACCGACCTTTTTACTTTTCCTTAAAACTCACTTCCTAATTTCAGCTACCTGCATATTTACACCATCTAATCACATATGTCCATTTTAGGTCGAGCCCTGAGCCAGCATGCAAGCGCTGCTCTGGGGTTGATCTGTGGTAGTTTACTACATGAGGGAAGCCCCGCCCACTCTCCCGCCCATCTTTTTATTGGGTTGTGTCTTTGTCGTTCCTAAATTCTGCCTTCTGATTGGTTTATAGGCTTGTTAGTCCCTCTTTATGAAGGTTATGCCGTCATTTGTATCCTTCCATGGCTACTGGCCCCTTTAATTCAAGTGTTGCAGGGTAAGTGTTATTTAGATTGTGAGCACTATTTTCTTTAATGAGGTTCTCTTACTGCCCGTGCCTTCTCACCCCTCCTGCCTGCACACCTGTTGTTCGTGCCTTCTCGCCCACGCACTCCCGTTTGCAATGAAATAGGTCTCACATAAATGCGAGTCCTATTGCATTGCAAATGCTTGCTTCCTTGACCTCAGTGCGATGCCCTAAATGTCATCAACCGGCACTCTCGCGCACAGAATCTCAAACACTGGACAGCCAAAGTGGACTGTGCATGCATTGCCAGTGAGTTGCGAGTGGCAGACAACTTAGGGACAGGCAAGAACGTTGTGATGCCTACGGTGTTCAATATTGCAACAGAAAAAATCTCTCTGCCTGACCTGTACATGGCCACTATTTAGAATTAAGAAGCAGTTTTCTGCCTGGCTAGTCTCTGCCTGACCTGAACAGGAACACAAAGTCAGCAAATGAAAAACTATTCTTTTGACCTCAGATCCCACCCCATTCTTCCCTCAGTCTGATTGAACACAACATATATCACAGAGATAGAAAATAAGTTGGGCGTACTGACCTCTTTACTTGTGAGAAACAAGTTTCAAGCGGCGTCAAGAGCGCAATCAGACTTTCCCGCCATTCTTTTCGATTGAGACAGACGAAGGACTTAAATCAGTGGTAACATGTAAATGTTGTCTTTAGCATACATTTCAGTACACTTGACTCTCTCTAGTTATAACCATTGACTTTGGTCATTAGTATATGTTGCAATAAATTATAAGGAAAACAAGTTATTTAAACTCGAGAGATGATGGCTCAGTTTCAACGTAGTTGTCAAGTTTGCTACACATTCCCTTTACCGACGCAGTCTTGATTTTATCAACACAAAAGAAGGCCTAACCATTGCCTTTGTAAAACTCAATGGTGGCCATGGTAAGTTAAAAGCAAACATACCAGAGCAGTGCAGATTGTTTTTTTTTCTCAGAAAGTCACACTTTTGACATGATACTCTAGATGGCAAATGACCTGAAAACATTTTTTATATCTTATTTTGTATTCACAAGTTGACAATGCTTGTCCCTCATATGGTTTGCATGGCTTTTAGATCCACGAATATGACAAGCTGTTCTTGAAAGATGGCGCCTGTGTTTACACATGTCAGCCTCAAGGTTGGGCCTTACATGCAGGCTACTGCGCATGCACTATGTCCAGTAGTGAAGATCGTTATCTACCTATGTACAACGCTAAGTTAGCATAACCGCGTTAAATGTTAGAAAGCCATCTTGCCACGTTTGCTGCTTTTGCACACAACACTGTAGTCACTTGTTATTAATTGAGAAATGCTGATGGTTTTGATTTTAATCATTTGTCTGCTAATGTTAGCCAAACTGCTGCATCTTAGGACGCGAGGTTTATAAAATAAACTCTTTAAACTTTTCCCGTGTCTCTGTTTACTCTGTTGTGGACTGGTACGAGAATAATTACGAAAAGGTATTTCTGATTCCCACCATTCCTGAGAAAGTCACTTGTTCTGGGTTGTCTATACATTGGGACCGCCGAGTTAAACCTCGGATAATGAATGGGACACTGATGCTGGCCGGATGAGGGGTTCTGGGTTCTGAGGTGAGTTTTTGGTACACCGCAATTCACTGAGGGCCTGGGTTCCTGCGCATAGTTCTGCGCATAAGCAGAATCCCTGCAACATGGCGCACCTACCGTTTCGTCTATTGATTTGAGACGCCTTAGTAGTGCTTGTATTAGTCCACAACACCCTCACTCCGGTTTCCGGATAACAGGAGTGACGGTATAACCTACCTGTGTTTCGACTCAATAGGTTCCTTCAAGCTTGATCATTAAAAAGGCTATTTAATCTGAACCCTAGTGCTACTGATATATTGTAGATTTACTGTTAGTGTCTTAATGGCGGTCGATATTCCGGCTCATAGCTGGGCACCCCTGAAACGTCATTTGGCGCAGTATGGGGTGCCGGACAACGGTATGGCTGTAATTTTTGTGGTAAGTGCTGATGCGTTGTTTCTGTTTGAGTTGTTCTACTCTTGGGTTACTTTGCCGGCAGTGAGTGAAGACGATGATACGTTCCACACCTATACTGTCACGCCGCTACCAGCCAACTATACGCCATATAGGACTCAGGAAATTCCTATTTCTGCCTGGCAGCATAGCATTTGGTTTAATGGCGCCCTTCCCTATGCGGTTATACCGGCGAGAATGGGCCCTTTGTCGATTGCAGGGGCTACATGGCCGGTATTAGCCGGATATACGCCTCATCCCCGCTACCTACAGGTGACGGTGGCTGAGTTGCGTGTACTGCACACTGCCCGTATTACAGTACATAGGGCTTTAGTGCAGTACGTGTCACGCAACGTGCAGGTGGTCGCTACTGCTGTTGTGGGACAACCGACGGACCACCACGCGGTGGTTATTAGTCCTGTTATGGTCAATTCGGTTGTAGGCAAGCGACCCCAAAATAGGGATGATTTCCCTTATTGGCTTGCTGAGAAATTTGATCAGATAGAAGCGGTTTATCCGCGTACGACTCCTGTGGAGAAACACCGGATCCTTACCATCACTTTGCCTAAAGACTTAGTCCCAGATATGGCCGATTGTAAAAACTGGGGCAAGGTCTTTGCAGCGACATACTCGAAGTGCTTTGGCACTCCGTCTCTGTCGGTACTGCCCTCCGTGATTAAACGTGTTCAAGAGAATCATGGTGTGGAGGCTGCTATTGAATTGGGAATGCGGCTTGTCGGTGTGTTTGATGTGGTTGCTACCATGATTATGGGCAACCTCAAAGGAGATGCTATGCAATTCCAAGTGCTTAATAAATTAGAGACAGTGAACGAAGACGACAAGCCGAGGGAATTTGCGAAAATTATCGCGAACGCCTATAGACAAGTTGGTCGTAGCGCTTTAGGTGTTAAACCAACTGTGAAGAATCCTGATTTGATACAGCAGGCAAAGGCAAACTCGTCTGGTAAGGACGAACGCCCTAATTTTCCAAAACAAAGTTGGAGGGCGAAAAAACAGGAGAAGCAGCAACAGAAACAGGGGTCTTGTCCTGCCTCTCCAGTACAGTCAAGTAGTGAACGCACTTATGATCTGCGTGATTGTGCTACTATTAAGTCACCTGATAGATTTCAGGTTTCTGACCAACGTTCTCCTCGTTCTTCACAGGAAACATCGGCTTCACAGTCCGGTGGCGGAGGCGGTGGCAAAAGTCGGGGTGCCCCACAAGCACGTGAGCAATCCCGACAGACTGACGGCAAAGGCAAGCAAGAAGACTCTGCTGTCAACGACCCCCGTTTCGGAAGAAGAAGGTTGCTGCACTGACAGCGAGGTATGCCTCAGGTGGTACGGATGCAGCTTCAGAACCTGACATGGGCGCTAACGCTGCTAGACAGCATGGCGGAAGTTACAGTAGTGCGACAAGCACTGCGTCCATATCTGGTGGTGACAGCAACTGATATATTTGTGAATATGGAAACTGCTGACACTCGGGTGTCTCCCCCTGATAGACTGTATAATATAGTCATTCAAATTGAAGGTGACATACAACGTACAATTCAAGGTTTTGTTTGGGATAATCTGACCACTACCTATGATATTCTGTTGGCGGAGGCAGATTGGCCCCCGGCTTTAGTTTTAGATGCTCCTAGAGGGGAGAAAGTGATCCTCCCGTCCTTTGCGCACACAGTGCCTACGGTCCTAGCTAAAAACTACGCCGGGGAGTGGGCTCAGGTGCAAGCGCCTGCGTTATATCGAAATCAGGTTGGCTGGGATAAATTGTCTCCCGGTCATGAGATTCCGTTGCAGACTACGCCCCAACCTCAACCCCAATACCCCATGCATCGTGAAGCTAGACCTCACGTCGCGTCGATCCTTGAACAATTGGAATATCAGGGAGTAATTGAAACATGTGTGTCACCTTTGAATAATCCCTTGTTTACTGTGACGAAGCCTAACGGGTCGTACCGCCTAGTTTTGGATTACCGGCACCTTAATTCTCATTGCCGGACCTGTGCAGTACAGAACACCCACAGTTCGGCTCTCGTCGATAGTCTCGTGAGAAAAAGGTTTAAAACCACACTTGACATTTCCAATGGCTTTTATAGCCATAACCTGTCCTCTCTTAGTAGTGAGTGGACGGCGTTCACCTCTGGTGGCAAACAAAAACAATTCAAAAGATTACCAATGGGCTATAAGAACAGCCCAGGAGTCTTTGCCGCTCGCGTGGTCTCCCTCTAAGAGGGTATAGACCCAGATGCGTACTCGTACGTGGATGACATTTATCTCACGGATGACGAGTTAGACCAGCATCTCCGTCGCGTTGATCGCATTATTGTTTTGTTTGCAGACTTCGGTTACAAATTCAATTTTGCGAAGTCACACATAGCCGAATATACAGTGTTCTTCTTGGGGTACGAACTCAACAATGAAGGTCGAGGATTGGCTCCGCACTTTCTAGAGAAGTGCGCATGCCTCCGTGCTCCTACTTCACTGAAGAAATTACAATCCCTGCTGTGTTTTCTGAATTTCGGTCGAACTTACATCCCGGATTATGCCCAGCGTATCAAGCCGCTTTATGCCTTGGTACAACCTACTTTTTCCAAATCTTGTTGGCTGCCTGAGCATTCAGCTATATTGTAGTTATTGCAAGCTGATCTTCTTGCTTCTAAGTACTTACTGACACGTGACAACCACACTAACCTGGTCATAAGAATAGTGCCCGGCGCAGTTGGTTTCACTTACTTAACGTTCAATGAGGGCGACACCGTCCCCATTGCTTACAAATCTCACTTGTACACTTCAGCTGAACTGCGCTTTTCCGCTGTCGAGAAGGTTCTGACAGCAGTGCAGATGGCGATTCTGAAAGAACGAGCGCTGTCGCAAGGAAAACGCATGTTGGTGGTGACACCCTATCCTGCCCTTGAGGCGGTGACAAAAGCGAGTGTACCAAATTCTAAAGCTTTGCATCCAAGGTGGATACAATGGGCCACTTCCTTGACCTCGCCGGACGTCACTTTTTTCTTTGACGTGGCACTTCAGACTCAGGAGTTTTTGCAGTATGAATTCGTTCATCCGGCTCCTCTGTCCTTGCCCCCGCTCGAGGATTACCATTGTGTCATTTACACTGACGGTTCTGCGCAACCCGCGACTGGATCAAAGCACGCCTATTCAGCGGCTTGCGCAATTGTAGTCGGTACTTTCGGAAATGGTGAATTCCAGTCCGATGTCGTGCATACGCAGTCATTGGGTGATTGTACCGCTCACCGTGACTTAAAGCAATCTTTGACAGCCAGAGTTTTGGGTACTGGCCGAAACTGGCTGGCCCACTTGTATGACGTGCAACGTGCACTTAATAATCTCCCTAGAAGGTCTCTGGGTGGGCGGATCCCATACATGATGCTCTTTGGTGTTTGAATGTTTGTTCCAGACCTTGATGTTCTAGACATGGCAGCGTCAGCCGCACCCTTTGACGTAGATGAACACTGTACTGTATTGCGTACTCTTCAAGAAGCCAGAAACAGTCTAGCGAAGAAACACGTACCCTCCTCGTCTGAAGCTGAACTTCAGATTCCGGTAGTCGGCTGGCTACCTCATGTTGGTGATCTGGTCCGTGAGAAGGTGGAGAACAAGAAGGAGTTCGGCCCCTCTTATCGTGCCCCGGTTTCAGTGCTTGGAGTGCAGGGTACTAGAACAGTCATTTTACCTCCACTTCCTGGTCGAAAGGATAACATGTACATTTCGATTGACAATGTCAAACTACAACGAGTGGCCGATTCTTCTTAGTATGACTCCGGTGGTTTCCTGCCCTTCGATGCTGAGAAATTCTGTTGTGGCCCGAGCTTCTGACACAGTGCCTGATGTTGCCATTGAGATGCATGCCGTTACTGGTCCCTTGTTGCCACAAACACCTAGTGGTGTGCTTGAAGATGTTGAGTATGCTTATCCTGCGGATGTTACCCTGCCTGTTTTACAATCCACCACAGTTGCCCTCTCACAAGACTCTTTTGATTCGCCTTCAATGACTTCCATGGCCCCGTCCAAGGTTTCGATTTTTGTGGCTTGGTTCAAAAGACATTTTTTAATACCACATTGGACTTACATTTGGCTGGTGCTCATATGTGTTTTTTTGTTTATGTCCATTGGCTTTGTGGTGGTGTTTTTTAGACTTATCAATGTACACTACCTGAATGAACGGTCTACAATTTGACTAATTAATGGAACTTTGGCCCCCCACCCCTCATCACACGTTATGAAGAGGGACCAGACTTTTGTGAACATTACTGCCTGGCCTGTACGTGATGGGATCGCTTGGGATGCCGTTAAATTTCAAATTCATGGCCCCACTGAAGTGATTAATGTGCCAAATGTATTTCGTGTTTCTATGGGTGATGTTGTTAAGCAGAACATTCACTCAGATGATTGGGATGTTCAAGCCATAGAAGCACTGTTTTCTGATTTGAAATATTATGCTGCTTTTGATGCTGATGATTTGTATTTAGATACTGCTAATTATGATGAGCAATTTTGTTATCAACATTATGGCACGCATTTCCTACACAAAGCAAATACGTTTAGAAATTTTGTAAATTATATACAATGGGAACACTGCCCCGCCCCTAGGATGGGCAGCTCTGCCACGTTAGTGGAAAAGTTCACTTATCTTTCTGATTTTAGTGTGTCCAATCCGGCCTCCTTTTATTTTAAAGTTGCGCCTGAGTCTGCTTCTAAAGTTAGACTGACACACACCAAATTGTTGTATTCCAAGTCCTTTATGGACGAGTTGGCAATTGGCGGGTATGATCTGTGGAAAACTACAGTCGATCTTAAATCGGTTTGGGGCTCCAAACGATGGCAAGTACAGGGAACAGAAGCTTTGCATCATGCCTGTCTTATCCCGAATCATATGTTATTTTTAAATTCCTCGATTTTTCAGTCAACCTGTTTTGGATTGGCTACGTCTAAAAAATTAAATTCTCCCTCCATGCCGGGTCTGGGTGCTTATCCCAATTGGGGTAATCATACGGATCTATCCCTTGCTATGTTGCAGACACAGGTTTCCAACACGTCCTTCAATATTTCTGAATTGAATCCGGAAGGGTGGTTGGCGTGGCAAACGAGTTCGGACTCCTGTCAACATAGGTTTCTGGATTTAAACCAGGGGTATACACAGGTTCGTGTGGACCCCCGTTTTGAATCTTCTCACATTGTAACTACCTACTCAGTAGGAAACATTCCACTTTAGCGTCTGTTAAACTCCATTTAGCACGATTGAATGACAAAATAGATTTGAATGATTTTGTTAGGGGTCCTGCAGTTGGCAGGCCCAAACGATGGGTGTATGCTGTTTATAACGAAGTTTGGAAGTTATCACAAATTGAGGCTGCATCCAGATTACGTGCTATTGATCAAGCCAATATGGAAAAAGTGTTGGCTGTAATAGATAATAGTATTAACACCCTATCTTCTAGAATGTATACCTTAGATAATATTGTATCATCTGTGGTAGACATTGTGCAGGATGATTTGTCTGTATTGTATCATGGTCAAAATCAGTTGCGTTCTATTATGCAGTTTGCATGGACGTTGCAAACTTTAAAGGCAGGGAAAGTCCCTTGGGATTACATGAATACTTCATCTTTGTTCCTTCCTTTTAATTTAACTGCGAAACAGCAATTCATGTGCATGAAAGATGCTACATATTCATTGCTACACATTGAAAAATTAGAACCTTTGCCTTTCTCTGTTGCCGAATTGAATTCTGCTGTTTGGCTTGTACATGGGTTGATCACATTATCGTTTCCCCTGTTTAAGTTTAGTTTGTGCATGAAACATTATGCTCTAGGCAGATACGAACAATTGGGTACTGCCTTCCTGCATGAAGTCTGGTCGCTCCCTTTCACGCACAGATGTGTGAGGGACGGCAAGGAGGTCTACTTGAAAGGTGAAGAGTGCACTTCCACTCCGGATCACTCTGTTGTGTGTAGGCACATTCAATTGCATTGTGCATGTAATGTGCATGCCACTAATTTAGCTTGCGTTCTGAAAGGGATTCCTGTGCCAGTTATTACTCCATCTTTTACGCTGCTTGCTAACGGTAGTTATTTGCTGTTAAATAATGAAGCTTGCTGTGGGATGTTAGTGGGAATTCCCTACATAGTGACTGTATCACAGAGAGTAGTTTGCTGTAATAACGTCCTGTTCCCACCCCCGCATGGCCGGCTGGATGTATCCATCTGGCCTTCCATTCCAACCTTGAAAGCAGAGTTCAACAAGATGAGCAGAATAAGGGCTCTATTGTCTCAAAAAGAAGTTGCGTTGACTTCGTCCCGGGAAACATTTGCCCTTCACGTAGCAAACACGCGCACTGAGGTGCAAGCTCTTTTAAATACTGATCTCCCGCTTCATTTTGGGACTCTGATACAGACTATCTTTAATGCCTCATCCACAAGTGGCATAGCTCATTTTTTTTAAATTGTGGGCTCTGGCCTCGTGACCTCTTTTCAAACTATTTTTGGAGTGATCCCGGCCTTTTTTCATTCTATTTTTTCCAGTGTCTTCGGAGGTCTTCCTTTACTTCTCGCCCTCATAGCTGGAATACTGTTGTTGATCTGCGCCCTGTGCTATGGATGCACAACTTGCGTCACATGACAACATGTCCCGGCTGCTCCATCTTCGTAACCGGATGCTTGAATTCTATGGCGCTTTACCACTGGCGACTCTGAGCGTAGCCTATGGATTGTCCTTCCGGTTTGCCTACTTTAATTGTGTGCAGCCAGTCTTTCATTGCCTAGATTGTCCGTTCCAATGGGCTCTGGATTTGTGTCTGTCAAACTCGGTGTCTCCTGATCCGGATTCTGATCGGCTTATGAGCCCCTTAGTGGCTCACGAGTTGGACTGTTCTGGTGTCGGGATTATGGCCTGTGCAGCAGCGCATGGAGTTCTTGGGAATTGGGACATTGGAACGGCTGCGATTGACTTCTTAGCGAACAGTTATCATGAGGAACACGCCAGTTTTCCTCGCCAGGTGCTGGAGGCTCCGGTGGTTGAGGAGCATGTATGTTCCTTCCCCGTTCTGAACTGGATGGCAGATAATTTTGCGGAACGTTCCAATGATTTCCTCTTGGAAGCTGTTGCAACTTATTGTGCCTATACATTGATGGATTGATTTTTTACTTTCATTTCGTTCTACGTCCGTCGAGGATGGTTTTTTATCCAAATCTACTTGGTTTTTTACTACGTTTTTACTTTTTTCGTTGTTTTTTTTTTTTCTTCTCTTTCGAACTTTTTTCACTTCCCTTATATGGACTTATAGTTCAAGCCCTTGGTTCCGTTCTATCAAACTTGAACTCTGCGTTCTTGCAAGTGCGCCCCTACTGGTTAGTGGTCCGATCATGGGGGGGTGTAGTGAAGATCATTATCTACCTATGTACAACGCTAAGTTAGCAAAACCGCATTAAATGTTAGAAAGCCATCTTGCCGCGTTTGCTGCTTTTGCACATGACACTGTAGTCACATGTTATTAATTGAGAAATGCTTACTCGACTTTGCTTCACGTGTCAACTTCGTGATTTGTGTTTACATCGCGCTAACCTTGCACACTTCACCATACTTTTGTTTTAAATCGGGCGCGTTTTCCATCCTTTCACCTGGTTGCATTCACTTGTGTCCAGCTTGTTATAAGTGAAGGACTTCGGAACACACTTTATCAATATGTACCGTAACGAGTGGCTGGCCCTTTACAAATGGGCATTTTCTTCTACTATAGGGCACTTCCCCAGCCTTCTACCTCATAGTATTGGACGTTTTTCTAGCTTTTATTTTCTTTTTAACGCCCTCATTTCAGACCTTGGCGCGCTCTAACCGCTGACGCAGCGCCAACCGTGACCCCTATTGGCTCATCCCCGACACACCCTCTGACAGCTCCTGTCAAGACTTGACGCGTACGAGTGTCAAACCGGGTCTCCTTGGAAACGGCCCAAATATGACTGTCATTGGTTAACTATCACACGCTCGGTTTCAACTTGTTGAAACGCGATGACGTGCGCTGATCTTGCACACGCATGCCCGTGCTTTTAAACCCGGCGCCTGCCCCGGTTCACTTCACGGGATACTCCCAGGGGAGGACGCGAACTACCGTCTTATCACAGGTATGAGGGGTACTATGCAGATATCTTTATGCAGAGGGGGACATACGGCATGGTCCTACCTATCTTTAATTTTCTTGGCCACTCAATACTGTTTCGATCATGTGGCATAGGGGCCACTTTCACAATGTTTCTTTATAGTGTGTCTCGCCCTCTAGGCAAACGTGTCTTGGTTTTGTTTGTCATTATATACTGCTGTTTGGGGAACGGCATGGGTCCTATACTATGGGATCTTGTTTACTAAGTTTTCTTACATTTTCGGTGTTACTCGCTTTACAGGCGTACGTGTCCCATTTTTACTCCTTTTATTCCTTTTGTGTTTTTTTTGGTGGTTTTCAGGGTACGGCATGGGTCCTACGTTATGGGTTATTGCTTATCACCTGTTTCATTGATTCATTGGTATGGGGCAATTCACCTATACTAAATCATAAACTTTCTGTGACACGCATTATGTAAGCCATTGTCCTTCCGACTTTCTGACCACTGGCCTTGTTTCCTAAGCGTCCCATCTTTTTACCTTAAACTTAGTCACTCCGACTACGTTGCTTTGCAAACTCTGGTGGATTAACCGTACACCATGGGCAGTCGGAATTCTGCTTGATGTTCCTAGCCTTCTCTATCTGACGAACCAATGCTGGCATCAGAGTCACTTTTTGAATAAAAGGATCCTGGTCCTTTTTGTTCTTGATTATTTAATTGAATGCAGTGGATCCTTGAAATTTAGGGACTGACTCATATTTTGCGGATTAGATACCTTAGGGAACTAGACTTCGGAATCTTAGATGGGGGTCAACTCCAAAATTTTTTTTTTTTTGTTTTTTGACATTAAATTCGTATTAGCTATTTACACATCTACTCTACTTTAACAGATACATGTACAGTGCCCTTATCATGGTGGCACTGGATGACTATTAAGGACTGTTCACCCAGCACATCTCGTAACCTACCGAGAGACGACTCCTGGTTCACATGAACTCCGGCGCTATTGGATTGCATTTGCATCATTACACATGGTACGTGTCCTCCTGTGTCCTATCTCACTGATACACACCTGTCTAGTCCCCTTCCCCCAGCTTCTTCTCTCCCCCTCCCCTCTCCTTCCCTGTTCATGAGATAATCATCTTTACATCATGGGGCAAGAAGGGATAGACAGACACATATCCTTGTCACGTATATGAGGTTCCAGATAGGGACACCCCTATTAAACCATCCACTTTTTAGTAATTTGAAAGCTTATCCACATTAGAACCATGATGTTACAACTGTGCATCCTTGCATATTGAATTACCTAATATTCTTTTGTGTAAGGTTGTACATTAGTTTCTCTTGGAAGTGTGTTGTTCGACATATCAACAAGACAAAGTATATTCCTGATGTGTCCTGTGCTTTCATTTTTAGTTTGTTCAAGATAACATTTATAAATAAGCTTTTTTTTTTTTCCTCTTTCCATATTTGATGTCTTTTATATGTATTTTAAATGTTTTGTATAGTGCGTTTATTTATTGTATGTCTCTTTGCATCTTTCCAGCCCTGACGAAGTTCTTTATTGAACGAAACGCGTTGGCTGAGGCTCTGTGTCAACAACTGAATTAAAATAAAGACTTTGTTTATATACCAACTACAGACCACTTGGTGTAATTTACTGATAAACTTACCTGGTGGTGCACCACCCCAAAACCCCTTTCGAATTTTCACTGATCTGCTTGGCAGTTAGCATCCATCAACGGCGGATGCAGGGGTGTTAGTATGCACACCATCATCTAATACCATTCTATTTACATTGGGAACTCAGTAAGGAGGTGCAGTCATTGGAGTCCGCCGTTTATCCTGTTTGCTTCAAGTCTAGTTTGGACTGACCTGCACTCCACTACGCCTCCCTGGATACCTTAAAACATGCCTAAACTCATTGATAGAAGAGAAGAAATTGCACAGGACTTATTCGGGAAAGGATTCAGCGCAGTTACCTCTGCACCCACTGTGGAACAACAAGACTCGGGACTACGGACATGTTTTGTCAAACTTGAAAGAATAAAAAAACAAGAACTTGCCCGCTGGTGGGACGGTGTGACTCTCCAGCAATACATCGATAACAACAAAATCCCCAGGGGGCTAAGAATCCTTATCTTTCCTACGTTCGAGGACTTAAGTGGTCCGCTATTGGGAGAGTGGGAACACAATTTGGAAAAATCTTCTCAAACAATGATGAAGATATTAATTAAACATGCACATGAAAAGGGGCAGAAATTGCAGGGAGAAATCGATGAGCTAGAAAAAGTAATTGAAGCTATGGATTGTAAGGAACTAGTTGATAAGAATTATGTTATCCTTAATAAGGTAATAGAAGAGCACCAACAATACCTCAGAGACAAGAAAATGCGTAAGATTAAAAGAGATGATAAAGACTACAAGGACGGCAGGATTTATACCTTTGCAAAAAGGTATGATAATACCAGTGCTGTGGGAGATAGAAAAAGAGTTAGAGAAGACAGTACAGGCAATAGATCTAATAGTACTACCTCACTCACCTCGAACGAGAGTAACAGCTCAGCCCCCTTAAATAGTGAGATCCCTTTAGGGGTAGGAGCAACCAACTTCCAGAAAGAATTAGAGAGACTAAGGGAGGGAGACAGACAACAGAGAAAGGGTCCCAGAAAACAAGGAGAGGCGGGAGGCGCTACAGGCGGAACGGACAGTCACAACATGCGACTGCGCTCCAAGAAGGATTAAGAACAGATGGGGCCCTGGTCCCTCAGAACCAAACTAGACTTTCCACCACGGGGGTCAGTACTAGTCTGGAGGTTGCCCAGAATTCACCAATGGATCTCCAAATCATCAACCTCTCACACAGGCAATTAGACATAAACGAATGCACTGTTCTTAAGAAAGGACTAGGCTTTTGTCCAACTCAATATGGTGACCTAGTTGATGTACATGTTGATCTATACAAATTTCTACGTACGTTAAAATTAAAAGAGTTTTTTTCACAGCAAACAGCTTTTCCTGTCCCTAATGTTTCAAATGTCTCTGTTACTAACAAAACCATCGAGGACATTAGACATGTACAAACTCTATTATCTTTAGAGGATGATGAGATGCCCGACATGCAAACTATTTTGAATGATTTAGACATTACTGAGGATTGTAACCGTGATACCGGTTTGAAATGTAGATCAAAATTTGTACCACAAGGGGGATACCATCCCAATATCGATAGATTTGGAGAAAAAATCACTGAGGAACTATATAGAATGGAAAACACTGGCCCATATAGACAAAATCGTTACAATCTGACAAGACAGGAGAGGGAGGCCCTGAACAGATTACAGAAGGATAAGGAAATTGTGATCAGGGAGGCCGACAAGGGTGGCAACGTGGTTGTAATGAACATTGAGGATTACATGGGGGAAATAGCACGACAACTAGGAGATCAGCAATGTTATGAGCCTATTGTGTATAACCCTATCCCAAACCTACAGACTAACATCAATGGCCGATTGACTGAATGGAAGAATGAATGCCTGTTAACTGAAAATGAGTACAGATACCTCTTTGTCTACCAGGCTCGCTACCCCTGCATATATATCCTCCCCAAGGTCCACAAGGGTGGGAAGTTCCCACCAGGCCGACCAATCATCTCGGGGGTGGGATCCCCGACAGAACGAATGTCCGAATTTGTTGATATCACACTACAAAAACACGTGGTCAATCTCCCCTCCTACCTCAAAGACAGCAAGGACATTCTTGTTAAACTGGATGGATTTACATGGTCTGACGACCTTATGTTCGTCACACTAGATGTGGTGGGACTATACACCTGCATACAAAGAGAATTGGGGTTAGTGGCTGTCCGACATTACCTTGATAAGGAAGGGGCTGACCATTATTCATACAACCTCATGATCATGGAGATGATTGAGCTAATCCTTACAAACAATTTTTTCAAACATGATGAAAGGTGGTACCACCAACTCCAAGGTACAGCCATGGGTACCAGGTTTGCTCCCTCTTATGCGGGCCTCTTCATGGGGTGGTATGAGAGGGAGCACGCATGGAGCAGGAATGCCTCCCCCTGGACCAACCACATCGTCTTCTGGGGGAGGTACATAGACGATATTGTGTGTCTATGGTCCGGCTCGGAAATCCAGCTCAAGGAGTATTTAATGTACCTCAACAATAACTCCTTTAATGTGCAATTAACGATGTCCTATAGCAAGGAAAGTATTGATTTTTTGGACATCCATTTTTACATCAGAGAGGGCACAATACACAGCACCATGTTTAGAAAGAAGACCGCATGCAATAGCATTTTACATGCCTCAAGTGCGCATGCCAGCTCCGTCATCTCCAACATACCTTATGGGGAGATGGTAAGAACTAGACGGCTGTGCAGTGAGGAACAAGGATTTAGGGAGAACATTAATGACATCAAACAGCGTTTCAAACACAGGGGATATCACCCCAACGTTCTAGACAGAGCTGAACGTAGAGTCCTTAAACTTCCCAGAACTCAGACTCTCCTACAAACTGACAGAGCGGCAGATCGGAACTCTGGCATAAATCACAAAATAGGTGAAAGAATCAGTTTTTTCACTAATTATACCGCACACAGTGACAAAATCTTTAAAGCTTTTAGAAAGCACTGGCACTTACTGACAGATATCCCCAGACTTCGTACCACCATCACTAACAAACCTTCTCTGGTGTATAGAAGAGGACTTACACTTAGAAGGTCCCTATGTCCTAGCTATGTGACCACCCAGAAGACAAACAACACCTGGTTACCGAAACCCCCTGTGGGTTTCTTTACATGCACCTCCTGCAACATATGTATCCTGGGACGTAACAAATGCAAAGAATTCAGTTTTAACACTGGCAAAACGCATCAGATTAGGCACTTCATCAATTGCAACACTAAATACGTGATATACACACTGGAGTGCCCATGCGGAAAGGTCTATGTAGGCAGTACAGCACGATGTCTGAAAACCCGTATCCAAGAACACCGACGCGCGCTGATTAACAACGATACACGATATCCCATGACTGAACACTACAATAGGGAACATCCAAATGACAGGTCATTTCTTTTTATTGGCATAAACCACATTCCCTTAAACAAACGGGGAGGCAACAGGGATCTCGTATTGAGACAAACCGAATCCAAGTGGATATGCAGATTGCGGTCGGTTGCAATGGGGCACAATTCGGATCATGAATTTCATTATTTCTTGACCTGAGCACTTTCTCGTGGTTTAGAGATAACCTGACTCTAGAACACAAAAATTTTTTCGAGAGCTTTGCTTTGGTGTGAGCAAGACCACTCATCATTGGCCACACCTAGGACCATGATGTTCGTTCTCTCTGGACTTGAGCCCACCAAGTCCCCGCGGATTGGGATAGCATGACATCGAATGCGCCTGCTTCTCAAAATTCTGTGATTTCCATAGTTCCTTACACCTTTGTGTCTTTTATCAATTCATTATTGCCTACCTTTAGTGCAAACTCTGACATGTATATAACACGATTAGGACTATACCTACATGTCTCGTCAATTCCTTTCGCATCGACCTTTTTCTCTGTTAATCGGTGCACAACCATTTACCTATTAGACGCTGCTCTACTTAAACGACTGGCACTTGGCTGTTCTCAGACCCAGCACGCCTTAGAATCGCAAAGGCAGTGCACGTTTATTACACATTTACGTATTCGGCGATTTTTTGCCTTTAGAATATTCCATTGTTTGCCCCCTTTTTTAACATGATCTATGGCGCGCACTCTATCTTCTAAATAGCGCCTCCCTCCCACACACTTGTGTGGACATGATTAACATATGTTAATCATTTTTCTTATGTTCCTCAGGTAAGCCTCCAACTTACCGTCATTTAGTATGGTTTTGACCTTTACATCCAAATAGGCCACACTTATATGTGTAGATGGGAACCTTACTTACGCCCCACGCTCTGTGTTCATCGAGACACAAGTGGTGGCCTTCCGGACACCCTCTTGCAACACGCACTGCGTTGTCCAACTTACCGTCATTTAGTATGGTTTTGACCTTTTCATCCAAATAGGCAACACTTATATGTGTAGATGGGAACCTTTCATACGCCCCACGCTTTGTGTTCATCGAGACACAAGTGGTGTCCTCCCGGACACCTTCTTGTAACACGCACTGCTTTGTCATTTTTTCTATGGCATTTGACCTTACAAATGGGCGCCTTTTTTTAAACTTTCCAACCTTGCTGCATTTATCTTCTAAATTGGGCGCCTTACCCAGCTTTCGACGTTGCAGCTTTTATCTCCGAACATGGCGCGCGTAATACCAATGAGGCATCACACACATTGGTTTATCATTTGACACACCTTCTGAGAGGCTCCAACACGGCGTGACGAGAATGACGTATCTGTTCCAACGTCACGTCAGCCGCCTTAGTTGGTTACCGGGTTTCCTTGGAAACGGTTCATGTCCGTTTCTCATTTGCTACCTATCACATGCCCAGTGTCAACTTTGTGATTTGTGTTTACATCGCGCTAACCTTGCACACTTCACCATACTTTTGTTTTAAATCGGGCGCGTTTTCCATCCTTTCACCTGGTTGCATTCACTTGTGTCCAGCTTGTTATAAGTGAAGGACTTCGGAACACACTTTATCAATATGTACCGTAACGAGTGGCTGGCCCTTTACAAATGGGCATTTTCTTCTACTATAGGGCGCTTCCCCAGCCTTCTACCTCATAGTATTGGACGGTTTTCTAGCTTTTATTTTCTTTTTAACGCCCTCATTTCAGACCTTGGCGCGCTCTAACCGCTGACGCAGCGCCAACCGTGACCCCTATTGGCTCATCCCCGACACACCCTCTGACAGCTCCTGTCAAGACTTGACGCGTACGAGTGTCAAACCGGGTCTCCTTGGAAACGGCCCAAATATGACTGTCATTGGTTAACTATCACACGCTCGGTTTCAACTTGTTGAAACGCGATGACGTGCGCTGATCTTGCACACGCATGCCCGTGCTTTTAAACCCGGCACCTGCCCCGGTTCACTTCACGGGATACTCCCAGGGGAGGACGCGAACTACCGTCTTATCACAGGTATGAGGGGTACTATGCAGATATCTTTATGCAGAGGGGGACATACGGCATGGTCCTACCTATCTTTAATTTTCTTGGCCACTCAATACCGTTTCGATCATGTGGCATAGGGGCCACTTTCACAATGTTTCTTTATAGTGTGTCTCGCCCTCTAGGCAAACGTGTCTTGGTTTTGTTTGTCATTATATACTGCTGTTTGGGGAACGGCATGGGTCCTATACTATGGGATCTTGTTTACTAAGTTTTCTTACATTTTCGGTGTTACTCGCTTTACAGGCGTACGTGTCCCATTTTTACTCCTTTTATTCCTTTTGTGTTTTTTTTGGTGGTTTTCAGGGTACGGCATGGGTCCTACGTTATGGGTTATTGCTTATCACCTGTTTCATTGATTCATTGGTATGGGGCAATTCACCTATACTAAATCATAAACTTTCTGTGACACGCATTATGTAAGCCATTGTCCTTCCGACTTTCTGACCACTGGCCTTGTTTCCTAAGCGTCCCATCTTTTTACCTTAAACTTAGTCACTCCGACTACGTTGCTTTGCAAACTCTGGTGGATTAACCGTACACCATGGGCAGTCGGAATTCTGCTTGATGTTCCTAGCCTTCTCTATCTGACGAACCAATGCTGGCATCAGAGTCACTTTTTGAATAAAAGGATCCTGGTCCTTTTTGTTCTTGATTATTTAATTGAATGCAGTGGATCCTTGAAATTTAGGGACTGACTCATATTTTGCGGATTAGATACCTTAGGGAACTAGACTTCGGAATCTTAGATGGGGGTCAACTCCAAAATTTTGTTTTTTTTGTTTTTTGACATTAAATTCGTATTAGCTATTTACACATCTACTCTACTTTAACAGATACATGTACAGTGCCCTTATCATGGTGGCACTGGATGACTATTAAGGACTGTTCACCCAGCACATCTCGTAACCTACCGAGAGACGACTCCTGGTTCACATGAACTCCGGCGCTATTGGATTGCATTTGCATCATTACACATGGTACGTGTCCTCCTGTGTCCTATCTCACTGATACACACCTGTCTAGTCCCCTTCCCCCAGCTTCTTCTCTCCCCCTCCCCTCTCCTTCCCTGTTCATGAGATAATCATCTTTACATCATGGGGCAAGAAGGGATAGACAGACACATATCCTTGTCACGTATATGAGGTTCCAGATAGGGACACCCCTATTAAACCATCCACTTTTTAGTAATTTGAAAGCTTATCCACATTAGAACCATGATGTTACAACTGTGCATCCTTGCATATTGAATTACCTAATATTCTTTTGTGTAAGGTTGTACATTAGTTTCTCTTGGAAGTGTGTTGTTCGACATATCAACAAGACAAAGTATATTCCTGATGTGTCCTGTGCTTTCATTTTTAGTTTGTTCAAGATAACATTTATAAATAAGCTTTTTTTTTTTTCCTCTTTCCATATTTGATGTCTTTTATATGTATTTTAAATGTTTTGTATAGTGCGTTTATTTATTGTATGTCTCTTTGCATCTTTCCAGCCCTGACGAAGTTCTTTATTGAACGAAACGCGTTGGCTGAGGCTCTGTGTCAACAACTGAATTAAAATAAAGACTTTGTTTATATACCAACTACAGACCACTTGGTGTAATTTACTGATAAACTTACCTGGTGGTGCACCACCCCAAAACCCCTTTCGAATTTTCACTGATCTGCTTGGCAGTTAGCATCCATCAACGGCGGATGCAGGGGTGTTAGTATGCACACCATCATCTAATACCATTCTATTTACATTGGGAACTCAGTAAGGAGGTGCAGTCATTGGAGTCCGCCGTTTATCCTGTTTGCTTCATGAGAACTGTCTGTTGTTAACATCCTAAACAGTGAGCAGCGACCTTGGTCTGTACACAGTGTAAAAGAAACAGTCTGGGTCGCTAGACGGTGCATGTTGTTGAGTTCAGGTTGATCGGCCCACTAGTTTAGCCATAACACGCACGCAGCTGCAAATACCTGAAAGTCGAGTGCTTTTAATATTGCAGTGTTACATGTTTTTCAACACATTCGGAGAAGAGCGTTCCTAGGAGCAGAGCATAGCTGATCCGGTGATGTGAACTCTCTGAGCTGATCTTTATGGTATAGGGTTCCCCATTCAAACCTAGAGACCTTTTATTAGTCTAATAATACTATTAGTGTGTTAGAGAAAGGAAGGTGGCCTAGAGCCACTGTCATTTTAGTATGATTACTCCTTTCATTGTCTATGGTATTGTAACTATGCTGATGGTTTTGATTTTAATTGTTTGTCTGCTAATGTTAGCCAAACTGCTGCATCTTAGGACACGAGGTTTATAAAATAAACTCTTTAAACTTTTCCCGTGTCTCTGTTTACTCTGTTGTGGACTGGTACGAGAATAATTACGAAAAGGTATTTCTGATTCCCACCATTCCTGAGAAATATACTAAGTCGCTTGTTCTGGGTTGTCTATACATTGGGACCGCCGAGTTAAACCTCGGATAACGAATGGGACACTGATGCTGGCCGGATGAGGGGTTCTGGGTTCTGAGGTGAGTTTTTGGTACACCGCAATTCACTGTGGGCCTGGGTTCCTGCGCATAGTTCTGCGCATAAGCAGAATCCCTGCAACAGTACTCATGCTCACAAGTCTAGTGCAGGCTTCCCTGCTTGTAGAGTTGGCTAGATCCCTGGTAGAGCTGCAGGTGAGTTGGGACGTCTGTGAGATGGGACTATACACGCTAACATTTAGGACATCACACAAATTGATAGGTAATGGGTAACGAGTCAATTCCACTTAAATTTAATGAGCGGGTGATGAAGCTCACTGTTACCTAAGCAGGGCAGACTGTACCAGAGGAGACCTGGAGTTAGAAGAGAAATGTTTTACCAGTCTGTTTAAACGCATTTTCTTCACCCTAATTCTGGTTTATAGTGGGAGAGGGTTCCAAAGCCACAGAAGGAGCTGCTACCAGTATCACAAAATTAGTGAAGCCTGGCACAGACATAAAATCATTCCAAAGTAACCTTGATGCCTCCATCCTAATAAATGTTGACCTTGATGAGAAACAATCCTTTTAACTTGACAAACATTTTGCTTATACTGAATGTCCACAATAAGTAACCCTAATAAGATTATCAAATTACCATAGTATGAGAAAGTCTTAATACTGGGTTTAAACAAAGATTTCCTTCTCCAATTATTAGCAAATAACACATTGGCAATAACAGTATAAGGGGAACCAGAATTTGCCTATGCTGTAGCTTTACACTATCAATCAAGGTATCAGATTGAGGAGGAAAGTATAGCTCCGAATCCAATATCTTTAATCAGCTTTGAGCTATTTTGAGTAACAGAGATATCCTCCAATGAGTGTTCTGTTGTTTGAAAATGAGTTTGTAATGAACCTGATGATTCTTAATGGTAAGTATCATGTTGACACAGTTCTCATCATCATAGTTGTAGGAAATTAGCTTTTTTTGGATTGTCGTCCGAGATTTTCAAGGTCAAACCTTGCGGCAGCGTGTTTGCACTGGTCACTCTGCGAGGCATGCTATATTAGCGTATGCAGTGGAAGCTCCGCCCACTCTCTGCCCATATTTGTAATTGGCTTGTGTCATTGTCCTTTGTAAATTCTGGTTTGTAACAGGCTTGTTAGTCCCTCCTTGGTACCGCCTTGTCTGCATTGTTTACCACCCATAACAAACTGGACGTTTTACTTGGCTTGTTACACGGTCTGCGTTATAAGTGGGTGAGCAAAATGTTGTTTATTGCAGTAATAGGGACAATGGGGGGCGATTTTTTATTATTTTTTATACAGCGCTATGCGCTCTAAATTGTATACTGAGTGTAGCACCCGCTTTGGGGACACCGTGATCAGTTTACTTTTTATTTTAACTCGTCTGGCTCCTTTTTTCTATTTTTTACAATTGAATACTGAGCGCGGCACCCGCTTCAGTAACAGTGCGCTCTGCAATACAATAGGTATTGCTTTTGTGAATCTTTGAACTATTGGTATTGTAAATGACAAATGACAATGCCTTTGAATGTCATAAAAGGCATTGCCATTTACAATGCCAATAGCTCAAAAATTCCCAATTGTACGACCTATTGCATTGTAGATGCTTTTAAACCTGGACCTGACCTCCATTTTAACTGCCTTTCATTTTGAAAACAGTCTCATTCTCTCAACGTCTTCTCCTGTGTACTACTCCTTGCCTTCAAAATGGTTAGAGAGTGGATTGTGGTCACAGCTTTGTGTTTTGGGCTAGAGAGTGTGCTAGAAAGAGTAGCATTGACAAGGTTTGCCTAAATCGGACATTACTTGAATTGGCCAGAGAGGGTTGAAGTGGCATCTATTGTTGCCTTTGGTTGAAATGAATTGCAGATTTCCAACACTCTGACCTCATGCATGTGCATTGTGGTGGAAATGAAGTAGGTACACTTACTGGGGTAGGATTGGAAATCCTAATGAAGGATACCTTTGCTGACCTAATGGCACATTTCCCTTAAACCACCTTGGAATTCTTCAACATATGTCAGAGACAGAAATGGAAGTGATCAAACAGGTTTTGTCCACAGATAGACATAGCCAGGAAACATGTTAATAAAACTGTTTCTGCATTCCTCAGAGAACATAACATGGGCTCTATCTACAACAACAATTTGTGCTTTGACATGGATGGTATCTATAGAAGTGATGGAGTTCACTTCACAGGCAAAGGCAACAGGGTGTTCCTCAACAACTTGAAAGACTGCATCCTGTTGTATGTCTAGTCATTATCTACCCACAATAACTACAAAGGCTCTTTTCAGTTGGTTTCATTTTCTTTTTAAATCCCTTTTTGTGTTTTTTTTCTAATTTGCAAATATGCTGGTAATACACAAAGGAAGACATTCAATAGACACCAGCACATTTAAAATTCCCAAGTATATAAGTGACTCTGTGCATCTGACTTGGAGTGTTAGAGTCTGAATGGATCTGTCAGTAGGTGTAAGAGTGTCTGAGTGGATCTGTGAGTGGGTGTGTGAGTGTCTCAGTGGGTCTGTGAATGGGTACATGGGTGTATGAGTGGGTGAGTGAGTGGGTGTTTGATTCTCTAAGTAGATAAGTGAGTGGGTGCATGAATGTCTGAGTGGGTCTGTGAGTGGGTGTGTAAGTCTCTGACAGGGCCTGTAAGTAGATGTAAGAGTGTCTAAGTGGGTCTGTGAGTGGGCGCATCAGTTTCTGACTGGCTCTGGGAGTGGATGTGGGAGTCTCTGAGTGGCTCTCTGAGTGAGTGGGTGCATGTGTCCCTGAGTGGGTCTGTGGGTGGATGTGTGAGTGTCTGAGTGGGTTTGTTGGTTGGTGCATGAGTCTCTGAGTGGGTCTGTGAGTTTGTGCATGAGTCTCGGAGTAGGTCTGTCGGTAAGCGTGAGAGTGTCTGAGTGGGCTGTGACTGGGTACGAGTCTCTGAGTGGGTCTGGGAGTGGGTCATGAGTCTCTGAACAGATCTGTGAGTGGGTGCATGAGTCTTTGAATGGGTTTGTGAGTGGGTGCATGAGTCTGTGTGCGTGTCTGTGAGTAGGTGTGTGAGTGTCTGTGTGGGTCTGGGAGTGGGTCTGGGAGTGGGTCTGGGGGTGGGTGTAAGAGAGTGTGAGTGCATCTGTGAGTGAATGCATTAGTGTAAATGTATTTTTGCAATGGTACACAGGGGCTTCACCAAGCGTTGTGAGGCATTCACAAATATCGCATGTGTAGAAAGAAGTTCTATGGGTTTTACACACAAGGGGTCCCTCAAAAACCCATAAAATCAAGCAATGGGGTCAGTGTACCTCTACCCTAGCTCCTTCTATTACTTTGAATATTTATTTTGATTCCCCCCCCAGACCATGTCCCAAAACATAACATTATGGCCACAACATTCTGCTCAGGTTATGCCCAGCCTTTAATAACATTCTGGTTGGCACGTGTATTCGCAACTCATTGTGAATTAGTTATGAAGAATTTACAACCATAGATATACAAATTTGTTTGTCTTTAAATATCTCAAAAACTACTGAAAGGGTTTGCACCAAATCACAACAAGCATTGGTAAATGCATTAGGTTCCGCCTATTTATTAATATTAAACTGCTTGTTATAAGCGATAGCTTGCTGAGGAATTATACAATATAAGTTACTGAAGGTCTGTTAAAGTGTTATTACTTGTTTATGTACAACTAGGAACTGCAGGGTATAATCAGCTCGTAATCCACAATTTATTTTAAAATATATCAGGATTTGAAAAGTATAGCTTATTTTTACTGGCAGGTAGCTCTAAGTTGCTTTCATAAGGAATAAGTGCATATTTTCAGGTCTCACCTACGCAACGCGCATGAGCTACATAGGAAAAAGAACTTTGCAATCGATTCAGTTTTTCAGTCAAAAACGTGCACGCATTGCATTGCTTTGAATGCAACGTGTGCACGTTTGGCTATTCCCTTGCGGGAGTGAACTTTAACATATGGTTGTGAACCGTTTCTTCAAGTCATGGTTTTCATGAAAATGAGGAGCGAGGCGACCGCTGGTTTTCCCTCTTATAGTACAGTGCGTAATCCGAGGCTGCTGCGATAATGTTGGTAAAGCAGTTGGAAATGTCTTGACCTAGCTTTTCTCTGACGTCGAGCAGGAGCCCTGCATACCCCTCTGAACCTGCTGGCAAACAGAGATGGTTTCAATATAAGACATTCTTACATGTCAAAGCATCTGATATGGTGCAATTACCATGCGAGGCTTACAGCAAAGTAGCGCTTCACTTTCAGTGCTTAAAATCCCAGCTCTTCCTTCCTGTCCGGAGTCGGGTGTTTTACACAGTGGTGTATCCAGTGTTCTTGGACCATAGCGCAACGAAGGACATGCCCCCCTGAAATACAACAATAATCAGGGGTCAGTGGGCCCCTCAGACCTCTGGCCCCTGGGGCCACAGAACCTGCAGAACCAATGGGAGCTATGCTTCTGGTTTTATTTGTATAGCCTGTCGAGTTGGTGAACAGGTGGGCAGGGATGAGCTACATTAAACTTTGTGCTCCCTCCTTCGTATCGGCCTACACTTGCTAATAGGCTGCAATATTCTGTGAACAAAGAGACCACAGGCTTGCTTTGTTTTGGTATGCATTTCTTTCTAAAAGTCTTTACTGATTTAACAGAATCACACGTTGTTTGCCTTTTTAGAATGATAACATTGGTATTTCTCTGGAAAGAAAACAATGCATTTGCCACTGTTTAGCTTAGTCTCCTGGGAAATGTTGTGCGTTGTAAACCCTCTCGGATGCGTGGCAAGCTGCTCTGCGGGGAGGTTTTGGTTTGAAGAGTGTTGTGATCCTATGTGGGAAGTGTTTTGGTATTGTGTTGTATTTGTTGCGATCCTACGTGGGAAGTGACTCTATTCAGCGTTTAGCGGGGTGTTGGAGGGAGAGGAAGTATGAGAGATGGACCACAAATTATGATTGTAGTTATCTGGCAAACATAATTACTCTGTAAGTTCCATATTATTATGTTTATAGATTCTTTACATTTTTTAATCCACTTTCTCTGCTGACGGTGGCAGTTAGATCCCCAACTCTGCAAGTATTGAAAGGCTGGCTGAGGTGGATTGATGTTAGATTTACTAAGACTATAGCACAGAGGTTCTGGTCTGGTATGGGCGCTATATCAGGCCCAATGATCTGTATGGTTATGTTGGCTGTACTGATTACAGTCATCTGTGGTAACATTCAGTGGTTACGGTTCCTGAAGCAGGCCTACTAGAGTGTATCATTTTTATGCAACCAACACTTATGTCAGCTGTGATAACATCCATTAAAAAAAAATCTTTATTTCAGATTTTGCATAGTAACATACATGCATGTACACCAAACAATAAAGCATCTGCAACATTTATTTTAAAACCGCTTCAGCTTGCTTGCTTTATCTTGGTTAGTCTTCCCAGCATGTTCCTCCATTCCATCTAATCCCTTCCATTGCTCACCCCACTAAATCATAGCCATAGTTCAGTTCAAGTCACATACCCATTAGTCGGTAGATCTACTAATTGCCCCCCCTTTCTCCCCTACAGCCCCTGCTTTCCAATTTGAGTCTACTCTAAGTCTTCAGGCACCTTCGTCATTTTTACGTGGGAGCCTAATATGGGTCTCCTCGGCCAACGCCCAGTCTGCAGTATACAATGCGGGCCCCTTAAACCCAGCCCTCCCCATTGCAATTTGTTGCATGGCCAGAAGAAGCGCTAACTGGGGAAACGTATACTGCATCATTCCTGTTTTGGGACGAGACACTATGTCCAATAGGCACTGCTTAGGGATGGGTTTAGCAGTAGTCCTGTTGCTGTTCGTATCCTGTCCACCACCACCACCTGCAAATACGCCAACATGAGAGCACACTGCTATGCCATGTGTGGGAACGTGCTGCGGTAACAGCCATTTTACCCAGTCAAGAGACATGGGTTAAATCCATCGTTTTTTTACTCACTACCACACCCCAGTATGTGTGTGCGCCTATGTGTGTGTGTCTATATGTACGCTTGTGTGTGCCTGTGTTTGTGTATGTGCTTGTATGGGTATCCATAAGTGTGCATGTGCGTGTGTGTGTTCCTGTGTCTGCTTGTGTGTGCTTGTGTGTGTATCTGAGTGTGTGCTTGTGTGTGTGCCTGTGTGTGCGTGTGTGTGTGTGCCTGTGTGTATGTGTGTGTGTGCTTGTGTCTGTACCTGTGTGTGTGTCTGTTCCACGTCACTGGCTCCATCCAAGAGTTCTATGTCATACCACTCTACACAGCCAAGTGACAATGCACACCGGGATATTGCTCCCATAAGGATGGATGAGGCAGTTGCCTTATGGAATCACCAGTAGATGGTGCCCAATAGCAAGCAAGACCTGGAGAATAGTTTTGCCAGTGGATGCAAGACTCCAGTGTCCATGTGCTGTTGTGCCCACCCTTGCCCGTTCGTTGCACACAACGCTACGACCACTTACACTTCCACCTTACATATCAGCCCCGACTTCTGTAGCCCAAGGGGCGTGCTGAGATCCCTAGAAATGCTTCCATACCCCGTAAGACCATAGACATTCTTTGGGATGACGTTGTGTGTTGAGTAAGCGATAAATGTTCCCTAAATAAGAAAATAGACATGCAGGCATCCAGGTCTAGCCATCACACTGCTCTCATCAGGCGTTTGCTGATAAGAATAATCCTTGCAGTGGAGGTGACTCTTTTCTCAATGCAACTTCTCCCATGTCTGTCACTGCAACTTCTCTTTTATCTCTATCACTGCCTAGCCTTTCTCTTCTTTCCTCTTGCCTCCTTTCAATGTTGTCCTCACACTTTCTAGATGTCTTCCCGTCTCACTGTCAACTCTCATGGGCCGCTCCCTCAGTGTTTGCTACACAGATTGACGTAATTCCTCCCATAGACGTCAGTGGGCTCACTTGCCCACTAAATCGCCCTCACCTGTCAAAAAAAACTATTAATTTGCTTCTGTAGGCTCATCTTCTAAAACCACTAAATATCACACCCTATACTAGAAAGTTAGAGACTTATTCCTTATATCACACAGATACAAATACAAGCATAAAGGAATAACAAGCAGTGGCATAGCCAGTAGGTCTCGCTTTTGGGACCTTATAAGTATTTAGTTATGCAGCACAATATCCTTGGTACAACAACATTAACCGTTGCATGGCTAAACACTTATAAGGTCACAAAGGCAAGACCTATTGGCTATGCCAATGCTTGTTATGTGTGTTAAGATTTATGTAGCTTTTTTCATGAATGAGACATTACACAGCCTCTTTTTATTTGGAAATTTTGAACTACATCTAAAGAGCAAGGAACAAGGTAACAATTGCATCTTTCAATGTAAGGCTCCCAAGATCTACTAGACGGAGGGATGCTGTTCTTGCACCCAGGATGGCAGATCCCTGAAATGTGTTCTGGAGTCTGCCCGCAGCAACAGTCTATTGAGGGAAATTAAAGTTTGAGGAGTCTGCACAACAACTGGGATTTCACGTTGAGCAATAATTCTAGCACTTCCAAAAGCTTTCCTCTCATTGAATGTACCTGTGAATTCTGATTGGCACTTTTGGAACACCTGCTGGTAGAAAATGAGCCATATCTTTAAAACAAAACTGTCCTTTCAAAAATTACAGTCTGGCACATTTAAATACAGAGAAAGTACGGCAGAAGTTGAATTTCCTTTGCGACATTATAGAAGGGCTGGAGAGTGAACATGAGGGTTCAGCCTCTGTGTTGAAAAGAACTATGGGGCACATTATCAAGAAACGGCGTTAAAATTATCGGCGCTTTAGCGGCAGAAAACTGCCACTAAAGTGCCAATAATGTGCTTGATAATATACCCTTGAGAATTCCAATAGAAGCCCATATTCTGGTGTCAACATGGGCTTCTATTGGAATTCTCTGCGGCATATTATCAAGCCCATTATCGCCGCTTTTGCGGCAGTTTTCTAACCGTTAAAGTGGCGATAATTTTAACATCGTGCTTGATAAGATGCTCCCAAAAAATGGAGCTTGTGTGTCATGTCACAACACGGACACTAAAACCACTTAGCCTGGAATCCGCCCATGTCTATATTCTGGGACATAAGATATCACTTCCTTCCCCAGCATGGGACACAAAATTAGGGGAGGAGAAGAGGCATTCTAGGGTAGAGCAGACAAGGGACTGCTTGTGGGAGATACTCTGTTCCATAAACAATAGAATAACGTGTCAGAGAGACCATAGCTGTGTTTGTGCTATATATTTTTTAAAATAGCATTAGGCGAGAGCGTGTCCTGACTGCAACAGCAGGCAGGTCAAAGATATTTGAGAACATTGTGCTCGGAGGCTATAATAAACGCCTACCGAGTAACAACACACGTAACAAGGGGTGCCGCCATAGGAGGTTACAAAATGAGACAAGGCGGTACTAAGGAGGGACTACTAAGCCTATTGACCAATGAACAGCCACAGTTTCCAGTAGACAATGACACAAGCCAATGAAAAATACAGCATGCGCTGCCCAGGCTGGACCTAAAAACTAGTAAATGCGAAGTCAGGTAAAAGAATTGAAAGAACGTTCGTCAAAGGACACTTTAGCACTCAGCTAAAAAAATGCAAACATCCTATGAGCTTATCCCTTCAGTTATGTGCTGGTTCATGGTGCCTGTTGCCCCCTCGCTGTATGGTTAAGAGGAAAAAAGGGATGAGTGTTTTTGAAAGAATCATATCTGAACTTGGATTTCAAATTATTGCAGTTTTTACATGTGCTGTTCTGCTATTGCATGCATTGCAGTTGACAAATATTTAAATGCAATGGTGTAAAGCAGCTACATCGTTGTACATGTGCTCTGTTCTTTTTGCATTATAAATCGTGTTCTGTCTAATATTGCTAGTTTATGAAATGTACTAGTCGGCAGAACATACGTTACAAACCTGTAGATTAGTAAATGTACAACACAGCATTCCATATGTTCACTTTGTTTTGTTGCAATCGATTTTGTCTCGCCCTTATTTCTGATAGCTGCCTTCTGTTTGTTAGGCTAGGAGGGTATTTACTGCAAACGTTTTAACCTGGACGTATGTAGTCTTTCATGAGATGGAACGACATTTCAGCCACTTTGAATTTTACGACTTCAGAAGGTTGACAAGTTTGGTGTGCACTCTCAAATGTGAACTAGTCCTCTCACAATGTGCTATGATCCATGAAGTTCAGGTTGCTTATATTGCAACCATTTTAAGAGTTAATTAGTTGCTTAGTTAATAATGGAAATTCCCTGTTTAATTGTTTTTCCATTCATCAGAACAAGTATTCCTTCCTTTTTGAGGTGTTTATATGTTGCATAAACAGTACTGCTCCCGAAATACCAAATGAAATATGGTTTATTCGATTGTCTCGGATAACCAACTCATTTCTTTCCAAGTCAGAAAAAGCCCTTTTATTAACATTTTGCAGGTGAGCTCAGCAATCTAACTTCTGCAGCAGTCTAAAGAAAAGGACAAAACAGCAGATAGCTTAGGACTCTGACTTACATTATAGCAAGCAGGGGGACATAACCTCCGAGTAATAGGTAGGCACAACAATACTGACACGCAGACAGACAGCAGATCTCTCTTCTTGAAGAAGCTCTGATCGGAGCATAACAGATGGTAGTTTCCGGTTAGGGCCAAACGAAATGAAAGGAGCATCCCTTAAAAGCACGAAGATTCTTAAAGAGGTAGACCATGAGGAGCAAGGGTGAAGAAAGTGGGGGGCCTGTTTCAAAGCAGCGCCTGCGGGAAGGTGGTGGGAGGGTCATGGTCTAATGAAAGTGAGGCTTTGGAAGACTGCCAAAGATTTGTGGGGGGGAGAAAGAGTAAATAGAAAACGAGAGATTGGCCTAAGAATGCGGGAAGCAGACAATAAGAACAAATGAGATAGAATTGGATGAAAGGAAAAGCATTTCAAGAGCCATAGAGGAAGGGCAATGATGGCTGGATGGAGAAAAAATTGTTCCAGAAACATGAATGGAAACAGTACTTCGTTGGCAGGAAACTGATAACAGAAGTTCACGAGGAAAACAGGAATAAGCATTGGTAAATGTGAAAACAGTATGCTGCAGCCAATAGAAATGGAGGACAACAAAGTGGCAAGCACAGGAACAAATGAAAAGCCAGGAGGCGAGATGGAAGCCCCTTTAAAGATTGAAATTAAATACAATAGTGGCAATGTACCGCAATAGATGCCTGGATAGTCACCTAAACCTTTCACCACCATTTACCCTGCCATTGTATTACATAACGGATTTGATGTTGACTTTTTATCTAGTTAGATGCTGCATGAATGTCATGTGGTTTTCACCAAACAATAGCCCCCAAAATAGCCCTATTTATTATGCATGAGGATTCTCAGAATCACAGCAGGATTACCATCTTCTGCATAATACCTATGTATAAGATTCATCACTATCATCATCCTCGGGCGACATGTCAGCAAGGTAGAACCCCTGAGGGTACCTTTTGGTTATATAAGCACCATATCTTAGCTGGGACAGGCAGAGGAGAAAGACTTTCATACAGACACGCTGACACGAGACGCTGAGGTTCCTGCATCCAGACACTCCTGCAAACAGTGGACTGACATTCCTCATGGGGTGTCCATCTCGAGACCAAGACGGAGTCCTTCATTCTCTCATATCAGGTAATGGGGTTGGCTTTATCCTATGGGAGGTTTGGCCATACACCTACATACATGCTAGGTACATTTAGGTACATCTAGTTTGGGTTAGCATTGTAGGAGTATGAATTATTACTGTCATGTATTCATATGCCTGCATTTATCCATTGTTTTAACACTATGGTAGAATTCTACCATCTATTTACTCTTTTGGTGCTTATAACCATGTACATCTGTTTTTGTCTTATGGTTGTTGCAGCACACGTATTTTATACTAGAATGACGCTGGTTCAATCAATGCTTTTTGAAAACATTTCCATCGTTTATACTGTGTATCTCTCTGAGACAAAGTAACCACGAGCGACTGAGTGAAATGTAATGTACTGTTTCCACGATTCCTGAGGGGTCAGGGTTCTCATGTTCGATAGTTGCCAGAAACGATTTGCTCCTTGGTAAGAGGGTTCATAATGGCACTGTGAACTTGCTGGTATACAGGTGAACATATCGGGTGGGGGTGTCTGGAATCAGTCTGGACACCAATCCCACAGTTTATGTTGTCTAAGTGCACAGATCATATATAGAGTTATAGGAACTACATGACAATATATTTCATAAGAGCAGTGCAAGCGCTGCACAGGCAAAACCTAACAAGGGCTCTTTCTGGACCAAGAGCTACCTTTCTGCCAAATTTGTTGTAATTCCGTCCAGAGGTTCAGGCTATAGTCCTGTCTAAAATACTTATGGGAATTAAGCACACTTTTTTGACAACCCCTTTTTTTCCGCCCCCATTTGCTGGATCACCCCAAAACTTTCCATGCACAATAAGACCCAGTAGCACACTTTTATGGGAACATTTTGTGAAGATTCAATCAACTGGCATCAAAGATATGGGCTGATCAAAAAACGCTTTTCCTGTGGAAACTAGGTCTTAACTATAACTACCTACTTTTTTTGTCCTCATATGACCATAACAACTGCATATCTCAGGCCATTTTTACCCTTTCTCTCCACCTCACAATCTGCTGCATTCACAATTTGCCCCACCGCACTCACCCAGCCTACTGAGCCATCACCTAGAGCAGTGCCTTGGTGTAATCATAGCAGCTTATCGTTCTATCAGAGGTACTCCTTAGGCGAAATCCAGCCATACCTCGGGCGGTCTTCCTGACTTACGTTCCCTATCTAGGTGAAGTCCATTTTACCCCTTTAATTCAGTCAGTAACATTGGGGCGAGATGGATCTATCCAGCGTTTACAAATCTTCCTCCTGGCTATAAGTATCAGATAAAACAGGAGACCACTATGCTCCCAGCTCGATATCCTATGTGAGGTCTTGTCTACCCCCAATCCAATAGGACTAGTATGGGGTTTTATGCTACGGTTACCCCCAGGATGCCTTTTAGAATAGTCTTGATGTCTGCCCAGAATGCCTTAATCCCGGGACAGGTGAAGATGATGTGTTCTTCGTTGGCTTTTAAGGAACCGCACCTTCTACACCTGGGGGGTGGGCTGCGAAGCAAATTTTTCGACTTTTTGGGGTGTCCAGTATAGTCTGTTAAAGGTGTAGAAGTGCTTTGCTTGAGATTTACAAGCTTGATGACCAAATTATTGTAATTTCAGAGAGTCTCGCCATATTGGTTGTAGGTCCACCACTTAGAAATTATCTTCCCACACCATATATGGTAATTTCATTTTCTTGTCTTCAGCTTCCAATAGTTTCCAATACCATGTGGCTACTTTCTTTCTTTTCCTCTCACATCCTGGAGTGAGGACTCAAATTCCTAGTCCCCCCCCCCCCATCTACAGGGTCGAAGTTGCAAGCCACATATTTGACCCTAGATAGGCTATCACCAGCTTTAGCTCTCATGACTTCCCAGGGCCGTCTCCCTGTACTGTCATCAAATCCCCACAGGAAGTGATCCCTGCCAACCTTAACGGAGACTCAGCCCATCCTATATGCATGTTGGGGTGCCAGAAGAGTCCAATATAGGTTCAAAGTCTGAATAATATCTAATACTGAGCGCTTCCTGACCATGCACTGAAGGTTTAGTGCGGTTTTTAGGATATTCAGACGTACCTTTTTGAAACATTTTGGGGCACCAAACTTATACAAAAACTCAGCAGCTCCATACTCCCTTATCATTTCTCCTAATGACATTCCCCATGTTGAGCTCTCCCACTTTCCCAATAACATCTGGAGATTTTTAAACTGAAACCCTATGCATTATACATTTAAATTTTGGAGGTCCATGCCACCCTTCTCAAGCCTTTGTCTCAACGTTTTCCACGCCAACCCTGCCCCCAGGAAGCCCATATAAAGCTGCCTATTGTCCCCTGGATCTTACCAATAATTAATCTTGGGAAGGTTAGGGGGATGAAATCAAAGTGGTACGTAAGTTTGGGAAGGATCAACATCTTAATGATGTTAACTCGCCCATAGATTGTTAATGGTAAGTTCTTTCATCTAGACAATAGAGTATCTATCTCCTTGGTCAACCTTTCCAGAATATGTAGTGATAATTCATCCATCAGGTTAACATTAACAATCACTAAATATTTTATCCCTGCACACACTCCCCCCTCCAACCTTCTTTATTCCAACACATTACCTTCATCTTGGAGTTATTCACCAAATACCTAGACAGGGCCCCAAGCCTCTCTGCTAATCTCTCCACCCTTGGTATGGTTTGATCAGTGTCTGATATATAGATTATCAAGTAGTCAGCATACAGCGCAATCTTGCTACTAAAGGGGCGTGAATAAAAAGGAATAACCTGATTGTCTTTCCTAAGCAGTAGTGCCAATGGTTCAATGTAGATGTCAAAGAGGAACTGCCCGAACTGCCAAGTAAGGTCCTCCTACACCAGAAACAAGCATCCTGGGACCGGTTTTGGAGCATCACCCCCATCAGCTAGGCTAGCTTGAATTAAGTGGCACAGTGAGCCCGGGACCCACGTGTGGGCATACCCAGCACACTAAGGGCAA
The DNA here is from genome assembly GCF_964204655.1 of Triturus cristatus. Classification (NCBI taxonomy): domain Eukaryota; kingdom Metazoa; phylum Chordata; class Amphibia; order Caudata; family Salamandridae; genus Triturus; species Triturus cristatus. Next base: position 334,161,643 of record NC_140594.1, on the reverse strand, counting down.
GAAAGCAAAAGACACACAGAAGATGGATGGAATGCAGAGCAAATCAAACATTCACCCCCAGTCAATAGATCTGGGCTAAATCCAACACTCTTTTTCTCACCATGCCCCCCCAGTTTATACCTAGCCATATGCAAATCAGTCTTTACCCTGTGCCTCATGGGAACAGTCCAGCCCGAACTGCCAAGCCTTGGACCAGAAACAAGCATCCTAGGGAACAGGGTCAAGACTGATTTGCATATGGCTTGGTTAGAACTGGAATGGCATAGGGAGCAAAAAAATGATGGATATAGGTCCAGACCTCTGTACTGGGGTGAATATTTGACATTAATCAGCATTCTGTCCATCAATTGTTCTTTCTGCATTTGTCATCCGGAGTGGGACGGGTATTTCCTGCCATGAATCCCATGCTCTCCATACCACTTAAATCAAGCTAGTCCTGCTGATGAGGTGTTGAACCCCAAAATGAGTCCTAGGATGGTTGTTTCTGGTCCAGGGAGAACCAGCCTAGCTGTTTGGGCTGGACTGTTCCCAAGGGGCACAGGGTCAGGACTGATTTGCATATGGCTAGGTTTAAACTGCAATGGCATGGGGAGCAAAAATCTGGTAGATTTAGGCCCAAATCTCTGTACTCAGGTGAATGTTTGATATTGAGAAGCATTCTGTCAATCAATTGTTCTCTTTCTCTGTTTCCTAGGATCCTTGGCAAGTTTTAAAACCAAGACAATTATGGCCTCTTTCCATGAATTTGGGATCTGTCCCCTGCTGATATATTGAGTTAAATAGTAGTTACCATTCTGCCACTATCTCCTCTATTAAGAGATTATAATTCTCTAAGTTATTGCATCCCGACCAGCAGTCTTCTAATTCTTTATCCGTAGGAGATGCGCCCTAATTTCCTCCTTAGTTATTAGTGATTCCAAGCATTCTCTACCCTCCATTGTAAGCTCTGGAAACTACACACTTTTCAACAATTATCTAAGCCTCTGTGAATCAGGTTTTACCTCTTCTGTTTACAATTCAGCAAACAAGGATACCAGGAGTGCCTGCATTTACTGTACCGTATTCGGGATTTCTCCCTGCGGATTGATGATCAAATCCCTGATGTAATTCCTAGACCTCTGAACTCTTGCCTTCCAAGCTAGCAAAGCCTCCACTCTCTCCCTGTATTTGTCTCATACAACCAGTTTGCCATTGCTCTCTGCACTTTGTATATAGTATTGTATCCCTATTTAGCCTTGCACTTTGCTGCTGCAACTAGGCCACCAATTTTCGCACTCTTTCCTCCAGTCTACAGAGTTCTGCCTTCTTTTTTCAAATGTGCCTGACTTTGCAACAGCCCTCTAACATATGTTTAAAAGTATCCCAAATTACATCTAAGGAGGCCTATCCTGCATTATCAAGAAAGAAATCAGCACAAGCGTTTTTCAGAGTGTCAACTGTAGGTAGTAGTACCTGCCTCTTATGGTTACCCCCACTTTTTGCTGGAGTTTCACTGTTTTTCGACTTTAGTCTGGCTGGGACCCTGCTATTCAGGGCCCCAGCCTAGCTGCTTCCTCTCTGAATTGATTGCATTTACTTTAGGTACACTCCAGATTGGATTCTGGGGTACCCTTGTGAGTCCCAAGTATATGGTATACTATGTACCCAGGGCATAGGTACCCCAGAGGCCTACCAGGGGCTGAAGCATATATTGTGCCACCCCTGGAAAGCCCTTCAAAATGACACTACAGGTCTGCTACTGCAGCCTGGGTAAGATGGTGCATGCACCCCTTACTGAGATATAGGTTCACTATACCTCACCTATCACTGCACATAGGAACCTATCAGTCACCCCTATGGCAGGCCTTATCAATCCTGAAGGCAGGGTGCTTGGTTATATGTGAGAGGGTGCCCAGGCATGAGTTGAGCCCCTCTGCAGCCTTTAGAATCTCTACTCCGGGGTTGTCAGTGGTGCAGCCTGACCATATACTTTAATGCATTATATCTAAAACGGTTAATGCTAACTTTGGACTGGCTGAACGGAAACATGTTGTGTTTGGTGTCAAACACCTTGGAATCATACCCCCACATCAAATCCTGATGTGAGAATATGATCCCACCCTTCTAGAGGGAGAGACATGACAGTACTGGTATACCCGGTAGAAACCTAACAGAGCGAGCATTACAAAATGGATGCTGCAGCCACAGACACGGGTCTGGCCTCCTGCTGCTGACCGAAACTCCAGCAGGGGAGGCCTGGACAATAGATTTCCTGTCACAGGGAGGTGTAACCACCTCCCAGACAGGCTTATGTGTATTGGGGCTGGGTGGGAGCACTCTCTGAGTGCTTTGAAGTCTTGCACTGGGGGCACATTTGGTGTCCCTGTGCATAGTCCAGCTCAGACCGGTTCAGGGGCTTCCAGTCCCTGCTCTGGTGCGAAACTGGACAAAGAAAATGGGTGTAGCCACCCCTCTTACCAAACCTTTCCATAGGTGGGTCCCCAGAGCCAGTCCAACCCCTTCCTTAGGTATAAGTAAGGAGCCTCTGTAACCAGAACTTTAGATATCCCTGGACGAATCTCTGAAGCTGAATCCTGGAACTTTGACGCTCTACTAAAGACTAGAGGACTGAAGAAATCTTGCTTGGGGTCAAGGAGTGACTCCCCTGCTTGGCAGGCACCAACAAAGCATTTTGCCTGTCTGCATCTCTGAAGCTCCCGCTGGTCTCCGAAGTATTTGCAGGCCAGGAAGAGGATTTTCAGACATCTCAGAGGCTGACCCGAATCCCTAGCAAAGCTGAGATCCGCAACCCTTGTGAGTAGCCTCGAACCGGAACTCCTGGTCACCGTGCACTTTTGCAAGTGCATTAACTTCTCGACATCTCTTGAAGTCATGCTTGGGGTTATTTGAATCCCCCACCTCGAGCAGAGAATCCACAGAAAATTGTTGGCCTAGTCACCCCGAGTGACCCGTGGGCCGCCAATTTTGTGATTGCTCTTGAGACCCTACGCGATCCCTGATCCATCGACTGGTGGGTCCCTGAGAAGGTAACTTTGATTTTCCTTGGGCTTCCCTGGTTGCTCCAGATGTGCCCTGACTCCTTACCAAGTGGTGAGTCCCTCAGACCTTGCCTGTCTGCACCAAAGCATCTTTCTCCTTTCTGCATGGGTTGCTGTTGCCAAGGCTTGTTGTGTCCAATCTGGGCATCGACACTGCAGCACTTGACATCCTTTGTGGGACAGCTCGAATACAGCTCCTGGTTGTCCTCAACACATCCTGGTCCTCGTGGCTGAAGAGTCAAGCTTCACCTTCTTCTCCTGAAATCACCCGACAACGGTAGGCATCTGCCTATCGTCTTCCTGGTCACTGGCTAGTGACCCAGACTCTGTCCCCTCTGCTTTCAGGTTCTTCTCAACTTCGATCCAGGATTGGATCTCTTCAGACACTTCCCATCTTCCCAGCAGCAGCACTTCCTTGCCAGCTCCCATTGAAAACGACAACGCGAGCCGACACCATTTGACACCTATGCACCCGGCTTCCCTGGCTGAGGTAACATGAGTACTCTGGTGCTCCCATGGGTGTTGGCCCTAGAACTTCCTAAGTCCCAAACGGTTTGGTCCTGACTCATTTCTAAGTGTCCCTAATCTTTAAAAATCTAACCGCGACTTTCCCCATAGAAGCTAACAGGAGCTTGCGACTGTGTTCTCACAGTGCACAAGGCCCCCGTAGGTCCCCTGTGTCACTGCCTTGGGTGGTTCTTTGGAGGCCCAGCGATTCTACAGGCTCTAGGCCTTGTGTCTAGTTAAGTCGTGGTTCTTATACCACTATTTTTTAGTTTATGGTTTGGCTCGCCCCTAGGGCCTTACGTGTATTTGTGCTTATTACTGTCATATTTAAAGTGTAACTTATGTGTTTTGACCTCTAGCCTCATAAAGAGTCTAGGAGGGTGTGTTTAGAAATAAATACATATATTTTATAAATATACCAGGTGTGGTTGTCTTTCATTTAGCCACTCAAGAGATTAGAGACTGGTAAAACTGCTCTCCATAGCTACCACTAGGATAGCTTTAAATAAAGGTTGTCTTTAACCTATCATGAATAAGGGGTTGTTTGGACTGGTACAGGGTGCCCACTATAAGTAGTGGACAGCATATACCAGGCCAACTTCTCACATCAACAACCTCAGGATATAGAAGGATAACTCGTTTTAATGTCTACCTTATATTATGTCGGCATCTGAAGCACTTCAGTGACATAGTAACTACAGCATGATCTGAGATGTGCCCCAGTAGCAGGTTGACCTCTTTAATATGCCCAGCTAGAGCTCTATCCACAAAAATATAACTCAGTCTGTATTTTTTACTGTGGAAAGTACAGCCCCTTCTTGACCCCTTTAAATATCTCCATGCATCTACCAAGCCTATGTCCTGAAGAATGTTTTTAAGGGCCTGTTTTGCCCTAGGGGCTTGGACATAGTTCTTTTGAGTGGATCTATCCAAGATTGAATCTAGTTGGGTATTCAAATCTCCCCCAAAAATAACTGGGGTTATTACCTCCACTAAGTTCCACTCCAGATATACTATATGTTGGGGGGTCATCTAAGTTCGGGCCGTAAAATCCAGCACACACAAACTCAGAATCATTGCATCTCAGAGTTGCCTGAACCCACCTACCTGAGCTACAGGTTTTTGAAGATATTGCATCAACCCCAGCTCCCCTCCTTATCGGGATAGCCACCCCTTACAATGTTCTGCTTGATCAGTCACAACATAGCTTTCCACCCATCTAAAGTTAGAGGAGAGAGCTCTACTCTGGCTAGACAGTAGGTGGGTTTCTTGCAGTAAGATGATGTGGGCCAAGCTTTCTTCTAAATATCTCATCATCCGTCTTTGCCGTCTTTTAGTCCTGAGACCATTAACGTTCCACGTTAAAAATGACAGCTCACTTCTACCCCCCATCATCTTCAGTGAATTCAAGACCCTTCTTAAGGTGCATTGTCCTCCCAGCCCACCCAGGGGAACCCTCCCAGAACTTACAGGCATGCAATGCCTGGTGAGTTTCCCTGCAGAGGAGTAATGTTCAGGATACGCTTCACTGTGGTGGACCCCCCTCACCTCCAAATCTCCCTAACTCGGCATTCATTAACTCATTAAGGCTCAAGATACCACCCCTTTTTTGATGGCTTCTATCAGGGCATTCACTTCTTCCACTGTTCTGTAATCATGCATTTGATTATTCCACATGACATGAAGCAATGCCGGGAATTTCAGTTGTGCTTTTGTCCCTAAATTATGCAGTTCCTCTATTCTTTTGCCTATTTCCCACTGCTTCTGATCTGTTGCCCGGCAGACATCCGAACGGATGGAAAGGGAATAAGTACCAACTGAGAAAGGGCCATTTCTTAAGGTTGCACTCAATATCCCCTCCTTTACTGCATATCAGAGAAACTTCACTAGAATCCTCTTTGGTTTCTGCTTTTAAGGGTTTCTTTTAAAGGGATCTATGTGCACAAGCTGTTTCTCTTGGTCAAAATTAATGTCTGGCCTATCTCTTAAGGACATGTCTCGCAACAACGTGATTATAAAGGCCTGATATTGGAACCCTCCTCAGCCTCCAGAACATTCAGAACCCTGAGATTGATCTTCCATGAATTATTTTCAATCCTCTCAAGATCTTCCCTTAATCCTAGGTTCTGTTTGGACACTGAATATATTGGACATAGGGACCTAAGCTGCACCGCTTAAGTCTTCACAGAGCCATCTATCTACTTCAGAGTTCATTCTTTTACTAAGCGGGTTGTCTGTACCAGCAACAGGCCCAGTGTTGGCATTATCCATGCTAGAGATCATGTGAGTTACATCCTCGTCCGCCCCTCTCCCTCCACTTTGTGGGCATGGTAGGGTCAGAACTTTATAGAAATGTTAGACCTAGTATCCTTGGTGTGGTTTCCCCTGTCTTTTTGCCTCTGCCTCCTGTATTTTTACTGTGTGCTGAATTTCTTTTTTTCTGGTCTAGACGCCTTGGGCACTTTGCCACTGCTGCTCAGTGCCAAAGTGTAAGTGCTATGTAAATTGTGTTTATGGATTGGTGTTTCCATGATTGGCTTATTTGATGTAGTAGTAAGTCCCCAGTAGAATTCACTATGTATGCCCAGAGGATGTAAATGAAATGCTGCCAGTGGGCCTCAAATGCAAAAATAACAGTTGATGGACAGAATGCAGAACAATTCACCCCAGTACAGAGATCTGGTCCTAAATCCATTGTTTTTATGCTCACCATGTCATTCCAGTTATAACCCAGCCATATGCAAATCAGTCTTGACCCTGTGCCTCATGGGAACAGCCCAGCCCGAACTGCCAAGCCAGGTCCTCCCTGGACTGGAACCAAGCATCCTAGGACCAGTTTCGGGGTTTCACCCCTCTTCAACCAGGATAGCTTGATTCCAGTGGCATGGAGAGCACAGAACTCACGTCTGAGCATACCCGTCCCACTCTGGGTGACAAATGCAAAAACAACAGTTGATGGACAGAATGCAGAACAATGTCATACATTCAACCCAGTACAGAGATCTGGGCCTAAATCCATTGTTTGGTGAAACCCCGAAACCGGTCCAGGGAAGGCATGGCTTGGCAGTTCGGGCTGGACTGTTGCCATGAGGCACAGGGTCAAGACTGATTTGCATATGGCTATGTCTGAACTGGGGTGGCGTGGTGAGCAAAATAACGATGGATTAAACCCAGATCTGTGACTGGGGGTGAATGTTTTGCCAATGTGCAACATTCCGTCCATCATCTTGTGTGTTTTGCTGTTCGTCCTATGTGGGAAGGGTATGCCCAGACGTGGGTCCCATGCTCACTACGTCACTGGAGTCAACCTATCCTGACTGAAGAGGGGTGAAACCCCGAAACCGGTCCTAGGATGCTTGATTCCGGTCCAGGGAAGACATGGCTTGGCAGTTCGGACTGGACTGAAGAAGTCAGGATTATCTGAATTAGGGCCATACATGGCCGCAATTGTCATGGGTCGGGTCATCAGGGAGCAATGTAGGATGACGTAGCGCCCATCGGGGTCAGTAATAACCTGTGTCGTGCTCTATGGGAGCCCCCTCCGAATCAGAATGGACACCCCACGGGAAAAAGAGGAGTAAAAAGAGGAGTGGGATCCCCCCCAGTGGCATAGTTGTAGTCAGGAATAGGACGTTTGTAGCAGGTGGGTTTCCTGTAAAAGGCATATGTCAACTTTATGTCGGATTAAGTGGGAGTGTAAGAGCCTAGCCTTGCGATGGTCATTAATCCCGTGGATATTCCAAGTCCAGCATATGGTGTCAGTCATAAAAAGCTAGACCAGGGTGGCAGGAAATGCAGGACAGCAAGATCAGTCCGTGGACAAAATCTGGCGTGGAAAAGGGGGGCAGGGGTACCTAAATGTGTAATGGACCGAGCAATCACAGAAAAAATGCAGTGAAGCCATACAGTGCCTGCATATGTAGAGGGAATTGGGTATGCTGGGCGACACCGAAATGGGGATACGGATAAAACAGACGGAGTCGATCCAATAAGGTGACAGCCAATAAAAGGTGCAAGGACCGTAATCCAGCATAATAGTGCAGTGTTGTGTGCTGAAGAGAGACACAAAATTAGAACAAGAAAGCTTGAACTATCCACGGACCCACCCTCCCCCCACCCGCCAAACAAGATGCAATGCAGTAGCACACAGGGGAAAAAACAGTTCTCTCACGGAACCCCGGAACCACCCGCCCCACCCCCACAACCAAGAAGCATTACCAACAGTCCCACCCCCAGCACCCACTTCAATCCCCCAATCAGGCTGAGATACCATCCAGCCTGCAACTTGGAAAAGGGGAAATCTTATTAGATAAGGGAATTATCCCGTGAGGGCATGGCAGGGCTCGGCGAACTCCCCCCCAGTGAAGCAGGGTGGCCAAGCTTCTGAAGCTTCAGACAACGCTAAAAAATCTAAAGCTGTTAAAGCTCAACCAGTTAATCAATGTCACTGAGGTGGTCAGGTGCCGCAGTTTGAGAGGTGGAAGGTGAGCTGCGGTGACTTTTGTCGAGTTTCTTGGCATAAACGAGAGCGTCTCTGGGATCCGAAAAAACATGTCTTTGCACCCTGTCGGACCCTCAACTTTGCCGGGTACGCCAATTAATATGTGACCTCGTGCTTTTGAATGATTTTTTTGGCTGGGAGGAATTCATGTCGGGCTGCTTGTACTGATGTGGTGTAGTCTGGGTAAAAGGAGAGCAAATTGCCTTGGTGACATATTTTGCCCCTGTCTCTGGCCGCGCGCAGAATGGCATTGCGGTCTCTGAAATTAAAAATCTTTGCAATGTTGGGGCGAGCAGGTAATCCTGGACCGGGGCGTGGGCTGAGGGAGCGATGTACCCGTTCAACAATGAAGATAGGGGAGAGAATGTCACCAAAGTGTTCCCTGATGAGCTGCTCGACGAAGTACTCCATACGGGAAATATTGGTGGACTCGGGCACTCCTGTGATGCGGAGGTTGCTCCGCCGAGAACAGGCCTCCGAATCCTCATTTTTATTTCGAATAATGTCCAGGATTTTATCCATTTGTAGTAACGTCTGGCGATCCTGATTTGCGGCGTCCTCAGTGTCTGATACCAAGGACTCAACATGCAGGAGGCGTGAGTCGTGAGAGTTCACCCGGGCTTTGACAGAGTCCAGGCGGTTGGACAGTTGGTCCAGTTGAGCCGCGATTCCAGTGACTGTGGACTTGACGTCGAGAATTATCGCCTTCAAGTCATCGTCACGAGCAGGAGGGGCCTCCATATGGGCAGCAGGATCACCGCAATCCGACCCCGCACCGTCTTGGCACGTAGATCTGTGCTGTTCGAAGGTAATTTTGGGTTGCTTAGGGTCAGACCTCCCCATGGCAGGTTCAGACAGTAAGAAAGCACACCTGGGACCAGGAGCGGAGAGGGGTGAGAGATGGGTCGATGAGTTTAGCACAGTAAAAGAGGGATGTCGCCCGGCAGTCCCAGATGATAGAGATGTCGGGGTCCCTATCTCCTGAGGGTGGCAGTTGTCAGACCAGGCTACTCAAGGGCAAGGTGTAATGGCGGAGGGGTACGGCACATGCAGCAGGAGCTAAATAGGCTACCCGACAGGGTAACTCCAGGAGGGCCAAGTGGGTTTACGGGGGCCCAAAGACCAGCAATAGGGTAAGGCAACTGTCCAGTAAAGGCCAAGGGTGTGGAGTCTGTGGCAGCTATTTCAAGTAGTAAGAGAGCCAGCGGGGCTACGAAGGGCACACCACTTTCCGTGCCGCAGTAACCACCAGCCCAAGGATATAGGTCTTAACGTGACAGCAACATAAAGTGGACAGCACCAAAGAGATGACACGGCAAACCGAAGGCGCAGGCAGGCCCTAGAGTTCCGGGGCTTTAGACCTCCTCCTACAGGGCCGCATGCCAGTGGATGCCGAGATTGAGAGAGGAGCAGTCTTGAGGGGATGTGTGGAAATGGAGTATCATCAGAAAAAGCACGCAACAGAGAACAGTCCTGGCTGGTAGTAGGCACTGCGTGATGAGGAATGTCTGTGGAAGCTGGCAGAGGAACCATGGTGACAATTTGACAGGGGAGTCCAGAGAGAGCACACCACTCGGGGCTGGTAGCAGCTTGGAGGACAGGAGGGCCCACGAGGTCCAGAGCAGAAGGGACAGACAGCCAGCGTGAGGAGGTTGCTGGAGATCACAGCGAGTGGCGCGCTGCGCCCAGGCCTCACAGTGGAAGCCTTCCCCGGGGAAAGGCCTGAATGAAGGGCTGGAGGCTCAGATACGGTGCCACTGCAGGTGGATGCCGGGGCAGACTTGGGAGGGTCCGGATGGCAGCTCCACCGTGGCACCGGGGCAACAAGAGAGCAGGCAGAAGGTTGGCCCCCAGCGGAGGCAGAGGGGCTTGTAACAACCAGGGGCGAGAGCAGCACCAGCCGCTCAGAACTGAGGCAGTGAAGTAGGGGCGTTCCCTGCCAGAAGAAGCAGCAGCAGGCGTGGTGGAAAAGGTCAGGGATGTCCATAGGGCCCGCCCAGGCTTGAAGCGATGGGAGGTGCGCCAGGCGTATGGGGACCGCCGCAGACCAAGAAGTCCGGAGTAGGCCCCAATTAGGCCAGTCACCTGGGTTCCGATGAGTCAGGGCCACTGCGAATTCACTAAAATACACTTAATCAGTCAGTTATACAATCAATTTTTCAGAAAAAAAATCATCCATTTAGACACTTATATACCCATTTATTCTTCCATCGACCTTAAGATACACATATATAAAACCTATTTAATTTTCAGAAAAACACACATTCACTGGATGATGTCATCAGTGATGTCATCAGTGATGTAATTTGAGATGTCATCAGTGATGTCATTTGAGATGTCATCAGTGATGTCATGAGTGATGTCACTGACCATGTAATCAGTGATGTAATATGTGACGTCATCAGCAGTGCATTGCGGGCGCGCGAGTTATAGTTAGCTAAACTAACTATAATGGGGGAATTTCAATGGTTTTGTAGGAGCAAAATGTCCAGCTAACTATAACGCCCCTGAAACCTATGGTTTTTTCAGTGAATTTCTAAGGTTTTTTAAATGCTAATTCCTAACTATAACGTGCCTGAAGCCTATGTTTTTTTCAGTGAATTTCAAAGGTTTTTTAAATGCTTATTTCTAACATTAGCGTGCCTGAAACCTATGGTTTTTTCAGTTAATTTCTCAGGTGTTTTAAATGCTAGATTCTAACTATGCCTACAGAGTTAGGACATGTGAAGAAAGAAGAAAAAACACACAGAAAGAAAAAAAAGAAATGCAGAAAGAAGCAACAGAATTCCTTAAAGACGAAGAAAAGTGCAGGAAGAAGGAAGATGTGCAGAAAGAACAGAGGAGCAGAAAGAAGCCTTGTTGCAAAATCATCCTGTACCATCAACTTTTTCAGACGGGTACTAGTGGTAACTGACTCTGACTAACCAGTCCTAGAGCCAATGCAATGCTAAAAGATACTTAGAATACAGTGAAAACTCCTACATACACTAGGGAACACTATGCGTTGGGGTATTCTTGTGATTAGCAGACCTCCTCTGTAAGCCCCTAGTATATAATAGGGCAGGGGGATTAAAACTACCACTTAAAACGCACCACAGGGTGCGTTTGCACACTGATGAAGGGAGGCGGGGGCCTGAGGTGATATGTGTGCAAACACGCCCTGTGGGCGTTTTAAGTTGGTGGATAAAGTCCCCTTGAATCTTGAGGGTCCCTGGGGGCCAACTAACCCACCAGGTATGTCCACTAAGCGCCACAGAGCTGTGTTGCAGAGAGGTGTAAAAAGGGGTACGGCCTGGACCACCTCTCTGCAATGCAGTGAAGTGGCGCTTACTGAAGCACCTGGTGGGGTAGTTGCCCCCAGGGTCCCTCAGGATTGAAGGGGAATTATTTCCCCAACTTAAAACGCGCCACAGGGCATGTTTGCACACGTTTTCTCCCGTCCCCTCCCTTCACCACTGTGTAAACGCGCCCTGTGGCCGTTCTAAGTTGAGAGATTAAGTCCCCTTTAATCCTAAGGGTCCCTAGGTTAAACTATCCCACTAGGTACCTCCAGTAAGCGCCACAGAGATGGGTTGCAGAGAGATGTAAAAAGGGGCGTGGCCTCTGAAAACCTGTCTGAAACGCAGCTCCCTGGTGCTTACTGGAGATACCTGTTGGTCCAGTTGGCCCTCAGGGACCCTCAGTATTGAAAGAGAATTAATTCCCCAACTTACAACTCGACACGGGGCGCGTTTCCACAATGGTGAAGGAAGGGGGCGTGGCCTGAGGTGACATGTCTGCAAACACGCCCTGTGGTGTGTTTTAAGTTGGAGAACTAATTCCTCCTCAATCCTGAGGGTCCCAGGGGGCCACCTAGCCCACCAGGTACCTCCAGTATAGCCAGAGAGCTGTGTTGCAGAGAAGTGTTCAGAGGCCACGCCCCTTTTTACAACACTCTGCAATGCAGCTCCGTGATACTTACTGGAGGTACCTGGTCTGCTAGTTGGCCCCCAGGGACCCTCAGGATTGAAGAGGAATTAATTCCTCAACTTAAAGCGCGCCACAGGGCATGTTTCCACACATGTCACCTCAGGCCCCGCCCCCTACCTTCACCACAGTGCAAACACCGCCCGTGGCGTGTTTTCAATTGGGGGATTAACTCCCCTTGAATCCTGAGGGTCCCTGAGGTGCAACTAGCCCACCAGCTACCTCCATTAAGCACCACAGAGCTGCGTTGCAGAGAGGTGTAAAAAGGGGCGTGGCCTCAGAACACCTCTCTGAAACGCAGCCCCCTGGCGCATACTGGAGGATCCTGGTGGGCTAGTTTGCCCCCAGAGACCCCCACTATTCAAGGGGAATTCGTTCCACATCAGCAAACGCGCCAGGGGGCGTGTTTGCAGAGTGCTGCAAGGAGGGGGCGGGGCCTCCGGCACGATTTTGGTCTTTTTTTTTAAGAAGGGGGGCTGTGTGGCCCCCTTCTTTTCCTAATATTTTGGCCCTGGGACCCCACTCCCCAGGGCCTGCCCCTTTTTTTTTTAAGTATAATTTTGGAATGGGGCCTCGTGGCCCCCCTCCCGAGGCCATAATTGGCCCCGGGGTCCCTGGGGACTGGCCTTTTTTTAATTTTTGTTATTATTTTAGGATGGTGCGGCGTACCCCCCCTCCATAGGCCATTTATGGCCCCAGGGACCCATCCCCCGGGGCAATGCTTTTTTTCCCTTATATAATTTTTTTTTTATTTCTGAGGTGGGGGTCGCGTGGCCCCCTCCCGGGTCACTAATAGCCCCAGGCACCCAATCCCCTGGGGCTGGCCCTCTCCGTTGGGGACCGCGGCTCCCCACATCCTGCGTGAGCCAGCCATGCTTTTCCACATAGGGAGCTGCGAAGAAGCAGCTCCCAATGTGGAAAAGCAATCGTCTTTGGTATTTGGAAGAGAGAGCAGGTTTCCTGCTCTCTCTTCCAAATAACAAAGCAGTTTGCTATGGCAGGGGGGGAGCCGCGAGGCTCCCGCCGTGGAATAGCAAACTACAGTGTCCCGGGGGTGGGCACCCCAGGACACTGCAGGAGCCATGACAGGGCTCCAGGAGGGGTGCCGCGCGCCCCCCCTCCCAACATTACAAAAGCCCCGGGGAGGTGGTGGTCTCCGGGGCTGGGAGTCCGTCACAGACCCCCCAATTATAATATTTAGAGCCCCAGGGAGGTGGCAGTCCCTGGGGCTTGTGGGGGGGCTTGAGCCCCCCCACACAGGTTATTTATTTATTTTTGAAACACAAGCCCCGGGCGGTGGCGGTCCCCAGGGCTGCAGTGGGGGCCGTGAGCCCCCCGCATATATTGTCATAAAGCCCCGGGGGTGGCAGTCCCTGGGGGGGCCTTTGAGCCACCCACCCATTTATTTTCAAAGCCCTGGGGGTGGCGGTCCCCGGGGCTGGGGGCCCCTCTGGGCCCCCTATTACACTAAAATATTACCCACGGATCTTGACCCACCCGGATCTAAATAGTAACGAAGCACGGGAGCCCGCGCTTAGTTTTTATTCTGCACGGATTTTGCCAATTTTTAAAAAAAATAAAAACATTTTTGGCCCTGAGGGTCCATGTGGGACCCCCTAAGCAGGCCTAGGGGTGAGGGTGTTTCTATCCTGCCCCCTTTTCGCATTTTGCGCATTACTTTTTCTGATTTCTTGTGCCTCGGTTCTACCGAGGCACAAGATGGCTGCCAACACTTCCTGGTTTGGAGTGTTGACAGCCAATTAGCATAAAGATCGTGAGCAGGAGGGTGCTCGGATCCTGCGCGGTCATAGATATATATGTGTTTTTACATTTGATTTTCTCAGCAACTACTGAATGGATTTACACCATTTAACAAAAAGGGTTCTTTCTGAACCAAGAACTACCTCTTTGCCAAATTTGGTATAATTCCGTTCAGCAGTTCGGGCTGTAGCCGTGGCTAAAGTTTCCTATGGAAAATTGCATGGGGAAAACATGTTTTGGGACCCCCCTTTTTTCTCGGCCCCTGCTTGACGAACCACCCCGAAACCTTCAAGATAGGAGCAGACCGGAGCGCCCCACGAATTTTGAAAATTTCGCAAAGATTCGTCTACCGGCGCCAAAGTTATTGCAAATAGAATGTTGCAGATTTCCTATGGAAAATAGGCCCTAACTATAACTACCTACTGTCGACCGCCAGTAAGTAATATATATATATATATATATATATATATATATATATATATATATATATATATATATATATATATATATATATATATATATATATATATTTATAGTGCACTTACCTTTATACTTTCATGTATAATATACTTACCTTTATACTTATATTTTCCGTGGTATTGTCATGCATTGTAAAAGCAGGTCATGGCAAAAATATGCGTGGTAAAGGCTAGAGGTGGGCGGAATTTGCGAAAGTGACTTTCGCAAATTATCGCGAAAATGTTAAAAATCTCCGCAAACACGCGGAAATATCGCGAAGATGCAGAAGTTTTTTTCCCGCCCGTTCGCGGTATTTTTTGCGTGGTTGCGACTCGCCAACTTACCCATGCGGTTGCTCGCGGGCGCGGCCATCTTGTTTTCACTCTTCTCGCAGTGCATGATCGCCAGAAGAAAGACGTGATCGCGCGACCAATGACATTACTGCGGGCACGAACTGTCGCGAGACAGCGCAAATGGCTACCAACAATCCAACATCTCGTGGAGAACGCGACCGGATCGGGAAAACTTGTCGGCGAATGCGGGGATTCAGGTAAGGCGATCGCGCGCGAGAATGTATTATTTTACAGCGCGAGCAAGAAACAAATTATCGCTAAGCTGCGGAATGCGGAAATTTTGACATTTTCGCGCTCTCCGCGGATCGCGAAAATGTCAAATTATCGCAATTTCCGCGAGCGGAACGGAAATTTAGCCCAGGCCTAGTAAAGGCATGCTTGGTAAAGATGCATGCGTTGTAACAGTTGTGTTGTAATGGCATGCGTGGTTTACACCGCATTGTAATTGCTGTTTCCCTTGTTGGGGAGAGTCATCTGGTATGTAATTGCCTACTCTTTTGATGCCTTGGATATCAGTCCTCTCCTTCTGAGTATGCACTGGTATTTTGGATAGTGCCCAGAAATGGAAAATGTTGCTGACATTTGGTTGGCTGTTATTGTTTCCCTTATTAATCTCGACTCATCCTAGTGGAGGTGATAGAGATCAGGGTATCTAAAATATGCCCACTACCACGGATAGAGTAATCATACAGTTACACGCACATACATTCATCATACGCTAGGGCCCTTTTCACTAACATACGCTCAAATACTCTACCAGCAATAAACCTGTGGAAAGAAAACACCTAAACACCCTGCATCAATATCAGGTCGATCAGATCTGGTTTAGTGACTGTCCTAATCAATAACATAATCTACACAACATATACAATAATGATAAAAAATATAAACCCAATAATTGACAAGAAAGAAAATTCAACACCATGTTTAAAATTATATTGCTTTATCTAAAATTAGTCAAAGTTAAATCAATCAGAATAAATCATTTCTCATAGTTACCTATTCTAACTAAGTGTCAGAACGGGTCAGGACAAGTCTCTCGGTAAAGTCTCTCAAGACGAAGTCCTCAGCACGATCCTCAGCAACGCAGCTTCACGCAGCAAAGGTAAAATGGCAAGTGGCAAAAGGGTGGCAAGATCCCTCCCTAAGCTAACAGTTTTTATAATGAAAATTACAATGGAAAGACTCATCAAGTTTGCAAGAATACGCTGAATCACTGAGCAGAGCGAGAAGGAAAGGATGCAACATTGCAACATTTGTGAACCTCCACTCAGGAAAAATACACATAGCGAAGACTACGGAACAGGAACCAAGAAAATAAAACATGTATCACATTTAATCCGGTTTCTCCTCGGCCATCGAGCCACAGTTCAGAGCTTTCCTCTACGGCTCCTTTGTCTTTCGAGATTGCCAAGGACACTTTCATTTTTCTTGGAGAACACCCAAAACTGCTGCTGTCCTCATGGAAAGTTTCATAGAAGGACCATGGTCAGTCACCCTCAAGACCATTTCCAGCAGGGGTCTCCCTCGTCACGTCTTTCACATATTCACCCGAGGCCAGGCTCTCAAAATTAGCCATCATGGATTAGGCCTCCATAGGCCACAATAGACCATCTCAATTAAAAGAAATAAAAACAACGTTACTACAGCATAATGATTAAACAGTGTTAACCCCACTAATACCCTTATGTGTATGCATTTATCTAGCTTTTGCGACATAAGAAAGCATCAATTCAGACAGCGTTTTGTGCTCAAAATAAACAGCACACAGCAACGTTTAAACATGAAAACTTGCACGTTATTTTTTAGGAAACAAAAACAGCACACACATGCTAACCCTTGTGTAGCTTTCTCTTATGTTAAGACAAACGAATTGATTAATAAATACACACTTGCACAAGACAAATAATTAATTTGTTATTTATTAATATTTAATAAAACGCATAGACATACCAGAGCTTCAAAAGCCCCTGAATTTTCTAAATGAAAACTCTGCTCCAGCAATCCCCCCTTTGGTGATTTTATCACCAAATAAACCCCCAAAAAAAAATTTGTGAAAATTTTAGTCCCATTTTAGGAGAAATCAGAAATGTCTTTTCCCCTTACACAACATTAAACACCAGTCACTCTTTCATCATCTCTCTTTGTCTCTAAGTAAACACTCTCCCTCAATTCTTCTAGTTCAATTTCTTGAGGTTCTCTTTTCAACTTCTTATTTTTCTTTTCCTTATTCAATTTCTTTTTCCCTCCCCTGTTTTTACAACACACACACACCAATCTTATTATTAATAAAGCCACAATTATACAAGACAAGGGAAACAATATTCTACCTATAATTGTACTACCTATTTTTGTAATAAAATCCTTAACAGCTATCATTTTATTAGCTATTTTAGTCCACAAACTCCCAGCTTCAAGTGGTACTAATTCTTCATGCAAATCAGTAATATTTTTGATATAGACCTTCAGGTCTTTACTTTTGTCAGGAATGTAAGTGCAACAATGTTGAACTTTCAGCATTCCACAGACTCCACCCTTCTTGGCCAATAGAATATCAAGGGCAAGTCGATTTTGCATAGACATGGCACGTACGGCACTTAGTTCCGTATTCACCAAAAGAAACCCTCCTGCGGTATTTGTCGATAAGCGATCAACCACTGTGGACAGTTTCCGAATTCCATAAGCATTTAAAGAAATTCCCACTGCTGGAATCAAAACCCCAAAAATATCACCCACAATCTCAGACCAAGTTTCTCTCTTAAAACGTGTTAATAAGTTAATATCTTCTACATCTCTTATTTTATCTGTATGAAAAATCTTAGGAAAAACCAGGCCCACATAACACGTGCCATACCAATGGTCAGGCAACTTGTAATAAGCCTTGTTCCCACAAACATAGTACACTCCTGGAAAAATCGTATCTTCTCCACCTCTGAAACCCCAACCTGTCGCAATGAAGTATGTATCATGGCACTCACTAGTTCCCACAAAATATGTATCATATTGGGATTTCCTTCTGGTAATGCAAAGTTTACCTTTCTGCGGCGCATCTAGAGCTAAAGTTGGATTAGCCCCATTCTTCAACTCTTTTCCCATCTCAATGTCCCAAATTGTTTCACTCTCTTCATATTTTCTCCCTTTCTCATGCATGTTCACTCTCCTTTCTTCTACCATATCCAGGAAAGCTCTCTCCTCCTCTTTCAAACTGCAAGTTAAATTATTCTTCAAAATGTAATCTAATGTTAATCCCTTTTCTTCAATAAAGATCTCACCAAAAGTGTTAGCTGCTTTAGCTGGATTCAGCTCTTTGTTCATTGGCAAGTGCCCAAAAATACTATCTCTGTTAGACATCTTATAATCTATTTTCCCTAACAAATAAAAAACACTACTTAAAATACTACAGGAAATACCATATGTAGCTGGTAGATGGTGATAAGTAACACCCTCTGAGACAGATGCAGGTAATTGCATACAGACGTAGCAATCCCTTACTTCCATTGTCTTCACATATTCATATAACAGTTTAGAAAAAACATTACTAGAAAAATTATTAATTGACCTATCTTTGTGTATGTAACTACTACTTCTAATTGGAACTACTTTTTGTGAATTCTTCTCTACATTTGTCACATTCTCTATATTCATTCCAAACTCTACTCTAAAAGTAACTAATACAATTAAAACACCCCATAGAAGCATTAATAATCCAGTACAACAGCAGCACATTCTACACCACCTCTTAAAGAAGGCACATCTATTACTATTATTCTCTATGTTAGCCATTTTAGTTTAGCCTCTACTACTCCACTACTGTTTGAACTTCTTCAATTCTTCAACAATTCTTCAGCTTTCAGTTTATCCAAATGATCTCTTCGTTCACTTGATCCAAGTGAATTCTTCTTTCACTCAGTTTGGATATTTGTCATTCTTCACTTCAATTTCTTCAACATCAAATTGTATCAGATCTCCAACGTCAAGATCCTCAGTACTCGACTCTTCTCCAATGTCAGTCAAGAGTACTTTCAGAATTTCACCAGTATCTTCCTCAACCACTTCTCTCAAGACCACTTCCGGATTATCTCGAGTCACTGTTTCTTCTTTTCCTCCTTCAGACAGTGCCACATAAGACCATTCCGGTGATCTGTACTTTTGGTTGGGTCTTCTTACTCTTTTTATTTCCACTGGTTCATTTGATTCCTTTGATTCTTCTCCTTCAGCTTTTGAACTTTGACTTGAAACTTCATTCACTTGTTCAGCTTTCGATGAATTTGCTCTTATTACTTTGTATCTCAGCCTCTTAACTCTGTTGTTAGGCCAACGATCTCCTCTTAACACCTTTTTCGGCTTTGTTTCTTTATTACTTCTTTCTCCAATCCAAGTTCTCTTTCTCAGAACTCGACCCTCTGTTTGTTCATCCTCATCATCTGTTTCAAGTGCCTCTTGTTTCCGTTTTCCAGCAGTTTTCTTCTTCTCCACAGATTTTTTCACCACTGTTTGAGACTTCCCTACTCCTGTCCCTCCTCGGGTCTCCGACACGCAATCTTCTTGTTGTCTACTTGTCCCTTCACCTAGCTCCTCATGAATGTTCCCTACACCTCCTCGGGGGTCTTCCGCAATCTGTCCCTCTCTATCTTCTTCTGACCCTACTTCTTCAAGTATAATCTCAAGTGGTTCTTCAATCTCCTCCTCTTCTGATTCAGGAGTAATTTCTGTGTGATTTCTTTTTTCTTTTCTTTTTCCTTCACTGCTGTTTGAAACTTCAGGCTCTCTTACAGAATCTGATCTTCTTTCTGATACTCGCAGTGATTCTCTTGAAGCTCTCTCTGCTTCTTTTCTCACTGATTCCGTATCTTCAGTATCTTCATCATCACTGGAATCTGACTCTTCAAAATACTCTTTACCAGTCCCTTCCTTCGGGTTTGGAACTCTCAGAGTATGACTTGCATGTACCCAGTGCTTCACTCCAGCACACTTTACTGCAGTCGTTGTAGTCAGAATAACTTGTCTCGGCCTTCCCCACCTTGGAATCAAGCAATTTCTTCTCCTGTGAACTTTTATCCTCACCCAATCTCCTGGACTCAGATCATGGGCTTGCTTCTTCTCAAGTGTGGTAGCTTCTTCACCAACCTGGTGAAACACAGAATGAACTGTGTCAGCCAGGCCTTTACAGTAATCCAAAATCATGTCATCAGTTATTGTCACCAACTTATTGACAGGCACGAATGCATGGCGCATAGCACGTCCCATGATTATTTCATGCGGGCTCAAACCAGTAGTTCTATCTGGAGTAGATCTCATTGTCATCAGAACTAAAGGCAAAACATCTGGCCATTTCATGCCAGTGGCTAAGCACATCTTTCCAATCCTATTCTTGATCGTGCCATTAGTCTGCTCAACCACACCAGAAGCCTCTGGTCGGTATGCACAATGTAGCTTCTGCTGAATTTTCAATGCTTCACAAATCAAACCCATGAGCTCATTCTGAAAGTGTCTACCTCTATCAGACTCAACTGTAACTGGAAACCCGTACCTAGGAATCAACTCCCTCAACAGTAACTTTGCCACTGTTAATCCATCATTTCTTCTAGTCGGGTAAGCTTCCACCCACCTTGAAAACATACAGACTACCACTAGAACATACCTCAGTCTGTTCACTTGGGGCATCTCAATGAAATCAATCTGCATTCTTGTAAAAGGACCTCCTTCTCTGCCTATTGTTCCCAGACTCACCACTGTCTTTTTCCCAGTGTTAAATTGCTGACAAACTAAACACCTCTGACAGATGCTCTCTGCAATTGTCCTGAACTTTGCATTGTACCAGGTCTGCCTAAACGACCTAACCATCGCGTCTCTCCCCAAATGTCCCTGGCCATGATACATCCTTGCCATTGACGACAAGATAGAGTTAGGCATCACTGGTCTACCATCTCTGTAGACCCAAACATGGTCTGTTTCTCTTGGAGCACATCCTGCCTTAATCCAATCTTGTTTCTCTTCATCTCCTGCCTCATCTTGTAACTGTTTCACTTCATCCCAGGTCTCTAGGACATTAGTAAACATCACAGAAAGAAAAGACATTTCCCTCTCTCTTTCTCTGTTAATGGACTGATTGGTCTTGGCACAATACTGTGCAACATCATTAGCATACCTATTTCCAATCGTTATAAAATCCTCCCCCTGACCATGGGCAGCACACTTTACAACTGCTAACTCTTTAGGCAGCTGTATCGCCTCAAGCAATTTACCAATCATTTCAGCATTCTTTATTGGAGTTCCACTCGATGTCAAGAAACCTCTTTGTAGCCAAAGTTGGCCAAAATCATGCACCACTCCAAATCCATACTGACTATCAGTCAACACAGTCGTCCTAAAATCTTTCCCAATCTCACAAGCTTTTGTCAATGCTATTAATTCAGCAACTTGTGCAGATTTCACTCCTTTCAATGGTGATGCTTCCATGACCTCTGAAACTTTGCACACCGCATATGCTGCACATAGCACACCATCATCATTCCTCAAGCATGATCCATCCACAAACAGCACATGGTCATTCTCAGGTAAGGGAATATCCCTTATATCTGGTCTCGGTTTTGTACAGTACTCAAGCACATCCAAACAATCATGATCATCTTCCATCTTTATACCCACATTTTCAATATCCGGCAAGAGTGTCGCTGGATTCACATTCACACATCTCTCGAGAGTCACATTTGATGCACCCAGTATCACTTTTTCATACTTAGTCAACCGACTATGTGACATGTACTGAGTTCTGCTTCTTGTCAAAAGAATTGCCACATTGTGAGGTACGAATACCCTTACAGGATATCCCATTATGATTCCCTCACTCTGTTCCAGACTCCTGCATGTTGCAGCCACAGATTTCAGACAACCTGGTAAACCCACAGCTACAGGGTCAAGTGTTGATGAGAAGTACGCAATAGGCCTTCTCAATTGTCCATGTTTCTGGATTAACACTGAAAGTGCACATCCATTTCTCTCACTGCAGTACAGCTCGAATTCTTTTTCATAGTCAGGCATACCCAAAGCTGGAGCCTCACACATTTTACTTTTGAGCTCTTCAAATGCTGCCAATTGTTATGCATCCAGATCTAATGGATCTGTCTTTTCACTTTTTGTCAGTTTAATCAGTGGCTTAGCTATCAGAGAAAAATTAATTATCCACTGACGACAATAACCGACCATACCCAGGAACATTCTCACTTCTCTCTGGGTTTTTGGAGCTTTCATTTCTCTGATTATTCTGATCCTGTCAGTAGTCACTTTTCTCAGACCTTTTTCAATATTGTGTCCAAGATAATGAACCTCTTTCTTGCAAAATTGCAATTTGGCTGGAGATACCTTTAACCCTCCATCTGCCAGATGATTCAGTAAAGCTATGGTATCCACTTCACAAGCTTCACGTGTCTTTGATGCCACCAGTAGGTCATCAATGTACTGCACTAACACTGAGTTTTCGGGCATGATCAAACTCTCCAACGATTTCTTCAATAACTGATTAAATATCGAAGGACTCTCTGTATACCCCTGTGGGATTCGACACCATGCTAAGATACGCTGGCCAAACCTAAATGCAAAAATCGGCTGGCTGTCATGATGCAATGGAATTGAAAAGAACGCATGACACAAATCAATCACTGTATACCACTCAGCATCATGTGGAATTTGATACAGAATCACTGATGGATTTGGCACAATAGGACAACATGCCACCACAATTTGATTAACTTTTCTCAGATCTTGCACGATCCTAAATTTGCCATTGGGCTTTTTCAGTCCCATTATCGGTGAATTACACGGACTACTCAGTAGTTCTCTCAGAACTCCCTGCTGAATCATTTTCTCAATTATAGGAGTTATCCCTTCAATTATTTCTGGCGTCATTTTGTACTGAGGAATGTTAGGATATGTAATTCCCTCTTTCACTGCAATTTTCACTGGATCTACATTATTCATCAATCCCACATCCTCTCCAGTAAAATCCCAAACTGCTCTTTTCACTGTGTCTCTCAGCTCTTGAGGCAAATCCTCCGGATTAAACACAGCAAATGCACCAATTAACTCACTTTCTCTATTTTCTAGAGTCATTCGGTAGAAAACATCATCATCTGGTGTCTCAAAAGCTATTCCATCTGGTGTACAAAAAATTGTGCAATTCATCTTACACAATAAGTCCCTACCTAACAGGTTCACTGGACTCGTGTCACAGACAATAAATCTGTGCATGTCTGAAAATTTCCCTATCTGTACTCTTACTGGTTCAGTAAGACGTGTTCTGATTTGTGTATTGGCTACACCAACTACTTGGATTGCTTCATCCGAGAGAGGAAGATTTCTAACATCTGTTGACCTGACAGTTGATCTTGTCGCACCTGTGTCTACCAAAAAAGTAACACTCTCCTCATTTATTTTCCCATCCACAAATGGTCCTGCCTGGTCTATTTCTAGAGTTGCACCAAGTATGCACTCTTCTTCCTCTCCTCGGCACCGTCAATAATCACCTTCAGACTCACTCCCTTCACTCTTTAACAAGTACTGCTGTACTTTGTTAGAACGTCTTGGTTTGTTTACCTGCTCATCATTGTAGAATCCTGAGTCATGATTATATTTTTGTACCCCTCTATTCTGCGGCAAGGGCGGTTTTGGCTCTTGACTCTGCTGTCTCACAACTTTCTGTTGTTGCTGTTGATTATTCCCTTCATTCTGGTTCTGCACCTGTTGATTTAAAGGTTTATTCTCATTACTCACTAATGGTGGATTAGGACATTCAGATCTCCAATGACCCAGCTGGCCACAGTTGTGACAAGGGAACTTTTTCTTTGCTTCCTCAAGACTTCCTTTCCCTTTTCCTGCATATCTGGGTCTATTTCCTGCATTATTTCCTGGATTATTCGCCTGTTCCACTAACTGTGCTTCCTGTCTTTCTGCAACTTTCACTTGTGCCCACATTGCTTTCTCTTTCAGCTTTCTTTGTTTTGCTTCAATTTCATCACTGAAATATTTTGCATGTCTCAGAATCTCATCTACTTTTTTACTCTGCCAATCCACTGTGTGTTCACGAATCCTCTCACCTATTTCAGGTCTTAGACCATATACAAATCTGTATACAAAGTGACTCAAGTCTTTATCACCCAGGTGTTCATCTCCACTGAATTGTTTAAAAGCCAGTATCAGCCTCTCGTAAAAAGCATGAACTGATTCTTTTGCTTCCTGTTGTGTTCGATCTATCTTAACCCAGTCTGTCTCTTTTGGAGGAACTTTACTCTTCAGGTATACCATCACCTGATCATACTTCCTCATTACTTCTGGATCTGGTGCCCCTGTTCTTGGATCTCTTGGATACTCCTCAGTAGGCCAACTCACAACTATTTTACACTCAGTCCACAAGTCTGCTGGAACAATTATATCAAACAGACTATTCAGGTCAACCCACAGCACTTTTGACAATTTCACAAACCTATCTACCTGCCTATACCACTCGACGGGCTTTTCTCTCAATCGAGGGAAATCATTCGTAAATGATAAAATATCCTGTCTGGTCCATGGAACATGTACATATCCTCCTCCAGGTATTTCTCTCATAGGATAATTATCCACTGTTTTCTCTTTTTCTCTCACTGGAAATGCTGAATAAGTTGTTCTATCTACTGATTCCTCTCTTTTCTTATACCACCTATCCTTCCACTTTTCAACATCACCCCATCTTCGCAGTAATGCCACCATTTCTTTAATCTGTCCTGTTCTACCAGAAACATTCAAATTTTCAATGTCCTTCTCTGTAAAATCCATCCTGTAAGTTCTCTGTAAAGCTTTCACTTTATCAACGTCAACTCCCTGCTCATTTGCTATTGCTCTTAGCCTGTCATGTGTATTCTTTGCTCTCCAGGTAATACTTTTGCACATAAACAACAGCTCACCATCATGATGACTCTTCAGTATTTCTACTGGAACTGTTCCTGTCACAAGCTCTTCTAATTCTATACGTAACCTAGCCACATCAATAACTTGTGAATCCTTATCCTTTTTCTGAAGAACCTTCATCCAATCATTTAAATCATCAACTGTTATTTCAGCAGTTTTTCTCACTGGAACCACTTTTTTTCTGCGGTTCTAAAATTGGCATCCCTGAACAACCAGGTTCACTAGTATCCAATAGTTCACTACATGTGTCATGTCTTGTTTGTCTCAGGTCACTTCTTTCTGCTCTTTTATCTGAATCTCCTGATGGACCAACTGAATTTGTCAGATTATTCCCAACATATGGAATCACTAGTCCATTCTCACCTGCTCTCTGTTTGTCAAACACAGGCATAACCGGACCTATTGTTACAGGCACCGTAACAGCTTCCAGATTCTTCGTTAACTCCCTAATTTTCTCAGTCAGTTCTGTTGTCGTTTTTGCTAATTTTCTGGCATTTTCCTCACTACTCCGATTTTCTCTCTCCCTGAAAGAACTATTACTTCTTGATTCAGGTGTCAATTTTTCTTTTTCAATAATACAGACTGTATCTCTTATCGGAGAAACAATTGGTGTACTCTCATCTGGTTCTGGTCTATATGGGGGTGGTCTCTTGTAAATCATGTCATTTAAGACCTCATCATCATACTCATTAACTCCAACTGCTCCCTCTTCAATTGTTCTCATAGGATATAATCCCTCTGACATATTAACATCTCGCCATCTTTTCATCCGATCATGATGTGTTTCACGATCATGTCTCCTCCCAAACATATTCCTGTAATACCCTCCAGATCTTTGCTTTTCTCGCTCATGAACTTCCTCTTCCCATTCCACTAAAGCCTCGAACTGTGTAGGTCTCGGCTTCGGGTCCAGACGTACCATCTTTTCCCGTAAATTTCTCAACACGGCCAAATTAAATGAACCATGTTCTGGAAATGCTAGAACACCATCTTCTTTAGTATACCTAACCCAATTCTGCAACCATATACAGGTATGTAATCCATATTTCGCAACCATGAAGGATGCAGGTGTTTTCGCTGGAGGTAGCAACTCACCCTCTCTCGTTTTAACCTCTTTATCCTTGGTAAACCACTTTTTAACTTTCCCAAAGAATGTTTTTTTCTTTTTCTCCTCTTGATAATACATTTATTTTAGCGCTTACTAAAACTCTCTACTCTCTCCGTATTATAAATATACAATACGAGCTTCTCAACCAATAGCAGCGCGACTCACACTAACGCACCAATCCTGGAGCGTCTACGTCACTAAACAGCTCTTCCAATCCCTGCGCGACTCACACCAACGCACCAATCCTAGCGCGAACCCTATTCTGGCCCACTATCCAATCAGAGCGTGGACTTTCTGACGTCAACAGTCGCTGCAGTTTGTCTCTGTCTTCTGTCACTCGTCTACCCCTCCTTTACAAAATCTCTCAGTAGACTTTGTGTCAAGATTTCTACAAAATCTATTAGTTACAACATAAAAACATCTCCATTGTCTGCTTCGCTAACCACAGAATAGTAAAAGAGAGTCTTTTCATAAGAAACCTTTCATTGACACAGTAGCACTTCTTCTACTCTGCCCTACTAACATACATTCATTAACTGTTTCCTCTAGGACTTGTCCAAAGAGTCTTACAATCAACTAAATGTATATACATTCACGCACATTCATGCAAGAAAAATATAGTACATGCACACAGAATCCTGTTTTCGGGAAGCAGCGCACAATCTGTCCCACTACAGAATTATAACATACATTAACTAAGCAACTTCGCCCAGTTCCTCAAACAAGCTCAGAGAATACCTATTACTCCTCCCGTGATAAGCTTTAACGGAAATCCTTACAGATCCCTGGGACTTAAGACCAGAGTTTCAAAGATAACCTTCACTACGATACACACTCCTTACATACCAGAAATATATTCTAATAGTAACATACGACAATGTCACTGATTCCGAACCCAGACAATGTGAACGCGCAACTTCAATTGTCACACGTTATTCCTTACAATCCCGTCTTTCCCGAGAGCAGCATATACTTCCCTCTGCCCTACTACGGAACTGCTACAACAGCTTCCAAGTTCCAGAAGCACTACATATAACTCAACATGACGACTTCAACATCTAATATTAGTACATATACCAATATTGACAAAATAAAATCAATAATCAATAAGCCAATGTACAAGCAATCTTATCAGATCAAGACAACCATCTAAACCATCCTCTGCTACCAGGAAATTGATAGAGATCAGGGTATCTAAAATATGCCCACTACCACGGATAGAGTAATCATACAGTTACATGCACATACATTCATCATACGCTAGGGCCCTTTTCACTAACATACGCTCAAATACTCTACCAGCAATAAACCTGTGGAAAGAAAACACCTAAACACCCTGCATCAATATCAGGTCGATCAGATCTGGTTTAGTGACTGTCCTAATCAATAACATAATCTACACAACATATACAATAATGATCAAAAATATAAACCCAATAATTGACAAGAAAGAAAATTCAGCACCATGTTTAAAATTATATTGCTTTATCTAAAATTAGTCAAAGTTAAATCAATCAGAATAAATCATTTCTCATAGTTACCTATTCTAACTAAGTGTCAGAACGGGTCAGGACAAGTCTCTCGGTAAAGTCTCTCAAGACGAAGTCCTCAGCACGATCCTCAGCAACGCAGCTTCACGCAGCAAAGGTAAAATGGCAAGTGGCAAAAGGGTGGCAAGATCCCTCCCTAAGCTAACAGTTTTTATAATGAAAATTACAATGGAAAGACTCATCAAGTTTGCAAGAATACGCTGAATCACTGAGCAGAGCGAGAAGGAAAGGATGCAACATTGCAACATTTGTGAACCTCCGCTCAGGAAAAATACACATAGCGAAGACTACGGAACAGGAACCAAGAAAATAAAACATGTATCACATTTAATTCGGTTTCTCCTCGGCCATCGAGCCACAGTTCAGAGTTTTCCTCTACGGCTCCTTTGTCTTTCGAGATTGCCAAGGACACTTTCATTTTTCTTGGAGAACACCCAAAACTGCTGCTGTCCTCATGGAAAGTTTCATAGAAGGACCATGGTCAGTCACCCTCAAGACCATTTCCAGCAGGGGTCTCCCTCGTCACATCTTTCACATATTCACCCGAGGCCAGGCTCTCAAAATTAGCCATCATGGATTAGCAGAGGCCTAATGTACAAACTGAATGCATGCCTTTTACTGAAATTCCATGCAAATGAAAATGTCCTAGTGTCTAATTGGCTGATAAGGGGAAGTGGGTGGAATGATCATGTGACCAGCATCAACTGCTACTTCCTGAGGCATCAATCTAGATATGCAGGCACTGAGAAGGAAATGTGACACCTGAGAGGCTTCTGGAGGAGAGTAGATAAGGTTCATATGATAAAATCAAGCTTTTGCTGGGTGTGTTAACAGTGCTCGTTTGAATACTTCATGTGGACGGTACACCCTTCCAGTTCAGTAATAAGCTATGGTACAGTGCTTTGCACCCCTCATGGTAAAAACACAATTGACAAGAATGAAAGCCTTTTTCGGGTCTCGGATCCTTTACATCAATGAATGCCATAATGAAGGCTATTAGAAAAGAAAAGGATTGTAAAATATCTGGATATAGGCATGAGTTTCCTTGGTAACTTACGTTTTGAAGAACTTCCATGCTCAGCCTTTCATTGTTAAGCCGTATTGTGTGCAAAGTTAGGCTTTTCCCAAGTAATGAAGTTATGTGGACCTCAAAGCAGCATCAACAACTAGATTGAATATTTAACATATTGAACAGAATGACAAATGCTAAGGGCTTTATTTACAATTTGTTCTGACATGCTACTCTGCCACAAACATTGCATAGTAGACTTTTCACCAAACATGTGGGTCTCCTGCTCTGTTTAGAGTCAGGTGTACCACTATGTTTCCAACAGTGGAGCTTCCTATGTCTCCACCAGCAAAAACCTTTGGCCAGCAGCACGAATCAGATTAGGATATCAGTATAACCCCCCACCCTATTTAAGACATAGGTTCTGGCAACGTGTTTTTCCTGTCGGGGTCTACAGGAGACAGCTTGGTGGTCCTGAAAAAGGAAAACTAAACAATGACCTCCACCGGCTGGGATAAAACTCCCAGTGTGTCAGGGCCATTTATTTTATGATTCGTGTTTTTCAATAACAAACACCTGCTTCGGAAGTTTGGCATTGAAAAACAAAAAAGGTTTGCTGTGGAGGAGCATTAATAGGACAACAACAAGGCACAGCTTCAGTGCCTTCAGCAGGGCTGCCAAGGCAATGGCTCCCCTGAAGACACAGAAATATCTGCCTGTCTGGGGGACATCTCTAAATATGGCGGGTCTCACTCTGGCAGGGTAGTTAACCATACCCCCACCGTTGATCTGGCAGATGAGTACACCACACCAAACCTTCAATATGCACCTTCATTTTGGATGGAAAACCAAGCATCCCAATCCTCCTTAACTTTTCGTTGAAATCAAGGTATTGTTGACAGAAGGTTGTGCCACATGGAGTAAATGTACTTATTATCACACACAAATATGTGTTATTCTGTCAGAGCTACCTCCTTAAATAGGTAACAAATCTTTAATTAAAATCTTAAAATTATAGTGCAGTACAAAAATTGGAGGAATGATAAAAATCTCAAGTCCCATGTCTTACTGAATGTGAAGCTTTTTTTAAAGAGGCTTTCCTTCAAATTAGGATGGTGGTTGGCGAATCAAAGAACCTGTTTTGTTCAGTTCAGTAGGATATCTCAGACATCCCACATCCTCTGGCAAAATGCCGGTCCCATTACCCTAAATTGAGGGATAACGATTTAGCAGTCATCTTGTATGCTAAAAAGTATATTATTTTAGATTTGACATTGATAGATCCTAGTAAAATATCAATAGGCCTTTTAAGTATGCAAATACGAGAGCAGTGGTAACAGTATAGGGTGTGGCTACATGGACTGCTCTTTTAGGTAGCAAAACAGTGCAGACACTTGGATTGGTGTTTTTAAGCACCCTTTCATGGACAGAATAATTCCAAAATAAAAAGGGTCAGTCTATTTTAACATCAAGATATTTGTCAATATTCCATGCCTTAATGGGTAGCAGAGATGTTAAGTCACCAAGAAAAGTTACTAAGAAAAATGCCCCATAGTGCTTCGCAGCACTATCTAGCTATGCAAGGGAATGCTTCAAAGAGCTGTTTCAGTCCTGTAGCAGGTAATGCCCATCAAAGACATACCCTGGATCAAGGATTGCCTAATATTGCATACAAAGGTTGTGCCCACCTTTTGAGAACTTCCTATAAATTTCCCGTGGCTCTGGAAGTCTCCTTGCATCATGTGATTTTCTTGGATCTGAAAAAAAATGATGAGGGAAATATTTGATTATACATTATTGATCAGCTGTGCTCATTTGAAGTTAGATTTTAGTAGCAGAAGATAAAGAGTGGAATTTCGTTGGAATTTGTGAAAAGATCACTGAAAGTGGCTTTTATAGCGGGAGGCTTTGGGTTGAACTGGCCCATTGCAATGGTATTACATTTCTGTATGTTGTTTCCTTACTGCTTGTCAGCATACTGCACATTCTGTTTTAGGGCCAATCTTAGGTTTTATGTTACCAGTTATTGTGTAAATATGAAATCTCGTGCTGCTTAGATAGAGTGTGATAGAACGTCATGGATGGAGCAGGATGTAATGAACATAACGCGTCCTTTTTGCAATAATGAGATAGAGGTTCTAGCTTATGTTCTATTTGTATGTTTGTCATTATGCGTTTGGAGGCATAAATAGAACAAACCAAATATTGACATAGAGAACCGGGTCAGGGTGGGGTAAGCAGCCTTGCTTTACTCTATACAAACCTATGATATCTACTGGAGTTAATGCATATTTTAAAATGTCTTTGATACTGTCCGTCGCTTGTTTTATTTTACTCTGTTTTGATGTTGCCACATACCCAGGGAGTATAAGCTTAATTTTTTTAAATATCTCTTTTAATTTAAAAATGATTTGAAATTGAATTCACAGGAATGTTTTCTCAAACAACTTCCATACTACAGAATTGACCAATTTAGAGTTTCGCATCGTGGATAACTTTTTCCAGAAAGCTAATACATTTTGACAAGGGAACGAAAAAATGAATCAGTTGATATAATACCGAAGTGCAAAATAATGTGTTCATGGAGGTTGAGTTCTAACTTGTAAGGCCCCCTTCTCACCCATATATTTCCTGAAATAGGAGGGTCTCTGTGGGCTTCCAGGGTAGGATCACATTAGTGTATCTGAATGGATATATTATGACCTAAAAATCCCATTAAATGTTGTCCAATTGCCATTGAGCCTGATGTAAGGGATGGGTAAACACAAAAAAAAAACGGTTAAATTACTCTGCAATTCACCCCTTCTCTGGACCTTGTCAGTTTTACCACTCAACTGAAAGGTATACCTCAATGACATTTAGGGGCATATTTTCAAGCCCCTATGACCACCACAACATTACTTTTAGTGACGTTGTGGTGGCGATAGGGGCTTTTCCTTATTTACAACGTGGCTTAACACTGCCTTGTAAATAAGGCACCCTTTCACGCTGCACTTACCATGGTGTTGTGGCAGGCGTTCCACCGCAACACCCATTGATTTTGACGCTGTCCCCTATTTACAAGGGTGCCGTAAATAGGAGGCAGCGCCAGGGAAATCTTGGTCTTAAACAGTGAAACAAAGAGATATGCTTTATTTCTCCTCGTTTTTGCTGTTGCCTTGTGCAGCACACATAGAAACAGCAAATTTGCTATGATTGTTTATGTGCAGGAAGGTCCCCCTTTCAGCAGCGACGGCCCGTATAGAGCGTGTTACCGGGGCGGTGACGTGGGGCAGAGGAGGGGCAGGGTGGGGGGTTGCAAAATGCGGCATACGGCCTATTGCAGGTAAGTTACGAAAAAAGAAAAAAAACGAATTTCGTTGCGCGCGCAGCATCGCCCCCCACCCTGACCCTCCTCTGCCCCACGTCACGGCCCCGGTAACACGCCCTATACGGGCCGTCGCTGCCTTTCAGCACACAAACAATCATTTTTATAAAATATCGTTTTGCAGCTTCTATGTGTGTTGCATTAAGCAGCACACATAGAAGTTACAAAACGGAATTTCATGGTGCAAGGGTGCCTGCATTGGCGCTAGGCAGCTGATTTAGATCCAGTGCAGGGGGAAACGTGGGCTGCACCATATTCTGGTAAATATGGTGCAGCCCTGCATTTCTAAAGTGACGAAGCGTGCCGTCAGCCTTCTTTACACACTTCACCACTTACTTAGTTTCATAGTACTGCAGGTCTCAGCACACCAACATTGGCCCCCCTCGAAATATTATGAGACACATTCTGGGTGCACTACTTGATGATTTTTAAAAACTGCATTTAATAATGAAACAGAAATCTCAGTAACCACTTTTGGTATTTTACTCGTCCTAGAAACTTGAGGGATGTTATTGATACATATTGTATAATTCACCTACAGCTTCTTACATTCCATCACAACTTACCTGGATACCGTGGCATAAACACTGAAGACAACATAGTCTCAATTAACCTTAAAGATTCTTTTCTTTAAGTTGGACCTTTGCACTGACATGATGCTCTGTCATTGATCGGTCAAGACATCCAAACAAATTTCAAGCGTCAGCTGTCAATGGATTTTCAGTGAAAACAGCGCCAGATCTAGGTGATTATTGATTGAAAGACAAAGGGAGATTTAAAAAAGAGCAAAGAAGTCCAGATTAGTTTGTAAAGGCAATGTATGCACCGATTAGATGCAAAGCCGCCTGCCCTCAGTTTACTATGGCATGCCACCTTGATGGACAGCAAGACTTAAATACAAACGCATGTTAGCCTGTTACATTTAGAATATCGGAATTTGCGAAGTTCAAAGTCGAGGCACGCACAATGGTTTTACAGTACAGTGAAGGCAAAACAAAATAGAAAAAGTGCCCTTTCTTTTATATTTCCTTTCTTCAAAGTAAAGAGCTAATTATACGGATGCGCTGGATAGTGTAAGCCTGTCCCGTCCCCCAGTATAAACTAAGTACTGCAACCCTACCTTTTGCAGCCGATCAATAGAACTCAACAAGAAGGAGAAAAAGAAGACAAACTTCAAAGAAAAGTGGAAGAGGTTTCATCAGTTGTGAAAAAACGTTTCTCAGAGCAAATGCTCCTAAGAAATGGGCATCTTTGCGAAAATCTATTTGGATTTACAGAAACTGATAGGTTCTAGCAGGCAGCATCAGGCTGAGAGATGGCTGCTAGAAGAATCAATCGATAATGCAGTCACCTAATTGGCCCATGCTGAAGATTTTCAAAATTACGGTGCCTCAAATGTAAAAGGAGAAACCTGCTTCTATACACTTGCTTTTTATTGGTAAATGAAAATATGGTTCTGTTTTTATTTTTCACCCCATGCGGATTGGACCCTATTAACTGCTATGTCTTAAAAGTTCCTGGTCAACAGCGATAATGATATTGTGTTTCCTGCCTACAGTTGCCAGTATATGAAACACTACTGTATTAATGGTTTGGTCTTCTTTTGTTCCCCAGAAAATAATAATATTTTAATTAATTGATTGAATATTTGTCGTCAAATGCGCAGACACGTGGAGCACGTGATGGGATTTACATGTCAGGTGCAATGCTGCAGTAGCTCCCACCTAAAGCAGATGATATCAGTTTGGAGTTTTCAAGGCACATCCTGATGCTGCTGCCTCGAAGGACATAGCGCCACTGCTGTTGACACCATTGTGAACGGGAGGGCACCACACCTGAACTAATATATGTGGAAGGAGTGTGCACATCGCCCAGGCTTAAGGGCACATTAATAACATTTTCCCCCAACTCAGCGCAGCAAGCCACCTTGCTACACTACGCTGCGTGAAATGGAGAGGGCAGGCATGCGCCATATTTAGCATTATACTGCGCATTCGTGCTCTCTGCTTATGCAGGTGCACAAGGTGCAGCCTAGCGCCAATGTAGCACCCTTCTGCCTGAATTGTAGGCAGGATTGTTTTTCTGCATGAAGGGACACTTTCCTGCACAAAAACAATCCTAAGAGGCATTTTACTTTTTCTATGTGTGCTGCAGAAAGCAGCACATGCAGAAAAAAGAAAAAAGCAAGGAGAAATAAACATAGTTCCCCTTGTTACGCCTCCTCTGGGAGGCGTAGCATTTTC
Source organism: Triturus cristatus (assembly GCF_964204655.1). Lineage (NCBI taxonomy): Eukaryota > Metazoa > Chordata > Amphibia > Caudata > Salamandridae > Triturus > Triturus cristatus. The sequence continues at coordinate 334,127,839 of NC_140594.1, read as the reverse complement.
CCACATTCACAGGTGTACCATTAATTATAAGTCTGTGAATGCGCCAAAATACATCCGTGGATGTGTGGGAAAACCCTTGCTTCACCATGTAATGTCTTCCCGGGAAAGAGTAATGCAAGGCAGCGACTGTGATACTGGTGCAGTTCAGAACACAAAATGTCCTCCTGCTTCCACAGACGGAATGATTCCTCAGTCACACGCACACACACACATCACACGCTGGTGGGGCCCATAACACCAACATTCGTTTCTCATCAAACTATCCGTGCCTTACAGGGGGAGAGATTATCCCGATCTTCCGAACTACAGTTTATTCACTTTGGATAGAGGAAACACATCTATTGACTTACCCTAACAGTTCCTCCATCCGGAGGTCGACTAGATTATTTAGTTGAGTTGGTATTTAATAGAACACTTTAACTCTCATATCAATCAATGAAATATTACAAGAAATAATCACCCGACACAATTCTTCAAATAATGATTTTCTTTATCTAATTAAATTGCAGGTTAAATCTCAACAATGCCATATTATCTTTTGTCATATTTACCTATTCTGGCTATTTGTCGTTTTCTAAGTCAGCACCAGTCCTCAGAAAGATCATCAGTATTCTAACGTCCCGTCCTCTGCTGTCAGCATGGAGTGTCGCATAGAGTAGCATCGATCAGGGTGCGTCTCAAGCTCCAAAGTGGTGACCAACCCCTTTTCCCTCTCAGGACTACTAATATTTATACCAAAATTTACATAAAACAGTATCATTTTTAATTTTTCCAGGTCGTTGATTGGTTGAATCCAGCCCCGTCCCAATACTTTAGGAAACATTTATAAAATTTCACATACGGATGATGAATATACTAAGCGCATGGGAAAGTCGTTCCCAGGTCGGGAAAGTATCAGTCTATTGTGAATAGGTGGCTTTTGGTTCCCAGATTGCAACATTTGGTCCATGTTCAGGGACATTGGCATCTCGCCCAGAGTAGTCTTCATGGACCTGGTTCGGAGGTTCAAGGAGAGGGCACGACGAAGTCAGTGAAGGCGCCTTTCTCCATTGCCAATTGCATGAAGTCATGTACTTTAGTGAGGATTCAGTCAGCAGCCATCTTTTAGTAGGCCGAAATAGTCAACTTTAAGTAAAAGAAACACAAATCGTAATTAATACATAGAAATGAATTAATCAATGTTATTCCCCCACTAATACCCTTATGTGTATGCATTTATCTAGCCATATGCAACATTTAAAGCCGTTAATGCTGGTTTATTTAAGCGCAAATCACGTTAACACTGCTTAAGCTAAACAGATCGTACAACTTAGTTCACTTATTATTTTAGCCATGCAAATGCATTCCCACGTGTATTCTCTTGGTTAATTAGGTTGGTTAATTCAAACACAACACACTATTATTCATTAGAATTAGTACTTTATTCATTTTAATATAAACATATATAAATGGTTTGGGTATACTAAAACTTTTTATTTTACCCGCTCCATCAATACTACAGATTTACTGAGTCACGTAGACCCATGCAAGATGGCCTTGTGTGGCTTCGTAAATATCATTTAGGGTTATGCGTTGCCCTTGTGCCCCCTTGCGTAGTGCAAGGGTGTTGCAAACCCATTATAAATATGGCTCCAAGATTGACCTGAGGACTAGCAGCCAATGGAGAATAGCCCCTTTCGCAATGTCTAATGTTTCAGGGGCTTCAGCGGCATATAATGCTCTGCTGAATTAACAAAGAAGTACACTTGAATGGCATAAGGTTTTTCTATTGCAGGTATGCTTGCATAGCTCATTGCAGTCTCAGTATGATTCCTGCAAAATCCTATCTCAAACCACTTCACCGTGCTGTTTGCCCTGACAATACCTTTTCATCATGTTCAGGTAAGCCATCAGCCCTTCGTCTTTAGTATGTCATATCCTTCTAGCACCTATCATGAATACCAGCTAGTATGAATGATTCACAGACATTGTTCCTAGGTACCTTGATATCAGACAAATTTTAATTAGATGATGATCCCATCATACATGCCAGGTGGTTCTAATACTGAAGTATACAAAAGATTGATGGATGGAATCCTTGAATTAATCTCAGACACTGGTAATTACTCAGGTCTTATCCCAGCCATTGTTATGTTGCACATCATGCCATCACAGTTTGGACCCAGCCAAATGCAAACCAGTCCTGACCCTGCTCCAGTGGGAACCATCGAGCCCGAACTGCCAGACCAGGTCTTCTCTTAACCGGAACACAAGCAACCTAGGACACGTTTCTCCCTTATTAGGACTTATCAATCACATATTGCTTGGTTTACATGGCACAGTGTGCATGGGACGCATGTCTGGACATTTTCACCCCTCTTATAGTGGCACACTAAAGTATACAAAAAGTGAGGGATGGAATGCTCAAATTATTCTCAGTCACTGGTGATTGCCTGTGGCTCTCTTCATCCCAGTCCATCATTATTTTGCACACCATCCCACCTCAGTTTTGACACAGCCATATGCAAATCAGTCTTGATCCTACTCCAATGGGAACAGCCCAGCCCGGTCCTCCCTGAACCAGTAAACAAGCAAGCCAACACTGACATTTTTGTAGTCCATGTTATTATAGTCAGCATTGCTCTACTCATTTTCTATTTTGTTTGTCGATTTTTTTGTAATTCTCTTAAGTACTGAATATCAATATTTTTCAATTAGCAATATTTTAGACAAAATATTTTTGTATCTATATTTTTGTAGTTAATTTATCAACATGCAGCCACAGAACCTGTTCTTTGAGGAAGTCTTATCATCTAGTTATTCAACAATGTCCATCATCTAACTCTGAAAGTGCCTCCATTCCATCTGTAGGTGACGCAGGTGTGACAGAGCTCTTTAACTGTGAGTCTCATTTGGGCCCAGTTGAAGTGGTGCACCAGTCAGTCATGTATCTTGGTCACAACAAACTACCCAGGCAAATTCAGATCATGAGCCAACTTTAAAAAAAGTTCTCTGTGGCACTGGGCTACCACCAACATCTTATTGGCTTTGAGTTCAGGGTGTTTCAGCTCCTTATACAGAATTCCATCTTCCAGGTAGATTTTGAACATCCCACAATATTCATCCTCTTTTTGTGCCAGTGACTTGCACCAAAGTTCTTCCACTGTGATAATCTATCACAGGTCGATTCACAAAAGCATTTATAAATACAGGTAATATTACTAGCGGGGTTCTGTTTTATGTAGCCTTACACGCCTTTGTGAATTGACCCCAAAAAATATAACAAATGGAAAACTGGGTATATTCAGGAGTGTTCAAATATAATTAGTACAAATAGATAGGAATGTGCCCTCTTTTTAGTTTTACTAAAAGAGAGGGAGGCATTTCAAGGCAGATTCACATGTAGGGGTACATATAAAAGTACTTCTATATTACTACTTGCAAACTCAAAAACGCTTTTGAATAGGCCCCTCAGAGCTTTACAGAAGTTATTCTTCATTGTTCTTGCTGCAGCATGCAACAGTACCCGGTCAGACAAACCTTCCAGGGTAGACCAGTAATAGCCCTAAAATTCAGGGTCGTGCTCTGCAGATTATACTACTTCTGGAGAGCAGAAATTTCTTAGGCAAGTTTACCCCACACCGTGGTCACTCTATTTCTTGAGTGTTTAGAATTTTGGAATGGTACACCATGAAGCTTCTTATCCAATCTCAGTAAGGAAATGCGTAGAGACAGGTATTCCTTTTAATTCTCTCTCTATTTAGTCAATCCAAGTTTTTGGCTTACACACACAGCATCCAGCTAACGCGTTTCATTCAGTTTACAATTGAACTTCATCAGGGCTCTTTTAATAATAGTTCGATTGATTGTTCTATTGAATCCCAAGCCACTTCGTATGATGAGTATGGCATGTGTTTTGGGACAATATATTTCTCCGTCATGCCCAGAGCTGGCAGATTCCAAAATAGCAGGGCCCCATATTAAAGTCACGGGTTTGATAGCCCGCCAAATATGCCGAAAGTTCGCGGCAACCTGTCACATCTCTTACCCGGATCGCCTCCCTCACATCTTGTTTCGTGAATGGTTGCATTAGATATTCTTTTTGCCCCTCAGAGAGCCATGTCAGCGCAATCTCCTCCAAAAAGGCAGTGACCTCTTTGCTGATTTCTACTTCTCTCAGACCATATAACCCGGTATAATAATCCCTGAAGCACTCAATGATCTCAGGGGTGGTATGAAATCTGGTGCCGTCCTTGCCTTCTATTCCTGTAATATACTCTTGCGTACGCGGATACCTTATCTTTACTGCCAACGTGCAACCCGGGTGTCCTCCCTCACCGTAAGTCAGGGCAGTCCAGCGTCTGGAAAGATGTTTGATTTCCTGATCAGCTGTCTCATTGTACTCTGCCACCAACTCCCTGATTTCCGTCAGTGTCTCGATTTTGAGAGTGGCTGCATACTCTTTCTCTAGCCTTGTTAATGCGCCCTTTAAGTGTCTCATGCAAGATCGTAAATCTTTCAGCACCTCTGCTTGCAGCCCAATGCATGTCCTCTAACTGTGTCCATGAATGCTTCCCAAAGCAGGCCTGCTTCCTCTACTGTTCCCTCGTTTTCCAGGAAGAATAGCTCAATAGCCTGCCTCACCCCTTCCCTAAAGTTGGGGTCCAACAATGAGGATGGCTACAGCCACCATTGGAACGGTTGTGAGTGTTGTGTGGGAATGTTGATATCTAACACCACTGGTGAATGGTTCCAGAGGGTGCATGGCAGGTGTTTCACCCTCTTTAACCAAGGAACAGCAGTGTCAGAGTTCAACCAATAGTCCAATCTGGACCATGATTTGTGTACAGAGGAGATGAAAGTGGGATGTCTGTCTCTCCAAATATCCCTCAGTCTGTGTGAGATCATAATGTCTTGTATTACTTGCGCTGCACGTTTGCCCTGCCATGGTGTACTAGCACTTCGATCCATATCAGGATACAAAAATGTGTTTAGATCTACCCCCCATAAAACCACCTCCAGCTGCAATTTAAAAAGCTTGTTCTCCAGACTCTGAAAGAATTCTGGGTCGTCAATATTGGGGCATTAAGTTGTGATGATCGTGCTCGATGTCCCAGCAAGATTCCCTTGTATGAGGGTAAAATGGCCTAGGTGATCTGATTCTGTCTACACAAGTTTTAATGGTGTTCTTCTTTTTACTAGAATCATCACCCCCCTGGCATAGCTGGAATATGATGTGGCTGCTTTTACCATTGCCCATTTTCCACCAACCTACCCTCACCCACACATGTGAGGTGCGTCTCTTGCAGTAAGGCCAGTTGAACCTGTTGTCTATCTTGGTAAGCTAACACTTGCCTGATATTTTTGTGGTTTTTCAACCTCCTCACGTTCCATGCCACAAGACTTATGACACCTACTATGGGTCGAGCCATCACTAATCTGTACATTCTGTCTGCCTAGCAACTTAACAGGAGTGCCTTGCCTAACTGCAGTGGTCCTGCGCCTGCAATGTCCCATGCCCAATAACATACATAACAACCCTACCACCCCCTCCCACTTCAGCATCCCAATTATGTCAAAGACAAATCCCTAAATAACAGGCAAAAAACATTGCAACCATGTTAGGAAATACCCACTTGGGGGCGACCAGATACCCGTTGCCCACCTGCAGAGCAGGTGTGTTTGGGTATATTATTACGGGAAACAATCATTTTTCTTAATATTGTCATCTTTACATCCTAACTTAGAGAATAACAAAAGACCCCATCCCCTTACTCTAACATGTACATTGTACATCTTACATTGACCGCACAAAACCCTGGTGGCAGGGAGTTTGTGGAGCAAATCACAGTCCTTTCAAGTCCTGCTGTTTACATGCCTCCACCAACAGAGTTCATGTATACCAACTTAGGCCTGTGACAATTGCCTGAAAGTGCAGATTAGTACATGCCCTCCCATAGAGATCCAATACCTTCCTGCCGTATACTTATTGTGGTGGCCCCGCATATGACCAAATTAAACTTATTGTCCTGGACCCTCACGCTATCCAACCACTTCAGTTAAACGAAGTCCCAGTTCCCAGCCACAAACAATCTTGTCCTACCTTCCTACAGGCGGCAAGACCATCACACCTTCTGTAGTTCCTTTAGAGGCATGCATGATTTACTGTTACAGAGTCCCCCAACCCCATTTCGTCATGCCAGACTTCTCCAAGATTGTAGGTGAGGGCGACCTCCTGGGACTCTTCCCTCTGGCTTGCACCTGTCTCAGAAACTCTTGCACTGCTTTCAGGGTCTAGAATATCTTCAACTTGCCCTCAAACGTAGTCCTCAGCCGAGCGGGGTAGAGCATGGCATATGGGATTTCCATTTCTCATAGCTTTTTCTTGACCTCTGTGTTTTCCTTTGGGCCGCTTGCACCATGATGGTGAAATCCGGGAAAAAGGACACTGCGTTTCCCTCATAGTTCGTGTTCTGTTTCTCTCTTGCTAACCGCAGTACTGTATTGCGGTCACAGTAATTTAGAATTCTCTCAATAATGGGCCATGGTGGCGCACCTGAAGTGGGTTTGGGCGCCAAAGACCGATGTGCTTGTTCAAAAATTTTAACCTGTGACAGATGGTCAGACCCGAACAGGTCTTTGAGCATACCCTCGACATAATCCTCAAGCCGCCCTGTGTTTGTGCTCTCGGGAATCCCCATTATACATAGATTATTGCGGAGGGGGCGCGCATCTAAATCTTCATTCTTCGCCATTATAACCTCTAATATTTTCTGAATGTTGTGACATTTGCCCACCGTCGTATGCAATTCTTCTTCAATTGATGAAATGCGCTTTTCCGCAGCCATTAGCTTATCCAGCTTGGCCGCCATGTTGTCCATTCTGAGCGTCAGGGTGTCGATCTTACCATCTATGGCCTGGAGACTTTGCTGCATGGCCTGCAAAGTGGCCTCCAACGTGGAGGTGTTCATCTGCCCAGCCTCCAGCTCGGTGTTGAAGTGAGCTCCTGCTGGCCTGGACGTGGGACATTACTCAAATGATAAATTGGACTGTTGTTTGTCCCATCATGGACTCTAGCCTTGTGTACACAGGGTTATATGCAGTTCCGAATTCCCAGCTAAGTTCTGCGTTTTCAGGCATCTATTACACAGTCCGCGCCTTCAACACCTTCCCTCTGTTGTTTGACAAATACAGCACTGGGAATTAGTATGTGTGCACTTAGAGGCAGCTCTCCTGCCTACCAGCGTGTAGTGTAGACAAATGTACCCCCAGTGGAGCAGCATGGGCACTCTCACACCAGCCACCAGCACCGCAGATTGTTTAGCATCTGCACGCTGGCCCTCACCTGTCCCCTGTACTGTCACGTGTGGCCCTTCTATGCTGCTTGGCTTCTGAAACTTGGGGCAAAGCACACCCCTGCACTTTTTAATGCCACCACACTTCAGCCAGCTCCGTCTCGCTATTGTCGGGCCCCTTCACATGAGCTGGCAATGTCTTCACCACACGACCCGTGGTGCTAACAGCTCCGGGGGGGCACTCATACCACGCTAACACACCTCATTGCCACTTGCTCTGTACCGGCGGGTCACACTGGCTGTCACCCTTTATGCCATACCTGTGCTGCAGAGGCTGGCAATCTCCATACGTTTTCCTCGCTGGTTCTTGGCCACCGTACCTTTTTTCCTGCTGCACAGCGAGCTCTATGTCCGTATCCCAGGAGTTCAACTCGTTACTTCCTCCTGTGCGCCGGAGTGCAGGGGCTCGTCAGTTGGGCTCTGCTGCGTGAGCTGTGTCTCCTCTCAGCCTCAGCACCGATACCGTTCTGCCATCTTGTCTCCGTGTAGGACGCTGCTCCACATGTCCCAGTCTGCTAACTGTTGACAGGGGTGAGTTACGTCACATGCGGCATCACAGGAGGGTCCACCTGTGTTCAGCAGTTGTTTGCCATAGTTGTTTCCAGCTGATGTCCACCCGATCTGACAATAGTTTTTGGATTATTTCTCTGGGCTGGCAGAGCTGCACTAGAGTGCGACCATCTTGCTGCGTACTCACTAGCGCCCCCCCACCCCAGAATTTCTAATGGGGTTATTAAGTCTGCTAACTTCACTGTCAGGATTTATTAGGTCCGTAGGAATACTGCAGACCTGTAATGTTTTCCTCTGAGCTTTTAACCGCTCAAAACCAGACCCCTACTAATATGTAGCCCGAGGTGTAGAGTTACTGGGTACACATCTGAGTTGCTATTAAAGAGACTGTTAAAGTCAAGAGTCAGAATGTTATCACTCCCCTGTCTATGCATCCTTTCCAAATTTACTCCTGCCCAGTGATCCTCCTCTACCTGGTGCAGAGAACATCTCAGCTAGAGTAAAATGGTCTATTTTTCCATAACATCACCAATTCTATAGCTGTGTTTAACCTTTTGATATAATTACCTTAGAGCCCGAAACTTGCCCGTTAGGACCATGAAAGCCAGCAGTAATGCTCCAGATAAAGCCATTTAAGAATGTGCTTAACTTCCCTCAACTTGTTCCAAATATTTGCAAGCATTGGCACACTCAACTTACATGATTCAGAGTACAGTTCAGAACCTCACGATTGCTGCCAAATTGATATCTACAACCTCACTTGTTTTTTTTTTAAGTTTAAGTTTATTGAGACAAAGTTATTTAAACATAAGAGAACTTCATATACTATATAATATAACATAATAAACTTAAAATTCAGCAAGACCAATTTAGGAAAAGGGAGATAGAGGAAAACAGGGAGGGAGAGATCGGGAAGGGAAAAGAGAAGAGGGGGGGGGGAGAGGTCAGAAAGTAGAAATAACACCAGAGTTCAAACTCTATATCCATGAAAAAAAGTTCTTAAGATATATAGAGTAAATGTAATTAACAATACAACAAAAGGAGTAATCATGAACCCATATTCTGATTTAAATAAATAAAAGACTAACGGTTACCTCAAGGAGGTTTCTGGACATCATCGGAAGTGTTGGGTGGTGTAGAGTTGGTAGATGCAGAGAGTGTGAGATAAGAGGATAATGGTGGCCATAAAAGATCTCTTTTAATGGAAAGCGATATGGGAGTAACATAACTAGTACAGTCTATGGTGAAAACAAATAGCATTCCACCATGCTTTAAAAGTGACTTTATCTGCCTGTTTCCAATTGGAAGTTATCAGGTGGAAAGCAATTGCTAATAATGAGTCAACTAGTTTGGAGTTAGGAGATGTAGCAGACCATGAAGGTGATAGTGAACCTAAGAAAATGTTGGTAAATGAGAAAGGAATTTGAGTATGAAAGATTTTGTTAATTTGAGACCAAATTAATAACCAGAAGCGAGATATGGGAGGACAAGTAAAAAGCATATGTTTTAAGTCAGCCAATAAACAAGGGCAGGACCAGCAAGCAGAGGGAGACTCTGGAGAAATAGAAGCTAGCTTAGCAGGAGTGAATAAAATATGTTTATAAATAAAATAAAGGGTTTGAGAAGTGTTAGCAGCTCTGGAAGTCTTATGAATCTTTAGCCATATTTTATCCTAAAGGGGGATAGGCCAACTTTCGTCCAAATCTTTCTCCCAAGCCAATTCAACCTTCTCCTTGCCTCTAATAGAAGAGAAATATAAACACTTATATAAAGAAGATGCTGATGCGGTGGATGAGAGTAAAGGAAAGAGAGTGGAACATTTAGCCGGAGGAGTGGAAAGAGACGGTAAGGAGTGAAGGTATCGGGAAAGAGAAGAACACAGTAAAACATATTTATCTTTACAGGAGGATGGCAAAAAGAATTTTGACTGTAGATCCAAAAAAGAAATAGGAACGTTATTGATTAATAATTGGGAGATCCAGAGCAATCCTTTGAGTCTCCACGTTTTCCAATAAAAGGCGCGATTATTGATGCGTAGTAAATTATTATGCCAAATGGGCTGTTGATCCAAAGAGGACAACGAGGGATAAAAAGAAGGAAGAAGAGGTGCAAGGATTTTACGTGTATGGGAGATGACTGGAGAGCGAAAAAGGGGGATGTTGTTAGTGATGGCAAGAGATTCCTTGAATTCAAAAGGAGATAGAAAATGTTTTTCAATGTTTAACCAAATAGGAGGATGAGTCTGTTGACCATCAGAAAGCCAGCGAGAAGATTGCTTTAAAGAGAAAGCAAGAGGATATGATTTAAAATCAGGAAATTTAAGGCCTCCAGATGATTTATCTGCTTTTAAAGCAGACAAAGCAATTCGAGAGGGTTTATTCTTCCAAAGAAATTTGGTCAAAAGAGAATTAATTTTTTTAAAGTAAAAAACAGGAATATGAACTGGAATCATGGAAAGGAGATAAAGAATCAAAGGAGCGAGCATCATCTTGATGGAGTCTAAACGTCCCCACCAAGAGAGAAAAAGTGGGTGCCAGCGGTCAATAAAATCAGATAAAGTTTTAATCATACTATCAAAGTTTATTTTTAATGTTTCAGGAATGTTAGAAGAAAACCACAAGCCTAGATATTTAATCTTAGAGATTTGCCAGGAAAAGCCTGTTTGTATGAAATCATGTTTAAGACAGAAAACATTTAAAGGCAGGACTTCACATTTGTCAGCGTTAAGACGATATCCAGATAATTGAGAGAAAGTGTCAACCAGAGATAAAAAAGAAGGAATGGAGGTGGAAGGATTGGAACAGTAGAAGAGAATATCATCCGCATAGACGGATAATTTAATATGAGATGAATCAAGTTGAAAGCCTGTGATTTTTCTTCTAATCTAATCTTAGTTAAGAAGGGCTCCAAAGCTATTATGAATAAAAGAGGGGAAAGAGGGCAACTTTGACGCACTCATCTAGAAAGTAAGAAGTAATCCGAACTCTTGCCATTTACAAAAATAGAAGCTTTGGGACTGGAGTATAAAATAGAAATAAGAGATATTAGCTTAGGAGGAAATCCTATCCATTTTAGTGCTTGAAACATAAAGTTCAAACCTATTCTGTCAAACGGCTTTTCTGCGTCTAATGCTATAGCAGCAATGGGATAATCAAGAGAAGAAGCCTTACGAAGAATATTAAAAAATACTCTGGAATTATCAGATGACAGACGACCCTTTACAAAACCTGATTGTTCCGGGCTAATAAGGGTGGGTAAAACAGGATCTTTGCGAAGCGCGAGAATTTTTGTAAAGATCTTATAATCCAAATTAACTAAAGAAATTGGCCTGTAATTTTTACAGAGAGAGGGGTCTTTATTTTCTTTAGGTATTAAACATATCATGGCTTCTTGAAAGGTTCCAGCCGAGGACCCGCTAGAGATAAAGGCATTGTAAAGTGATAGGAGGTGTGGGAGTAGAAGATTCGCAAAATGCGCGTAAAATTCAATGGTAAAACCATCAGGACCTGGAGCTCTCCCTCTTTTCAATATCGAAAAAGTACGAGTAATTTCAGATAAAGTGATATCTGCCTCTAAAGAAGAAAAGCCGATATCATGAGAAGAAGGGGATTCGATGGACTGAAAATAAGTAGACAGATCTGTCTGATTTGGTTGATGTTCAGGGGTATATAATTTCTTATAAAAAGAGACAAATTCATTCAAAATATCGTTGTCTTTAAAGAAAGATAAACCCGCCTCATTCCGAATAGATTCTATATTAGTCCGTTCACGTCTAATTTTCAAGTAATTAGCTAACAGTTTCCCCATCCTGTTTTGGCCTCCATAGTATCGAACGCTGCTTTTTAAAAGATAAGAGGAAGCTGCTTCCGTGGACATTTTATTAAATGTAAATTTTGCATCAATTAGGTTTTTTAAAGTGGATTGGGAATTCGAATGTTAATAAGTGTATTCAAGTTTTTTGATTTTAGCAAGTAATTGGGAGTTTTTATGTTCAAAAGCTTTTTTCTTTTGCTAAACAAAATTAATGATAAAGCCTCTGGAAACAGCTTTAAAAGAGTCCCAAATCATTACCTGAGACGAATCCAAGGTAGAGTTAAGGGAAAAGAATTCAGAAGCAAAAGAGGTGAATTGGCTTGTGAAATTAGGATCCGATAATAACACGTTATTAAAACGCCACCGTCCTGCATGAGGGATAAAAGGGAGTAAGTCAAAATCAACTAAAACTGGAGCATGGTCTGATATTAAAATAGAACCAATTTCAGAGTGGGAAACTTGTTGAGTTAAACATTTACTAAAGAAAAGATAGTCTATACGAGATTTTGAGTGATGTGGACGAGAGTAGAAACTGTATTCGCGAGTATCAGGATTGCAAAGTCTCCATATATCAACTAAGGATTTATAATGTATGGAGTAGGTAAACTGTGTGTGCATCTTTGTATTGGAGAATTTAACCGAAGAGTGTCTGTCTAATATGGGATCAAAAACTTGATTATAATCCCCACCAAAAATAATATAATCCTCATCAAACAAAAGAAGTTTATCAGAGACAAGTATCCAAAAGATATTATCCACATTGACTGGTGCATATACATTAAATAGAACTAGAGGTATTTGATTTATAAGAAGTTTAACAATTACCCAACACCCATCTAAATCAGTTTCTTGATGTACAACTGTAATCTGGTACTTCTTATGACATAAGATGGAAACTCAATTTTTCTTACCTAAAGCGGGGGAAGAAAAAAGCATTGCCTACCCAACCGCGTTTCAATTTAGAAGCCTCGCTATCAGATAAATGTGTTTCTTGAATTAGTGCAATGTCAGCATTTAGTCTAGCTGAATGTGTTAATACCCGTTGTCTTTTAATGGGATTATTTACTCCTTTTACATTCCAAGTTACAACTCTAAAGATAAATCATCAAGTAAAACATTAACCGTTGATATAAAAACAGAATAGAAGTTAGAACTTTCATTACAAAAGAAATTGGAATTGACGGAAATAAGATTAAGAAAGAAACTCAGAAAGGAGTGAAGGAAGAAGATAAACATAAAACGAATGTTGTAAGGTGTATCCAAACAAGAGGAGAAGAAAAAGGAGGCGAGAAAGAGAGAATGGAAAGGGAGAAAAACCAGTTGAGGGAAAGAAAAACACAAAACAAAAATACAATACAAATCGAACAATTGACCATAAAAGAGGGTGTCAAAAGGACATACCACAAAAAGACAATGAGACTGGGGAAGGTGGAGCCACATGAGGAAGGTAGCACACCGGACTGGAGACTCCATCAGGACGCAGCAAAGGGAGAGCAACTTCCAGGCATGTATGACAAAAACATACATCAAAGGAGCATGTAACGGCATCTAGAGGAGACCAAAAAGAAAAAAACATTCACCACATGAACTCACAACGGAGCAAAATACAGCAGGCAGGATAGGATAGCAAACTTCAAGACATAAAAAAGGGTATGTAAGTACACAGAATATTTATGCTCGAGGGATGTCCATAGAATCATCTCTACAAGAGTTCAGAAATTGTTGAAGCATCGCCGGGTCTTCATAGTTCGTCGTTTTATTATTGTAAGTCAGTTTAAAGAGGCAAGGGTGGAACAAGCCATAGCGAGCATTCAGGGAGCGAAGAGCAGGTCTCATATCTGAGGAAATATGAATTTTTATGATCAATTGTGTCCCCTATCTAGACCCCAACGGCTCCATGTACATGCCACAAGTACATGTATGTTCCCTCCATTTCAAGTTATGAAGACGCAAATACAATTGTGTCCAACGTTAATATGTCCTCTTTCAGATCTGACATGAATGGGTCAGATATTCCGTTCCTAAGTATGCCTTGCCACCGTCTTTATATGGTATACTTTTCACGTTTTCCAGCTCTGGCAAGGTAGGCCCTGAATTCTGCCATCGAGCTTTTCCTGCTTCTGCCTCTGAATGCTCCAGCCTGGACCTGTATCTGTATCCATGAACTTTGTCTTACTTCCTGCGCGGCTAACGGTGCCTAGCCCGGCCTGTTGCCTGCCAAAACTGTATTCAGCCTTCAAGTTATCTGCTCCGCTCCTCGAAAAATGCATTCCTGTCTAGTAGCTTAGGTACACATCCTTCCAGCTGCAGAGCAAAGGGCCCGGCCTTACTGTCTCCGTGCAAGTAATTCATGACTTTCGTTACCATGGTAGGCCCATGCCCCCTCGCATCTCATGTAGACACTTAGACGCTTGTACACGCACTAGCAGTCAGTATAGAATAGACTCTGTCCGAAAGGACCTTTCTTTCCAGATAAAATAGTTCCTTAAACACAAGATATTAGATACGATTTGGGACTAGGTTGTCCTGACATCCCAGACTTCTGTCTCCTCATGTAAGGCTAAATGTCAAGTTCCCTTCATCCTCTAGTTACACGTCAATCACACGTCATGCGGCTGCGCGCGCATCTCTGCCATGTATTTTTGCTGACTTTGCAGGATTCTCTTATGGATCCACCCACTTGTGTCATCATCATAATGACGTTTCTAGTATACGCCTTTATGCACGCCTATTGTAACGCCTTTTTCATTACGTATGTGTATTCTTATCTCTCTTCTCAGCTGTTACGCCTCCTGCATCTGTCTTTACTGTAATGCTTTTAATATAAATATGACAACCTGTCAATAATGTATTGCTGATCCCTTCCTGAACCTTCGTGGTGACGGAACTCGATTGCCTGGTTCGAACCATAATTCCTTTGTAAGGAATAAATTCCCTTTTATAACCTCAAATACCACGGATTCTGCCTCTTATTTTTCTGAGTTATTCTTACTAGACTTTACCGCATAAAAAATAGTACAGGTAATTTAAATATTTACCACATAATTGGCGCCCGAACAGGGACACCTCTCACACCCCACGCGCCGGAGGTGCGTTGCAGACCCGGTCTCCTGCCACAGCCGGACGGACAATTACGCGTACTCGCAGGATTTCCTGTATCTCCCTCAGGCCAACGGGGGCGACTGAGGCTGCGATCAACACCCAGACGAGGCGGTGAGGAGTGCAGAGAATCCCGACCAGAGCCTAGCTGAGAGAGCAAGATCCGAGGTATACAGAGGCCCACCAGATTCCGAAGTTCCGAAGTATCTAAGTCACGAGTCGAGTCCAGTCCAGTTTGGTCTAGTCCAGTCCAGACTTCCGAGGCCTTCCGTTCCGTGCTTCCCGGTGAGTACCGTTGCTGGGGACGCATCTAGACGTGCACATTAGTTTGTGCCGGTCAAGACGGGTTTGGGTACACAGACCTGGTCTGCACTGTTTTAGCAGTGTATCTGTACTGTTTTAGCAGTACATACAGTATATCTAGTATTATGCAGTTAACTAGTTTTATTTTAATTATTATTGAACGTTCTAAAATGTTTTGATATGTTTTAAATGTCGTGGTATGAGTGACTGTTCGATCTTCATTATTGTGTTTGTTGTAATTATTGTGTTCAAAACCAAGTAAGAATTAAGTAGCAAGGTTCAAGATGTCGTTATTTTCAAAATTAAGACAGATAAAAACTAGAAAAGGGATACTCGAGGAAGCTGTTCCCATTCCACCTAGGGACACTCCAGGGTACTTTATGTACCATAAACATGGCCTAGATGCCGTATTATATCTTGATCTATGGGTGGACTACACCAAGGATTTAGCAGAGAGTCAGAGATGGCCCGCTGCTGGAACATGGGATGCAGATTGCATCATGAGAATAGAAGAAGTATTATGGAAAAAGAAAGCCAGACAGTCACAGAAAGATGCCATTGAATTATGGCGTAAAGAATCGCATAGGCGCACAGAGAAAGCGCTCAGAAAGGAAGAGAAAAGTAGGGAAGATTCAGAAAGAGCCCGAGAAAACGTATTAATTGACGAAGGTATCCGAGTAAAAACAGAACAAGTAGACAGACAACGAAACACTCTTATGAATGGTATGTATCCTCTTCTGGCCGAGGGTTTGCCTAAGGCCACCATGGAGGTACCAAAAGATCTGACACCTCCATTACTCCCGATTAAAGTACATCCCAAGACCGCAAAGGACATTTTCCTTTCTTCCTATTTAGATGATGCAGCCCCCGAATATGCTAATGGTGCGCAGCCACGCACACCACCTGTTAACGACGCTCAACCCCAAGATCAGCTGCACCCACCTCCGCAGCAACAAACTCCTCCTCACGTTCTAAACATTCCATCTGTTTCTACAGTCCTTCCTGCACCCACACTCTCTACCCTACACCCAACAAATCCTTTTGGACTTGGCACCTCAAGAGGTGCGACAGGAGGTTTTTCCACGCCACCGCCAGCAACTAGATTGACTTATAGGGATTTAGCACACCAACGTACACCCCAAAGAGCTAATGACAATATATTAAATGAGCCTCTTACAGATTGTAGATATGACCCAGTGCCAGGTAAACACGACAGAATGTTGCTATCTTCAGTACGTTTACGACGAGTCGCAAACTATTTAATGACATTACCAGGAATGGTTGAACATCTAGACAAAATATATCGCTTTGTCCAAACAGGGCAAGGTCCTGAAAGTATTGGCGAGGCCATGGAATACCAGAAAGTAGACATGCAAAAATTATTGTTACGTTTTTTCATAAACTGCTTGATCAGAAACAGAGATAGGCCTGAGGTAGATCCGGAGGAAATGCAAGTACTTACCAGATGGGGTCAGAATATAGCAGACGGAAAACATGATAAACAGAAGTATATAGAAGTCATGTGCCGAAAGATCAGAAAAGAAGTAGAACGAATACATGAAAGAAGATTCGAAGCAGATAAAACATAATCAGAGGAAGAGGAGGAGGAACAGTCAGAAATGAACACAGGACAATTAGAATTACCAGCTAGACAAACGATAGCTTATGTAGGAAAAGGAAGATCTTTTAATAAAACAATACGTCCGATACGTCCAGAATGTAACAGAATTTTTCAAACAGCTATCTCAAATCCAAGGACCCCTGAACACTTATTCCAGGCTACTGATAAGTTACTTCGAGAACGAAGGGGGTACCATGTGCTCAATTCTATGGATGAACAAGAATTAGCCAGGTCAGCAGTACAATGGGCTGACAGTTTTGAAAAATACAGTGATGATGCGCTAGCACACACGTTTCTGAATCTCGCCCCTGATGAGCAGCGTTTAGCTAGTATATACATGATACAACATCTCCTTATATTATATAAAGGCCAACACTCCGATCCTGGTCCCCTACCTGATATACTGATAGAACTACTCATGAATAAATGGAGAGGTCTAGGTACCGATCTAATTAAAGTAATTCTAGAATACCGACATAGATATAGTGCCTTTTTGTGTCCAGAACATGATCCAGCTCCTCCCATGGAAAGAAAAACGTATTACATGGACAGACAGAATCCCTTACGCGAAGTACACCCAGTTAGAAATGATGATAATACATTTAGACGCGTGTTTGTGTACACGCCCATAACTAAAATAGAACTATTGGAAATGAAAAAATTAGTGCCCAGCCATGACAAAGATCCAGCAGGTTTCCACCGTGAACTAAAGGACATGTTACTCATGGGTGATTATACCTATCCTGACATTATGAAAATATTGAAAGTATTATTGCCTGCCGGTATTTATGAGAAACTCAAAGAAAAAGAGTGGGAAGTGGGAGACCAAAAGATTGATTGGACAGTATTAGAAAACGAAGAAAATGCCCGAACTGCAGGCGTAGGGCTTGGGGACAAAACTAAAGCATTACCAGGATTATTAGTACAAGTATTGCCACGTTTGTTAACTATGAAAAAGGAAGACTGGGGAGCTATCTCAGCTTGTAAACAGAAACCAGATGAAGACACTAGTGATTTTTATTCCCGATTTGAAAAATGTTTTGGTATTAATAGCGGCCTGAAAGCAAGTAGTGATTCATATGCACATCTTTTTGTAACAAAACTAGTCGAGAATTCCCTGCCACAAGTCAAAAACAGAGTGTTGAAAGTTGAGAGCACTTGGCAAGCTAACTCTCCTTCACAAATGTTACAAATGTTACAGTATCACCAGAATAGAATTAGAGAAGAACAAGAACACGAACAAAGACGTATGAAAGACACGAAAATGAAAATGCTCGTCGCTCAGTCAGTTCCAGCTGACGGTCATAAGAAGGGTGCGACACAGTCCAGTAATTCAGCGGTTCCCGTTAAAGGGACATGCAACTATTGTAAACAGCCAGGTCATTATATAAATGATTGTGCAGTTCTGAAACATAATATCTCTACGGGTAAAACCAAGGAGAGACCACGTCCGCCTAGACAGGACCAGATCCAACAACAAGCACCTCACCATGTACAGCCTATGCCGGTTCCACAACAGACCGTAGTGGTACCACAGCCACAGTCTATTGCCGCAACACAAAACACGACACAACAGATGTACCAATATGCACAAAATGACTATCCAGATTATCAGCGCTACACATGAAATAGCCTAGAGAGGGAAGTTGGCTTACCCCTTATTGAGGTTCCTGTAGATCAAGAGGGTCCTTATGTACAGAGTCAAGTATTAGGGAAAGACAGAAAGTTTTTACTTGATACAGGGGCAAGCAGAACAACTATAAGTCACGACGAAGTCCCAGGGGCACCCCTCTCAGGCTCACAAAATATTTCCCTTGGTTTCTCAGGAAAGCCTACTATTAACGAAGTATCGCAACCGCTTGCATTTACAGTTGGTCCATTGACACGGACTACAGATCTATTGCTTACAAAATCTTGCCCAGAAAACTTGTTAGGTATAAAAACATTGAAAGCTCTAGGAGCTATATTATGTTGTTCTCCGGACGGAGTACGACTATTTTTGCGTGACTTTAAAGGTCACTACGTGTCAAGAGACATGGATCACCGGTTACAGAATCTACCTGCACATTTATGGGCAAAAGGCCCCACTGATGTAGGTTGTATGCACATTACACCATATCGAGTCACACTCAAAGCAGGAGTGGTATTACCACGAATACGACAATACAAGTTACCTCCAGATGCTGTAGTGGCTTTACTGCAAATCATTGACGAGCTCATTGCACAAGGAGTGGTTGTGGAAACCGACTCCAATATATGTAATTCTCCGATCATTCCGATTCTTAAACGAACTGATCCAAAAGCACCCCCAGTATATCGATTAGTTATTGATCTGCGCGAATTAAATAAATGCATTGTACCACAATATCCTGTGGTCCCAGATATCTCTTCATTACTGACAGCCATTGATTCAGAAGCAACGTTCTTTACTGTAATTGACCTCAAGAACGCCTTCTTCAGCGTCCCAATCGATCCGGAAAGCCAATATTTGTTCGGATTTAGTTTAAATGGACGAAGTTTTAAATTCGCACGCGCACCTCAAGGATTTACAGAAAGTCCTAGCATCTACAGCCAAGCACTGAAAAGACAACTTGACAGTATCCACATGCCAGTAAACACTGCACTGCTTCAGTATGTCGATGATCTGCTGATCACCGCCCGAAGCGAACCCGAATGTGAAAAAGCATCACTGACGGTTTTACATTTTCTGGCCGACAAGGGGCACAAGGTGTCCCCTTCGAAGCTGCAATTCTGTGCCCAGCAAGTTGTGTACCTTGGGCACTTGCTGTCCAAGGGGGGGAGACAGCTCACACCTGATCGCATCCAGTTAATTGTAAACATGCCCCCACCCAAGACACAAAGGAGGTACGGGCCTTCATAGGCCTCACTTCGTACTGTAGGCAGTGGATCCCCCAGTACGCATTTTTAGCAAAGCCACTCATTCAGTTGACAACCCAGGAGGCAGCGACATCGACTGTCCTCCCTTGGACTCCAGAACATACACAAGCTTTTGAAGACTTAAAGAAAGCTTTATGCCAAGCACCTGTTTTAGCGACACCATGTTACAGTAAGCCTTTTACACTCTTTGTTACAGAACGTGAAGGTACTGCTTTGTCAGTACTCACTCAGGAACAAGCAGGATCACACAAACCATGTGCTTACTTTTCTAGCACATTAGATCCCGTAGCTCAAGCTCTTCCTGCGTGCCTGAAATCAGTTGCAGCGATAGCTCTAGCGATCAGACAAAGCGATTCCATAGTATTAGGACATCAATTGACAGTACAAGTACCACACGCAGTAGAGGTTCTCTTGAACCGGACACAAACACAACACTTGACTATAGCACGACTGACAGGTTACGAACTAACATTATTTCAGCCACACATAGAAATCAGACGTTGTAGTACATTAAATCCTGCCACACTTTTGCCATTAAGTGGAACAGACCCACTGGCACATGATTGTATCGAAGTCATTACTATTACGACGAAACCCAGACAAGACTTGACAGATGTCCCATTACCAGACCCAGACCTAACATTTTATGTAGATGGTTCATGTATGAGAACAAGTACAGGAGAGTTAGTGGCCGCTTATGCAGTCACGACAGACACCGAAGTCATAGAAACAAATTGTATTGACACATTATCAGCTCAAGCAGCAGAGCTTATTGCTCTGACACAAGCCTGTATTCAAGCCAAGAATAGAAAAGTTAACATATACACAGATTCACGTTATGCATTCGGAGTTGTACACGACTTCGGAGTCCTTTGGCGAGAGAGAGGTTATTTGACTTCTCACGGTGCCAACATTCAACACGGTCCCCTCATTCAAGCTCTGTTAGATGCAATACATCTACCTACTTCAATATCTATCATGAAGTGCAAAGCCCATACAAAGGTCACCGATATTATTTCCCAGGGTAACGACCTAGCAGACCGAACAGCTAAGCAAACAGCACAGAATAGGAATCACGCAACGGACGTGACAAAGACAATAGTTCCGACATCGACACACTGCATGACAGTTAGGGATCCCGTCCTTGATGTAATTAACATACAGACACATGCTACACCAGAGGAAATAAAGAAATGGACTGAATTAGGAGGGATCCAAACAGATCAGGGATGGATGACGAAGGGAAAATCTATATGGTTTCTCCCCGACTCAATGGTTCAAGTTATCATTAACACAATACATAGTCCAGCACATCTAGGAGAAAAAGCTATGTTAGACAGTATTCAACACATTTGGTTCAACAAACACTTACGAGCTGCAGCCAAACAGAAAGTCCGAACTTGTATGATTTGTTGTCAGTTCAATCCAGGTAAAGGCGTACCTGTAGAACAGGGTGGATTTCAACCTCCCGATCACCCTTTTGAAGTCCTCCAGATGGATTATATCCAGATGGAACGATGTCGAGGATTCAAATATGTCCTCGTAGTTGTATGCGCTCTTTCCCGTTGGACAGAGGCATATCCCGTCTCAGATTACACTGCCCCGACTACTGCCAAGCAGTTAGTTCGTGAATTCTTCCCACGGTATGGTTTGCCCCGTATCGTGTACTCAGATAATGGCCAGCCGTTCTCATCCGAGCTAATGAAACACATTTCACTCTTGTTAGGCTATCAATGGAAATTCCACTGTGTCCGACATCCCGAGGCAGCAGGTCTCGTGGAACGTCATAATCAGACCCTGAAAATTCGACTTTCTAAAATCTGTAGAGAGAAAGGTGTCGACTGGATAGTAGCCTTGCCAGTTGCACTATTTTACATGAGAATGGTAGCACATTCTCGCACAGGGCTATCCCCGTACGAGGTGGTCTTCGGTAGGCCACCAAATATGTGGGGGACGCCTATACCTCGTAAAATCACTGATGTTGATTGTAATATGCTGACAGATTACCTTGCTTCCTTGATGTCTGCACTACAATCTTGCCGTTCACAGGTAGCTGCAGCCTTTCCCGACAACACCGAGGTGAAGCCCCATGAAGTGGTTCCTGGAGACCTAGTTTTCATCAGAAACTTCGACAGGAGGAGCCCGTTGGAGCCTCGCTGGCATACACCAAAACTGGTACTTCTAACCACGAGGACAGCAGTGAAGGTCGAGGGTCGCAAGGGTTGGTTACACTCGAGCCATATCAAGAAATTTCATGGACTACCATCTGATCTGAACTCTCAGCCCTGCCCCCTTCCAGAGACTGATTCAAAACTCCCCCTGGTTGAAAGGACCGAATCACAGGAATACAAACTGAAACTAAGGTCTAGCAAGTCAGACAATTCGATTGTTTAAGTCCTCTCCAAGGTGAATCGGTTGAATAAGTTTCTGACATGTATCCTCTAGACCGAATTAGAGAGAGAAATAGACAGAAACAGCTCGAGAAACATGCATATTGTAAATCACTTCATAGTCACTGTATAGTGACATTGTTGATTATGTTTTTTCTAAGTCTTTTTATTATTGCTGCAAGTATACTGTTGCACATGTACTATCCTATTTTCAAGCGTGCTTATTCTGCTTACAATGTTACTGCCGAACATTCTTTTAGTGAACTACCTCCACATGAGTTGTCCTATAGATTTGCGCTGCGCAACAACACATTCATTAGTATGTTACATCATTCCCATCAGACCAGCAATGCTACAAATTGTTGGATATGTGGCCGACTTCCTCCCTATCAGAAATACAAAGGAGTTCTGCCTCTCTTTCCGTACCCGTTCACACACAATGGTTCCTGTGGAGCATGGTTTAGTTTGATTAACTCTTTAGATTCAAACACTGGAGTTTACCAGAGCAACTGGGTATGGGGAAACCTGAACTTAGTTTTACTTAAAGCCTGTTATCCTAACAAGGAGGGACTTCCCAAAAGAACAGGAACTGATCTAGAAAATGAAGTAAATGGATTAGGTAATTTTACACTTAACCTCATGATTCTGAATGTTGAATCTGAAGCTGTACTAGTCTTGCCTGCTATGTCAGTATTATCAGTCAAAGGTGAATTCTGTGTAAGAAAGAATGGTTCAGTACACCTGGGTCATAGTAAATGTACTACTGTGATCGAATTCAGTGATAAAGGCAAGTCTACATTTAGAGCTTCCCGTCATTCCTACTTTATATGTGGTCATACCGCATATATATGCCTACCTCTAGATTGGGATGGTACCTGTTACATTGCATTCCTTCTGCCACCTGTTTTCCTAGCCCCTCCTGATTATCATAGAAATACCAATCTAGTACACCATAGACCCCAGAGAGATATCCCGATTGTTGACTACACTGAAACAGCATGGGAACAATATACAGACTTCAATAAAGGTCTCTTTCCTTACAAAGGTGTGGTCTCAAATAGTAAACTGATACGTAGATTAACCAGAACCCTTGAAGCAGTGGTGAATGAAACTACTTCCGCCCTAGGCAACTTAACAGAGGAGCAGTCTGCGATGCGGATTGTTGTTCTCCAAAATCGTCTTGTCCTTGACGTCATCCTAGCCGATAGGGGCGGAGCCTGTAGGGTCATCGGATCAAGTTGCTGTGTTTTCATTCCAGAAAACGCGCCATCCGTATATAAAGCCATAACTCGTCTTCACAAGATTGCAAACCAGATACATCAGAATCCAGGCACCTGGACATGGTCCGGTTGGTTCTGGAGCGTGTTGTCAGCCTGGGGATGGAAAGTCCTATCCTTCCTAGGTATTGGCCTTCTCATAGTATTCAGTTGTTGCCTGTGTCTACAATGTGGACCAGCTATTTGCGGCCTGTGTGCCACATCGTGTATTCCACGTTCAAGTTTTCATTCAAGATCCCGGAAGAAGAAAGAAGAGCAAATGATGTTACATGAACAGATTGATGGATTCCTGAAGATCGATATTTCATGAAGGGTCCGTAGGGGACAAGGAGGGAATGAGGAAATATGAATTTTTATGATCAATTGTGTCCCCTATCTAGACCCCAACGGCTCCATGTACATGCCACAATTACATGTATGTTCCCTCCATTTCAAGTTATGAAGACGCAAATACAATTGTGTCCAACGTTAATATGTCCTCTTTCAGATCTGCCATGAATGGGTCAGATATTCCGTTCCTAAGTATGCCTTGCCACCGTCTTTATATGGTATACTTTTCACGTTTTCCAGCTCTGGCAAGGTAGGCCCTGAATTCTGCCATCGAGCTTTTCCTGCTTCTGCCTCTGAATGCTCCAGCCTGGACCTGTATCTGTATCCATGAACTTTGTCTTACTTCCTGCGCGGCTAACGGTGCCTAGCCCGGCCTGTTGCCTGCCAAAACTGTATTCAGCCTTCAAGTTATCTGCTCCGCTCCTCGAGAAATGCATTCCTGTCTAGTAGCTTAGGTACACATCCTTCCAGCTGCAGAGCAAAGGGCCGGCCTTACTGTCTCCGTGCAAGTAATTCATGACTTTCGTTACCATGGTAGGCCCATGCCCCCTCGCATCTCATGTAGACACTTAGACGCTTGTACACGCACTAGCAGTCAGTATAGAATAGACTCTGTCCGAAAGGACCTTTCTTTCCAGATAAAATAGTTCCTTAAACACAAGATATTAGATACGATTTGGGACTAGGTTGTCCTGACATCCCAGACTTCTGTCTCCTCATGTAAGGCTAAATGTCAAGTTCCCTTCATCCTCTAGTTACACGTCAATCACACGTCATGCGGCTGCGCGCGCATCTCTGCCATGTATTTTTGCTGACTTTGCAGAATTCTCTTATGGATCCACCCACTTGTGTCATCATCATAATGACGTTTCTAGTATACGCCTTTATGCACGCCTATTGTAACGCCTTTTTCATTACGTATGTGTATTCTTATCTCTCTTCTCAGCTGTTACGCCTCCTGCATCTGTCTTTACTGTAATGCTTTTAATATAAATATGACAACCTGTCAATAATGTATTGCTGATCCCTTCCTGAACCTTCGTGGTGACGGAACTCGATTGCCTGGTTCGAACCACAATTCCTTTGTAAGGAATAAATTCCCTTTTATAACCTCAAATACCACGGATTCTGCCTCTTATTTTTCTGAGTTATTCTTACTAGACTTTACCGCATAAAAAATAGTACAGGTAATTTAAATATTTACCACATATCCAGGAATTTCTTCTGACAATCAGCAGTAACTTTGGCGTAGTCTTGTGCAAAGAAAAGATTCGAACCATTCCAAGTAATCTTCCCTTTTTGTTTGGCAGCTTGAAAAACTTTAAGTAGGTCAGTATATTCTAGAAAGTACAGGATAACTCCTCTAGGTTTTGTTGAAGAAGAAGAGGCAGTGGAAGAACGAGAGATTGAGCCTAAACGATGAGCTCGTTGAATGTTTAAAGTCAGAGAACTTGGGAGACCAAGAAGCGTGGGCAAAAAGGATTGAAAAAAGGATATAGGGTTTGATCCCTCAAGGCCTACCGCAAGTCCATAAATGCATAGGTTGTTAAGCCTATTTCGATTTTCTACGTTTTCGACTTGTTGCTTAAGGTTTTGAATTTCCCTATGCAGGCATGGAACTT
The DNA here is from genome assembly GCF_964204655.1 of Triturus cristatus. NCBI lineage: Eukaryota > Metazoa > Chordata > Amphibia > Caudata > Salamandridae > Triturus > Triturus cristatus. Next base: position 334,102,642 of record NC_140594.1, on the reverse strand, counting down.
GTTCTGTAACTATTTGAACTGAAGCCACTTTTCTCTCCAAATCCTCTACTTTTTGTTCAGTGTGTGACCAGTTATCTTCGAGACTTTGAAGTCGAGAATTTGTTTCTGTCATGTAGGGTTTGAGTGAGCGAATTTCCTCAAGTAAAAGTTCCATTGAGATAGAGAGGGAGTATTAGTAGGAGAGGGAGGATTTGCCTTCACTCGCTTCCCTGGTGTAGAAGTAGAAGAAGAGGATATTTTAGGCGAGATTTTAGAGCTTGGGCGGGAAGTTTGAGGAGAGGACGTTTTAGCGGCAAGGTAGTCATTAGTTGCCTCTACTATGCAGTCTTGTAGTACACTGAAGGGGTTAATATCTTCCAACGGTACTGTGGTCGCATTGGCTGGCTGAGGAGTATTACGAGTGTGCCGTGACAACGCCATTGAAAAGTTGAAAGGCGCGAAAAATTTGTGAGTCAAGTTACAAAGGATTAAGATGACGGAGGAAAATTAATACAGGAAACGCTGAGTTGGAATTCCTGTAAGTGGCAATCAGAAATCAGCGCAACCATAAAAAGAGACCGGTGACAAACAGCATATGAAGAGAGAGGCCAAGCTCTAGCAATGTTTTAAAGAAGAAGATAACTGCCTCAAGCTATTTTATATTATACTGCATGAAATGGCTGAAAAAACAGAATGCCAAGTATTTGCCAGTGGTTCTCTGAAGAGGTAGAAAGCTTAAGAAACAGAAAAAAATACTTTTCTCTCAGCTACATACTTTATAATGTCCACTTTATGAAGCAAAAACATTTATTTAACCTCCAGCATGACATCAGAAGAAGGCATTAAATCCATGAGGCTGCAAATACCACAAAATGGCGGTTGGTCTGTGAGGGGTGGACATCAAGAGAAATTTTTCATTGTTAAAAAGATGAGAATCCTCTTACCCCATTCTTTATGATGATGGTTCCTGCCTTGGACGTGATAGAGAAAAAGTAGCGCTCCCTAAGAAGAAGAAGCGCGAGGCAGACGAGAGGTATAAAACCTCAGGAATGAGGAAGCTGCAAAATGGCGGCTGCGTTTGATGTCCGATCCGTGGGCGGTGAGAATTGGGAAAAGCAGCTTGTTCCACTCACCTCGTCACTTCACAGTCTAAATATCGAGGAAGCAGTCATTCCACTGTGTTCTTAGCGCATTTCCAAGGACGGGTGCTCCCGCGAGTCGCCTGAAGGCTCCCATTGCGGTAATGGTCCGACGGAGCTCCTCACGACGGCGTCCGTCTTCTCCGGCACCTAGCCACGCCCCCTTACAACCACACTTTTAACCATGGTCTCACCAGGAAAAAGGGGCTTAGCCAAAGGTCGTGCGCACTGCACAATATCCTTGTTATTTAATGGTGTTTTGCCCTGAAATTGGCAGTCAGTGGAAGAGATCCTGTTTAATAAATTGAACGCAGCGATTGCAGACCTATTATCGATGCCCGGCGTCCTATCTGCCCCGTCAGAATGTTGGACATCCACAACCTGAAAGTGTATTCTTTGTTTACAGAGATGCCTATAAATATTTCATGGGTGTGGTGGAAAGAGAGTGGTGACTCTCTGGCATTTTGGTACTAATAAATGCTTGGAATGCACAACAGCATTTCTCCTTTTTCGATATAGAAATGTTTTTTGTTGTTGTTTTTTTAAAAAGAGGAAATACGATGTAATTTTCCTTTCAATAAGAAATACAATAACTCAGCAGGAGCACAGCCTGTTCTTGCAGATCAATGCTCCAGGCATTGGGTCTGTTTCGCTTTCCTGTGAACCCTGGTCCATTTCTTCTGCCTTTTTACTTAATTTCTCGCTGACACAAGTAGGAGCTGCTCTGGCTCCGTTTCAAAGCTGAAGAGGGAGATGCTGTATGTTTATAAGAAGAAGCCAGTCTCTGTAATCAATAGGAGGACAGCCTGTGATTGATGGTGGCAGAGTCAGTGGCTCCTGGACTTGCAGACCTGGAGCAAAGAGATCTCTTGAAGAGGCGGTGAAGTGCTATTTTTGTTTTTCTTTCATCTATCTATTTCACAAACCCACCACGGGTCTTTCTCGGGTTATCTCTGCCACAGAACACGGCATTTCTTGCCAAGGAGAACACGTTCCAGAAATACATTGCTATTTTTGTTTATCCTTTTCTTCTGGCCTGGTGTGCTTTTTATTAGAAAATTCACTTTTCACCAGTTCTCAAAGTGGACTGTCACAGAACTACAAATGCATTTAATTCACCATCAATGAATAGGTATTTCATTTGCTTTGCTTATATTTGTTGTAAATTGCATCGAAAACCAAAACGCAGAACAGAAAATCAAATAAAGGTCAGTCCCTGATTTCTTTCTTATTTCTCCTTTAATGAGTTTATAATAAAGAACCATGAGGGAATATTGTGATCAGAATTGGTAATTTTTTATAATTTGTATTGACATTCTACAAATGAATATTATATCTGTCTTCCATACCTGTATGGCTGGAGAAGTTGTAACCAGTTTATAATCTTTCATTGCAGATCTCACTAATAAGAATCATATGTGTTTCCTTGTTTTTCTGGGTTGCAAATTGTTGAATCCATTTTATGTGACTGGATGTATTTCAGGGCATGCATTATCAAGAAGTTAGCCATAACAAAGATGTTTGCCACAATAATCCTCAAACATAGTTGGGACTTTGGTAACCCACCCTTTAAAACAATTTGTTAGCTTTAATAGGAGGTGGACCCGCCGAAAGTCTTTCCTTAGTCAATTAACAGGATATATTTGACACATTAAAACTCATTCCCTGGGGTTTTGGACAAACTGAACTCTCTCCCACAGTCCTTTAGACACACAAATGTAAACCTCAACAGGTAAAGTGGGTATTTTGCCAAAATTACTTTATTTCACCCTACGACCCTCATTCCGAGTTCCCCCTTAACTCTATGGGTAGATTCCAGCGCCCGAATTAGCAATTTCTGCCAGTATTTCCTCGTCGTCAGTAATAGTGATTATGATTTTTGTCCACTGGACTAGGGAATAGCATGCAGACCTTGTAATACTGGCTCTAATTCTACATATTTTTTTGCCTTCAGGAGGATACTAGTTGTCAACATATGTAAACATTTACCACCTGCTCGGAGCAGGTGGTAAATGCACCAGGTTCGTTTGATATTGCCCGTGGGCAGACTGGAGGGGACAGGGGATGGCAGAAGAAAATAAGTTATTGTTATTGAGCTGGGTGGAGTTTGTTCTGCTCTCCCATGCTGAAATATGAGGGCAGAAACAGGAAAGGCACAGCAGCTGCTTACAGCCCATGCAGTTCTGCAGGAATCACTGACACAATATCGAAAGACTAAAAATCGACCTACAAATATATCGATACAAAATAATCGATCACATTATTATCGACATCATATACTTATTTAAAACATTACAAAAATATCGAACACACAATTTCGAACTACAGAAATATAGGTACACAAAATATCGGCAACACAAATATCGAAATCCTAAAATATCAATGCTCAGAAACATACATATACTTCATAACAAAATATCGTAAACTAAAATATCGACCACTAAAATATCTCCATTTTACTAATATCGACTATATAACATTTAATTAAAAACTAAAATCAAACAACATAAACACCAAATAATGTCTTTTAACTCTACACAAAATTATTATTAAACAATTATATATTTACTACATTTAAAAATGGATTTAAATAATTAATTCTTTACTAAAACATTATTAACAACCTTCCTACATTAAACAACTATATTATTAAATTATACTTTATCAATTCATGCATCCAATACATAATATAATGTTTAGAAAAATACATATAGAATAATACACCACAAAACCACTAATTAGCGTTTTCCTTATTAGGAAACTAACTACCAGAAAAAAAAATAAAAAAATTCGAACTAACCAATAAAAACACTCCGAATTCAAACTAACCAATAAAACACATATTACAACATCCAAAGCACTATAAAAAGAAGTTCAACTTCATTCACAGTCCAGAACCAAAAAAACGAAATGTTGAAGAGGAAAATCTACTGGATTGCAACTGCAGATATAAGAAAATCAACATAGAGGAAATATTTAAAACTATCAAAAGTAAGTTAACTATATTATTCTCATGAAGACTCAAATCGAATAAATTGTAATTACAATATACATACACTATAAATAAATTAATGTCTTCTTTCTATTTCATGTTTTCACTACAGGAAACTCAAAAAGAAACTAAGAAAATACAGAACAGCACCAAAAAAGATACAACTAAAAAGTAAGTATTTCACAACCAAATATCAACTAATAGATTAAAATACCACCCTAATTAAAACCCAATTGCAAATCCCCTAACCATTCCCTATAAAAATATAGAAACAATTATTACAACAAATTTCCTTTTCTTTTCCAGACAAAGAAAATACTAGAAGAAAATTCCACAAATAAAGAATCAAGAGCATTCTACTCAAACACATCAAAACCAACTTTGTAAGTATATAGTAACTAAATCTAGTTTTTTTCTACTGAAAATTAATATAACATCATATATAATAACTATAATATATATTTTTCATAGATAAAGCTACATCAAAATGACTGAAGGAGCTGAATTCATAACAAGCCAGAAGGGAAAAATGTTACTATGCTATATGGGATACACTTACACACAGGAAAAAGTATATGGTTTAAAGGTTAACTGGAAATGCACTAAATACTACTCTAATAAGTGCTATGGGCGTGCTACAACACGACAAACAACAGTACTATACACTAGAGAACATAACCACCCACCAAACATTACTGAAATCGAAGTCAGATCTGCTTTAGAAACTATAAAGGAAGCTAGCACAAGTTCTCAAAAACCTACTAGTGTAATTTTAAAAGAGCAGCTTCCCAAAATTCCTAAAACTGCTACTACACAAATGCCATCTGTAACTTCACTCAAAAGAACTATAGCACGTACTAAAAAAACCACTACTACTTCAACCCCAATTCCTCACACATATAGTGAAGTTATTCTAAGTCCAGAACAAAGTATAACTTTAAACAAAGAACCATTTGTCATTTTTGATAATAAAAACAATGACAAAAGAATAATAATATTTGGAACAGCTAATAATCTCTGTAAACTACAAGAATCACAGAACTGGATGATGGATGGGACTTTTACCATATGTCCCAAACCCTTTTTCCAACTATATACAATACATGTCCTATATCACAATTGCAATATACCATTAATTTACACTTTATTACCAAACAAACATAACTCCACATACACTGAACTATTAAATATAATAAAACAAAAAACAAATAACTTTTCCCCACAAAAAATAATCCTAGATTTTGAACATGCAATGATTAATACTATATTAAAAACACACACCCATACCTCCATACAAGGCTGTTACTATCATTTTAATCAATGCCTATGGAGACACATGCAAAAATCAGCCCTAAGCATTGAATATGCAACTAATTCATCTTTTGCATATCAAATAAAAAAACTCATAGCACTAGCTTATGTACCTGACACAGACGTAACAGAACATTACAACATTTTAATAGACAGCGCCTTCTACAAACAAAATGAAGAAAAACTAAGTTCACTATTGGACTATTTCGAAGATACATGGGTCGGCAGACTACATAGATCTGGCCACAGAAGAAACCCTAAATTCTTATTTCCCTGGTGGAACGTATACAGAAGCACATTAAATGGAGAATCCAAAACTAATAACGCAGTTGAAGGATGGCATAACGCCTTCCTACAATCAACAGGCAGAACAAAACCAACACTAGAAAGATTTATATCATGCCTACAAAAAGAACAGAGTTATCAAGAGTTCCGAATGGAACAATCCATAACTCAGCTAACTCCAAAAACCTCAAAACAAACTAAACAAGTGTATAAATATCTAGAGCAACAAGTAAAATTGTACCCTACTACCAAAGGCCTAGAATACTTAAACATCATAGCTAAAACACTTCTTTAAAGTACAAATACAAATAAATGACTAATTACCCATTTTCAATAATATCAAACACATAAAATATATTTATCTTATTACAAAAATTATTACTGTGTAACACACATTAATAATATTTGTAATAAAATAAAAATAAACAATAATATTAAACAATACCCACCCACAAGAAATAATAATAAATTAACTTACCAAGTTTATTCCAAAGTCTGAAAAACTCCATTTCCTGCTTACACAATCCAAACATAAAAAAAAGGTTCCCAAAAAAAAAATGCAAAAATACAACTGCCGATTAAATCCATAATCCATTCACCAAATATCCTTCGAAAAACCATGAAAAACCCGAAAATAGCTAAAAATATTAAAAAATGATCCATGAAAACCGAAACATTTAAAGAAGTGTAAAAAACATATTGTTCAATAAAACGAACACACACTTCTTTAAAAAAAGAGTCCATCTGAAACGAATAACCTAGAAAAGAAATTGTAAAAACAAAGCAACATACATTCCCACCCACATAAAACAACACATAAACACTTACTAACAATAATACTAGATTTAAAACAGTTCTAAATATACATTAAACACCTTAAACCTAACTCTCGAAACATGCCTACACATCGTTAAAAACACGTAAAACCACAACACGCAACTCTAACACATAACATTTCCAAATATAACTAATATATGTACAGCTACACTAAACATTATCTAACTAGGCTCAAAATAAAGTTTAAAACCATCTAAAACATATAAAACAAACCTTACCTTTCACGACGCGAAGTAACTCCCAACCGCGAGCTTCCCTTCAAACCAAATGACCCAAAACAACATTACCGGGTTACAAAATAGAGTGCCCAAAACATAATAAAACATTTAACTATACTAAAAAGCCCTAATTAAAACAGGTAAAACAGTAAATTCACACACAAATATTTTATATTATTTAGCAAAAATAGACCTATTTTTTTCATTTACCTACAAATTGTCAACAAATGTTCCTAATGATTAAAATTATATAAATAAATATTAAAAAATGTAAAATATTTTTTATTATAATTTCTAAAAAGATAATACTACAGAACAATGTATGAAAAATTGTTACACATTTTTTGCATGAATGCTAAAATTTTATTTATGTTAAAAATATGTTTGTTTTGAAAACATTGTAAAAATAATTAATATTAATATTTTACATATTAATATTAATAAAAAAGGCATAACATGTTTGTACTACAAATATTAAAATGTTTATATATGAAAATATTTGCCAAAAGTTTTGTATAAAGATTTACAAAACCTATTGCTATGTTAAATTTAATTTAAAACACTACATTGTACAACATTATTAATAATATTTTTAATTTACTAAAAAATGTTAGAAAATATACTAAGGTGCCGATCACGATCCGGTAAAAAATTCCCCCGTGCGACTCGTATCGGGTCTTTTTACCGTACGAATCGTACAAGTGCCGTACGAACTGGCAATCACGATTCGCATGGTAAAAAGTCCATACGAACCGCACTGGGAATCATTCCCCACACGTCCTCGGGTCGGAAAATGTGTCCGACACGTCCTCGGACGATTTACCTTACAAACGTAAAAATCCAAGTCCGACCGAGGAATCACGATCCATCCCGTGCGTCTGAGCCTACAACCGTATGGAAAAAACACCGTCCGCACCGAACACCTATAGCAACCATGGAGACATGTGCCCGCATACGCGCCTAACACTCCCCCCAGCCCCCGTACGTCCGACACGTACCCCCCGTATATGTATACCCCCACCCGTCTAGGTACACCCCAGTACGTTCCAGTCGTACCCCCACCCCAGCACGTGTCGTACCACCGTCCATGTACACCCCAGTACGTTCGAGCCCCACCCCCACCCCAGTACGTGTCATACCCCCCGTGTACCTACACCCCAGTACGTTCCAGTCGTACCCCCACCCCAGTACGTGTCGTACCAACGTCAATGTACACCCCCCCACCCCTGTACGTGTCGTACCACCGTCTATGTACACCCCAGTACGTTCGAGCCCCACCCCCACCCCAGTACGTGTCATACCCCCCGTGTACCTACACCCCAGTACGTTCCAGTCGTACCCCCACCCCAGTACGTGTCGTACCAACGTCAATGTACACCCCCCCACCCCTGTACGTGTCGTACCACCGTCTATGTACACCCCAGTACTTTCGAGCCCCACCCCCACCCCAGTACGTGTCATACCCCCCGTGTACCTACACCCCAGTACGTTCCAGTCGTACCCCCACCCCAGTACGTGTCGTACCACCGTCAATGTACACCCCCCCTGTACGTGTCGTACCACCGTCAATGTACCCCCCCCCTTTACGTGTCGTACCACCGTCAATGTACACCCCCCACCCCTGTACGTGTCGTACCACCGTCCATGTACACCCCAGTACGTTCGAGCCCCACCCCCACCCCAGTACGTGTCATACCCCCCGTGTACCTACACCCCAGTACGTTCCTGTCGTACCCCCACCCCAGTACGTGTCGTACCACCGTCAATGTACACCACCCCCTGTACGTGTCGTACCACCGTCTATGTACACCCCAGTATGTTCGAGCCCCACCCCCACCCCAGTACGTGTCATACCCCCGGTGTACCTACACCCCAGGACGTTCCAGTCGTACCCCCACCCCAGTACGTGTCGTACCACCGTCAATGTACACCCCCCCCCCTGTACGTGTCATACCTCCGTCAATGTACACCCCCCCCTGTACGTGTCGTACCACCGTCAATGTACACCCCCCACCCCTGTACGTGTCGTACCACCGTCCATGTACACCCCAGTACGTTCGAGCCCCACCCCCACCCCAGTACGTGTCATACCCCCCGTGTACCTACACCCCAGTACGTTCCAGTCGTACCCCCACCCCAGTACGTGTCGTACCACCGTCAATGTACACCGCCCCCTGTACGTGTCGTACCACCGTCAATGTACACACCCCCCCTGTACGTGTCGTACCACCGTCAATGTACACCCCCCCTGTACGTGTCGTACCACCGTCAATGTACACCCCCCCCTGTACGTGTCGTACCACCGTCAATGTACACCCCCCCACCCCTGTACGTGTCATACCACCGTCCATGTACACCCCAGTACGTTCGAGCCCCACCCCCACCCCAGTACGTGTCATACCCCCCGTGTACCTACACCCCAGTACGTTCCAGTCGTACCCCCACCCCAGTACGTGTCGTACCACCGTCAATGTACACCCCCCCTGTACGTGTCGTACCACCGTCAATGTACCCCCCCCTTTACGTGTCGTACCACCGTCAATGTACACCCCCCACCCCTGTACGTGTCGTACCACCGTCCATGTACACCCCAGTACGTTCGAGCCCCACCCCCACCCCAGTACGTGTCATACCCCCCGTGTACCTACACCCCAGTACGTTCCAGTCGTACCCCCACCCCAGTACGTGTCGTACCACCGTCAATGTACACCACCCCCTGTACGTGTCGTACCACCGTCTATGTACACCCCAGTATGTTCGAGCCCCACCCCCACCCCAGTACGTGTCATACCCCCGGTGTACCTACACCCCAGTACGTTCCAGTCGTACCCCCACCCCAGTACGTGTCGTACCACCGTCAATGTACACCCCCCCTGTACGTGTCATACCTCCGTCAATGTACACCCCCCCCTGTACGTGTCGTACCACCGTCAATGTACACCCCCCACCCCTGTACGTGTCGTACCACCGTCCATGTACACCCCAGTACGTTCGAGCCCCACCCCCACCCCAGTACGTGTCATACCCCCCGTGTACCTACACCCCAGTACGTTCCAGTCGTACCCCCACCCCAGTACGTGTCGTACCACCGTCAATGTACACCGCCCCCTGTACGTGTCGTACCACCGTCAATGTACACACCCCCCCTGTACGTGTCGTACCACCGTCAATGTACACCCCCCCTGTACGTGTCGTACCACCGTCAATGTACACCCCCCCCTGTACGTGTCGTACCACCGTCAATGTACACCCCCCTACCCCTGTACGTGTCATACCACCGTCCATGTACACCCCAGTACGTTCGAGCCCCACCCCCACCCCAGTACGTGTCATACCCCCCGTGTACCTACACCCCAGTACGTTCCAGTCGTACCCCCACCCCAGTACGTGTCATACCCCCGTGTACCTACACCCCAGTACGTTCCAGTCGTACCCCCACCCCAGTACAGGTCATACCCCCGTGAACCTACACCCCAGTACGTTCCAGTCGTACCCCCACCCCAGTACGTGTCGTACCACCGTGAACCTACACCCCAGTAGTTCCTGGCGCACCCCCAACACAACCTCCTAAGTACGGAGCGCACCCCATGTCCCAACATCACGACCGCATGTACGAGTCGTACAAAGCCACACACAAGGACATAATCGTACAACCAAATGGCCCATGTACACACCGTACACACGCTCAAAACGCACGTACACAACCAGGACAAAATAAAACAACACAAGAATACACCATTCGAAAGGCACACAGCCACTAAACATGGCCAACAACCACTAAAATAACACAATCACTGACCTGCAACTGCCAAAAACAAACAGAGGCCCAATACACCACCACTCCTTATAACACACCCACCCAAAATTCAAAAACTGCCACACCCACCCATGGACCAATAAAAAGGGCCCACACACACAAACCATGAGCCTTTGCAACAGACTCACTGCTGCCAGACACCACAGAACCAGACTACAAGCTACACCACACCTTACACTTGCACACCTTCACACGACCACCCTCACAAACACCCTCTCATCACATTCACACACACACACAACCATCCACACCCCCCCCAACATCCACACACCCCCCACACCCACACCATCCCCACCCACACCCCTCACCATGCCCACTACCAAGAATCCAAAGTTCAGTCACCGAGAGTTGGAGGTCCTTGTTGATCAAATCCTCAGAGTCGAGCCACAGATCTTTGGAACATTGGTCAGAAGCACCAGCCAGGCAGCCAAAACAGCCATGTGGCAGACCATCGTCGATGCTGTGAATGCTGTTGCGGACACCAGGAGGACCAAGCAGGATTGCCAGAACAGGTGGTACGATCTGCAGAGGAGGGTCAGAGCCAAGAGGCAGGAGGAACACGACCAGGCCAACGCCACCGGAGGAGGGCCCTCCCGCAGAGCCGTACAGTACCATCCCTGGGAGGAGAGGGTGATGGCCATACTGCCGGTGGAGGCAGTTGAAGGAGTAGAAGGACTCCGAGACCCGGGTGAGTACACAAACAACGCACCTCACATGGGGGGAACTGCAACCACAACCAAAATTACTAACAGGCACGCAACCACCACAAGCCATCGCATGACTCAACCACACTCCATGAGCAGGCACATGCCACTGCTGCCACCATGCCCCATGCACCCAGCTGGACAATGTCAAGTCACAGGCCACAGAAGACAACAACACATGACACGGTAACCCGGATGGCGGGAGGCTGGGCACAAAAAATCACATAGTGCGACTCCAAAGCAGACAACAATGCCCTCTGCCCATATGGCATAGGTCACAGCCAGACAAACAGTGTGTCCCAACACAGGAATGACTTGCCAGCAAATGGCGGACGCCTTGCATCAACACATGGGGGTGAAGGCACTGTTTTGCACATGACAGCAGCTAATGAACAGCCAACATTGTGAAAGAGTGGCAGCACACACCACCACAGCAGCAGCGCACAGACACACAGCAGACAAAATGGGTGCCTGGAGATCAGAAACAAACCACACATCAACAGGCCAAGGGCCACTCAAAGATCTGCTAACAGTGTGTGCCCAGGAAGCTGGGCCAAGGTGACAGAGGGTGACACACGGAGGGAGGGAGAGGGGGACAGAGAGGGAGGGAGAGGGGGACAGAGAGGGAGGGAGAGGGGGACAGAGAGGGAGGGAGAGGGGGACAGAGAAGGAGGGAGACACAGGAAGACGGACAGAGGGAGGAGGCTGACACACAGAGGGAGGGAGAGGGGGACAGAGAGGGAGGGAGAGGGGGACAGAGAGGGAGGGAGAGGGGGACAGAGAGGGAGGGAGAGGGGGACAGAGAAGGAGGGAGACACAGGGAGAGCAAATCAGTCCTTTGGTGTGTGGGAATGTCTGCTCGTCAGCAGGTGGACTGCGTGCATGTAGACAAGGGTGGCCAGTGCCAGAACCCCCCCTCTTCATCATGGCAAAACGCAGGGCCATGTCACAACCTGTACACGAGCACAAGGACAGCCACCTGCATCATATAAGTGTGTGGATCCACTCCATGTGCACATGTACAGTGCTACAAGGAAGGCGCAAATGCATGGCTCGCCACACCTGCACACTCCACTGCTGACTGCAGTCACACTTGACGCAGCAAGTAAGACTGTGCCACACATAGTTAAAGGGGCCAAATTGGTGCCCAATGGACACACCCATGCACAAGTGCACTGTGAGTGGAATGCAAGACAGATCCTAATTCCAAGAGGAAATGTGCCAACTTTGAAACGGATGAAACATGGATGTTGCATGGACCAAAATTAACATTTTCTCTCTCACACACAGGTCAACGTCGTGCTGCACCCCCCAACACTGGGGGGGAACACTCACAGGACCCGGATCTGCAGGAGACCGATCCCACCGGCAGCGACCACTCTCACCACTCTGCGGATGACCCCGACCGACCTGGCCCCTCTGGTGTCCAACCACCTGCAGCACCTGCGTCAGGTACAACCGTGCCAACCACCACCCCCACTCCTGCCACATCCCAGGAGACACCCAGGATCCCTGCCCCAACACCACAATGCAGCCAGGCTCGCCAGGAGGGACACGGTGTCCTGGGCACCCAGGAGGAGGCAGGCGACAACGCCAATGCCACTCCTCAGGGGTCCCGGAGACCCGATGTGCCCACAAGTGCAGGCCAGACGCAAGTGGGCAGGGGTGGTGAGAGTGGAGGACGGCGGAGGCGCGAGCCTGACCAGTTGGCTGGGGATCCGGTATTTTCCCATGTCCGTAACATCCTGGACTCATACCGGCAGGACACCACGGGCATGGCCCAGGTTGTGTCCGTCCTCGAGGGGATCAAGGTCCAGCAGGCCCAGCAACATGCGGAGCTAATAGCCTGTCTACAGGTACACCAACCGAGGATGGAGGACAGACAGGCTGAGCAAGTGACGGCGTTCCAGGGGATTCACGCTACACTCCGTCGGATGGCTGACACCATGGCCGACCCTCCCTGTGCCAGAAGGCGGAGAACATCACCACCCACAGGGAGGGATCAGGAGGAGGAGGAGGAAACATCCGACGGAGCATCCCAGACGTCGTCACGGCCTGCTGCTGAGGTTCCCCGCAGGAAGCCGGGTCGTCCACGGAAAGGACCGTGAGGGTGGCTGCTACATCACCATCTCCCAGGACACCTGGCCTGGCACCTGGCCCACTGGAGCAACAGCATCACAGCATCAAGAGACATTCTCTGCCACATGGCCCTGCTGGTCACTGGCTGACCAATGTTGACAAAGACTGTGGCATGGACTCTGAGGATTTCCAATGGCAAGGACACCAACTCCCCTACTGAACTTTGGATTCCCTAATCCCGGAAAGCCCCTCACTTTGTCCCCCCCCCCCCCCAATAATAAATCACACTATTAAGAGTAGATGCCTGCTGGTAGCATTATTACCTAACATGTGTCTTGTACAGTCTAAACATGCCTGAGTCATCTGTTCACTTCAACCATCCACACCCTGGGGCCTGAGTCTGGCACAGGACACATGGGTCACAGTTTATTAGGCAAGACAGACATGGAGCACCATACACACCCGTGATGGGCAGAACCAGCTGAGGGGGTGGCCGAACAACCGTGCTGACAGACACATTGAGTACAGCAACAGTCATGCGCAGAGGTCAGGGATCCTGGCCAGTGTCCTGGGGGGCACCCAGGTATGTGTAGACAGGTGGCAGAACCATGTCCTGCAAGCTTGAGTCCGGTGGATGCAGAGAATGGGGTCATGGACAACGTTGGATGCATGGGGATGGCACATGTCACAATACCCACACAGTCATGGACATCATGCCCAATACACAGTCTCAGCACACACACACAGCTTGCATCTTGCCACACGACACATTGACACATAGCCACAATCAGGCAATACCATGCCAGACATGCAGGATGCACCGTGCCAACACACCAGCATTGACTGAGAAGAGGCACCTTGGAGGCATAGGGACACCTTTATTAGTCATGTTTTTGGGATTGCAGAGGCAACTTGAAGTACACATGAACACATCATGTGGAGTAACATGTGGGTCCAACACTGGCACCCCCCTTCTGCAGCACAAATGCGTGATAGCCATGGAACTGGCACACAAGTGTCGGCTAACAGCTAAAACCCACAGCTGCACACGGAGAGCCTGACATACACCATAGATCTGCTGATGTGGAAGTCCCACGCCATGCCAAGACAATGTCAACCGTATGTGTCCGAGGGCAGTGTCACACACATTGATGCCATCATCACAATCCACTATCCCATCACTGATGACTGACAACCAGGCAGCCCATCTATTCAGGTGTACCCAGCTGCATGTCGTGTCCCATGGGGATGCCACATGACTGCAGAGGAACCAAACCCCGATCGGGGAAGTGTGCACACATCGTGAACAACAGCCACACCCAATACACCCCAGATGCATCCCTTACCCCATGGAGACTTCCAAACGTGTCCGTGCCTGTAACGCTGAGTCAGCCCACGATGTCATGTCCATGAGGAATAGCAGTGCCACAACAATGCAACCAGCAAACGGCATGCGCAGGTACCTGGGGAAGAGAGACACACAAGAAGTCAGCCACAAAAAGCACAGCCACTTGCATGTGCATTTACTCGACACATGTATGGATGACAACATGCTAGGTCACAATTATGACTGGGGAAATACTACCATCACTGCCACCATCACTCCAGTGACACACCCACACACACCTCTGACCCACGTGCCATACATGCAGGTGGAGACACACATCACAACGCATGCCACACGGGGACCAATGCGTGCACACTCAGACCCTGGTACTCACCACTAAGCAAAGAAGTCGCGTATGAGCCGAGTCCGGATGTCCTCTTGCGGCTCCACATCCTCCACATCACTAGCCCCATTGCCAAGCCCTTCGTCCTCCACGGGTGGATGGTCCTCGTCATGTTGATTCAGGATGAGTGGCACAGCTCTTTCAACTGCCATGTTGTGCAGCATGCAGCAGACCATGAAGATCTTGCAGACCTTCGCCGGGGCATAAGGGAGTGCACCGCCGGTCTTGTGGAGGCACCAGAATCGGCTCTTCAGCATGCCAAACGTCCTCTCTATCACTCGCCTTGTCCGGCCATGGGCGGTGTTATAGCGGAGCTGGGCCGGCGTGATGGGGTTGCGGAGAGGTGTCAGCAGCCAAGGCATGTTGGGATAGCCAGCGTCCCCTACATGGGAAGCACATGGACATCGTTAGAACTGGTGAGGCGGTCGTGCTGGTCGGCTATACAGAATACAGGACAGACAGACTGTACCCACCAACAACACATGCCCGTTCGTTGCGCAGCTGCATCATCATATCAGGCATCCCGCTACGCCTCATGATGTAGGCATCGTGTGCTGACCCTGGGAAACGAGCACAGACATGTGAAATCACCATATTGGACAGACACACCACAAGGGCATTGATGGAGTGGTAGTGCTTCCGATTGCGGTACGCCACCTCCCGTGCGTGTGGTGGTACCAAACCTACATGTGTCCCATCTATGGACCCAATGACATGGGGCATCCCTCCCAGGGCATAGAATCCACGCTTGACCTCAGTCATCTGTTCAGGGGTAGGGAACTTGATGAAGTCATCCAGGTGAATCAACATGGCCTCCAAGAAATCATGCAGCACACCGCTGAACATGCTCTGGGACATGCCACCAACATGAGCTATGGTATTTTGGAAGGTACCCGTGGCAAGAAAATGTAGGGCAGCCATTACCTTCAGCTGGGGTGTCAGTGCCGTAGGATACCTGTGCTGCGGTTGCAGGTGTGGTGCCAGTCTCGCCGTCAGCTCCAGAATCAACGGTTGGGTGAAGCGGTAGAGCCGGATCCTGTCATTCTCCTGCATGGTAGCCAAGTCTGGAATTCTTCGGGCAAGAGGCGGCGCTCTGCAGTAATTTGGAAGTGACAAGGAAGAGTGAGTGCACTACGAGAACAACTCATGTCTACTGAGCACATGTAAATCTGGCAATACACACATGCTACATAGGGAGTCAGGTATGTGCTACATGCCCAGGACACGTCTGGATGCAAGGTGACACTCCTTCCAAGACCCAGCTACACACGGTGATTGAGAACCTCCCCATGCCACGCCATGGAAATAGCTGTGTCCCAGTGCAAGTGCACAGCCCGACGCAAGACAGGAGTGACATACACCCACACATCAGCAGAAGTGGGATGCCGATTGCAGAGACTGGTAGCGGAACACTGGAGCCACAGGTCACATGACATTACACTAGTCCAGCCCACACACCTTGCCATGAAGGTGCACATGTCATGACTCACCACACATTCCTTGTGAGGATGCTGACATGTCCTTGTCACGCTACTCCGTGTCCCATGCATACATGTGCACCTCACATCCGATAACACATGTGGCATGGTGTGCGGAACAGTGTGCAATGACAATCTACACACAGCCACATGTTGGTTGCTGCAACGGCTGCAGCTTTTGAGGGTGCTACAACATCAACCTGATGTAAATCCCGGACACATATATGACATAGTCACATTGTGCACTGTGGGTAGTGACAAGTCATGTGTCATGACCCCTGTACCGGGCATCATGGGACACTTCCGTGTGTTGGTGTCTGTGCCATGCCAGTGACGCTCACCCCAAGTGCGCAGTCCCACATGCACACATGTCAAAGGAGTCAAGGGCATGCCTGGCACACATTGCACCATCACACAGTACACCTGTACACATCTCATCATACATCTGGTGCCTTCTCCACTCAGGAGGCATGTTCCACATCACAGCCTGTGACACCTGTGCCCCACACATGTAGTAATGCACAGACGATGCCTTTATGTCCATTCCTGGACAAGTATGTCCATCCATGGACAAGTATGTCCATCCATGGACAAGTATGTCCATCCATGGACAAGTATGTCCGCCCTATTCCTACCTGTGTGTCGCCTATCACCACAGTGATGTGTAAAAACCGCCGTACTGCTGCTGAGAGGGCCTGTGCATGTTCCCAAATCACTGTGGGAGTGCTGCCGTATGTGTACCCATCGTGATGGCGAGCGTACAGCCATTTGTACGGTCCGTAGCACTACGAGTACGCATACGCGTGCAGACCCATAGTGATAGGGCCGTACACACGCATCTACGCTCACTATCACTATGGGTCTGCACGCGTATGCGTACCCGTAGTGGTACGGACCGTACACACGCATCTACGCTCACTATCACTATGGGTCTGCACGCGTATGCGTACCCGTAGTGGTACGGACCGTACACTCGCATGTACGCTCACTATCACTATGGGTCGGCACGCGTATGCGTACTCGTAGTGATAGTGAGCGTAGATGCGAGTGTACGGTCCGTACCACTACGGGTACGCATACGCGTGCAGACCCATAGTGATAGTGAGCGTACATGCGAGTGTACGGTCCGTACCACTACGGGTACGCATACGCGTGCAGACCCATAGTGATAGTGAGCGTAGATGCGAGTGTACGGTCCGTACCACTACGGGTACGCATACGCGTGCAGACCCATAGTGATAGTGAGCGTAGATGCGAGTGTACGGTCCGTACCACTACGGGTACGCATACGCGTGCAGACCCATAGTGATAGTGAGCGTAGATGCGAGTGTACGGCCCGTACCACTACGAGTATGCATACGCGTGCAGACCCATAGTGATAGTGAACGTAGGCATGCATGTACGGGCCGTTGCCATGCATTTGGGGTGCCCTAGGGCCCCGAAACGCACCGTACCTGTGTGTGATGCTCCAAATTACATAGGGGACAAGTATTAAGGCCTACATGCATGCTGGTTGTCATGGAGACCAAGTTCAAATTTCGAAATTGTTCTGGAAGGTGCACAGCAGAAGTCAGTTGGAATTCTTCTACTTTGTTGCAATGTGTTTGTGGGGCTGGCATCATGCAGGAGAATGAAACCGATAGAGAACCCACAGACTGCTAGGTTTGAAGGGATTGGTGGAAACATAGGATGCAAATGTGAGTGACCAATCACTCTGTACTCCTGTGCATGAGACTGGGCAGAAGGGCACATATAAGGCAGCCAGGTCCCATGAGGGAGCACTTGCCTGCCATGTCAAGGGCTGTGGAGAGGACACAGCCATTCACCCTGGAGGAGAACATGGCTCTGCTGGATGTGATCCTCCCACAGTACTCCATGCTGTATGGGCGACCAGGGTATCAGGTGAGTGCATAGGCCACTGCCACAGACTGTCCCTATGTTGTGACTGTGACTTCTGCCATTGCGTCCAGGTGTAACACACATGCCATGTACTGTCGGGGGGGTCCCAGGGGGGGGGTGCCTGATGTCTCCCAGCAGTGCCCTGAGACAGGAGGGGTGGGGGCCTATCACTCACAGCAGTGCCCTGAGACAGGAGGGGTGTGTGCAGAGTCCTCCCAGCAGTGCCCTGAGACAGGAGGGGTGGGGGCCTATCACTCACAGCAGTGCCCTGAGACAGGAGGGGTGTGTGCAGAGTCCTCCCAGCAGTGCCCTGAGACAGGAGGGGTGTGTGCAGAGTCCTCCCAGCAGTGCCCTGAGACAGGAGGGGTGTGTGCAGAGTCCTCCCAGCAGTGCCCTGAGACAGGAGGGGTGTGTGCAGAGTCCTCCCAGCAGTGCCCTGAGACAGGAGGGGTGGGGGCCTATCACTCACAGCAGTGCCCTGAGACAGGAGGGGTGTGTGCAGAGTCCTCCCAGCAGTGCCCTGAGACAGGAGGGGTGTGTGCAGAGTCCTCCCAGCAGTGCCCTGAGACAGGAGGGGTGGGTGTGATGCACAGTGTGAGCCTTGATCATTGATTGTGACATTGCCATCATTCCACCTGTGTACCTACTGTGGCACGTACTGCTTTTGCCCTCACCAGGGGATGATGTCCCTATGACAAAGGTGCAATGCGTTGGCTGCATGACATGCCTGGTTGTAACCAGCTAATTTGTACCCATATGTCTCTCTGTGACATGTGGCTGGTGTATTGATGTGGTGTCACTTGTTCCTCCTCACAGATAGGCGCCACTGCCAAGGAGCAGATCTGGCTGACCGCCGTCAGTGCCGTGAGGGGTGTGGATGGTCGGAGGCGGAGCCTGCCCCAGGTGAGGAAACGCTGGCAGGATATCCGGTGCTGGACGCGGAGGATTGCACGGCTCCTGCTGGGGGACTCACCTGAGAGCCACAAGAACCGCGGCCGCCGCCGTCTGAGCCACCTCCACAGGCGTGTGCTGCCGGTGGACTTTCCAGACCTGGAGAGGCGCTTACAGGCGATGCAGCAGCCGGAAGGGGGTAGGTACATTTGTGTTTGTTGTGTGTCACCGGCATTTGTAAGGGCACAGTAGCATGAATTCACTGGCAGGGTTTAAAGGTGCTGTGCAGATCCTGTTTGCCCCAGTATAGCGCTGTGCCCCTGCCACCCTTCCCCTCCTTGCAATGTGTTCCCTGGTCTGTGTGTAGTCACTCCTTCACAAGGTAATGTAGGCTGGCGCTTTGTCCACGAGAACAATGACTGTAGCACCATGTGTGGGGGTGGTGTGTAACAGGTTGTGGGACCTTGCCTGTGCACTGTCAAGTTCACTGCATGTGGGTTCCATGTCAGTTGCCACTGATGCTGACTCCAGACATGGGAGTTGGTCTCTCATGTGTCATGCCTTACAGCGCGCATGTCCTATGTAGTGGCCTGTGACATGATGTGCATGAGTGTGCGATACACATAGTGCAGGGATGGTGACGTGTGTTGCAGTCATTACCATTCAGTAGCATGTAGTTGCGTACCCACTACTGTCCCCTGGGGCACCTTTTCCTCAGTGGTGTATGTGTCATCATAAACGTGGCCAATCTCAGTGTCTACAGCGTCGGTTGTGCTCTGTGCCATTGTCCCCTGTCACCATGTATATAGACGTGCTATTTTGTACAGGTGTCCACTGTGCAGCCTGACCTGATTGTCCTTCTTCATACTCACAGTTGCCAGTGCCTGTGTGTCTTTTTCTACTCATCTGAGGATGGGCACTGGTACCTCATTATTTGTACAGGCGCACCTTGGCTGTTTGGCGTCCAATCTTGCTTTTTGCCTGCCCCTGTGTGTATCACCCAGACTATGAGATGTTGGTGCCACCTGTGTCTCAACAATTTGCCTCGTGTAGGGTCTTGTTGGGGCGGGCAATGCCTATGTGTTAACTCCTGATTTCCACTTGCTGGGTCTGGGCAGTGTGTGATGTGTCTGGACACACACGCAAGGTGCAGTGACCGAGTCATGTTGTGCATGTTTTCAGCATTACCTATGCAGCATGTGTCTCAAGTTCATGGATATGCTCCCTGGTCATCGGTATTATTGCCAACGCTGTGTGGTGCAGATGCAGTGCTGGATTGTCCCCAGGGCCTGGGTGTTATGTCAGACTCCGTTTCCTGTGT
Organism: Triturus cristatus; assembly: GCF_964204655.1. NCBI lineage: Eukaryota > Metazoa > Chordata > Amphibia > Caudata > Salamandridae > Triturus > Triturus cristatus. Next base: position 334,081,962 of record NC_140594.1, on the reverse strand, counting down.
TTAGCTATTGTCTCATGCTCTCCATGGTATTTCAGTGGCATGGTGGCTCAACCAACTGTGTGTTTCATGCCCTACATCGGTACCCTGTTCAGTAGATGTTAGGGATCTTCCTTTTCAGGCCATGCAATGTTACCTATGTAGATTGGACTCATGTGACAGATGTGTACAGGTGTCTGATTAATTTCTGTCTCTCCACCCTGCCCACAGCATCGTCGGGGGACACAGAGGGAGACATGGACACAGACCAGGCGGAGGGACCGAGCACCAGTGCCAGCCGTGACATCGGGTCTGGCACATCGAGTGGGACAGAGGCGGAGGAGAGTGTGGCCGAGGACCTGTCGACTGGCACATCAGACTACGAAGCTGACAGGTCCGAGGAGGATGTCTCCGAGTGGGCGGAGGCTGCACCAGCAGCTGACAGCGGAACAACACCTCGCACCGCCCCCTCAGTTTCCACCAGCCGCCGCCCACTTGCTCGTGTCCCTTCCCAGCGTGCCCGGTCACAGCATGTCTCCTTCCTGCCAGGCACCGCACCCCCTGCCCCTGTCTCCACTGCTGCCGCCAATGCAGAGTCTGTGGACATCCAGCGGCAACTGCAGGTTGGTCAGGCTGCGATCCTTAATGTCCTCCATGCCCACGGCAAAACCCTCACCAACATCGAGGCTTTCTTGGAGGGCATTCATTCATCGCAGGCTGACCAACGCAACTTGCTGAGGTCCATAGACTCCACACTGACTGCAGCAGTGGGTCTCCTGCAGCGCGACCTCCCCCCACCTACCCCTGCCCCATCCACACTTCCCACTCCCAAGCCTGTCCCACGTACACCCAGACGTCGGCATGCACCCACATCAACGGACACGGGCACCACACCAGCAGGGAAGGTCCACCGCACTCCTCCTGACACGCACACACAGGGTGAGGTAGGCACACCCACTGGGTCGGGGGGCAAACGTGTGACCCGTAGCCATAGTGGGAGTCCGCATTCCACCCAGTCCACTCCCTCCAAATCCCCTCCCCTCAGCTCTCCTGGCCACATCTCCCCCAAGGACTCCTTCATGGCCGCTCTTTCCCTGAGCCCCACAGTTACACCACCACGCAAGCGGTCAAGGAGGTCCCCGGTCAGGGTGGTTGAGTCTCCCCCCCTGTCTCCACCCTCCCCCGGTGGCGCTGCGACCCATCCCTCTGACCCCCCCCTCCTTGGGGCCTGAGGTCCCTTCGGGTGCAGGGGACTCCCTGGAGGACCTTGCAAAGGTGTGTAGTGCCATCCTGGCCTCCGCCTTTGGCACTGACCCACCCCCTGTGGTGGAGTCCTCCATCCCTGCACCCACAACGCCGCCCCTTTGCCCTGATGTCCCTGCGGTGCCTGTTGCTTCCCCCCCCCTGATGCCCTCACCAGTGTGGAAGACAATGCCATTTGACTGTGCAGGCAAGGTAGGGGACACGCATCCCACTGTGTCCCCCATCCAGCTGAGAATCATTGACTGCCCTATGGGCTTTGTGAAGATTGTACTGCCTGCGATCCACGGACATTGTGCTCATGCTGAATAAAGCTTAATTTTGTTTTCATTATCAAACTACTGCTATGCTGGTATTGGTGTTGGTGGGGCTGCTACATGGTTTTGGGTGGTGTGTATGGGTTTGGGTGTGTGGGATATGTAGTGGTGTACTGCTCATTGGTGGGACCCTGGGATCTGTGTGCCATCACAAGGTGTTGGCTAACTTTCTTTGTTCATGTGAGCAGTTACTGCATGGTGCACTTGTCCCAGGGTGTATTCCTTCCTCTGTGTACCCAGTTTTCTTCCCTGCAGGGTGTTCCCAATGTTTAGCGCAGAGCTGTGTCTACATGAGCTGTGTGTGTGACGGAGCCCTTCTACTTTGGCCATGCATGCAGGGCCATGTGTCCACCTGCAACAATCGTGGCATCCTTGGTGATCACTGTACTTGTGTGTGGAGTCTGTTGACATGAGTTCATGGGGACATGTTCCCTTGTAGCCAGTATGCATGTGGATAATTCTGGCCTCACACACATGTGTTACACCCCTCCTGTCTCAGGGCACTGCTGGGAGGACTCCACACCCACCCCTCCTGTCTCAGGGCACTGCTGTGAGTGATAGGCCCCCACCCCTCCTGTCTCAGGGCACTGCTGGGAGGACTCTGCACACACCCCTCCTGTCTCAGGGCACTGCTGGGAGGACTCTGCACCCACCCCTCCTGTCTCAGGGCACTGCTGGGATGACTCCACACCCACCCCTCCTGTCTCAGGGCACTGCTGTGAGTGATAGGCCCCCACCCCTCCTGTCTCAGGGCACTGCTGGGAGGACTCTGCACCCACCCCTCCTGTCTCAGGGCACTGCTGGGAGGACTCCACACCCACCCCTCCTGTCTCAGGGCACTGCTGGGAGGACTCCACACCCACCCCTCCTATCTCAGGGCACTGCTGGGTGGACTCTGCACACACCCCTCCTGTCTCAGGGCAATGCTGGGAGTGATAGGCACCCACCCCTCCTGTCTCAGGGCACTGCTGGGTGGACTCTGCACACACACCTCCGATTTCAGGATATGTACGCTTGGAACATACACGGTGGGGGTACGCTCAATGCATTCGAGGTGAGGGTACGAGTCTACTTACACTGGTGTGGTGGGGTACGCTCCATGCATACGCGGGTGAGGGTACGGGTCGAACTTACACTGTTGGGGTGGGGGGTACGCTCCATGCATACGCGGGTGGGGGTACGGGTCGTACTTACACTTTTGGCATGGGGGTGCGCTCCATGCATACGCGGGTGGGGGTACGGGTCGTACTTTCACTGTTGGGGTGGGGGGTACGCTCCTTGCATACGCGGGTGAGGGTTCGAGTCGTACTTACACTGTTGGCATTGGGGTGCGCTCCATGCATACGCGGGTGGGGGTACGGGTCGTACTTTCTCTGTTGGGGTGGGGGGTACGCTCCTTGCATATGCGGGTGGGGGTACGGGTCGTACTTACACTGTTGGGCTGGGGGGTACGCTCCTTGCATACGCGGGTGGGGGTACGGGTCGTACTTACACTGTTGGGCTGGGGGGTACGCTCCATGCATACGCGGGTGGGGGTACGGGTCGTACTTACACTGTTGGGCTGGGGGGTACGCTCCTTGCATACGCGGGTGGGGGTACGGGTCGTACTTACACTGTTGGGCTGGGGGGTACGCTCCATGCATACGCGGGTGGGGGTACGGGTCGTACTTACACTGTTGGGGTGGGGGGTACGCTCCATGCATACGCGGGTGGGGGTTCGGGTCGTACTTACACTGTTGGGCTGGGGGGTACGCTCCTTGCATACGCGGGTGAGGGTTCGAGTCGTACTTACACTGTTGGGGTGGGGGGTACGCTCCATGCATACGTGGGTGGGGGTACGGGTCGTACTTACACTTTTGGCATGGGGGTGCGCTCCATGCATACGCGGGTGGGGGTACAGGTCGTACTTTCACTGTTGGGGTGGGGGGTACGCTCCTTGCATACGCGGGTGAGGGTTCGAGTCGTACTTACACTGTTGGCATGGGGGTGCGCTCCATGCATACGCGGGTGGGGGTATGGGTCGTACTTTCACTGTTGGGGTGGGGGGTACGCTCCTTGCATACGGGGTGGGGGTAGGGTCCGTACATATCCGTCCCCACGCTATGTGATGTTTGTGCGGCCCATACCCAGGCCTTTGCCACGTGGGTGCGATCCGTCCCGCCATTGTTGGGGTGACGTGTGTGGGCGTGGTCCGACTCGTACCCACGCTCTTCAGGCGTGGGTACGGGACGTACCTGTCTGGTTGTGTTGCCGGTTCGCGTGGTGACGGACTTCCGTTGTGGCGGTCGCTGGCTTATCAGGACACGCCCCCACCCCCTCGTGGTGACCAGGGCATGGGAGTCAGGTATGTCCAGGCCATGTGTGGTGTGTGACTTATGTGGTTGTTTTGTGGCCTGCCCTGGTCGTGCCACCCCCACCCCACCCCACTTTCCCCCCTCCCTTAGTTATTCTGACCTTCTGCGGCGTCTGCGTCGTAACCTGTAGAGGAGGTGGACTGCTATGAGGGCAGGGATGACTCGTAGGTTCGGGTCCATGTCTGTCCGTCGCGTACTGGTACTCCTTGCTCGCGTCGTCCTGTCGCGTACTGTGGTAAACATTTCATTACCGGTACTATTTTTTATGCGGTAAAGTCTATTAAGAATAACTCAGTAAATATAAGAGGCAGAATCCGTGATATTAGAGGTTTTAAAAGGCTTTATTCCTATACAAAGGAATACAATTCGAATTGTAGGCTTTCTATTCCATCACCACGAAAGTTCAGGAAGGAAGGGCATACATTATTGACAGATAAGCAGTTTTATAGAAAATACATTACAGTGAAACAGATGCAAGAGGCGTAACAGCTGATAGTACAGATAAAAGGTGCATACGTAACTAATAGAGGCGGATGTATGGGCGTAATTTAATAAACGTCATCATACATGATGTCACAAGTGGGTGGATCCATAAGAGAATCCTGCAATGTCAGCAGAAATATTTGGCAGAGATGCGCGCGCAGCCGCATGACGTGTGATTGACGTGCAACTAGAGGGTGAAGGGGACTTGACATTTAGCTCTACATGTGGAGACAGAAGTCTGGGGGTCATGTCAACCTAATCCCAAATCATATCTAATATCCTATGTTTAAAGAACTGTGTTATCCAAAAGGAGAGGTCTCTAGGATAGAATCTATTCTATACTGACTGTTAGTGCGTGTACAAGCGTCTAAGTGTCTACACTAGATGCGAGGGGGTAGGAATATTCCATGGTAACGGGGCTATGAATTACTTGCATGAGGACAGCGAGGCCTGGCCCTTTGCACGGTAGCTGGAGGAATGTTTACCTAAACTACTAGACAGGAATGCATCGGATGAGGAGCGGAGTAGATAATCTTGAAGGTGAAATACAGTTTTTGGCAGGCGACAGGCTGGATCAGGCACCGTTAGCCGCGCAGGGAGTAGGACAAAGTTCATGGATACAGATGCAGGCTCAGAATGGAGCTTTCAGAAGCAGAAGGCAGGAAAAGGCTTGATGACAGAATTCGGGGCCTACTCGCCTGAATCTGTAAAATGTGGAAAGTGAACCACATAAAGTCGGTGGCCTTTCATACTTAGGAATGGAATATCTGACCCATTCATGGCGGATCTGAAAGAGGACATGTTGACGGTGGACGCACATATATTTGCGTCTTCAAAACTGGAGCAGGAGGGAACATACATGTACTTATAGCATGTACATGGAGCCGTTGGGGTCTACGATAGGGGACATAACTGATCACAAAATTCATATTTCCTCATTCCCTCCTTGTCCCCTACGGACCCTCAGGAGATATCGATCTTCATCAATCCATCGATCTGTTCATATAGCATCATTTGTTCTTCTTTCTTCTTCCGGGATCTCGAACGAAAACTTGGATGTGGGATACACGAGGTGGCACACAGACCACAAATCGCTGGCCCACATTGTAGACATAAGCAGCAACTGAATAGTATGAGAAAGCCAATACCTAGGAAGGATAGGATTCTCCATCCCCAGGCTGACAACACGCTCCAGAACCAACCGGACCAAGTCCAGGTGCCTGGACTCTGGTGTATCTGGCTTACAATCTTATGAAGGCGAGTTATGGCTTTATATACTGACGGCGAATTTTCTGGTATGAAAATGCAGCAACTTGATCCGATGACCCTACAAGCTCCGCCCCTATCGGCCAGGATGACGTCAAGGACAAGACGATTTTGAAGCACAACAATCCGCATAGCAGACTGCTCTTCTGTTAAATTGCCCAAGGCGGAAATAGTTTCGTTCACTACTGCTTCAAGGGTTCTGGTTAATCTACGTATCAGTTTACTATTAGTGACTGTACCTATATAGGGAAAGAAACCTTTATTGAAATCTGTGTATTTTTCCCATGCTGTTTCAGTGTAATCGACAATTGGGAGATCTCTCTGCTGTCTATTGTGTACTAAATGGGTATTTCTATGATAATCAGGAGGAGCTAGGAAAACAGGTGGCAGAAGGAATGCTATGTAACAGGTACCATCCCAATCTAGAGGTAGACGTATATATGCGGTCTGGCCACATATAAAGTAAGAATGGCGAGAAGCTCTAAATGTAGACTTGCCTTGATCACTGAATTTTATTACAGTGGTGCATTTACTATGGCCCATGTGTATGGAACCATTCTTTCTTACACATAATTCCCCTTTTGCTGGGAATACTGACATGGCGGGCAAGATTGGTGTAGCTTCAGATTCAACGTTCAGGATCATGAGGTTAAGTGTAAAATTACCTAATCCATATACTTCATTTTCTAGATCAGTTCCTGTTCTTCTGGGAAGTCCCTCCTTGTTAGGGAAGCAGACTTTAAGCAAAACTAAGTTCAGGTTTCCCCATACCCAGTTGTCTTGATAAACTGCGGAATTTGAATCTAGGGAATTAATCAAACTAAACCATGCTCCACAGGAGCCATTGTGTGTGAACGGATAGGGAAAGAGGGGCAAAACTCCCTTATAGTTCTGATAGGGAGGGAGTCGGCCACATATCCAACAATTTGTGGCATTGCTGGTTTGATGGGAATGATGTAACATACTAATGAATGTGTTGTTGCGCAGCGCAAATCTATAGGACAACTCATGCGGAGGTAATTCACTAAAAGAATGTTCTGCAGTTACATTGTAAGCACGCTTAAGAATAGGGTAATACATGTGCAATAGTATGCTGACAATGATGATCAGAAGACTTAGAAAAAACAAAATTAATAATGTTACTGTGCAGTGACTACGAAATGATTTACAATACGCATGCTTCTTAAGCTGCATCTGATGATTTCTTTCTCTATTCCGGTCTAGAGGATACATGTCAGAAACAAATTCAACCGATTCACCTTGGAGAGGACTTAAACAATCAAATTGTCTGACTTACTAGACCTTAATTTTAGTTTGTAAAGTTCTGGTTTTGACTGCTCAACCAAGGGGAGCTTTGAGTCTGTCTGTGAGGGAATACAGGGTTGAGTATTCACACTGGATGGTAGTCCATAAAATTTCTTGATATGACTCGAGTGCAACCACCCTTTACGTCCCTCGATCTTCACGGCTGTCCTTGTAGTGAGTAGAACTAGCTTCGGCGACTTCCACCTAGGCTCCAGTTGGGTCTTCCGGTCGAAATTCCTGACCAGAACCAGGTCACCAGGAACCACGTCATGGGGCTTCACCTCAGTATTATCGGGAAAAGCTGCGGTTACCTGTGAACGACAAGATTGTAGTGCAGACATCAAGGAAGCCAGGTAATCTGTCAGCATATTACAGTCAACATCAGTGATTTTGCGAGGTATAGGCGTCCCCCACATATTTGGTGGTCTACCGAAGATCACCTCGTACGGGGATAGCCCTGTTCGAGAATGTGCTACCATTCTCATGTAAAAGAGCGTAACTGGTAAGGCTACTATCCAATCGACTCCTTTTTCTCTACATATTTTGGACAATCTAATTTTCAGAGTTTGATTATGGCGTTCCACGAGACCTGCCGCCTCGGGATGTCGGACACAGTGGAATTTCCATTGGTAGCCTAACAAAAGGGAAACGTGTTTCATTAGTTCGGATGAGAACGGCTGGCCATTATCTGAGTAGACAGCACGTGGTAAACCGTACCGTGGGAAGAATTCTCGAACTAACTGTTTGGCAGTAGTCGGGGCAGTGTAATCTGAAACCGGGTATGCTTCTGTCCAACGGGAAAGAGCACAGACAACTACGAGAACATATTTGAATCCTCGACATCGTTCCATCTGGATATAATCCATCTGGAGGACTTCAAAAGCATGATCGGGAGGTTGAAATCCACCCTGCTCTACGGGGATGCTTTTACCTGGATTAAACTGACAACATATCATACAGGTACGAACTTTTTGTTTAGCTGCTGCTCGCAAGTGTTTGTTGAACCAAATGTGTTGAATGCTGTCTAGCATAGCTTTTTCTCCTAGGTGCGCTGGACTATGTATAGTGTTAATGATGACTTGAACCATTGAGTCGGGAAGAAACCATATAGATTTTTCCTTCGTCATCCATCCTTGATCCGTTTGGATCCCTCCTAATTCAGTCCATTTCTTTATTTCTTCTGGTGTAGCATGTGTCTGTATGTCAATTACATCAAGGGCGGGATCCTTAACTGTCATGCAATGTGTTGGTGTCAGAACTATTGTCTTTGTCATGTCAGTTGTGTGAGTCTGATTCTGAGCAGTCTGTTTAGCTGTTCTGTCAGCTAGGTCATTACCCTGAGAAATGATATCGGTAACTTTTGTGTGGGCTTTGCATTTCATAATCGATGTTGCAGTAGGCAGATGAATCGCGTCTAATAGAGCTTGAATGAGGGGTCCGTGTTGAATGTGGGCACCGTGAGAAGTTAAATAACCTCTCTCTCGCCACAGTACGCCGAAGTCATGGACGACTCCGAATGCATAACGTGAATCTGTGTATATGTTGACTTTCTTATTTTTGGCTTGAATACAGGCTTGTGTCAGAGCGATGAGCTCTGCTGCTTGAGCTGACAAAGTGTTAATGCAATTTGTTTCAATGACTTCAGTGTCTGTTGTGACTGCGTAAGCGGCCACTAACTCTCCTGTACTTGTTCTCATACATGACCCATCTACATACAATGTCAAGTCTGGATCTGACAAAGGGATATCTGTCAAGTCTTGTCTGGGTTTCGTCGTGATAGTAATGACTTCGACACAATCATGTGCCAATGGATCTGTTCCGCCTACTGGTAACAGTGTGGCAGGATTTAACGTATTACAACGTCTGATTTCTATGTGTGGCTGAAACAATGTCAATTCGTAACCGGTGAGTCTCGCTATAGTCAAGTGTTGTGTTTGTGTGCGGTTCAAAAGAACCTCTACTGCGTGTGGTACTTGTACTGTCAATTGGTGTCCTAACACTATGGCATCGCTTTGTCTGATTGCTAAAGCTGTTGCTGCCACCGATTTCAGGCACGCAGGAAGTGCCTGAGCTACTGGATCTAACGTACTAGAGAAATAAGCACATGGTTTGTGTGATCCTGCTTGTTCCTGAGTGAGTACTGACAAGGCAGTACCTTCGCGTTCTGTAACAAAAAGTGTAAACTGTTTACTGTAACATGGTGTTGCTAAAACAGGTGCTTGGCATAAAGCTTTCTTTAAGCTTTCAAAGGCGTGTGTATGTTCTTGAGTCCAAGGGAGGACAGTCGATGTGGCTGCCTCCTGTGTTGTCAACTGGATGAGTGGTTTTTGCTAGAAATGCATATTGAGGGATCCACTGCCTACAGTATGAAGTGAGGCCTATAAAAGCCCGCACCTCCTTTTGTGTCTTGGGTGGTGGCATGTTAGCAATTAACTGGATGCGGTCGGGTGTAAGCTGCCTTCCCTCCTTGGACAGCGAGTGCCCAAGGTAAACAACTCGCTGGACACAGAATTGCAGCTTAGAAGGGGACACCTTGTGCCCCTTGTCGGCCAGAAATTTCAAAACCGTCAGTGACGCTGTCTCACATTCAGGTTCGCTTCGGGCGGTGATCAGCAGATCATCGACATATTGAAGCAAGGCAGTGTTAACTGGCATGTGGATACTGTCAAGTTCTCGTTTCAGTGCTTGGCTATAGATGCTGGGGCTTTCTGTAAACCCTTGAGGTGCGCGTGTGAATTTAAAACTTCGTCCATTTAAACTAAATCCGAACAGATATTGACTTTCCGGATCTATTGGGACACTAAAGAAAGCATTCTTGAGATCAATTACAGTGAAGAACGTTGCTTCTGAATCAATAGCTGTTAGTAATGAAGAGATATCTGGGACCACAGGGTATTGTGGTACAATACATTTGTTTAATTCGCGCAGATCAATAACTAATCGATATACTGGTGGTGCTTTTGGATCCGTTCTTTTAAGAATCGGAATTATCGGGGAATTACATACATTGGAGTCGGTTTCGACAACCACTCCTTGTGCAATGAGCTCGTCAATGATTTGCAGTAAAGCCACTACAGCATCTGGTGGTAACTTGTATTGTCGCATTCGTGGTAGTACTATTCCTGTTTTCAGTGTAACTCGATATGGTGTAATGTTCATGCAACCAACATCAGTAGGGCCTTGTGCCCATAAATGTGTAGGTAAATTCTGCAGTCGGTGATCCATGTCTCTGGACACATAGTGACCTTTAAAGTCACGTAAAAATAGTCGTACTCCTTCCGGAGAACAACATATTATGGCTCCTAGAGCTTTCAATGTTTTTATGCCTAACAAGTTTTCTGGACATGATTTAGTAAGCAATAAATCTGTAGTACATGTCAATGGACCGACCGTAAGTGGAAGAGGTTGTGTTACGTCATTGATTATAGGTTTTCCTGAGAATCCAAGGGAAATATTCTGTGAGCCTGAGAGGGGTGCCCCTGGAACTTCACTGCGTCTTATAGTTGTTCTGCTTGCCCCTGTATCAAGTAAAAACTTTCTGTCTTCCCCTAATAGTTCACTATGTACATAAGGTCCCTCTTGGTCTACAGGAACCTCAATAAGGGGTAAGCCAACTTCCCTCTCTAGGCTATCTCATGAGTATCGCTGATAATCGGGATAATCTGTTTGTGCGTACTGATACATCTGTTGTGTCGTTGCTTGTGTTGCAGCAATAGGCTGCGCTTGTGGTGGTACTACGATCTGTTGTGGAGCCGCCTGTTGCGGAGCTAGTTGTTGCGGAGCTAACCTAGGTTGTGCATGCTGAGGGATTTGTTGTTGATTCTGATCCTGTCTAGGTAAACGTGGTCTCTCCTGGGTTCTACCTGTGGCAATATTATGTTTCAGGACTGGACAATCGTGTATATAATGACCTTGTTGTTTACAATAGTTGCATGTCCCTTTCGTTGGACCTGCGGAATCACCCTTTTGATGACTATCGGCTGGAACTGACTGTGCAACAAGCATTTTCATTTTTGTATCTTTCATACGTCTTTGTTCGTGTTCTTGTTCTTCTCTAATTCTATTGTGGTGATATTGTAACATCTGTAGCATCTGTGATGGGGTATTACCTAGGCCTGGGCGGTAAATTCCGTTCCGTTCGCGGAATTTGCGGAATTTGGGTAAATTTGCGTTCTGCGGAGATCGCGAAATTGCCCAAAATTCCGCTTTCCGCGACTTCGCGAAATTTTTGCTTGTTCGCGTTCACAAAATGCGTGTTCGCGAGATATTTCTCCCCGAGCACGCAAACAGCGATTGTGAACAGGAAAAAAGCATCGCGAACAAGCAATTCCGCGTGTTCGCGGAATTTCTGCGTGTTCGCGGAGATTTTTTACCGTTTCGCGGAGATTTGCGTAACGCGATTACGCAAATTCCGCCCACCCCTAGTATTACCTTGCCAGGTACTTTCGAATTTCAATACTCTATTCTTGACTTGCAGCAGAGAATTCTCAACTAATTTTGTCACAAACAGATGTGGATATGACTCACTACTGGCTTTTATGCCACTATTTATACTAAAACATTTTTCAAATCGGGAATAGAAATCACTAGTGTCTTCATCTGGCTTTTGTTTACAGGCTGATATTGCACCCCAGTCTTCCTTTTTCGTAGTTAATAAACGTGGCAGTACCTGTATTAGTAATCCTGCTAGTGCTGTAGTCTTTTCCCCAAGCCCTGCTCCTGCAGCTCGGGCCCTTTCTTCGTTTTCCAATGCTGTCCAATCTATCTTTTGGTCTCCCACCTCCCATTCCTTTTCTTTGAGTTTCTCATAAACACCGGCGGGTAATAGGACTTTTAATATTTTCATAATGTCGGGGTAGGTATACTCTCCCATGAGTAACATGTCCTTTCTTTCACGGTGGAAACCTGCTGGGTCCTTGTCATGGCTGGGTACTACTTTCTTCATTTCTAATAATTCCAGTTTAGTTATAGGCGTGTACACAAACACGCATGTAAAATTATCACCGTCACCTCTGATTGGGTGCACTTCGCGTAACAGGTTCTGTCTATCTATGTGATACATTTTTCTTCCCATAATGGGAACTGGAACGTGTTCTGGGCATACGAAATTTAAATATTGGTTTCGGGATTCTAGAATTTCCTTAATCAAATCAGTACCTGACCCTCTCCATATATTCGTGAGTAGTTCTGTCAATATGTCAGGTAAGGGTCCTGGATCGGAGTGTTGGCTTTTATATAATATAAGGAGGTGTTGAATCATGTATATACTAGCTAAACGCTGTTCATATGGGTCAAGATTCAGAAACGTGTGTGCAAGTACATCATCATTGTATTCGCTGGGACTGTCAGCCCATTGTACTGCTGACCTGGCTAATTCTTGTTCGTCCATGGAATCGAGCATATGGTACCCCCTTCGATCTCGGAGTAATTTATCAGCGGCTTGGAATAGGTGTTCAGGGGATTTCGTATTTAACATAGGGTTTGGAAAATGTCTATTATATTCTGGACGTATCGCACGTATCGGATCATTAAAACCTCTGGTATTATTATGGGGTCTTCCTCTACCTACATAAGCTATCGTTTCTACTTGCTCTGATTCTTGCTCCTCCTCTTCTTCTGATTCTACTCTGTCTGTTTCTCGTCTTTCTTTATGTATTCGTTCTACTTCCTTGCGGATCTTTCGACACATGGCGATTATACACGCCTGTCTATCATGTTTCTCTTCTGATATGTTCTGACCCCATTTGGCAAGTCTTTGCATGGTATCGTGATCTGCCCCAGGCCTGTCTTGATTCCTAATTACACAATTTATGAAAAAACGTAGTAGTTGTCTTTGGACATCCACTTTCTGGTATTCCATAGCTTCGTTAATACTTTCTGGACCTCGCCCTGTTTGGACAAAGCGATATATTTCGTCTAGGTGTTCACCCATTCCTGGTATCGTCATTAAATATAATGTAGCTCGTCTTATACGTAGTGATGATATGAGCAATTTATCCTGTCTACCTGGTACTGGGTCGTATCTACAATCCACAAGCTGTTCTTTAAACATGTCGGATGTCGCTAGTTGGGGTGTACGTTGGAGTGCTAAATCTCTAAGGGTCTGTTTATTTCGCGGCGGTGTGGCAAACATGTCTGTCGTACCTCCTGTAGCACCATCTGAGGTGCTAGGCACGAAAGGATTCGTTGGGCGTAGGATAGAGATTGTAGATGCGGGAAAAACTGTAGAAACGGACGGGCCTGTTGGAACTTGTGTAGGAGTTTGTAGTTGCGGGGATACAGACGAATGCTCTTGGTGTTGAACACCATCGGCAAGCGGTGTGGGTGGTATGGCATTAGCATACTCGGGAGCTGCGTCATCTAAATAGGAGGAAAGGAAAACGTCCTTTGCTGTTTTGGGATGTTTTTTTGGGATGTGCTTTTATCGGGAGCAATGGAGGAGTTAAGTCTTTTGGTATTTCCGGGGTAGCCTTAGGTAACCCTTCGGCCAGAAGAGGATACATACCATTCATAAGAGTGTTTCTTTGTCTATCTACTTGTTCTGATTTTACTCGGGTACCTTCCTCAAGTAATAGATTTTCTCGGGTTTTATTTGAATTCTCTCTACCTTTCTCTTCCTGTCTGAGTGCTTTTTCTGTACGTCTATATGATTCTTTACGCCATAATTCAATGGCATCTTTCTGTGACTGTCTAGCTTTCTTTTTCCATAATGCTTCTTCTACTCTCATGATGCAATCTGCATCCCAGATCCCCGCTGCGGGCCATCTCTGACTCTCTGGTAATTCTTTGGTGTAGTCCACCCATAAATCAAGAAATAATATGGCATCTAGGCCATGCTTATGATACATAAAGTACCCTGGAGTGTCCCTAGGTGGGATGGGAACAGCTTCTTCGAGTACACCTTTTCTAGTTTTGATCTGTCTTAGTTTCGAAAAGAGCGGCATTTTTAGACCTTATTACTAGAACACACTTTATACAAAAAACACAATAATGAACAGTCATTCACACCACAATATATAGAAGGTATTTAAAACATTTAACACTTAACAGTTTTGCGAACAATGATAACTAATAGAAAACTAGTTACTGACATAATACTGACACTAGATAGTACTTATTTATATGCAAGACATACTATATATACTGCTAAACAGTACAGATACACTGCTAAAACAGTGCAGACCGGATTTGTGTACCCAAACCCGTCTTGACCGGCACAGACTATGTGCACGTTAAATGCCTCCCCGGTAATGGTACTCACCGGGTAGCTCGGAACGGAAGGCCTCGGAACGGAACTGAAACTGGACCGGACTGGACTCGACTCGACTGGACTCGGAACTTCGGAACCTGGTGGGCCTCTGTATACCTCGGATCTTGCTCTCTCAGCTAGGCTCTGGTCGGGATACTTCGCACTTCTCACCGCCTCGTCTGGGTGTTGATCGCAGCCTCAGTCGTCCCCGCTTGGCCGGAGGGAGATATAGGAAATCCTGCAGGTACGCGTTTTTGTCCGTTCAGCTGTGGCAGGAGACCGGGCCTGCAACGCACCGCCGGCGCGTGAGATGAGAAAGTGTCCCTATTCGGGCGCCAATTTATGTGGTAAATATTTCATTACCGGTACTATTTTTTATGCGGTAAAGTCTATTAAGAATAACTCAGTAAATATAAGAGGCAGAATCCGTGATATTAGAGGTTTTAAAAGGCTTTATTCCTATACAAAGGAATACAATTCGAATTGTAGGCTTTCTATTCCATCACCACGAAAGTTCAGGAAGGAAGGGCATACATTATTGACAGATAAGCAGTTTTATAGAAAATACATTACAGTGAAACAGATGCAAGAGGCGTAACAGCTGATAGTACAGATAAAAGGTGCATACGTAACTAATAGAGACGGATGTATGGGCGTAATTTAATAAACGTCATCATACATGATGTCACAAGTGGGTGGATCCATAAGAGAATCCTGCAATGTCAGCAGAAATATTTGGCAGAGATGCGCGCGCAGCCGCATGACGTGTGATTGACGTGCAACTAGAGGGTGAAGGGGACTTGACATATAGCTCTACATGTGGAGACAGAAGTCTGGGGGTCATGTCAACCTAATCCCAAATCATATCTAATATCCTATGTTTAAAGAACTGTGTTATCCAAAAGGAGAGGTCTCTAGGATAGAATCTATTCTATACTGACTGTTAGTGCGTGTACAAGCGTCTAAGTGTCTACACTAGATGCGATGGGGTAGGAATATTCCATGGTAACGGGGCTATGAATTACTTGCATGAGGACAGCGAGGCCTGGCCCTTTGCACGGTAGCTGGAGGAATGTTTACCTAAACTACTAGACAGGAATGCATCGGATGAGGAGCGGAGTAGATAATCTTGAAGGTGAAATACAGTTTTTGGCAGGCGACAGGCTGGATCAGGCACCGTTAGCCGCGCAGGGAGTAGGACAAAGTTCATGGATACAGATGCAGGCTCAGACTGGAGCTTTCAGAAGCAGAAGGCAGGAAAAGGCTTGATGACAGAATTCGGGGCCTACTCGCCTGAATCTGTAAAATGTGGAAAGTGAACCACATAAAGTCGGTGGCCTTTCATACTTAGGAATGGAATATCTGACCCATTCATGGCGGATCTGAAAGAGGACATGTTGACGGTGGACGCACATATATTTGCGTCTTCAAAACTGGAGCAGGAGGGAACATACATGTACTTATAGCATGTACATGGAGCCGTTGGGGTCTACGATAGGGGACATAACTGATCACAAAATTCATATTTCCTCAGTACGGGTCCTCCTTGATCGCGTCGTCCTGTCGCGTACGGGTCCTCCTTGGTGGCGTCGTCTAGTGTGTCCGTCACGTACTGGTCCTCCTTGTTCGCGTCGTCGTCTGTCCGTCGCGTACTGGTGGTCCTTGTTTGCGTCGTCCTGATTTCCCGGCAGTTTTTGGCTGCCGCAAAATATTCACCGTGCGGGGTGACGTCGGTGCGAATTGTGATTCCTGGGTCGTGAATGGCTGGCTGCGAGCGTCCCGACGTCAGGTCGGCGCTTTCCCGGATCGCATTGGTAGGTGTTTTTTTGTTCGGTCGGGCTTTTTTACGATTCGTACGGTAATGGTGTACCCGTGCGAATCGTAATTCCTTGTTTGTAAAAATTGACGACCGGGTACGCGTCGGGCGGAGATTGTGCTCCGTCCGACGGTTCGTACCCGGTTTTTGCCGGATCGTGATCGGCACCTAAATGTACATAAAATTTGTTCTCACCTATATTCAATATGTTTGAATTTAATTACAATGTAAATAATGCTATTTCTGAATGATCTTACTCAAATGAATAAACAATAACAAATTTTAAAAACTACAATAAAAACCATGTTCTTGTCTTATTAATTGTGTTTCTCTGATTATTAATATTGATCTTCTATTATGAATATTTAACATATAGAATTTTTTTTTATAAAAAAATAAAAATCAATAAATATTATAAAATTACAGAATGCCATTACCCATTATTCCAATACAAAATATTCATATATTTTTCCTAATAATAATATTAAATATTCCAAACATATCACATTAAAACTTTACATGTATTTATTATCCTAAACTATAAATATTGAATTAATTAGTACAAATCCAATATATAATAATAAAATACAAATAATATTCACTTAAAAATATTTTTATTATTGCTATATTAATGTAATTTAATTTCATTAAATACCATACAGATTAGAGTAGTTGCTGGACAGTGACCATAAATAATTTACTATTCCCACTCCAGTCTATAATAAATTAAAGTAGATGCTTGACACTGACCATAAATAATTTACTATTCCCACTACAGTGTATAATAAATTAGAGTAGGTGCTGGACACTGACCATAAATAATTTACTATTCCCACTCCAGTCTATAATAAATTAGAGTAGGTGCTGGACAGTGACCATAAATAATTTACTATTCCCACTCCAGTCTATAATAAATTAGAGTAGGTGCTGGACAGTGACCATAAATAATTTACTATTCCCACTCCAGTCTATAAAAAATTAGAGTAGGTGCTGGACAGTGACCATAAATAATTTACTATTACCACTCCAGTCTATAATAAATTAGAGTAGGTGCTGGACACTGACCATAACTAATTTACTATTCCCACTCCAGTCTATAAAAAATTAGAGTAGGTGCTGGACAGTGACCATAAATAATTTACTATTCCCACTCCAGTCTATAATAAATTAGAGTAGGTGCTGGACACTAACCATAAATAATTTACTATTCCCACTCCAGTCTATAATAAATTAGAGTAGGTGCTGGACACTGACCATAAATAATTTACTATTCCCACTCCAGTCTATAAAAAATTAGAGTAGGTGCTGGACAGTGACCATAAATAATTTACTATTACCACTCCAGTCTATAATAAATTAGAATAGGTGCTGGACACTGACCATAAATAATTTACTATTCCCACTCCAGTCTATAATAAATTAGAGTAGGTGCTGGACACTAACCATAAATAATTTACTATTCCCACTCCAGTCTATAATAAATTAAAGTAGGTGCTGGACACTGACCATAAATAATTTACTATTCCCACTCCAGTCTATAAAAAATTACAGTAGGTGCTGGACAGGGACCATAACAAATTTACTATTCCCACTCCAGTCTATAATAAATTAGAGTAGGTGCTGGACACTAACCATAAATAATTTACTATTCCCACTCCAGTCTATAATAAATTAAAGTAGGTGCTGGACACTGACCATAAATAATTTACTATTCCCACTCCAGTCTATAAAAAATTAGAGTAGGTGCTGGACAGTGACCATAAATAATTTACTATTCCCACTCCAGTCTATAATAAATTAGAGTAGGTGCTGGACACTAACCATAAATAATTTACTATTCCCACTCCAGTCTATAATAAATTAGAGTAGGTGCTGGACACTGACCATAAATAATTTACTATTCCCACTCCAGTCTATAAAAAATTAGAGTAGATGCTGGACAGTGACCATAAATAATTTACTATTACCACTCCAGTCTACAATCAATTAGAGTAGGTGCTGGACACTGACCATAAATAATTTACTATTCCCACTCCAGTCTATGAAAAATTTAAGTACATGCTGGACACTGACCATAACTAATTTACTATTCCCACTCCAGTCTATAAAAAATTAGAGTAGGTGCTGGACAGTGACCATAAATAATTTACTATTCCCACTCCAGTCTATAATAAAATCGAGTAGGTGCTGGACACTAACCATAAATAATTTACTATTCCCACTCCAGTCTATAATAAATTAGAGTAGGTGCTGGACACTGACCATAAATAATTTACTATTCCCACTCCAGTCTATAAAAAATTAGAGTAGGTGCTGGACAGTGACCATAAATAATTTACTATTCCCACTCCAGTCTATAATAAATTAGAGTAGGTGCTGGACACTAACCATAAATAATTTACTATTCCCACTCCAGTCTCTAATAAATTAGAGTAGGTGCTGGACACTGACCATAAATAATTTACTATTCCCACTCCAGTCTATAATAAATTAAAGTACATGCTGGACACTGACCAAAAATAATTTACTATTCCCACTCCAGTCTATAATAAATTAAAGTAGATGCTTGACACTGACCATAAATAATTTACTATTCCCACTCCAGTCTATAAGAAATCAAAGTAGGTGCTGCACACTGACCATAAATAATGTACTATTCCCACTCCAATCTATATTGAATTAGGGTTACTATATATTTTAGATTTTTTAAAACAATTACTAATTTGTAAACAGTACCCACCCTTATCCCCTATAAATCCTACATCACTCTTATTAAATGAATTATCTTCTTAAAATTGTTAAATGTTAATTCAAAGAACATTTCTAAGTGTAAATAATTCTTTATTAATATTAAATTTTTTATATATTTCTAAAACGCTCCCCACCCTTATGCCCTATAACCCCAAAATACCACTTATAACATTTATTTTATTATTATAATGATTAAAATTAACTTTTATTACCAAATTATAAATTTCTATTATTTTTTTCAAATATAAAATATTACATATATTTCGAAAGCACTCCCCACCCTTATCCCCTATAACCCCCAATTCCCACTTATTACATTTATTTTATTAGTAATTTTTTTAATTTTAACTTTTAATACCAAAATTAAATTTTCTAATTTTTTTTATAAAATATTACATATTTTTCAAAAACACTCCCCACCCTTATCCCCTATAACCCCAAAATCCCACTTATTAAATGTATTTTATTAGTAAAATGTTTACTTGTAAATTTTAATACCAAAATTTTAATGTAATTTTTTTGTAATTCAATATTAAATAATAAATATATATCTAAAACACTCCCCACCCTTATCCCCTATAACCCCAAAATCCCACTTATTACATTTTTTCTATTATTAGAATTTTCACATTTAAATTTTAAAAACTTATTTAAAAATTTTTTATTTGTAAATATAATATTTCAAAAATAATATCATAAATTATTAAATGTTATTAGTAAAATTTTTAATTGTAATTTTTCATACCAAAATTGAAATTTCCTTTTTTTAAATTCAATATTAAATATTAAATATATATCTAAAACACTCCCCACCCTTATCCCCTATAACCCCAAAATCCCACTTATTACATTTATTTTATTACAATTTTCACATTTAAATTTTACAAACAAATTAGAATTTTTTTTTTTTTTTTTTAAATATATTTCAAAAATTATATCTTAAAATATTAAATTTAATATTTATTTCCAAAACACTCCCCACCCTTAACCCCTATATACACAACATCCCACTAAAATTTTTTTTTTTCATAATTAAAATTTAAATATTACAATTTTTTAAAAAATTTAAATTCAAATTCTACAAAAATGTATTAAAATATTTTATTTCAAATATATATTTTTAAAACACTCCCCACCCTTATCCCCTATAAATCCAACATCCCGCTCCTAAAATTATATATCAAAATTTAAAATTTTGTATTAATAATATTTCAAAAATTATATCCTAAAATTTTAAATTTAATATTTATTTCCAAAACACTCCCCACCCTTAACCCCTATATACACAACATCCCACAAATTTTTTTTTTTTCATAATTAAAATTTAAATATTAAAATTTTGTTCAAAATTTAAATTCAAATTCTACAAAAATGTATTAAAATATTTTATTTCAAATATATATTTTTAAAACACTCCCCACCCTTATCCCCTATAAACCCAACATCCCGCTCCTAAAATTATATATCAAAATTAAAAAAATTATATTAATTGAAACAAAATTGATATTTTTAATACACTTAAATAAACATTTGCTGACACTTCTAAACAATAATTTTTAACAAATCACAAAATGACTTAATACTCTCCTTTTTCGATATTTTTACTACACGATATTATGGTGGCGATCACAATCCGGTAAAAAATTCCCCCGTGCGACTCGTATCGGGTCTTTTTACCGTACGAATCGTACAAGTGCCGTACGAACTGGCAATCACGATTCGCATGGTAAAAAGTCCATACGAACCGCACTGGGAATCATTCCCCACACGTCCTCGGGTCGGAAAATGTGTCCGACACGTCCTCGGACGATTTACCTTACAAACGTGAAAAGCCAAGTCCGACCGAGGAATCACGATCCATCCCGTGCGTCCGAGCGTACAACCGTATGGAAAAAACACCGTCCGCACCGAACACCTATAGCAACCATGGAGACATGTGCCCGCATACGCGCCCAACACTCCCCCCAGCCCCCGTACGTCCGACACGTACCCCCCGTGTATGTATACCCCCACCCGTCTAGGTACACCCCAGTACGTTCCAGTCGTACCCCCACCCCAGTACGTGTCGTACCACCGTCAATGTACACCCCCCACCCCTGTACGTGTCGTACCACCGTCAATGTACACCCCCCCACCCCAGTACGTGTCGTACCACCGTCAATGTACACCCCCCACCCCTGGACGTGTCGTACCCCCCGTGTACCTACACCCCAGTACGTTCCAGTCGTACCCCCACCCCTGGACGTGTCGTACCCCCCGTGTACCTACACCCCAGTACGTTCCAGTCGTACCCCCACCCCTGGACGTGTCGTACCACCGTGAACCTACACCCCAGTACGTTCGAGTCGTACCCCCACCCCAGTACGTGTCGTACCACCGTCAATGTACACCCCCCCACCCCAGTACGTGTCGTACCACCGTCAATGTACACCCCCCACCCCTGGACGTGTCGTACCACCGTGAACCTACACCCCAGTACGTTCCAGTCGTACCCCCACCCCAGTACGTGTCGTACCACCGTCAATGTACATCCCCCCACCCCTGGACGTGTCGTACCCCCCGTGTACCTACACCCCAGTACGTTCCAGTCGTACCCCCACCCCTGGACGTGTCGTACCCCCCGTGTACCTACACCCCAGTACGTTCCAGTCGTACCCCCACCCCTGGACGTGTCGTACCACCGTGAACCTACACCCCAGTACGTTCGAGTCGTACCCCCACCCCAGTACGTGTCGTACCACCGTCAATGTACACCCCCCCCACCCCAGTACGTGTCGTACCACCGTCAATGTACACCCCCCACCCCTGGACGTGTCGTACCACCGTGAACCTACACCCCAGTACGTTCCAGTCGTACCCCCACCCCAGTACGTGTCGTACCACCGTCAATGTACACCCCCCCACCCCAGTACGTGTCGTACCCCCCGTGTACCTACACCCCAGTACGTTCCAGTCGTACCCCCACCCCTGGACGTGTCGTACCACCGTGAACCTACACCCCAGTACGTTCGAGTCGTACCCCCACCCCAGTACGTGTCGTACCACCGTCAATGTACACCCCCCACCCCAGTACGTGTCGTACCACCGTCAATGTACACCCCCCCACCCCAGTACGTGTCGTACCACCGTCAATGTACACCCCCCACCCCTGGACGTGTCGTACCACCGTGAACCTACACCCCAGTACGTTCCAGTCGTACCCCCACCCCAGTACATGTCGTACCACCGTCAATGTACACCCCCCCACCCCAGTACGTGTCGTACCCCCCGTGTACCTACACCCCAGTACGTTCCAGTCGTACCCCCACCCCTGGACGTGTCGTACCACCGTGAACCTACACCCCAGTACGTTCGAGTCGTACCCCCACCCCAGTACGTGTCGTACCACCGTCAATGTACACCCCCCACCCCAGTACGTGTCGTACCACCGTCAATGTACACCCCCCCACCCCAGTACGTGTCGTACCACCGTCAATGTACACCCCCCACCCCTGTACGTGTCGTACCCCCCGTGTACCCACACCCCAGTACGTTCCAGTCGTACCCCCACCCCTGGACGTGTCGTACCACCGTGAACCTACACCCCAGTACGTTCGAGTCGTACCCCCACCCCAGGACGTGTCATAGCCCCGTCTACCCACACCCCAGTACGTTCCAGTCGTACCCCCACCCCAGTACGTTCCTGGCGCACCCCCAACACAACCTCCTAAGTACGGAGCGCACCCCATGCCCCAACATCACAACCGCATGTACGAGTCTTACAAAGCCACACACAAGGACAAAATCGTACAACCAAATGGCCCATGTACACACCGTACACACGCTCAAAACGCACGTACACAACCAGGACAAAATAAAACAACACAAGAATACACCATTCGAAAGGCACACAGCCACTAAACATGGCCAACAACCACTTAAATAACACAATCACTGACCTGCAACTGCCAAAAACAAACAGAGGCCCAATACACCACCACTCCTTATAACACACCCACCCAAAATTCAAAAACTGCCACACCCACCCATGGACCAATAAAAAGGGCCCACACACACAAACCATGAGCCTTTGCAACAGACTCACTGCTGCCAGACACCACAGAACCAGACTACAAGCTACACCACACCTTACACTTGCACACCTTCACACGACCACCCTCACAAACACCCTCTCATCACATTCACACACACACACAACCATCCACACCCCCCCCCAACAACCACACCCCCCCCCACACCCACACCATCCCCAGCCACACCCCTCACCATGCCCACTACCAAGAATCCAAAGTTCAGTCACCGAGAGTTGGAGGTCCTTGTTGACCAAATCCTCAGAGTCGAGCCACAGATCTTTGGAACATTGGTCAGAAGCACCAGCCAGGCAGCCAAAACAGCCATGTGGCAGACCATCGTCGATGCTGTGAATGCTGTTGCGGACACCAGGAGGACCAAGCAGGATTGCCAGAACAGGTGGTACGATCTGCGGAGGAGGGTCAGAGCCAAGAGGCAGGAGGAACACGACCAGGCCAACGCCACCGGAGGAGGGCCCTCCCGCAGAGCCGTACAGTACCATCCCTGGGAGGAGAGGGTGATGGCCATACTGCCGGTGGAGGCAGTTGAAGGAGTAGAAGGACTCCGAGACCCGGGTGAGTACACAAACAACGCACCTCACATGGGGGGAACTGCAACCACAACCAAAATTAATAACAGGCACGCAACCACCACAAGCCATCGCATCACTCAACCACACTCCATGAGCAGGCACATGCCACTGCTGCCACCATGCCCCATGCACCCAGCTGGACAATGTCAAGTCACAGGCCACAGAAGACAACAACACATGACACGGTAACCCGGATGGCGGGAGGCTGGGCACCAAGATTCACATAGTGCGACTCCAAAGCAGACAACAATGCCCTCTGCCCATATGGCCTAGGTCACAGCCAGACAAACACTGTGTCCCAACACAGGAATGACTTGCCAGCAAATGGCGGACGCCTTGCATCAACACATGGGGGTGAAGGCACTGTTTTGCACATGCCAGCAGCTAATGAACAGCCAACAGTGTGAAAGAGTGGCAGCACACACCACCACAGCAGCAGCGCACAGACACACAGCAGACAAAATGGGTGCCTGGAGATCAGAAACAAACTCACATCAACAGGCCAAGGGCCACTCAAAGATCTGCTAACAGTGTGTGCCCAGGAAGCTGGGCCAAGGTGACAGAGGGTGACACACGGAGGGAGGGAGAGGGGGACACAGAGGGTGGGAGAGGGGGACAGGGAGGGAGGGAGAGGGGGACTGAGAGGGAGGGAGACGGACAGAGGGAGGAGGCTGACACACGGAGGGAGGGAGAGGGGGACACAGAGGGTGGGAGAGGGGGACAGGGAGGGAGGGAGAGGGGGACTGAGAGGGAGGGAGACGGACAGAGGGAGGAGGCTGACACACGGAGGGAGGGAGAGGGGGACACAGAGGGTGGGAGAGGGGGACAGGGAGGGAGGGAGAGGGGGACTGAGAGGGAGGGAGACGGACAGAGGGAGGAGGCTGACACACGGAGGGAGGGAGAGGGGGACACAGAGGGTGGGAGAGGGGGACAGGGAGGGAGGGAGAGGGGGACTGAGAGGGAGGGAGACGGACAGAGGGAGGAGGCTGACACACGGAGGGAGGGAGAGGGGGACACAGAGGGTGGGAGAGGGGGACAGAGAGGGAGGGAGAGGGGGACTGAGAGGGAGGGAGACGGACAGAGGGAGGAGGCTGACACACAGAGGGAGGGAGAGGGGGACAGAGAGGGAGGGAGAGGGGGACAGAGAGAGAGGGAGACACAGGAAGATGGACACAGGGAGGAGGCTGACACACAGAGGGAGGGAGAGGGGGACAGAGAGGGAGGGAGAGGGGGACAGAGAAGGAGGGAGACACAGGGAGAGCAAATCAGTCCTTTGGTGTGTGGGAATGTCTGCTCGTCAGCAGGTGGACTGCGTGCATGTAGACAAGGGTGGCCAGTGCCAGAACCCCCCCTCTTCATCATGGCAAAACGCAGGGCCATGTTACAACCTGTACACGAGCACAAGGACAGCCACCTGCATCATATGAGTGTGTGGATCCACTCCATGTGCACATGTACAGTGCTACAAGGAAGGCGCAAATGCATAGCTCGGCACACATGCACACTCCACTGCTGACTGCAGTCACACTTGACGCAGCAAGTAAGACTGTGCCACACATAGTTAAAGGGGCCAAATTGGTGCCCAAGGGACACACACATGCACAAGTGCACTGTGAGTGGAATGCAAGACAGATCCTAATTCCAAGAGGAAATGTGCCAACTTTGTAACGGATGAAACATGGATGTTGCATGGATCAAAATTAACATTGTCTCTCTCACACACAGGTCAACGTCGTGCTGCACCCCCCAACACTGGGGGGGAACACTCACAGGACCCGGATCTGCAGGAGACCGATCCCACCGGCAGCGACCACTCTCACCACTCTGCGGACGACCCCGACCGACCTGGCCCCTCTGGTGTCCAACCACCTGCAGCACCTGCGTCAGGTACAACCGTGCCAACCACCACCCCCACTCCTGCCACATCCCAGGAGACACCCAGGATCCCTGCCCCAACACCACAATGCAGCCAGGCTCGCCAGGAGGGACACGGTGTCCCGGGCACCCAGGAGGAGGCAGGCGACAACGCCAATGCCACCCCTCAGGGGTCCCGGAGACCCCATGTGCCCACAAGTGCAGGCCAGACGCAAGTGGGCAGGGGTGGTGGGAGTGGAGGACGGCGGAGGCGCGAGCCTGACCAGTTGGCTGGGGATCCGGTATTTTCCCATGTCCGTAACATCCTGGACTCATACCGGCAGGACACCACGGGCATGGCCCAGGTTGTGTCCGTCCTCGAGGGGATCAAGGTCCAGCAGGCCCAGCAACATGCGGAGCTAATAGCCTGTCTACAGCTACACCAACGGAGGATGGAGGACAGACAGGCTCAGCAAGTGACGGCGTCCCAGGGGATTCACGCTGAACTCCGTCGGATGGCCGACACCATGGCCGACCCTCCCTGTGCCAGAAGGCGGAGAACATCACCACCCACAGGGAGGGATCATGAGGAGGAGGAGGAAACATCTGACGGAGCATCCCAGACGTCGTCACGGCCTGCTGCTGAGGTTCCCCGCAGGAAGCCGGGTCGTCCACGGAAAGGACCGTGAGGGTGGCTGCTACATCACCATCTCCCAGGACACCTGGCCTGGCACCTGGCCCACTGGAGCAACAGCATCACAGCATCAAGAGACATTCTCTGCCACATGGCCCTGCTGGTCACTGGCTGACCAATGTTGACAAAGACTGTGGCATGGACTCTGAGGATTTCCAATGGCAAGGACACCAACTCCCCTACTGAACTTTGGATTCCCTAATCCCGGAAAGCCCCTCACTTTGCCCCCCCCCCCCAATAATAAATCACACTATTAAGAGTAGATGCCTGCTGGTAGCATTATTACCTAACATGTGTCTTGTTCAGTCTAAACATGCCTGAGTCATCTGTTCACTTCAACCATCCACACCCTGGGGCCTGAGTCTGGCACAGGACACATGGGTCACAGTTTTCTAGGCAAGACAGACATGGAGCACCATACACACCCGTGATGGTCAGAACCAGCTGAGGGGGTGGCCGAACAACCGTGCTGACAGACACATTGAGTACAGCAACAGTCATGCGCAGAGGTCAGGGATCCTGGCCCGTGTCCTGGGGGGCACCCAGGTATGTGTAGACAGGTGGCAGAACCATGTCCTGCAAGCTTGAGTCCGGTGGATGCAGAGAATGGGGTCATGGACAACGTTGGATGCATGGGGATGGCACATGTCACAATACCCACACAGTCATGGACATCATGCCCATTACACAGTCTCAGCACACACACACAGCTTGCATCTTGCCACTCGACACATTGACACATAGCCACAATCAGGGAATACCATGCCAGACATGCAGGATGCACCGTGCCAACACACCAGCATTGACTGAGAAGAGGCACCTTGGAGGCATAGGGACACCTTTAATAGTCATGTGTTTGGGATTGCAGAGGCAACTTGAAGTACACATGAACACATCATGTGGAGTAACATGTGGCTCCAACACTGGCACCCCCCTTCTGCAGCACAAATGCGTGATAGCCATGGAACTGGCACACAAGTGTCGGCTAACAGCTAAATACCCACAGCTGCTCACGGAGAGACTGCCATACACCATACATCCGCTGATGTGGAAGTCCCACGCCATGTCAAGACAATGTTAACCGTATGTGTCCGAGGGCAGTGTCACACACATTGATGCCTTCATCACAATCCACTATCCCATCACTGATGACTGACAACCAGGCAGCCCATCTATTCAGGTGTACCCAGCTGCATGTCGTGTCCCATGGGGATGCCACATGTCTGCAGAGGACCCAAACCCTGACCGGGGCAGTGTGCACACATCGTGAACAACTGCCACACCCAATACACCCCAGATGCATCCCTTACCCCATGGAGACTTCCAAACGTGTCCGTGCCTGTAACGCTGAGTCAGCCCACGATGCCATGTCCATGAGGAATAGCAGTGCCACAACAATGCAACCAGAAGACGGCATGCGCAGGTACCTGGGGAAGAGAGACACACAAGAAGTCAGCCACAAAAAGCACAGCCACTTGCATGTGCATTTACTCGACATATGTATGGATGACAACATGCTAGGTCACAATTATGCCTGGGGAAATACTACCATCACTGCCACCATCACTCCAGTGACACACCCACACACACCTCTGACCCACGTGCCATACATGCAGGTGGAGACACACATCACAACGCATGCCACACGGGGACCAATGCGTGCACACTCAGACCCTGGTACTCACCACTAAGCAAAGAAGTCGCGTATGAGCCGAGTCCGGATGTCCTCTTGCGGCTCCACATCCTCCACATCACTAGCCCCATTGCCAAGCCCTTCGTCCTCCACGGGTGGATGGTCCTCGTCATCTTGATCCAGGATGAGGGGCACAGCTCTTTCAACTGCCATGTTGTGCAGCATGCAGCAGACCATGAAGATCTTGCAGACCTTCGCCGGGGCATATGGGAGTGCGCCGCCGGTCTTGTGGAGGCACCTGAATCGGCTCTTCAGCATGCCAAACGTCCTCTCTATCACTCGCCTTGTCCGGCCATGGGCGGTGTTGTAGCGGAGCTGGGCCGGCGTGATGGGGTTGCGGAGAGGTGTCAGCAGCCAAGGCATGTTGGGATAGCCAGCGTCCCCTAAATGGAAAGCACATGGATATCGTTAGAACTGGCGAAGCGGTAGTGCTGGTCGGCCAAACAGAATACAGGACAGACAGACTGTACCCACCAACAACACATGCCCGTTCGTTGCGCAGCTGCATCATCATATCAGGCATCCCGCTACGCCTCATGATGTAGGCATCATGTGCTGATCCTGGAAAACGAGCACAGACATGTGAAATCACCATGTTGGACAGACACACCACAAGGGCATTGATGGAGTGGTAGTGCTTCCGATTGCGGTACGCCACCTCCCGTGCGTGTGGTGGTACCAAACCTACATGTGTCCCATCTATGGACCCAATGACATGGGGCATCCCTCCCAGGGCATAGAAACCACGCTTGACCTCAGTCATCTGTTCAGGGGTTGGGAACTTGATGAAGTCATCCAGGTGAATCAACATGGCCTCCAAGAAATCATGCAGCACACCGCTGAACATGCTCTGGGACATGCCACCAACATGAGCTATGGTATATTGGAAGGTACCCGTGGCAAGGAAATGTAGGGCAGCCATTACCTTCAGCTGGGGTGTCAGTGCCGTAGGATACCTGTGCTGCGGTTGCAGGTGTGGTGCCAGTCTCGCCGTCAGCTCCAGAATCAACGGTTGGGTGAAGCGGTAGAGCCGGATCCTGTCATTCTCCTGCATGGTGGCCAAGTCTGGAATTCTTCGGGCAACAGGAGGCGCTCTGCAGTAATTTGGAAGTGACAAGGAAGAGTGAGTGCACTACGAGAACAACTCATGTCTACTGAGCACATGTAAATCTGGCAATACACACATGCCACATAGGGAGTCAGGCATGTGCTACATGCCCAGGACACGTATGGATGCAAGGTGACACTCCTTCCAAGACCCAGCTACACACGGTGATTGAGAACCTCCCCATGCCACGCCATGAAAATAGCTGTGTCCCAGTGCAAGTGCACTGCCCGACGCAAGACAGGAGTGACATACACCCACACATCAGCAGAAGTGTGATGCTGATTGCAGAGACTGGCAGCGGAACACTTGAGCCACAGGTCACATGACATTACACTAGTCCAGCCCACACACCTTGCCATGAAGGTGCACATGTCATGACTCCCCACACATTCCTTGTGAGTTTGCTGACATGGCCTTGTCACGCTACTCCGTGTCCCTTGCATACATGTGCACCTCACATCCGATAACACATGTGGCATGGTGTGCGGAACAGTGTGCAATGACAATCTACACACAGCCACATGTTGGTTGCTGCAACGGCTGCAGCTTTTGAGGGTGCTACAACATCAACCCGATGTAAATCCCGGACACATATATGGCATAGTCACATTGTGCACTGTGGGTAGTGATGAGTCATGTGTCATGACCCCTGTACCGGGCATCATGGGACACTTCCGTGTGTTGGTGTCCGTGCCATGCCAGTGACGCTCACCCCAAGTGCGCAGTCCCACATGCACACATGTCAAAGGAGTCAAGGGCATGCCTGGCACACATTGCACCCTCACACAGTACACATGTACACATCTCATCATACATCTGGTGCCTTCTCCACTCAGGAGGCATTTTCCACATCACAGCCTGTGACACCTGTGCCCCACACATGTGGTAATGCACAGACGATGCCTTGGTGTCCATTCCTGGACAAGTATGTCCATCCATGGACAAGTATGTCCGCCCTATTCCGACATGTGTGTCGCCTATCACCACAGTGATGTGTAAAATCCGCAGTACTGCTGCTGAGAGGGCCTGTGCATGTTCCCAAATCACTGTGGGAGTGCTGCCGTATGTGTACCCATCGTGATGGCGAGCGTAGATGCGAGTGTACGGTCCGTACCACTACGAGTACGCATACGCGTGCAGACCCATAGTGATAGAGAGCGTAGATGCGAGTGTACGGCCCTATCACTATGGGTCTGCACGCGTATGCGTACCCGTAGTGGTACGGACCGTACACTCGCATCTACGCTCACTATCACTATGGGTCTGCACGCGTATGCGTACCCGTAGTGGTACGGACCGTACACTCGCATCTACGCTCACTATCATTATGGGTCTGCACGCGTATGCGTACCCGTAGTGGTACGGACCGTACACTCGCATCTACGCTCACTATCACTATGGGTCTGCACGCGTATGCGTACCCGTAGTGGTACGGACCGTACACTCGCATCTACGCTCACTATCACTATGGGTCTGCACGCGTATGCGTACCCGTAGTGGTACGGACCGTACACTCGCATCTACGCTCACTATCACTATGGGTCTGCACGCGTATGCGTACCCGTAGTGGTACGGACCGTACACTCGCATCTACGCTCACTATCACTATGGGTCTGCACGCGTATGCGTACCCGTAGTGGTACGGACCGTACACTCGCATCTACGCTCACTATCACTATGGGTCTGCACGCGTATGCGTACCCGTAGTGGTACGGACCGTACACTCGCATCTACGCTCACTATCACTATGGGTCTGCACGCGTATGCGTACCCGTAGTGGTACGGACCGTACACTCGCATCTACGCTCACTATCACTATGGGTCTGCACGCGTATGCGTACTCGTAGTGATAGTGAGCGTAGATGCGAGTGTACGGTCCGTACCACTACGGGTACGCATACGCGTGCAGACCCATAGTGATAGTGAGCGTAGATGCGAGTGTACGGTCCGTACCACTACGGGTACGCATACGCGTGCAGACCCATAGTGATAGTGAGCGTAGATGCGAGTGTTCGGTCCGTACCACTACGGGTACGCATACGCGTGCAGACCAAAAGTGATGGAGAGCGTAGGCATGCATGTACGGGCCGTTGACATGCATTTGGGGTGCCCTAGGGCCCCCACACGCACCGTACCTGTGTGTGATGCTCCAAATTACATAGGGGACAAGTATTGAGGCCTACATGCATGCTGGTTGTCATGGAGACCAAGTTCAAAATTCGAAATTGTTCTGGAAGGTGCACAGCAGAAGTCAGTTGGGATTTGTCTACTTTGTTGCAATGTGTTTGTGGGGCTGACATCATGCAGGAGAATGAAACCGATAGAGAACCCACAGACTGCTAGGTTTGAAGGGATTGGTGGAAACATAGGATGCAAATGTGAGTGACCAATCTCTCTGTACTCCTGTGCATGAGACTGGGCAGAAGGGCACATATAAGGCAGCCAGGTCCCATGAGGGAGCACTTGCCTGCACATCTTTGCATTCGTCGACCCAGCTGCTGCTACTGATTCCCTGGAACCATGTCAAGGGCTGTGGAGAGGACACAGCCATTCACCCTGGAGGAGAACATGGCTCTGCTGGATGTGATCCTCCCACAGTACTCCATGCTGTATGGGCGACCAGGTTATCAGGTGAGTGCATAGGCCACTGCCACAGACTGTCCCTATGTGGTGACTGTGACTTCTGCCATTGCGTCCAGGTGTAACACACATGCCATGTACTGTCGGGGGGGTCCCAGGGGGGGGGGGTGTCTGATGTCTCCCAGCAGTGCCCTGAGACAGGAGGGGTGGGTGCAGAGTCCTCCCAGCAGTGCCCTGAGACAGGAGGGGTGGGTGTGGAGTCCTCACAGCAGTGCCCTGAGCCAGGAGGGGTGGGTGTGGAGTCCTCACAGCAGTGCCCTGAGCCAGGAGGGGTGGGTGTGATGCACAGTGTGAGCCTAGATCATTGATTGTGACATTGCCATCATTCCACCTGTGTACCCACTGTGGCACGTAGTGCTTTTCCCCTCACCAGGGGATGATGTCCCTATGACAAAGGTGCAATGCGTTGGCTGCATGACATGCCTTGTTGTTACCAGCTAATTTGTACCCATATGTCTCTCTGTGACATGTGGCTGGTGTATTGATGTGGTGTCACTTGTTCCTCCTCACAGGTAGGCGCCACTGCCAAGGAGCAGATCTGGCTGACCGCCGTCAGTGCCGTGAGGGGTGTGGATGGTCGGAGGCGGCGCCTGGCCCAGGTGAGGAAACGCTGGCAGGATATCCGGTGCTGGACGCGGAGGATTGCACGGCTCCTGCTGGGGGACTCACCTGAGAGCCACAAGAACCGCGGCCGCCGCCGTCTGAGCCACCTCCACAGGCGTGTGCTGCCGGTGGTCTTTCCAGACCTTGAGAGGCGCTTACAGGCGATGCAGCAGCCGGAAGGGGGTAGGTACATGTGTGTTTGTTGTGTGTCACCGGCATTTGTAAGGGCACAGTAGCATGAATCCACTGGCAGGGTTTAAAGGTGCTGTGCAGATCCTGTTTGCCCCAGTATAGCGCTGTGCCCCTGCCACCCTTCCCCTCCTTGCAATGTGTTCCCTGGTCTGTGTGTAGTCACTCCTTCACAGGGTAATGTAGGCTGGCGCTTTGTCCACGGGAACAATGTCTGTAGCATCATGTGTGGGGGTGGTGTGTAACAGGTTGTGGGACCTTGCCTGTGCACTGTCAAGTTCACTGCATGTGGGTTCCATGTCAGTTGGCACTGATGCTGACTCCAGACATGGGAGTTGGTCTCTCATGTGTCATGCCTTACAGCGCGCATGTCCTATGTAGTGGCCTGTGACATGATGTGCATGACTGTGCGATACACATAGTGCAGGGATGGTGACGTGTGTTGCTGTCATTACCATTCAGTAGCATGTAGTTGCGTGCCCACTACTGTCCCCTGGGGCACCTTTTCCTCAGTGGTGTATGTGTCATCATAAACGTGGCCACTGTCAGTGTCTACAGCGTAAGTTGTGCTCTGTGCCATTGTCCCCTGTCACCATGTATATAGACGTGCTAATTTGTACAGGTGTCCACTGTGCAGCCTGACCTGATTGTCCTTCTTCATACTCACAGTTGCCAGTGCCTGTGTGTCTTGTTATACTCATCTGAGGATGGGCACTGGTACCTCATTATTTGTACAGGCGCACCTTGGCTGTTTGGCGTCCAATCTTGCTTTTTGCCTGCCCCTGTGTGTATCACCCAGACCATGAGATGTTGGTGCCACCTGT
Organism: Triturus cristatus; assembly: GCF_964204655.1. Lineage (NCBI taxonomy): Eukaryota > Metazoa > Chordata > Amphibia > Caudata > Salamandridae > Triturus > Triturus cristatus. Next base: position 334,048,917 of record NC_140594.1, on the reverse strand, counting down.
GTCTCCACAATTTGCCTCGTGTAGGGTCTTGTTGGGGCGGGCAATGCCTATGTGTTAAATCCTGATTACCACTTGCTGGGTCTGGGCAGTGTGTGATGTGCCTGGACACACACGCAATGTGCAGTGACCGAGTCATGTTGTGCATGTTTTCAGCATTACCTATGCAGCATGTGTCTCAAGTTCATGGATATGGTCCCTGGTCATCGGTATTTTCGCCAACGCTGTGTGGTGCAGATGCAGTGCTGGATTGTCCCCAGGACCTGGGTGCTATGTCAGACTCCTTTTCCTGTGTTTAGCTATTGTCTCATGCTCTCCATGGTATTTCAGTGGCATGGTGGCTCAACCAACTGTGTGTTTCATGCCCTACATCGGTACCCTGTTCAGTAGATGTTAGGGATCTTCCTTTTCAGGCCATGCAATGTTACCCATGTAGATTGGACTCATGTGACAGATGTGTACAGGTGTCTGAATAATTTCTGTCTCTCCACCCTGCCCACAGCATCGTCGGGGGACACAGAGGGAGACATGGACACAGACCAGGCGGAGGGACCGAGCACCAGTGCCAGCCGTGACATCGGGTCTGGCACATCGAGTGGGACAGAGGCGGAGGAGAGTGTGGCCGAGGACCTGTCGACTGGCACATCAGACTACGAAGCTGACAGGTCCGGGGACGATGTCGCCGAGTGGGCGGAGGCTGCACCAGCAGCTGACAGCGGAACAACACCTCGCACCGCCCCCTCAGTTTCCACCAGCCGCCTCCCACTTGCTCGTGTCCCTTCCCAGCGTGCCCGGTCACAGCATGTCTCCTTCCTGCCAGGCACCGCGCCCCCTGCCCCTGTCTCCACTGCTGCCGCCAATGCAGAGTCTGTGGACATCCAGCGGCAACTGCAGGTTGGTCAGGCTGCGATCCTTAATGTCCTCCATGCCCACGGCAAAACCCTCACCAACATCGAGGCTTTCTTGGAGGGCATTCATTCATCGCAGGCTGACCAACGCAACTTGCTGAGGTCCATCGACTCCACACTGACTGCAGCAGTGGGTCTCCTGCAGCGCGACCTCCCCCACCTACCCCTGCCCCATCCACACTTCCCACTCCCATGCCTGTCACACGTACACCCAGACGTCGGCATGCACCCACATCAACGGACACGGGCACCACACCAGCAGGGAAGGTCCACCGCACTCCTCCTGACACGCACACACAGGGTGAGGTAGGCACACCCACTGGGTCGGGGGGCAAACGTGTGACACGCAGCCATAGTGGGAGTCCGCATTCCACCCAGTCCACTCCCTCCAAATCCCCTCCCCTCAGCTCTCCTGGCCACATCTCCCCCAAGGACTCCTTCATGGCCGCTCTGTCCCTGAGCCCCACAGTTACACCACCACGCAAGCGGTCACGGAGGTCCCCGGTCAGGGTGGTTGAGTCTCCCCCCCTGTCTCCACCCTCCCCCGGTGGCGCTGCGACCCATCCCTCTGACCCCCCCCCCTCCTTGGGGCCTGAGGTCCCTTCGGGTGCAGGGGACTCCCTGGAGGACCTTGCAAAGGTGTGTAGTGCCATCCTGGCCTCCGCCTTTGGCACTGACCCACCCCCTGTGGTGGACTCCTCCATCCCTGCACCCACAACGCCGCCCCTTTGCCCTGATGTCCCTGCGGTGCCTGTTGCTCCCCCCCCCCCTGATGCCCTCACCAGTGTGGAAGACGATGCCATTTGACTGTGCAGGCAAGGTAGGGGACACGCATCCCACTGTGTCCCCCATCCAGCTGAGAATCATTGACTGCCCTATGGGCTTTGTGAAGATTGAACTGCCTGCGATCCACGGACATTGTGCTCCTGCTGAATAAAGCTTAATTTTGTTTTCATTATCACACTACTGCTATGCTGGTATTGGTGTTGGTGGGGCTGCTACATGGTTTTGGGTGGTGTGTAAGGGTTTGGGTGTGTGGGATATGTAGTAGTGTACTGCTCATTGGTGGGACCCTGTGATCTGTGTGCCATCACAAGGTGTTGGCTAACTTTCTTTGTTCATGTAGGCAGTTACTGCATGGTGCACTTGTCCAAGGGTGTATTCCTTCCTCTGTGTACCCAGCTTTCTTCCCTGCAGGGTGTTCCCAATGTTTAGCGCAGAGCTGTGTCTACATGAGCTGTGTGTGTGACGGAGCCCTTCTACTTTGGCCATGCATGCAGGGCCATGTCTCCACCTGCGACAATCGTGGCATCCTTGGTGATCACTGTACTTGTGTGTGGAGTCTGTTGACATGAGTTCATGGGGACATGTTCCCTTGTAGCCAGTATGCATGTGGATAATTCTGGCCTCACACACATGTGTTACACCCCTCCAGTCTCAGGGCACTGCTGGGAGTGATGGGCACCCACCCCTCCTGTCTCAGGGCACTGCTGGGAGGACTCTGCACACACCCCTCCTGTCTCTGGGCAGTGCTGGGAGTGATAGGCACCCACCCCTCCTGTCTCAGGGCACTGCTGGGAGGACTCCACACCCACCCCTCCTGTGTCTGGGCACTGCTGGGAGGACTCCACACCCACCCCTCCTGTGTCTGGGCACTGCTGGGAGGACTCCACACCCACCCCTCCTGTCTCAGGGCACTGCTGGGAGGACTCTGCACACACCCCTCCTGTCTCTGGGCAGTGCTGGGAGTGATAGGCACCCACCCCTCCTGTCTCAGGGCACTGCTGGGAGGACTCCACACCCACCCCTCCTGTCTCTGGGCAGTGCTGGGAGTGATAGGCACACACCCCTCCTGTCTCAGGGCACTGCTGGGAGGACTCTGCACACACCCCTCCTGTCTCTGGGCAGTGCTGGGAGTGATAGGCACCCACCCCTCCTGTCTCAGGGCACTGCTGGGAGGACTCTGCACACACCCCTCCTGTCTCTGGGCACTGCTGGGAGTGATGGGCACCCACCCCTCCTGTCTCAGGGCACTGCTGGGAGGACTCTGCACACACCCCTCCTGTCTCTGGCCAGTGCTGGGAGTGATAGGCACCCACCCCTCCTGTCTCAGGGCACTGCTGGGAGGACTCCACACCCACCCCTCCTGTGTCTGGGCACTGCTGGGAGGACTCCACACCCACCCCTCCTGTGTCTGGGCACTGCTGGGAGGACTCCACACCCACCCCTCCTGTCTCAGGGCACTGCTGGGAGGACTCTGCACACACCCCTCCTGTCTCTGGGCAGTGCTGGGAGTGATAGGCACCCACCCCTCCTGTCTCAGGGCACTGCTGGGAGGACTCCACACCCACCCCTCCTGTCTCTGGGCAGTGCTGGGAGTGATAGGCGCACACCCCTCCTGTCTCAGGGCACTGCTGGGAGGACTCTGCACACACCCCTCCTGTCTCTGGGCAGTGCTGGGAGTGATAGGCACCCACCCCTCCTGTCTCAGGGCACTGCTGGGAGGACTCTGCATACACCCCTCCTGTCTCTGGGCACTGCTGGGAGTGATGGGCACCCACCCCTCCTGTCTCAGGGCACTGCTGGGAGGACTCTGCACACACCCCTCCTGTCTCTGGGCAGTGCTGGGAGTGATAGGCACCCACCCCTCCTGTCTCAGGGCACTGCTGGGAGGACTCTGCACACACACCTCCTCCGATTTCTGGATATGTGCGCTTGGCACATACACGGTGGGGGTACGCACAATGCATTCGAGGTGAGGGTACGAGTCTACTGACACTGGTGTGGTGGGGGTACGCTCCGTACGTCCGCGGGTGTGGGTACGGGTCGTACTTGCACTGTTGGGTAGGGGGGTACGCTCCTTGCATTCGTGGGTGGGGGTTCGAGTCGTACTTACACTGTTGGCATGGGGGGTACGCTCCATGCATACGCGGGTGGGGGTACGGGTCGTACTTACACTGTTGGGCTGGGGGGTACGCTCCTTGCATTCGTGGGTGGGGGTTCGAGTCGTACTTACACTGTTGGCATGGGGGGTACGCTCCGTACGTCCACGGGTGGGGGTACGGGTCGTTCTTACACTGTTGGCATGGGGGGTACGCTCCATGCATACGCGGGTGGGGGTACGGGTCGTACTTACACTGTTGGCATGGGGGGTACGCTCCATGCATACGCGGGTGGGGGTACGGGTCGTACTTGCACTGTTGGGCAGGGGGGTACGCTCCTTGCATTCGTGGGTGGGGGTTCGAGTCGTACTTACACTGTTGGCATGGGGGGTACGCTCCATGCATACGCGGGTGGGGGTACGGGTCGTACTTACACTGTTGGGCTGGGGGGTACGCTCCTTGCATTCGTGGGTGGGGGTTCGAGTCGTACTTACACTGTTGGCATGGGGGGTACGCTCCGTACGTCCGCGGGTGGGGGTACGGGTCGTTCTTACACTGTTGGCATGGGGGGTACGCTCCATGCATTCGCGGGTGGGGGTACGGGTCGTACTTGCACTGTTGGGCAGGGGGGTACGCTCCTTGCATTCGTGGGTGGGGGTTCGAGTCGTACTTACACTGTTGGCATGGGGGGTAAGCTCCATGCATACGCGGGTGGGGGTACGGGTCGTACTTACACTGTTGGGCTGGGGGGTACGCTCCTTGCATTCGTGGGTGGGGGTTCGAGTCGTACTTACACTGTTGGCATGGGGGTACGCTCCGTACGTCCGCGGGTGGGGGTACGGGTCGTTCTTACACTGTTGGCATGGGGGGTACGCTCCATGCATACGCGGGTGGGGGTACGGGTCGTACTTACACTGTTGGCATGGGGGGTACGCTCCATGCATACGCGGGTGGGGGTACGGGTCGTACTTGCACTGTTGGGCAGGGGGGTACGCTCCTTGCATTCGTGGGTGGGGGTTCGAGTCGTACTTACACTGTTGGCATGGGGGGTACGCTCCGTACGTCCGCGGGTGGGGGTACGGGTCGTACTGACACTGTTGGCATGGGGGGTACGCTCCTTGCATACGTGGGTGGGGGTACGGGTCGTACTTACACTGTTGGGCTGGGGGGTACGCTCCTTGCATTCGTGGGTGGGGGTTCGAGTCGTACTTACACTGTTGGCATGGGGGGTACGCTCCGTACGTCCGCGGGTGGGGGTACGGGTCGTTCTTACACTGTTGGCATTGGGGGTACGCTCCATGCATTCGCGGGTGGGGGTACGGGTCGTACTTGCACTGTTGGGCAGGGGGGTACGCTCCTTGCATTCGTGGGTGGGGGTTCGAGTCGTACTTACACTGTTGGCATGGGGGGTAAGCTCCATGCATACGCGGGTGGGGGTACGGGTCGTACTTACACTGTTGGGCTGGGGGGTACGCTCCTTGCATTCGTGGGTGGGGGTTCGAGTCGTACTTACACTGTTGGCATGGGGGTACGCTCCGTACGTCCGCGGGTGGGGGTACGGGTCGTTCTTACACTGTTGGCATGGGGGGTACGCTCCTTGCATACGCGGGTGGGGGTACGGGTCGTACTTGCACTGTTGGGCTGGGGGGTACGCTCCTTGCATTCGTGGGTGGGGGTTCGAGTCGTACTTACACTGTTGGCATGGGGGGTACGCTCCGTACGTCCGCGGGTGGGGGTACGGGTCGTTCTTACACTGTTGGCATGGGGGGTACGCTCCATGCATTCGCGGGTGGGGGTACGGGTCGTACTTGCACTGTTGGGCAGGGGGGTACGCTCCTTGCATTCGTGGGTGGGGGTTCGAGTCGTACTTACACTGTTGGCATGGGGGTAAGCTCCATGCATACGCGGGTGGGGGTACGGGTCGTACTTACACTGTTGGGCTGGGGGGTACGCTCCTTGCATTCGTGGGTGGGGGTTCGAGTCGTACTTACACTGTTGGCATGGGGGTACGCTCCGTACGTCCGCGGGTGGGGGTACGGGTCGTTCTTACACTGTTGGCATGGGGGGTACGCTCCTTGCATACGCGGGTGGGGGTACGGGTCGTACTTGCACTGTTGGGGTGGGGGGTACGCTCCTTGCATACGGGGTGGGGGTAGGGTCCATACATATCCGTCCCCACGCTATGTGATGTTTGTGCGGCCCGTACCCAGGCCTTTGCCACGTGGGTGCGATCCGTCCCGCCATTGTTGGGGTGACGTGTGTGGGCGTGGTCCGACTCGTACCCACGCTCTTCAGGCGTGGGTACGGGACGTACCTGTCTGGTTGTGTTGCCGGTTCGCGTGGTGACGGACTTCCGTTGTGGCGGTCGCTGGCTTATCAGGACACGCCCCCACCCCCTCGTGGTGACCAGGGCATGGGAGTCAGGTATGTCCAGGCCATGTGTGGTGTGTGACTCATGTGGTTGTTTTGTGGCCTGCCCTGGTCGTGCCACCCCCACCCCACCCCACTTTCCCCCCTCCCTTAGTTATTCTGACCTTCTGCGGCGTCTGCGTCGTAACCTGTAGAGGAGGTGGACTGCTATGAGGGCAGGGATGACTCGTAGGTTCGGGTCCATGTCTGTCCGTCACGTACTGGTCCTCCTTGTTCGCGGCGTCGTCTGTCCGTCGCGTACTGGTGGTCCTTGTTCGCGTCGTCCTGATTTCCCGGCAGTTTTTGGCTGCCGCAAAATATTCACCGTGCGGGGTGACGTCGGTGCGAATCGTGATTCCTGGCTCGTGAATGGCTGGCTGCGTGCGTCCCGACGTCAGGTCGGCGCTTTCCCGGATCGCATTGGTAGGTGTTTTTTGTTCGGTCGGGCTTTTTTACGAATCGTACGGTAATGGTGTACCCGTGCGAATCGTAATTCCTTGTTTGTAAAATTTGACGACCGGGTACGCGTCGGGCGGAGATTATGCTCCGTCCGACGGTTCGTACCCGGTTTTTGCCGGATCGTGATCGGCACCATAGTCTTTCGATATACTATACCTCGATATTTTACTACACATAACAATCTCGACATTTTTTACATCGATTTTAATGACAGGGATATATTGTTCCATCGATATTTTGACTTCGATATTTCTGTATATCGATATTACATTTCCGATATTTTGTCTACTCACCGTTCTGCAGATGGTTCTGGGCCCTGCGTCTCCAGACACGTAATTATTGGGCCTGGATTTTGAGGACCTAATAGATTATGGGCCGGATATACTGCAAACTGTGTGGTTTCCTGGAGCAGCATCCCCCAGAATACCGCTCTGGACAACTCGTAACGAGGACCTAAGTACATAAAGTGCAGCCTCGTGGTAAAAAAAGTCTTGAGTAAGTGAGTCAAAATTGATGTTTATAGTTCTAGAATACAAGCAATTTCCATTACTACTCCATACGTACCTGTGTTAGTGAATTAAATTACTATTCTAGCCTTCATGAAGCCAAAAATATAACCATCTCAAAAATATGCGAAAGTGTTCTGCATATTCTAATTAACAAAATAAGTGCATTAGGAATAATATTGCTATGACTAACCAGTGGTATCTCAGTTTCCCAGCAGGCTCTCACTCTCTCTCCTACCCAGGAACTGCTCAGTGCTGTAGACAAGGAAGGGAGGGGTGGGAGAGGGTGGCAGGAACCGTCACCCCCATATTAATGCTTGGCCCACTTAAACGCAACAGACAGGGCTGGCATTTCAAGAGATTGCTTCCAAAATAAAATCTCAGCTCATTTTAAGATTTCATTCACCTCTGAATTCAGTCATCATTCAGGTTAAAATTAAATACTCACACTGCAATGTGAAGCAAATTTCAAACCAGTTTTATAATTTCCAAATGATTACTGAAACTGCTCCTGCATGGTCATCTGCAGAATTGAGCATGATTTGTGGGTGAAAAGCATTTTACTTGTCACCTCTAGCTTTTATGAAGTGGATTTCTCTCACTCTAAGAAAAGCCGTTTTCACAACTCTCTGAAACACTTATCACACCTGAGGCATTTTTAGATCAGCAGATCTTTCCGCTATCTTTCACTCACCCCTCAGGGATCGTTCATCCCCTTGGTGATATGAAGGAGCTTTAGAATACAACAAGTATTCTATAAGCAAACAATGAAATGAGGCTGCTATGCTACCGCGGGGGGGAGGGGCTTACATTAGGAAAGTGACACAAGGGCCCTAACAATGATTTAGGGGCACCAGCAAAAGGTGCCAACACTGTCAATGGCACATTGTTGCAGGAGCACCAACAGTAACATGGGGACATTGACATGGGTACAGTGGCAAAAAGACACTGACATTACAAAACTCTTGAAGGGACACTGGTTCATGGGCAGTGGCACATTTTACTGTGTCACAAGGATGGCTGCACATGCAAATCATCACTGACATTAGGACAGTTGCATGGGGAATACAAAGACAAGAGCACAAATACTGACATGGGAGCAGTGGTACTGAAACTGTGACAAGGGACACACAATCTTACACTGCCAGGGGAAGTGTCACTGGGATAACGACACTAGGACATAAAGATACCGGCACTAAGATAATCACACAGTAAAGACACAATACTAAAAAGTGACATGACAAAGACATTGACACAGTGATCCTGAGTTAGGGTGCGCTTCACTAGTCTCATGAGGTGGATCGTGACAAGGGGCACTGACACTGGAACACTGACATGTAGGTATTGACACTGGGACACTGACTCTGGGACACTATCACTAGAACACTAACAAAGTGGCATCACAACTCACATGAGTATGTTTCATGGAAATACTGACACAGGAACATTGACATGGGTCAAAAACATTGATGTTATAACAGAGCCATCAACACAGACAGCAAGATACTGACACAGCTACACCAGCACCAACACAGCTTCACGGACAAAAGGGTACTGCTGCTGGGGCACTGGTCCTTAGAACATGGACACAGAATCCCCTACACTCACACAGGGAAATTGACTTGGGGATGACACCTCTGACATGCTGACAGTGGGCACAATTGTTGATGCTGGGACAATGTCATGATGGATTAAGATGGAGAGAGTGACACACAGGTTCTAAGGTAACAGGCACTAAGATACTGTTACATGGACACAACTACAGGACAAGGGCATTACACAGGGATGCTGGTTACTTGGCTTGTGGCGGCATTCAGACAGACACAAACAAGGAGAGTCCAATAGAACAGTGGATGCCAAGCATCAGTACGGAAGCTCTTGAGTCTTTCTATTGCCCGAAAAATGCACAACCCAGTTTTATGCTGTGGCCACCCACACAACCACGAACAGCATGGCTACCGCACCACTGATGTGCTTAAAGACTTGATTTCAGTCCACATCACAACCCCTTTTGAAAACAGTAGCTTTAAATAACTTATGCAACACAAGTTTAAACTGAAGGTTTTTATTGGCCAGTGGGAGCCTGGCTGCATCTGCACAATGAGCTGTAGTGCTGTATTACTTCTATGGATCTGTGAGCTGGTATAGTGTAATGCATGTATTAAAACAGGACTTTCCCGGCTTTTCATGGTAGACAAAGCACCATGAATAATTCCATAGATAAATAAGCTAAATTCTCATAAGTATTCTCAATGATTAATTAGTGTGTTTTCAGGATGGTTATTTCTCTTGCATTGTCCGTTCTATTTTAGAAACCTCTCTAGGCGACATTCCTCATATAACACTCAAACCCCTAAAATTCCCTCATAAAAAACCCACTCCCCCTAATCTCCCCCACCTCCATTCAGCCTCATCCCACACAATCAAGTACCAACATATTTCCGTCTGGAGTGAAAGGACAGATTATGTCATTTTCTTACATGTCTGAGGTTGCCTATTAACTCCTTACCACTACTTCAGTGGGAGGAGAGAAGGCTGGAAGTGATGGTAAGGACATTGACAGTGCAGAATAGGTCTCTTTAGACAAGGAAGGAGGAGGTGTGATCTATGATCAGGCAGCCTGAAGGAGCTCTAGCAAGTAGCATCAGGCCGTGATCAGGTCCCCACTCCAGTGTGAGTGCAGGCACAGCAGGTGTAGATGAGGGAAATGCACTCTTCCTACTGCTTGCTCACAGAGTTCATCCCTCATGGTACCAGAGGAAGGAGGCCTGATACTCCACTGCACAACTAATGTGTTAGAGTGAGCTGTGTGTAAATGATGTTCAGGTATCTTCACTGGCTTATGGTTTCTTACAGTGATACCCAGGTGTGACAGCTAACAAATGCTGACTGTCCTGATCATTCGTTGCCCTTGTTCTCCACTGTGATTGGTCCAGGGGTCATTATATTGTTCATATGTGTTAGACTCCATTAATTCCTTTTTCTGATCATGAGCCTTACCATGATACCATCCCAGCAGAATAAAACTAATTACCTGGGTAATAGATCCAGCTTCCTGTACAGAGTGACAGCTAGAATAAGAGGAATATTTCCCAAGGGGGAGAATTAGGTTCAGTCAAATGATATAGGGTGTTTAGCAGCTGTATGATCCAACTCGATGAACCATCTCCCGGTTGAATGAATGAGATGTTTTGAACTATTGTTATTATTAAACATAACTTGTGTTGAGAGAGAGATTTCTGCACCCATCATGCCTCTTTCTGCAGCTCTGTTCCTTCTTTCTGCACTTCTTTTGTTTCTTTCTGTAGCTCTCTTGCTTCTTTCTGCACCATCTTGCCTCTTTCTCCACCCCTTGTCTCTCTTTCTGCACCCAAGTTGTCTCTTTCTGCACCTCTGTTCCTTCTTTCTGCACTTCTTTTGTTTCTTTCTATAGCCCTCGTGCTTCTTTCTACACCCCCTTGCCTCTTTCTCCACCCCTCTCCTCTCTTTCTGCACCCCTGTTGTCTGTTTCTGCACCTCTGTTCCTTCTTTCTGTACTCCTTTTGTTTATTTCTGCACATCTTTTGCTTCTTTCTGTACCCTTTGTGCCTCTTTCTGCACTCCTCTTGCTTCTTTCTTCACTCCTCTTGCTTCTTTCTGCGCCTCTTTTGCCTCTTTCTGAACCCCTCTTACCACTTTCTCCAAACCTGTTCTCCCCTTTTTGTATCTCTGTTGCTTCTTTTGGATCTACGGACCTGACCCTCAGCGCCTTGAGATCCTCATGGGTGAGTAATGTGCTTACAATTCACTGTTTGATTGATTGATTGTTTCTGCACTTCTATTGCCTCTTTCTCAACCCACATTCCTCTTACTGCACCTCTGTTGCTTCTTTCGTAAACCCTTGTGCCTCTTTCTGCACCTCTGTTCCTTCTTTCTGCACTTCATTTGCTTCTTTCTGCTACACTCTTGCCTCTTTCTCCACCCCTCTTTGCATTTCTGTTGTTTATTTATGCACTTCTCTTGTCTCTTTCTGCATCCCTCTTCCCTCTTTCTGCACCTCTGTTGCTTCTTTTTGCACTTCTCTTGCTTTTTTCTGCTCCCCTCATGCTTCTTTCTGCACCCCTTTTCCCTCTTTCTGTACCTTTCTTGCCACTCTCTGCACCTCTGTTCCTTCTTTCTAGGCTTCCTTTGTTTCTTTCTGTACCTTTCTTGCTTCTTTCTGCACCCCTCTTGCCCCTTTCTACATCTCTGTTGCTTGCTTCTGCACTTCTCTTGCCTCTTTTTCTACCCTCTTTCTGTCTTTCTGCATCTCTGTTGCTTCTTTCAGCACTTCTCTTGCTTTTTTATGTACCCCTTATGCCTCTTTCTGTACCCTTGTGCCTCTTTCTGAACCCCTCTTCTCCCTTTCTGCACCTCTCTTGCCTCTTTCTGCACCCCTCTTTCTGTAATTACCTTCCATCATTCTACAAATCTTTTCCATCTTTCTGCACTTCTATTCTCTCATTCTGCACCCCTCTTGCCCCTGTCTGCACCTCAGTTACCTCTTTCTGCACCTCTTCAGCCTCTTTCTGCACCTGTCTTGCCTCTTTCTGCACTTCTCTTCCTTTTTCCTGCACCTTTCTTGTTTCTTTCTGGAACAGTCTTGTCTGTTTTATCACTTCTCTTGCTTCCTTCTGCACCTCTGTTGCTTCTTCCAGGACTTCTCTTGCCTCTTTCTGTACTTCTTTTGCCTGTTTCTTCAACTCTCTTGTCTCTTTCATCACTTCTCTTGCTTCTTTCTGTACCTTTGTTGCTTCTTTCTGCACTCCTCTTGCCTCTTTCGGCACCCCTCTTCCCTCTCTCTGCACCTCTCTTGCCTCTTTCTATACCCCTGGTCCTTCTGTCTGCACCTCTCTCGCTTCTTTCTGTACCTCTGTAAGTTCTTTCAGCACTTTGCTTGCCTCTTTCTGCACCCTAGTGGTTCTTTCTGCACCCCTGTTCCCTCTGTCAGCACTTCTCTTACCTCTTTCTGCACTCCTCTTGCCACTTTCTACACCCCTGTTGGTTCTTTCTGCACTCCTGGTGCTTCTTTCAGCACTTGTCTTGTAAGTTTCTGTACCCCTCTTGCCTCTTTCTGCACCCCTCTTCCCTATTTCTGCACCTCTCTTGCCTCTGTCTGCATCCCGGTTCTATCTTTCTGCACCTTGTTTGCCTGTTTGTACAACTTTCTTGCCTCTTTCTGTTCTTCTCTTCTCTTCTCCTGCACCTCTGTTGCTTCTTTGTGCACTTCTCTTGCCTTTTTCTGAACCCCCTTGCCTTTTTCTGCACCCATTTTGATTATTTTTGCACTTCTCTTGGTTCCTTCTGTACCTCTCTTGCTTCTTTCTGCACCTTGGTTGCTTCTTTTTACACTGCCCTTGCCTTTTTCTGCACCACCTTCTCTCTTTCTGCACCCCTCTTTCCTCTTTCTGCACCTCTCTTGGCTCTTTCTACTCTTCTCCTGCCTCTTTCAGCACCATTATAGGTTTTTTTCTGCACTTCTCTTGCCTCATTCTGCACCTCTTTGCTTCTTTCTGCACCACTCTGGCCTCTTTCTGTACCCCCTTCCCTCTTTCTGCACGTCTCTTCCATCTTTATGCATTTCTCTTCCTTCTTTCAGCACTTCTCTTGCCTCTTTCTGCACTTCCTTTGCCTCTTTCTGCAATTCTCTTGTCTCTTCCATCACTTCTCTAGCTTCTTTCTGCACCTCTGTTGCTTCGTTCTACACCCCTCTTCACTCTTTCTGTACCTCTCTTGCATCTCTATGCACACCTGTTCCCTTTTTCTGGACCTCTCTTAACTGTTTTAGTACCTCTTTCTGCACTTCTCTTTCTTTTTTCTGCACCTTTCTTGTTTCTTTCTGCAACTGTCATGCCTGTTTTATCTCTTATATTGCTTCTTTCTACACCTCTGTTGCTTCTTTCTGCACCCCTCTTGCCTTTTTCTGCACCCCTCTTCAATCTCTCTGCATCTCTCTTGCCTCTTTCTGCACCCCTGTTCCCTCTGTCTGCACCTCTATTGCCTCTTTCTGTACTTCATTTGCCTGTTTCTGCAAATCTCTTGTCTCTTTCATCACTTTTCTTGCTTCTTTTTGCACCTCTGTTGCTTCTTTCTGTACTCCTCTTGCCCCTTTCTGTTCCCCTCTTCCCTCTCTCTGTGCCCCTCTTCCCTCTCTGTACACCTCTCTTGCCTCTTTCTGCACCCCTGTTCCCTCTGTCTGTACCTCTATTGCCTGTTTCTGTACCTCTCTTGCCTGTCTCTGTACCTCTCTTGCTTCTGTCTGCACCTCTGTTGGTTCTTTCTGCACTTCTCTTGTGTCTTCCTGCACCCCTCTTGCCTCTTTCTAGACTTTTGGTGGTTCTTTATGAACCCCTGTTCCCTCCTTCTGATCTTTTCTTGCCTATTTCTGCAATCCTCTTGCCTTTTTCTACACCTCTGTTTGTTCTTTCTGCACTCCTCTTCCTTCTTTCGGCACCTTTCTTACAGGTTTCTGTACCATTCTTTCCTCTTTCTGCGCCGCTCTTCCCTATTTCTGCACCTCTCTTTGCTCTGTCTGCATCCCTGTTCCATCTTTCTGGACATTGTTTGCCTGTTTGTGCAAATTGCTTTCCTCCGTCTGCAGTTATCTTGCCTCCTTCTGCACCTCTTTTGCTTCTTTGTACAATTCTCTTGCCTCTTTCTTCACCCATTTAGCTTCTTTCTGTACTTCTCATGCTTCTTTCTGTACCACTCTTGCTTCTTTCTATAACTCTCTTACTTCTTTCTGAAAACCCTTACCTCTTTCAGCACCCCTCTTCTCTCTTTCTGCACCTCTCTTGTCTCTTTCTGCACTTCTCTTGCCTCTTGCTGAACCACTGTTGCTTCTTTCTGCACTTCTCTTCCCTTTTTCTGCACTTCTCTTCCCTTTTTCTGCACCACTCTTGCCTCTGTCTGCACCTAACCTACCTCATGCTGCAGCACTCCTGCCTCTTTCTGCATCTGTCTTGCTTCTTTCTGCACATCTCTTCCTTTTTTCTGCACCTTTCTTGTTTAATTCTGAAACTCTCTTGTCCATTTCATCACTTCTGTTTCTTCTTTCTGCACATCTGTTGCTTCATTCAGCACTTCTCTTGCCTCTCTCTGCACTTCTTTTGCCTGTTTCTGCAACCCTCTTGTCTCTTTCATCACTTCTCTTGCTTCTTTTTGCACCTCTGCTGCTTCTTTCTTCACCCCTCTTATCTCTTTCTACACCCTTCTCTTGCCTGTTTTTGTACCTCTCTTGCCTCTTTCTGCACTTCCCTTGTCTCTTTCTGCACCTCTGTTGCTTCTTTCTGTACTTCACTTGCTTATTGCTACACCTCTTGTGCTTCTTTCTGCACCCCTCTTGCCTCTTTCTGCACCCCTCTTCCTTCTTTCTGCACCTGTTTCCTCTTTCTGCACCCATGTTCCCTCTTTCTGCAGATCTCTTGCCTCTTTCAGCAACTCTGTTGCTTCTTTCTGCACTTCATTTACCTTTTCTGCACTCCTCTTGTTTCTTTCTGCACCTCTGTTGGCTCTTTCTGCACTCCTCTTGTTTCTCTCTGCACCTCTCTTGCAAATTTCTGCACCCCTCTTGACTCTTTCTGAACCCCTGTTCCCTATTCCTGGACCTCTCTTGCCTCTATCTGAACCCGTGTTTCATCTTGTTGCAACTTGTTTGCCTGGTTTTGCAACTTTCTTGCCTCTTTCTGTAGTTCTCTTGCCTCCTTCTGCACCTGTTTCTACTTTGTGCACTTCTCTTGCCTCTTTCTGCACCCCTCTTGCCTCTTTATGTACCCATTGTGGTTCTTTCTGCACTTCTCTTGCTTCTTTCTGTACCTCTCTTGCTTCTTTGTTTACCCCTGCTGCCTCTTTCTGCACCCCTCTTCCCTCTTTCTGCACACCTCCTTCCACATTCTGTACCTCTCTTGCCTCTGTCTGCAATTCTCTTGCCTCATTCTGCAATTCTGTTTGTTCTTAATGCACCCCTTCCCTCTTTCTATACCTCTCTTGCCTCTTTCTGCACACCTCCCTTGCTTCTTTCTGCACCCTTCTTCCCTCGCACTGTATCTCTCTTTCCTCTTTATGCAGTTTTCATGCTTTTTTCTGCACATCTATTGATTCTTTATACCCTTCTCTTGCTTCTTTCTGTACCGCTCTTCTTTCTTTCTACAACCCTCTTTCCTGATTATGCCCCCCCTCTTGCCTCTTTTTGCACCTCTCTTTTTCTCTTTCTGCAGTTCTCTTGCCTCTTTCTGTCCCTCTTTTGCCTTTCTGCACCCCTCTAGCCTTTGTATGCACCTCCCTTGCCTCATTCTGCACCTCTCTTGCCTCTTTCTGTAGTTCTCTTGTCTCTTTCTATACCTCTCTTACCTTTCTGCATCCCTCTTGCATCTTTCTGCACCTCTGTTGCATATTTCTGCACATCTCTTCCCTCTTTCTGTACCTCTATTGCTTCTTTCTACACATCTCTCTTGCTTCTTCCTGCACCCTTCCCCCCTCTTTCTGTATCTCTCTTTCCTCTTTCTGCAGTTCTCTTGCCTCTTTCTACATATTTGTTGATTCTTTCTACACTTCTCTTGCCTTTTTCTGTACCCCTCTGTTGGACAGGCCTCACAGACGGCTTGCTCCCTCCCCGCACGACAGGGCCCGAACTCCGTCCCACCTGGCATATCCCCGCGACAAGCACCCGTACTCCGTCTCCCGACGGACCCTCTGCCCTCGGACCCCTACTCATCACGGGGTCCAGCCCCACCGGCTTCCCCGGCCGAGTCAAGCCGCCCTCTTGGGCCCTGCACCACGCGGCCGCATGGCCTCACCTCGACCCTAACCCCGGGCCTGGCCGGCCCCGACATCCCGGCACCACCATCCACCCAGGAGGTGAGCGGACCACTTGGCAGGTCAATGGGAGAACGAAGTGTCAAGGGCTCTCCCCCGCCAGGTGCCGATCGCCCCCAGCTCCCCCAGGCACTGGCTCCACCCCCTGCTGGGTGTCTGGACACCTTCATCCCGGACCCTCCGACCTCCAAGTGCGAGGGTCCGGACATCAAAGGGCACCAGCCCTATAACTGAGGCAGCTCCGGAGCAGGAAGGCAGTTGTATCCTGGAGTCGAGAGACACCGAGTGAACTCAACCTTGACGGTCTACTGGCGCTGCCGTAGCCGCTCTTGTGAACCATCGTCCTGCCTGCTGGCGCTGCCGCGGCCTTCTGCAACATTCATCTTCCTGGGACCTGCTGGCGCTGCCGCGGCCCGTTGTAACGACCATCCTCACAGGGACCTGCTGGCGCTGCCGCGGCCTTCTGCAACCTTCATCTTCCTGGGACCTGCTGGCGCTGCCGCGGCCCGTTGTAACGACCATCCGCACCGGGACCTGCTGGCGCTGCCGCGGACCGTACATCTTCCGGGGACCTGCTGGCGCTGCCGCGGCCCGTTGTATCGACCACCCGCACCGGAACCTGCTGGCGCTGCCGCGGTCCGTACCACCTAACCACCAAGCTCGAGGATTGTGAGCTCATCATCATCTCATCCGAACTACCTGATTGGTAAATAGACTGTCCCGCTACCCCCTTCCCTACCTTGCGAGACTCTAATCGAGGGGACCCCTGAGTCCAGACCTCCTTGTACCACTCAACCGTATCTTAAATAAGTGCTTATAAAGAACACTGAACCTTATCCGTGTGTGATATCTGTCTGTGGGGGGGAAGTTACTTGTCTGTACGATCGCTGGAGACGGCTCTCCCCGGAGACCTCTCCCCCTGACCCCGGCCGGCCCTCCTGGTCCGTCTACCTTTTCTAACATTGGTGGCCAGCGGCGCGATCCGAATCAACGCGTAATCGTACAGAGAGTAGCTCACCCCACGACATAAGCACGATGTCGACCAAAGATAGCAGCTCCACCGAGAAATTCCAAATGGAGAAATTAGAAGAATACAACCACCGCGAACTGAGACAATTTTGCATAGAACTTGGCATTGCTACCACCGGCCTGAGTACCAAGGATGATCTAAAGCGCGCTCTTGAGTCATGGACAGAAACTGGGGTCACAGGGCCCTCCGACCAAAGCAGCGTCACACCAGACCAAAACAGCATCACACCAGAGGGGAACGCCACGGCTCCCGAGGAGCGGGGAACGGGCCTCTCGCAAGAGGAGATCCGAGAAAGAGACAGAGTCAGATTACACGAGTTGGAGATGGCACGACTCAAGATGGATGGGGAACTCAAGTTAGCTGAACAGAAACTCAACCTCGAGCATATGCGGCTTCGAGAGGAACGAGAAGAAAAGCAGAGACAGAGAGAGCTGGAAGAGAAAAAAATAACGCTCGAGCACGAGCGCCGACTAGCGGAAATAGAACTGCGCAAACAGAATAAGGAACTGGGGGTGCCTGAGCGACCACACACCCCGGGGCCAAGTGAGAAAAAAGTTCACATCCCCAAGGATGTTGTCCGCGAATATGTCCGAGAAGACGACATACAACAGTGGTTTAAAGCCTATGAGATCGCAATGACCTCCCACCGGATCGACCGGAGTGATTGGGGAGCCGGACTTTGGGGGAGATTTATCAACGAGGGTCGCGATGCCCTGCTGCAGCTCCCCGATCACCAAATGTCGTCCTACGACCACATGAAGGCTGCCCTCCTCACCCGCTACGGCCTCACGCCCGAGATGTACCGCCAGAGGTTCAGAGATTGCACCCGGATCCCAGGTACAACTTGGGTAGAATACGTGAACTATTTCAGCCGGGCCTTCGAGGGTTGGATCAAGGGAAGTCAGGTCACCACCTACGAACAACTCTTCAACCTTATGGTATGGGAGCACCTGTCAAACAACTGTTTCGTCGAGCTCAGGCAGCACCTACTCGACAGTAAGCTGACTGACCCCCGGCAGCTCGCCGCCGAAGCTGACCGGTGGGAATGCACCCGAGTGGGCCGGAGAGGGCCACACGACCAGAACAGAAGCAACCAAGGCCAGCACCGTCCTCGGGGAGGAGGAGGGGGCCAGGGGCGAGGGAGAGACGCCTTACCAGCAATACCCGTGGCCAGCACCCCGCCTCCGGCCGGCCGGGGCAACCCCCCGTTGCGGCCTGGGTACCGAGCCAACGTCACGTGCCACCGGTGCCAGCGACTAGGCCACTACGCCAATGACCCGAACTGCCCGCTAAACCAAACACCCAAGCCCCGCCAGGTAGCTGCCGCTGCCCTAGGGGAAGAGCAATCATCGGAGGGACCCGAAGAGTACGAGCCGGCCCAGCAAGGGTGGGAACCGGCCGCCATGGTCCTGGCGTGCTTAGGGGGAAGAGACATGGTTCCGCGGGCTCCCCTACCCGCCAACACCAGAAAATACGGTCAGTGGGTGACCATTAATGGACAGAGAGCCGAGGCCTTGCGTGACACCGGCGCCAGCGTGACGGCCGTCCGCTGTCATCTGGTGAAGCCCGAGCAGATCCTGCCGAACATTCTCTGCCCCGTCCGCTCGGCAGATAACTCTGAGAGTATGTGTAAGATGGCCTGCGTCCCGTTTGAATGGGGAGGGGTCTCCGGCCTACTGAAGGTGACGTTCCGGGACGATGCCCCCGTGGACTGCCTCCTGGGGAATGACCTCGAGAGTTCCCCGTGGGCCACCGTCGAGAAAAGAGAGCACCTGGGGATGCTGGGCCTCCCGGACTGGGCCTGCATAACCACCCGATCCATGGCCGCCCGTGCCGCCCCCCGATCAGAAGAAACCGAATGGCCAGCACCTCCGCCCCCGGTTGCCCCCGTAGAGGACAACGGCGAGTCCGACCTCCCGGACCCGACTACCGAAGAAGACGCGCAACACCAGGACCTTCCGGATCTGGCTCAGTGGCGTCAAGAAGGGGGGCCCACCCAAGAACAGTTCCGCCAGGAACAAAAGACCTGTCCCTCCCTCGAGGGACTCCGCCAACAAGCCAGTACCCAAAACGCCGGGGACACCACCGGAACCCACTGGGTCTACTGGGATAACGACCTGCTCTACAGCGAGCAAAGAATCGCCGAGCTGGGGGCCGGTCGAGTTCTGGTGGTACCGCTCCGCTTCCGAGACTTTCTGCTCAACCTGGCCCACGATGTCCCCCTGGCTGGACACCTGGGCCAGGACAAAACGTACAGTCGCCTGGTGACCCACTTTTTCTGGCCGAAAATGAGGAATGACGTCCTGAACCACTGCCGATCTTGCCCCACATGCCAAGCCAGCGGGAAGAGTGGTCGGAAGCTGAAGGCCCCTCTGCAACCATTCCCTGTGGTCACCACCCCGTTCGAGAGGGTGGGGATAGACATTGTGGGGCCACTGGACCCCCGCACGGCACAAGGACACAGGTTCATCTTGGTACTAGTGGACCATGCCACCCGCTACCCCGAGGCGGTGCCCCTACGGACAGTGACAGCTCCGGTGGTGGGCCGGGCCCTGATGGGGATCTTCTCCCGGGTAGGCTTCCCCCGAGAAGTCGTCAGCGACCGAGGTACGAATTTCATATCTAAATACATGAAGTCCCTCTGGCAACAATGCGGGGTCACCTACAGATTCACGACCCCCTATCACCCCCAAGGGAACGGACTAGTGGAGCGTTTTAACCGCACTCTCAAGGGGATGATTGGGGGATTGGAAGAGCCTCTCCGTCGCCAGTGGGATGTACTGCTCCCGTGCCTCCTCTTCGCCTACCGGGAAGTTCCCCAGAAGTCCCTCGGTTTTAGCCCCTTCGAACTCCTGTACGGGCACCCTGTGCGAGGGCCCCTCAGCCTAGTCAAGGAAGGTTGGGAGATGGCCCCCTTAACGACCCCTCCAGACGTCTTCAAATACATCCTGGCCTTACGAAACCAGACCCGGCGCTTCAGGGAGATGGCCAAGGCGAACCTCGAGGCCAGCCAGGAGGACATGAAGAGGTGGTATGATCACAATGCCTCCTCCGTTGAATTCGAGCCTGGGCAGCAAGTATGGGTGATGTCCCCCACCGAACCATGTGCCCTGCAAGATAAGTGGACGGGGCCCTTCAAAGTGGTCGAGCGTAAAAGCCCCGTCACTTACCTCATCAACATGGGGTCCTCCCGGAACCCCCTTCGGGTCCTCCACACCAACCGGCTCAAACCACACTTTGTGCGCTCCGAACTAAGCCTCTTGATGGCTACAGACAGTGGTACAGAAGAAGACTCCGAGCCCCTCCCGGATCTCCTGAAGACTCAGGAGAAGGACGGCTCCGTGGACGGGGTCCGGCTCTCTGACGCCCTCACTTCGGAGCAACGCCAGGACTGCCGGGACCTCCTGCTGCAGTTCGCTGCCCTGTTCTCCCTCACCCCCGGGGTCACCCCTTGGTGTTTGCACGACGTAGACACCGGGGACAGTCCCCCTGTCCGGCACCGGGCCTACCGCGTACCAGATCGGGTACGGGCCTGCATACAGGAGGAAGTGGCCAAGATGCTCACGATCGGGGTCATCGAGCCCTCGGACAGTCCCTGGGCCAGTCCGGTTGTATTAGTTCCCAAGGCCGCTGCCCCCGGCACCGCACCTGAACTGAGATTCTGCGTCGACTACCAGGGCTTGAACGCTGTCACCCGGACCGACGCTCATCCCATCCCCCGAGCAGACGAGCTGATCGACCGGCTGGGGGCCGCCCGCTACCTTAGTATCTTCGACCTAACGGCGGGCTACTGGCAGATCGGCCTCACACCCAGGGCTCAGGAACGGTCAGCCTTCTCCACCCCCGATGGCCACTATCAATTTAAGGTCATGCCCTTTGGCATGAAGAATGCCCCCGCCACGTTCCAACGCCTTGTGAACCAGGTCTTGGCGGGGCTCGAAGAATTCAGCGCTGCCTACCTGGACGATATCGCTGTATACAGCCGCCACTGGTCCGACCACCTCCGTCACCTCCAAGAGGTCCTACAAGCCCTCCAGCGGGCCGGCCTCACCATTAAGGCCGGCAAGTGCCAAATTGGCCAAGGGTCTGTGACCTACCTTGGGCACCAAGTGGGAAGCGGGCTGGTGGCCCCACTACAACTTAAGATTGCGGCCATCCAGTCCTGGCAGCCCCCCGTCACCCAGACCGAGGTCCGAGCCTTCTTGGGGCTCACCGGCTACTACCGGCGGTTCGTGAAGGACTACGGCAGCATCGTGGGGCCCCTCACGGGTCTCACATCCAAGAACCAACCGAAGCGGGTCAACTGGACTCCTGATTGTCAAGCGGCCTTCGAGGAGCTGAAGGCCGCCCTGTGCACCGCCCCTGTGCTCCAGGCCCCCGATTACAGTCGGGAATTTGTGGTGCAGACCGACGCCTCCGACCACGGCATCGGAGCCGTCCTCTCTCAGTTGAACCCCGAAGGTCATGACCAGCCGGTGGCCTTCATCAGTCGACGTCTCCTGGCCCGAGAGCAGCGTTGGAGCACCATCGAGAGGGAGGCATTTGCAGTAGTGTGGGCCCTCAAAAAGCTCCGACCCTATCTCTTCGGTACCCACTTCCGGGTACAAACCGACCATCGACCCCTGCAATGGCTGATGCAGATGCGGGGGGAGAACCCAAAACTCTTGCGCTGGTCCATTTCCCTGCAGGGAATGGACTTCACCGTGGAGCACCGACCAGGCCAAGACCACGCCAACGCGGATGGCCTGTCCCGCTTTTTCCGCCTCGACGAAGAGAGTCCCCAAGGAGATGGGTGACTCTCCCCGCCTTCAGCTGGGGGGGACGCATGTTGTACAGGCCTCACAGACGGCTTGCTCCCTCCCCGCACGACAGGGCTCGAACTCCGGCCCACCTGGCATATCCCCGCGACAAGCACCCGTACTCCGTCTCCCGACGGACCCTCTGCCCTCGGACCCCTACTCATCACGGGGTCCAGCCCCACCGGCTTCCCCGGCCGAGTCAAGCCGCCCTCTTGGGCCCTGCACCACGAGGCCGCATGGCCTCACCTCGACCCTAACCCCGGGCCTGGCCGGCCCCGACATCCCGGCACCACCATCCACCCAGGAGGTGAGCGGACCACTTGGCAGGTCAATGGGAGAACGAAGTGTCAAGGGCTCTCCCCCGCCAGGTGCCGATCGCCCCCAGCTCCCCCAGGCACTGGCTCCACCCCCTGCTGGGTGTCTGGACACCTTCATCCCGGACCCTCCGACCTCCAAATGCGAGGGTCCGGACATCAAAGGGCACCAGCCCTATAACTGAGGCAGCTCCGGAGCAGGAAGGCAGTTGTATCCTGGAGTCGAGAGACACCGAGTGAACTCAACCTTGACGGTCTACTGGCGCTGCCGTAGCCGCTCTTGTGAACCATCGTCCTGCCTGCTGGCGCTGCCGCGGCCTTCTGCAACATTCATCTTCCTGGGACCTGCTGGCGCTGCCGCGGCCCGTTGTAACGACCATCCTCACCGGGACCTGCTGGCGCTGCCGCGGCCTTCTGCAACCTTCATCTTCCTGGGACCTGCTGGCGCTGCCGCGGCCCGTTGTAACGACCATCCGCACCGGGACCTGCTGGCGCTGCCGCGGACCGTACATCTTCCGGGGACCTGCTGGCGCTGCCGCGGCCCGTTGTATCGACCACCCGCACCGGAACCTGCTGGCGCTGCCGCGGTCCGTACCACCTAACCACCAAGCTCGAGGATTGTGAGCTCATCATCATCTCATCCGAACTACCTGATTGGTAAATAGACTGTCCCGCTACCCCCTTCCCTACCTTGCGAGACTCTAATCGAGGGGACCCCTGAGTCCAGACCTCCTTGTACCACTCAACCGTATCTTAAATAAGTGCTTATAAAGAACACTGAACCTTATCCGTGTGTGATATCTGTCTGTGGGGGGGAAGTTACTTGTCTGTACGATCGCTGGAGACGGCTCTCCCCGGAGACCTCTCCCCCTGACCCCGGCCGGCCCTCCCGGTCCGTCTACCTTTTCTAACACCCTCTTGCCTCTTTCTGCACCTTCATGTGTCCTTCTGCACTCCTCTTGCTTCTTTCTGCACCTCTTTTGCTTCTTTCAGTACCTCTCTTGCCTCTTTCTGCACACCTCTCTTGCTTCTTTCTGCACCCTTCTTCCCTCTCTCTGTATCTCTATTTCCTCTTTATGCAGTTCTCGTGCCTCTTTCTGCACAACTGTTGATTCTTTATGCCATTCTCTTGCTTCTTTCTGCACCTCTCTTGTGAGGAAATATGAATTTTTATGATCGATTGTGTCCCCTATCTTAGACCCCAACGGCTCCATGTACATGCTACAAGTACATGTATGTACCCTCCACTTCCAGCTATGAAGACGCAAATACATATGCGTCCAACGTTAACATGTCCTCTTTCAGATCCACCATGAATGGATCGAATATTCCGTTCCTAAGTATGCCTTGCCACCGTCTTTATATGGTGTACCTTTCGCGTTTTTTCAGCTCTGGCAAGTTAGGCCCTGAATTCTGCCATCGAGCTTTTCCTGCCTTCTGCCTCTGAAATGCTCCAGCCTGGACCTGTATCTGTATCCATGACCTTTGTCTTACTTCCTGCGCGGCTAACGGTGCCTGGCCCGGCCTGTTGCCTGCCAAGACTGTATTCAGCCTTCAAGTTATCTGCTCCGCTCCTCGAGAAATACATTCCTGTCTAGTAGTTTAGGTAAACATCCTTCCAGCTACAGAGCAAAGGGCCCGGCCTTACTGTCTCCGTGCAAGTAACTCATAGCTCCTGTTGCCATGGTAGGCCCATGCCCCCTCGCATCTCATGTAGACACGTAGACGCTTATACACGCACTAGTAGTTAGTATAGGATAGCCTCTGCCTGAGAGACCTTTCCTTCCAGATAATACAGTTCCTTAAACACAAGATATTAGATACGAGTTGGGATTAGGTTGTTCTGACATCCCAGACTTCTGTCTCCTCATGTAGGGCTAAATGTCAAGTCCCCTTCACCCTCCAGTTACACGTCAATCACACGTCATACTACTGTGCGCACATCTCTGCCATGTATTTCTGCTGACTTTGCAGGATTCTCTTATGGATCCACCCACCTGTGACATCCTCATAATGACGTTTCTAAGTACACGCCTATTGTAACGCCTTGATTCATTACGTATGTGTATTCTTATCTCTCTTCTCAACTGTCACGCCTTTTGCATATGTCTTCACTGTAATGCATTTACTATATATATGATGACCTGTCAATAAAGTATTGCCTCTATCCCTTCCCGAACCCTCGTGGTGACGGAATCCGATTGCCTGGTTCGAACCAATTCCTTTGTAAGGAATAAACCCATTCTTAAAACCTCAAATACCACAGATTCTGCCTCTTATTTTTACTGAGTTATTCTTATTGAATTTTACCGCATAAATTAAGTCTAGGTAATTAAAATTTACCACATAATTGGCGCCCGAACAGGGACACCTCCCCCACCCCACGCGCCGGAGGTGCATTGCAGACCCGGTCTCCTGCCACAGCCGGACGGACAACTACGCGTACCTGCAGGATTTCCTGTACCTCCCTCAGGCCAACGGAGGTGACTGAGGCTGCGATCAACACCCAGACGAGGCGGTGAGGAGTGCGGAGGATCCCGACCAGAGCCTAGCTGAGAGAGCAAGATCCGAGGTATACAGAGGCCCACCAGGTTCCGAAGTTCCGAAGTAACTAAGTCACGAGTCGAGTCCAGTCCAGTTTGGTCTAGTCCAGACCAGACTTTCCGAGGCCTTCTGTTCCGTTCCGTGCTTCCCGGTGAGTACCGTTGCTGGGGACGCATCTAGACGTGCGCATTGGTTTGTGCCGGTCAAGACGGGTTTGGGTACACAGACCTGGTCTGCACTGTTTCAGCAGTGTATCTGTACTGTTTAGCAGTATATCTAGTATTATGCAGTTAACTAGTTTTATTCTAATTATTATTGTTCGTTTTAAAATGTTTTTATATGTTTTAAATGTCGTGGTATGAGTGATTGTTCGGTCTTCATTACTGTGTTTATTGTATTAATTGTGTTCGAGTCCGAGAAAGAACCAAGTAGCAAGGTTTAAGATGCCGTTATTCTCAAAATTAAGACAGATTAGAACTAGAAAAGGGATACTCGAGGAAGCTGTTCCCGTTCCACCTAGGGACACTCCAGGGTACTTTATGTACCATAAACATGGCCTAGACGCCGTATTATATCTCGATTTGTGGGTAGACTACACCAAGGATTTAGCAGAGAATCAGAGATGGCCCGCCGTTGGGACATGGGATGCAGATTGCATCATGAGAGTAGAAGAAGCATTATGGAGAAAGAAAGCCAGACAGTCACAGAAAGATGCCATTGAATTATGGCGTAAAGAATCGCATAGACGCACAGAGAAAGCGCTCAGAAAAGAAGAGAAAAGTAGGGAGGATTCGGACATAGCCCGAGAAAACGCATTGGTTGATGAAGGTATCCGAGTAAAAGCAGAACAAGTAGACAGGCAACGAAACACTCTTATGAATGGTATGTATCCTCTTCTGGCCGAGGGTTTACCTAAGGCCACCCTGGAAGTACCGAAAGATCTGCCACCTCCATTGCTTCCGACTAAATTGCACCCCATGACTGCAAAGGACATTTTCCTTTCTTCCTGTCTAGATGATGTAGCCCCCGAATATGTTAACCCTCCGCCGCCACGCACACCGCCTGCTAATGGCGCTCGACCCCGAGAAAATCTGTCCCCACTCCCGCAGCAACATACTCCTCCGTCCGTTCAAAACTTTCCGCCCATTCCTTCACTTCTCCCTGCATCTATTCTACCTACCTTACACCCAACGAATCATTTTGGACCTAGCACCTTAGGAGGTGCGACAGGAAGTTTTCATACGCCGCCATCAGTGCGTCGATTGACTTATAGGGATTTAGCACACCAACGTACACCGCAAACAGCGAATTATGACATACTTAAAGAGCCTCTTACAGATTGTAGATATGATCCAGTACCAGGTAAAGACGACAGAATGATGCTATCATCAGTACGTCTACGACGAGTTACGAACTATTTAATGATACTACCAGGAATGATTGATCATCTAGACAAAATATATCACTTAGTCCAAACAGGGCAAGGTCCTGAAAGTATTGGCGAGGCCATGGCATACCAGAAAGTGGACACGCAGAAACTGTTGTTACGCTCCTTTATAAACTGCCTGATAAGACACAGAGATAGGCCAGGTGTAGACGCGGAAGAAATGAGAGCCCTTAACAAATGGGGCCAGAATATAGCAGACGGAAAACATGATAAACAGAATAGTATAGAAAGTATGTACCGAAGGATCCGAAAAACAGTAGAACAAATATGTGAAAGAGAACGACCTGAACGAGAAACAAATGCAGATAAGACTGAGTCCTCGGGGGAGGAGGAACAACTAGAAATGACTACAGGACAATTACAATTACCAGCTAGAGAAATGATAGCTTATGTAGGTAAGGGAAGATCCTTTAATAATTCAATACGTCCGATACGTCCAGAAAGTAAGAGAATTTTTCAAACAGCCATGTCAAATCCAAAGACCCCCGAACACTTATTTCAGGCTACTGATAAAATACTTCAAGAACGAATGGGGTACCATGTACTCGATTCTATGGACGAACAAGAATTAGCCAGGTCAGCAGTACAATGGGCTGACAGTTCTGAAAAATATTGTGATGATGCGCTAGTACATACGTTTTTGAATCTTTCACCGGACGAACAGCGTTTAGCCGGTACATACATGATACAACATCTCCTTATATTGTGTAAAGGTCAACATTCCGATCCTGGTCCCCTACCTGATATACTGATAGGACTACTCATGAATAAATGGAGAGGTCTAGGTACAGATCTAATTAAAGTAATTCTAGAACATCGACACAGATATAGTGCCTTTCTGTGTCCAGAGCACGATCCAGCTCCCTCCATGGAAAGAAAGACGTATTACATAGACAGACAGAATCCCTTACGCGAAGTGCACCCAGTTAGAAACGATGATAATACTTTTAGACGCGTGTTCGTGTACACGCCTATAACTAAAATAGAACTATTGGAAATGAAAAAAGTAGTGCCCAGCCATGACAGAGATCCAGCAGGTTTTCACCGTGAAATAAAAGACATGTTACTCATGGGTGATTATACCTATCCTGACATTATGAAAATATTGAAAGTATTATTGCCTGCCGGTATTTACGAGAAACTCAAAGAAAAAGAGTGGGAGGTGGGAGAACAAAAGATTGATTGGACAGCATTAGAAAACGAAGAAAATACCCGAACTGCAGGCCTAGGGCTTGGAGACAAAACTAAAGCATTACCAGGATTATTAGTACAAGTATTACCGCGTTTATTAACTACGAAAAAGGAAGACTGGGGAGCAATCTCAGCCTGCAAACAGAAACCCGATGAAGACACTAGTGATTTTTATTCCCGATTTGAAAAATGTTTTGTTATTAATAGCGGCCTGAAAGCAAGTAGCGATTCATATCCACATCTTTTTGTAACAAAATTAGTCGAGAATTCCTTGCCCCAGGTTAGGAACAGAGTATTAAAGGTAGAGAGCTCTTGGCAAGCTAACACCCCGTCACAAATGTTACAAATGTTACAGTACCATCAGAATAGAATTAGAGAAGAACAAGAACACGAACAAAGACGTATGAAAGACACGAAAATGAAAATGCTCGTCGCCCAGTCAGTTCCAGCTGACAGTCATAAAAAGGGTGCGACACAGTCCAGTAATTCAGCAGTTCCTGTTAAAGGGACATGTAACTATTGTAAACAGCCAGGTCATTATATAAACGATTGTGCAGTTCTAAAACATAATATCTCTACGGGTAAAACAAAGGAGAGACCACGTCCACCCAGACAGGATCAGATCCAACAACAAGTACCTCAGAATGTACAGCCTATGCAAGCTGCACAACAGACCGTAGCGGTCCCACAGTCACAGCCTATTGCCGCAACACAGAACACGGCACAACAGATGTACCAGTATGCACAAAATGACTATCCAGAGTATCAGCGATACACATGAAACAGCCTAGAGAGGGAAGTTGGCTTACCCCTTATTGAGGTCCCTGTAGATCAAGAGGGTCCTTATGTACATAGTCAAGTATTAGGGAAAGACAGAAAGTTTTTAATTGATACAGGGGCAAGCAGAACGACTATAAGTCACGACGAGGTTCCAGGGGCACCCCTCTCAGGCTCACAGAATGTTTCCCTTGGATTTTCAGGAAAACCTATTGTTAATGAAGTATCGCAACCTCTTCCTCTTGCAGTTGGTCCATTGACACGGACTACAGATCTATTGCTTACAAAATCATGCCCAGAAAACTTGTTAGGTATAAAGACACTGAAAGCTCTAGGAGCTGTAATATGTTGTTCCCCGGAGGGGGTACGACTATTTTTGCGTGACTTCAAAGGTCACTATGTATTTAGAGACATGGATCACAGGTTACAGAATGTCCCTGCACATTTATGGGCGCAAGGCCCTACTGATGTAGGTTGTATGCATATTACACCATATCGAGTCACACTCAAAGCAGGAGTGGTATTACCACGAATCCGACAATACAAGTTACCTCCAGATGCTGTAGTGGCTTTGCTGCAAATCATTGACGAGCTCATTGCACAAGGAGTGGTTGTGGAAACCGACTCCAATGTGTGTAATTCTCCTATTATTCCAATTCTTAAACGAACTGATCCAAAAGCACCCCCAGTTTATCGATTGATTATTGATCTGCGCGAATTAAATAAATGCATTGTACCACAATATCCCGTGGTTCCAGATATTTCTTCACTATTGACAGCTATGGATTCAGAAGCAACGTTCTTTACTGTAATTGACCTCAAGAACGCCTTCTTTAGCGTCCCAATTGATCCGGAAAGCCAATATTTGTTCGGATTTAGTTTAAATGGACGAAGCTTCAAATTTGCACGCGCACCTCAAGGATTCACAGAAAGCCCCAGCATTTACAGCCAAGCACTGAAAAGACAACTTGACAGTATCCACATGCCTGTTAACACTGCCCTGCTTCAGTATGTCGATGATCTGCTGATCACCGCCCGAAGCGAACCCGAATGTGAAAAAGCATCACTGACGGTTTTACATTTTCTGGCCGACAAGGGGCACAAGGTGTCCCCTTCGAAGCTGCAATTCTGTGTTCAGCAAGTTGTGTACCTTGGGCACTTGCTGTCCAAGGGGGGGAGACAGCTCACACCTGACCGCATCCAGCTAATTATAAACATGCCACCACCCAAGACACAAAAGGAGGTGCGGGCCTTCATAGGTCTCACTTCGTACTGTAGACAATGGATTCCCCAATATGCATTTCTAGTAAAACCACTCATTCAGTTGACAACCCAGGAGGCAGCGACTTCGACTGTCCTCCCTTGGACTCAGGCACACACACAGGCTTTTGAAGACTTAAAGAAAGCCTTATGTCAAGCACCTGTTTTAGCGACACCATGTTACAGTAAGCCTTTTACACTTTTTGTTACAGAACGCGAAGGTACTGCCTTGTCAGTACTCACTCAGGAACAAGCAGGTTCACACAAGCCGTGTGCTTACTTTTCTAGCACATTAGATCCAGTAGCCCAGGCTCTGCCTACGTGCCTGAAATCAGTCGCAGCGACAGCTTTAGCGATCAGACAAAGCGATTCCATAGTATTAGGACATCAATTGACAGTGCAAATTCCACATTCCGTGGAAGTTCTTTTAAACAGAACTCAGACTCAGCACTTGACTATAGCACGACTGACAGGTTACGAATTAACATTGTTCCAGCCACACATAGAAATCAGACGCTGTAGTACATTAAATCCTGCCACACTTTTGCCATTAAGTGGAACAGACCCATTGGCACATGATTGTATTGAAGTCATTACTATTACGACGAAACCCAGACAAGACTTGACAGACGTTCCATTATCAGATCCAGACCTGACACTTTATGTGGATGGTTCATGCATGAGAACAAGTACAGGAGAGTTAGTGGCCGCTTACGCAGTCACGACAGACACCGAAGTTATTGAAACAAATTGTATTGACACATTGTCAGCTCAAGCAGCAGAGCTCATCGCTCTGACACAAGCCTGTATTCAAGCCAGAAATAAAAGAGTCAACATATACACAGATTCACGTTATGCATTCGGAGTTGTACACGACTTCGGAGTCCTTTGGCGAGAGAGAGGTTATTTAACTTCTCACGGTGCCCACATTCAACACGGTCCCCTCATTCAAGCTCTGTTAGATGCAATACATCTGCCTACTTCGATATCTATCATGAAGTGCAAGGCCCATACAAAAATTACCGATATCATTTCCCAGGGTAACGACCTAGCAGACCGAACAGCTAAGCAAACAGCACAGAATCGGACTCATGCAACCGACTTGACAAAGACAATAGTTCCGACATCGACACACTGCATGACAGTTAAGGATCCCGCCCTTGATGTAATCGACATACAGACACATGCTACACCAGAGGAAATCAAGAAATGGACTGAACTAGGAGGGATCCAAACAGATCAGGGATGGATGACGAAGGGAAAATCTACATGGTTTCTCCCCGACTCCATGGTTCAAGTTATCATTAACACAATACATAGTCCAGCACATCTAGGAGAGAAAGCTATGTTAGACAGTATTCAAAACATTTGGTTTAATAAACACTTACGAGCTGCAGCCAAGCAGAAAGTCCGTACTTGCATGATTTGATGTCAGTTCAACCCAGGTAAAAGCGTTCCTGTAGAGCAAGGTGGATTTCAACCTCCCGATCACCCTTTTGAAGTCCTCCAGATGGATTATGTCCAGATGGAACGATGTCGAGGATTCAAATATGTCCTCGTAGTTGTATGCGCTCTTTCCCGTTGGACAGAAGCATATCCAGTCTCAGATTACACTGCCCCGACCACTGCCAAGCAGTTGGTTCGTGAATTCTTCCCACGGTATGGTTTGCCCCGTATCGTGTACTCAGATAATGGCCAACCGTTCTCATCCGAGCTAATGAAACATATTTCACTCCTGTTAGGCTATCAATGGAAATTCCACTGTGTCCGGCATCCCGAGGCAGCAGGTCTCGTGGAACGTCATAATCAGACTCTGAAAATACGACTTTCTAAAATCTGTAGAGAGAAAGGTGTCGACTGGATAGTAGCTCTACCAGTTGCGCTCTTTTACATGAGAATGATAGCACATTCTCGAACAGGGCTATCCCCGTACGAGGTGGTCTTCGGTAGGCCACCAAATATGTGGGGGACGCCTATACCTCGTAAAATCACTGATGTTGATTGTAATATACTGACAGATTACCTTGCTTCCTTGATGTCTGCACTACAATCTTGCCGTTCACAGGTAGCTGCAGCTTTTCCCGACAACACCGAGGTGAAGCCCCATGAAGTGGTTCCCGGAGATTTTGTTTTCATAAGAAATTTCGACAGGAGGAGCCCGCTGGAGCCTCGCTGGCAAACGCCGAAATTAGTACTCCTGACCACGAGGACAGCAGTGAAGGTCGAGGGTCGCAAGGGTTGGCTACACTCGAGCCATATCAAGAAATTTCATGGACTACCTTCTGATTTAAACTCTCAGCCCTGCCCCCCTCCACAGACTGATTCAAAACTCCCCCTGGTCGAGAACACTGCTGCCCAAAACTATAAACTGAAACTAAGGTCTAGCAAGTCAGACAATTTGATTGTTTAAGTCCTCTCCTAGGTGAATCGGTTAAATTAGTCTCTGACATGTATCCTCTAGACCGAAATCGAGAGAGAGATAGACAGAAACAGCTCAAGAAACGTGCATATTGTAAATTACTTCATAGTCACTGTATAGTGACATTGTTGATTATGTTTTTTCTAAATCTTCTGATTATTGCTGCAAGTATACTGTTGCACATATACTACCCTATTTTCAAGCGTGCACATTCTGCTTCCGATGTTACTGCCGAACACTCTTTTAGTGAATTACCTCCACATGAGTTGCCCTACAGACTTGCGCTGCGCAACAACACATTCATTAGTATGTTACATCACTCCCATCAGGCCAACAACGCTACAAATTGTTGGATATGTGGCCGACTCCCTCCTTATCAGAAATACAAGGGAGTTCTGCCCCTCTTTCCGTATCCATTCACACACAATGGTTCCTGTGGCGCATGGTTTAGTTTGATAAATTCTTTAGATTCAAATACCGTAGTTTACCAGAGCAACTGGGTATGGAGAAACCTGAACTTAGTGTTGCTTAAAGCCTGCTACCCTAACAAGGAGGGACTTCCCAAAAGGACAGGAACTGATCTAGAGAATGAAGTATATGGATTAGGTAATTTTACACTTAACCTCATGATTCTGAATGTTGAATCCGAAGCTGCACCAGTCTTGCCTGCTATGTCCGTATTACCAGTCAAAGGTGAATTATGTGTAAGAAAGAATGGTTCAGTACACTTGGGTCATAGTAAATATACTACTGTGATCGAATTCAGTGATCAAGGCAAGTCTACATTTAGAGCTTCCCGTCATACTTACTTCATTTGTGGTCATACCGCATATATACGTTTACCTCCAGATTGGGATGGTACCTGTTACATTGCATTCCTTCTGCCACCTGTTTTTCTAGCCCCTCCTGATTATCATAGAAATACCCATCTAGTACACAATAGACCCCAGAGAGATCTCCCGATTGTCGACTACACTGAAACGGCATGGGAACAATATACAGACTTCAATAAAGGTCTCTTTCCCTACATAGGTGTTGTCTCTAATAGTAAACTGATACGCAGATTAACGAGAACCCTTGAAGCAGTAGTGAATGAAACTACCTCTGCCCTAGGCAACTTAACAGAGGAGCAGTCTGCGATGCGGATTGTTGTTCTCCAAAATCGTCTTGTCCTTGACGTCATCCTGGCCGATAGGGGCGGAGCCTGTAGAGTCATCGGATCGAGTTGCTGTGTTTTCATTCCAGAAAACGCGCCATCCGTATATAAAGCCATAACTCGTCTTCATAAGATTGCAAGCCAGATACATCAGAATCCAGGCACCTGGACATGGTCCGGTTGGTTCTGGAGCATGTTGTCAGCCTGGGGATGGAAAATCCTATCCTTCCTAGGTATTGCCCTTCTCATAGTATTCAGTTGCTGCCTGTGTCTACAATGTTGACCAGCGATTTGCGGCCTGTGTGCCACATCATGTATTCCACGTTCAAGTTTTCGTTCAAAATACCGGAAGAAGAAAGAAGAGCAAATGATGTTACATGAACAGATTGATGGATTCCTGAGGATCGATATCTCATGAAGGGTCCGTAGGGGACAAGGAGGGAATGAGGAAATATGAATTTTTATGATCGATTGTGTCCCCTATCTTAGACCCCAACGGCTCCATGTACATGCTACAAGTACATGTATGTTCCCTCCACGTCCAGCTATGAAGACGCAAATACATATGCGTCCAACGTTAACATGTCCTCTTTCAGATCCACCATGAATGGATCGAATATTCCGTTCCTAAGTATGCCTTGCCACCGTCTTTATATGGTGTACCTTTCGCGTTTTTTCAGCTCTGGCAAGTTAGGCCCTGAATTCTGCCATCGAGCTTTTCCTGCCTTCTGCCTCTGAAATGCTCCAGCCTGGACCTGTATCTGTATCCATGACCTTTGTCTCACTTCCTGCGCGGCTAACGGTGCCAGGCCCGGCCTGTTGCCTGCCAAGACTGTATTCAGCCTTCAAGTTATCTGCTCCGCTCCTCGAGAAATACATTCCTGTCTAGTAGTTTAGGTAAACATCCTTCCAGCTACAGAGCAAAGGGCCCGGCCTTACTGTCTCCGTGCAAGTAACTCATAGCTCCTGTTGCCATGGTAGGCCCATGCCCCCTCGCATCTCATGTAGACACGTAGACGCTTATACACGCACTAGTAGTTAGTATAGGATAGCCTCTGCCTGAGAGACCTTTCCTTCCAGATAATACAGTTCCTTAAACACAAGATATTAGATACGAGTTGGGATTAGGTTGTTCTGACATCCCAGACTTCTGTCTCCTCATGTAGGGCTAAATGTCAAGTCCCCTTCACCCTCCAGTTACACGTCAATCACACGTCATACTACTGTGCGCACATCTCTGCCATGTATTTCTGCTGACTTTGCAGGATTCTCCTATGGATCCACCCACCTGTGACATCCTCATAATGACGTTTCTAAGTACACGCCTATTGTAACGCCTTGATTCATTACGTATGTGTATTCTTATCTCTCTTCTCAACTGTCACGCCTTCTGCATATGTCTTCACTGTAATGCATTTACTATATATATGATGACCTGTCAATAAAGTATTGCCTCTATCCCTTCCCGAACCCTCGTGGTTCGAACCAATTCCTTTGTAAGGAATAAACCCATTCTTAAAACCTCAAATACCACGGATTCTGCCTCTTATTTTTACTGAGTTATTCTTATTGAATTTTACCGCATAAATTAAGTCTAGGTAATTAAAATTTACCACACTTGTTTCTTTCTGCAACCCTCTTGCCTGTTTCTGCACCCCTCTTGCCTCTTTCTGCACCTCTCTTTTCCTCTTTCTGCAGTCACCTTGCCTCTTTATGCACATCTATTGGGTCTTTCTGTGCTGCTCTTGCTTCTTTCAGAACCTCTCTTGCTTCTTTCTGTACCCCTCTTCCCTCTTTCTGCACCTCTCTTGCCTCTGTCTGCACCTCTGTTCCCATCTTTCTGTACCTCTTTTGCCTGTTTCTGCAACCATCTTGCCTCTTTCTGCACCCCTCTTGCCTCTTTCTGCACCTCTGTTTGGTCTTTCTGCACTGCTCTTGCTTCTTTCAGAACCTCTCTTGCTTCTTTCTGTACCCCTCTTCCCTCTTTCCTCACCTCTCTTACCTCTGTCTGCACCTCTGTTTCCTCTTTCTGTACCTCTTTTGCCTGTTTCTGCAACCATCTTACATCTTTCTGCAGTTCTCGTGCCTCTTTCTGTACCTATTTTGCCTTTCTGCACCCCTCTTGCCTCTTACTGCATTTCTCCTGCTTCTTTCTGCACCTCTCTTCCTTCTTTCTACAGTTCTCTTGCTTCTTTCTGTCCCTCTCTTGCCTTTCTGTACCCTGCAGCCTCTTTATGCATCTCTCTTGCCTCATTCTGCTGCTCTCTTGCCTCTTTCTGCAGTTCTCTTGCCTCTTTCTATATATCTCTTACCTTTCTGCTTCCCTCTTACCTCTTTCTGCACCTCTTTTGCACCTCTTTTGCATCTTTCTGCACGTCTCTTCCCTCTTTCTGTACCTCTGTTGCTTCTTTCTACACTTTTCTTTCCTTTCTCTTTTTTCTGCACTTCACTTGGTTCTTTCTGAACATCTCTTGCAAAGTTCTGCACT
This sequence comes from Triturus cristatus, assembly GCF_964204655.1. Taxonomy (NCBI): domain Eukaryota; kingdom Metazoa; phylum Chordata; class Amphibia; order Caudata; family Salamandridae; genus Triturus; species Triturus cristatus. Next base: position 334,013,499 of record NC_140594.1, on the reverse strand, counting down.
TCTCTTGCAAATCTCTGTATCCCTGTTGCCTGTTTGTATACCTATCTTGCCTGTTTCTGCACCTCTCCTGCCTTTCTGCACGCACCCCTCTGGCCTTTTTCTTTAGCCCTCTTGCCTCATTCTATACCTATCTTGCCTCTTTCTGAACCGCTCTTACCTTTCTGCACCTCTCTTGACTCTTTCTGCAGTTCTTTTGCCTCTTTCTGTACCTCTCTAACCTTTCTGCACCTCTCTTGCCTCTTTCTGCACCTCTCTCCCTTCTTTATGTACCTCTGTTGCTTCTTTCTGAACTTCTCTTTCTTCTTTCTGCACCTCTCTTGCTTCTTTCAGTACTTCTCTTTCTGCACCTCTGTCACTTCTTTCTGCACTTCTCTTGCTTCTTTCTGAATCTTGCATATTTCTGCACACCTTGCTTCATTCTGCACCCGTCTTCCCTCTTACTGTACCTCTCTTTCCTCTTTATGCAGTTCTCTTGCCTCTCTCTGTACATCTGTTGCTTTTTCTGCACTTGTATTGCTTTTTTCTGTACCTCTCTTATTTCTTTCTGCAACCCTATTGCCTGTTTCTGCACACCTCTTGCCTCTTTCTGCACCTCTCTTTCTTCCTCCTGCAACCCTCTTGCCTTTTTCTGCACCTCTGTCGGGTCTTTCCGCACTTCTTTTGCCTTTCGGCACTCGTCATGCCTCTTTATGCACCTCTGTTGTTTCTTTCTGCACTCTTCTTGCTTCTTTCAGCACCTCTCTTGTAAATTCCTGCACCCCTCTTGCCTCTTTCTGCACTCCTGTTCCCTATTCCTGCACCTCTCTTACCACTGTCTGCAACCGTGTTCCATCTTGTTGCACTGTGTTTTCCTGTTTGTGCAACATTCTTGCTTCTTTCTGCAGTTCTCTTGCCTCCTTCTGCACCACTGTTTCTTCTTTGTGTATTTATCTTGCCTCTTTCTGCACCCCTCTTGCCTCTTTCAGCACCCATTATGCTTATTTCTGCACTTCTCTTGCTTCTTTCTGTAACTCTCTTGCTTCTTTCTGGACCCCTGTTGCCTCTTTCTGCACCCCTCTTTCCTCTTTATGTACCTCTCTTGCCTCTCAGCATACCTCTCTTGCTTCTTTCTGCACCCTTCTTCCCTCTTTCTGTACCTCTCTTTCCTCTTTATGCAGTTCTCTTGCCTCTTTCTGTACATCTGTTGCTTCTTTTTGCACTACTTGTGCTTCTTTCTGCACCTCTCTTATTTCTTTCTGTAACCCTCTGGTCTGTTTCTGCACCCCTCTTGCCTCTTTCTGCACCTCTCTCACCTCTTCCTGCACCCCTCTTGCCTCTTTCTGCACCTCTGTGGGATCTTACTGCACTAATCTTGCTTTTTTCAGCACCTCTCTTGCTTCTTTCTGTACCCCTCTTCCCTCTTTCTGCACCTCTCTTGCCTCTATCTGTACCTGTGTTCCCTCTTTCTGTACCTCTTTTGCCTGTTTCTGTAACCATCTTGCCTCTTTCTGCAGTTCTCTTGCTTCTTTCTGTATCTCTTTTACCTTTCTGTACCCCTCTTGCCTCTTTCTGCAGTTCTCTTGCCTCTTTCTGTACCCGTGTTCCCTCTTTCTGTACGCCTCTAGCTTCTTGATGCACCTCTCTTGCCTCATTCTGCAGCTCTCTTGCTTCTTTCTGCAGTTCTCTTGCCTCTGTATGTACCTCTCTTACTTTTCTGCATCCCTCTTGCCTCTTTCTGCACTTCTCTTCCCTCTTTCTGTACCTCTGTTGCTTCTTTTTAGACTTCTCTTGCCTTTGTTCTGCACCTCTCTTCCCTCTTTCTGCACCTCTCTTTCTTCTTGTTCTACTTCTCTTACATTTTTCTGCACCCCTCTTGCCTCCTTCTGCACTGCTGTTGCTTCTTTCTGCACTTCTCTTGCTTCTTTCTGAACCTCTCTTGCACATTTCTGCACTTCTCTTGCACATTTCTATACCCCTCTTGCCTCTTTCTGTACCTCTCTTACCTGTTTCTGCACCTCTCCTGCCTTTCTGATTCCCTCTTGTCTTTTTCTGTAGCCCTCTTGCCTCCTTCTGTACCAACTTTGCCTCTCTCTGTACGGCTCTTACCTTTCTGAACCTCTCTTGCCTCTTTCTGCAGTTCTTTTGTCTCTTTATGTACCTCTCTTACCTTTCAGCACCTCTCTTGCCTCTTTCTGCACCTGTCTTCCATCTTTCTGCAACTCTGTTGCTACTTTCCGCTCTTCTCTTGCCTCTTTCTCTACCTCTCTTTCCTCTTTCTGCACCTCTGTTGATTCTTTCTGCCCTTCTCTTGCTTCTTTCTGCACCTCTTATTTCTTTCTGCAACCCTCTTGCCTGTTTCTGCACCCATCTTGCCTCTTTCTGCACCTCTCCTTTTCTCCTTCTGCAGTTATCTTGCCTCTTTCTGCATATCTGTTGCTTCTTTCTGCACCCCTCTTGCCTCTTTCTGCACCTCTGTTGGGTCTTTCTGCACTGCTCTTGCTTCTTTCAGAACCTCTCTTGCTTCTTTCTGTACCCCTCTTCCCGCACCTCTCTGGCCTCTGTCTGCACCTCTGTTCCCTCTTTCTGTACCTCTTTTGCCTGTTTCTGCAACCATCTTGCCTCTTTCTGCAGTTCTCATGCCTCTTTATGTACCTATTTTACCTTTCTGCACCCCTCTTGCATCTTTCTGCACCCCTCTTCCTTCTTTCTGCACCTGTTTCCTCTTTCTGCACCCATGTTCCCTCTTTCTGCAGATCTATTGCCTCTTTTAGCAACTCTGTTGCTTCTTTCTGCACTTCATTTGCCTTTTCTGCACTCCTCTTGCCTCTTTCTGCACCTCTGTTGGCTCTTTCTGCTCTCCTCTTGTTTCACTCTGCACCTCTCTTGCAAATTTCTGCACCCCTCTTGACTCTTTCTGCACCCCTGTTCCCTATTCCTGGACCTCTCTTGCCTCTATCTGAACCCGTGTTTCATCTTGTTGCACCTTGTTTGCCTGTTTTTGCAACTTTCTTGCCTCTTTCTGTAGTTCTCTTGCCTCCTTCTGCACCTGTTTCTACTTTGTGCACTTCTCTTGCCTCTTTCTGCACCCCTCTTGCCTCTTTCTGTACCCATTTTGGTTCTTTCTGCACTTCTCTTGCTTCTTTCTGTACCTCTCTTGCTTCTTTGTTTACCCCTGCTGCCTCTTTCTGCACCCCTCTTCCCTCTTTCTGCACACCTCCTTCCACATTCTGTACCTCTCTTGCCTCTGTCTGCACTTCTCTTGCCTCATTCTGCAATTCTGTTTGTTCTTAATGCACCCCTTCCCTCTTTCTATACCTCTCTTGCCTCTTTCTGCACACCTCTCTTGCTTCTTTCTGCACCCTTCTTCCCTCGCTCTGTATCTCTCTTTCCTCTTTATGCAGTTCTCATGCTTTTTTCTGCACATCTATTGATTCTTTATGCCCTTCTCTTGCTTCTTTCTGTACCTCTCTTCTTTCTTTCTACAACCCTCTTTCCTGATTATGCCCCCCTCTTGCCTCTTTCTGCACCTCTCTTTTGCTCTTTCTGCAGTTCTCTTGCCTCTTTCTGTCCCTCTTTTGCCTTTCTGCACCCCTCTAGCCTTTTTATGCACCTCTCTTGCCTCATTCTGCACCTCTCTTGCCTCTTTCTGTAGTGCTCTTGTCTCTTTCTATACCTCTCTTACCTTTCTGCATCCCTCTTGCCTCTTTCTGCACCTCTGTTGCATCTTTCTGCACATCTCTTCCCTCTTTCTGTACCTCAATTGCTTCTTTCTACACATCTCTCTTGCTTCTTCCTGCACCCTTCCTCCCTCTTTCTGTATCTCTCTTTCCTCTTTCTGCAGTTCTCTTGCCTCTTTCTACATATCTGTTGATTCTTTCTACACTTCTCTTGCATTTTTTCTGTACCCCTCTTGCCTCTTTCTGCACCTTCATGTGTCCTTCTGCACTCCTCTTGCTTCTTTCTGCACCTCTTTTGCTTCTTTCAGTACCTCTCTTGCCTCTTTCTGCATACCTCTCTTGCTTCTTTCTGCACCCTTCTTCCCTCTCTCTGTATCTCTATTTCCTCTTTATGCAGTTCTCTTGCCTCTTTCTGCACAACTGTTGATTCTTTATGCCATTCTCTTGCTTCTTTCTGCACCTCTCTTGTTTCTTTCTGCAACCCTCTTGCCTGTTTCTGCACCCCTCTTGCCTCTTTCTGCACCTCTCTTTTCCTCTTTCTGCAGTCACCTTGCCTCTTTCTGCACATCTATTGGGTCTTTCTGTGCTGCTCTTGCTTCTTTCAGAACCTCTCTTGCTTCTTTCTGTACCCCTCTTCCCTCTTTCTGCACCTCTCTTGCCTCTGTCTGCACCTCTGTTCCCATCTTTCTGTACCTCTTTTGCCTGTTTCTGCAACCATCTTGCCTCTTTTTGCACCCCTCTTGCCTCTTTCTGCACCTCTGGTTGGTCTTTCTGCACTGCTCTTGCTTCTTTCAGAACCTCTCTTGCTTCTTTCTGTACCCCTCTTCCCTCTTTCCTCACCTCTCTTACCTCTGTCTGCACCTCTGTTTCCTCTTTCTGTACCTCTTTTGCCTGTTTCTGCAACCATCTTACATCTTTCTGCAGTTCTCGTGCCTCTTTCTGTACCTATTTTGCCTTTCTGCACCCCTCTTGCCTCTTTCTGCATTTCTCTTGCTTCTTTCTGCACCTCTCTTCCCTCTTTCTATAGTTCTCTTGCCTCTTTCTGTCCATCTCTTGACTTTCTGTACCCCTGTAGCCTCTTTATGCATCTCTCTTGCCTTATTCTGCAGCTCTCTTGCCTGTTTCTGCAGTTCTCTTGCCTCTTTCTATACATCTCTTACCTTTCTGCTTCCCTCTTACCTATTTCTGCACCTCTTTTGCATCTTTCTGCACATCTCTTCCCTCTTTCTGTACCTCTGTTGCTTCTTTCTATACTTTTCTTTTCTTTTTTGGCACCCTCTTGCCTCTTTCTGCACCTCTCATGCTTCCTTTTGCACTCCTCTTGCTTCTTTCTGCACCTCTGTTGCTTCTTTCAGTACTTCTCTTTCCTTTCCTCTTTCTGCACTTATCTTATCTCTTTGTGCACCTCTCTTGCCTCTTTGTGCACCGCTGTTGTGTCTTTCTGCACTTCCCTTGGTTCTTTCTGAACATCTCTTGCAAAGTTCTGCACTTCACTTGCAAATCTCTGTATCCCGGTTGCCTGTTTGTATACCTATCTTGCCTGTTTCTGCACCTCTCCTGCCTTTCTGCACGCATCCCTCTGGCCTTTTTCGTTACCCCTCTTGCCTCATTCTATACCTATCTTGCCTCTTTCTGTACCGCTCTTACCTTTCTGAACCTCTCTTGACTCTTTCTGCAGTTCTTTTGCCTCTTTCTGTACCTCTCTTACCTTTCTGCACCTCTCTTGCCTCTTTCTGCACCTGTCTCCCTTCTTTATGCACCCCGTTGCTTCTTTCTGCACTTCTCTCTCTTCTTTCTGCACCTCTCTTGCTTCTTTCAGTACTTCTCTTTCTGCACCTCTGTCACTTCTTTCTGCACTTCTCTTGCTTCTTCCTGAACCTCTCTTGCACATGTCTGCACACTTTGCTTCTTTCTGCACCCGTCTTCCCTCTTACTGTACCTCTCTTTCCTCTTTATGCAGTTCTCCTGCCTCTCTCTGTACATCTGTTTCTTTTTCTCCACTTGTCTTGCTTTTTTCTGTACCTCTCCTATTTCTTTCTGCAACCCTATTGCCTGTTTCTGCACCCCTCTTGCCTCTTTCTGCACCTCTCTTTCCACCTCCTGCAACCCTCTTGCCTTTTTCTGCACCTCTGCCAGGTCTTTCTGCACTTCTTTTGCCTTTCGGCACTCGTCATGCCTCTTTATGCACCTCTGTTGTTTCTTTCTGCACTCTTCTTGCTTCTTTCAGTACCTCTCTTGTAACTTCCTGCACCTCTCTTGCCTCTTTCTGCACCCCTGTTCCCTATTACTGCACCTCTCTTTCCACTGTCTGCAACTGTTTTCCATCTTGTTGCACCGTGTTTTCCTGTTTGTGCAACTTTCTTGCTCCTTTCTGAAGTTCTCTTGCCTCCTTCTGCACCTCTGTTTCTTCTTTGTGTACTTATCTTGCCTCTTTCTGCACCCCTCTTGCCTCTTTCAGCACCCATTATGCTTCTTTCTGCACTTCTCTTGCTTCTTTCTGTACCTCTCTTGCTTCTTTGTGCACCACTGTTGCCTCTTTCTGCACCCCTCTTTCCTCTTTCTGAACCTCTCTTGCCTCTCAGCATACCTCTCTTGCTTCTTTCTGCACCCTTCTTCCCTCTTTCTGTACCTCTCTTTCTTCTTTATGCAGTTCTCTTGCCTCTTTCTGTAAATCTTTTGCTTCTTTCTGCACTACTCTTGCTTCTTTCTGCACCTCTCTTATTTCTTTCTGTAACCCTCTGGCCTGTTTCTGTACCCCTCTTGCCTCTTTCTGCACCTCTCTCACCTCTTCCTGCACCCCTCTTGCCTCTTTCTGCATCTCTGTGGGTTCTTTCTGCACTAATCTTGCTTTTTTCAGCACCTCTCTTGCTTCTTTCTGTAACTGTTTTCCTTCTTTCTGTACCTCTTTTGCCTGTTTCTGTAACCATCTTACCTCTTTCTGCAGTTCTCTTGCCTCTTTCTGTATCTCTTTTAAATTTATGCACCTCTCTTGCTTCATTCTGCAGCTCTCTTGCTTCTTTCTTCAGTTCTCTTGCCTCTGTATGTACCTCTCTTACCTTTCTGCACCCCTCTTGCCTCTTTCTGCACCTCTCTTCCCTCTTTCTGCACCTCTGTTGCTTCTTTTTACACTTCTCTTGCCTTTGTTCTGCACCCCTCTTGCCTCTTTCGGCACCTCTGTTGCTTCTTTCAGTACCTCTCTTTCTTCTTTTTCCACTTCTCTTACATTTTTCTGCACCCCTCTTGCCTCTTTCTGCACTGCTGTTGCTTCTTTCTGCACTTCTCTTGCTTCTTTCTGAACCTCTCTTGCACATTTCTGTACCCCTCTTGCCTCTTTCTGTACCTCTCTTACCTGTTTCTGCACCTCTCCTGCCTTTCTGCAGCCCTCTTGCCTTTTTCTGTAGCCCTCTTGCCTCCTTCTGTACCAACTTTGCCTCTCTCTGTACCGCTCTTACCTTGCTGCACCTCTCTTGCCTCTTTCTGAAGTTCTTCTGTCTCTTTGTGTACTGTGAGATACGCGAGAAGCCGGAGAACCGGAACTCTACCGAGGTGGACCACGACTCTACGCTGGAAGGACGGAGCGGTCTAGTGGCGTGGACCCACCTCACGAATCAGCCAACGTCATACGAGACTCCGATGCGGGACTGGTGGAACGAAGGAAAGGAGGCGGAGTCAGGGGCTTCCCCAGAGGGTAAAGAGTTGGAGATGGGAACGGAGAGGTGCGTCCGACAGGAAGCAGCTGGAGAGGACGAGGTGAACGACGGGAGCAGAGCGGAAGGAGGATCGAGGTGGAGCGGAGTGCCAGCAGAGCGGGAGGAGAACCGAGAGGAGCCCAGCTGTATCGAGGACCGGAGTATCGCTGCAGAGCCCAGCTGTACCGAGGACCAGAGGAGTACTGCAGAGTGGAAAGCGGGAAAGCCCGGAGGCACAACAACAGCAGAGGACGCCCCGGGTCCGAACGCCACGGCCCAGCCCCTGGGTCGTGGCCCAAGGCAAGTGACTCAAAGGGGATCGTTTTGGTGGTGGGCTGGTCGGGATTGCATGGGGCTATAACCAGGACACTCGGCAGTTTTGGATATGTGGTTTTCTTTCTCCTTATCACCACTATTAGCCGCTGCCCCACACGTGACCCCCCAGTTACCCAGTCCGCTATTGAGTTAGGTTTATTTTTACTTTCAAACACGATTGACGTATGCACCTGGTGGCGGTAGCACTACATATAGAATGCAAGGGCAAGGCTATTAATCCCGGATTCTCTGTTGTCTGTTTATTTTTCCGGGGCCGGAGTCCTGTTACAAACAGCCAGAAGAGGAAACACCGCGACTGGGGCTCACAGATGGTTTTCCAGCTCCCTCAAGGATAGATGGCAACCTGCTCAAACAGACTGAAAGATCCCTTGCGTGTACTCACACACGTTTGCATATTGTCTCTTCTGAATCAAGGGGAGAAGGCAAAACGATAATAAAGGAAGCAGTGACTTCTTTCAAAAAGTCCCACATCTGTTTCGACCTTTCTTTGTCTGAACTCATCACCAACCACGAGGTTGCTTCCCCATACCCCCCCCCCGGCCTCCCTGAGATATCACATGTACCTCTCTTACCTTTCAGCACCTCTCTTGCCTCTTTCTGCACCTGTCTTCCATCTTTATGCAACTCTGTTGCTACTTTCTGCTCTTCTCTTGGCTCTTTCTCTACCTCTCTTGCCTCTTTCTGCACCTCTGTTGCTTCCTTCTGTACTTCTCTTTCTTCTTTCTGCACCTCTTTTGCTTCTTTCTGCACTTCTCTTGCTTCTTTCTGAACCTCTCTTGCACATTTCTGCACACCTCTCTTGCTTCTTTCTGCACCCTTCTTCCCTCTTTCTGTACCTCTCTTTCTTCTTTATGCAGTTCTCTTGCCATTTCTGTACATCTGTTGCTTCTTTCTGTACTTGTCTTGCTTCTTTCTGCACCTCTCTTATTTCTTTCTGTTACCCTATTGCCTGTTTCTGCACCCCTCTTGCCTCTTTCTGCACCTCTCTTTCCTCTTCCTGCACCCCTCTTGCCTCTTTCTGCACCTCTGTCAGGTCTTTCTGCACTTCTTTTACCTTTTCGGCACTCCTCTTGCCTCTTTCGGTAGCTCTGTTGTTTGCACCCCTGTTCCCTATTCCTGCACCTCTCTTGCCACTGGCTGCAACCGTGTTCCATCTTGTTTCACCTTGTTTTCCTGTTTGTGCAACTTTCTCGCCTCTTTCTGCAGTTCTCTTGCCTCCTTCTGCACCTCTGCTTCTTCTTCGTGTACTTCTTTTGCCTCTTTCTGCACCCATTTTGCTTCTTTCTGCACTTCTCTTGCTTCGCTCTGTACCTCTCTTGCTTCTTTCTGCACCCCTGTTGCCTCTTTCTGCACCCATCTTCCCTCTTTCTGCACACCTCCTTCCACATTCTGCACCTCTCTTGCCACTTTCTGCACTTATCTTGTCTCATTCTGCAATTCTGTTTCATCTTTCTGCACCACTTTTCCCTCTTTCTGCACCTCTCTTGCCTCTCTGCACAACTCTCTCGCTTCTTTCTGCACCCTTCTTCCCTCTTTCTTTACCCCTCTTTCTTCTTTATGCAGTTTTCTTGCCTCTTTATGTACATCTGTTGCTTGTTTTTTCACTTCTCTTGCTTCTTTCTGCACCTCTCTTATTTCTTTTTGCAACCGTCTTGCCAGTTTCTGTATCCCTCTTGCCTCTTTCTACACCCCTCTTCCCTCTTTCTGCACTTCTCTCTCTTCTTTCTGCACCTCTCTTGCTTCTTTCAGTACTTCTCTTTCTGCACCTCTGTCACTTCTTTCTGCACTTCTCTTGCTTCTTTCTGAACCTCTCTTGCACATTTCTGCACACCTTGCTTCTTTTTGCACCCATCTTCCCTCTTACTGTACCTCTCTTTCCTCTTTATGCAGTTCTCCTGCCTCTCTCTGTACATCTGTTGCTTTTTCTCAACTTGTCTTGCTTTTTTCTGTACCTCTCCTATTTCTTTCTGCAACCCTATTGCCTGTTTCTGCACCCCTCTTGCCTCTTTCTGCACCTCTCTTTCCTCTTCGCGCAACCCTCTTGCCTTTTTCTGCAACTCTTTCAGGTCTTTCTGCACTTCTTTTGCCTTTCGGCACTCGTCATGCCTCTTTATGCACCTCTGTTGTTTCTTTCTGCACTCTTCTTGCTTCTTTCGGCACCTCTCTTGTAACTTCCTGCACCTCTCTTGCCTCCTTCTGCACCTCTGTTTCTTCTTTGTGTACTCATCTTGCCTCTTTCTGCACCCCTCTTGCCTCTTTCAGCACCCATTATGCTTCTTTCTGCACTTATCTTGCTTCTTTCTGTACCTCTCTTGCTTCTTTCTGCACCCCTGTTGCCTCTTTCTGCACCCCTCTTTCCTCTTTCTGTACCTCTCTTGCCTCTCAGCATAACTCTCTTGCTTCTTTCTGCACCCTTCTTCCCTCTTTCTGTACCTCTCTTTCTTCTTTATGCAGTTCTCTTGCCTCCTTCTGTAAATCTGTTGCTTCTTTCTGCACTACTTTTGCCTCGTTCTGCACCTCTCCTATTTCTTTCTGTAACCCTCTGGCCTGTTTATGCACCCCTCTTGCCTCTTTCTGCACCTCTCTCACCTCTTCCTGCACCCCTCTTGCCTCTTTCTGCATCTCTGTGGGTTCTTTCTGCACTAATCTTGCTTTTTTCAGCACCTCTCTTGCTTCTTTCTGTACCTGTGTTCCCTCTTTCTGTACCTCTTTTGCCTGTTTCTGTAACCATCTTGCCTCTTTCTGCAGTTCTCTTGCCTCTTTCTGTATCTCTTTCACCTTTATGCACCTATCTTGCCTCATTCTGCAGCTCTCTTGCTTCTTTCTGCAGTTCTCTTGCCTCTGTATGTACCTCTCTTACCTTTCTGCATCCCTCTTGCCTCTTTCTGCACCTCTCTTCCCTCTTTCTGCACCTCTGTTGCTTCTTTTTATACTTCTCTTGCCTTTGTTCTGCACCCCTTTGCCTCTTTCTGCACCTCTCATGCTTCCTTTTGTACTTCTCTTGCTTCTTTCGGCACCTCTGTTGCTTCTTTCAGTACCTCTCTTTCTTCTTTTTTCCACTTCTCTTACATTTTTCTGCACCCCTCTTGCCTCTTTCTGCACTGCTGTTGCTTCTTTCTGCAATTCTCTTGCTTCTTTCTGAACCTCTCTTGCACATTTCTGTACTTCTCTTGCACATTTCTGTACCCCTTTTGCCTCTTTCTGTACCTCTCTTACCTATTTCTGTACCTCTCCTGCCTTTCTGCAGCCCTCTTGCCTTTTTCTGTAGCCCTCTTGCCTCCTTCTGAACCAACTTTGCCTCTCTCTGTACCGCTCTTACCTTTCTGCACCTCTCTTGCCTCTTTCTGCAGTTCTTTTGTCTCTTTATGTACCTCTCTTACCTTTCAGCACCTCTCTTGCCTCTTTCTGCACCTGTCTTCCATCTTTATGCAACTCTGTTGCTACTTTCTGCTCTTCTCTTGCCTCTTTCTCTACCTCTCTTGCCTCTTTCTGCACCTCTCTTGCTTCTTTCTGCACTTCTCTTTCTTCTTTCTGCACCTCTCTTGCTTCTTCCAGCATTTCTCTTTCCTCTTTCTGCACCTCTTTTGCTTCTTTCTGCACTTCTCTTGCTTCTTTCTGAACCTCTCTTGCACATTTCTGTACACCTCTCTTGCTTCTTTCTGCACCCTTCTTCCCTCTTTCTGTACCTCTCTTTCCTCTTTATGCAGTTCTCTTGCCTTTTCTGTACATCTGTTGCTTCTTTCTGTACTTGTCTTGCTTCTTTCTGCACCTCTCTTATTTCTTTCTGTTACCCTATTGCCTGTTTCTGCATCCCTCTTGCCTCTTTCTGCACCTCTCTTTCCTCTTCCTGCACCCCTCTTGCCTCTTTCTGCACCTCTGTCGGGTCTGTCTGCACTTCTTTTGCCTTTTCGGCACTCCTCTTGCCTCTTTCGGTAGCTCTGTTGTTTCTTTCTGCACTATTCTTGCTTCTTTCGGCACCTCTATTGCAAATTTCTGCACCCCTGTTGCCTCTTTCTGCACCCCTGTTCCCTATTCCTGCACCTCTCTTGCCACTGTCTGCAACCGTGTTCCATCTTGTTTCACCTTGTTTTCCTGTTTGTGCAACTTTCTCGCCTCTTTCTGCAGCTCTCTTGCCTCCTTCTGCACCTCTGTTTCTTCTTTGTGTACTTCTTTTGCCTCTTTCTGCACCCATTTTGCTTTTTTCTGCACTTCTCTTGCTTCGCTCTGTACCTCTCTTGCTTCGTTCTGCACCCCTGTTGCCTCTTTCTGCACCCCTCTTCCCTCTTTCAGCACACTTCCTTCCACATTCTGCACCTCTCTTGCCACTTTCTGCACTTCTCTTGTCTCATTCTGCAATTCTGTTTCATCTTTCTGCACCACTTTTCCCTCTTTCTGCACCTCTCTTGCCTCCTGCACACCTCTCTCGCTTCTTTCTGCACCCGTCTTCCCTCTTTCTGTACCCCTCTTTCCTCTTTATGCAGTTTTCTTGCCTATTTCTGTACATCTGTTGCTTGTTTTTGCACTTCTCTTGCTTCTTTCTGCACCTCTCTTATTTCTTTTTGCAACCCTCTTGCCAGTTTCTGTATCCCTCTTGCCTCTTTCTACACCCCTCTTCCCTCTTTCTGTACCTCTCTTGTGTCTGTCTGCACCTCTGTTCCCTCTTTCAGTACCTGTTTGGCCTATTTCTGTAACCATCGTGCCTCTTTCTGCAGTTCTCTTGCCTCTTTCTGTACCTCTTTTACCTTTCTGTACCCCTCTTGCCTCTTTCTGCATTTCCCTTGCCTCTTTATGCACCTCTCTTCCCTCTTTCTGCAGTTCTCTTGCCTCTTTCTGTACCTATTTTGCCTTGCTGCACCCCTCTAGCCTCTTTATGCACCTCTCTTGCCTCATTCTGCAGTTCTCTTGGCTCTTTCTGTATCTCTCGTACCTTTCTGCATCCCTCTTGCCTCTTTCTGCACCTCTGTTGCCTCTTTCTGCACATCTCTTACCTCCTTCTGTACCTATGTTGCTTCGTTTTAAACTTCTCTTGCCCCTTTCTGCAACTCTCATGCTTCCTTCTGCACTTCTCTTGCTTCTTTCTGCTCCTCTGTAGCTTTTTTCAGTCCCTTTCTTTCCTCTTTTTGCACTTCTCTTACGTCTTTCTGCACCCCTCTTGCCTCTCTCTGCACTGCTGTTGCTTCTTTCTGCACTTCTCTTGCTTCTTTCGGAACCTCTCTTGCAAATGTGTGCACTTCTCTTGCACATTTCTATACCCCTCTTGCTTCTTTTTGTACCTCTCTTGCCTGTTTATGCACCTCTCCTGCCTCTCTGCATCCCTCTTGCCCCTTTCTGTACCCCTCTTGCCTCTTTATGCACCAATTTTGCCTCTTTCTGTACCTCTCTTACCTTTCTGCACCTCTCATGGCTCTTTCTACATCTCTCTTCCATCTTTAAGCAACTCTGTTGCTACTTTCTGCACCTCTTTTTCTTCTTTCTGCACTTCTCTTGCCTCTTTCTGTACCTCTCTTGCCTCTTTCTGGTCCCCTATTGCTTCTTTCTGCACTTCTCTTGCTTCTTTCTGAACCTCTCTTGCATATTTCTGTACTTCTTTTGCAAATTTCTGTAGCCCTCTTTCTGTACTTCTTTTGCCTTTCTTCACACCTCTTGCCTCTTTCTGTACCTCTCTTGCTTCTTTCTATACCTCTCTTCCCTCTTTCTACACATCTCTTGCCTCTATCTGCACCTCTCTTGCCTCTTTCTGCAGTTCTCTTGCCTCTTTCTGCCCCTCTGTTGCTTCTTTCTGCACTGCTCTTGCCTCTTTCTACATTTATGTTGGTCTTTCTGCACTTCTCTTTCCTCTTGCTAAATTTCTGTTGCTTCTTTCTGCACTTATCTTTCCTCTTTCTGTAACCCTCTTGCCTCTTTCTGCACCTCTGTTGCTCCTTGCAGCACTTATCTTGCTTCTCTCTGCACCTCTCTTTCTTCTTTCTGAAGAGAAAGCTTGGGTACATCTCAAACATGTAATCCAGGCGATCTCAACGTGACACCAGGTAGAGTTAACTGTAACCTGCCTCAGCAGGGAACTATTGTGGCTGACCCAAACAATGTCGCTGCAGACCACATTAGGGATTCACATTTAAGTCCGAACACAGATGTGCTGAGCCTGCCACCGGCCTCTAGTCCTTATGTGTTAGTACTGGCTTGTGTTCCTAACCTTGCCGAGGGACAGAGGGAATCCTGGTTAGACCTCCGCAATAAATCTGCAGATTGTCTACGTAAACATAAAGGTTTCCACCCCTCTTCAATGAATAAAATTATCATGGCCAGGAGAGTAGGGTGGGTTGGCCACTCGGATAAGAACATCAATGGTGACTGCATTGTCCTTAATTTTCGTAGACCACACACAGTCCATCATTTACTTAACACTCAAGAGCAATCTTTTTCACAAAATACAGACATTTGTGCACTCCCCTTAGGTTATTTCTATAAACCACCAGTTATATTGTTTAGGGATGCTCACGTAATACCCTTGGCAGCCAATAGGTTCCATGCACTTTCCAATTTGGACGCACAGGATTGACAACCACCGTTGTTGACCAATTTACAGGTCCAAGTGGAGGATCATTTAGACATCGCACTCCCACTCTCTAATGATAAATCAGTTCCAACTATGGTAAATATGGGAGCTAACCTGAGCGTCCTAAGCTGGAACATGGCAGGCCTTCAATCCAGGCTCGGAGACCAAGATTGGTTGCGCATTGTAAAGGAACAAGATGTAGTCATGTTCCAGGAGACCTGGGCCACTGATGATCTTCATATCGAAGGGTTCCATTGTTTTAGTGTAGAAGCCCCAGCCCTAAATTGGGAAGACCATAAGGGGGGCTATTTATTGGGATTAACGTGGCTGCTGGCGGCAGTTTTAAGGTTCTTCCAACAAATAGTAGAAATTATCAAGTTGTTCTTTTCAAAAGGAGGGTCTGTTTATATTTGGTGAATTTTTATAACAATGATTTTTATTCCGTTCCTAACAGGAACTTCATTGGGCTTTTTGATTTCATTTCTAACTTAGATAGTCAGAGACATATGGAGGGATCTACTGGGATTCTATTGGGAGGAGATTTTAATGCTACAATCAATGGTGTGGCGCATGGCGAAGGAATAAGTAATCCTGGGCCCTCGTCCCCAAGGGGTGTAGAGTTAACATTCTTTTTAAAATCAAACAACCTGACTAATGTTATGGATTTGGTGAGCAGCCCTAATACCACTAATAAAAAATTACCAACATTTAGGGGAAGGGGTTGCTCGTCAACCATTGATTTTATTTTTATTTCTCCCTGCCTTGACGATCAATTATTGGCCGCTGAAGTAATTGCAATGGATTATGGGGATCATAACCCCATTGAAATTGTGTTGAGCTCTGCATCCAGGCCTGCGTTTTCCTTCGAATGCGGGGCAAAAAATCTCATGCCCTCAACTGATAATTTGAGATTAGTTTGGAAGGGCATTGACAGTGGCAAACATTTTAAAACGTTAGTTAGAGGCAATATGCGCCTTATTAATTCCTGCTTGTCACTACAGATTGCACACATTGAGGTAGTTCAGGATTTCTCTAAACTGTGCCTAGCTATTAAAACACTCCTGTTGAAACCTGCCCCTTTGGCAGGAAACAATCCTAGATGGTTCGACCGTTAGTGCACATTGGCCAATAGGAATCTTCATAGGGCACTGTCACTTAACCCGAGGTGTGCCACAGATGTACAATCGGCAAGGAGGGAATATAACATAGCAATCCGGAAAAGGAAGGGAATCCTCTTAAGTGAATGCTGGGAAACTTTATCCCAGGCCGCAAGTACAAAAAAGAGTAACATTTATTGGTCCGCAGTAAGGGAGCTTCGATCGATGGGTCAGTTATTAACTCCCATTAGTTGCAATATTTCAAGCGCGACCTGGGAAAAACATTTCTCAAAAATGTATGCTCCCCCGCAACCAGAGCTTGACCAATACGATTATGGCCCCTTTACTACCGTTGAGTTAACTATTTTTGAAGTAGAAGAGGCTATCCAAAAGAGCATTGGGAACAAAGCACCTGGCCCAGATGGGTTACCAATTGATCTAATAAAATGGAAACCAGATTTCTGGGCCCCACTACTCTTAAATGTTTTTAATAGCTTAACTCACACTACATTACCAGACACATGGACTAAGAGTATTATAGTCCCAATTTTAAAAAAAGGAGATCGGTCACAGTATAGTAACTATAGGCCGATCTCACTAATTGACAATACCTTAAAAATATTGGGAAGAGTCCTGTACAATAAAATCTTAACCTGGACAGAGGAAAATAGTATCTTAGAGCACTGTCAGCTAGGCTTCCGTAGCAAGGTGGGTACCAACGAGCAATGTCTCAAACTCAATTTGGTTATTGGGAAATACACCATTGCAATGGAAGTCCCCAGTCTATATGGCATTTATGGACTTGTCCTCAGCGTTCAACCTTGTTAATAGGTCGAAGCTCTGGGCAATTCTTTTGGCATATGGCTTGTACGAACCTCTGGTACATTTCCTAGCGTACCTCCACAAAGACCTTCAGGCGCAGGTGCAGATCGGCATGGGTGGCGAGGTCTCGGGGGCCATCAAGGTAGGAAGGGGGGTCAGACAGGGTTGTGTCTTGGCCCCCCTCCTTTTTATTATTTACATTAATGGGCTGAACAATCTGCTTAAAACCTCAACCCATGACGTCCCCATGATTAATGGTAAAACTCTCCCTGTGCTATTATACGCAGATGATGCGGTCCTTATAGGCCGCATGCCAAACTCCCTGCGTAATTTAGTTCTGACTTTTGTTGAGTACATGGATAGCTTGGACCTATGTGTCAATTTTAATAAGTCATTTTTAATGTCCTGTGGTCCTGGGAATCGACAGTTAAGTTCTATTGTAGTAGGTAGCCAGAAATTGACAAGTACACATACATTTTCCTATCTTGGTTTGGTCTTTGCTGCGAACGGCTCCTGGAATGAGCATCTGGCTCACTCCAGGAGCAAGTTCTCAAAGGCCACCAACTCAATCCTTAGTCTTCCCCGTACAAAGACCACTGGTGCTATACCGGCCATTTTAAACATTTTTAAATTACAGTGCGTCCCTGTGGCCACCTACAGGTCTGAGATTTGGGGCATTGCAAATTGTTCCTGCATCCAGCAGGGAGAAAATAGATTCTGCAGGAAACTTTTGGGCATCCCAATCTCTACCCCACAATACATTTGCCACAGAGAACTCAATCTTAACATTTATATCGGATTTTATACGTGCCCGTCCTGCCCTTTTTTGGCTATCGGTATGGAATAACCATGCTGCCTCCCTCACTAGAGAGAATATTAATGACTGCCTTATGTGTGAGAAAGGGATGTAAATTCCTTGGCTGAGTGGAGTACATCAAAGCCTGTGTACTGTTAATAAAGAAAGTATTTTCCAAAATCCAAATATAGCTGACACCGGGCCAAAAAAGGAGCTTAGAGATGCCCTTTACTTTTTATATAACACAGAAAGGATTGGCCTGGAATCCAAAAAATCTTCTGTTCTTAGTTACATGTCTATAGAACAGCATTATCATTCTCTACCTATATATCTCACCCTACGCATGAGCTACTGGGAAAGGAGCCTATTATTCCACCTTAGAGCAGGAATTGTCAGATTTGCATTGTGTTTTCCTCTCGGCTATCATCATAATCTTGACCATGTACCATGCCCTTGTGATGGGGTAAGTGGCCAATCAATTTTAAATTTTTTAATTTTTTTGTAAGTATTACACAAAATATACTAAGTGGTTTTTAAATCCATTTTTCAAAAAGAGACGACCTATTAGTTTGGATAATGCTTACACATGCTTAGTTTCCCTGGCTGATGAAGAGCTGATCCTTCGCATAAGCACCTTTTTGAGAATTGCCACCAGAGCACGTAAGACTATGCCCGATCCCTGAGTTTTTACCCGATTGACTATCTCTGTGTAATTGCTAGCTGATATAATGTTTTATTAACAGTAAATTATTTATTTATTACCAATGAAGTTCTTTTTTAATTTGTCATCAAACTTATCAAATGCTATAGTTATATTATTACAAATGTTTGATTATCGTGTACTGTCAATCCTCTATTTTGCTATTTATTTTTTGTTATGATGTTGTGCTTTTATGGGTATTAAGTTACCCGAATAAAGTTTATGAACTGAACTGAACTGAACCTCTCTTACCTTTCTGCGCCTCTCTTGCCTCTTTCTTCACCTCTCCTTCTCTTTCTGCACCTCTCTTGTCTCCTTCTGCACTTCTGTTGCCTCTTTCTGCACCCCAGTTGCTTCTTTCTGTACTTCTCCTGCCTCTTTCTGCTTCTCTGTTGCTTCTTTCAGCACTTCTCTTGCCTATTTCTGCACCTCTCTTCCTGCACTTCTGTTGCTTCCTTTTATACTTGCTTTGCTTCTTCCTGTACCTCTCTTACCTGTTTCTACAACTCTCATGCCTTTCTGAAGTTCTATTGCTTGTTTCTTCACCTCTCTTGCCTCTTTCTGCAACCCTGGTCCCTCTTTCTGTACCCCTCTTGCCTCTTTCAGCACCCATGTGCCTCTTTAGATGCATCTCTTGCCTGTTTCTGTAACTTCTTGCCTCTTTCTGCAGTTCTCTTGCCTCCTGTACCTCCTTTGCTTTTTTGTGCACTTATCTTGCCTCTTTCTGCATCCATCTTGTGTGTTTCTGCACCTCACTACCTCATTCTGTACCTCTCCTGACTCTTTCTGCACCTCTTGTGCTTCTTTCTGCACCTCTCTTACCCATTTCTGCACCTCTTTCCCCTCTTTCTGCACCTCTCTTGCCTGTTTCTGCACCTCTGTTGCTTCTTTCTGCACTGCTCTTGCCTCTTTCTACATTTATGTTGCTCTTTCTGCACTTCTCTTTCCTCTTTCTAAATTTCTGTTGCTTCTTTCTGCACTTATCTTGCCTCTTTCTGTAACCCTCTTGCCTCTTTCTGCACCTCTGTTGCTCCTTTCGGCACTTCTCTTGCTTCTCTCTGCACCTCTCTTTCTTTTTTCTGCATCCATGTTGCCTCTTTCTGCAATCGTGTTCCCTCTTTCTGCATCTCTCTTGTCTCTCTGTGCACCTCTCTTGTCTCTTTCTGTAGTTCTCCTGCATCTTTTTGCACCTCTGTTGCTTCTTTCTGTATATTTTTCATACCTTTTTCTGCATTTCTCTTGCTTCTTTATGCACATCTCTTGCCTCTTTCTGTATATCTGTTCCTTCTTTCTGCACTTCATTTTTACTTTCTGGACCTCTTTGCCTCTTTCTGTATCTTTGTTCTATCTTTCTGCACCTCTCTTGCCTCTTTCTACACCTCTCACCTCTTTCTGCACCTCTCTTGTCTATTTGTGTACCTCTCTTGCCCTTTTCTGCACTTCTGTCCCCTCTTTCTTTACCTCTCTTGTGTCTTTCTGCAATTCTCTTGCCTGTTCTGCACCTCTGTTGCTTCTTTCTGCACTTCTCTTGCCCTTTTCTGCATTTCGGTTGCTTCTTTATGCACTTCACTTTCCTCTTTCTAAATTTCTGTTGCTTCTTTCTGTACTTCTCTTGCCTCTTCCTGTAACTTGCTTGCCTCGTTCTGCACCTCTGTTGCTCCTTTCTGCACATCTCTTGCCTCTTTGTGCACCTCACTTGCCTCTTTCTGCAACACCCTTGCCTCTCTCATCATTTCTCTTGCTTCTTCTTGCACCTCTGTTGCTTCTTTATGTACCCCTCTTGCCTCTTTCTGTACCCTTCTTCCCTCTTTCTGCATGCTTCTTGCCTCTTTATGCACCTCTGTTCCTTCATTCTGCACTTCTCTTGCTTCATTCTGTACCTCTGTTGCTTCTCTCTGCACCAGTCTTCCCTCTTTCTGCACCTCTCTTGCCTCTTTCTGCATCTCTCTTGCCTCTTTCTGCACCCCTCTTCCCTCTATCTGCACCTCTCTATCCTCTTTATGCAGTTCTCTTGCCTCTTTTTGCATCTCTCTTGTCTCTTTCTGCACCCCTCTTCCCTATTTCTGTACCTCACTTGCAACTTTCTGCACATCTCTTGCTTTTTTCTGCACCTCTCTTGTTTCTTTCTGCAACTCTGGCCTCTTTCGTCATTTCTATTGCTTCTTTCTGTACCCCTCTTGCCTCTTTCTGCGCCCCTCTTTCCTCTTTCTGCACTTCTCTTGCTTCTTTCTGTACCTTTCTTCCTCTTTCTTGACTTTTGTTGCCTTCTTCTGCATTTTCTGCTTCATTCTGCTCCTTTCTTCATTTTTCTGCACCTCTCTTGCATCTTTCTGCACTTCTCTTGCTTCTTTCTGCGCCTTTCTTCCTCTTTCTGCACTTATCCTACCTATTTAGGCATTATTAGCAATAAGCATTTAAAAAAACCTTAGAAATTCACAGAAAAAAACACAGTTTTCAGGGAGGTTATGATTAGTATTACAATTTTAAAAACCTTGGAAATACACTGAAAAAAACACAGGTTTCAGTGACGTTATGGTTAGAATTAACATTCAAAAAACCTTAGAATTTCATTGAAAAAAAAAACAGGTTTCTGGGACATTGTAGTTAGAAATTAGCATTTAAAAACGTTAGATATTCACTGAAAAAACCATAGGATTCAGGTACTTATAGTTATAGGCTGTCATTTCACTCCTACAAAACCAGAGATATTCAGCTAACTATAATTTGTGCCTTCGCAATGCACTGCTGATGATGTCACATATCACATCACTGATGACATGGTCAGAGACATCACTGGTGACATCATTGAAGACATCACTGATGACATCATCCACCTAATATCTGTTGCACCTCCTCACACTCTAATATAACCTTTCATACACCCACTCTAAAATACAGACTACCATTTTTGAAACAATAGACACACCAGTACCAGTTAGTTCATACCCATTCTATGATTCATAGGTCTTAACACACATCCACTCACTCACCCATACAGTTACTCATACACGCAGTCACTCATCAATACAACCCCTCATACACTCATACACCCATACAGACATTCACACATTCCCACTCACCCATAGAATCAAACACCTAGATAGTCACCCAAAGAATCAAATCAAATCAAAAATTATTTATTATTTTAGTTAGTTAAAACCATAACAATATGCTGTAGATAATTATACTAAATTTAAAAGAATTGTATAACATTTTAAAACATCAGTTGATTCATAGTGCATTGGCTACACAGCTCATTTAAACATAAAAATTGACAATACAATAAAATCAGATATGGAACAAAATAGTCTGTTTTGTGAAGCATCATCTCAAAGGGCACTAATAGGCGCACCGCCTCAATTTATTGGACTTATTAGAATATTGATTCAAAACCATAAAATGAATTTGCTATTCTGTAACTCCCCTCAGACCGGACTTTACAAATTTATCATACAAAGTTAAAAATGTCACCAGGTTACAATTGAGCTGTGGATCATTTGGATAAAGACATTTATATATTGCTGCTCTACAGGTGCGAATACCTCTTATATTAAAATGTTTTTCAATAACAGAAGGCAATATTTTTTTAAGTTAGGACAGACAGAAATTAGATGAATTAGATCCTGCTTCACTTCAGTGTTCTGCAAAGGCTGCATGCTTTCGGCCCCTTAAATTGCCAGCTTTGTTGATCACCATTTGATGGAATTAAGCCAAGGCGTAGTGCTAAGAACTTTGTTTTTAAATGTGGGGTGTACATCTGACATAAATACATTGTCGGTTGCAGTGTGGTATATGATTGCATTACCATCCCTGCGTGGGATTGCTCTGTAACACCGCCTCCCGTTCTCCTCTGGATGAGTTGATGCTTTTATCTAATGCTGAGCTAGCCATTGACATCTCTTTGTATTTAACTTGTACTTTGTTTCACTGCTCACTTGTTTGACGCCACTGTTTTTTCTGCGCAAAATGAGGGATATTTATGTTTTCTTCACTTAGGTTTGCTTTGCTCGTGGTTGGCCATTCTGTCTCTTCAGTAGGGTTAATTTGTTCTTTTTGCATTATCTCCATCCGAGGTCCTCCGATAGGGCGCATCTCTTTGGCTTTTGTTAGGTTGTGTGTTACCATTAGATATCCTGACGAGATAGCTGATAAATATGACATCATGAAATGCTCATTTGAGTTTGTAGAATCTTCCTTGGATCCTCGGTGTGTCACTTATATAATTGAATTTTGTTTTTTGTTTTTGAACTCAAAGATTGGAAAACGTCTAGTCACCTGTTGTGCTGCCCTATTGGGCGACTTTTGGCTCTTTCTGGCCTTCCTGGCTCACTTTCTATGCCTTTTTGTTTAAAGGAGGGCAGATGTATTAGCTTGATCATTTTGACCATTTACTTGCTGCTGTACAAAAGGTTGATTTATGGCCACTATGGGATTAACTAATGAGGCTGAAAGTACTCTGGTAGCAGATATATTCACTTGTTTGATTTCGACACTTATTGGTTGCTTGGTTTAGGCTCTATTTATATCAACTAAGGGATTAAATGGAGGGGCTGGATACTCTCCAGTAGCGTTCTTTGCTGAGACTTGCCTTGATTGCACAGGCAGAGGCTCGTTTGAGGCATCTGGGGGAGTTGTAATTTTACCTCTAGGTGGTGTGCCACTCGCCGCCATGTTATGTCTCACTGCGGTTTTGTTAGGACGCTTACCCTCTTGCAGTATGGCCTTTGGAACTTCACTGAGTTTATCAATTACTGGTCCACAAGTGCAGTTGGTTGCTGGCAGCGGGATAGTTGTGCTATTGCTCTTTGTTACTAATTCCTTCAATGTATCAAGTTTTGAATTTATGCTTGACATGTCTGCAGCTATAATATTTATCAGATCAATCTTGATGTCAAGTTTGTCTGACTGCATGTTTAAAAAACTAATCGAAGTTTGCAGAGTGTTCGTTAGAGTGAGATGTAGGTTTGCCAGATCTTCCGTTCCTAAATTAGGTATATCCTCCTGGCCTTTAGCTGGGATATAAGAGTTGGGTCCCTAGGGTTGCTACTATTTGTTAAACTTTCACTAATGAGCACTGGGATTCATTTACCTTGATATTCATCAAGTGTTTGAATTTTATTTGCTGGCTTGTTGTCGTTACTGCTTAGGCATTCTGAGGCACTCGATATTTCAATTACTGTTTGCTGTGGAGTTTCCAGTTGGCTTGTCAACTGGGTAATAGTTTGAGTACAGTCAGGGAGCTTTGTGATGGTTTCCATTGCCTGGACTAAATCCATATTATTTGTATTTGTGAGTGAATCGAGGCAGGAGTCCTGAAGATTCTCTGTTGTTAATGGCCTTCTGGGTGTTGTCATTCTCTTTTTCCTGTCTTGGGATAGAGTGGACTACATTGCTGCTATGCACTTGGGCATAATCTATTATCTTGTTCTTCTCAGAGCAATTTGTTTTTGTATCCACCTGCTCGGTGTCCATTAAATCTGTAGTATACTTTGGAACCCCTGCTGGTGCCATTGAGCACTGGTCTGCACCGTGGATCAAAACTTCCTCCATAGAGGTGCTATACATTTCCGGTGGTAATAGTTTAGGGAGACCTACTATTTTAACAGTCGTGGCATAATTGGCATCTGTTGGATCTTTTAGAAAAGTACATTTTCTGCTGGGGTTATTTAATTTAAAGATTGAAGGTATGGGTGATATCAATGTTGCGCCAGTAGTTTGTGGTGGGTTTGATTTACTTGCTCGTGATTTGTTTCACCTTTTGGCATTTTCTTTGGCATAGGATTCTTTTGCGCGAGTTGCCTCCTAATCCTACCGGATCTCATGTTGGTGTGCTCACACTGTCTTGTTGAATTACTTGAGTTGCTGACCACAGTCTGGTTTCCTGTCCGATTTTATTGGTATGGTTGCTGCTTGATGCGTATTGCTTGGTGTTTTGATTGATCAGTCTTATATAAACCCCAGTTAGTAGAGGTAGTCTCAGGAGGACAGGAGCCAAGGAACGCTTGTCAAATTCTTCCTGCCGGTAGTAAGAAGGTAGACCGGTTAAGGCTGGTGCTAGGGCTAAAGAAAAGCAGTGAATAAGCCAGGTCGCAGGTGTATTTACTTTGCACCAGTTTTCAGAGCTTATCTGGCCCCAGCATTTGTTTAATCAAGCTGATGCCTGAAGCTGTGGCCGAGGCTGGGCTAGGTAGGTAGTAACTTAGCTAGGCAACACTGCAGCACAACCACAACTCTCCACAGATAGACACCTCTCGATCTGGAGCCCACAGGTGTTGCTAGTTGAGTTGCGAGTTGAATGTAAAGGGTGGTGGGGTGAGTGGATGAGTGTCACTGCTTCTGCTTCATCAATACTTTATGTGATGATGCTGTGTGTTTATGTGCTTGTGGGCCACACTTTACTTGAGGCTAATCCATCCCATCTTGTTGACACAGACAGAGTGTGATCTGGACTGGACTCACACTTTGGCATTGAGTCTCCACACACTCCAGTCGCTCTGATCCATTCCTGTTCTCATGCCGCCCATGCCTGTAACTTTGCCTGTGGCTGTTGCAAGGAGCTCCCCCGCCAGGAGAAAGCGAGAAAAGAAAAACTGAAAAATACGCGTGGACCATAGTTACGGCGTGTCTGCAGGCTGCACCCGAACCTAGTCGGGCCCCCTCCGCAGAACACCGCGTCACATGCTCAGCAGCCACCTACTAACGGTGAGCGCGCTTGTTTTTTTATTTTACGTCACGGGAAGGGTTTGCCTTTCTCCCTCACCGGATTGAACCAGGATCCAATGACGGTTCACCTGGTCACGGTACGGAACTCTCTGGGGGTGATGAAGAAAAAAAAACAATGAAAAATCAGGAGCTCTGCTGGACCCCAAGCATCGCCTGCTCATTCCTCTGAGTTGGCTCCGCCTCCTAGCATCTCCTTGCATCTTCACGTCCTCATGTAAATCGTCAAAGAATGAAAAAAACACGGGTTTCAGGAACGTTATAGTTAGGCTGACATTTCACTCATATAAAACCAGAGAAATTCAGCTGTTATAGTTAGCTGAGCTAACTATAACTCGTGCCCCTGCAATGCACTGCTGATGATGTCACATATTACATCACTCATGACATGGTCAGTGACATTACTGAAGACATCTCAAATGACATTACTGATGGTATCACTAATAAGATCATCCAGTGACTGAGTGTTTTCTTTAAAGTTTAAGAATATACGCCAAGGTGTATTGAAGAATGAGTGGGTGTATGAGTGTCTGAATGGATGAATTAAAGGGTACGTGAGTGACTCCATAAGTGAGTGACTAAACGTGTCTTTGTGAATGCTTGGGTAGATTACTAATCTGTGTGAATGTCTGTATCAGTCTGTCAGTTGCTGTGTAAGTGGCTGCATGGGTTGGTGAATAGCTACATGAGTGTCTATATGGGTTAATGATTGGTTGTCTGAGTACCTGTATGGGTGCCTGAGTGTATGTGTGGGTGAGTAGGGGTGTGTGTGACTCGCTGCATGGATGTTTGAGTGGGTGATTCACTGGGTGTATGGGTTCATGAGTACATCTGCAAGGGGCTGTATGGGTGAGTTAGTGTGCGTATGGCTGTGTTGGTGAGTGAATGGATGTCTCAGTGGTATATGTGTGAGTAACTACATACGTGAAAGGCAGCATATGCGAGTGTTGGAGTATGTAAATGACTAGATGTGAGAGTGAGTGATTGTGAGAGTGGCTGTATGGATGAGTATGTGCTTGTGTCAGTGATTGTATAAGAGAGTAAGTATGTGTTAGTAGCTGTTTGAATAAGTGAGGTGGTGTGTGTATAACTGTATGGGTGAGTAAATGGCAGTGTGATTGATTCTTTGGGTGACTGACTGCGTGAGTAACTCTAAGGGTGAGTGGCAGTGTGTGAATGTCTGTATGGGTATCTGAGTGCATATATCAGTGGGTGTATTGACGAATGACTGCATGAATGAGTGACCGTATGGGTGAGTGAGTAGATGAGTGTGTAGACCTATGAATCAGTGAGTGTGTTTGACCTAACTGGTATTGGAGTGTTTATGGTTTCCTGAATGGTAGTCTGTATTTTAGAGTGGGTGTATGAAAGGTTATATTAGCATGTGAGGAGGTGCATCAGATATTAAGTGGATGGTGAAATCAGTGATGTCATCAGTGATGTCACCAGTGATGTCACTCACCATGTCATGAGTGATGTAATATGTGACGTTGTCAGCAGTACATTGCGAGGGCGCGGTTTATAGTTAGTTCAGCTAACTATAATGGCTGAATATCTCTAGTTTTGTATGTCAGCCTAACTATAAGGTGCCTGAATCCTATGGTTTTTTTCAGTGAATTTCTATGGTTTTTTAAATGTTAATACTAACTACAACATTACTGAAAACTGTAGTTTTTTCAGTAAATTTCCAAGATTTTTAAAATTTTAATACTAAGTATGTCATTTGAGATATCATCAGTAATGTCACTTACTATGTCAACAGTAGGGAAAGTGTTCTCGAGGGATTAAATTTACTATTCCCACTCCAGACAGTACAACAGAAGGGAAAGTGTTGGACTGCGAAGAGGCAAAATGTACTTTCCCCCCTCCAATCAGTGCAACAATAGGGAAAGTGTTGGGTTGCGGAGAGGTAAGATTTTCTATTCACATTCCAATCAGTGCAACATTAAACACACAGCAGTTCACTTTGAATGTTTTTTTTAAATTTAAAAACATTATTAAATAACAAACATTTTACATATTTAAAAAGAAAATTGATATATATGTATATACATAATGTTTTGAAAAAAAATAAACAAATTACATATTTCTTAAAATGTTTAATACATATTATAAATTAATACAAATGCATTATTATAATTAAAATACCAAACAATATTAAAAAAATATTAAAAAACAATAAATACAATGGGGGTCATTACGATGGCAGACAGACTTCATTCCGTCTGCCATCATATCGAATTCGGGACCGGCCGCCAGCCTACCCACCATCAGAGTTATGATTTGACCTCCACTGTGGTGGTTGAATTACCTATATTTTGTATTGTGGTGTGAATGCGGTCAGCAGCCCCCAAAGCAATACAGAAAATTGGGTGCAGACATATCCCTGCACTACGTGGCAGACACCATGCCCTGCCCGAGGGAGTAAGTAAATCTGTTTCTGCCAGCCGTTTTAAGGTAGGTTGACCACTGCAGAACGACCTGAGGAAAGGGACATCATAATCCCAACGACGGTGCCTGGCAGGCACTGCCGCAATGCAGGAATTAACAGTTGGACCAAAATGTAAGAGGGGGGACAAGGAGCTAATTTGCGACAGGTCCTGAACCAATGCTTCTAAAGATAGTACATAACCAATGCAGGTGGTATCAGTTCCTCAAAAAGGAAGGGGAAAATCTACAGCAACCAAGTATGCTATAGGCGACGTAAGGTGTCTCCAAGATAGATATGAGTGTGCAGAGAGGAGAGAAGGTACTCCTATATGTAACTCGTGGTGCCCTCACACACCCTTGCGAGTGTATAGCATCATCATCGGGCAAAAGCTCCTCGTGGGGGTGGCGCTGCAGTCCCTCACGGGCCCTATTCGAGGGCTCTCTGGCAGAGATCTTCTAGGAGTTGCCGCATTTGTACATGAGGGTGTGTGGGTTGGGAAGTGATGGTGAGTGAGGGATAATATAACCCAGGGGGCCTAGACAGTTTATTGGGAGGTCCTCTGGATCAGAATAAAAATATCAAGGGGATGGAGACGCACGATAATGCTACAATGAGAGGGGAAATCAAACAAATAAGAGCTCGCTAATCTCAACCCGTGTAGTGAGTATCTAAGGTGTTAGGTATGAGAAGGGGTCGACATGTTTCGCGCTTTGTGTGGGTCCCAAGTGGATCCTAGAGCGCTTCATCAGGACCAGTGAGAGAAACTAAAAATTTGGGAACCAGGGAGAAGACGCCCTATATTCCCATGTAACCTTCCTATAGGTTCTAATAGACAAGTACTGTTGTTGGGACACGTTCTTATACGTATGCCCTGTCCACAGCCTAAAGGAGACAAAAGAAGGGGGGAGGAGAGAAAAAAAAAGGGGGGGGGAAAGGGGAATTAAGCAAAATTGTAACACATCTATAGTATAAGACAGTCTTACAAATGTTCTGACATGCATATGTACAGGTGCACGGGTGCCAGGTGCATGTGAGGTATCCCCCTGGGAGCATGCACATACGTAACTGGTCACGCGTCAAGTTCCGCTTGCTTTTATTAAGGAAAGGGTGCAGAACGCGAGGGAGTTTATTTGAGATTACCGAGTGAAAACAATGTTGTAGATAGTGCCTTCATAGTCATGGAGATAGAACTATGGTGTACAATTATACGTAGTGAACTATTCGTCCCATGCTAGCAGAAGATGGTAGTGCACCGACTGGCAGCGGGAACGACGACTGGAAGTCACTCCAAACACTAAGGAAGTTACAGATAAAAACAGCACTACATGGGACGATAATGACTGAATACCTCAGAGCCAATATCGCTCCTAATGGACTGCTAATAACTATGGCCCCCGGGATATTCTTAGAAGACCTGACGTTTCGCTCGCGAAGTGTCAAGAATATCCTGGAAGTGCACTCGTGACTGGTTAGTGCTCATCATTAACACAGCGAAGCATCCATCGGATGACCTACTTATCCAGATCACTTTATTCGAGAATAGACTGAAGACTGGGATTTCTATTACAGCATTTAAATCAAGACTTTCAGAAATCAATCAAGAAATGAATGACCATTAAGAATACCTTACCAAACAGAAGATCAACCAGCTACAAAAAGATGTCAAACAGTTTGACTTGTTGACGCAGCTACAGCCCGAACTGGTGAACGGAATTAACCAAATTTGGCAAAGAGGTGGTCCTCAGTTCAGACTCGTGCCTTTTGCATAAATGGTGTAAATCCGTTCAGTAGTTCCTGAGAAAATTAGAGTAAAAAAGATAGATATATCTATGGCCTCGGAGGATCCGCGCACCCTATGCGCATCCTAAGCGCACCCTCTGCGAACCGAGCGCACACCCTCCCGATCACGCGCTGAATGCTAATTGGCTGTCAAGTGTCTGTCTACATTCGAAACCAGGAACTGTTGGCAGCCCTTTTGTGCCTCGATAGGAGAGAGGCTGATTAAGTAAGGGAAATAAGTGTGTGAAAGATGTAAAGGGGGCAGGGTAGAAATACTCTGACCCTCTAGTGTTGCTTAGGGGGTCCCAGAAGGACCTCCTGGGCCCCCTTTTATTTAAATGGCGAAAACAAAAAAAACCCCGAAGCGCGGGCTTCCGCGCTTTGTTAATAATTAGCCTCTGGGTGGGCCAAATCCCGGGGGCAAAATGTTTATAAATTAATGGGGGAGGGGGGCTGCATGGCCCCCCTCCTGGAGCCCTCGAGGGCCCTGGGAACTGCCACCCCCCAGGGTCCTACAGTGTCCTGGGGTGCCCACCCCAGGACACTATTGTTTGCTATGAGAGGGCGGGACTCTCCCGCCCTCCCCTAGCAAACTTCGTTAGGATTTTGAAAGAGAAAGAGCAGGGAAACCTGCTCTCTCTTTCAAAAGCCAAACGATATTGCTTTTCCACACGGGGAGCTGCATGTCAGTAGCTCCCCATGTGGAAAAGCAATGCCGGCTCCCGAAGGATGCGGGGAGCTGGCTGGGACCGTGGGGGCGTTGGGGCTCCCCCCACGGTCTCCAATGTTTTTTTATAAGCCCCGGGGGATGGGGTCCCCGGGTATAATAAAAATTAGTGATAGGAGCTATTTTTTTTTACTGTAAAATTAGTCGCGCATCCTAACGTGTTGGGTGCGCGGTTCGTAACGCGGTGGGAGCGCGGATCCAAGGGAAAAAAAATGAAATTTTTGCGAGATAAACATCAAGCTTAAGTGTTTTGTTCTTGAGTGGCTCTAAAAAGAGCTGTTGTGTTCATTGAGAGTTTTTGGTACTTATAAGTAAGTACCTATACAGAGTTTAAAGTTGTTGAGGAAGACTCTGTTTCCTTCATCAGTAAAGTGTACTCCATCTCTCCTATACATCTCTTGCATATGAAAGTGCAGATTGTTATTGTAAATGAACCCCATTCTATAGTCTCGGAGAAAATCAGAAACAGATATATTCACATGTTTCCTAGCTTTCTCAATT
The DNA here is from genome assembly GCF_964204655.1 of Triturus cristatus. Taxonomy (NCBI): domain Eukaryota; kingdom Metazoa; phylum Chordata; class Amphibia; order Caudata; family Salamandridae; genus Triturus; species Triturus cristatus. The sequence continues at coordinate 333,983,689 of NC_140594.1, read as the reverse complement.
TGAGGACAAAAATGATTGGACCAGTTCCACTTCTGCCTTTGGCATATGTTAGAATACACAAAGGCAGTTTTGGGAAAAAGTTAAATCAATTCTGCAAAGGTGTCCTTCATAAGCATTTCCAGACCTACCCCAGTCAAAGTGCCTAGGTCATTGCCACCACAGTGCACTATTATGAGGTCAGGGTGTTGGATATGCATAAAGGATTTTACCAATGGCATTACTTGGTGCCACTTTAACCCTCTCTGTCCAATCCATTTAATGTCTACATTTGGCAAACATAGGTCTTTGTGAATGCCTTTGTTTTCTGCATACCTTTGGCTCCAGAAAATATAGCTGTGTCCCACAAACCACACTCTAAGCATCTTGAAGGGAGGTCTGGATGCACTCAGATGGTTTCTGTAAATGAAATGGCAGTTTGAAAAGTAAAATTTTTCTAAAATGGTGGCTAAGATGCAGTTTTGAAAAAAGACAAGAAATCATTGGTTGTTTGACAATCTTCTACACTGAAAGGTAGGGTGCATGTTTCTCTTTTGTAAACACATGATTCTTATTGGTTAACAAAAACTGATTGAAAGGAACATTATATATGATACGCTGATATGTTGAAAAGTCAAGCACACTTGCTGTTTTGATTAGCAACATTGTGTGCTGAACTTGTGACCTGTGTGCTCAGTTCAGTGTTCCACGACCTGTTTCTATGGTAACAGGCAGAAGGCAGATGGGGTATGGGGTTCAAATTTATGTCATTTGGAAAGGGTTGAAATGTTTAACCAATAGAAATGTGTGTTAGCTTTTGAATGTATGTGGGAAGGAATGTGATTTGATGTTTATATGTATATAAGTGGAAAATGAGAGGGAAATTTTGCAATTCTTTGGTTTTGCTGACAGGTACACAGTGCAGAGATTCTGTTTAAGAAAATCTGGTGTGTGACTGATATACTTCTTAATCTGCAAAACAACTTGAAAGGTGAGTTATTTAATTGTGAGGGGATGTATGTGGTCTATTTTGATTTTAATCAGACAAATGTATTTCTCCTGCTAAAGTGCAGGGAGTACTTTTTTTTGTCTACAATCTTATTGACAATGAGTGTGCATGTAGATATCATTCTGTGATAAGCATTTGTGTTTTTCATGTGTTTGCAGACAGATAACTGTGCTATTTTTATAATTTGCAAAATTAGTCATGTTTCTACACTAAAATGTAGTATTCGTAGATTAAGAAATGTGTTTTGGTATAGTGCAAGGGATAGTGTTGTTTGTCTAGAATCACACAGTGAGTCTGTGTGCATTTAGGAATCATTTTGGGAGAAACATTTTGGTACTAATCTGTAGTAGTACATTTTCTGCAATGTGTGCAGTCACCTTTGATCTTGTAGATTAGTAAATGTATTTTGTACAAGGGATAGTTGTCTGTCTACAATCACACTGTGAGTCTGTGTGCATTTGGAAACCACTGTGAGAGAAGCATTTGGTAACATCATGTATTTGCTGACAGATAACTGTTTTAAAACCGGTCATGTTGTCAAGTTTTAGTAGCATTAGAAGCCAGTCTTTTCTTATTCATTGATAAAATGAGTCAGGCTTTGACACTAAAGTGCAGTACTGAAATATATAGATTGTGTGCAGCCCCCTTACCCCTTCCACAGTAGTGAATGAGTTTTGGTAAACTCCTAGGGAAAGTGTTGCTTGTCTAGAATCACACTGTGAGTCTGTGTGCATTTGGGAACCACTGTGAGAGAAACATTTGGGTACTTCATATCTTTGCATACGCATAACTGATTAAAAACTTTACTGTTCTCAAGTTTTGGTAGAATTAGAAGGCAGGCAGTTATTGCTTATGTATTCACCCAGGAACTGTCCTTGCAATACTGTAAACATTCAGGCAGGCCTTAGCACATGCATTGATTCAAATGCTTATCCACTATGCACGCAGTCCTCTAACCATCTACACAGTTCTCTTTCACACCTTTAATTCCACAGTCAGTATCCATACACTTCCAGCAAACACCCTGTCACTCCCCATGTCCTCCTCTAGTGACCCATTCAGCACCATGTACTAATCAATTCACTGCGTCAAAACCCAAAAACTTATAAATTCACCAGGCACACTCTTTACAGTACTCTAATCATTCAGTCAGTATCCAAGTACTCATGCGGCGAGCCGGGCCTTACAACATGGACTGCTTCAAACCCCTATCCAGTATGCATACAGGCCTCTAGTCATCTACACACTTGTCTTTCACTTCTTTAATTAACTAGTCAGTATCTATATACTTCAATAAACATCCGGTCACTCATCTTGCACTCATCCAGTGACTGATCCAGTACCATGTACTAATCTCTTTACTGCACCAAAACTGAAAAACGTAAGAGTTTTACCCAAACACTCTCCTAGCAGTAGTCTAATGATTCAGTCAGTTTCCAGGTCCTCATGTAGTGAACCATGCATTACCACATAGAATGCTTCAAATGTCTATGCAGTATACATGCAGTCTTCTAACATACTATACACTTGTCTTTAACAGCTTCAATTCCCCAGTCAGTATCCAGCAAACATCCTGTCACTCCCCTTGCACTGTTCCAGTGACTTAATCAGCACCATGTAGTAATGCATTCACTGCGCCAAAACTGAAACACTTATAAATTCACCCAGGTACGCTTCTTGCAATACTGTAATCATTCAGTCAGCACCTAAGTACTAATGGAGTGAGGCAGGCCTTAGCACATCGATTGATTCAAACATGTTTTCACTATGCATGGAGGCCTCTAACTACCAACACAATTGCCTTTCAGACCTTCAATTTCTCTGTCAGTATCTATAAACTCCGATAAACACTCTGTCACTTTAATTGCACACCTCTACTGACTCATTTGGCAGTAAGTACTAATCTATTCACTGCACTAGAATCCAAAATCTTAAAAAGATTCACAAAGTCACTCTTTTTGTAGTACTCTAATGATTCAGTCAGTACTCAGGTAGTTTTGCAGAGGTCCAAGTGTTACTCTATGGACTGTTTCAAACTTCTATCCACTATGCATGTAGGTCTCTAGCCACCTACAACTTGTCTTTCACACCTTCAATATCCCAGACAGTATTCATACAGTTCCCACAAACACTCTGTCACTCTTCTTATACTTCTCCAGTGACTTATTCAGCACCATGTACTAATGTATTTACTGCACCAAAATACAAATACTAACCCTGGGCGTAGTTCGCGAAGTAGCGCTACGTGTAGCTACGCAAAGTGCACTTCGCACTACGCGAGCTACGCGTAGCACTTTGCGAACTGTGTAGTACCCTGTTCGCACTGTGCAAGATGCCGTTTTCAATGATTGCACAGTGCCGACAAGTATCCGGCACTGTGCAATAATTGAAAACGACATCTTGCACAGTGCGAGCTGTAGCTTTCTGCCGCTCGTGTAGATTTTTCCTCGAGCGGCAGCTTTCTCAACGCGGACTGGTAGTTTCTCATCGCGAGCGGTCGCGAGCCTACGCGACCACTCACAATGAGAATCCTGACCTCCTCGTGTTGAGAATCTCGCCGGGAGTTTTATTTTCCACGCTTGCGATCGCCAACTTGATGTTGCTGATCGCGAACGAGGAAACAGTCTCGCCGGGATGTCATTTTGCTTGCTCGCGGTCACCACCTTGACGTTGAGGACCGCGAGCAAGCAAAAAATACCCGCTGCACTACGCAACGCTGTGCTACGCGTGTTTGCACTGTGCTACGTGCAATTTGCGTAGTGCAAAGTAGCGCAAACCACGCGAGTGTAGCGTAGTGCTTTGCCCAGGCTTAACAAATACTTATAAATTCATCCTGGCACTCTCCTTGCAATACTGAAAACATTCAGTCAGTATCCAAGTACTATTGGACTGAGACAGGCCTTAACATATGGATGGATTCAAACACGTATCCACTATGCATGTAGGTCTCTAATCACCTACACACTTGTCTTTCACACCATCAATATCCATGTCAGTATTCATACACTTCTAGCAAACACCCTGTCACTCACCCTCACTCACTCTCTCCTTATAGTACTGTAATCATTCAGTCAGTTAGCATGTAGTGTTTTAGTGAGGCAGGCTTTAGGGCATAAACTGCTTCAAAGTAGTATGCACTATGCATGTAGAGTTTTAACGATCGTCACACTTGTGCTTCAGGGCTACAGTTTCTTGGTCAGTTTTTATATACAAAGTGTTTCTACAGTAATAGAATAGTATACATTTGAAAGTTATTAATATACATTTATTTGTGATTCTTTTTTACAGATACTGTTTTTCAACGTTAAAATAGAGAAATCATGCCAGAAAAAAAAAAGAAAAAGAAAAGAACAGAGACAGGAGAATTACTTGAAGAGACATCAACCACAAGTATTGAATGTACAAGATAATGTGGCTAAAAAGAAAAAATCTTCTGGTAAGATCACAAAGCAATTTATTAAAAATGTTTGTAGGACCAAACAGAATGTACAGAACGCTAAAACCACTGAGAATGCTTCAACTAGAAAAAAAAATTCTAAATAGGAGGAAAAGCAGAAAAAGCAAATGGTCAGTCAAAGGAGACAAAGTATGGTAAAAGAAGGCAAAATCAGTATAAGGAATTACGCAAAAAAATATTTTACAAGAGAGTAGTACATAATTCGCTGAAAGATGTGAAGAAATATAAAAAGAGAGCTCTATTTTATAAAAAGAAGAAGCATATTGAAAACATTGTTGAAAAGGCTTTTGAAGTAAAAAGGAAACTATTCATTTTAGTATTAAACAGAATTCGATCACTAGATAAACCAATCCATTTAATGAAGTCCAAAAGTAGGAGGAAAAGAGTAATTAATAGAAAAAAATGTTGTGATTTTTTTGGGGAGAATGGAAACACAGTTCCAGTTCAGAGCCTTTCATTAATGAAGAGAGTTATTTACAGAGCAAAACATTATTGTATGCAGTTGACACCAGTGGTAGAGGTTATGAGGTTAGAGATGGTTGTCCAATTGAGAAAGAGAAAATGGTTGAAAGAAATGCAGAAGAAGTGAGAGCTGATGAAGTTCTAGGGAGACGTCCTAAACACCCTGTGTACACTTGGGATTGCAGTAGTATTTGTAGTGTACGACAGCAATCTATTGATAAATTATGTAGTTTTTTACGAGCATATAGTAAAAAAAGTGTTAAACAAAAGATTAAGGTGTTGCAAGGACTATACCCTTGCAGAGTGAGAAAAAATACTTGTTTGCAAGGTCATTCTCTGGCTTGTCTTTCTAGGAAAGTTTGTCAAAGTGTTTTTTACCATTTCAGCATGCTGGCAGTACATCATACTCAAATGCGGAAGTTAGCGAGATGATTGTATTATGCAAAAAGTCCAGCACTAAAGTTAAATGAGTTGAACAGTGCTCTTTTGCGTGGGTCAGTATCAGATGTGAAGAAGGTTTGTGATGATATTGAGTTTTGTTACTTTGGTCCTCGGCAAGAGAGTGCAGAAACTGACACATTAGTAGAACAAAATGTTGAAGACAATGTAGAACCCATAATTACAAAAACTTTTGAGGATGAAATCACAAAGTTTAAGGTAATTTCAGTTGAAAGACCAAATGTTTCTTGTATTTGTTGTCGGCGAAATCACTATAAAAATCAGACTAGGGGTGTCAATCTGTATTTAAAAAGTGAAATAGAAGATAATGATAAGTGGATGGAATTTGCAACTTATTTGTTGGTAGAGGATTGTTTTGATTTGGGATGTGAGCAGCGTATTTGCAAATATTGTTATAACAAATTAGATGAGAATAAAATGTCTGCTAGAGCTGTTCATAATAATCTAGAGTTGGTTGCTATTCCTCCAGAGCTGATAGATTTAAATATGTATGAATCTATTCTCATTCAATGTGTTCACCCGTTTCAGGCTATTGTTCGTATGGAGCCTAAAACAGGTAAATTACTTCCATCAGAGTTGCAAAGAGGATTGAAAGGAAGAGTTGTGGATTTACCATTAGATTTAAGGAAAAATATTGAAACTATTGGTGTAGACCGTGCAGAAAATGATCCAGTAGTCATTCTAGTTAATGGTGTTCCTACTAAGAATTAGAAAATCTGGCAAGAGTTAGTGGATGTTAGAAAAGTGCAAAAGGCATCATTGTATCTGTTAAAAAATAATGAGTACTATAGAAATGTGTTTGTAGGAGAAGAAGAAATAGATTTAGCAGAAGATACTGAAACATTAGGTGGACAAATAGAAAAAGTGGACATGTCCAGATGTGAAGAAATCTATGAACATTACAGTGAACATCCACTTCATTCCAAAGAGGTGATGGGGAATACGATTGAGTTGTTTCAAATGAAAAAAGCAACAGGAAGTCCCATGAGTGTATGGGAAGAGAGCTTGGAAGCTCGTTGTTTCCCGCATTTGTTTCCAACAGGAAAAGGTGGACGATATGATGAACGTCCTGTGCAGATTCCTGCATCTGAATATCGGACAACAAGATTATATGCAGAAGATCCAATATTTCAACAATGTATCCCTTATATGTTTCATCTTCTGTTTGAAAGTGACTTGTCTGGACTTTCACATGCAGTAAATCACATTTTAAAAACTGGAATGCATCTGCAAAATGTAACTTCAAAGGATTTTATGGATAAAGTGCATCAGAGAGATGATCATTTAGAATCTCAGTTGATTAATCTGATGGCATGTCAGCGTGGGACTAATGCATATTGGTACCGTCGTCATGGAGAACTGAAATGTATGCTATGGAACTTGGGAACTCCTACATGGTTTGTTACACTAAGCTGTGCTGAGTATGCTTGGGACGATTTACTTGAATTTCTTTGAGAGGCGAATTCCAATATAAAAAATATTGAATTGTGCTCCTTGGATCCTGCTAATGTATGCAGATATTTCAATCATAGATTTGAAGCTATGATGTCTTTCATCTGCAATAAAAAGAATCCTCCTCTTGGAGAAGTTGTGGATTTCTTTTGGAGAAAGAAGTATCAAGCAAGAGGTGCTCCTCATATACATATGTTGTTGTGGATCAAGGACGCCCCAAAATTTGGAACAGATTCAGATGAAACTGTTTTGTCTTTCATTGAAGATTATGCCACATGTGCTGTACCCAATAACAGAGAAGATAACAACTTAAAACAACAAGTCTTACGATTCCAAAGCCATAGGTGTGGAAAATACTATCGACGAAAGTACAAGTCAAAGGATAAGTTCTATACCGAATGTCGTTTTGGATTTCCACGTCCTGTATTATCCAGAGGAAGAGTGAACAGTTTTATGTCAGCCATGCGACATACCATCACAAGAAAGTCTCCGAAAAATATCTACAATTTAAGAAGAAGCAAAGAATCGAAATACATAAATGACTACAATCCAGTTATTTTATCCATGTGGAATGCTAACATGGATACTCAGTATGTTGCGGACAATTCCATTGCTGTTGCTCGATATGTAACGTCCTACATTAATAAATCAGAAAAGACTGAATTGAAAGAAATGTGGAAAGAGATTTCTCACGAGAAGACTCTAAGTAAGAAATTATACAGTTTCAGTTTGAAGATGTTATCGCATCGTGAAATTGGAGCATATGAATGTTCAGATTGGTTATCATCTGCAAGTCTATATTCCAAAAGTAGAAGAATCATTTGGATGATTCTAGGTCTTACAGGAATGAGAAATCGGGTACTGAATTAAGTTCAAGAAATTGAATATTTAGCAGAAAAAGAACCAGAAAGTACAGATATTTTCAAAACGAATATGTTGGACACATATTACCCAAATAGAAGTCATCATCTTGAGAACATGGGTCTCTATGAAGTGCTGCAAAACTGCACTTTTAAACGGACTACTACAGAGAACATCAATGATGGAAAATATGCAGTGATTGGTTCCGAAGGATGTCTGGTGAAACAAAGCAAAGGAAATTTAATTAATCACAGGAAACTGAGTTGCGACACTGCTGACAAAAGGGAATTTTACTATTTAGCCCTTTTGCAAATGTTCAAACCGTGGCATTCAGAATTGGAATTACTTGGAGATTTTCAGAGCTATGAGGATTCATTTAATGCTTGTAAAGATAGCATACAATGCAGTGCTTTTGCAAATTATGTGAAAATGTTGAATGATGAAATTGATCAAGAAGCTACAATTGCAGCTGAGATTGCTAGAGACAGTTCTCAAGACAGTCAAAGTTCTGCTGCACTGAGTCAAGATCCACTTGGACAACCAATTGTTGAAAATGAAGCAGCGACTGCCATGAGTGAGGTGGAAACAGCAATGTATCAAGCTCAAGAAGATGTAATACAGTTAGGAAACTTGGAAGAACAACTAAATGTTGAACAGAAACAAATATATCAACAAGTGAAAGAGCACATTGACCATGGATTACTTCATGAAAAGAAAGGGTTCTCATGTACATCATTTCAACCTATCTGAATGTATGTGAGTGGTCAAGCTGGAACAGGAAAAAGTTTCTTAATTTAAGTAATTACAAGTAATCTGCAGAAAACAACTGAGTCGCATTTGTCTTGTGTTGTCACTGCTCCAACTGGATTGGCAGCACATAACATTAAAGGAATCACTTTACATTGTTTACTAATGCTACCAGTAGAGCATGAGAACAAATTGGAATACCACAAGCTATCTGGAGAAGCTTGTTGTGAAGTTTCAAGAGTCCTGAAGAAAATGAAACTTCTCATAATTGATGGGATGAGCATGGTCTCAACTTGATGCTTGCCTTTGTGCATGTAAGAATGCAGCAAATTCTTAAAACAGAGTATGACGTGTTATTTGAAGGAAAACACGTCATAGTTTTTGGAGATCTACTGCAACTGACTCCGGTAAAAGGACAACCGGTATTTAAAACACTTGCACATGAAGATACCAGAAAGTCTCTTGGTAGTGTTGGTAATGTGAACATTTGGACTTATTTTGAATACAAAGAACTGACAACAAATATGCGACAGGCAAATTATGCTGAATATGGAAGTATTCTTCAAGATATAAGAATTGGAATTCTTACAAAACATGGCAAACAAGCTTTGGAGAGTCGATTACTTTGCAATGTGTTTCCAAATGAAAATGTAGTTCCTGCAAAAGTGTACATGAAAATTGCAGAAAATAAATCAGTGATCTGCTTAATGCCAACACTACGCGAGTGTTCCCTATTCAACGAAGAACTATTGAAACTGGAAAATGAAGAAATTATAAAAATGGAAGTCATCGATAAAATAGAGCATGAAGGAATCACTATTATTTTGACGGGAAAGTTGAAAACAAAACTGGATTCTTTAGAAAAAAAAATATCTAAAACAGCTGGTTTAGAAAAGACACTATATGCGTGTGTAAACTGTTGGGTAATTTTAAGGCGTAATTTAGGTGTAGAAAAAGGTTTAGTTAATGGCGCAATGGGTAAAGTGGGGGATTTTGTTAATTATCAGAAAAAAGAAGGAATTGAATGTGTAAAAATTAAATTTGATCAGATTGAAGAAGTTAAAGAAATTGGTCGTTGTTCAGTTCATTTTTTGCTCGTTAAAGATTTATATGTCCGTAGGAAACAATTTCCATTTTCTCTGGCATATGCAGTGACGATGCATAAATCTCAAGGATTAAGTGTAGACAGTGCATTGGTGAACATTGGATCTACTATATTTAAAGAGGGTATGGTACATGTTGCTTTTTCGCGAGTCAGAACATTATCTGGTTTGTTTTTGATTGATTTTGATGTAACAAAGGTTACTGCAGATGCAAACTATGTAAAAGAGTAAAATAGGTTAAGAAGGGTGTATGCTCCAAATTTAGGTCAATATCCTGTATTTGAAAAGCGTGTGGTTGGTCGAAAAAGAAGGTTTGAGAATATCTGTTCTGAAGGTGTCGAGAAGGGAAAAGAACAAGATAATGTTGTGATTGCAAGTAAAAAGAAATCGGACACTGTTGAAGAGATTGTTGGTTATCAGTTTGAAAATAGTTCAGGTGTCAACTGCTTTGCTAATGTAGTGGTCAATGTTGTTTTTTATCTTGAAGGTTTGCAAGAACAAATTATGCAGAATCGAAATTGCATTCTGTTTATGAAAAATTGACAAAAGATACAAGTAAAATACAATCTGTTTCAGATGTTCGTAATCTTTTGGATGTGTGTTCTGGTTCTACACAATTTACACAAAATATCCAACAAGATGCTCAGGAATTTTTAATGTATATGCTTACCATTTTTGAAAATGAAGGTGTAGAAATCGAAAATATTTTTGGCCTTTCTTACAAATGGGAACATCATTGTGAAAATTGCATGTATACATGTACCACTAATGTAGACACTGAAAGATTTCTGTATTTAACATTACCAGACTGTAAATCAGTGTCTTTCAATAAATTAGTTAAAGGTGCAAATCAAAATATGGAGTGTAGCCATTGTAAATCAGAAATGTAATCCATATTATTTTTAACAAAATATGGACAATACATAATTTTAATGATGCAAAGTTGTACAACTGATGGAAGAAAATTGGATACTTTAATAAAGCAATTTGTAGCAACACAACTATCAATATCAGGAAGGACTTTTGTAGCAATTGCAATAATTTTCCATGATGGTCCTTCTACCACATCTGGACATTACACTGCCTATCTAAAATGTGACAAAGTCTGGACACTTTTTAATGATTCCCAGTTGGTTTTCAAACAGCGTTTGCCTAGGAAATTACCAAATTCCTACCGAATATTTTTAAAGTCAAAGTTTTAGGAAGATAATTCACTCTCCGAGGAATTTATTATTATAATTTAATAGGACTACCATTGGACAATTTACATAAAAAGGAGTGCAAAAATACCCTTTGGCCTCAAGGAAAGGTATATTTTTGAATGATGGACTTTATTGTGCTCATTGACTCGGTGAATATTTTAAAGCGACAACATTTACAGTTAAGGTTATAAAATTTTGTTAGCCATAAGCATTTCATATATGTTTGATTTGTATTTGCTGGTATTTTACTGAGAATAGCATGTTGTTGTTTTTGTAAACAATCTTTTTGCCCACTGTTAAGTGATGAGTACGATTGAAATCACTATTTCTAGTTAAATTCAATATATTCTGAGAACAGCAAAAAGGCAAACAAATTACTTTGTTGAAATTATGCTGTGTTGTAAAAAATGTATTATTACATGTTATAACTATTTTTTCTTTTCTTTCACAGACCCTAATTCTAAAATAAGCAATTTACCTCAATTTACATTGCAAAAAAGAATCTGAAAAAAATGTATACCGTTTTTAATTTCCATTACTGTGAAGGTAAGTTTAACTAAGTATTAATATGCAGAATGGGCAGATCTGCAAGAACCTACAAAGATGGTCTCGCTCCACTTGAACTCAGCTGCCGGAAATCACTCTCTCCATTGCATGAGATGTGCCCCTACACCGCGAGGTTTGTTCATCTACGATCTACCCACCCTCCACCTTCAAGGTCCTGGACCTTCTACCCTCCGACCATCACCCCTGACTCGGGATGCTTCGCACTCGCCTGGGCTAAAATGTCCTTTTTCCGTCACCGCGAGCTCTCGTGTTCATTACTTGAAAACTATGCCGTCTGAGGCAATTGTTTACGGGCAATTTTATTTGATAGTCCTGATGATGATCCGATATCCTCTTGATAAGGATCGAAATGCATTTGACACAGTTGTCAGCCTTACACACATTATTCATTGCACATAATTTAATGTGAAGGTGACCCCTTGTATATTAGTTGTTTCGCTATTTAACTATTTACTGACTGAAACAACCACAAAACTGACTGAGCCTTTTGTACCTCACTGTTTGTGTGATATGTAAGTCCTCAGATACAGGCTTGTATCCCACTGTCAATTAACTTACATTCTATGTACTATTGTTGAAATATTATATATTAAAGGTGCCTTTGTCCGGCTGGATACTGGCTCAAATATAGCACTTTTTGTAACATAGTTATTGCGCAAGACACTTTTTCATATTTACAAAGAGAGGAAAAGGCACTCTGTGTAGTTTTTCTACTCCATGTAAATACAACCTCATCATACACACCACTTTGCGTTGAAAGGGTGTTCTATAAGTGTTGTTGCGCATGATTGCACTGAATACTCAGAAAAGAAGACACATCTCCAGATTTATCATAAATCATAAATCTCGATATGTGTGTGAATGCTGCACCATTCTCCAATTGGTGTAGGAAAGCACAACAAGGAGAATTGTTTTCATTTCTCCTCATTTTTTAACCTTCAATGCATGCGAAAATGTTCAGCATACTTTGAAGGAGAAAAATGTGTTTTCTGATTGTTTTTGTGCAGGAAGGTGTGTCTTCCTGCACAAAAACAAACACCACATGACACAGATATCCTTGCACCATGGTGCAAGGGTGCCTGTGTCACCACATGGCTGCAGTTTAAGCAGCCGTGCAGAGAGAAGCATAGATTTGCAACATATTTATGTACATATGTTGCATCCCGGTGCATCGGAAGTACTACATCACACTGCAGTTAAAGAGGTTACTGTGTGATGCTGCAGCACTTCCTCATAGTTCTGCACTTATACATTCACCATGCACTACTAATACATTCTTTCAGTAAATTATACACTACACATACATCCAACCAAACTTTCACACACAATCATAGAATTATAGCTCTTTTTTTAAACAGAGAAATGAGTTCTGAAAAGAACATTTTTTTCTTCTTTTTTGTTTTTATTTTTTTTGTACTTTTTGGAACAATTTTGTTATTTTTTGTTTTTTTCGAAAGGAAAAAAAAGACAACAGGAGGAACAAAACAGTCAACTTCTGCAAAAAAAAAATAAACACAAGTTTAGCACTTGTGGTTTTGCTGCGCTTGGCAGATAAGTTCAATTGACTGCTCGCCATAACAGAGCAGTTTGTTGCATTTAATGCAACTAATTTTCAGTTTTCCAAATTCTGGACGTATGTCCAGGTGAGTGGTCGAGGGTGATGCTGCAGAAGTGCCTGCCACTTCTGGCTGAGGATGCTGTCGGAGTCTTCTGCATTCCTGTTTGGCCAGGTTCACGGGATGCAGAGTCTTCAGGTGTTTTAACATACTCGCAGTCCCACAAGAGTATTTTTTAGACGGATCCCCTCTGGAAAGCACTCTTTGACATATTGAACATGTCACTTTAGTTGAATTAGTTTTATTTTGTCCTTCTGGGAAGCGGGAAGGAAAAAAATGTCCACACCACAGAGGTGTATCTTTCTGGGCATAGAGGTTCCACAACAAATTCCTCATCGGACGAATGGTCTGAATCTGATGGTGGCTGCTGTCCAGAAGCCATTGTATTCAGATAATGAAAAACTGCAGCTGTGGAAATCTTCCCCAAAAAGTTTCTTCTAGTTCTAAGGTGTGAGATGTTCCTCCAAAGAAGCTCAAAGAAGAATGATTAAAATGGGTGGGGTCTTTCAATAGTTAAAATAGGAAGTGTAATGAACCAATCAAATCTCTTTTTCTCAGGTCACATGGGATCTGCGCACCGTGCGCATAGGCGGCACGCACCGAGCGCGAATCCACGAAATCGCATTTAAAAGGAATATAGAATTAGAAGTAAAAATATATTAATTTTATGAGTTGTTTCAATTAATATTCACATGAAATACATATATATATGTTTTTTGAGATTTAAAATATTTCGTGGGATTCGCGCACCCATCCCGTCAAACACGCACATGACGTTTCGCGGAAGCGCGTGAGCGTCACGTAACTTGCTTAGTACGTGTCGCGTATGGGCTTGGAGTCGCGTACCAGTCGCATAGCAATCGCGCACAAACATACGTACCCATCGCACACCGTATGCGGATCCAACACTACAATCGTAAAATGGTGACTATGTTCCGCGCAGGGATCAAGAAAGGTGCGCATAGGGTGCGCGAATCCCAATAAAATTGTAAACAAAAAGTACAAAATTAGTTAAAAAATTAACAATTTAAAAAAAAATCATTTAAAGAAAATAATATTTTTTAATTTTTAAAAGAATTAATTGCAAAAAAACTATAAAAAATGGTGAAAAACAATTTAAAAAACATGATTAAAGAAATTGACACACTGAAATATAAAGATTTAGAAATCCTATGAAAATCATTAAACATCATAGCTTTAGAGATAAGTTATAGATAGGAATTAGCATTTAAAAAACCTTTGAAATTCACTTAAACAACCATAGGTTTCAAGTATGTTATAGTTAGGAATTAGCATTTAAAAAACCTTTGAAATTCACTGGACATTTCCCTCATACAAAACCCTAGAAATTCCCCCGTTATAGTTAGTTCAGCTAACTATAACTCGCGCTCCCGCAATGCACTGCTGATGACGTCACATATTACATCACTCATGACATGGTCAGTGACATCACTCATGACATCACTGATGACATCTCAAATTACTCAATTTACATTATTAGTTATCAATTAAATAATTATTGAAAATTATCATTAATTAAATATTAATTTCATGCACACCCTTTACCCATACAAAGACAACAAACTACACAAAATCAAAAAACATTGTTATTACACAATTTACATAAATAATGATCAATTAAATAATGAATTATAATAATAAATGATTATTTATTAATTATAATTAATTTACTTCCCAGATACAACCCTATAACATCCACAACCCGAACCTAAAACTTGAATTAAAATTATCAATTAATTAATCAATATTATAAAAAAATAATGATTATATAATTATAGTTAATTAACTTATCACCCTGTACCCCACAATCGGCTTTTGTACTTATAATGACAAAAAAAGATTTAATTAAATTTAAAAACTAAAAATAAATTGCAAACTATATTTAAAAACACTAATATCTATACAAACACTTTAAAACATATTCAATTAAAATGTATAGTAAAATACATCATTAAAAACAAGATTTTTAACACTGATATTAACAACATAGATATTTTTTATAATAGATATTGTAGTGAAGGTAGCCACATACATTGCTATGTTAGCATAAGCGCGTTAGCTTTTAGAAAGCCATCTTGCCAATTTTGCTGCTTTTGCACGCGACACTGCAAATACATGGTACTATTTGAGAAACTGCTTGCTTGCCTTTGCTTCACATGAGAACCGTCTGTTGTTCACCTCCCTAGACGTGCCATGCGACCTTGGTCTGAACATTGTGTGCAAAACACTTTGAGCAGCCAGACAATGTATGTTTTTGAATCCAGGTTGATCGGCCCACTCTCTTGTCATAATATGCACACAGCTGCAAATACCGGAATGTCGAGAGCCTTTAATATTACAGTTTGCATTTGTTTGAAACACATTCTGGAGAAGAACATTTCCTGGCGCAGAGCAAAGCTGATCCTGTGATGGGATCCACCTAAAGCTGATATTTACGGTATGGGGGTCCCCATTTAAGCCTAAGAGACCTTCTGCTAGTCTAATAATATTAGTTTACTAGCGAAAGGAAGGTGGATGTATGCCACTGTCATTTATACTATGATTTCTCCTTTCATTTTCTATGGTATTGTAACAATGCTGATGGTTTTAATTATAATCATTTGTCTGCTTATGTTAGCCAAAGTACTGCATCTTAGGACACGTAGTTTATAAAATAAACCTTTTAAACTTCACTGTGTCTCTGATTACTTTGTTGTGGATTGATATAAGTATAATAGCGAACAGGTATTTCCGATTCCCACCATTCCTGAGGATACTCTTAGTCGCTTGTTCTGGGTTGTCTGTATATTGGGACCTCCGTGATGATACGGATAACGAATAGGACACTGATGCTGGTCGAATAGGGGTTCTGGGTGCTGAGGTGAGTTTTTGGTACACCACAATTCACTGAGGTCCCGGTTTTCTGCGCATAGTTCTGTGCATAAGCAGAATCCCTGCAACATGGCACACCTAGCGTGTGGTCTTTTGATTTGAAACACCTTAGTAGCGCTTATATTATTCCACCACACCCTCACTCTTGTTTCCGGATAACGGGAGTGACGGATTTCACCTACCTGTTAGTAACATAATAGATTCATACATGCTTGTAAATTAAAAAGGTGTTTTTATATTTCTGAACCCGTGTGCTACAGTAAATTACATTGTTATTCTTCTCTGTGTCCTTATGGCGGTCGAAATTGCAGCGCATAGTCGTACGCCTTTGCGGCATCATTTGACGCAGTATGGGGTACCGGATGATGGGATGGCTGTTATTTTTGTGGTGAGTGCTGATGGCCCTTATGAGTTGTTTTACTCTTAGGTGACGCTCCCGGCAGTAAATGCGGATGATAAAACATGTCACTCGTATACTCACACACGGATCCCAGACAATTATACGCCATATAGGACACTAGAGATTCCACTTTCTGCCTGGCAGCATAGCATTTGGTTTAATGGCGCCCTTCCCCATGCGGTTACACCGGCTAGACTCGGCCCTTTGTCAATTCCAGGGGCCACGTGGCCGGTGCTGGCCGGCTTTACGCCTCACCCCCGCTATTTGACTATTGCGGTGGATGAATTGCGTACACTCCATACAGCCCTTATTACAATATATAGGGCTTTGGTGAAATACGTTTTGCGCAACGTGCAGGTGGGGGCAACTGCTGTTGCGGGTCTACCAGCTGCTCATCCTGCGGTTGTTATCAGCCCAGTCATAGTTAATTCGGTGATGGGCAAGCGCCCCCAGAATAAGGACGATTTGCCTTATTGGCTTGCCGAGAAATTTGACCAACTGGAAGCAGTGTTTCCACACTCTACGACAGTGGAGAAACACAGAATACTCACCAAAAGTTTGCCCAAGGACTTGGTCCCAGAAGTGTCCAATTGTGACACCAGGGGTAAGGTTTTTGCAGCGGTCTACTCGAAGTGCTTTGGCACTCCGTCTATGGCCGTGCTCCCCTCCGTTATTAAACGTGTTCAGGATAATCATGGTCCGGAGGTGGCAGTTGAGTTGGGAATGCGACTTGTCGGGGTGTTTAACGTAGTTGCCTCTCTCGTCCTTGGTAATCTCAAGGGAGATGTGGTACAGTTCCAAGTGGCTAATGGCTTAGCCCGCGTTGATGAACTCTATAAGCCGAAAGAGTTGCCTAAGATTATTGTGGAAGCATATCGAACAATTGGCCGCAGTAGTTTAGGAGTTAAACCAACTATTGTCATTCCTGACCTGATACAACAAACTAAGGTGAGCTCGTCTGTTAAAGACGATCGTCCTAATTTTCCAAAGCAAAATTGGAGACAAAAGAAACAGGGAAAGCAGCAACAGAAGCAGGGGTCTCGTCCTGCATCTCCCACTCAGCCACCTTGTGAGCGCACATACGATTTGCGTGATCGCACTTGTATTAAGTCACCTGATAGATTTCAGGTTACTGAACATTTTCCTCGTTCTTCACAGGATACATTTGCCACACAGTCCGGTGGAGGAGAACGTGGCAGAGGTTGGGGTGCCCAGCAAGGTCGTCAGTAACCCCGTCAGGCTGAAGGTAGAGGCAAGCAAGACGAGTTTGCATGTCAACGTCCCCCGTTTCAAAAGAAGAAGGTTGCTGCATTAACAGCAAGGTATGCCACAGATAGTACGGACGCAACTTCTGCACCTGACATGGGCGATAACGCTGCTCGACAGCGCGGCGGAGGTTACAGTAGTGCAGCAAGCACTACGTCCATATCTGGACGCGACAGCAACTGACACGTTCATTACTGTAGAAACTGCGCATACTAGAGTGGCTCCCCCTGACAGACTATATGACATACTCCTCTTAATAGAAGGTGACATATAACGCACAATTCAAGGGATTTTTTGGGATAATCTGACCTCTTCCTATGACATTCTCTTGGCGGAGGCGGACTGGCCCCCGACTTTCATTTTAGATGCCCCTAGAGGGGAGGAGGTTATTCTCCCGTCCTTTGTGCATACTGTGCCAAGGGAGCATGCAGAAAGGTTTGCCGCGGAGTGGGCTCAGGTGCTTGCACCGGCTTTGTATCGTACTCAGGTAGGCTGGGATAAATTGTCCCCCAGCCATGAGATTCCCACACGGTCTATGCGCCAGCCACAACCCCAATATCCCATGCGCAGCG
Organism: Triturus cristatus; assembly: GCF_964204655.1. Taxonomy (NCBI): domain Eukaryota; kingdom Metazoa; phylum Chordata; class Amphibia; order Caudata; family Salamandridae; genus Triturus; species Triturus cristatus. The sequence continues at coordinate 333,965,648 of NC_140594.1, read as the reverse complement.
AAGAGAGATCTCACGTCGCAGAAATCCTTGATCATTTGGAATATCAGGGTGTTATTGAAACATGTGTGTCACCAATGAATAATCCTTTGTTCACTGTGACAAAGCCTGATGGGTCGAACCGCCTGGTTTTGAATTACCGGCACCTAAACTCTCATTGCTGGACATGCGCGGTACAGAATACCCACAGTTCTGCACTAGTGGATAGTCTTGTACGTAAACGATTTAAAACCACCCTTGACATATCCAATGGCTTTTAAAGCCATAACCTGTCCTCACTCAGTAGTCAGTGGACAGCATTTACATCTGGCGGCAAGCAAAAACAATTTAAAAGATTGGCCATGGGCTATAAAAACAGCCCTGGCGTCTTTGCCGCACGTGTAGTCTCTCTATTGGAGAGCATAGACCCTGTTGCGTACTCGTATGTTGATGATATCTATCTCACAGACGACGAGTTGTGGCCGCATCTGTGTCGCGTTGATCGCATTATTGTAATGTTTGCAGACTTCGGTTTCAAATTCAACCTTGCGTAGTCTCACATTGCAGAGAATACAGTGTTGTTTTTGGGCTACGAGCTCAACAATGAAGGTCGAGGACTGGCTCCTCACTTTCTGGAAAAGTGCGCATGTTTGCGTGCTCCGACAACATTGAACAAATTACAGTCTTTACTGGGCTTTCTGAATTTCGGTCGTACGTATATTCCTGATTATGCCCAGCGTATCAAGCTGCTTTATGCCTTGGTACAACCTAATTTTTCCAAATCGAGCTGGCTGCCAGAGCATTCAGCCATTTTGCAATCATTACAGGCTGATCTTCTAGCTTCAAAGTACTTACTGACGCGTGATAACCACACAAACCAGATAATAAGAATTGTGCCAGGAGCAGTGGGTTTCACGTACTCAATGTTCAATGAGGGCGACACCGTCCCCATTGCATACAAATCACACCTGTACACTTCGGCTAAACTGCGTTTTTCCTCCGTCAAGAAAGTTTTGACAGCAGTACAGATGGCGATTCTGAAAGAACAAGCGCTGTCGCAAGGAAAATGCATGTTGGTGGTAACACCATATCCGGCCCTGGAGGCAGTGGGGAAAGCAACGGTACCTAATTCTAAAGCTTTGCATCCACGTTGGATACAATGGGCCACTTCCTTGACATCGCCAGATGTCACCTATATCTTTGATGCCTCATTACAGACTCAGGAGTATTTACAGTATGAGTTTGTTCATCCTGCTCCTCTGTCTTTGCACCCGCTCGAAGATTACCATTGTGTCAGTTATACCGACGGTTCGGCGCAACCGGCGACTGGATCGAAGCATGCCTAATTGGCAGCCTACGCAATTGTGGCAGGCACTTTCGTAAATGTTGAATTCCTCTCTGATGTTGTGCATACGCAGACATTAGGCGATTGTACCGAACAGTTAGCAGAGCTACGTGCTCTGGTGCTTGCACTGGAGTTTGCTGATCCTCGAGTCACTACTCTTATAGTAAGTGACTCATTTTACTGTGTTCAGTCTTTTAACGACAACCTTTTCTTTTGGTCTCAAAATGAATATCGTGATTCCAAAGGTAGCACAATTAAGCATAAAATGCTTTGGGTTCTATTCGCAGAACTTAAAGAACATCTGCCTCTCGTGAATGTAATTCACACTCTTGGGCATCAACGAGTTGGTGTCCATGCTGTCGGAAACAGCTTAGCTGACAAAGCAGCGAAAACAGCAGTGGCAACATATTTAGTAGCGGCAGTTACAAGATTCAAAAGTAAGATTGATGATGACATCTTGGCAGCTATTGCTGCTACAGAGAAGGGAGGTAATTACCCGAGAGGGTTCCCTTCTCGTTACCATTATCACTTAAGTCCTGATAAAGTCCCATTAGTGAGAATTAACGACGTTGGTGACAGATTGATTCCCAACGCTGACTGCAGTCCATCTCTGATATCAGCGGCTCATGAGGGCATGGCGTCTGCCCATGCCGGCGTTGCAGCAACTGTTTCTATGTTACAACAATGTTACTGGTGGCGCGGGTTATATAAACAAGCTCGCACTTATGTTCTTGATTATGACATTTGCCAGCAGATTAAACCTTCAACTGCTGTGCGTCCACCACAAACTCAGTTGTACATATCCAATAAACCACTTGGGTGTGTTTACCTGGATCACTGCGGTCCTTTCTCCTCTCATACTGCGTACAAGTATATCTTAGTTGCAGTGGATTCGTGCACACGTTTTCTGTGGGTATGGCCACAAAGGAGTGCTGATGCCCGTACTGTCATCAGGGATTTGCGTGTCTTTGTGGGAAGTTTTGCGTGTGGTACCTTTCATTCAGATCAGGGCCCTGAGTTCACCTCTAAGGCGTACAAAGAAGCCTTGAAAAATGTGGGGGTCCAAGTCAAATTTACGTCTCCATACCGGCCTGAGGGTAATAGTGTAGTGGAGCGGATGAACCGTGACTTAAAGCAATCTTTGACAGCTAGGGTTTTAGGGACTGGTCGGAACTGGCTTGCCCATTTGTATAACATCCAACGTGCACTTAATAATCTCCTTAGAAGGTCTCTGGGTGGGCAGACCCCATACATGATGCTCTTTGGCATAAATATGTTTGTCCCGGACCTTGATGGTCTAGACATGGTGGCGTCTGCCGCACCCTTTGACGTAGATGATCACTGTGCTGTATTACAGACTCTACAAGAGACCAGAGACAGTCTCGCGAAGGAACACGTGCCCTCCACATCTGATGCTGCGCTTCAGATTCCAGTAGTCGGCTGGCTACCTCGAGTTGGTGACCTGGTCTGTGAGAAGGTGGAGAACAAGAAGGAGTTCAGCCCCTCTTATCGTGCCCCGGTTCCAGTGCTCGGCGTGAAGGGTACAAGAACAGTCATTTTACCTCCACTTCCTGGTCGCAAGGATAACAGGTACATGTCCATTGACAATGTCAAACTACAGCGAGTGGACGATTCTTCTTAGTATGACGCCAGCGGTTTCTTGCCCTGCGATGCTGAGAAATTCTGTGTTGGCTCCAGCTCCTAACACCATGCCTGATGTTGTCATCGAGATGCATACAGTTACTGTTCCTTTATTGCTACCACCGGCTGGTGGTCAACCTGAAGATACTGAGTATGCTTATCCTGCAGATGTAACATTACCTGTTTTACAATCTACCACAGTTACACAGTCACGTTACTCTTTTGACACTAACTCTATGACTTCCAGGGCCCCATCAAAAGTTTCTATTTTTGCTGTTTGGTTTAAAAAACATTTTTTAATTCCTTCTTGGACTTACATTTGGCTGATGCTCATATGTGTTTTTTTATTTATGTCCATCGGATTTGTGGTGGTAATAATTCGTCTAGTGAACGGACTCTACCTAAAAGAAAGATCTACAATTAGACTAATCGATGGAACTTTGGCCCCTCACTCCTCGTCACACATCATGAAAAGAGACCAGACATTTCTGAATATTACTGCCTGGCCTGTGTTAGATGGGATTGCGTGGGATGCTGTTAAATTTCAAATTCATGGTCCGACTGAGGTTATCAATATACCAAATGTATTTCGTGTTTCTATGGGGGATGTAGTTAAACAAAACATCCGTTCTGATGATTGGGACGTTCAGGCCATTGAAGCACTGTTTCCTGATTTGAAATATTATGCCGCATTTGATGCTGAGGATTTGTATTTAGATACTGCTAATTATGGAGAGCAGTTTTGCTATCAACATTATGGCAATCATTTCCTACATAAAGCCAATACATTTCGTAATTTTGTAAATTATACATAATGGGAACATTGTCCAACGCCAATGTTAGGCAACTCAAGCACATTGGTGAACAAATTTGCCTATTTTACTGATTTCAGTATTTCTGAACCGGCCGCCTTTTATTTTAATATGGCAGCAGAGTCTGCCTCGAAGGTTAGGCTGACACACACTAAATTATTATATTCCAAATCCTTTTTGGATGATTTAGCGGTCAGGGGTTATGATCTACTAGATACTATTGAGCTGAAGTCTGTCTGGGGTTCTAAACCTTGGCAGGTACAAGGAACAGAAGCTTTGCATCGTGCCTGCCTTATCCCGAACCACATGTTGTTTTTGAATTCGACTATTTTTCAGACCACCTGCTTTGGATTGGCTACTTCTAAAAAACTGAATTCCCCATCTATTCCGGATCTGGGTGCTTACCCAAATTGGGATAATCATACAGATCTGTCCCTTGATGCGTTGCAGTCGTACGTTACTAATTCATCCTTCAATATTTCCAGGTTCGACTCTGAAGGATGGTTGACTTGGCAAATGAGCTCAGATTCCTGTCAACATCATTTTTTGGGTCTGAATCCTGGGTATACACAGGATCGTGTGGACCCTCGCTTTGAATCTTCTCATTCTGTTACTACCTACTCTGTTGGGAAGTTATGCCAGTCTTGGCTGCAACACTCCACCTTAGCATCTGTTAAAGTTCATTTATATAAATTACATGACAAAATAGATTTGAATGATTTTGTTAAAGGTCCTGTGGGTGGCAGGTCCAAGAGATGGGTGTATGCTATTTATAACGAGGTTTGGAAATTGTCGCAAATTGAAGCTGCTTCCAGATTGAGAGCTATTGATCAAGCCAATATGGAAAATGTGCTAGCTGTTATAGGTAATAGCATTAACACCCTTTCTTCCAGAATTTACACATTAGATAATATTGTTTCATCTGTCGTTAATATTGTGCAGGATGAAGTGTCTGTTTTATATCATGGTCAGAATCAATTGCGTTCTATAATGCAGTTTGCATGGACATTGCAAACGTTAAAAGCTGGGAAAGTCCCCAGGGACTATATGAATACTTCATCGTTATTCCTTCCTTTTAATTTAACTGCGAAACAACAATTCATGTCCATGAAAGATGCAACATATTCATTACTGCATATTGAAAAATTAGAACCTTTACCTTTCTCAGTGGCCGAATTGAACTCCGCTGTGGGGCTTATTCACGGGTTAATCACATGGCCGTTTCCATTGTTTAAGTTCAGTTTGTGCATGAAACATTATGCCCTAGGCAGATATAAACCATTGGGTACTGCTTTCCTGCATGAAATCTGGTCACTCCCGTTTACATACAGTTGCATGAGAGACGGAAAAGAGGTCTACTTGAAAGGTGAGGAATGTACTTCCGCATCAGATCACTCTGTAGTCTGTAGTCACATCCAATTGCATGGCGCGTGCAATGTGCACGCTCCTAATTTAGCATGCGTCCTGAAAGGGATTCCAGTGCCAGCTATTACACCTTCTTTCACGTTGCTAGCTAACGGTAGTTATTTGCTTTTGAATAACGAGGCTTGCTGCGGAATGCTAATGGGAATTTCCTTCATTGTGACTGTATCACAGAGGGTGGTTTGCTGTAAGAATGCCCTTTTCCCACCCCCGCATGGGCGGCTGGATGTATCCATCTGGCCTTCCATTTCAACCTTGAAAGCAGAGTTCAACAAGATGAGCAGAATAAGGGCTCTATTGTCTCAAAAAGAGGTCGCTCTGACTTTGTCCCGTGAAACATTTGTCCTTCACGTAGCCAACACCCAAACCGAGGTGCAGGCTCTTTTAAATACTGATCTCCCACATCATTTTGGTGCCCTGATTCAGACTATATTCAACGCCTCGTCAACAACTGGCTTGGTGTATTTTTTCAAAATTGTGGGCTCCGGCCTCGTGACCTCCTTTCAAACTATTTTTGGCGTGATACCGGCCTTTTTTCATTCAATTTTTTACAGCGTCTTTGGAGGCCTTCCATTGATTCTCACTCTCGTGGCGGGTGAACTGCTCTTGGTCTGTCTACTGTGCAATGGCTGCACACTCTGTGTCACGCGACAGCCTGGCACGGCTCCTCCATCTTCGTAACCGGATGCTTAAATACTATGGAACTTTACCTCTGGCAACCCTGAGCATTGCCTATGGATTATCTTTCCGGTTTGCCTACTTTACATGCGTACAACCTGTTTTTCATTACCTAGATTGTCCTTTCGAATGGGCTCTGGATTTGTGCTTGTCAAACTCGGTGTCTCCTGCCCCGGATGATGATCGACTAATGAGTCCATTAGTGGCTCATGAGTTGGACTGTTCTGGTGTCAGGATTATGGCCTGTGGAGCGGCACATGGAGTCCTTGGGAACTGGGACATCGGAACGGCAGCGTATGACTTCTTGGCACGAAGTTATTTAGAAGAACACGTCAGTTGTCCTCTGAATGTGCTAGAGGCTCCAGTGGTCGAAGAACATGTATGTTCGTTTACCTTGCTCAACTGGATGGTGGAATCTTTTGCATCTCGTTCCAATGACTTCCTTTTGAAAGCTGTGGCTACGTACTGTGCTTACACGTTTATGGATTAACTTAATTATCGTCCAGATTCTCTAGCACAAACCAAACATTTTTTTTTCTCCCCTCATTTTGTTTTTTTTTAACGTTTTTTTTTACTTTCACTGCTCATTTTTGATATACAATACATGCACTTGGTTCTGCTCTGTTGATCTTGAACTCTGCGTTCCTTATTGTATCCCTAGTTGCTCGTAGTCCGATCAAGGGGGGGTGTAGTGAAGGTAGCCACATACATTGCTATGTTAGCATAAGTGCGTTAGCTTTTAGAAAGCCATCTTGCCACTTTTGGTGCTTTTGCACGCGACACTGCAGATACATCTTATTATTTGTGAAACTGCTTGCTTGCCTTTGCTTCACATGAGAACCATCTGTTGTTCACCTCCCTAGACGTGCACTGCGACCTTGGTCTGAACATTGTGTGCAAAACACTTTGAGCAGCCAGACAATGTATGTTTTTGAATCCAGGTTGATCGGCCCACTCTCTAGTCATAATATGCACACAGCTGCAAATACCTGAATGTCGAGAGCCTTTAATATTACAGTTTGCATGCGTTTGAAACACATTCTGGAGAAGAACATTTCCAGGCGCAGAGCAAAGCTGACCCTGTGATGTGATCCACCTAAAGCTGATCTTTACGGTATGGGGTTCCCCATTCAAGCCTAAGAGACCTTCTGCTAGTCTAATAATATTAGTTTACTAGCGAAAGGAAGGTGGCTGTATGCCACTGTCATTTATACTATGATTTCTCCTTTCATTTTCTGTGGTATTGTAACAGTGCTGATGGTTTTAATTATAATCATTTGTCTGCTTATGTTAGACAAAGTACTGCATCTTAGGACACGTAGTTTATAAAATAAACCTTTTAAACTTCACTGTGTCTCTGATTACTTTGTTGTGGATTGATATATGTATAATAGCGAACAGGTATTTCCTATTCCCACCATTCCTGAGGATACTCTTAGTCGCTTTTTCTGGGTTGTCTATACATTGGGACATCCGTGATGATACGGATAATGATTGGGACACTCATGCTGGTCGGAGAGGGGTTCTGGGTGCTGAGGTGAGTTTTTGGTACACCACAATTCACTGAGGTCCCGGTTTCCTGTGCATAGTTCTGTGCATAAGCAGAATCCCTGCAACAATATTAACACTTGATATTTCTCTAGGTCGATGTTAAATTTTCAACATTTTGTCTGAATACCACACCAAATTTTTCTGAAAGCAATATCTTGGTCCAGGCACCATGTGTTTTGTGATTTGCTGCAATTCTATTCAGTAGTTTTCAAGACATTCTGGTTAAAAAAAATGGATATTTTACACTGTGGAGGGTCCGCAGAGTCGATACATCTAGAGATAAGATCTGGTTGGCTACCACCACATCAACAGAGATATGATGGCAGCCATTTTGGGTGTCAGGGACTCAGTCCTACAAAAAATTATAATAAAACATGTAAGGGGGGCAGGATAGGGATAACCTGCCCCCTAGACCTTGTGGGGTCCCAGTAGGACACCCCTGCTGTGAAATAGGATTTTAAAGTAAATTCTACACCAATATGCACAGATACACAGTTTTTTAAAGTGGTTGGCACTGTGGCACTCCAAGTTAAAAAAATAAGAAAGTGGCTGTGTCTGGCTCAAACACTGCCCTATTGAATGGGATTGCTTACAGTGAGCGGGTGGGCTCCCTCTTCCCTTGGGCCACAAAGTAAAATTAAAGGTGTAGGTATCCCAGGTAGGCACCAGGGCACCAAAAAAATAAAAGTGAGAAAAAGAATAATAAATGTGCATCAGGAGCCACCCATTTATTATTTACAGCTCTAGCATTGAACTCTAGCATCTGTGACGTCATCAACAGTGCATTGTGGGGGTGTGAGTTTTAGTTAGCTCAGCTAACTATAAATGCTGAATTTCACAGGTTTTGTACGAGGGAAATCTCAGCCTAACTATAACGTTACTGTAACCAGTTTTTTTCCGTGAATTTCATAGGTTTCCTAAAGGCTAATTCCTAATTATAACATCCCTGAAACCTGTGTTTTTTTCAGTGAGTATATATATATATCCGACCGAAGGATTACTATGCTTCTGGACATAGTTTGGTCGGACTTGCATTGACTTCAATGGGAGCCTCTCTACCGAACGAGAACACAGGCTCCCATTGACAAAAGTGGTTGTTGGGGAAAACCTTGCACCGTGTGGTGGGCACACCATGGTGCCTGCCACACTGTGCGTGCATGGGAAGAGGGGGCCCATGGTTACCCCCAAGGGCCCGATTCAGAGGGCCCCAGGTGAAGGGAACCTCCTAGGGGCCCCCAAAGTCACATTCCAACAGCCGATCCGTGTTGGAACAACCGATTCGGAAAGGCTGTCTGAATCTGACATCCTAATCGCTTGGCTGGAAACGCGGTCTGTAGGCCACTACAATTTGGCTTTGATCGACTCAGTTACTCCCAATGCCTTTCGGAACCGAGTCGGACAGTCCAAATGCTTTCCAGCCATTCTAATCGGTTGTTGGGAAAAGTGTCTGAGCCGTTCGGAAGGGCAGGTTCCGAATTGGATTCGGACAAATCAAATGCCATTCGGAGCCTATCCGAACAATAATGCAATCGACCCCTTAGAATACAGTGAAAATACCTACATACACTGGGGTACACTATAGTTTAGAGAACCGCTAAGATTGGCATGACCTCCCTCTATAAGGCCCTGGTACATAATAGGGCAGGGGGATCAAAACTACATAAGTCCCTAGTATATAATAAGGCATGACAGTTTAGAGGCCAGCAGCCCTTTCTGAACTTGCATGTGTGTACTGCAGAGGCCTGAGGTCAGTTTAAAAGCAGGACTGCTTTTAAAATGCAAATGGTACCCAAACTCGACTTTGTTGTTTGGGGCACTTCAAAATTATTAAACTACAATGTTCTGGCATATTAGGTACTCCCAGTGTCTCCCCTAGGTATCCCAGGGGTAGAGGGTCAGGTATTTATAAGGAGGACCCTTACAAAATGAGTTTTATATGTCCTCGGTTTTGTGAACTTGCACATTTGACTGCCCACATTGTGGTAAAGTGCTTCCAAGACTTAACGTTTGTGCTAGGAGCAATGTGGAGTGAGGATCTGCATTATTTGTTCATATTCAAAATCCCTAAAGTCTCCCCCAGATGTTCAAGGGGTGATGGGTCCTGTAGATATAGGCAGGGTCCTTACAAAGATGCTTTATAAGTCCTGGTCATGGAGAAAATGCCCACTTCAATTTCACTATTGCAGATCGCTGGCCACATAGGCTAACATGCAAAGAACTTATTAAATATTAACTAACACAATAAAGAACCCCCCCGAGCAACCCAACAATCAAAGAGTCAGTACAAAAGCACTTCTTGTTCCTTCATTGAGTTTCTTTGTCTCTTTATTCTCTACAGGAGGTATTAATCATTCATGGACTACAGTATACATCCCAGTCAATCCTGTAGCCACTCCTGAAGCCAACATATGTTTAGTCATTGGTTATGAAACCAAATCGACTTCATCAGGGCTACAAAAAGAATAAACCAAGCTTTTGTGTTGCACAAAAAAAAACATTCCTCCAAATTCCCTTTTATATTTGCCTGGGGGGCAGAAAGCCCACTAGATACCAGGGATTTTTTTTATATTTTATTTAGGGATGGGGGCTGCCCAATATGGGTAAGAAAACTTTGGGGGATCCACGCAAGCCATACCTCCCTGGAATCCCCTGGGTGTCAAGTTTTCAGAAATGTGTGAGTTTGGTAGGTTTCCCTAGATGGCCGCTGAGCACGGGGCCAAAAACCCAGGTGACCCCCCTTGCAAAACCAGGTCATTTTGTGATAGGTAATTTTGATGCAGCCTCAATACGTTTTGGGCACTTGCCTGTCATAGGTACTTGGGCCTCCCACATGAGTTAGGCACCATGTTTATCTGGAGACCCGGCGGAATGGTGGATGGTAGGAAATTTGTGTCAGCCTGGTGATGCCACAACTTTTCCACATAAAAATTTGTGGAAAAAGTGATTTTTTCAGCTAAATTTGAGGTTTGCAGGGGATTCTGGGTAAGAAAACATTGGGGATCCACACAAGCCATACCTACCTAACATCCCCAGGGTGTCTAGTTTTCAGAAATGTATAGGTTTGCTAGGTTTCCCTAGGTGAGCTAGGGTTAAAAAACTACAGCTAGGCACTTTGCAAGAAAAGGGTCATTTTTCACAGTGAAAATATGGTGTGTCCACCTTGCATTTTGGGCCGTTTCCTGTTGCGGGCACTAGGCCTACTCACACAAGTGAGGTACCATTTTTCTCGGAAGCCTTTGGGGAACAGGGGGTGGGGGGAATTTTGTGGACCCACACAGATTCCAGAACTTTCCACCGAAGAAATGTAAGAAAAATGTGTTTTTTTGACAATTTTTCAGGTTTGCAAGGGATTCTGGGTAACAGAACCTGGTCATAGCCAGTCAAGTCACCCCATCCTGGAATCCCCTGGGTGTCTAGTTTTAAAAAATGTATAGGTTTGCTAGATTTCCTTAGGTGCCAACAGAGCTAGGGTTAAAAAACTAAAGCTAGGCACTTCGCAAAAAAAGGGTAATTTTTCGCTGTGAAAATCTGGTGTGTCCACCTTGCCTTTTGGGCCATTTCCTTTTGCAAGCACTAGGCCTACCCACACAAGTGAGGTACCATTTTTCTAGGAAGACATTGGGGAACGCTGGGTGGGTGGAATTTTGTGGTTCCACGCAGATTCCAGAACTCTTCAACACAGAAATGCGAGGAGAATGTGGTTTTTGTGACAATTATTCAGGTTTGCAATGGATTCTGGGTAACACAACCTGGTGAGAGCCAGTCAAGTCACCCCATCCTGGATTTCCCTGGGTGTCTAGTTTTCAGAAATGTATATGTTTGCTAGGTTTCCCTAGGTGCCGGCAGAGCTAGGGTTAAAAAACTACAGCTAGGCACTTTGCAAAAAAAGGGTAATTTTTCACTCCGAAAATGTGGTGTGTCCACCTTTCGCTTTGGGCTGTTTCCTGTCGCAGGCAGTAGGCCTACCCACAAAAGTGAGGTACGATTTTTCTCTAAAGACTTTGGCAAACATGAGGTGGGTGGAATTTTGTGGATCCACACAGATTCCAGAACATTCCACCACAGAAATGTGAGGAAAATGTTTTTTGGGACAATTTGTTAGGTTTTCAAGGGATTCTGGGTAACAGAACCTGGTGAAAGCCAGTCAAATTACCTCATCCTGGATTTCCCTGGGTATCTAGTTTTTAAAAATGTATAGGTTTGCTAGGTTTCCCTAGGTACCGGCAGAGCTAGGGTTCAAAAACTACAACTTGGCACTTTGCAAAAAAAGGGTCATTTTTCACTGTGAAAATGTGGTGTGTCCACCTTGCGTTTTGGGCCGTTTCCTGTCACGGGCACTGGGCCTACCCACAAAAGTGAGTTACCATTTTTATCGGGGGACTTAGGGGAACTCAGAATTGTAGAACAACTGTTATTACCTATTGACTTTTAATGCATTTCTGCCTTCCAAATGAAAGACATTGGTGCCGATCACGATCCGGTAAAAAAATTCCCGTACGACTCGTATCCGGTCTTTTTACCGTACAAATCGTACAAGTGCTGTACAAACTGCCAATTACGATTCGCATGGGAAAAAGACCATACGAATCGCATTGGGAATAATTCCCCACATGTCCTTGGGTCGGAAAATGTGTCCGACACGTCCCCGGACGATTTACCGTACAAATGTGAAAAGTGAAGTCCGACCGCGGAATCACGATCCATCCCATGCGTCCGATGTTACAACCGTATGGAAAAAACACCGTCCGCACTGAACTCCCATAGCAACCATGGAGACATGTGCCCGCATATGCGCCGACCCACCCAGCCCCCGTACATTCGAGTCGTACCCCCGTGTATGTACACCCCCACCCGTGTATGTACACCCGTGTACGTTCGAGTCGTACCCCCCCTGTATGTACACCTGTGTACGTTCTAGTCGTACCCCCCGTGTATGTACACCCGTGTATGTTCGAGTCGTACCCCCACCCGTGTATGTACACCCGTGTACGTGTCGTACCCCCGTGTATGTACACCTGTGTACATTCGAGTCGTACCCCCGTGTATGTACACCCGTGTACGTGTCGTACCCCCGTGTATGTACACCCGTGTACGTTGGAGTCGTACCCCCCCGTGTATGTACACCCGTGTACGTTCGAGTCGTACCCCCCGTGTATGTACACCCATGTACGTGTCGTACCCCCCGTGTATGTACACCCGTGTACGTTCGAGTCGTACCCCCCGTGTATGTACAACCGTGTACGTTCGAGTCTTACCTCCCGTGTATGTACACTCGTGTACGTTTGAGTCGTACCCCCCCGTGTATGTACACCCATGTACGTTCGAGTCGTACCCCCCGTGTATGTACAACCGTGTACGTGTCGCACCCCCGTGTATGTACACCCGTGTACGTTCGAATTGTACCCCCGTGTATGTACACCCGTGTACGTGTCGTACCCCCGTGTATGTACACCCGTGTACGTTAGAGTCGTACCCCCGTGTATGTACACCCGTGTACGTTCGAGTCGTACCCCCCATGTATGTACACCCGTGTACATGTCGTACCCCCGTGTATGTACACCCATGTACGTTTGAGTCGTACCCCCCGTGTATGTACACCCGTGTACATGTCGTACCCCCTGTGTATGTACACCCGTGTACGTTCGAGTCGTACCCCCATGTATGTACACCCGTGTACGTTCGAGTCGTACCCCGCCGTGTATGTACACCCGTGTACGTGTCGTACCCCCCGTTTATGTACACCCGTGTACGTTCGAGTCGTACCCCTCATGTATGTACACCCGTGTACCTGTCATACCCCCCGTGTATGTACACCCGTGTACGTTAGAGTCGTACCCTTCGTGTATGTACACCCGTGTACGTTCGAGTCGTACCCCCCGTGTTTGTACACCCGTGTACGTGTCGTACCCCCCGTGTATGTACACCCGTGTACGTTCGAGTCGTACCCCACATGTATGTACACCCGTGTACGTGTCGTACCCCCCGTGTATGTACACCCGTGTACGTTCGAGTCGTACCCCCGTGTACGTACACCCGTGTACGTTCGAGTCGTACCCCCGTGTATGTACACCCGTGTACGTGTCGTACCACCCGTGTACGTTAGAGTCATACCCCCACCCGTGTATGTACACCCGTGTACGTGTCGTACCCCTCCTGTATGTACACCCGTGTACGTCAGAGTCGTATCCCCACCCGTGTATGTACACCCGTGTACATGTCGTACCCCCCCTGTATGTACACCCGTGTACGTCAGAGTCGTACCCCCACCCGTGTATGTATGACCCGTACCCTCACCCGCGTACGTATGTAGCGTACCCCCCACCCCAACCGTGTATGTATGACCCGTACCCTCACCCGTGTATGTATGGAGCGTACCCCCACCCCAACCGTGTATATACGACCCGTACCCTCACACGCGTATGTATGGAGTGTACCCCCACCCCAACCGTGTATGTACGACCCGTACCCTCACACGCATAAGTACGGACCGTACTCCCACCCCAACCGTGTATGTACGACGCGTACCCCCAACCGCGTTTGCATGGAGCGTACCCCCACCCCAACATTCTAAGTACGGAGCACATCCCAGGCCCCAACATCACCACCTTCACACAACATCGCGCATGTACGAGTCGTACCAAGCCAGACACAAGGACAGCACTGTACAACAAAATGGCCCATGTACACACCGTACACACGCTAAAAACGCACGTACACAACCAGGACAAATCAAAACAACAAAAGAATACACCATTCGAATGGCACAAAGCCACAAAACATGTCCAACAACCACTAAAACAACACATTCACTGACCTGCAACTGCCAAAATCCAAAACAGAGGCCCAAAACACAACCACTCCTTATAACACACCCACTCAAACTTCAAACACAGCCACACCCACCAATGGACCAATAAAAAGGGCCCACACACACAAACCATGAGCCTTTGCAACAGACTCACTGCTGCCAGACCGCACAGACAACCTACAGCACCAAACTAGAACATTTACTACACCCTACACTTGCACACCTTCACACACACACCTTCACAAACACCCCCTCATCACATTCACACACACACCTGCACAACCACACCCACACACCCACAACCATCCACACCCCCCCCACCATCCACACCCACACCCCTCACCATGCCCACTAACAAGAATCCAAAGTTCACTAGCCGAGAGTTGGAGGTCCTTGTCGATGAAATCCTCAGAGTTGAGCCACACCTCTTTGGAACATTGGTCAGACAGACCAGCATTTCAGAAAAAACAGCCATGTGGCAGACGATCGTCGATGCTGTGAATGCTGTTGCGGACACCAGAAGGACCAGGCATGAATGCCAAGCCAGGTGGTAAGATCTGCGGAGGAGCGTCTGAGCCAAAATGACCGACGAACACAACCAGGCCAACGTCACTGGAGGAGGGCTGCCCCGCAGAACCGTACAATACCATCCCTGGGAGGAGAGGGTGATGGCCATACTGCCGGTGGTGGCAGTCGAAGGATTAGAAGGACTCCGAGACCCGGGTGAGTACACAAACAACTCACCTCACATGGGGGGAACGTCATCCACAACCATACTCACAATCAGGCACGCAACCACCCCAAGCTATCGCATGACTCAACCACATTCCATGAACACGCACATGCCACTGGCGCCACCATGCCCCATGCACCCAGCTGGACAATGTCAAGTCAAAGGCCACAGAAAACACCAACACATGACACGGTAAGCCGGATGGCGGGAGGGTGGGCCACAAAAATCACATAGTGCAAATCAGAAGCAGACAACAATGCCCCCTGCCCATATGGCCTAGGTCACAGCCAGACAAACAGTGTGTCCCCACACAGGAATGACTTGCCAGCAAATGGCGGACGCCTTGCATCAACACATAGGGTGACGGCACGTACTTGCACATGACAGCAGCTAATGAACAGCCAACACTGTGAAAGAGTGGCAGCACACACCACCACAGCAGCAGAGCAGACACAGACACTACACCCAATGGGTGCCTGGAGATCAGAAACAAACTCACATCAACAAGCCAAGGGCCATTCAAAGATCTGCTAACAGTGTGTGCCCAGGAAGCTGGGCTGAGGTGACAGAGGGTGACACACAGAGGGAGGGAGAGGGGGACAGTGAGGGAGGGAGACACAGGGAGACGGACAGAGGGAGGAGGCTGACACACAGAGGGAGGGAGAGGGGGACAGAGAGGGAGCGAGACACAGGGAGACGGACAGAGGGAGGAGGCTGACACACAGAGGGAGGGAGAGGGGGACAGAGAGGGAGGGAGACACAGGGAGACGGACAGAGGGAGGAGGCTGACACACAGAGGGAGGGAGAGGGGGACAGAGAGGGAGCGAGAAAGGGACACACAGGGAGAGCAAATCAGCCTTGTGGTGTGTGGGAATGTCTGCTCGTCAGCAGGTGGACTGCGAGCATGTAGACAAGGGTGGCCAGTGCCAGAACCCCCCCTCTTCTCCATGGCAAAACACAGGGCCATGTCACAACCTGTGCACAAGCACAACGACAGCTACCTGCATTATCTAAGTGTGTGCCAACGTACAGTGCTACACGGAAGGCGCCAATGCATGGCTCGCCACACCTGCCCACTCCACTGCTGACTGCAGTCACAATTGACGCAGCTAGTAAGACTGTGCCACACATAGGTAAAGTCGCAAAAGCTGTGCCCAAGGGACATACCCATGCACAAGTGCACTGTGAGTGGAATGCAAGACATATCCAAATTCCCAGAGGAAATGTGCCAACTTAGAAAGCAATGAAACATGGATGTTGCATGGAACAAAATTAACATTGTCTCTCTCACACACAGGTCAACGTCGTGGATCACCCTCCAACACTGAGGGGGGAAGACTCACATGACCCGGCTCGGCGGGATGACGGAGCCACCGGCAGCGACAACTCTCACCACTCTGTGGACGAACCCGACCCCGACCGACCTGGCCCCTCTGGTGTCCAACGACCTGCAGCACCTGCGTCAGGTACAACTGTGCCAACCACCACCCCCACTCCTGCCACATCCTAGGAGACACCCAGGATCCCTGCCCCACCACCACAATGCAGCCAGGCTGGCCAGGAGGGCACCCAGGAGGAGGCAGGCGACAACGCCAATGCCACCCCTCAGGGGTCCCAGAGACCCGATGTGCCCACAAGGGCAGGCCAGGTGCAAGTGGGCAGGGGTGGTGGGAGTGGAGGACGGCGGAGGCGCGAGCCTGACCGGTTGGCTGGGGAACCGGTATATTCCCATGTCCGAAACATCCTGGACACATACCGGCAGGACACCACAGGCATGGCCCAGGTTGTGTCCATCCTCGAGGAGATCAATACCCAGCAGGCCCAGCAACATGCGGAGCAACATGCCTGTCTATTGCAACACCAACGGCGGATGGAGGACAGACAGGCTGAGCTTGTGACGGTGTTCACGGTAATTCACAGTACACTCCGTCGGATGGCCGACAACATGGGCAACCCTCCCTGTGCCATCAGGCATAGAACATCACCACCCACAGGGAGGGATCAGGAGGAGAAGGAGGAGACATCCGATGGAGCATCCCAAACATCGTCACGGCCTGCTTCTGAGGGTCCCCGCAGGAGGGCGGGTCGTCCACGGAAAAGACCGTGAGGTTCGGCGCAACAGCACCATCTCCCAGGACACCTGGCCTGGCACCTGGACCACTGGAGCAACAGCAGCACAGCAGCAAAAGACATTCTCTGCCACATGGACTTGCTGGTCACTGTCTGACCAATGTTGACAAAGACTGTGGCATGGACTCTGAGGATTTCAAATGGCAAGGACACCAACTCCCCTAGTGAACTTTGGATTCCACACACCCGGAAAGCCCCTCATGTCAACCCCCCCCCCCTACCCCAACCAAAATAAAAAGTCACACCATAAAGAAAAGATGCCTACTGATTGCATTATTACCTTACATGTGTCTTGTAAAGTCTAACCATGCCTGAGTTCTCATTTGACTTCAACCATCCACACCCTGGGGCCTGAGTCTGGCACCGGACACACATGGGTCACATTGTATTAGGCAAGACAGACATGGAGCACCATACACACCCGTGATGGGCCCAACCAGCTGAGGGGGTGGCCGCACAACCGTGCCGACAGACATATTGAGTACAGCGACAGCCATGCGCAGAGGTCAGGGATCATGTGGAGTGTCCTGGGGGGCACCCAGGTATGTGTGGACTTGTGGCAGAACCATGTCCTGCAAGCTTGAGTCAGGTGGATGCAGACTCAGAGAATGGTGGCCTGGCCAACGTTGGATGCATGGGGATGGCACATGTCACTATACCCACACAGTCATGGACATCATGCACAATACACAGTCTAATCACACACAAACAGCTTGCATCTTGCTACTCTACACATAGACACATAGCCACTATCAGGGAAAACCATGCCAGACAAGCCGGATGCACCGTGGCAACACACCAGCATTGACTGAGAAGAGGCACCTTGGAGGCATAGGGACACCTTTATTAATCTTGTATTCGGGATTGCAGAGGCAACTCGGAGTACACATGAACGGGTCATGTGGAATAACATGTGGGTCCAACACTGGCACCCCCCTTCTGCAGCACAAATGCGTGATAGCCATGGAACTGGCACACAAGTGTCGGCTAACAGCTAAACACCCCCTGCTGCTCACGGAGAGACTGCCATACACCATGGATCCGCTGATGTGGAAGTCCCACACCGTGTCAAGCCAATGCAAACCGTATGTGTCCGAGGGCAGTGTAACACACATTGATGCCATCATCACATTCCATAATCCCATCACTGATGACTGTCAACAAGTCTGACCATCTATTCAGGTGTACCCAGATGCATGTCATGTGTACCATGGTGATGAGACATGTCTGCAGAGGAACCAAACATCGACAGGGGCAGTGTGCATATATCGTAAACAACTGCCACACCCAATACACCCCTGATGCATCCCTTACCCTAAGGAGACTTCCAAACTTGTCCGTGCGTGTAACGCTGAGTCAGCACACAATGATGTGTCCATGAGGAATAGCAGTGCCACAACAATGCAACCAGCAGACGGCATGCGCAAGTACCTGGGGATGAGAGACACACAAGAAGTCAGCCACAAAAAGCACAGCCACTTGCATGTGCATGTACTCGACACATGTAAGGATGACAACATGCCAGGTCACAATTATGACTGGGGAAATACACATCACTGGCACCATCACTCCAGTGACACATCCACACACACCTCTGACTCACGTGGCACACATGCAGATGGACACACACATCGCAACACATGCCACACGGAGATCAATGCGTGCACACACAGACACTGGTACTCACCACTAAGCAAAGAAGTCGCGTATGAGCCGAGTCTGGATGTCCTCTTGCGGAACCACATCCTCCACATCACTAGCCCCATTGCCAAGACCTTCGTCCTCCACGGGTGGATGGTCCTGATCATCTTGATCCAGGATGAGTGGCACAGCTTTCTCAACTGCCATGTTGTGCAGCATGCAGCAGACCATGAAGAGTTTGCAGACCTTCGCCGGGGCATATGGGAGGGCGCCGCCGGTCTTGTGGAGGCATCGGAATCGGCTCTTCAGGAGGCCAAATGTCCTCTCTATCACTCGCCTTGTCCGGCCATGGGTGGTGTTGTAGCGGAGCTGGGCCGGCGTGATGGGGTTGCGGAGAGGTGTGATCAGCCATGGCATGTTGGGATAGCCAGCGTCCCCTACATGGAAAGCACATGGACATAAGTAGGACAGGAGAAGCGGTCGTGCTGGAAGTCTACGCAAAATACAGGACAGACAGAGTGTACCCACCAACAACACATGCTCGTTCGTTGCACAGCTGCGTCATCATTTCAGGCACCCTGCTACGCCTCATGATGTAGGCATCGTGTGCTGATCCTGGAAAACGAGCACAGACATGTGAAATAACCATGTTGGACAGACACACCACAAGGGCATTGATGGAGTGGTAGGGCTTGCGATTCCTGTACGCTACCTCCTGTGCCTGTGGTGGTACCAAAGCCACATGTGTCCCATCTATGGACCCAATGACATGGGGCATCCCTCCCAGGGCATAGAATCCACGCTTGACCCCAGTCAACATTTCAGGGGTTGGGAAATGGATGAACTCATCCAGGTGAAGCAACATGGCCTCTAAGAAATCATGCAGCACACGGCAGAACATGCTCTGGGACATGCCACCAACATGAGCTATGGTATTTTGAAAGGTACCCGTGGCAAGAAAATGTAGGGCTGCCATTACCTTCAGCTTGGGTGTCAGTGCCGTAGGATACCTGTGCAGCGGTTGCAGGTGTGGTGCCAGCCTCGCCGTCAACTCCAGAATCAACGGTTGGGGGAAGCGGTAGCACCGGATACAGTTATTCTCCCGCATGTCAGCCAAGTCCGGAATTGCTCGGGGAAGAGGCGGCGCTCTGCAGTAATTTGGAAGTGACAAGGAAGAGTGAGTGCACTACAACAACAGTTTTTTGGTGCTGAGCACATGTTAATCTGTCAATACACATATGCGATATACGGAGTCAGGTATGTGCCACATGCCCTGGACACGTATGGCTGCCAGGTGACACTCCTACCAAGACCCAGATACACACGGAGATTGTGAACCTCCACATGCCATGGCATGGGTTTAGCTGTGTTCCAGTGTAAGTGAACAGCCAGACGCAACACAGGAGTGACATACATCCACACATCAGCAGAAGTAGGATGTCGATTGCAGAGACTGGTAGCAGAACACTAGAGCCACAGGTCACATGACATTACAATAGGACACCCCACACACCTTGCCATGAAGGTGTACATGTGATGACTCACCACACATTCATAGAGAGGATGCAGACATGTCCTTGTTACGCTACTCCGTGTCCCATGCATACATATGCACCTCACATCCGATACCACATGTGGCCTGGTGTGCGTAACTGTCTGCCATGTCCATCTACACACAGACACATGTTGGTTGCTGCAACAGCTGATGCTTTTGAGGGAGCTCCAACATCAACCTAATGGGAACACACCACACATACATGACATAGACACATCGTGCACCGTGGGTAGTGACATGTCTGGTGTGGTAACCCCTGTACCGGGCATCAGGGGACACTTGCGTGTGTTGTGGACCATGCCATGCCAGTGACGCTCATCCCAAGTGTGCAGTACGACATGCACACATGTCAAAGGAGTTAAGGGCATGCCTGGCACACATTGCACCGTCACACATAACATCTTTACACATCTCATTATACATCTGGTGCCTTCTCCACTCAGGAGTAATGTGCCACATCACAGCCTTTCACACCTGTGCCCCACACATGTAGTTCTGGCCAGACAATGCCTTGATGTCCATCCATGGACAAGTATGTCAGCCCTATTCCTTCCTGTGTGCTGCCTGTCACCACTGTGATGTGTGAAAGGCACCATACTTTCGCTAAGAGGGCCTGTGTCCGTTCCCTATCACTATGGGAGTGCTGCCGTATGTGTACCCATAGTGATAGTGAGCGTACGCACGCGTGTACGGTCCGTACCACTATCGGTACGCATACACGAGCACACACATAGTGGTACGGACCGTACACGCGTGCGTACGCTCACTATCACTATGGGTGTTCTCGCGTATGCGTACTCATGGTGGTACGGACCGTACACACGCCTGTACGCTCACTTTCACTATGGGTGTTCTCGCGTATGCGTACCACTAGTGAAAGTGAGCGTACGCACGCGTGTACGGTCCGTACCACTATGAGTACGCATACGCGAGAACACCCATAGTGATATGGACCGTACACGTGTGCGTACGCTCACTTTCACTATGGGTACGCATACGCGAGAACACCCATAGTGAAAGTGAGCGTACAGGCGTGTGTACGGTCCGTACCACTATGAGTACGCATACGCGAGAACACCCATAGTGATAGTGAGCGTACGCATGCGTGTACGGTCCGTACCACTATGGGTGTTCTCGCGTATGCGTGCCCATTGTGATACGGACTGTACACGCGTGCGTACGCTCACTATCACTATTAGTACGCATACGCGAGCACACCCATAGTGAGACGGACCGTACACACGCCTGTACGGGCCGTTGATATGCATTTGGGGTGCCCTAGGGCCCCGGGATGCACCGTACCTGTGTGTGGAGCTCCAAATTAGATAGGGGACACATGAGGGACAAGTATTAAGGCCTACATGCATGCTGGTTGTCATGGAGACCCAGTTTAAAGTTTGAATTTTTTTAAACAGGTGCACAGCAGTAGTCAGTTTGAATGAATCTACTTTGTTGCAATGTGGTTCTGGAGGCGACATCATGTTGAAGAAAAAAAGACAATAAGAACCCACTGACTGTGCTAGGTTTGAAGTGATTGGAGGAAACATAGGATGCAAATGTGAGTGACCAATCACTCTGTACTCCTGTGCATGAAACAGGACAGCAAGGCAAATATAAGGCAGCCAGGTCCCATGAGGGAGCACTTGCCTGCACATCTTTGTATTCGACGACCCAGCTGCTGCTACTGATTCCCTGGAATCATGTCAAGGTCTGTGGAGAGGTCACAGCCTTTCACCCTGGAGGAGAACCTGGCTTTGCTGGATGTGATCCTCCCACAGTACCCTCTGCTGTATGGCCGACCAGGGTATCAGGTGAGCGCAGAGTCTACTAGCACAGAATGTGTCCCTTTTTTGTGACTGTGACTTCTGCCATTGTGTCCAGGTGTGACACACATGCTATGTACTGTAGGGGTGGTTCCGGGGGGGGAATTCCTGATGTCTCCCAGCCAGAGCATGCAGTGGTGCATGTCTGCCGTCCTCACTTGCATTGTGTTTTTTGTGACAATCACTGCATGGTGCATGCCACAATCTGCCTGTCTTGTCCTCCTGGGAATGTAGCCTCTACAGTCCTCATGTGATTATGTGGTCAGCCCAGTGTGACAGGTGACTGTACCCACAGATGTGTGTTAGTTCTGTGTACCTGTGCTGAGAGTGTCCACATGATGTGTTCGTACCCAGGACATGTGTGTGTGTGTAAGTCCCCTGTCATGTGGGTGGGTGCATATGTGGAGTGTAGCACCCGGGCTGCATGAGGGATGGAGATACCCTGCCCATGTGATGTGAGCAGGGAGCAGTGCTGTGTGTCTGACGTGCAGAGCCAGCCCCACACCTGTGAGCCCCCCCCCTGTCTAGTGGCACATGTGCAGAGTGAGGTTTGTCGCTGCATTTGGCAATGGCAGGTGAATGTCC
This sequence comes from Triturus cristatus, assembly GCF_964204655.1. Taxonomy (NCBI): domain Eukaryota; kingdom Metazoa; phylum Chordata; class Amphibia; order Caudata; family Salamandridae; genus Triturus; species Triturus cristatus. Next base: position 333,942,948 of record NC_140594.1, on the reverse strand, counting down.
TGTGCCTGTGTGTGTCTGTGTACTCTGCTGCGGTAGCGTCAGTGGCCTGTGGCATGTGACTGCTTTGAGGTGCTGCACATTATCCTGGTGTAGCTTGTGATGCACAGTGTGAGCCTGGATCATTGATTGTGTGGTTGCCCTCATTCCACCTGTGTACTTTCAATGGCACGTACTGCTTTAGCCCTTCCCCAGAGGATCATGTCCCTATGACAAAGGTGCAATGCATTGGATGCATACTATGCCTTGTTGTAAACAACAATTTTGTTCAAATATGTCTCTCTGTGACATGTGCCTGGTGTATTGATGTAGTGTCACTTGTTCATCCTCACAGGTAGGCGCCTCTGCCAAGAAGCAGATATGGCTGACCGCCGTCAGTGCCGTGAGGAGTGCGGATGGTCGCAAGCGACGCCTGGCCCAGGTGAGGAAACGCTGGCAGGATATCCGGTGCTGGACGCGGAGGATCGCACGGGTCCTGCTGGGGGACTCACCTGAGACCCATAAGAACCGCGGGCGCCGCCGTCTGACCCACATCCACAAGCGTGTGCTGGCGGTGGTCTTTCCAGACTTGGACAGGCGCTTACAGGAGAAGCAGCAGCAGGAAGGGGGTAGGTACATGTGTGTTTGTTGTGTGTCACCAGCATTTGTAAGTGCACAGTTGCATGGATACACTGCCAGGGTTTAAAGGTGCTGTGCAGATCCAGTTACCCACAGTATAGCGGTGCTCTCCTGCCTCCCTTCCCCTCCTTGCAATGTGTTCCCTGGTCTGTGTGTAGTCACTCCTTCACAAGGTAATGTCGGCTGGCGCTTTCTCCATGTGAACTATGCCTGTAGCATCATGTGTGGGGGTGGTGTGTAACAGGTTTTGGGACGTTGCCTGTGCCCTGTCCAGTTCAGTACATGTGGGTTCCATGTCAGTTGGCACTGATGCTGAGTCCAGACATGGGAGTTAGTCTCTCAAGTGTCATGCCTTACAGCGCGAATGTCCTATGTTGTGGCCTGTGACATGATGTGCATGAGTGTGCGATACGCATGGTGCAGGGATGGTGGCGTGTGTTGCAGTCATTCCCATTCAGGACCATGGAGTTGTGTGGCCACTACTGTCCCCTGGGGGATATTTTCCTAGGTGTCATGTGTGTCATCACAAAACGTGGACACTCTCTGTGTCTACAGCATAGGTTGTGCTCTGTGCCATTGTCCCCTGGCACCATGTATAATGACGTAAAATGTAGTACAAGTGTCCACTGTACAGCCTGACCTGATTTTCCTTGTTCATACTCACGGTGGCCAGTGCCTGTGTGTCTTGTTACAATCATCTGATGGTGGCCATTTGTACATGATTATTTGGACAGGCGCACCTTGGGTATTTGGCGTCCAATCTTGCATTTATGCAGCCCCTGTGTATTTCACCCAGACTAAGAGATGTAAGTGCCACCTGTGTCTCAACAAATTGTCTCATGTAGGGGGTGGTTGGTGCGGGCCAAGCCTACATGTCAAAACCAGAATTCTCCTTGCTAGGTCTGGCCAGTGTAAGATGTTTGTCTGGACATACACTCAAGGTGCAGTGAGCCAGTCATGGTGGCCATGTTTTCAGTATTACCTATGCAGCATGTGCCTCAAGTTCATAGATATGGTCCCTCCCCATCCCTATTTTCGACAACGCTGTGTGGTGCAGATGCAGTGCTGGATTGTCCCCAGGGCCTGGCTCCTATGTCAAACTCCATTTCATGTCATTTGCTATTGTGTCATGCTCTCCATGGATTTTCATTGGCATGGTGGGTCAACCAACTGTGTGTTGCATGCCCTACATCTGTACCTTGTTTTGTAGGTGTTACTGATCTTTCTTTGCAGGCTATGCACTGTAACCTATGTAGATTGGACTCATGTGACATATGTATACAGGTGTGTGATTAATTGCTGTCTCTTCACCTTGCCCACAGCATCGTCGGGGGACACGGAGGGAGACATGAGCACAGACGGAGCGGAGGGACCGAGCACCAGTGCCAGCGTTGACATCGTGCCTGGCACATTGAGTGGTACAGAGGCGGAGGAGAGTGAGGCCGAGGACCTGTCCACTGGCACGACTGAATATGAAGCTGACGGGTCCGAGGATGATCTCTCCGAGTGGGCGGAGGCTGCACCAGCAGCTGACAGCGGCACAACATCGCACCCCGCCCCCTCCATTGCCATCAGCTGCCTTCCACTTGCTCGTGTCCCTTCCCAGCGTGCCCGGTCACCACATGTCTCCTTCCTGCCAGGCACTGCACCCCCTGCCCCTGTCTCCACTGCTGCCGCCAATGCTGAGTCTGTGGACATCCAGCGGCAGTTGCAGGTTGGTCAGGCTGCGATCCTTAATGTCCATGGCCACAGCCAAGTGCTGCACAACATGGAGGCATACTTGGAGGGCGTTTTTTCATCGCAGGCTGACCAACGCCAGTTGGTGAGGTCCATAGACTCAACACTGACTGCAGCAGTGGGGCTCCTGTAGTGCTACGTCCCACCCCCTACCCCTGCCCCATCCACACTTCCCACTCCCATGCCTGTCCCACGTACACCCAGACGTCAGCATGTACCCACCACAACAGACACAGGCACCACACCAGCAGGGAAGGTCATACGCACTCCCTCCAAATCCCCTCCCCTCAGCTCTCCTGGCCACATATCCGGCAAGGACTCCTTCATGGCCGCTCTGTCCCTGAGCCCCACTGTGACACCACCCTGCAAGCGGTCAAGGGAGTCCCCGGTCAGGGTGGTTGAGTCCCCCCCCTGTCCACACCCTCCCCCAGTGGCGCTGCGACCCATCCCTCCGCCCCCCCTCCTTGGGGCCTGTGGTTCCTTCGGGTGCAGGGGAGACGCTGGAGAACCTTGCTAAGGTGTGCAGCGCCATCCTGGCCTCCGCCTTTGGCCCTGCCCCACCCCCTGTGGTGGAGTCCTCCATCCCTGCACCCACGACACCTACCCTTTGCCCTCATGTCCCTGCGGTGCCTGGTCCTTCCCCCCCACATGATGCCCTCCCCGCTGTGGAAGACGAAGGAGTCTGACTGTGCAGGCAAGCTAGGCGACACGCGTCCCACTGTGTCCCCCATCCAGCTGTGACTCATGGACTGCCCTATGGGCTTTGTAAAAATTGAACTTTATCCACACAAACATTTTTTGGTAATGCTGAAGAAAGCCATTTTTTTTCCTTAGATCACTACTGCTTTTCTGGTATTGCTGTTGGTGGGGCTGCTACATGATTTTGGGTGGTGAACATGTGTTGGGTGTGTGGGAAATGTAGTAGTGTGCTGGTCATAGGGGGGACCCTGGTATCTGTGTGCCATCACAAGGTGTTAGCTAAGTGTCTTTGTTCATGTAAGCAGTTACTGCATGGTGAAATTGTCCCAAGGTGTGTTCCTTCCTCTGTGTACCCTGACATCTTCCCTGCAGGGTGTTTCCACTATGTGGTGCTGAGCTGTGTCTACATCAGCTGGGGGTGTGACGGACTCCTTCAACTTTGCACTTGCATGAAGAGCAATGTCTCCTCCTGCATCATTCGTGGCATCCTTGGTGGTCACTGTACTTGTGTATGTAGACTGTTGACATGACTTCATGTGGACATGTTTTCTTTTTGGCGCTATGCATGTGTATACTCCCAGCCTCGCACACATGTGGTACATGTACTGCAGGATCTTTGTGCACCTGACTGACATTTGTGGGCATTGGATCTGTGGGTACTCCACCCTTTTCTTTGCAGGGGCACTGCTCTGAGTGTTAGGCACCCACCCCTCCTATGTGTGGGCACTGCTGGGAGGACTCTGCACCCACCCCTCCTATGTCTGGCCACTGCTGGGAGGACTCTGCACCCACCCCTCCTGTGTCTGGGCACTAATGGGAGGAATCTGCACCCACCCCTCCTGTGTCTGGGTACTGCTGGGAGGACTCTGCACCCACCCCTCCTATGTGTGGGCACTGCTGGGAGGACTCTGCACCCACCCCTCCTGTGTCTGGCCACTGCTGGGAGGACTCTGCACCCACCCCTCCTGTCTCTGGGCACTGCTGGGAGTGTTAGGCACACACCCCTCCTGTGTCTGGGCACTGCTGGTAGGACTCTGCACCCACCCCTCCTGTCTCTGGGCACTGCTGGGAGGACTCTGCACACACCCCTCCTATTTCACGATATGTACGCTTAGAACATACACGGGTGTGGGTTAGCTCCATGCATACGAGGTGGGGGTACATGTCGTACATACATGGTTGGGGTGGGGGTATGCTCCATACGTACGCGGGTGAGGGTACGGGTTGTACATACACGGTTGGGGTGGGGGTACGCTCCATACGTACGCGGGTGAGGGTACGGGTCATACATACACGGTTGGGGTGGGGGTACGGGTCGTACTTACACTGTTGGGGTGGGGGTACGCTCCATACGTAAGCGGGTGAGGGTACGGGTCGTACTTACACTGTTGGGGTGGGGGTACGCTCCATACATACGCGTGTGAGGGTACGGGTCGTACTTACACTGTTGGGGTGGGGGGTACGCTCCATACGTACGCGTGTGAGGGTACGGGTCGTGCTTACACTGTTGCGGTTGGGGGTACGCTCCATACGTACGCGTGTGAGGGTACGGGTCGTACTTACACTGTTGGGGTGGGGGGTACGCTCCATACATACGCGGGTGAGGGTATGGGTCGTACTTACACTGTTGGGGTGGGGGTACGCTCCATATGTACGCGGGTGAGGGTACGGGTTGTACATACACGGTTGGGGTGGGGGTACGCTCCATACGTACGCGGGTGAGGGTACGGGTCGTACATACACGGTTGGGGTGGGGGTACGGGTCGTACTTACACTGTTGGGGTGGGGGTACGCTCCATACGTACGCGTGTGAGGGTACGGGTCGTACTTACACTGTTGGGGTGGGGGTACGCTCCATACGTACGCGTGTGAGGGTACGGGTCATACTTACACTGTTGGGGTGGGGGGTACGCTCCATACGTACGCGTGTGAGGGTACGGGTCATACTTACACTGTTGGGGTGGGGGTACGCTCCATACGTACGCGGGTGAGTGTACGGGTCGTACTTACACTTTTGGGGTGGGGGGTATGCTCCATACGTACGCGGGTGAGGGTACGGGTCGTACTTACACTGTTGGGGTGGGGGGTACGCTCCATACGTACGCGGGTGGGGGTACGGTCCGTACATATGCGTTCCCATGCTATGTGATGCTTGTGTGGGCCGTACCCAGGCCTTTGCCACGTGGGTACAGCCGTCCCGCCATTGTTGGGATGACGTAGGTGTGGGCGGGGTATGACTCGTACCCACGCTCTTAAGGCATGGGTACGGGACGTACCTGTATTGTTGTGTTGCCGGTTCGCGTTGTCAGGCACTTCTGTTGTGGCGGACGCTGGCTTTGCTGGACACGCCCCCACCCCCTCGTGGTGACCAGGGCCTGGGGGTCAGGTATGTCCAGGGCATGTGTGCTGTGTGACTTTGGTGGGTGTTTTGTGGCCTGCCCCTGGTCCTGCAACCCCCCCTTTCCCCCCTCCCTTTGTTGTTCTGACCATCTGCGGCGTCTGCGTCCGAACCTGTAGAGGAGGTCGACTGCTATGAGGGCCGGGATGACACGTAGGTTCGGGTCCATGTATGTCCGTCGCGTACAGGTACTCCTTGTTCGCGTCGTCCTGATTTCCCGGCAGTTTTTGGCAGCCGGAAAATATTCACCGTGCGGGATGACGTCAGTGCGAATCGTGATTCCTGGTTCGTGAATGGCAGGCTGCGTGCGTCCCGACGTCACATCGGCGCTTTCCCGGATCACATTTGTATGTTTATTTTCGTCGGTCGGGGTTTTGTACGATTCGTACGGAAATGGAGTTTCCGTGCGAATCGTAATTCCATGTTTGTATATTTTGACGACCGGGTACGCGTCGGACGGAGAATATGCTTCGTCCAATGGTTCGTACCCGGTTTTTACAGGATCGTGATCGGCACCATTGTGTAAAAAAGAAGTCATTTTGAAAAATGACCTATAATTCTCATGCTAGTATGGGTACTCCCGATTTCGGAAATGTGCAAATATCTGCTGTTTCTAAACTCTATATGTTGTTCCCATTTCAGAAATACATAGGTGTCTTTCATACCAATTTTTCCATGTATACATTTTCCCAAAATATTTGCCATATACCCGGTACACAATAAAAAACCATTGCAAGACGCTGCTCAGTTATTGGCTCTGGGTTCGTTGGGTTCTTGGTGAACCTACAAGTCCTATATATCCCCACAACCAGAAAGGTCCAGCAAATGTAACAGTATGTTGCTTTCATACAGCTGTCATAATTAGAAGTTTTTACAGGTGAAAACGTTGACACAAATGGCTGTTTTTTTAAAACTAATTTTCAATGTTTCCTACATTTAACTTTTAGTTTCTATGAAGAAACATTGAAGGATCTAAACAAATGACACCTTGCTGAATTCAGAATTTTGTCTACTTTTTTAAATGTATAGCTCTCCAGGATCCATTATTGCTTTCATACCTATTTCTACCATTAACTGGAAGGAGGTTGAAAGCATCTAAAATAGCAAAAATAGCCTATGTCCCAGAAAAATGCCAAAACTGTGTGCAAAATGTTAGTTTTCTACCGAAAGTCTGCTTGTCCCTGAAAACTGAGAAGGTGGTGATTTCAGCACCACAACCCCTTGTTTGATAACATTTGCAGGGAAAAAACCAGCCGCTTTCATCTGAAGCCATTTTTTCCCATTCCCCCCCCCCAAAAAAAAACATTTAGTTGTGTTTTGGCTAATTTCTGGTTCCCCTCCAGGGTATCCACAAACCATGGGTACCTTTGAATCCCCATGATGTTGGAAAAAAAGGTCGCAAATTTGGCATGGATACCTTATGTGGTCAAAAAGTTACAGGGGCCTAAGCATGAACTACCCCAAATAGCCAAAAAAGGCTTCGCACCGGGGGAAGGGGGGAAAGGCCTAGCAGCGAAGGGGTTAAGTATATTAGCCTCATTGTGATATTGTGATAAGTAGCATCTGGGGTTAGAAAGCCCTTCTGGGAGGTCAGGGTTCTGCTACATAGGAATGCCATTGCGGGGATAGGGGTCATAAACAATATTCTTCAATAGAAGGAGGAGACAGGCATGAGAGCCCAGTTTCATGTACACCCCTACTCTTTGAACCCAGCCATTTGGTAGGGTTAAGAAAGGAATGAGCAAATGCAAGGGGGAGAGACTATAGAGAATAACCACCCTTGAGGTGTGTTTAGCCCGCTCTTGTCTCTCTGCTGCAACATCAGCCATGTTGAATTTTGGGGAAATGGCGCTCTCTGAGAGACTATACTGCCACACTTTGGAGGATATGGTCATACCCAGGGGTGTTGTCCTGCACCTCATTGGACAGGAGTGCCCTCCTGCTTGACACAGAGAACTTGGAATAAGTATCTGAGAGGGGAAAAGCCTCTCAGATCTGCTGCTTGAAACTTGAGGAGGAAGAAGGGTCCATGCTGGAAGTTTGATTTGCAACAACCAGGCCCTGCACTCTGACGGACTGCGCCTGCTCCACAATCCAGAAATACAGCCCTCTGGATCAAACCTGCTTCAAATAGACTAAAAAGTGGACTGCCTGCAAGCTACAGGTTAACATTGCTCACATGGATCATCACCACCAAGAATCCCTAGCCTGGAGTACTACCAGTGGATTTGTGAGGTTTTTTTTCCAAGTGGATTGTGGGTATTGAAGTCCCAAAATTTCAAGGACCATCCTGGAGCTTCCAGACACTTGGAGTATGTTTTGGTCACTTTGGACCCTCAAAGGAACTTCAGGAAGAAATTCCAGAAGTTTGAAGAAGTTTGGAGCAACTTTGGAAAAAAACTCCATAATTGGACCGACTCAACCTGGCCAGCCAATCCGTCGACCCTCAACAGTCCAGGTTCATCCCGCTGAGATACTCTGGAGGTCCGACTTCCAGAGTTTGAGCAGGAGTTGGCTGAAGTCCGAATGTAGAAAAGGTGACCGGGACCATCCATGAGAGTCAAGCAACCCACGCTCAACCGCAAGCAAGCATGGATCTCTGGTTTGTCTCGCTGGAAAGCTCCGGAGGTTGGACTGCCACAAGTTTGACCAGAGCTCGTCGCAAGGCAGCCGTGAACCCTCACTGAATCTGGACTGTCTGAGAGCTTCGAGGAACCACGGGAAGAGAAGCTCCTGAAAAGTTTCTAAGTCAGAAGGTACAAACTTTGACCAAGACCTAAAGCGAGGGGTAGCCGGGCAGGGCTCCATCGCGGTCAGCCTGAAACTTTTACTTTTTACTGGTCTAGCGCAATCAGATGTCCCAATAGGCACTATAGGTTTCTATGTGCTATATAGTGCTAAATCTTTCAAAATTCATATCTCCGGTTCCTGACATTGGATTTGATTTTGTTTTGATGTCATTTTAAAAATAAAAATATTTCATATTTTACATACCTGTCTTTGAAGTTAAGCCTGACTGCTCGCAGATAAGCTACCAAGGGTTGAGCATGAAAATAATTTTCTAAGACCCATACTGAGCCCTATATTGTGTTAGTGGCCCTATTGCCAGTGTAGATATATATTTACCACTGCTAATAACCCACTTTCCAACACCCACATTCTCTTTTATACTAAAATACTCAACAGTTTCTGTATCACCTGTATCTCATGTTGATAATGTTGTGAATCATTGGTACCCATTAGTTATGTAGCTGTGTATGGCGGAATTACACAAAAATGTAAAACTTTATGGATTCCACTGCTCATTATGAAGCAACTGTGACACCTGAACTGGGTTCTGTTGAGTGTTGATATTGGTATTTTCTGCCCGCTTGGACAATTTGATAAAGAGATAGATCAAGCAAGCTAAGCCAAGTTATATGTATCCCATCTGTTAGCAGCCTTCTCATTCTCAGTTACATTTTTGCATAAACAATCCTTTCCTGTTCATGTATTGGCTATGATTTTGCTTACAGATAGTAATTTGTAAAGTCTTCCGCATGTTTCTGTTTCATTGCCCTCTGTCGCTAGACCAGCAAGAGAAACAAAGCCTGCTTTTATAAGATATACATTTCTTTTGCAGCAGCCGTGAGGTGCCCTGGAAAGAGCAGGCCCTGGAGCAGTTAGCCTGGGCTGCCCTTTCCTTGTGAGGGCCTTGATTTATTCTCTGAGAAAGAGAAGTGATAACCAAATAACAACTTTAATTCATTTAATTCTGAACAAAGTTTTGGAAGGCAAAGTTGACAAACAATAAACCATGCCCCATTAATATTTTCTGGCCAATCGCAAACAATGGGATGTTTTACATCAATTTAACTTTCTCCTTTTTGCAGCAGCTCTTTTAAAATCTAGTGAATTTATCATTTGCAGTTCCAAGGTCCTCCTTCCAAGTACCGGAAAAAATCACACTGGCTAATGTTCTCCATTTACTTTTTGCCCGAAAAATCTGTGTGAAATGGGAATTGAGGAAGATGCACGAAAAGGAGCAAAAAAAAGTGTAAAACTAGTGGGCATATTCTCAAGCCCCTATCACCACCACAACGTCACTTTCAGTGATGTTGTTGTGGCGATAGGAGCTTAGCCCTATTCACAAGGCCGCGTTAAGCCACGTTAAGTGTCCGAACGCGGACTAACGCTGCCTTTTGAATAGGGGCGTTCAGTGGGTTTTGAGGTGGGCGTTCCACCGCAACGCCCATTGAGTTTGACACTACCTCCTATTCTCAAGGGCAGCGTAAATAGGAGTTCGCTCCAAAATTAGGTCTTAAGGTGGCGAAGCGAGGAGAAATGCTTTATTTCTCCTCGTTTTTGATTTTTCCATGTGTGCTCCCTTGTGCAGCACACATTGTAAAAAAAACAAAAAAGGCCATGGTTTGTTATGTACAGGAAGGTGACCCTTCCTTTACATAAACAAACCTTTTGTTAAAATGCCATTTTGTAACCTACATGTGTGCTGCACAAAGCAGCACACATGTAAGCTACTAACTGGCATTTTAGGTTTATGTGCAGGAAGGGACACCTTCCTGTACATAAACACACCTCCCTGCTTGCAGACCCCCTTGCACTCTGGTGCAAGGTTGCCTGTGTTGGCGCTAAGTTTTCCCCTGCCATCGCAGGGGAAAACGCGAGGCTGCACCATATCATTGAGAATAGGGTACAGCCTGGTGTTTCCAAAGTGACAGAGAGGCGTTAAGCTAAGAAGGCCACTATATTGAGAATATGGCCCTAGGTTTCCATATGTCATTCCTCATTTCTCATAGATAAACCAACATGTTGTAAATACCACATCTCTCAACTCAAAATACGTCCTTATATGTATGTCTCCCCAGCACTGCATCACAACTAACATCCGTGCAAAAATAACATTAGCTTGTATTAATAGCACACGTGCAAGTGCGCTATATAAAGATGTTCTCGTTAAATCGTTGGACTTTGATAGCAGCAAAATTGGAAAAATCATTGCCGCTCTTTTGTTCCAAATGAAGCATTAATTAACACCCCGATGTCATTGAAGCAATACAAAATGGAACCTCTTTCCTCTGTCCGCATACAAGCTATGCTATGCATCAGCATACATGTCATTAACCCCACTGCAGGCGTTCAAGTCTAATGAGGAAGGGGGGCACTCGTCACGCTGCACACGATCAGAAAATGCGCAATTACTGAGAATGAATGTAAAATGAGAGTAAAAGTAAGTCCAGTGGTCTCAGCATGCTAAAATGTTGAAGGCTAAACAGGAAAATATTAACATAATCTATACATCTGTGAAATTTCTATGAATTTTCCTTTTGTGAACTGTAACGAGACAAAACAAAATGTTTTCCGAATTTATTTTTTATTATATTTAAAATACCCTTAGGCTTCCTTAAATCACTGTTCTTATATAATTAGTGGAAATTGACAGTGAGGTTATTTTTGAGTAATTTTGCCTGCTACTTGGACTTGAAACTACTGCACTAAACTACCGCAAAAGCAGCATGAGCGAAGCAGGAGCTGTATAGAGGTTTACAAATCAAATGGGTTCACGAATTCACAGCTTATGATAAAGCTAGTTATGTAATACACTGCAACACACCACTCTATTCGCACATTAGTGGCTTTACTGATGTCCATGTACTAGCTCACAATGATTCAGAACCAGATGTCTGCCAACTGGTTCTGCTAAAATAAGACTGGGAAAATTCCCATTAAGAAACATGACGAACAATGTTGTTCCATCAATAATATCTTTTGCCAACTAACTGCATTTGTCGCACACACCAGGGGGCAGATTTACAAGCCCCATGCGCCCCTTTTGCGCTGCCGTTGCGTCACTTTTGTGACACAGCGGCAGCGCAAAGCTAGCGCCATGCTGCGACAAATTTACAATGTGACGCATCTAGGGAGATGCGTCACGTTGTAAAGCCCTACACCACATTAAACCCGCGTCAGGTTTAATGTATGCAGGGTGGGCGTTACGTCGGAAAAAGCCACGGAAAAGTGACGTAGTGAAATCTCCAAGATTTCACGCAGTCACTTTTCCGACGCTGGTGCGTTAAATCATTACGCCTGCTTCTAGCAGGCGTAAGGCGTGACGCACCATGTTAGGGATAGCGCAGGTTGGAACAGCTCTGGAGTTGCATCGCACTTGCGACACAACTTCAGCACTGCGCGAACCTTACGCCGGCAGATGCGTCACGCATCTGCTTGTCCTTGCGCCACGATGCACCGCATTGTAAATGCGGCGCATCTGCGGTGGCGCAAGGGCAAACTTGCGTAACGCATCTTCCCTGGCGCATCCCTGCTGATTTGCAGGGTTGCGCCAGCGAACGTAAATCTGCCCCCAGGTTTTTTTTTTTATTTCAAAATAATTTTATTATTTTAAGGGAGAAAAAAAGGACATAAGATACAAGCAAAAGTGATACAATTGATATTAGACAGGGATAAATAATATGATAAAATGAAGTTAAATAAGAAGAAAAAACAACATTAACAATCATTAAACTGCAGATAAGTAAGGAAGACAAAATTGATACCCTGCAGAAGTAATAATCAAAAGTATCACCATCAACTAGAAAAATAGGGATGAGAGGAAGAGAGAAAGGAAAGAAGAAAGAACGGAGAAAGAAGGAAAGAGATGAAGAAAGAGAAAGAAAGACAGGGAGGAGTGAAGGAAGAGGAGAAGATTTCCAAAGGATTCATCCGACACACAAGACAACAGTGACCAGACAACATTAACCAGACAAATCAAAAGGATATTGATCCACCAACCCCTCTGAAACCAAGTCCATGCATGTATCTCAGGCTTTCCAAACACCATCAGATATAGAAGGAGAGAGATGAGCATGATCCACTGACGTGTGAGCACTTCGTAAAAAGGAAACCCAGGCCCACCAAGTATGGTAAGAAACTGAAGAGAACGATTTCCACTCCATGAGAATTACTTTGACTGCAATAGTCAATAAAAGATCCAGCAATTGTAATTCCATGGAATCTAAAGGCAAAGGGACCTGGGCCGCCAACGGACCTAAAAGAATTAATGGAAAAGAGAGTTGAAACTCAATATTAAAGATAATCATGAGATGTTTGTGAATTAAATCCCAAAAGGGTTGAAGAAGGGAACAATCAAAGAACATATGTTGAAAATCGCCTGGTAAGAGACCACAACTCCAACACAGATTATCTTCCTTGAGATTTATCACATACAAACGAATGGGAGTCCAGTGAAGAAGATTAATAGAGAAAAACTTAGACTGCATTAATGAGGGGGCGATTTTGTTACGAAGAGAAAGTTTACCAATATCTTGCCATGTGTCTGAAGAGATATGATCGTTAACACTATGATCAAAATGATGTAGCCATTTTTGCTGTGCGACAGTGTGGGAAGGCAGTATAGAGGATGATAAGAATTTGTAAATCCTAGACGCTACATGGCCAGTCCTGATCCATAATTGAAAAAGTGTAATCGTCGGGGAGGAAGGATGAAGGTGCACTTTAGCAAGTGCTACCTTTATCTTAAGGAAGGTATAAAAGTCTAAGTTAGATAAAGAGAATTGTTGGGCTAGGGAGGAGAAAGGGAAAGGGTCATTATTGGAGTCATAGAGATGTTTAACAAGTGAGATACCTTTCCCCGCCCAATAAGACATCAATTCTGAATCAATATTAATTTTGATTTTAGAATTCCGCCAAATAGACGACCATCTAGTTTTATGCAGTGGAATTGCCACCTTCTTATCAACCTTACGAACTGCAGCAATAGTGTCTAAAATAATAGACCGAGAGAATGGAATAGGAAGGGTATTTGTGGTTAAAAAAGAGGCAGTCGGCAGAGGGGAGGCCAATTCTTGTTCTATTAACAACCAAGATGGAACATGAATAGAGGGAGAAGAAAACCAGAGAGCACCCTGAGACGCCAGAGAAGCAGTTTGATATTTCCCCCAATCCGGAAGATTACAACCTCCCATATCGTAAGATTTCCGTAAGAATTTATAAGCAATTCTAGCCCTTTTGTCATTCCATAAAAATTTGGAGGTAAGTAAATCAAGTTCGTGAAAGAAGGAATCAGATAGCTTTACCGGAAGCATAGAGGAAACAAATTTAATAATAGGTGTTATCATCATTTTAAGAGTCTGCAGTCTCCCCCACCAGGAAATATGCTTCGGGAACCAATTTTCTAAAAGACGTCGCACCTTAACAATAGTTTGAGATTCATTATAAGTGACCATAGCATAAAGAGTGGAACAAAAATAAATTCCCAGATATTTTAATTGTTTAGATTGCCATTTAAAACCCGCCGAACCCATATGAGAAGAGAAACAGTAAGCATTTAAGGGGATCATCTCTGTCTTATCTTTGTTCAGGGTATATCCTGAAACCTTTGAGAAAAGAGAAATCGTATCAGAGATAGCAGGGATGGCCAGTGCAATATCATCAGAGAAAATAAGAACATCATCCGCATAAGCAGCTGTTTTGATCTGATGAGACCCAAAAGAGAAACCCTTAATGTCTGGATTTAAGTCAATCAGTCTGAGAAGATGATCAATGGACAACAACAATAAAAGAGGAGACAAGGGACATCCTTGCCGAGTACCCTGGCGAAGGCTAAAAAAGGACGACGTAGCTCCATTTACTCCTATGTTAGCTCTAGGTCGGGAATAAAGAGACATAACCATACGGATAAAGGAATCACCAAGATTATGTGCACATAGAACAGCTCGTAAAAAGGCCAAGAGACCTTATCAAAGGCCTTTTCAGCATCAAGGGCCAAGGCCGCCGCCAGAAGATTGGATCGCTTGGCGGAGCCAAGAATGTGACAAAAAGTACGGATATTATCACGTGCAAGACGACCCTTTACAAAACCAGTTTGGGAAGGATGAACCAATTGAGGGATAAAGGATTCCAAGCGTTTAGCTAAGATTTTAGCAAAAATCTTAGCTTCCATGTTAAGAAGAGAAATAGGACGATAATTTTTGGGGTCCGAATGATCTTTTCCTTCTTTGGGGATTACTACAATAGTAGCATCAGCAGCAGAACCAGACACAGAACCATCTTTAATAAAAGCATCAAAGACGGATTGAAGTTGCGGCACAATCACAGATATAAAGGTTTTATAAAACAAAATAGGATATCCATCAGGACCTGGAGCTTTACCGGAGCGGGCAGCTTTAATTGTAGAAATAATTTCGTCAGAGGTAATCGGGCCATTCAAAGAGTTATTATCCTCCTCCGATACAGTTTTCACAGGAACTGTCTTTAAGAACTCTTGACATTGTTCAAAAGAAGATTGATTAGAGGGGGTATATAAATTATTATAGAAATCTCTAAAGACCTCAAGAATTTCTTCAGTCTGAAATTTTTTCTTACCAAGATGGTCATTAATAGAAGAAATTTGGGAAGATTTATAAGAAAATTCCTGGAACTTTAATGTAGCTGCAAGCAACTTTCCAGCACGGTTTTTTAACAACAACTTCTTAGATTTCTGAGCCTGAAGACCTATATGATCTTTTTTAGTGACTATAGTATTGTATATATATTTTAAATTCTTAATAGATTGTAGGCAAGATTTGTCTTTAGATTGTCGAAAAAGAGACTCCTGATTTTTAATCTCATCTGCTAAGTCCGTGAGTTCCTTTCTAATAGCAGCGTTCCTCCTTGACATACATTTGATGACCTGACCACGGAAAGTGCATTTAAAAGAGTCTCAGAGAACAACAGGGGAATCGACTGAACCAACATTCTCAAGAAAAAATGCTCAATATCATTGGAAAACTCTTGAATCTGGGAATCATCATGTAAGATTTCTGTGTTTAGTCTCCAAGACCGAGATCTCGCTCTAGGGGCAAAAGACAAAAGTGTGAAAGTCACCGCTGCATGGTCTGGAATCAAAATAGGATGGATAAGCGGAGATGAGGAAGATTGAACAAGAGAAGAATGAACCAACAGATAATCAATGCGTGAAAAGGACGAGTGTGGGGAAGAAAAAAAGGAGAAATCACTACCAGTGGGATTATGAAGACGCCAGACATCCTGAAGATGAATAAGAGAGCACATATTAATCATTTGTTTATGTGATTTAGGGGGACGAAAGTTAAAGGCAGAATTCCTATCAAGGATGGGATCCATTGGTAGATTAAAGTCTCCACCTACAATAAGATTACCAGAATGAGGTGTGTCATTTAGCTTTTTGGTGATTGCTTTCCAAAAAGACGGATCATCCGTGTTAGGGGCATAAATATTCATGACAAAAAGATCAACGTTACCATCAGTCAACTTAGATAATAACCACCGTCCCTCAGTATCACGTTCAGAGGAAACAATAGACAAACCAGAATGTTTAGAAACTAAAGTAATTACCCCATTTCTTTTGCCACAAGCATCTGAGCAAGCAACCTCAGAAACCCATTCTTTCTTCAAAAATAGCGCCTCTCTGGCAGAGACCTTCGTCTCTTGAAAAAGGACGATATCCGAAGAAAGAGATTTACAGTAGTCTAATATCTTCGACCTTTTTACTGGGTGATTTAACCCTTTCACATTAAGGGAAAGTATATTCACTCCAGACATAGAACCAATAATAGGGAAAAATGATGCACCATATATGATAGAGGATGTACATCAACCATAGAAATGCACCACCACACACTAGACAACAACACGAAACAGGGAGAATCCACGAAGGAAATCCGCAGGGAAAAAAAGAAAGAAGAAGAAAAAGAAAGAAGGAAAGTATAAAGAAGAAGAAAGAGAAGAACCAACAAGGAAGGTCTGAAAGAGACCAAATTCATACCAGGGGGAACATGGGAAGATGATCAAGGGAACCATCACGAGGAATAAATACAATCAGCGTAAATGGCCCCAATACAGTACATAACTGATTATAATGATTTAAGAAAATAAATATCTGAAATATGAACTAGAGTTAGTTATAGTATTTAAAGACAATTCATCATGTAAGACTATAAAGGCGACATGTATATGCCAAATTGTTAATATAACATTCAATGAAGCCCTATAGCAAATAAATAGAAGAAACAGGTACATATTTAAATATGTAAAATCTAAAGATAGACATCTAATTGACTATCCACAAATATATAATTTGTTATACTTATGTAATTCAAGAGGGCAAGAATATCGTAAATATATAACCATAGAAGTCAAGAACATGAGACTAAAAGTGCAATATAAATATATTAACTTAGAACTAGTAGAGAGAGGCAGTTAATAATAAAAGGAAACAAACCAATCAATGATATAGCAATAAAATAGATATAGAAATGAACTATACATAAATTAGAATTAACTCTATATATAATAATTAATAGGTATCTATGAAACAATACATGTAACCAATCCTCAAAAACAATCAGTGAAGCCCTATGGAAAAATAAATAAAAGAAACAAGTAAATATTTAAATATGCAAAATACAAAGATAGACATCTAGTTGACTGTCCACAAATATATAAACTTGTTATACTAATTAATTTAAAGCAGTAAGAATATCGTAAATATACAACCATAGAAGTAAAACACATGGGATTATAAAGTGCAATATAAATATAGTAAATTAGCGCTAGTAAAGGGAAGCAAGTAATAATAATAAGTAAACAAACCAATCAATGATATAGCAATAAAATAGATATAAAAATTAACTGTACAGAAGTTAAGATTAACTCTATATACAATAATTCATAAGTATCTATGAGCAATTTATGTAGCCAATCTAGAAAATAATACAGATAATAAACAATGGCGTACTCCATAGAAACAAAACAAAAAAAAAAAAAAACAACACGCGAAAAGACCAAATAAAAGTATGGCAATGGAAGTAACATTAAATGGGGTCTGGAAGGAAGGAAGAACAAAAAAAGAAAAAAAGAGATAAGACCAAGTCTCACACAAAAATGCTAAGGAAATAAAAGAAGTCATAAAGTGAGGTAAAAAAGATCCAGAGCCTGCCATGGACAAAAAGCAAGTAGGAAGGAAACAGATCGATAAGCACAAACAAAACAGCGAGCAGGAAAAAGGACAACCTATAAGGAAAGATAATATCACGAAAGATTAGAAAATACAGAAAAATAGACATAACAGAGATAATATTCCACTTATACGATAAAGATAGGAAGGTAGAACAGATAAGGAAAAGGAGAAAAGAAACACAGCCCATCACATAACTTACAAAGCCACGCACGAAAAAACAGCAAAAGCACACCAACAACAGTGTACAATAAAACCACCACGCAGATCTAAAAAAGACAATCTTAATAGATCTGGAAAAGAGAAAACTCATTGCAGTTGTATGAAATCACATCAGGTGCCAGATGGACCAGGATCCTGCGAGGCTTCCATTTGAAGATCCATCTGCAGCTCGATCTGATTATCCAAAAACGAGGCCAAGTCAGCAGGTTCATCGATAATTCTGGAAAGACCTTTGAAGGTAATGCGGAATTTTGAGGGACCAGAAAAAGAGAAGGGGATATTCATCTCAGAGAGACGCTTCCGGAGATTAAGAAATCCCTTTCTCCTTATTACCGTATCTCTGGCAAAGTCCTGAGAAATTGAAATGCGATGACCATTCCATGAGACAACTTTAACCTTCCGCATATGAGCCAGAATTTGTTCCGTATGTTAATGACGCAGTGGTTTAAAAATTATCGCTCTTGGCTGCGTGGCTGATTTAGAACCAAAAGTGGGAACCCGATGTGCCCGTTCCAACTCAAAGTCTCTTTGGAATGAAATTTGCAGCGTAGAAGGAACCCATTTATATAAGAAATCAATCATAGAAGGTGCATCCTTCTCAACCTCCTCTGGAAGACCAAAAATGCGCAGGTTGGATGTACGATTACGATCTTCTTGTTCAGTAAGTTCCCTCCGCAACGCCGCCATTGAACGCTCAAACTGGCAAAGAGACCTAGATTGCTTTTGTATAGAATCTTCTGCACCACTAATACGTGTTTCTGTGGCTGAAACACGAAGGGACAAGGCCTTGAGATAATTCCTGATGGCTGACACCTCCACTTGCAGCAGATCTGTGTTAGTCTTGGTAGACTGCGCAATTGCATGAACATCATTAAGGCGCGTCAGAATAGTCTCAAGAGTAGAATTGGTGTCTTTTTGAGCAGCCTCGGGTATAGGGGACACTTGTTTGTACCTTTTAAGAGAAGTTTTAGAATCCTTGGCATCTTTAGCATTCGGTGACAAGCCCATATTCGCAGCCATAGAACCACAGCCACAGCGGGCGCAAAAAACCCCACTTCAGAGAAATGAAGGGAAGGAAGAAGCCAGAGAAAACTAGAAAGCCAAGAAGCAGGGTATCAAAAATCATAAAAGCGCCATATCAAGGTATTGGAGTCACTTTGAAGAGAGGTATAGTAAAATAAAATCCAAAATGCTCTCACCATAGGCAGCAATGTAAATGAGGCAATAAAGAAATCCAATATACACTTATAAGTAATGAAAACGTCACCAGCACCTGTTTGACATCATTCCTGGCCAGTTCGCAGAAAAAACGTCGTCATGTTGTAGAAAACGAACATCTCCTTCAGTGAAAAACAAGCATCTCCGTCAGTGAGGAAAAAACAAAATGGCGGCCGCTCGCAAAAACACCGAGCGCCACCCTAAAACAGCATAAATACAGTCACCAGTAGTGACAGAGTGCTGGAAAGCCTCTCAGGCAGCACACAACATCAACAGCAGCATGAGGCCAACTTTTGGTAGGAATGGGGCACCTCGAAGCAGTGTAAAAGCCTCCGACGGCCCTCGCTCGTCACAGAGCTCAAGCGCGATCCGCCATCTCGCAGCGGCGCGCAAGCCACGCCCCCTCTGCCCCCAGGTTTTAAAAATACCCACAATTTGTGACTCCCCCACCACAACTAGATTTTGAATCTAGGAAATTTTTTAAATAAAATTAAGTTATCAATTCTTATGGGGCATAAATATTGTTTATAAATCACTGTTAGTGAATCACATATATTTTCATTAAAGAACATCAAAAACAATCCACACATTTTTTCAAAATAAAAAAAATGGGACCTATTCACAAGGGTAAATCCACACGTGCATTTACTACAAGTAAATTTACAATTTTGAGTAATTTTACAATTTTTGGCTGTTCACCATTTGAGAGTGTTAGATTACTCAAAAGTGTTGTAGGTAGGGGTTGTGGTCAGTAAGAATGTCAACTACAACTTAAAAGTTACTACTAGTAGATTCTGTACAGAGACTGTCGCAATCTACGTAGAGCTCTCCCTATGGTAAAATATAGAGAAAGTTTTAAACGTTAATAAACTATTTTTTAAATTAGGGAAATAGTTTTATGTTAAATATTAATACAAAAATGATTTATGTGCTTTAAACGCAGAGCAATATAAAAAAACAATGAAGCATTAATAACAAAATTTTAAATTAAAATGTAATTCCTTTTAATATATTAATTTATAGCCTGAAGCACAAATTCTCCATTTGCAAAAAGTGGTCACAAATTGCGCCCAACCTTTTTTGATTGTAAGGAAATGATGTGCACCAATCTATGTACCAATAGGTCAGATCATACAATTCCAAATCATAGTGGGTTGCAATTTAACCAACCTCATTCGCATTCCTGAGGCAGATCACAAATTGTGGCCCACTACGATTGGCTGGACTCATAGGCACAGGTGCTGGGGTCAGCGGACCACCATGTCTGTGATTGCTCTAAATAAAGCATTCTTTTCTTGCAGCTGATTTTACTAAAAGCAGATTTGGATGCATTTTAAAAAAAACATGAAATGTTAAACCTTTTGATGAGTAGGCCGTTGTCCCATGGAAAAAAACTTTTTTGTTCTACATTCTCAAAGCGGAAGGGGTTCCTTTGTGACCCCTTCCTGTTAATGAATGGCTTACCATCAATTTTGAATTGCTGGTAAAATATTATTGGTTTGCGTCTGGATTGTGGTTGTAAAACTTTAATACATTCCATAAGGGATCAGTATTTGAAAGGGACACCCTTAACATGACCTTCAAAATAGCGTTTCCTTAATGATTACCTAACCCATTTAACGATTTGGGAAACCTTTTCTGAATTGTTGATTGTGTTTAGCGCATTACAAATAGTGTTTTCATGGTCACCAACCCTCACACTTGCCGAATCTGACATTTTGCGATCTTCATAATTCTATGTACATGAGGCCTTTTAGGATTAATTGTTCCACCGAAGGCTAAAAAAATATATAAGTAAATGCATTTGTTTGTTATTATCAATGTGGCATTGATTTTTAAATTTAAAAGGGTTAACAAATATTTTAAAATAAAAAATAATCATGTTTTATCAATAGACACATTTTTAAGAATAAATCAAATGTATTCATATTTTTAAATAGTTTAAATGATGTAATTTATTTTAACATTAGTTCCTATGGTGTTGTAGTTCATGTTCCTATCTCCATAATTTCATTTTATTAGTAACCATTGGTGGTGTTGGACTTACTCCAACTGTGAGCACCCATTTGTGACTCTTTTAGGCCCTTTTTGGCTGAAGTAATTATATAAGTGCAGTTTGTGAATAGGTTTGGGATTGTATGAGTGGTTGCATGTTCCGCCCTAGTCCTTCATCAACCCTTTCTTATTATTCCCAAAACCTCTCCCCATTTCCCTCCCGCATTTACTATTAAGGCTAGGCGTACATGTACAGAGATTTTGCAGTCTGGGTGGAGATCTGCTGCTCATAAAAGATAGTGGAGGTGGAGGTGTAGGATAGCATTTTTGTTTGTAAATAGAAGTTTTTTGTATTTTAGAAGTGCTATTGCAGTACTACTAAACATACTAAATTGAGTTTGTGAATAGGCCTCTATGTATGTTTAAAGAAAACCTATTTGGAGTTCATTATACCGCTTCCGTAATAAAAATAGAACTTACAAACTTAGCATAAAACTCCTATTTGAAAAGTCAAGAATGTGCATTTTACCCTCTTTTACTAATGTAAACAGTAGTTGTTATCCGCGCTTTTGCATTGCCACCAGCTGGTGTTATACATGTATGCAGACAACATTCACATACTCTTCAATTTGCAAAAGAGAGTGTTGACTCGTATAGGTTTACTGAATAAAGAATCATGATTTTATTAAAGACAAGGAGGCTAGCATTATGCATTAACCTTTTATTACACCACCTCAGATTCACCACTTCAAAGCAGCAACCTTAAAAGTTCCAAAAGTAGAATGCAAAATTACATCACAAATAAACAGAACACTCAAGTCCTTAAAAGGCCCCTCAAGGTTCCATGTGCTTCCTCTTTTGTTTGTACTCTTTACTTTTCCTGATCTTCTTGCTCCTCGATATTCTGACCTTTCACTGATCTGTTAGAAAAAAAAGATTCAAGCCTGGTGCCTGCCACATGGTGCAGGGATGTTTTAAAAATGTATATTTGCAGCTCGCAGCACAAGCCGCAATCGAAAATAAACACTTTGCAACCGCATTGACGGAGTGGCAATGTAATAATGGCATTTTCCGCAATGATCCGACCAACGTCATAATGACACCCTAAATCTACATCACAAAGAGTCGGATATCTCAGTTTAAGACCTCTCATCAACCTAATAGCTTTCATCACTCTACAGATCAAAGGGGTTCTGCCAATGGAAATTTCATTAACCAAAGAGTGTCCTGCAGTAACTGACCAGCAATAGAGATTAACTGTCCTGTAAGCCAATCCTTTCTCAAATAAGTCTGCAAAAAATTAGCTACTTCCACTTCATCAGCTTCCATGGGATCCAAGTCTTTTTCCAAGCACCAATGTAATCAACATCTCCATGCTTCTCTCTACATTTTCCTTGTACCTGGAGCCCTGGAGTAATCAAGCAGGTATGAAGCTGATTCTGAAAGTTTTGTGAATCTTCTTGAATCCCTGAAATGATTCAAACTAGAGGGTTGAGCAAACCTAAAAGCCCTAACGGATGGATGTTCCCTTCTAGCCCTCCTAACATACACTTCCTGCACTTTTTTAGATAAGGTCTGTCCATTGCCAACTCCAGAACTGTGGTAAAGCAAGCCTGCATCTTCCAAAAAGGCGTCACTAAAACTATCCGACACCTCTGCCTCCTGCATTGAAACAGTACTCGGTAAATCATCAAGAAAGGAGAGACGGCACATGCTGTCATTCCCGACCAATCCGGTATGAATACATTCACTGCCATAGCCCCTAGATCTGGTCTCCAACTGACATAATTGACTAGCTGATTGGTCAATATTGATGTAAAAAGGTCTCCCTCCAGAGGACCCAGAAGGTCCTGGATTCTCCTGACGATAGAAACGTCCAGCTTCCAATCGATAAAGTCTGTCTGGTTCCTTGAATACCAGTCTGCCACCACATTGTGCATGCCAATTAAAACTCTGCCCTCCAATCCTGTGCTCTAAGCAAAATCCCACATTTCCAGAACTAACTACATCAACTTCTCTGACCTGCACCATCCTAGCTTGTTGATATTTGTCACAGGCATTATATTGTTTATCTTCAACCAGACAGAGGAACCTTGAACAGTTTGAAGCTTCTGAGAGCAAAAAGCCCTACATTCATCTCCAGACAATTGATATGGTACTTTCTCTCTAAGTTGTCTCTTGTTCTGAGCAAGTTTCTCACCAACCAGATAAACTGGCATCTTTCCAATACAAAATCTGGTTGAACCTCGAAAATTGCACATCCATTGCACACTTCCAAATTCTTCATCCATCAACGTAATTCATTCTTTGCCTCCTTAGACAGTACAACACTGTCCCCATACCACATCTCTCATGCCAAGGCAGTTATCTTCAACATTTGCAGATCCCTGTAATGGAGGGGTGTGGAATAATCACCTGAATTGAAGATGACAGAAGCCCTATCACACGCCAAATCTCTGAAAACTATATCTCCTTTTGTCAACACTTTCCGTATTTCTTATCTTCCTCTGTGGTAACTGCAATTGACTCTTCAACGTGTTTACCACAAGAACTAAAAACTCCATGGTCTGACCTGGAATAAAGACTGACTTCTCTGCATTGGTCCAGCAACTTCACGCTCTGGCTCTGGCTCATTATTAATATGTTATCCATATATATGATGAGTCTTACACCTCTTTCTCCCAAGTAACCTACCACTGGCCACAACACCTCAGTGAAACACTATGGGGCTGATAAAAGGCCAAATGGTAAACGTTAAAACTGGTATAGTTGACCTTTCCATCTGAACTACAATAGTTTCTGACTCTCTAGAAAAATTGGTATTGTAAAATAGGCACCCTTAAGATCCTACTTGATCAACCAATGCCCCTCTAGAAACATTTCTCTTGATAGATGGAAACCCTTCATCTTGAAATGATTGCATATGTGTTAGAAATGGGGTTTCTGGATGGTTAGGATATGCACCTAAGCCTAACAGAACCTTCCACTATAGTCAGGGAGAGTACGTTTCAAACCAAGATAACCTGTGCTCACACCCAGTACCTTGGCACAGAGCATTCAGGCTTATCCCCAGAGGCAACATGTAAAGCGTTAGCGCAACACACTCACACCAGTGACACAATGAATACACCACAAAAGAGACATCACACAGTAGTGTATAACAATATCCTTTGTATTATGCATAAAATCACATTAGACTACAATCACATACATCACTGTGCCACTAGGCACTTGCCAGAATGTCACATAGATTATAAAATCACTTTTGCCATATATATTATAAAATCATGTTGCCACTCGGGCAATTGTCACAGTAACTTAAGGTAGTGTAATCAAGCAAATGCTGGTAGGTTGTACATTATAAACACATCATGCCAACATTCAGCATGACACCATCTTCAATATTAGGGCATTATTTAAAAGCAGCACATGAACCAGCATATTAGTGCCCGGATGTGCAACAGGTTAAAACGTCATCCTTACAAACCTCTCAGAGTTACCCCCTTTCGGATAGCACCAAGCCAATACAATAAGAATCATGGCCACCTTGCAGGCAGGGCAAGTGACTGTGTGTGTAACCTATGTAGTGGGCTACTTACATAGTGCACAGTGCACTGGCACTCATATTAGGGGAAATATGGTAATAGAAGCTAAAAAGTAGGGTTCAGCAACAGCTGCGCACCTCCTATGGTGATGTCAGTAAATAATCCTTCGACTATATAGCCGTCTCCCCCTATGGTGCGAGAAACCTCCTTTGGCCTCCCCTAGGTGCACCACATTCTACACCAGGTAAGAGCAACTGCTGGCAACCACAAGGGCTGCTGCTAAAACCACCACCCCCCTGAAGAAGGCAGAATGTTTGGAGATAACCCAGCAAAAAGTGCCAGGTCCAACAATATGACAAACTGATTCAACAACCTTCGATTTATGACAGGTCTCCAACCCTTGTCCTTCTCTCCTCAACAACCAGCTATGCTAGCTCCTTGGCATGCTCCAATTTGAGCTGGTGTTCCTTTCCTACCACCTGTCCGCCAACTCCTCTGGGGATGGAGAAAGGGATGTAACACTTCTCTTAGCACTATACCCAGTAAGGGACTCTCTAGACCCAGTGAGGGACTCTCTATCAATGGGGTCCTCTCTACCTACTGGCGTCCCTGCCCAGTCATTTTCTTCCTCCTGCTCAAACTCTTCAAGGCTAATATCCTCATGGGGTGAACATGGGAGACCCACACACTCAGAGTCCTCACTAATCTTGGGGTCATCCTTGAGGTCTTCCCTACAACCACCACCACCCTGAGTCTCTGTTACTGCTTCGTACACCCTACATTGGGCATATAGGGCTATGTGAAGGCTCACCTCATTAGATTCCCCACTCATAGGTATTCCCTTCTCCCTGCAGAGAACCTTTAACCTTGCCATATCGTAATACCACAGCTCTTCAGGGTCAAAGGTAGATCCCATTTGGGCAAGGTCCTTAGCAGCAGTGCATTAACAAGAGTCCCAGGTGAAAATGAGCAGTAGTAAACAATAAAAAATGAGCCATGAGAAAATTAGGAGAAAAAAAACACGTAATGGTCGAAATGCAGATACTGTAGTGCAACAATGGTAAGGTAAGGTAATATTTTTTGTGTATGATTAATTAAAATCTTTGCAAATATATAACAAAAAAGTTTTCTTATAGACAGATAACATAAACGTAAAAAAAAATGATAAAAGACCATCAATAAAAATATTCACAACTTGTACAGTTGGCTATTATTCAAGACAATGAAACTAAAATCCTTCTGCTTCTGGGAGAGCTAGACTCACAATAACTTCCCTTGGTTAACAAGCAACATACACAGCATGACCAGGTATGTTGTTCTAAGCTGATGGACGTCATTAATTTAAAATGCTAATGCAACTGTAAGATACTGTTAATTTCGTTTCACATAGTAAAATGCATTTTTTTAACCTATAGGCGAATAAGTTAAAGTGCTGGTGTGACTATAAAGTGCTGTTACTCGCTTTTAGTGGCTCACTTCAGGTGGCCTCTGTAACCTTATTTTTGACATACTTCTCTATGCGACACGTTTTTGACTCTCTTGGTTACCATCTCAAAGAATTTTGTTAGCCGACAGTTTAGCTGAACCTCAACAGGGTTGAAGCAAAGCTTTACTGACTACCTACAGGATCGGATGCCATAACACCTAAAAAAAGGACGTACAAGGTGTGCTTATATCCTTTAGGTTGGGACAGTTACAAATGACATGAATAATGTCCTTCTTCCCACTTCCACATAGACGGCAAATCGACGTACCTTCTCTCCTTTCCCATGGAGGGAGATGGGAATTAATTACAATAACCCCCAGTCGTAGCTTTAAGAAATTTTCCTTTGTCCTTATTTTGACTCCTGTACTCAAGTAGGATTGTGGTTTGAGCCTTACATAGTCACTAAGCACTATCCAGCCGTGTGCTTTTTTAGCAAGAACTGTTTTGTCTTCTTAGACAGATAGTATGAACGTTGTCTTTTTTACTACTTTTTTAAAGGGAAGATGATCTGCTGGTGTTGCCCAAACCTCGGACAACCCCAGTAGCTTGAGGGAGTCAAGCAAGCAATCCCTGGCTGAGCATTTGCCTTGACAGGATAACTCATTCCAGATGTCGGAGTTTAGGGACCCTGCCTCTGCACTGCGGATTTTATGCCAACTTTTTACTTATGCGTCCTTCTTTCCACTGATTGTCTTTGAAGCCCAAGTTCCTGCCATATTTGAGCCGGTGAGATGTATTTTGGGAGATGGAAAATTGTTCTATAAGAATTAGGTATTACTACGTCTAGGGCTACAGCGTCTTTGCCTTTAAGAGCCTCACTTCTGTATGTTAATGTCGGCAGCAATTTGGCTCACAGTACTTGTAGGAAGGGATCAAGCGTGAGGTTGGGAAGCCATTTCTTCAATGATTTTATTGCTAAATAAGTCGTAATTCCCTTTCTACACAAGGACTCTAGCTGGGGTTTAAAAGAGCTTTTATGGTCCATAAGTATTCCCAGATATTTATAGCTTGTTACCTTGTTACCTGATCCAAACGTTGGCCATCTAGTAACCAACTGTTTTACTTCTTTTTATGGTAGTTTACTGCCATAATTTTGGTTTTCTTCAGATTTATTTAAAGTGCGTTCCGATGGGAGTCCGACTTATCAGAACTAGGTTGTCTGCATATAGCAGGTTTAACAATAACTTGTTTCCCAGTTTTGGACCATGTGTTGTGCAGCTGTTCAACTCCCCTGGGAGATCGGCTAGGAAAGGTTAAAAAGAAGTGGCTCAAGGACACACCCCTGCTTGAAGCCTTAAGAGGTCGCAATTCATTTGGAGATATGTGTCCCTGTGCCTAATTTATTCCTGACCCAGGTATCTGTGTGTAACTGTTTGAGCCGATCCAGGAGTGAATTGGATAAACCTCAGCTTTCAAGCTTTACCCAGAGTTTAGCGTGGGCAACGTGGTCGAAAGCGGCTGTATAGTCAAGAAAACAAAGGAATGACAGCATTTTTGCTTCCTTAGCTGCATCCATTAACAGTGTTAGGGCCAAGATGTTGGTTGTTATTCCTTGGCCTCTGCAAAACCCGGTTTGGTTTGTGGGAATGATAGAGTTTTCTGAAGCCCAAGAAGTAAACTCATCCAAGTTCCCGCGCAGTATTTTGCATCTACGTTGATGAGGGCGATTAGTTGATAGTTGTTCGGATCATTCCTATCGCCCTGCTTGAAGATAGGACTGATAATTGATTCTTTCCAGGATTCCCGTATTATGGCTGCAGATGTTATGCCCTTAAAGACCTGTAATAATGCCTTACTCCACAAGTCGGCATCATTTTTGTACAACATCGGATAGATGCCATTAGGGCCTGGGGCACCCGTAGCTCTGCCCCTGGCTATTAGTCTTTTTATCTGTTTTCCGTGAGGGCATAACATTGCTCTTTAATGGAGGCTGATGAGGCTAAATCATTGGCCAAGTGTATCCCCTGTTGATTGCAGGGATTGAGGTTGTCGGCCGGATGTGGAACAGGTTAGAAGGATACACATCATCCTTACAAGCTTCTCAGAGGTAACCCCTTTCAGATAGTACCAGGCCAAAATAATAAGAATTATGACCACCGTGCTGGCAGGGCAAGTGACTGTATGTGTATTCCATATAGTAGACTGCTTACATAAGGTACAGTGCAGGAACACTCATAGTAGGGTAAATATAGTAATAGAATCCAAAACAGAGGGTTCAGCAACAGCTGCGCACCTTGTATGGTGATGGCTGTTAATAATCCTTCAACCATATATCTGACCCCCCCCCATGGAGCAGGAGACCTTCTCTGGCCTCCTCTAGGTGCACAGTATTCTACCCCAGGTAGAAGGAGCTGCCCAAAACCACACGGGCAGCTGCTTCAAGAGAAAAATGCAAACACAAGATGATGGACGAAGTGCTTAAACATTTCAGATACTCACCCCTAGTCAAAGATCTGGGTTGAATCCATCATCGTTCATTAGCTCACTTTACCACCCCGGTTTAGACCCAGCCATACCCAGCCATATGCAAATCAGTCTTGACCCTGTACCTCATGGGAGCAGGCCAGCCCGAAATGCCAATCTAGGTCTTCCCTGAACCATAAACAAACATCCTAGTACCGGTTTTGGGGCAACACCCCTCATCAGCCAGGCTAGCTTGAAACCAGTGGCAAAGTGAGCAAGGGACCCATGTCTGGGCATACCTTGCTAACTTAAGGGTGAACAAAGCAAACACAAGGAAATGATGGACGGAGTGCTACAAAATGGGCATAGCTGGCGAGGGAAGGATGTCCGCTCCGTAAAGAAGAGCTAGATACTTCCCACGCTGGACTCGCGAGGGAAGCAGCAAAGATAGCATAGTATAAGGTAAGTGCAATCCATCAAGATGATGAAGTAACAGAAAGAACGAGAATCCAACATCAAGTGCACCGCACCGAAAAGGAGTGAATTTATTGGAATGGTGTGAGCAGCTATCTCAGTGCAGTGTGAACTGACATCTGTGCTAGGAGTAACAAAAACGGGTGAACCATAATAGAAAATGCTATAAAATACCATATGACCCACCACATGGGCAGACTCTAAAATATCACGCTGTGCACAATTAAACACCCCTCAAGCAGCATTCATTACCTGGAGGCAATCAAACAGCGCAACCTGAGCAAGTCCAAAAAGCATGTGACTTTTAAACTGCAAAAAAAGGAACTAACAAATGAGCCACAAATGTCCTGCCGATTAAAGGCCAGTAAAAGCCCTACTGTTGCAAGAAGACTCACCGAGCAATTGGACCACAAAACTCGGCATTTCTGAATGAGTAAGGCTGGCAGGGTTGGTGACAATCACGTCCAAAGCAACCTATATATAAAGGATACTATGTATCAACATGACGGAGCCCGAACCGACTCTCGTAACGAGCCATCATTTTTCAAATAATCGATCGTTTACTCACCAATACGTGGACCCAGGCCACGCCTTCACAATAACCAAGTTCAGTGCGACCCCAGCACAACGCCTTAACTGACCGCGCAAAAAATAGTTTTGTGGAGAAAGTGATCCTGAGCGTGAGCGCACTATCTGAAAGTTAAATGCTGAGCCCATCTTAACGGCGCTGTGCATCTAGGGAAACAACCTTTACAACACAGTCATTACATTGCACTACCTTTACAACACAGTCATTACAATGCAACATCCTTTACATCGCATCCCATGACAACGCAGCCATTACATCGCATGTCACTACAACTCATGTCATTACAATGCATGTCACTACAACGCATGCCTCTACAACGCAATATAAGGTAAGTAATAGGGAATAGTAATTTTTACCCCTCCCCTATCCAACACTTACCCTACTGCTGCACTCACTGGAGTGGGAATAGTAATTGTTACCCCTACACTATCCAACACCTACCCTACTGTTGCACTCACTGGAGTGGGAATAGTAACTTTTACCCCCACACTAACCAACACTTACCCTAATGTTGCACTCACTGGAGTGGAATAGTAATTTTCACCCCTACACTATCCAACACTTACCCTACTTTTGCCCTAAAAGTAATATGCGTTGTAATGGTATGCATTGTAATGGTATGCATTGTAATGGAATGCATTGTAAATGCAGTTTCTAAAAATGTGTTGTGATGGCATGCGATGTAAAATCATGCGTTGTAATGGATGTTGCGATGTAAAAACTGCTTTGTAATGTCATGCGTTGTAAATGTATTGTATCGTCATACATCCGTGCGTCTAACATGCTAAGTGTTAAACCGTGTGGATGAATAAAGTTACGTGCAGGATAGTGAAATCTGATTTAGAAAGAAACTGAGAGGAGGAAACAGTTAGAAAATAAATGACAGCCTAATCGTGTAGTCTCCCTACTCCTAAATGTGAATGCAACACAACCAGTGTAAAATAAAATATTTTTTACAAAACACTACGAAACTAGTAAGTATTAAATAAAGTGTTGCAAGAGAAAAAAAGGCAAAATCAAAATATACAGTTAACAAGAACAAATGGTGACGTGTCTCATGAGCTTGCTTGTGAAGTAACCAGCAGGATTTCATAAAAAATACAACAGGACAACAGGTTAAATAGAGAGGAGGAGACAATTGGAAATGCAATGGCAGCATAATCATGTAGTCTTGTGACTCCAAAATGTGAATACAGCACAACCATTATAAACAAATATGTTATACAACCCACAACGGAACTGGCAGCTTTTTCAGTGATGTGTTGCTAGAGAAAAAAAACAGGTACAATTAAAGTATACAATCAGCATAAGCAGATGGTCGCGTGTCTCATGAGCTTAATTATGGAGTGATCAGCATGATGGAATGAAAAACACAACAGGGCAACAGGTTAAATACAAATTATTGGCTAACATTCGGTTGATGATAATGCATGAATAACAGCACACAGTAATTTCTGGTTGAACAAGAGTGGCACTGCCTATTGTTGAAAGGCAATAACCTTCATTATGAATGAATGACCAAGTGAGGGTTCCAGAAGACATTTGTGCAATAACATAAGTAAATAAATGCATATACATTAGTACGTTGAGTTCATTGTCATTCCTGTTAAGAAAATCTCAAGCTAAGAAAAAGACATATCGAAAATGTATATAGCAAGGAAATGAAAAGAAGTGCGGTAAGTGCAAGACCTTTAGAAAATGTGGTTATGTGGACCAAAGAGGGTCAGAGAAAGCAGGAAAATTCAAGTTTGTCATTAAGCCCTTTGGGCATAAGTGTATCCAAACGACGTATCCAGTAGGTTTCGGGTTGAGACAAATGTTTTGACATGTCCCTGTCAGCATGCATCGTCACCACTTCTAGAATAGTGAATCGAAGCTGAGCTATCATATGGTGGTGGTTGTGGCAGTGGACAGCAAGTGGTTGGGTGGTAGCTTTAGTCCATATGCGGCTTTTGTGCTCAATTATGCGTGTGCGTAAGGAACTTTCCGTTTTTCCCACATAGTGTTACCCACATGGGCACCGTATCGTGTAGATGATGAAACAGCTGTTGCAATCTGCAGTGAAGTTCAATTTAATTTTTTTGCAAGACCAGGGGTGGGAAATGCAATCCCCAATAAGCACATTATTACAATGTGAGCAATTGAAACATGCACGCATCCCTTTGTGCATCTCTTTTATGTCAGATTCAGGTTGGTTGAGGGGTTCTCTCAAGTTATGTGACCACTTGTATGCAAAGATAGGAGGAATAGGGAAAATGCCTTGAAATCTGGCTCAGATTGTAAAAGTTCCCAGTGTCTAAGAATCACTTGTTTAATGGCAGTAGATGAAGTCGAATAAGTGGATACAAAAGCTTCTCTGTTCGATGGTTGCTTGATCTACTAGCGTAACAAGAACTCTCTCTTTTGTCCCTGTACACGTTTTTCAGCTTCCTCAATGATCTCTGGTGGGTATCCATGAGTTAGAAATCTGTTTTTAGTTTCCTGCATAGAAGTGGCCATCTTGGACATGTCAGAGGTGATGCGCTTAACTCGAAGAAACTGCGAATAGGGAAGATGACGTTTAAGAGAGGGTGGATGAAAACTGGAGAATAATAGTAAATTGTTGCGTTCAGTGGGTTTCTAGAACATGGAGGTCATGATGTTCGGGCCTTCCGCATCGATGTTTACATCCAAATATGAAATGTGATGTTGATCCATGACGTAAGTAAACTGAATTCTGGGATTTCTAGTATTCAATGACTTCAGGTTCTCTACCAACTTGTTCTTGGTACCGCCCCATACAAGTAGAATGTCATCTATGTATCTCCTGTAGAGAATCAAGTGGTCAGTCCACTTTGGGTCAGATATAATGTAGGTAGATTCAAACTGCATCATGGATATATTTGCATAGCTAGGAGCACCAATAAAGCCCATAGAAGTTCCATTCATATGGAGAAAATATTTATCCTTCCATCTGAAGTAACTCTTTAACAGTGAGAATTGGAGGAGCTCTAATAGAAAC
Source organism: Triturus cristatus (assembly GCF_964204655.1). NCBI lineage: Eukaryota > Metazoa > Chordata > Amphibia > Caudata > Salamandridae > Triturus > Triturus cristatus. The sequence continues at coordinate 333,910,577 of NC_140594.1, read as the reverse complement.
ACTTTACTGGCTTGCAAGTCGTCTTGACGAATGAGGGCCCATTCTACCGCTTCAATGCCCTCAGAATGAGGGATGGACATGTATAAGGCTGTCACGTCAATTGTGCATAACCAGATCTCAGCCATAGTGTGTAGTTCAATTTCTTGAATAAGCTGCAACAAGTGAGTAGTGTCCTGTAAGTAAGTGTTACCAGCCTGTACAATGGTCTGTAGAAATGTATCCAAATAGTGGCCTCAAGGTTCATGTATAGAACCACAACCTGATACGATCAGTCTCAGTGGCGGATTCCTCAGGGATTTGTGTACTTTAGGAAGCGTGTATATTGATGGGCGCCGTTAGTGCCTTGGGAAAAATTATCCCTAGTCTTGTCAATGATCCAAGCCATATCCTTCGCATGTGCTAGAATCTCTGTGAGAATGCCTCGAAACTTCTCTGTGGGGTCTTAAGATAAAGGTAGGTAAGTGACTTCATCTTTCAACATTGTTTCAACCTTTGATTCATAAAAGCAACGGTCCATAGCAACCTATGCTCCACCTTTGTCAGCCGGAGAGAATAACAAGGGCGTGTCTCTTCTAAGTGTCTTAAGAGCCACTTTGTCAGATTTAGACATGTTCAAGTGTTTATTCCGATCAGTATTGAAATTCAAAATGTCCTTTTTGACAAGCATTTCAAATGAGTCGATCACCTTTTGGGTCACCAGTGAAATAAAAGTGCTTTTAGGTTTACATTCACGGTAATCCAATGGATCCTGGCCGTTTGGATTACATTCAAGGTTCGAAAAGACATAGCGTAAACTCAATTTTCTCGTGAATTTTTAAAGAGCCACATCAGATGCGGTTCCCCCAAACAAAGTGCCCGCTCGGCCGAGAATGTCCTCGGGATTTAAACAGATTCAGATTCTGTGTGTATCCTCAAATCTCTCAGGTCCTCGGTCTGCTGGGTGGTTCTTTGGCCTTATGTGCCTGGATTGCTGATTGGTGACTTAAGCGGATTTAAGCTGGCTGCCTGGCTGGCTAAGGCGGTAAGTCACTAAGAGCTAAGCATTTAAAGATATGCTTAAAAGTTAAAAAACTACTAAATGCAGCCAGAATATTTATGAATGTTTATGGCCAGCTCACCGCTCACAGCTGTTCTGTTCTACCGGCTTCTCTCGGCGAATGTTGGTGCTCCTTGCTCCTCACTCCTCGCTCCTCCTCCGTCCCGTCCTTGGGCAGCTGTAACGGTGATCTCCGGATAAAAGGAGTGGATCACCGCCGGCCGACAATCTGCAGCGTTGTCGCCGTTGTTGTCTATTTTCCCTTCCCTAGTGCAGGGACAGCTCCGGAGGCACAGAAGTGCGGGGGGTTGCGGGTACGCGGGGGTGATTTCAACCACCGGCCGTTATTGCTCTCACTACCCTCTGCTCCCGCTCCCGCTGGTGCTCTGCTCTGCTGCTCAGCTCTCCGAGTTCGGGCGAAAACACGGACTGGCCGCAGGCATTCTGATCCCTACCTTGCCTCGTGAGTGTGTCCTGCTGTTGCTCTGGGCTTCGGGTATCGCAGAAGGTCTCTCCCCGCCGCCGCATTCTTCTCCACCAGCGCGGCCGCAGCGAGGGAGGGACCACAAGCCCCACGAGCCTTTGCGGCAGGAAGCCGCCACCGCCAGCCTTAATCCCGCGCCAGGAGGCATTTAAATCCCAAGGACATCCTCCGCGTCGCGGGATCGCGCGTGGGTCGGCGCCGGGAGAAGCCCGGGACAAGGGCGGGACCGTTTGTGGCCGTCCGGGGCCAAAGGAGGCCGGGCTGGGCCACATCCCTTATCTCCTAATTTGAAAACCACCCAGGGTGATGCCCTCACCAGGACCATGCAAAACTCCTGTAAGGGAGGGGGGCAGCAACACAGGGACATTGGACAAGTATTTCAAATCTACCAAAGGAGACGCAGGCAAGGAAAATTCCCTGGAGAGACGTAGGGCGGAGCGGCGGCGCTCTATTGAAACCATGAAGAGCAGACCCTTGACAGAGATTATCCCGTATCCTCTTACCCAAGAGGAAGGCACGCCCCCCAACAGCACAAACCCTTTGACTTTTGAGGACTTCCCCCTCTTATTGCGGGATATTTCCCGTTCCCCTGGGTCGGCCCCTGGGAAGTCTGTGGATATAACCCCTCCCACGACGTCTATTACCCCCGTTAACTTGGTTGCCCAAACTCCCCCCTTGCATGCAACTAAGAAAAGTAAGCCAAAACAAAGTGTCGTGGTAGAGTTGCATAGGCCTCCACCGAGCAAACGTAGTAGAAAGTCAATGGGGGGGAGGGGGAAAGCCAAACTGTCCCATCTAGATTTTGGTAAAAAACACACAAATGCACCACAATCTGGGAGGGACAATGAGACTGTGTCTATTGCTCTTCCCTTCGAGGCCCTTAGCTCCAATTCAGTTGCTGATATCAACGACCCATTGGCCAACACATTTAACAGAAATCCCCCTCTCGTATCTATAGGGAGCATAGAACTCCTACTTCGTTCCCTTCTGCAGCCCATTAGTGATAGCTTGAAAAAAGTGGAGATTAGGCTCACCCTATTAGAAACATCTCTTACTACCTTGAACACCTTAGTTAGTAAGCAATCTAATAATAAGGGACCTCACCCCTCCACAGGAAACCCTCCTAAAATGGGAATCCCACAGGGCGACAACAAAGGCCCCCCTCAGAGTGTGACCACTGCCCCTCCCCTGCAGCCATTAATGACTATCTCAGTCCAGGCACCGCGTTGTACCTCAACCAATAGGTCTTTACAACCAATAGACACTGCCCTTCATAGTTCCCAGATAGGGATTAAGGGTGGCCACCAAGAAGCCGGCGGCACTCCTTCACTTTCTCCGGGCCGGCAGGGCCCAAGTTCTCGAAGACCAGATTTGCCGCCAGAGGCTAATAGTCTAACGGTGGTCCTAGCAGGTGCTCCCCGTCTAAGATTTGGGGAAAATGAAGACTACCAATCCCTAAAGGAAAAGGTCATCAAATGGCTAAATTTGAACTGACCTCTACCGTCTCATTTTAATAATGAGATTATTATGGTTAGAAGGGTTCCCTGGTTAGGTAAGACTAGAAAAACAATAATAGGGGACTGTATCCTGGTAAGTTTCAAGGATCCGGGCACTGTTTCGCACATCTGCAATGGAACAAATAGATCACTGGATTCTACTATTCAGACCCTTCCAGTATCCTTCTTTTTCCCCCCTATCCGTATGCACCATGTCCCATCGCAGGATGAGTGGACAAGGGTGGAACATAGACGCAGACAGAAGGATTATGTACAACGCCCAAATCTCCAATTCCAGGATACGCCCTATTTCCATTTTAATCGCTTTAATTGTCTGAATGGTTTGGATGGGGTTGATTGACTTTCCGCTCACATACCAATGACCCTGGATTGTGCCTCCTGTAGTTTCTCCAAACTACCCACCTCGACTGTTGGTAAAATTCCCGGGCCACCGAATAGCACAGTGGTCCTGGATGATCTACCTGCCCACAACGTTCCCGATGCCTCTGGAATTCTGATTGAGCCAATATTGGTGGAGAATGGCTCCAGTGGACTTTCCGTTCTTCCGGTCCCTACTGCTGGTAATGCGTTAGAATTTCCGATTGCAGTAGAGTCTGGACCCGTCTCCTCTAACCCCCCTGGTTCGGCATTTAATACCTCTGAACATTTGAGGCTAATCTGTTGGAATGTTGCCGGACTCGCCAACAAACTGGGTGACTCGGACTGGGCAAACTACATTGAGACTGGAGACATATGTATGTTCCAGGAAACCTGGGCCAGAGAGGACTATGGTCACCCAGGCTACATGTCATTCTTTACCCCAGCGAGATGGGAAGGCAAAGGCCGTCCGTCAGGAGGGCTCACGACCTGGGTTGCATCCCATTTGGGCTGTGTGGCATTGCGGTTGTCGACCAACTCTGAAGACATTCTTGCGATTTCACTATTGTGGCCCAACCAAGTTAAATTGGTGTTTATTAATATTTATTCTAGGCCAATGGGAACTGCTAAGGAATCACCAACCATAGATGAACTCTCTAATTTTTTATCTGACCTACCGAGTGATTCATACTATGTAGTGGGAGGGGATTTTAATTCTCATTTTGAGCCACTCCCCGGTCTTCTGGATGGGCTACCACCTGAAGAGGAGGTCAGATGGGCAGTCCCTATGGTGCAAGCTCCACCTCCAAAGGCTTGGACCCCATTAGCAGTACAAATTACAGCCCTCACCTTGAAGTTCGGAATCAGAGCGTGCAATGGGCGAATAAAATCCGACATACCCAGTAAAACCACCTATAACAGACTGGGAAGAGAGTCTCGTCTGGATTATGTCTTGGCTCAAATAGTGAAGTGGCCGACAATTCAGGACGTCAGGGTGATGGAAAGGACCAACAGTGACCATAACGCACTTGAGCTCGACCTTGTCCATCCTGGCCCCCAAGCTCTTGCGAATACTGCGGAAGGGAATATCCCTGCGCTTTTCCTTGATAACAACAGGAGAAGGATCAGGTGGGAGCACCTGGCCACAAGCAAGAATAAACTCCCCATGCTCTATGATGGGTTAACCCCCATTTTGGAAACTGTGGGCTGCTTGGACGCCAAGGTAAACAATAAAGACTCCCAGGGCAAATTATTTAAAGCCCATGAGGACCTCATAAAAACTGCGGCACCTCATTTCACCTACAGTTCATGTAAAACAAAAGGGGGGCGACGAGGCAAAACATTATGGTACAACCTTGCTTGTAGAAGGGCGAAAACAGAGCTCCTTAGATTAATTAAGGAGGGTTTACGGGGGGATAGCCTCAAACAAAGCAGGCGAGCTTATAAGAAACTCACTGCCCACGCTAAGCTAGAATGGGAGGAAAAACAGTGGGAAGAACTCACTAAGGCACTAGCGACCCAAAACCAACGTCTGTTCTGGAGGATTGTGAACGGGGGGTCGGGGAATTTACAATCGGCAATAGAGCCCAATATTGCTCCAGGGGTGTGGCAGGCTCACTTCCAGACCCTATACAGCTCAGAGCCGGGAGAATCTCCTGCTGCCGATGAGGTGGGCTGGCCAGACTGGGAAGGGGAGCCGATAACGCTGGGTGAGGTGACCGCTGCCATCTCAGGACTGGCCTCTGGAAAGGCGCCGGGACTGGATGGATTAGCTGGGGATATGTTTAAACAGGAGCCCATTGTTTGGGCCCCTTACCTTACCGCCCTTTTCAATGGAGTTCTTGGTGGTATGGAAATCCCTAGTACTTGGCTGGGGGCAGAGGTGGTCCCCATCTTCAAAAAGGGCTCGCCTCTCCTCCCAGCCAACTACCGACCAATCAGCCTAATAGACGTGGCACAGAAACTGTTTGGTAGGGTGTTGTTGAACAGGCTCCAGGACTGGATGGAGGAGGTGGGAGCCCTTAGTCCCTACCAGGCGGGTTTCAGGAAGGGGGTATCCACAGTGGACCAGGTTTTTAGATTGAATCTGATATACTGGAGGGTAGCAAAATTCGAGTGCGGTAGTTTGTACACAATTTTTGTGGACTTAAGGGCCGCATTCGATCTGGTGCCCAGGGGGAAACTCTGGACCATCCTGGCAGAGATGGGTGTTCCCCCGGACATCCTACTGATCTTACAGAGGCTGCATCATAACAACTATGCCCGAGTGAGGTGCGGGAGGTCGGGGGAACTGACTGATAGATTCCCCGTTGGCAGGGGGGTAAGACAGGGTTGTGTGTTGGCACCGACCCTGTTCTGACTCTTCGTCAACGGGGTAATCGGCCACCTGAATGCCACCGAATATACTGACGCCCCGAAATTGAATGGCAGCAGGGTGCCCGCAATTATGTTTGCGGATGACACCCTGCTGCTATCCAAAACCCCCATGGGTATACAGAGGATCCTTGACTCCTTCGTGGCTTTTTGTACTGTTAGGGGGCTGGAAATCAATGCGGCAAAAACCAAATTCATGGTTTTGAATCCGAGGCAAAAACTACGGCCAAATCCGCAATTGGGAGCTGCACGGCTCGAGAGAGTGTCCACCTTTGAATACCTTGGTGTGACTCTCAATGAAACTATGACTTGGGGATCTCATCACAGTAGGGCTAACCTTAAACTTACGCAAACCACTGGGGGTATTGCCCGGATGATGACTGGTTCATCATACCGCCCACTGGGGGCACTGATCCAGATATATAAGGCACAGGCTAGGGGAGCGATAATGTACGGGGCGGAACTATGGGGCCATACGCCTTGTCAGTGTCTGTCAATAACGGAAAATAAGTTTATAAGACAGATAGCCGCACTCCCGCCCAGCACTCCGCTCCTCCCACTGAGGCTTGATTTGGGCCTACGACCATTAGCTGACGAAATAAGTCTGAGACCACTAGCATTCTGGCGTAGGCTGTGGAGTAGCAACGATCTTGTAGAATATAGGGCGGAATTGGTTGAACTTTTGAACCACCCAATGGTTCTCAATATCCCTTGGGTCAAAAACATCCAAGCCACTTGTATAGAAATAGGGCTCCCCGATTTGTGGACTGAGCCAGCGAAAGCCGCATTAAACATTTCCAAAAAGTCCCTGGCCAACGTATATCACGAATATAAATTGGCCAGGGCCCAAGCCACCCAGGCAGAAAGGTCCTTAGCCTCCGTGTTCTTGCAAAGCAAGGATTTCTATAGGTGTGAGAGGGTATTGGATCCTATCTCCCCCGTACTGGCCCGGAAGCTGTTTCTCCAATGGAGATACGGCACACTACCTTTCCGGTCTTTCTCAAGTACCTGGCTAACGGCTCCCACATCAAAGCAGTGTCCGGTCTGTGATACTACGGAGGAAACTGATCTGCATGTGGCTTTTTTTCTGCCCAGCCTCCAAAGCAGCACGAAAATACTGGCTCCTCCCGTTGATAAGGAACATGGGGTGTAGGGAATACGCACCAATGTATAGGATTTTAAAATCTGATGTCTCTGGCCCAACTGTTTTTGCATTAGCAACATTTCTTACCAATGTTTGACATACGCGTAACCGAATTCTAAAGGCGATGGGTCCCTCTTAAAAAATTTATCTTTTTACCCGTGAATGTACATGTGCACTGTATACTTCTCAGTGTTTCTACTTTGATAACTGTTGTTTAATAATTTTTTATCTTAAAAACCAGAATTATTTATGTATTTTATGTCTGTATATATTTTATCCATGCTTTTATGGTCACTGACCGAAATAAAGCTATCAAAGAAGATGCAAATGGTTAAGTGAGAAAAGTGGGGACAAACAAGGTACTCTTATTCAACAAAACCAACTGTACTTGTGATAGTGAAGTGGGTGAAATGTTAATCCTGGTTGTTTCTTCTGTCTCCTGCCTGTGCTTGCCGGCTTTATTATATCTAACTACTTGTAAAGTAATATGTGAAATACTCCATTGGAGTGTCTTAGAGTAGTGCACTTGAAGGCTATGACCATTGTCTTAGTTTTCCCACTTTTCAAGTAGGAGGTGGGCTGTACCTCCTCTTCCGGTGCACACTGGATTGAATAGTGTTGATGCTATTGTTTAACTTTGTTGTTTCATTTGTTCAGATTGAGTACTTATCAGCTGTTTATCCTCCACTTTCTAAAAGTGGCATTTCTAAAATAGTAATCAGAAATTCACCGACACCAATAAGCGTGATTTTTCACCACTATTCCAAACATACCAAACATGGTAGCGCTACTCCTTTCAGATCAGAAATTGCCACTGAAAGATATATCAGGGAATTCCCAATGCAAACCTATGAGAGGAGCAGACCTCACAGCAGTGAGAAACCAAATAGGCTGTTTGTCACTACCAGAACAAGCTACACAGCAAAGTCACATGTCCTACCTTTTCCCTACACAGCACCCTGATCATAGGGCTAGCTAGGGCCTACTTTAGGGGTGCCTTACATGTGGTAAAAGGGGAGTTGCAGACGTGGCAACCATTTTAAATGCAACAGTAAACTGCACAGGCAGTCCCTGCAGTGGCAGAGGCCGGATACAGTTGAAAAGGCTACTTCTGTGGGTGGCACAAGCAGCGCTGCAGGCCCACTAGTTGCATTTAATTTACAGTCCCTGGGTGTAAGGGATACCACTGTACAAGGGACTTACATGTAAAGAAAATATGCCAAACAGGTGTAGACCAATCTTACCAAGTTTACAAGAGTGAGCACATGCACTTTACCACTGATCAGCAGTGGTAAATTGCCTAGAGTCATAAAACCAACAAAAAAGTCAGAAAAAATACAGGAGGAAGGAAACATGTTTGGGGATAACCCTGCACAAAGAGCCAGGTCCAACAATATTACAAACTGATTCAACATCCTTAGAATTATGACAGGTATCCACAACTTTGTCCTTTTTCTCTCCAAGAAATATTGTACTGACAAAACCTCTCATGTTGTGGTCTACTTTCACTTTAACATTCTTTTCTAACATTTGATTCTCCTCTCACGATACCACCTCTTCTAACTCCTTTTGAAAACACAACTCTCTTGGCTCCTTTGTCTCAATTTACTCCTTCTCCAGTTCTGTAAAATAACCTTTTGCCATAGAAATAACCCTGTTAACTGTTCCCACTCTTAGCTGAATAATTTCAACTATCCTCCAACCCTTCCTTGGGTAGAACCAATGCCTGTCATAATACTCACTTTGATTTGATGTGGAGCCTTGACCTTTGACCTGCGAAAATCTATTTATTGGTCCTCTACCTTTCTGGGAACAGAATTTGGAGCCTATATGTAATAACTGACTCCTTGATAGGTAGCACACTGTACCCAGGAACAATGGGACTTGAAAAATCCTAGGCTGGGAGATCTCCCTGTCCTCCCAGCCCTTCCACAAAAACTGTTCCCAGAGAACACTCTTCTCATCGATGTCTGGGCTTTCAGACTTGTGATGGTCTTGACATATTTCCCAATTTTTGTAATCATCCCTTCTCTGAAAAGAAGACCATAGCCTAGTCCAAAGACTCTTTGACAGTGAAATCTGCAAATTTGAGGTTTGTCCTCATCAGGATGGTCTTACGCCAAAAATTCCGGCATTGTCATTGCCAATTAAACAAACTGCCCTTTGGCACCTGCCGTGCAGAATATGTATAATAACATCTATGCCCTTTATGTAGGCTTCTTCAACCTGATCAAATATTTTAGACAATGGACCAAGGATGCCCAGAACCTTATCTTGGCAGGATTTCAAAGATTTTTCTGATCATTTCCTTGGGTCTTTACCTAACTTAAATTAAAATGTGAAGATTTAAGGGTTAATGATGAGGGTCATAGTTACTTTTTCATCAATATGAGGACGTGGACACTATGCCCTTCACACACATCTCTACTCCTTTTGCAGTGGTTTACACAGCCACATTTTCATGTATTCTGCTACATGGTCCACTCCTTGCTTCTGAGATGCTTGACTTCCTCCCGGTCAAATAATCTTTCCTCTCTCCCAGAGGGTTTAAATCCAAAGTTTTTTTTCCTTTCCTTTCTTCTTACGTCATCATCCCAGTCATTGTCTACATCATCTTTATATCAAAATCTAGCCCATATTCGTCATAACTTTGACGTCCATCCTCTTTTTCAAGCTTATCCAGCTTGTTCCTTTCTATCGCATTGTCAAATTGCCCATCACGCTTCTCACTTTGGACAATTAATCTCTTTGAGCCACTTAGGACTCCTCTCTTACCTGTAGCATGCTTTCTCTTGTGCATACATATTCCTCCATTACCCCTAATAATTTGTTCCTCTTTATCAGAAATGGAGAAATACTCTTCCTCATTTTTATTTCTTTTCCTGCTCTGTAGAACCTCTTTAAGTAAATCTCTCAATGCCTGCTGAAGTTCCTGTGTAACTATTTTCCTTATCATATCCTCCTGAGAGGGCTTGCTCTCTTTGTCTGACATTTTGACTCCAAGTACGTCAACACAACAATACAGATTATAAATAACTTCTCACAATGTGATGGCATACTTCCCAAATCATCACTGAAAATAGGCTCCTGAAATTGCACTTTTATCGGCACACAACCTGTCGCTTGGTAACCAACAGCTGCAAGAAAACAAGCCCTCTCTCTTCGGGTGCAAATTTGTTTGATGCAATGGGCCAGCCTCATCCAATATGGCTGTGAATCTAGACTAGTGCGGGTAGAACAAAGCAAGGGGAGACACGCCTCTAGCGATGCAATGAACAATGGAAGAAATGCCCTGTTTGAAACTAAACAAATGCTGTGTGCTTAGCGAGGTTCATCTTAACAATAATTTGTATACTTTAGCAGAGAGTCTCTCAATTGTTACATTAATGGTAGATCCTTCAACAGATCACATTTATGCTTTATTCCTTACCAAAGTAGCAACAGTCTTCTGCCGGCAAATAGTTTACTTCCCTTTTGCAGGTCCTCAAGGTTCTACGGTGGAGTGGTGATGCTGGTGAAGAACGAACAGGCACCAGGGCTCTTTGAAAAGGAGGAGACAGGTAGGTACCAGAAGAGAAAACAGGTAACCGTATCCCAGGTTGGGGTGAACAGTGTGGTGGTAGGTGAGAAACATGGCTTTAAGAAACAGGTGTCAGCATAGAAAGTAATACAGGTAAGTGTTTCACAATAGCAGGCAAATGCTGGCCTCTGGATATAGCTTTTGTTTGGGGCCCTGGTTAGGGGCTGAGGGTGCACCATATGTTAATTCCTGCACCATGTGTCAGGCGGCTTGATGTGCCTGCTACGTGGTGCAGGGATGAACAGATTCTCTCGTTTCTCTATGAGAGCTTGTGCTATGGCTGGTTTATGGCCACAGAACAAGCTCCTATAGAGAAATGGGAGTAGGAGTATGGCACTGCACCATATACGGTCTCATTGTTATAATGCAGTTTGTATCGATTCCGCAACGGTGTCCAAAAAATCATAATAAGGCCCTAGGTGTGTTCAGGGCAGGAATACTTCAAACATGTTTGTGTTTAGTTGATCTCAGAGAAAACAAGTCTGCTAGTCTTCACAGAGGGCCCAATTACACCACAGATAGGCCATCTGTCTTTATCCTCATGTTTAAGCATGTTTTCAAGAGCCATAGTGTTCATGATATGCTGGCACCACGTGTGTAAGCTAGGCATCACTGTCTCTATGCAAATTTGGCAGTTGCATCAGTGCTATCAACAAAAGCTGATGGATCAGTCTCCAGTAAATTAAAATCCCCCATACCATCCTTCAGGGTTTTGCGTAGCACTTTGACCTGCTGTTTATGTTGTAAGCGTACCCCTGTGTTGTCCTTTACAGTACATAAAACTTTCTTACATAATCTTTTCAGCTTGGGACAGCTCCACCCCATATGAAGTGGGTCCATCACAATGTCACAACCGCTCCAGCATTGATTTGTACCCTTATGTGCAAATATTCTATGTAGTTTATCTGGTATGAGGTGCCAGCATGTTACTACTTTGAGTGCAGATTCTCTGTGTTGGACTGACAGATTCGACTTATGAAGAATGAGATCCCTCAACAGTTTGTCCCATAACTTCAATTTAACTTCACGTTGTAGTGCACCAGCCCATGTGTGCATATAGAACCAAGAGGGCGACATCGGAGTTGCATATAGATGTTTGTATATAGCTGACACTCAACCTGTGGACCCTTGGTAAATGACGAGAAGCTTCTCTCCCTGTGTAAAATGATGAGTAGATGCCTATTTTAGCTGTGAGGGATGGACCTAGTGATTTGTGTGGTGTCAGAACTGTTAAAGATCCTGTAGATTATAGTTTTTTTTACAGCCTGGAAAGGATCTAATTTCTCCTTTTAGAAACATGTCTGAAATCATTCAGCTATCCCTTGCTCTCCAATATAGTACAGTGCTGGTGCCAAGCCTGGTTATCTAAAATAGAAGTTAGGAGTGAGGGAAACGTTCTAATGGCACACCTAAGGGCTGCAGTGTCCCATGTGTACAATAGTGTATTAGTAAAATGTAAAATGTAAATGTCCAGTATTTGTAAAGGGCAAAAAATTACCCGAGTGTGTCAAGGCGTTGGGGGCCTTCGGGAAGATTAAGCAAGCTATTGCCCAGAGTCATATGGTGCTGGGCTGATCTGCTGCCGGCACCGGGGATCAAACCGTGAGCCCCCGTGTGCCGGAGGCAGCTGCCCTGGCTGCTGTGCGACACCTCTTCCCAAAATTACAGTTTTTAAGAAAATCTTGAATTCCTTGCGTCATGTATTTTGGAGCATTCCATATTCTAATAATATCCATGATAAATCACCACCAGGTTTTTATTTGTTGATTCTACTGGCAATTTTCCAGGATAAATTCCCTCTTCAAGGTATCTATGTATATATTTGCATATGTCGCAGCAAAGTTGCTCCCCATGGAGTCTCATTTACTTTGTAAAGGAAAATTAGGCTTAAAGCTTAAATAATTGTAAAACAATATCAAAGTCAGAATTTGTAGCAAGAATTCACAATCAATATCTTAGATTTGGTTCAAACAGGTTTTGCACTTTCCAAGTATGATTTGTTCACATTGAGACTGGTTATAACACATTTGAACAAAATATTTCCTCCCTCAAATAAAACAGTATGCAAGTACGATATAAGGTCTCTGGTGTCTCTGAAAATATACATTATTTTAGGTACTACTAATTTCTCTAAGTGGTACACTGTTGTACTTGGAGACACCTGTAACCACCACGCCTGTTCACAATCAGGCACTTCATTGGCCCTTAGGAGGGGACGTTCATTTGGCCGGAATGAGACTACACCAATGTCCCACCACCAAGAGACATAAAAAGTGATGTCCTGATGTAAATATTTGGATTATTCACTTTATCCACCTTATGTCCACACACTTCGAATTCACCATTGGATTGTTGTCTGGAAAGGGACTCTAATTAATTGTTAGTTCATCTTGATAACCTCATCCAACATGCAACTCAACTTATTTCCAGAGAATCCAAAATTATAATTTTTGTTCTAATGCATAAAAAAACCCAATGAAAATATTATGGGGCCGATTCACAGAACTAATCTGAGATAAAATCCTAAACATCCTACTTTTGGAATTCACAGAAGGCATTTAGTAGTAGTAAAGTTGGGACTCCTAACGTTACTACTACTAAAATGAGACAAAATCCTAACTTTATGACTTTCTATATTCACAAAAGGCATTTACTAGTAGTGAAGTTAGGAGTCCTAACTTTACTACTACTAAATGCCTTCTGTGAATACCAAAATTAGTAAATTTAGGATTTTATCTCACATTAGTTCTGGGAATCAGCCCCTATGTGTGTAAAAACCTTCTACTCATGAGATTAATTAAATCTAACATTTGTGTGTTATGAACACACAATTCTTCTCTAGAGATCTCAGTACTTACCAACCAAGTATTATTTTCACACAACATACATTCCATCATATCAGACATTTTTCTTTGCAATCTTCACAGTATGTACAACTACTCCTGGAGTGGTTTGCAACTGTTTCAGTTTAATAGAAAAGCTTTCAACATCTCACAGACCACCAAGGGATAAAGATATTTCAACAATGTTTAAAAACACTTCCCTACATAAAAACCATGCAGAGAAGCCTTGAAATTATGAAGTTCAATATCAATTAGAAAAAGCATTTTGAGGCATACTGGAAAATAAAGTATTACTTTTAAATTGAAATTGATATAATTAGGCTACTCTGTTTTAGGTTTAATACTTTAACCCCTTGGCTGCTTAGCTTGTTCCCCCTAGAAAGGTAAGCCCTTTTCTTTGCTATTTGGGGTACTACACGCCTCTTTTTTGCCACATAAGCAATCCATGCTAACTTTGCATCGATTCTTTTTTCCAACATCCTGAGGATACTAAGGTGCCCAGGGCTTGTGGGTTTCCCTGGAGTGGACCTAGAGAATAACCATAATATAGCTAAATCTTTTTTTCGTAAACAAATTAGGAAAAAAGTGCTTCACAAGAAAGCATATGTTTTTGTTTTTGTTTTAAAAATTTTTTTAATAAAAGAGTCACCAGCAAAAGCTTTACTGTACTTGGACCACTATCTTCCCAGATTCCAGGAACAAGTACAGTTGTATCAAAAACACATCTTTTCATTTTTCTAAAAAGTGGTGAATTTTTCATTATTTTTGTGGTTTCAACCTACTTGCAGTTTGTGGTAGAAACAGGTGCAACCCATGGGTGATCCCAGAAAGCTGTGGATTTTTTTTAAAGTAGACCCAATTACAGATGTAGCAAGGGTTCATTTATGTAGATCCTGTAAGGTTTTCCCAAAAAAAAAAAAAAATAGGGAAAATTAGAAGGAGAAAAGCATAATTTGTTATTTTCGTCTGTAACATTTTGTCATGATAGCTGATTCACAAAAGCAATACATTGTTACACCCAACAGATCATTTTGGTCATGGTGATATATGGGGTTTGTAATTTCTCCAAAAAACACAATACTCAAAGCCAACAACTGAGCTGCACCGTACAGTGATTTTTCATTGTGTACCAACTATACAGCAATTCATATGATAAAATAAAAAGAAGAAAAATGGGTATGAATACAACATTTGCATTTCTGAAATGTACACATGATCCTAAGTTTATGAACTTTGGCTATTTCCACACCTCTGAATCTGAGGTTACCCGTACTATCTTATGATATAACGGGTATTTTTCAAAATGTTTTCTTTCTTGCAAACTGGTTTACATTTGGAAACCACATATGCAACGAAATCCAACTGGAAACAAGTGTTCTACTAATCTGTGTTCCTACATGTCTCTCAATAACCTTGGCTACTCCTAGTTTGCAACACAAAACGCCCCAAAACCCGACCGGGACTCATCATATTACAACCAGCAGAATCCATGCTTCTCTACAATGTTATTAGCTGTGGATGTTGTGCCCTAACTTATCAGCACCACAGGCAAACATACCAAAACCTTACATTTCTGAAAACTAGACACAGTAGAGATCAGGGTGGTATGACTTGTGTGGGTTTCACCAGGATTTCTTAATCACAATGCCAGGCAAACTTCAAACTTTGACTAAAATCGCATATTTTCCTTGCATTTCTGTCACCTACCGGAATCTGCAGGGATCCACAAAATTCTAACCACCTAGTGTTCCTCCACTTGTCCCAATAGAAACGCTACCCCACTTTTGTGGCTGGGCCTAGTGCCTGCGACTAGAAAGGATCAAACCAGGGTCAATGGAATTCCTCACAAATGGGAGCCTTTATACGTCACACACAGAAAACCGTTCACACCACCAGATCTGGGCCAAAAACATTACAACACTCACATAACAAACTGCATCATTCAAAGCCCCTCCACCTTCACACACCCAGTGAACTGACACACCAATCATATCACAATCGCCCAGACATCAATTAGCTTACTAAGACGCCAGCAGCAATGGCATAACGAAACCTGAGGGGGGGGGCCCATGCTCTGGCACATTCTGGAGCTCTCAAACCAGGAGCCTGCCAGTGCTGGGCAGGGCCCCCAGGGCTTGGGGGCCCCCCACAATGCAGGGGCTATAGGGGCTTTTGTTTTGCCATTGACCAGCAGCAAGTCGCTATACAAACACCATCAGCCTCTACACACACAAACACTGCCAGTCAGCCTCCACTTGACACATACACCACCAATCAAGAGCCACAACTCACACAGTACTAGTCTACTCTCACTGCACACACACTGCTATCAACTGCCACTATACACAAAAACATTGCCAATCAACTGCTACAACTTCCACCACCATCACCACCACCAGCAAATGTACTTGCACACACATCACCAACCAATCACCACTCAGACATCACCCTGAAACTCCATGCCATTTTCAATTCTAAAATACTCCCAGAATGAACAGATTACAGACACAAAGCAGAAGACGAAAAATC
This sequence comes from Triturus cristatus, assembly GCF_964204655.1. Lineage (NCBI taxonomy): Eukaryota > Metazoa > Chordata > Amphibia > Caudata > Salamandridae > Triturus > Triturus cristatus. Next base: position 333,894,714 of record NC_140594.1, on the reverse strand, counting down.
AACTATGCTTGCATACGCAACCGGTATTCCTAAACACATCAAACAATTAGCATCTTTGTGTCATAACAGAAAATATATTGCAATATAGACCATAGTGTCAGTTACCTATACCTATATGGTTGCTCCATATACTTAAATTGTGTATGGTACATTTTAAAACTCTTGAGCACACATAGGCCAGGATTAGAAGGATACTCTGGGAAGTACATGCAACTCTTCTTTCGTGTACCACTTCTGACATAGACTCAACCTCTTTGACAAAGAAAGCCATGGTGGCACCTGGAAATCTTGCACAGACCGGGTGATGTAGAGAGTTGCTATGCAAACCACCTGCACATTGATGTAGTAGAAACGGTTTCTACTGCAGTACACTTGCCCCTGGTCATGAGATAGCACGTGCCATATAATTCCACCTTGATATTGTTCAGTGGAGCATTATCTATAGTCATTCATACGTCTGTGCATAACATCCATGACTTGAAAAAAACTGCTCAAATGGTTGACTATGACATCTTATTGGAGTCTTTAAATGTGTAATGTGTGAATTCTTAGGTCGGTAACAGATCACATTTTAATTGTTGTCGATAAGGATTTAATATTTTAATTGTGTCACGGTTCAATGTGTACTTTTTAATATTTTTTCCTGCATGGTTTCCAGATCGAGGTGTGGTTTGTACAATAATTCATTCTATTGACAGATACTTCTCCATCTTCGCTGGGGTGGTGGAAAGCAATATCTGCAACATAAGAGTGCAAAGTGTCAAAAGCATATGGTCTCACACAGCAGCAGGTGGACATAATTTATCATTTTTTGATTTTAGCCCAGGTAAACTGACATACATATGTAACGTTTCCTCATTTAAATTTTATTTTTTCTACTTTTGATTCTGTTTTATATATTGTTTACAACTTGTATCAAAATGTATTGCCAATTTGAAAAAATAAACAATCATAAATAAACATAAACAATTATTTGATAAAAAAGTCACATTTCTAATTCATAAAATATTTCCTAATTGGATTTATTAATCACCATTCGCGTATGCAGACTAAAATGTTTAGATTTTTAAAAACATGTAAAATTATTTGGTGAAAAAAACTTCAAGGTTGACATGGATTATTACACAGCAGAGGGAGTGTATCTATAGTTTGTATAGTAGATGATCTATTCGTTATTGACGGACGCAATGTCAAAGATTTTGGGTGCTGCTGTCAATAATGCACTACTCTTCCACCATATTGTCAGGCATACACTTTGCTGACAATGTTGGTTTATGATTGAGGAACAAACATGGTGAATGTTTGACATGCCCATTACGGATGATGGAATACTAAGTGCAGTCTGTGCCTGCCTTTTCTTGCATCCGTGAGCCCACATTTGTTAACGAGGTCTGTGATTGACAGAATCCATCATCCGTCGTACAACATTGGTACACGTAATTTCCTCCACATGCATATGTCTTTTGCAAAGCCATTTTGTCAATTGCCTCCTAACCATCAAAGACCCCCTCAAATGTAGCTGCTAATTTACTGATGCTGGCACCCAAAATAGCTGAGAAAGCATGTGACAGGGCACCCATCTCCACTCCTGAGAAGTTGGATGTCCTTGCCAGCTACATGGGCCTGCAGAGAGTGAAGTAAGCTCCATAAATGAAGTGTACTTACATTAATATGTTGTGTGTTATTAAACATATTATTAGTGACTTTGCAATCTCAATCTAATGTTTTAATACTCAAATCCCCCATAAGATAAATGTTTGTTATCCCTATTATGCAGCAATTTGTGATCAACATACAAGGTTATGTAAAACAACATTTGGATTTTACCTTGTTTGTCTAAACCATAAATATGCTGATTTAATGAACAATACATATTCACCTTAGGAATGTGAGAAACAGAACACCCTAGGCAATCACCAAGCTTTTAATATTGCAAGCAAATGCCTGTTCAAAAACACAAAAGAATATTGTTTCACAAATGTATATGGCTTGAATATTTTTTAAGGTTATGGGTAAAAAATGTTACCTCCAGTATGCAAATAATTTATACTTAATGTACTCCACTAATATTAATGATTACTAGGAAAAGTCTAAATTTAAATGTTGAAACAAAATACTTTACCACCATGGTATGTTATATTTCTAAAAACAAAAGTATGACATTGGTAAGGGCATTCAGGACCACTCTTTGGTATGGGGAAGCTGTGCGGCCACCATGCCAACAGCAATCAGTGTGACTAAATGATTAATATCCATGGCGTCACTAAACTTGTCGGGCCAAATATACGACTTACATTGTCTTTGCTTGACGTGAGACATCGCAAGGCAATGCCTTTCCTAAAATGGGATTTACAAAAGCATGCAAGGGGATATTTGTACCACCTTGAGTGACTTTGTAAAGAAATGTAACTCACCGCAGAGGCTTGCACTACAGCGCATTACATTTTATTGCGGTACTCATTCCATAGTTGGAGCATGAGTGTTCCCATGCATCCACCCATGGAATTTGAAACAATACCATATTTACAATGGGTAATAAGCCTGGGATTTCACCAAAATGATGGTCCTACCACACAGAAATGTAACAAGGAAAAATATGTTTATTTCTCCTCGTAACTTCCTCTTTCTATCCTTAATGCATTCAGCATCATACATTGAAAGAGGAAATCACCTCTTACGATTGCTTTTGTGCAGGAAGGGGTCTTCCTGCAAAAATATAATCCTGCCTGCAATACAGGCACCCTTGCACAACAGTAGATGAGATGCTCTTCTGATCTCTCCTGAACATGCAATTGAGTGCTGCAGCTTTGCTTGCTACCCTGCATTGCATGGATTCTTAGTAAATATGTCCCATCATGCTTTACAATGTCATTTGTTTCTAATGTCATGTACGTTTTAGGACATGGCATTCTTAGAGCCAAGGGAGGACCTAGCTGTGGAATTTAAGTTTCAAACGTGAGTGGTGAAAATGCATTTAAACAAATGTCCCCGAATATGGAGCATAATTTCATCACACAAAACTGAGTGATGGCCAAAGAAAAAGCAACATAGACTTTTCTAAACAAAAAATACAAAACTATTTTGAATAATTGGCACTATGTTTGACATGTTATTACCTCACAACGTTAAAGGTAGTCCAGTCACCATATAAGATGTAACATTGTTTAACACACACTTGGAATAAGGAAGACAATATTTCTGACATGTTAGTGAGTGGAGCAGGAAGTCAACCCAATTGTGAATGTAAATGTCCAGTATTTGTAAAGCGCAAACAATTACCCGAGGGCGTCAAGGCGCTGGGTGGCATCGGGAAGTTTAAGCAAGCTATTGCCCAGAGTCACCTGGGGCTTGGCTGATCTTCTGCCAGCGCCGGGGATCAAACCGTGGGTCCCCGGGTTCAATGAATCGCTAACAATATCTTATAATATAAATGTATGATACATAGGCAGAAATATGCTTTTTAACTTGCGTGGTTTAAGTAAACATGATTATTATTGTGGTTTTTTTTTTTCTATCATTCTCTGTAGGTCAGCCTTCACAAGAAGATCTGGTAGGCCAGTGCCAGGCAAATGTTCCAGCATTAAGCGTCTCAGGATCCACTGCTGGAAAATTTGGGAAGACCGTCAGCAGAGTACTCACACCATTGTCCTTACAAAACTGGAAAGGTCCACCCAGTAAAAAACAGGTGCCGCAGTCACTGACCACCCACATGGTGCAAGATATTGTAGCAGTGCCACACCCCAACTTGAATGGGGAGATGAAACACAACTCTAACGGACTGAGTTTGGCCCTGATTTGGAGTTTAGCAGACGAGTTAATCTATCAGAAGCAGAAATATTATCCCATGAACCTTACTACAAGAGCCACAGTATTTAATGCACTTGAAATGAGGAAAATGGGACATCTGCCATGTTTGTGACAGAGTAAGCAGTCCGCCAAACTCTAAATCAGGACAAAAATGTTTTAGGAACTGATTTACAAAAATCAAATTGAAAGATTGCTAATTAGCGACTCATACTGAATCGCAAAATAGGAAACGCAAATGATGCTTAAAAAGAATTACTTTATGCACATAGCAATTAGTTACAATTTGATATTTTGAAATACTGAATCAGTAAATACAATTCAGTATGATCACACATTGTGAGTGTCGCAGCTGGAGGTAGTGAGGACCACAGCCGGTTCAGGAAGTATATGTATTTTCTGCAAGCAGCAAAGAAGAGTATTTGATTGCGTTCCATCCAAGCACTTTCAGTTTTGAAAATGTCTTGCCAGGAGCGACAGGAGGATGTGCTCAGGAAGCAAAAAAGGAAATGTAATGATGCAGAGCTGGATATTCTGGTAGAAGAGTGTTGAGGGGATTATGACAGGCTTTTTGGGAAGTCATCACAGTCTGTTCCAGAATCCACCAAGGGAAAATATGGACCTGGAATCAGGACAAAATAAATAACGTTTGAGTGACACAAAGGTCAGTGGAACAAATATGGAAGATGGGGTGTGACCTCTGCTCCCATTCAAAGGAGACGGTTGCAAACCAAAAGAAGGATGCCACAGCCACTGGAGGGGGGAAATAGTAAGGAACAACCACACACCCCAATGAAGGAGATTATAGAATCCATCTTGCAGCCAGAAGCTATTTTAGGAGTATCAATTATTGATACCTTTGTCCTGCATCATATAATAAAGGTTAGTTATGTAATAATGTAATTCTTAAATAGCTAATCATTTTTATGCTTAAACTTTAACAAATACTGTTAATGAATAATTGTGTATGTCAATCTGGATAAAGTTAACATAACATTTCTGGGACCTTACATACCAGCTTTTCATACTATTTGATACAATGGTTAGTGTGTAATCTAGTCCAAATCTAGCTTTTAATAAAAATCCTGTCATAAATATACATTAACATTTCCAGGTTTCTTGTCAAAAAATCATCATTGTTGATGTTGAAGTGTGTCATCTAAACAAAGAATAAAACAGAAATTATGACTAATTATACTTTTCAAAATACAATTACTTCACTATAAAACAAATACTTATTTTTTTCAAACTTTCTACAGAGTAACCTTTTTTTTTTTGCAGAGTTTTATATAGCGCGAGCTTGACCCGAATCGGGTATCAGAGCGCTTTACATAGCACCAGTTATGTTACAAGAGGACACGCATTCATTTTTGTTAGGCACGGGGAGATTAAGTGATTTGCCCAGAATCACAGGATGTTCAGCGTCAATGCCGAGACTCTAACCCAGTTCCCCAGATTCGAGGTCGACCGCCTAGCCGTTAGGCCAACTCCTCTCCTAGTAAAAGTAACCAATCTGAAACTCAGGATATAGGTGAAACATCATATCCCACTGAAGCAGAAGAGCCAGAAACTGTCATTAATATTCCCACTGACACAGAAAGTGAAGCAAACAGTCATTACAACACAACAACTACAGAAGAACACACTGTAAGTCATGCCACTTCAGCTGGCATGAACAGCAAAGCATGCCATCAGTACCTGTAGTGCATAGAGGAAGAAGGGCTGTAAGACAGACTGTGAGGTCTAGGATGGAAGACCGCAGTGAGCCATCACCTACTACTGCGCAATTCATGTATTGTGCTGCAAATATGATGTAAGCGCAACATCTGAATTAAGTAGAAGAGAATGAAAATTAGGAAGCGGCATTAGAAAAGACAATGATGTAACCAGAGTAGGCGTTGAGTACCTAACTGTGGTAATAAAAGAGAATGCTACTCAAATGACAAAAGACTCTGCTTCATGCAGACATCAACAGGGGCACACCAGAAATCGTGTTCAACCATCTAGACATTTGCTGGGATGGTTGGCTACAGTGACATCAACAATGTGCAGGCGAACTGCTAATATGCAGGTTGAGTAAGTACACCTCATTCATGATGTTGCAAAGAACATTGGACAAATAACCAATACCCTAGAACAAATGGAAACTGCTAATGTTGGAAATAGGCCAGCTAGGTCTTGTGGTCAAAAGGAGGAGGGCTCAAAGGTGAGCAATATGTCTATGGGTGAGCCTGCTACATCTATGAACCATAGAAGCCACAGTGTTGCAAGAAAAAGAAGGAACAACCAGTGTTCTATAAAAAGGCCAAGTAGTAGATGTCAAAGGCATAAAGACCTATTTATATTGTGCAAAAGAATAATTCCTTTATTTTACTTTCAAAAATATTAAAATCAACATTTTTGTTCACAGAAGAATTGAGTACTGTGAATAAACAGAATATTGATTTCTTCCCATGCATTGCATTTTGAGTTATGTTTGTAGAAAAATGTTTTCTTTACCTTAAAAATAGTCATAAGACACATCATCTTGCTGTGCATGTACCTCTTCTGCTCTTGTTGCATCAGGTCCTGGAGTTGGCAAGTGACGGGGAATTTGTTTGACCTCCTATTCGGAATTATGACTTGCTGACTCCATGGACAGACTCCTTTGCACAGCTACGAGGTATAGCATTGCATATGGAGAAATAATCTTACAGGACTTTGTAGGGTCATACTCCAGGACTCCCCCACCTTTCTGCAGATATTGAAATATGCCTTTAAGTAGGCTGAAGGTTCTGTCTATACTGCTCCATGCTTGTCTATGGGCAGCAGTACATCTCATTTGTCTAGAGGCTCTAGTTTGTAAACGTGGAGTCATAACCTAAGGCCTAAGCAAAATGCATTGTCATCTATGAAATTAAGACAAATGACATAGTGTTTCTAATGTCATACATGTTTACAATTAGCCAGTCCTGCTAATCAAAGCTATCTAATAACCATGTGTCTCCAAACTCCCCTCTGAATTCAAGCTCATATAGTTCTCAGTGTCTAAATATATAGTAGGCATGAGTGCTCTCAGGGTATATTGTAACAAGGTCAGAAATCAGGGTTTTTGCATTACATTCTACTCACATGTTTAATGAATGTTTGCTTTTACAGTTATGATACAAGTACTCTGTCTCAAAGGGTGGGCAAATTAAAATATGAGTACATCTACACAACCAAGTAAATGGGGAAAATGCGATACTGCATAAAATTGAGTTTTGGTACTTTCTCTCTATGCAGAGTGGTGCTAGGGAAAATAAATGTTGGTATTAATTTTATTGGCATTGCCTTTAAATTATGGAAAACCCTACTTTGAGAAATGCCACCTGCAGCTGCCACAGCACATTGGTAGCGATTAGAAGCTAACAGAGGTAAACTATACCCAACCTGAATATTTGTCGGTATTGCTTCAATGTGCTGGGTAGGTGTATATAATATAGTGACCAAAACATTAATCAAGCTAAAACTAACCTCTTTGGTTAACCTGTATCTTGCATACAGCTCCACATCTGTTTAATGAAACAAATTCACCCTCTTCCTGAATATCCCTTCTCTCCTCCTCCTTCTTTGTTGAGCTCCCCGAATTCACATTCTTACTAGAGCATTGAGTGCAGCCATTGTGAAATATTTCAATGCATTTCGGACCCCTTTTATACTTTGCACCTGGTAACCATCTGATTCACATCCATGGTATTTTGCATGAGCAAAAAGCAGTGTTTTAAATAGTTTCCTAATTGTAAATGTTTTGGAACAAAAAATGATGACTCACGATTTGGAAATTTCTTTTAGCGATTCAGTAATTTGTATTGCAAAAATAGGAACTTAGGGGCATATGTATGAACCAAAAATTTAGTCGCAAACGCTATGAATCGCAAAAAAAAAGCGTTTGCGACTAAAATTTCGCAATTTCATATGTATGACACACATTCCCAGTGCAAAATGAGAAATCGCTAAACTAGCAATTTCTTAGGCTGCGAAACTCCAAAATTGCGATAAAGCTTGCGATTTCTTAAATTGCGATATTCTCAATTTGCGAAAATCGCAAAAAGGATATCGCAAAATAGGAAATCGCAAGCAAATGTATGAAAAACTCGCTAATTGCGAAATCACGAAATTCGCAAATTAGGAAATCGCAATTAACACCAAGTGCATGCAGGTGGTAAACAGGTGCAAGGTACTTAAACCACCCCACAATGAAACAGAACCTTCCACAATGGCAGCAACGTTTGTGATAGCCAGGAGGCTGCGTATTCGGGCTCTTGCACAGAGGAGAATGAAACAGGAATGTATATTCTGGCTGCTCATCACTCTGTTCCAGCACACTGAAGAGGACATCCATGACAAGTACAGGCTGCACCCACAGACCATATTGGACCTGATTGAGGAGCTGAAACCCTATTTGGAACACCCTACACGCAGGACACAAACAATTCCCACACATGTGCAGGTCCTGTGCTCCCTGCACCTCCTGGCGTCAGGGAGTTTTCAACGGGTCATAGCGGAGGTGGGTGGGGTGTCACAGAGTGGACTTTCGCGCTTTTTCCATGCCTCCCTCGATGCAATGCTACAGAGGCTAGCACATCACATATACTTCCCCACCAACCAACAGGCATTACAGCAAACAAAACGTGACTTCTACCAGATTGCATGTTTCCCCCACGTCATTGGCTGCATTGATGGGACCCATGTGGCCATCACACCCCCATAAGCAACTGAATATGTCTACAGAAACCGTAAATGCTACCATTCCCTCAATATACAGATTGTGTGCAACTCAAAGTATATCATCAATGACATTGTACCCAAATACCCTGGCAGTACACATGACTCTTTCATCTTTAGACACAGTGGAATACACAGACGTCTGAGTGCTGGAGAGTTTGGGGAGGGATACCTGCTAGGTAAATACATGGCACACATCCATACATCCACTACATCACTGGAGGGTGGAGACATTGACTTACCTATTGTGTGTATCCCTGCAGGTGACAGTGCCTACGCAGTGCGGGACTTCATCCTGACCCCGTATCTGGATCCAGCCAATGCAAGTGAAAGGAGCTACAACAGGGCACACAGATCTACACGCTGCGTCATTGAGCGTACGTTTGGAATCCTAAAGAGCTGGTTCCGGTGCCTGCATAAAAGTGGAGGTGCACTGCAATACAGCCCTGAGACCTGCTGTAAAATCGTGGCAAGCTGTGCAATGCTCCATAACATGGCTATGAGGAAAGGCACCACAATTGATGTGACCGATACAGACACATCGGATGACGATTGCCCTGCTCCCCCTGGCAGACCAGCATCAGGAGTCGGGGCAGCTGCTGGACGCCAGAGATGGACTGAGATCACACAAAACTACTTCTAGGTGAGTAATGATGACATGAGACAAAAAATGATTCTAATATGTGCTGTGTTTATTCACACTTCACAATCATTAAGTGTTGCTGTACCCAGCACATGTTATGCACACAGTGCAGGTACGGCATAAGTAACTGTGCAATCTGCATTGTCGGGTTACATCACCCTTTTTTGAATAATTGTCACTGGACAGCTCACCTCCTTCGGTGACGCATTGGTGGTGTTGGCATCCAGGCTGAGTGCCCTCCATGGTGTTCCTGGGTCCTGCACCCTGTCTGGAACTGCGCCGTCTTTCTCCAGGCAATGTAGGAGTGATGCTGCTCCTACTGGAGGTTTCCTCACTCTCGCCAGAGGCCATGAGAGCGCTGCCACCTGAGTTGGCCGTCTGCAGCTGCTCCACTGCACTGGTGACCTGTGCTAGCCCTCTTGCTATGTCCAGACAGCGGTGCGACATTTCCACCTGCATTGTAACGCTTCTACGTGTCAGAGTGCTGGTGGTGGTGCAGAGGCGGTTCACGGCCTTAGTATATGTGTGCAGGCGTGCATTGGCACATCGGGCAGCCCTGTCACTGGCGGCTTGGTTGTGCCTCAGAGTGTCACACAGGTCATGTATGGCACCTGCCATGGCCATGATGCCCTCCCCCATGTTTTGCTGATTTTTGTTGATTTGGCATAGCTGCCTATTAATTGAGCGTAATGATATACTTTGCAGGCGCTGTACCTGCAGCATGCTGTGTTCCAGCCCAAAAAATACGGTGTCCTCCGCTTCTCCTGGGCCTTGACCTGCGTCTTTCCTGTGGTGGAATGCTTGGCCTTGGTGTGTCCTGCCTGGGCATGTGTGACACGCCCTGACTCCCCTCTCTTCTGTCACTGTCCCCCCCTGTGGCCTGGATGTCATCCTCAATTGGGGGCAGTGGGGGCACATGTGTGCGCTTCCTGCGCAGCATTGGTGTGTGCACCGTATCATCACTGGAGTCGTTAGGATGTGCAGGCTCCTCTCCCTCTCCACTGTCATCACGTGCCCTGGATTGTGCTGTGGATGTAAAGGGAACTACATGAGTTTGTGTCTTTGTCTGCAATTTGCACTCAATAAAGTTTCTACAGTTTGTATCGGCTAACTTCTGACACTGTATCATTCACTTATCCCCATCCCACATGTTGCATTAGATTTCCTATGTTTCATGGACACACTGTCAGACATATTACTACAAGTTCCATGATGCATTGCTGGGTGTGCTGTAGGACTTGGACTGGAATGACATATTGTTAGGATATTTAGCGCATTTGGGGAAGTGTGCATGGGATGGGTATCAGTGCAGATTGATTTTGCATGCATCTTACCTTGGCTGCTGGATGCAGGGTCGGAGCTGTCAATGTCAGCCACGCCACCGACGCTCTCAGGCAGGAGAGTGGACTCCACAAGCTCCTCGTGGGGTGTTGGCTGTGCTGCTGTGGATGGTCCTCCCCCGGTCTGGTTTGCATCCTTTAGTCTGGCTGCCACCCTCTCCTTAGACCTCTGCCGCATATCGTACCATCGCTTGCGCAATTCCTCGATAGTGCGATTAGTCACACCCACAGCATTCACCTTCTGTTGAATGTCTAGCCAGATTTTGCGTTTCCCTGCTTCTGGGACTCGCAGTGCCTTTTTGTCAAAAAGGAGCTCATGGCTGCAAACCATCTCCTCTATGAGGACCTCCTGCTCCTTGTCAGAAAACTTGTGTTTTCTTTTCCTCTTCTCTGCCTCCTTGCCCTCATGTTGTTTGTTGGACTCCATTGGGGTGTGTGCTCTCCTGGGATGCCTCCTCACACTCTCCAAACAGCCTCTGGGTGCGGCTCAGGTAAGCAGGTGCAGGAAATCACTCCCACGCCACGTCCTGTTTGTGATGTCATCAGGCTGCACCTGTTTAGCAGATTCCTGTTTTTCATATTTTTTTTTACATACCGATTTGCAAATCTCAAACTGAAAATCGCAAAATATCGCAATTTGAGATTCGCAAAACGGGAGATTCATACATATGCCCCTAAGTGTTTAGTCGGTGTGGTGTGCAATTTTAGGAAACAATAATTTAGAGAATCTCTGTACATCACGGACCACATTTTTAGTAAGAGCTGACCAGTTTTCCACTCCTTACCAACTCTCAAACGATTCGTAAATCAGGCCCTTAAAGAAGTTGTTATTATTGCAAGTAAGATAGATATTGACTTTGCGACAGATTTCAATGTTGCTGAATAGCTATTCAATCAAAATGTGACATATATCCCATCCATTATCTTACAAGTAAAATTACTTTTAAGGCCTCATATATACAATATGGTGGACTGGATATCTCTCACATTTGTGACATAAAAACATATCTGTCAAAAAATAAATGATGTACAGTAGCAATAGTGTGCTTGTAACTTTGCTGATGTCATATCTGCTGCAGTTGTATTATACCCTCTAAAATATTTCAAATCTGCCTTTCATTAAGTGGTTCGTGAGCCTTCCACTCCTGTGATAGTTTTGGGATTGCTCATATGTATATTAAATATGGCCCCGTGCCATGACTGTGTTTTAATTTAGAATATTTCAAATGCATATTTTTCCTTGGCCAGTGCTTCAGGCTGTATTTTGTATAAGACTCCCACGTCTCAAGCAAGTGTATGAACACAGTATTGTTAAAAAGATGTGGCTCACTTAGGTTCCCTAGCGCCAAGATGCTCCCTCCGGAGCGAACGTCGCGCTCTATAAATACCCCACAAAATACAAATACAAATTAAGCATTTGCCTAAACAAATTTTCTTTTCTTTTTTACTTTAATCCATATAGTCATGCAACTGTGAGAGCAGATATCTAGAAATGTGAACGCTGTCCATTGACTACGAGTATACATAATGTGTAGAACATTGGTGTTAACACTATTTCACAGAAGTAAAATACCAACTTTGTAATGGAGGATAGTCCTTTAAAAAGATGGCAGAACCGACATACAGAATTTTCTAAGATTATAAAAGCATATGTAACTTGCATTGCGTTACATATGCTTCTATTCTATTGGAATTCTCGGCGACATGTTATCAAGCCCATTATCCCCGCTTTAGCGGCGATACTTTTAACGTTGTACTTGATAATATGTCCCCTATGTCAGATGTGAGAGTTAGGCCCTGTTTTTGAGCTTGACAAAGAGATTCTTCTATCAAAAATGTCACAGATATCCCTTCCGCCTCATTACAAGTGCTACATAATATAATGCACTCATTATAAAGTAGGCAGAATATCCTTGACAACTGTGAAGGAGCAACCAGTTTTCCTAAATCATAGTCAGTCAGGCCCTTTAATATGCCCATTAGATGCCCTTTACTCAGACTAGCATGATAAACTATTTTTGTTTGGCCTCTATGATGTGTGCGTCATTTGCTATTAACCTCTGCAGAATGTAACCTCATGGTGGCGGACCAAACAATACAGAATGTGCCATTTGTTCCTCTGTCTGCCACCATCATTACAACTAAAAGCACTCTCACTTCTATTCCCATGTAATCTCCCATAAACAGTCTAGAGTCTCCTTTGACTCAGATACTTCTCCCGCTGCCTCCATCCCGTAGCACTGATGTCAAAAGAGAGACTGGGAGATTTCACGATCCTTTCTGTGGTGCAGATTGCATTGTTGCATGCTATCCACGATGTTAGTCAGCAACTCACACATGTTATTGACATCCTGATTGACAGATGATCTGCCCTGTCTGTCTTACAGAGAGGTTCTTTCTCGCCTAATGCCTAGCTGACAACAGTGCTTACAGTACACCTGTCCCTATTCTTCCTTCTGCCCCCATTCCCCTGACACCATTCCACAAACTGTCCCATCCAAAGCCCTGACACCATTTACCACCTGCCTCCATTCAAAGCCCTGACCCTGTTCCATAGGCCACTCCAATGTGATCTACAGGCCCAATCACCCCACCTCCCACAACCATTCCACCTGTCCTGATCACACCCAAAACCCCAAAACATTCCTATACCCTCAAAGCCTTCCATAACTCAAAACCTCACCTTTCTCGTTGCCATCCCTCTTCAGAGCCACCTAGATCTTAGCTCCTTTAAAAATCCTTAAACCCCATCCTATCCCTGGAATACCATCTGCTCCAGAAGGGCGGCGAGCCCCCTGAGGAGGACATTGAAGCAAATGCTGGCAGGAAAGCCCATTGGCTGAAGGCAATTGGTTATGTACTGTGATGAGGAACATTTTTCTGCCCCTTTGAATTTTATGTTTCTTTAAAATACATTTATTAACACAAAAAAATAAACTTTTTGCTGTCCCTTCTTATTTATGTTCATTTCTACTGGGAACCTTTGTGCCTGTTCTAAACATTTAGATATATTTTGTTTTTAAAATATTGTATTGTTTGCCATCTGTGATTGTTCTTTGCAATATGTCTCATAGGTTAACCATTAAGGCCTTGAGATGTTCTATGTGTTGCATTTGGAAATGTACTTAGTTCCCTTCCCCATGTGTGTTAAAAACATTAGTGAAATGCAATTTCGTGTGTATTATTTGTTCTGAATAGGCATAGCTATCACTGATGATAAGATGCACGAGTTTCAGTAAAAGATCTGAATATGTTGTCAGAAAAAAGTTACCAAGCCTGGATGCAGTCCATATCAATTGTGTCCGAACAGCTCCTGCTAACAAAGTAGTTTCTCGTTCCATAAGGAAAGATAAGAAGGCATATTCTTTCTATGGAAAGACATGGGTCTGCATGTTAGAAATGCTTACATGATGGCATTTGTGTTTGTAAAAGATGAATGCAACTTGCCATCAAAGAACTATCTGACAATCTTGTTTCATCTTTTTCTCTATTCATCATGTCTGTCCTCCAGCTGGTTCCCTCGTTACAAGGATATATGCAAGCACATTTTTTTTTACTTTAAATTTGGCATGCCTCTTGGAAAGTAATCGTGAGCAGCTTGCACTAACGCAGTTCAATTTTAAAGCCACTGCCCGACTACTGCAGAGCAGACAGGGCTTATGCATATATGTCTGAAGGGCTAGAACACGGAATTTAATAAAGCCTTGCAACACAGATCGCTGCTTCGTCAAAGGTGATTTTGTGTGCGATTCATGAATAGGAAAAGACAATGAAGACACAAGGACTATTTTTTGTTGTTGTGTTTTTTGTAAGGAGCAGCAGCCACCATGCTGTTACCTTAGAGAGGGATGGGGAGGGGATTAAAAAAGGGGTAAATGGCTGTAAACATTGGGTTAGAAGACTGCTCGTCTGTGAAGTATATTTTGTGCAGGTGCTAGAGTCCTCGTCTGATATTCTGAGTTGCAATATGAATGTTTGAGGCAATCACCTATCTAAGGCATCTGACCAGCTGCCATGATCGGCCCTGGCTGATACTTCCAACACATCGCCAATACTGTAAGGCCGCGTGAGCAACTACAAATTAAGACACATACCACCAGAGACTAATTGTCATGATTCGTATTAAAATAAAAATGTGTAATGTGCGTCAAAACATGAAGGTGCATGTGAAGTGAAGGTGTTTTGCAGCTCACCAAACAACTAACTGGGAAGAGAACATATAAAGCCGCAACTGAATTAGTCCTCATCATCAGTTAAGAGTACTTCAGCTTTTGTGTTTAATGAAGGATTGTCACTATCCTATGATGGTGGCTCTTCACTTTCAACCCAGGCAAGAATGCTTTGTCTGTCGATTCCTCTACAGCCTTCAAGCAGGAAAAGAAAGGAAAATATAAAATAATAATAAATTAATGTTATTATCGTTTTATTTTGTCCTCCTGCTGCAGCAGCTTGCTTGAGGAGGCGGGCGGGGGTGAAGAGCTGGGGAGGCGGGTACAACCCTCCTACATGTGCAATGACCCCCTCGGGCCTCCCAAAACAGTCATGCGCACTTTCCCTGTTCTCCGTGCAGGTTGCATTACAGCCTGCATGGAGAGCATGCCCCCCTACAGCCCCTGGCTGAGCTCTGTGTTACGGCGTTCAGACCAATCACATTGCTGCACTGCTGTGTTGTAATTGGTGAGGGAGCCTGTGTGCTGGGTGCTTCCTGTTCCTGGAAGACGAGAGCAGGAGCAGGGACGCGCGGGACCCGGCCGGAAGGTAAGTGGTGTGTTTTTTTATTGTAACCCGCATACCCCCTATCCCCCTGTGCTCGACTACATCCCCCGCACCTGCTCACCACTCACAAGCCATGCCGGCTACCACTGGTCTGATTTTAAGATTGGCTGTCTGTGTCGATCACTTGCCTTTCACTCCATTAACGCTTTTTGATACCATGTGCTTTTTCTTAATAGATGTCCAATTGTTCTTAATGGGTTGTAGTCTTTTCTAGCTCTAACGCTGTATAGTGTGTTTGTCTGCAGAATTACATCTTATTCCTGGACTCAATTAAAAGGACTAGATCGGGGGGCGTGGTCTCACCGCGGACGAGGTGAGTCGCGCATCGCTGAGGCTCCGGGCCGCCGCCGAGGAAAACAGCCTTTAAAGCAGGGCAGTGGCTGCGGAGACGACCTAGCTGGGGGGGACCGGCTGGCCACTGGGAGCGGGCAGCTGCCGGGCGACTTGGAGACCCCTGGCTCGAGCTGTGGCGAGTCGACGCGGCACCTGAGACGAGGCACCGGCGGGAGAGAGCGCGACCGCCATCTTGGATGCCCTGACCCGCCGCGCTGCAGTGGGACTGTGCCTGGCTGCCCCGGGAAGATTGTCGCCGGAGAAGCAACGTGGACGGGTGGCGGAGCAGCGACAGCGCCGAGACGTGCCGGCCCCTTGACCACGCGGGGCCGACGACGGGGAAGATCGGGCTTTGTGGGTGGGGACGGACGCGGCCGCCATCTTGTGGTCCGCGGCTGGCCCTGGCCCGTAGCTCTGGCTGCCCGCCCGGTAGTGCCACAGAGGAGGTAGGCCACACTGAGGCCTCGGACTTGGAGCGGACTGCTGAGGCTGACTTGGGAGCACCCGGCGGCATACACTGCGCCCCGCTGCACACGTGGAGCTACTGTCGCGTGGCGGCGCTGCTGGCCCTGCTGCCTGTGCCCCGTGTGCCCGGGGACCCTGGATTGGCCCGGCCGGGCCTGGACCGGAGCATCGTACCGCTGGCTAGTAAGGAGAATGTGCCTGGGTGCGCCGGCCATCTGCGGAGTGCGGAAGCGGAGAGCCACCGGGAAGCCACGAGCGGTGCAGCGGACGATGCCTGCAACGCCCAGATCTGGTAGGCCGGGACCTCCCGGACGAGCTGTGTGACCGCTGGGGACCGGATCGGCAGCGGGGGCCCGAAGGTGGCGGCGAACGATGCGGGGTGTGCGTGTGGCTGTGGCCTGGCGGGCGTGGGCGGCGCCGGGGGCTGAGAGAAGCCGGCTGCCACCTTGATTAACCACGTGGGAGAGGCCTGACCCGCACAGTGACTGGACGGGGGAGGCGATTGAGAGAGAAACGCACTCGGGGGGCGACTGGCCCCAGCGACCTGATGCCTGCGTCCTTCTGCTTGCGCCCCCGGACCTAGAGGTGGTGGACTAGCGCTGGGCTGGGTGAGGTCCGTTGCCGCGCCTTGGCCTGGGAGCCTGCTGGTGGCACGCATTGCAGGCGCGACGGCCACTCCTCACGCTGGGAGTCGCCTCTGGAGTTGCATCGCGGCCCTCGACGCACGGCGGGGGTCCTGGATGGCGTGGGAGCTTGAACCTGGAGTTGGCGGTGGATCCTGTGGAGGGGTGCAGTTTAGCGGCCGCATCGCTTCGTGGTGCTGTGCCTGGAGAACCTTCTACACTGCGGCGCCCTGCGCCACGGCCCTGTCGTCTGCGCTCATCCTTGCGCCCCTGTGTTTCCGAGACTGGAAGGTCGGAGCTGGGCGTCCACCATACGACTGCGGGGCTTCGAGCTGCTGGGGGCTGCTAACCCCATACGCTGAGAGGCCGATCCCAGGTGCGGCCACATCATGACCCGCACGAAGCCAGGGAAGGAGCCGCCGGCGACCCCCAAAGACGCCTCTGTCAAGGACTTGTGGAACAAGCCTAATACAACATCGCAGAGCGTGGAGCCATCGGGGGCAGGTGTCTCGGCGGCCCCCGTCACGCAATCCTTCATGGCGGCGTTCATGCAAGAACTTAAGTCAGAAATTGGGTCCCTCCGCACAGAAGTCCAGGCATGCGTGAAGGACCTTCGGAAGGATGTGGGGGAGTTGGGAGGCCGAGTAGATGACTTAGAAAAGACCCTGGATGCACGTACAGAAGACCAAGAGCACCTATGGCAAAGATTGGCGACCTTGGAAGAGCAACATGTTGAGCTCCAGATCAAACAGGAGGATTTGGAAAATAGGGGGCGCCGGAACAACATACGCATCCGGGGGGTGCCGCCTGGGGCAGAAGGGGCAGATATTATGTCCTTCGTGGCGGACTTACTCCATGACATCCGAGGGGATGAAGATACTTCGCCGCCCACCTTGGACCGCGCCCATAGGGTTTCAGGGCCGATGGGGAGGCCGGGTCTCATCCCTGACATCTTGACACGGGTTCATTTCTTTGTTGAAAAGGAAGCCATTCTGAAGGCGGCCAGAGGCAAATCTGAAATCCTCTGCGGGGGAAAGCCCATCCAATTGTTTCAAGACTTGGCCTCCACCACTCTCCGGCGACGTCGGGACTTCAAACCCATCACGGACAAATTGAGGGAGCTCAACATCCGCTACCAATGGGCCCACCCCTTCGCCCTCATGTTTCAGTGGGAGTCCAAGCGGCGGGTGCTGCGCTCATACCGGGAAGCGGCTCAATTACTGCAGATTCCCGATTCACCACCGGCCAGCCCCTCGCGGCGCCCCGCCAAACTCAGAGTCCCGTTGAAGCCACAGTGGTCCACAGTGCGACGCCCTCGACACCCATCGTCGCCGGAGGGCAGCAGGGCCTCCCGGGACAAGCAGGACATTATTGAACATATAAAATCCCTGGAGGGCTCCTCCTCGCCGCTGGGCTCACAGGCCTCTGCCCTTAAATGACCACTACCATTGCGGAACATCCCACCTGATTGCAGCTTTACAACTGAGACGATTGGAGGTGCGGCCGGCTGTGGGCTGCATTTCTCCCCCATTACTCGACGCCTTGGACGCCTCACTCGGAGGCGCACTGCCGTCTCTTCTACGGGGCGCTGCCTCCCCGGCTTGGGCGGCGGCCCAGGACGGACTCTCGACGCCATAGCTTAGTGGTTCAGCGATGGCGCACCCCCACTCCTATTTCTGGGAGAGTGACATCTCCGAGACAGCTTGTGCCGTGGTGCCTGGCTACTCTCTTGACTGGAATAGGCTCTTCCGGCCCTGTTGGCCGACTACAGGTTTCCATGGTTGTATTTGTTTTTATTTGTTCCCCTCAGTACCCCCTTTCATCCACTCCCCTTGGCGGGGGGGACATGAGTGTGGGTGGGATGATCATGTGGGAGGTGCCCTACTAGGGATTTTACGACAATGAATACCTCCTCTCCTTGGAAGATTCTCTCTCTTAATGTGAAAGGGCTCAACTCTCCCAACAAACGACGCCTAATCTGGCGCTACCTGCTCCTACAGAATCCCGATATCATCCTCCTCCAAGAGACACACCTCCTCAAGTCGGATGTGGGCCGGATGGCGCACCCGCGCTTCCCCCTTCAGATCTGGTCCTCGGCTCCCTCGAAGACGGCGGGAGTGGCGATCCTGTGCAGGGCGGGGATATCCCGGGGGGACGCCAAAGTACATAGGGATGCTGAGGGGCGGTTTCTGCGGGTGGAGGTCCGGCGGGGCACCCGCGCTCTGACACTGTGTAATCTGTATGCCCCCAATCAGGGTCAGGATCTCTTCTTGCGTAGGATAATCAGGGAACACCTTGAGCCAGTGACCACTGACCTCATAGTCGGAGGGGACTTCAATTGGGTGTGGGACGCGGAGTTCGATCGCTGTGGGGGCGCTTTCCACGGGGTGGGAGCCATGTCTGCGGCGGTGAAACGCTCCCTAACTGCCTTAAACTTAGTAGATGTCTGGAGGTATCACTCCCCGGGGCTGCGAGACTACACCTTTTACTCCCATGTCCACCGCACTTACTCCCGCATTGACCTCCTCCTCGTATCGCACTCTTTGCTCAAGGACTCCGTCTCGGTGTCCCATTCCACCATCTTGGTCTCAGATCACGCCCATGTTGAGCTGCTTCTACGGGAGGGTCCTCCCCACCCACTACGGCCGCGCCGCTGGCGATTCCCGGATCACGTCCTTCGTGACCCAGTAGATAGAGAGGAAATCCAGACAGTCATCCTGGCATATTTCGAAGACAATGACTTGCCGGGGACCCCTCTCCCCCTTCTCTGGGATGCCTTCAAAGCCACTATACGGGGTACTCTCACAGCCTTGGCGGTTGCTCGAGCGCAAGAGGCCCAGCTTTACGAGACAAAACTTACGAGGGTGCTGCAGGTGCTCGAGCAGATGGACAAGGTGCGCCCGCTGGTGACGCACAAGCGCCGCTTGGCCGTCCTTCGGGGGCAGCTCCACGCACACAGGGTCAACAAGGCTGAGCGCGCTCTGCTTGCACTCAAGCAGCGCTACTACGTGGGGGGCGACAAGGTGGGCACTGTTCTGGCGCGACGCTTGCGGATGCGGGCAGCTACGGCGCATGTATCGAAACTACAGAAGGCGGACGGGTCCTGGGCCGTTGCGGAACCGGCGAAGCTCCAAACGTTTCACGACTACTATGCAGCCCTCTATACTGGCGACTCTCCTGCGGCGGAGCTGGTTGCGGAGGCCTTGGACTCTTGCCACTGGGACCCGTTGAGTGAGCATCAATCCGGGCTTCTGGAGGACTCTATTACTCCGGCAGAGCTGACTGGCGCCCTGCGCGACCTCCCGCTTGGCAAAGCGCCCGGCCCGGACGGGCTCCCGGTGTCGTTCTTCCGCGCCTTTTTGCCGCAATTGCAGCCGTACCTTTTGCGCCTCTTTAATTCCTTCGAGGAGTCGGTAGGGCCCTCGGCAGACATGGCAATGGCCGACATAACCCTCATCCCGAAACCCGGGAAGGACCATACGCTGTGCTCCTCCTACCGGCCCATCGCCCTGCTGAACACCGATTTAAAACTTTACACCAAAATCCTGGCTAAGCGACTTAGCCCTCACCTTCCTAATATCATTGAGCCCGATCAGGTGGGGTTTATCCATCAACGCCAGGGCGCGGATAATGTACGGCGTATTGCGCATATCGTTGGGAAGGCTAAACACTGGAGGATCCCGGCCTGCCTGTTGTCGCTCGACGCTGAAAAAGCGTTCGACCGGGTGGACTGGACTTTTCTCCGAGCAGTGCTGCGGAAAGTGGGCCTGGGCCCTAAGATGGTGGCGCGCATTATGGCCCCGTATATTTCGCCGGTTGCCAGGGTACGAGTCAACGGCCAGCTCACGCAACCCTTCCCCATCTGTAGAGGCACCCGGCAGGGCTGTCCTCTGTCGCCCCTGCTGTTCGCCCTGGTGGTGGAGCCCCTGGCCATTATGATTCGGCGGTCCCCTGATATCTGCGGTATACCTCTTCGCGGAGTGCAGCACAAGATCGCTCTCTTTGCAGACGATCTCCTTCTCACCCTTTCCGAGCCCCTACGCTCACTGCCGGCGGTGCACTCGCTACCTACGAACGCGCCTCCGGGCTCAAATCTAACCATGCCAAGTCCTGGGCCCTCAATATTTCGATCCCGGCCGGAGAGCTTCCGGCGATCGGAGCTTCGGCCCCATACCAGTGGGCGGACGCGTCAGTGCGATACCTGGGTCTTAACTTGACTCCAGACCTGGCCACTTGGACGCAGGCCAACTGGCAGGAATACAAACTCTCTGTCCTAGCTGATCTACGGGCGTGGAGGGCCTTGCCGCTCTCTTGGCTGGGCCGACTCAACACAGTGAAGATGTCGATATTGCCAAAGGTCCTATATCTTTTTCAAACACTGCCAACTCCGATTCCGGAGCATCAAATACAGGGGCTCCAACGCGAGCTCAACGCATTTGTTTGGGGGGGAAAAAAAACGCGGTTTTCTAATAGAATCTTGAGCCTCACCCGGGATAGGGGTGGCCTGGCCTGCCCTAACCTTCTCGAATACTACTGGGCGTCGCATCTCCGCTGTGTCCTGGAGTGGGGGGCGTGGGAGAGTGAGAAGGTGTGGTTCCACATGGATAGGGCAGTCACCTGTCGCCCTCTATGGGACCATGCCTGGCTTCCCCGAGCGGCCCGCCATCGTAGCGCTTACATGGCCGTCCCTACCAAAACGGTCCTGGAGATCTGGGATAAAGTGGAGGTGAGTAGGGGCCTGACCAGCTTTCCATCCCCGCACACCCCGATTGCGCGAAATCCGCAATTCCCGCCGGCATGTCGACCACCCCACTTCGCGAACTGGACGGAGTCGGGATGCAGGACGATACGGGACCTGTTTCTCGGTGACTCTCTCAAAACCTTTGCTCAGTGCAAGCAGGAGTTCGGGCTCCTAGACGGTGACAAATACCAGTATATACAACTGCGTCACTGGATACAGGGTTCGTCCCTGACGCCCGCGGCCACGCGACCCTACACGCAGTTCGAACAGCTAGCGCGCGACTTCCCCAACTACAAGGTACTAGTATCTCGCATATATAAGGTGCTGCAGCACTCGCACCTGCTGGACCCCCACCCATACCAAACGAGATGGCAACCCTCTACTGGCTCAGGCATTACCCCTGCCCAATGGGCCCGGCTCTGGGGCGACATCCCTAAAATCCTGCGTAGCATTCCCCAACAGGAATCGGCTTACAAAGTAATGACCCAATGGTACTACACCCCCGCCAGACTTCACAAAATGTTTCCCAATTCATCCCCCCTGTGCTGGCGATGCACCCAGGCGCAGGGAGACTTCATACATATTTGGTGGACATGCCCGCTTCTGAAAATCTTTTGGAAAGAGGTCCTCAGCCATGTAAAAAAGGTACTCGGGTTCCCCCTTCCGGAGGATCCGCTGGTGGTCCTTCTGGGCATTAGACCAGCAACCCTGAGTGCCATGACTGGCCGCGATCGGCACCTTAGCCTCCACATGCTGGGCGCTGCAAAACAAACAGTAGCCCTTTACTGGAAGAAGCCAGAGTCGCCCTCCGTAAACGTGTGGTTTACTCGTCTGTGGCATGTGGTGGCGATGGAGTCTCTCACGGCGCGTCTGCAGCTCCGAGACGCCAAATATAAGAAGCTCTGGAAGCCTTTGGTTGATTACCTGGGGCGGCTAGAACATGCTCGTCTGCAGCCGCCACGGCTTCGAGCCCTGAAGCTCTTTGATGACGTGCTAGATCCCACGGACCCGGGGGGGTTCTGGAAACCCGCGGGGGTGTATAACATAAGTCCCTAGCGAATGCGTGCCTGGAAGGGAGGGGACCCTGCTGTTAGCGGACTAAATCCCGTAGGCCCCCACCTGACGATGACAATGGAGCGCACACTCCTTCCTCCCCGCCATGATTGTTGCCCTTTGCGCTGGTTCACACCCCCTCCCTTTTCCCTTGTTCTGTCCCCCTGGTTGATTGGTCGCCGCATTGGCAATCTTTGATGCAGGGACTGGGGCGGTATTTCTGTCCTGGCATGGCTGCTGGATATTGGGGGTAGAGTGCTCAATCCCTAGTTGCTCTTGCAGTGGAAGGCCTGCCGGAAGCCGAATTGCATAATGCCCTGTACATCATTGATGAAAGTTACTGGACTTATACAGCGCCTCTTCTGGGCGATATTCGCTATAATAAGTTATGACTGTTGCATTGCACGAATGGGGCGCCATTGCAGTCTTGCCCTAACGCTACCTGCCCGGCTGGCCCGTGACAATTGTGATATACTATTAGCCATGAGTTCCTGCCCTCTATGAACTGTTTATGCAGGGTTGCTGGGCGGGAAGTTTACTGAGGGCTCGACGCCGCTAAGGCGGGAGACTCTGTGAGTAACTGTCTCTGTGGGGGCCGGTTTCTGGGCTATAGGTGATGTTACTTGTGCTCCTTTATGTGCCATTGCTCCTGACAATGAGTAGTCACCCGCTGCCGGCCGTTATGGTTGTAGGCGAATAAGCTGTGTATGGACTTTTGCACGACCATTAAAATCAATAAAAGTTGGTTAAAAAAAAAAAAAGGACTAGATCAGACCAGCTTTCTCTCATTTATGGATATCTTTGAAACAGGCCCAAATGAGACGACCAATACACTTGTCTGGCATTGTAATTTTATGAGATGAACCATTGTCCAAGATGGGCGTAGGCCAATAGCAACTGTCTTCCTACTCTCCAAATATAGTTGTAAGTTCAGCTTGTTTTGCTAGACAAAATGGATGGGCTGCTGATTGAACAATTGCAATGCTCTCAAGTTTAATATAAAAAACGTATTTCTTCCGAGCTTGACCTTTCAATTATCCATACTTATTTTAGTCCACCACTTGTTTTCCTGAATTATTTTACCGCATTTGAACCCTCTAATAGATTCTAATTTGTATCCACTTATCGTTGACTCCAGTCCTTTTTTTATGTTGACCACAGCTGCACAATGCAACTTTAGTTTGGATAGGTTGATGGGTACAGACAAACATCAGCTTCCCTCCTTCTGTTCAAATGAAGGATTGAATAAGGAAGTACAAGTCCACATACCATACTCCACAATCAGAGATCATAAGATTAGACAGTTCCTTCTGTTAAATTAAAGCCTTAACTAACACCACCTCCATGCTCTAAATCTCAGATATCTCACACGAAGTAGACAATTCCTTCTGTCTAATTATAGGCATAACTAATCGCAAATGCTGTGCTCTTTATCTCAGATCTCACAAATGGGTCCATGCCTTCAAACACTCTCACACCATCTCACACACAACAGTATTTTCAGTAAGACACAAAATATCAGTATCCTCATTGAACACTATTACGGCCACCCTGATATTAAAACGTTACTACTATCGAAAGGTAATAATACAGGCTAACTAAGCAAACCAGGTGCTGTTTTTTCACAAATTCATAGTTCTGAAATCAACCACACAGAAATTGAATAATTCACTGCCACCACCACCTCCACCTACCCACTCCATCTAATCACTGCAATCTCCCTATATTCTTCTGAATTTGTTCTCTGCAGAACAGGAATATACCTGTACTCATCACAAAGCATAATCACACGCACACCCAAGGTCTGCTCACAAGTATGTCAAAGATGATATGAAGCTCAAACTCCTCCTTTTTAATGCTGTATGCTAACTCGGTCACCGCTACCATAGCTTAGGCATGCACACTTTTCAGAGGCACACATTTCACAATACATGTCCAAAACACAGTACTTGTTACTTTATGTGGTCTTTCCCGAATTTGATCTTTAAGATGTTCCAACCAATCAGGAACTGTCATTCACTCTGAGCCTTTGCATGTAAAGATGAGCAGTCACAATCTCAACACTGAGTACAGCAACAGCGATTCCCTTCCATTTAAGGAAATATCAGATTATCAACTCTTCTCTGGACCACATTGACTGAGAGGGTCATCAATGCAAGCCTCTCCCGTAATTCTCTATGCCCCATGAAGTAACATTAAATAATATGCTATAAAAATCAGCCACCACAGACACTTGCAATGACAAGGCAACTAACCTTAGACTTCTGGCTGTTTTACCACTAAGCACCAATAGAATTACCATATCATGCTATACAGGTACTGCTGCTAAAATATGCAGTAATCACATCACTGAGGAGGACTAATGCTGACCCTGAAATTCTAATGATCTACAGACCGAATTTGATCTTCTCAATCTTGAGAATGCTTTGGAATCCATATCACACACATAAATCTCCCATCACATGGAAACACAACCATGCTGAGTGTCCTTCAGTCAGGACTTAAACCAATCTGCGGTACTGAAATCACTCTACAACATCAGCAAGAAACTCCCCTTGGCTAGAGACAAACCAGGGCCTTTGGGCACATTCGACTGGACGTCACAATAACGTGTGTGACTACCAAACACAATATATTGATGAATGTACTAAATTTTCAATTGGAATTGGGGGATTCCCTGTAGCATGGTTTACAGCTCCTTCGGGTTCATTACCCTTTAAGAACCTTCTCCAGCACCTCTGTCCCCCAAGTTTCAGACCTCTTCCTAATCCTGTTAAATTTCTGTTTGGCCTTTCTGATTTGCATTGTGAAAGTCCATCACATCGTACACCTTCTATAAGCTAATGATACATTGGCCAAATTATATTCTAAAAGGGTGCTGGTGCATTATATGAATTGAAAAATTGACAGAGAGGTGTCCTGCAAATGATGTTGACCAGCCAAATGTGCATTATTTAGTAGAAATTAGAGATCCTACTTACTGGCCCATTTCACACTTCCCCTTTTTGTTTGCCAGGCTTAACCCTTGCAACAACTTCTGAAATCAGTGGACAAGGAAGGGGAGAGGAGTTGGCCTAATGGCTAGGGCGCTTGACCTCGGACCTGGGGGAACTAAGTTCTAAGCTCGGTAAAGACGCTGAACATCCTGTGATTCTGGCCAAATCACTTAATCTCCCTGTGCCTAACAAAAAATGAATATGTGTCCTCATGTAACGTAACTGGTGCTATGTAAAGCGATCTGATACCCGATTGAATTCGAGTCAAGTTTGCGCTATATACAACTCTGCAAAAAAAAAAAAAAAGGAACAATACTTGGGACTAATCTTTGGCAGCAAAATCACCTCCCATCATATTTAAGCCACTACAAAAATGCAGTCTACAATCTTCCACAGAAAAATGCAATGTAGCCTCTCCTAAAATCGACTAACAGATGTGCATTGATTTCAGTTATTATTATTTGTAGACCCAATCATAGCAGTGCCATTTACAATGACCACCCTCAAAAGAAATTAATCAATGTTAAAATAGTAAAGAACCTGCCAGCACAGATCATCTATGGATTTAGCCACCATATCTATATCATGCTTGCTCCAAACTATTTCTATTGGCGTCACATAGAGCAATGATTGCAGTATGAGACACTGTGCATCTCATGGATGGTAACTTAAACTGCTCTCATAAATAACTGTTGAAACTCTTCCTGCCCTAGCATACTTTAAGGGTCTGTAGGTCAGCTAGAGAAACCACCTTGTGATCTCTTAAATGTGGAACTCTCTAACTGGACAACAACACACTGCAGCTGGTAAGAAGTTTAGGATCAACACTGAAACTCTTACCAACTCTGGCCTGTGCTACAGATTCTGTTAAACTCTCATCAAGGTTTCATCATCTTGTCCTCATCATCATCAGACATCAGATAAATCATATTTGACGGTACTCAAACTCATCTCATTCTCAATGTGCATTCCTTTGCTACTCCCATGAACATATTCTTCATGTTATCACAACCCCCCTGACAACATAAAGACATGATTCTCTCTGCTTCACAAATAGTTACTGCTCTGTCAGCTGTATCCCTTATGAAGGTCGGATCCATTATACCCTACTTGGTCATCAATTTCAGTATCTAATAAAAATGAGTAATGTAAAATTGAATAAAATAAATAAAAGAGATAGCCATGTAGGTGTGTGTTTTGTCAGTCACAGCAGATCACATTTAAAACTAGATTTTATGTTTTGGATTTTTAGAATGGAAATTTCCCCTTGTCTCAGACCTAAATTTAAAGAGTTTAGGAAAAGGGCCTTTTGGGCTACATTTATGAGGGATGGTTAGATATAAATACAGTCCAGAAAAAGATAAAGCATATCTGTTTCATATAGTGTTATGACCTTTAGTCATGCTGTTGGTGGTTGAGCAGTCAAAGTAAGAGTTATCTACCTTGTTGGTGGATGTTTTTGCCGGAAGCCATTACCACATCCATCAGAAGCACATTGGAAGGAGAAGCATACTAGCATTCCTACCATTGGTAAGAAAAAGTTTCATTGGAATTTGGGCCAGAAGGGTGACCCTAAATAGGCCACACCCTAAGATGGCATTTCGAGAACCGTCAGTGAGCTCAAAAGTTTCATGATGACAGAGCTGTGGCACCACTGAAATAAAAAGCCTTTTCTCCTATGGCACTACAAATAAGGGGAGAGAACAAAGAGGAGAGAGGACGCAGAATCTGCCTTTTTTTAGTGAATGCCTGTGACCACTATCTCCTAAATTAGGTAATCATATTCTTCACCACTACTTACACTGTTGATTAAAAACAAATGATCCCTTCTTTTGTGCTGTTTCAGGATCTATAGTCAATCTTTACGTGACAATAGTTTAATGAAATTTAGAAAAAGTAACGTAAGATAAGACATGGTCTAGTAGCTAATTTCCAGTTTTCAAAACCTGGAGAACTGGGTTCACATTCCTGTCACTTCTTCACCACATTATGTGATACTGCTTAAGAAAGCTAATGCAGCTCCATGAATTTTGCATTTCCTTCTCTGTTAAAAGAAGAGACAATGGTCTCATGAAACAACCAATTTTGGTGGTCATACCTGGTAGATTTCCTTAGCCCTCACAAGTATGGTCTGCCTTCATAGAGATAAGGAACCCAAACAGGTGTTTCTTACCTCTCCTCTGAGTTATTTCTATCTGTAAGAAGGTATTTATAAAGTAACAGACAAGTCACAGAATATTTTACTCACGCAGACTATGGGTAAATGATTTTGTAATAGTTACGTTTTGTTATGTATTTATCTTATCTAAATCATTCGAATAACTGTCCCCATAATAATAATTACTACCTCAGATATGAGATAAGAACATGAATAAAATACAGATGTCAAATATTGCTCATCACACATTTATAACATTTACTCTAAAACCTCTCCATTTGTCTTGTGACATCATACTATGGTTTAGTTGTCACAGAGTGATGAAAAATCCTGCATACATACAGGCCAATTAGTCTACTATTAGGCATTATGAAAGTCAGCATGCCTCCAAACAACTGATCTCTTTTTCTCTATCTCTCTCATCATGGCCCCAATTTAGGTGAGTTCAGATATGTCTCTTTTGCATATGTTTCTATTGAGCAAGTGGGGGTCTCTTGCTTGAAACTCTATGCTAAAACATTGATTTGTAGGGTTTCAGAAGTACAGAAGAATTATCTCTTGTTACATATTGCTCCTCTCTGGCATAGAACTGAAGTATTTTGCAAGATTAGCTTGCTGAGTAGGTTTTCTCTGAAGATCACAATAGTGTAATGATTTAAAAAGAAAATGGAAAAGTTACCTTTAGTCTAAGCTATGTAGACCAGAAGCCTTATGAGCTCGTGTTTATTTCGCAGGCCTTATTTTGATGCCTCATGCAGTGACCATACTTAAAACGCACTAAAGTCTCCTAAAAACAAAGTGATGGATGGAATGCTTTAATTAATCTCAGCCACTGGTAATTTCTCAGGACGCAGCCCAGTCCATCATTAATTTGCACACCCGGCTACCTCAGTTTAGACTGAGCCATATGCAATTCATTCTTGACCATCTACCATAGGAACAGTCCAGTTCGAAATCCCATTTATTCTCCAATCTGTAACGCAAAGCAACACAGGACCAATTCCACACTTATTGAGGCTATTCAGGCAGGTATATCTTGGGTCCAATGGCACCATGTTTACAGGACTCATGTCTGGGCATACCGGTCACCAGTAGCGGCTCGTGGAGGGAGTTCTTCGGTAGGCAGTGAGGCGGGGCGGGGAAATGTAAACACCGGAATATGGATGAACGGAGGTAAGTACACATTTAAATAAATAAAACAAATTCTTTTGCACGCGCTGCATCGCATTTTGCGATGCAGCGCACGCAACGAAATTCGCCTCTTTGCTGGGGCAGCTGTTGCGCTTTATAAAATCTATTAACATAACATAACATAACTACATAAAAGCAAGGTATTTCTGCCACAGTAGAATCAACAACTGCAGGGGCATAGCTTCCCTTGGTGCATCAGGTGTAGTGGCACCGGGGACCAGAGACCTTGGGGGCCCACTGAATCCTGATTTATGCTGTATTTTATAATTCAGACAACAGCCAAGGGACCCATTTCCTTCCTAGCACCAGGGCCCATGACATACTGGCTACGCCATTGAACAAATGATACAGTGTGTCAATTTTAAGGTTATTTCTTTGGTGCTTATGCTGCTTTAGTATTACTGGTATTTTATTGTTTGGAAAATGCAGTTATGTCATACTGCTGCTCATATGTCGGCATATTTATAGTGCATATGACAGTTACTCAAATATTCAAAGGTGTCTGCACATTATTCTAGCTTGCAGTTAGGCATGCTGCTCAAATTCACCAGTGCCACTCAAACCGTCATTGGTTTGGCTCAAACATGCCTGGGTTGTTTATTTGTGGTAGGGACTCCTAAGAGTGGTACATCATGTAATGATGGACCACCGTTACAAACATACTTATTTCTTAGGGTAGAGATAGTTCTAAAAACATGTACAGCACAAGAATCAGGGGTACAAGCCTCCTTCACAGAAATAGCACCCAAACAACAGAGAAGGGCAACAACAGCGCACACCTATCATAAAAACCACATAGGCTGTGTTGAGGAAGGCAGCAGTGCAAACCACCCATGCATGCAAAAATCCCTGACCCACATGCAAAACTCACCAATAGAGATAGGCAGTTCCTTCCTCGTTCAGAAAATAGGCACAACAAGTAAAGTAGTAGTGGAACCCTCCCTCGCAAAGCAATGATAACATGGACAAAACGCTGTGCAAGTTTCTCTCATAAAACAAGTACCGCCAAAGCTTTTCCGTTCATGGCAGTCTCTTTTAGTGTGACTGGGACCTTTTTTTTGCTTTCACGTTTCTACGATAAATCCTCTGGTGATATCTCCCTTCGGCTTTGGTCGTGTCCTCAGACAGATCTCTGGAGGCAAGTGGTTTAATACTGTTGCAAGTGGCATCCTGCATTTACTGGCTATTCACAACACAGCAGGCTACTGCTTTTTGAGGAATATCAGTTAGTCATTTTTATTAAATTCTTTTGTTCCTGTCCTCAAATATACTATGAAAGCAGTCTCCGGCAGCCATGCTTATTATACCTCTTAATTATGAAAGCATAAAGTAGGATTAGCATCAGATTTAACTTGACATGGTGGTAATAATGAATGTCAGGGAAGCTGCTCTTCTAAAGGCCAATTTAGTGCTTCTGTTTCATAGCTCAATTACAGCAGGAAAGGACAGCATGACAAATTCACCTTTGCTCAAGGCCAGCCATTCACAGTTAAATTCTGTCCTTTCAATAAAGCTGTCTTTTCACTTCATTACAAACACTGCCCAGTGTACTCCACTGTTGAATTGCTGTGCCTCCTTCAACTAGTCAAACGTACAGCTCTTCTTTGTAACTCAAGATCTGGGATATAATGTCACCCGTAGGCTGGGGCAGTAAATCAACTTGTCAGGAAATTCAGTTATTTTCCATTGGACTACCTCGTTATTACAGGTCATGGTCATAACTGCATACTTTTTTCTGTTCAATATGCTAGTTTTTTCAATGCCTAACCTGTATCACAGAAATTACATAGTAAACACATTAAGTGCAACAATGCTTACATTATTTTGATTGTTTCGTCTCATTCGAAGAAGTCTAGGATAGCCATGTGTAAGAAAAATTATGTAAAATGCAGTTGTAACAAGTTCTTTTTGAGCATTAGAAACATACATTTGTAATATAGCAGAACTATGATCAGTTATGCTAATTACATTGTTCTGTGCTTCGCAAATTTCTTTGGAAAGCCCTAAGAGTTTGTATAATAAATAGACTAAAATGGAATTTCTGGTCCTTTTTTTCTTGCCATCATTTGTTCTCAGTATTCTAAGTTTGTTTTGGAATTCCAGGGAGAAGATGTGTGTACGTATTAGCTGGGGGAAGGGATGCAGTCGAGTATATAGTTGGCATTTAGGCTATATGCCTTTTTCATCAAAATGATTGCCCTCGAAATACAGAGATCATAATTTGAGACTCTATGGGTGGAGTTCAGGGGTATATCGTTAAATATTATTTCACAGTAAGGGTAGTGGGTACCTGTGTAATTTTGGCTTCCTCTCTATGAGATGGCAAGCCAGTTTGTCACGCTTGACCGTACAGAAGTGAGCATGCATTATATTTCGCAGTTTAGATGAAAATTAGTTTGTGGGTCAGCCACAGGTGAAAACAATGCTGTCATAAATCACCGAATCATATAATGCTTGTTGCATTAGATGCCAGACCCTCACAAATAAAATAAATCACTCTCTCACTCGGCAAAGCATGTCTCAGCCCTCACTCATTTTGGCTCATGTTTCTCTCGCACTCCCGAGGATTTTTAGAGATGCATTTTCCTTGGTTACCGACTGGGGCAATCTCTGCCCTGTGTAGCCGTCTTCTAGCTTCTCACTTCCCAAGGGGATGACAAAACATTAGTGAGAAGAAGTGTGAGGACTTTAGTGGCTCCTGGGTCTTGGATTTTAAGTTAGGTGTGAATGGTGTCATAAGTTGGGGAAAATGTAACTATGATTTACCTAGAATGTAGGAAAACTGAACCACTGGAGAGTGGACCAGGATCTCACTCTGTGCCACATCTCACTGATAGGAAGTGGTAGCTTAAGCACTTCTACTATTTACTGCGACGAATAATCAATCAAATCCAGGATTCATTTCAGCTTGTCTCCACCTAACCATGGGAGTTATTGCCGGGGACTCTTGGAGAAAGATTGAACAGAATAAAAACCTCAATTACAGAGAAAGCCTAAACCCCATGGATGGACATGGAGTTCTGCCACCTACTCAATTAAAACACTTCAACAAAATGAACCACTTGTCCTTTTTACAGCATCAAAAATCTCACGCATTAGCCACTACCCAGTGTCTTAGTTGAACCCATACCAGAAAAGGACAAAAGAGAAGAGGACCTTAATGCACAGAAACAAGACTGTTGGCATTTACGTAAATCACTTACATAGTTTCAAGTTAAGATATATGTCATTGCCATCTTTGAGGTGGATATGAACAACTTGTTAACCCTCAATTACTTCCTTTGTTCATTGTAAACTAAACAGGTGTTATTCTGAAGCAGGGGTCTCCAATATTTTCTGTAATGAGAGCTACTTATGTTCAATGAAACTCATAACGAACTACTATGATTAATGCTGTAAATAGTATCCAGAACAGACAAGATTACATTAGTGGCCACCATATGCAAGGTTATTACCCACAATCACATTAGTGCTAGCATGGTTGTCAGCAGTAATTTAGAAAAGGCATTGTCGATATGGAAAACCTCTACTTGGCTAATACATAACAGCCATAGTACCAATGCCTCTGGTCCCACGGTAATAACAGCTGTAAAAAGTAACCCCAGTGTCACATGATTTATCACTCAAATATCAGCTTTACATGGATTTTGGAAATTCGGCCATTTTTCTTCAAATATCAGCATATGACTTCTGAAAATGAAACGTTTTATATCAAATTCACTCTCAATTTTGGTATACATATATTAATTCAACCCAGCAAAAGCTTCTAAACTAGGCTCCACACCGGCAAGCTACATTCAGGTAGCACAAGAGCTACAAGTAGCTCACAACCTACTCCTTGGAGAAGCCTGGTCTGAACTAAAACCTCAACCACAGTAGAACATATATACTCATGGCTGACTGGTAGTAGTCCTTCTGGTTCAGCAGCAGATTCCACTGTGGCAACACACTCTATGCCAGCATCACCCAGAAAATCCTAAAGAAACTGCAGAACATTCAGAATGCCTCCGCCAGACTCCTCCTCAACACTCCCACCGCAGCAACATCACCGGCCACCTGAGAGACCTCCACTGGCTCTCAGTCAACAAAAGAATCACCGTCAAGCTCCTCACACACTCCAACAAAGCCCTGCATGACGCGAGACCTGTGTACCTCAACCACTGCCTCACATTCCACACACCCACCAGAGACCTCCGCTCTGCTCCAGCCAACTAGCCCTGCCCACAAATCTATAAGATCACGGCCGGAGTAAGATCCTTCTCTTACCTCGCAGCAAAGACCTGAAATACCCTGGATCTCCTCCTCAGGCAATCACTGTTGGTTTCTCAATTCAAGAAGGACCTTAAGACCTGGCTTTTCGACTGAACTACAGTGCCTTTAACAAACAGCAGTTCCCTCCCTCGGTGCCTTGATACCCTTATGGATGAGTAGTCGCACTTTATAAGACACCTGATTGATTGATTGACTCTCAACAAGTGACAGCAGCACCACCACCAGTTGTGTTGCTTCTGTTTCTGGTTCAGGCTTTCATACCACTGAAAGTTTCTATTTAAATGCATGCTGCTAATTGCTCATTATTTAATTATAACATATTTTATGTCTTTTAACAGAGCTTTTAGGGTATTGTTACACGCCATAACCTACCATATTATTTCTTCAAAGCTTGAAGCCATGCTCAAATCTTTTTGGCCTGCTGCTTCATGTTAAAATCTTTTATATAGCACACAGTGTGGCCAAAGTATCTCATCATCAAGCTGCAGGAGTCAGAAAACCTTCTAAACTTGGTATCATGAATTCCATCCAGAGGAGTAAGTATAAAAGACGTGAAGCAGGAAGTGGTTGGCAACCTGCATTCCCCTAGTAACTGAAGACCACAAGATTTATGGCCAGAAGGTTACCATTCTCAGAAAATCAAATGGGTGTGGCTGAAGTCTGGATGACCTTGGGCCTGATTTTGACTTTGCCAGATAGGTTACTCCATCACAAATGTGACGGATATCCAGTCAGCTGCATTTGTAATACCGAGGATGGAGTAGTCCATCCACCGAACTCCAAACCAGGCCCTTAGGGACAGATTTATCAAGGTTTCATGCAACACAATCCAACAAGAAAGTGTGAGGTCAGGAATGTGCTATACTTAATATTATATGGTGCATTCCTGCTCTCTGCCTGCACTGACGAACAATCTGCTGCCTAGAACCAACGCAGGCATCCTTGCGTCATGGTCTAAGGGTGCCTGTATTACAGGCAGGATTGTTTTTGTGCCAGAAGGGGCACTTTCTGCACATGAACCATCCTCTAAGGCTTTTTCTTCTTTCTGTGTATGCTGCACACTTAGTAAGAGGAAACAACAAGGAGAAATACAAATATTTTCCCTTGTTGCACCTCCCCTGGGAAGGTGTTGCATTTTGATGCATTCACAGGTTTACCAGTGTTGATGAATCTGTGAATGCGCCAAATACATTGGTGGACGCATGGGAACACCCAGGCTCTACACATGAAACGTCTTCCCAGGGCAGAGTAACGCAAGGCAGAAGCTTACCCAGCCTCGCATTACTCCAGAATTACCAAGCAATGCATGCCCACGCAAGGGGGCCTTACATTGCTTAGCAAATCTGACTTCGGGATTGTTTTGCCCTTGCAACAAAATGCATGACACAAGTGAAATGCAATCCCTTGATAATTCTGACACTTAGTCCTTAAAGGGACGCTGTTTGTATATGGCGATGAGCTCCAAAGTCAAGCTGAAGGCCACTGAGAATGAGGCAAGGGTATTTTGCAAGACCTGCAGTAAGTGTTAGAAAGCACACTATGGGGTCGATTCTGATCTCAGTCAGAAGGGCTCCTGATGGGATTCAGAATGACCAAATCCAATTCAGAGCCACTGTTTCCATCTGAATCGTCCCCCATTCTGAACGACCAAGTATGATGTGAAGATCTCGTCTGCGCCGACCAAATCGTGCAGTGCAATGGACCTGGCTTCCGAATGAGCAAATACGATTCACGATTCTGACAGCTTTATCAAGTCGGTCTCAGCAAGATGAAACTGCTGTCAGAATCAGACTTCAGGGGGCCGGAGTAGGCCCCCCTTCACCTGGAGCCCTCTGAATCGGTCACAGGGGGGTTTGCATGGGTCTCCCTGATCCAAACATGCACAGTGTGGTGGGCAACATGGGGTGCCCGCCACAGGTTGCACACTTTTTGCTATGGGAGCCTGTGTACGTGTCAGTATACAGACTCCCATAGAGTTCAATGGGAGTCCGAGCAAACCGAGTCCATCAGCATACGCCTGCATCGTACTCGTTCGGTCAAACTCGCACAACGCAATTCGCTAGGAAAGCCCTCCGGATCCAAGTCATATGGAGGGCTTTCCTAGCGAGATTGGAATTGGGCCCGAAGAGTCTATAATGGTGGGCTAGGATTAGTTAGGACCAGCTGAGGGTGACCAAAGACAAGTTCAGGGGCACTTGAGGACATACTGTTTGCATTTGAGGGTATTCCAACGATCTCCCATTGGGAGCATATTAGGCTCAGCTGATGGTACGGGCTGTCTTTTTGTTTTAAGAGGTTTTTATTGAGTTTGGTATGGTAAGGGCAGTCTCCAGGTCTCTAGGAGCATGGTCATGAATGAACCAGGAGCATGCCGGTGTTTTAGGGCCCAACAAGTGTTTCTGAGAGCACAGCTAGACTGTATCAATATCGAATGGTAGTGTCTCAAATCAGGCTGCGGGACAT
Organism: Triturus cristatus; assembly: GCF_964204655.1. Lineage (NCBI taxonomy): Eukaryota > Metazoa > Chordata > Amphibia > Caudata > Salamandridae > Triturus > Triturus cristatus. The sequence continues at coordinate 333,859,110 of NC_140594.1, read as the reverse complement.
CTGAATGTATCTAAGGGCCAAATAAGAGTGTCTAAAATGAAGGCTGACAGGCTGCAGGGGGTCTCTGAGGGTCAGTCAAGGTTTTGGAAAGTGACTTTGTGTGGCTTAAGGGAGAGTAATGGTGTCTAGTGGCTGACAGGCAATTTCCCTAGACCTGTTGGGTATTTCCTAAGGCAAGATCAGAGTCTCTAATGGATATATGATGGGTTCTAATGACCAAATAAGAGTATCTGAAGACTTTTACTGGAGATCATTGATGGCCTGTTAAGGAAATTTAAGAGGATCTGTGTGGTTTTCAAGCCAGACCGAAGATTTTACTGGCCTGGCCAGTGGTCAATAAAAGGCTTGATTTGGATGTCTGAGGCCAAGCTACGGGTATCTAAAACCTACCTGGGAGTGTGAAGGACCAGCTAGAGGGGTCTGATTGAATGGTATGGGGCACTAATAGTGCTGTGACACTCATAGAGAGAACTCAACATGTGTCCAACGGTGGTTTAGAGTTCCTTGGCCCTCCCTGAGGCCAGACTGTAGGTGTTCCTGGGCAACTTGTGACTAGATCAAAGCCATCTCTATGGACCAGTGTGCTGTGTCTGAAGGGGAGCTGAGGACTACTAATAGCCACAAGGGAGTGTCTGAAAGCTCTACCAGTGTCTTTGAGGCATTCTTAAAGCCTTTGGGGTCTGCTTAATGTGTTAACAGTCTAACTGAGAATCTCAAGTGACTTGCTAGAGGAGTGTAAGGACCAACTGTGGGTGACATAGGGCAGACGAAAGGTGTTAAAGGGCATGTTGATGTTTTCTGCGAGGAAACCAAGACTCTCTGAGGGCAGGTCAGAGGTGTTCAAGTAATAATTGCTGATATTTGAAGGCAAGATAAAGGTCTCTGCTAATGTGTAGATAATCTGTGAAGAGTGGCAGAGAGTGCCTAATGGTGGACCAGCAGTGTCTAAGCAGGCTCTAAGTTTGGTTCTAAAGGTATGCCGAGGGTCTCTTGCATTGTGAAAGGACAATCTGGGGTAGTTGAAGGTGGGTGGAGGACAAACAGTAGGTATTTACAGATCACTTGTAGAGGCAGAATACTAGCTGGTTTCTTATGGTCTGCTGACATTGTTCTAAGGTAAGCCCAGAGTTTCTTAGGCACATCAGGTGGTGTATAATCACTAGCAGGGAGTGTTTTAATGTGGCTTGAGGTCTGGCTGTGCACTTGATTTATCTCTTCCCTTATCCATAAACCAACCCATTTTAAATGTTGGAAGTGAACCAGTCGGTGCAAGTTTGTTTAGTAGCAGGCAATGGTGCTACCATTTGTGGATGCTACTGCTGTAGTTTGGATTTGCTGCTGGATTCTGAGCCAACACCATTTTCTTCAGAGGTCAAAGGAACCACTTAAATTCATACCTTCTAATTTGCAATCATTCATCTTCTAGATCACCCACTTTCCTGAAGATTCAATTTGTTGTAATTGAGACAGCAACTGTTGAAAAAACGAATGAAAGTGGGCAGTTCTTTTTTGTACCATGGATCCAGGCACAGACTCACAATCTCTTATTGCAGCTGACATTGGCAAATGACTGTTATACATTTTGCAAATGTACATGCATTATGTACAACACTGTGTACCCTTAGCTCATGGTACTGTCCTCCTTGCTGATGTTCTGTATTAATATCATAAAAGACACTAGCATTCACATGAGGCACTTCAGTAATCCTCTTTTTCAACCTCCATCATCAAGGCTTTGGCATTTGCATTTCCTCTCCTTTGATGTAAGAAATGATTGACATATGTCCTGCTTAAGAAAGCATTTCAGCATGTAAAAGGTGGAGATCCAGCAGCTTGGCATCTGCTGTACAAGGGCATTTACAGAGACTCCATTGGCACACAACAGGTGATGAGTATGTTGCAGACTTACACTTTTTTTTTAGAAAGTTCTGCAAATTAGGTTGATGTAATGCTCTGAGCATAGGACTCTGAAGTATCTTCCATCAGCCATGAATTTGACACCATTGCTGTGATTGTCAGTGGCAACACATCCAATGCTGGGACCCCTGGACTGTAACCATCCATAGACATTGGTATTAAATATTATTAAAAAGACAGTTGTCAGCTGTATGTGATTTTCCCACAGCGAACATTGAAACTGTTGCATGCTGCTGAATTCCTTGAAAAGCACAATGAGATTACAGTCTACCCTTTCCTTTACTCCATTCAGAGAAATCCATAATGCTGTGATAGAAATTGAATCTGTAGCCTGATAACTGGTCCACATGCCTGTCATGAGTAGGCCTGGGAAACATTTTGGTAATTCCATGTAAAAACAAATCATATGATGAGAGTTTTCTTCTTTCGTTGAGGACGCTGGAGCATTTCACCCGGCACGCATTGTTTTCTTCTACTGCATTTCTCAAGCATGCAGGGGAGTATGGGATGAATGACTGCATGTCAGCATTTCAGCTTCTGACATACGTCACATGCAGCAACATTTACAATATTTAGCATCTTATTAGGTCACACAATATCCAGAAATGTGTGCATGTCTATGTGTATATATATATATATATATAGATATATATATCTTAGTGAGCAAGCCTGCTGGGCAGGCCAAACGTGTCTAACATTATCGGCTGACAATAAACATTATTTTGGCGTAAGGACACGGCTTCGACTCTCCCGTTGTGGGAAGTTGTGGTGAATTGCTCGGGCCGTGCCTGAGAGGTCTCTGTTCTGGTAGCGGTGGCTTCTCTTAGACAAACGTGGAGTATGTATATATATATTGCATTATTGCATTTTTGTATTGCACACCTCATAACAATGTGAAATGTACTATGTGGGGCCATCTATGTATTTATGTGGTCCAACTTCATTTATTGTGATAGTATTTTTTCAGTGGCAATGAAGTCCCCCCACGTGATGTTATTGGTAATCTGCACTGGCACTTTAAAAATCCGGCACTTTGTTTAAGACGCTGTCTTGTGAGCAAGGCTCTGAGGAGCCGAAACGTTATGGCCGTCGCTCTGGGCAAATAAAATTGACTTTGCACTACAACTTGGTTTGTGTACCTACTTTGTGAGTCCGGAGGATTACCGAGGCTGGCGAATGCGGTAACCAGGATATATATATATTTGGAACCTATCAGTCTGTTCTCTATCTCTATTAACTCAGACCATGTGTGTGGGGTTGTTTTTGACTGTCACCGGCCCGTACACCCCCCCCCAGGAGCAGGCTCTGCGAACGACAGCCGTTTGCCCCGTTCTAGGTTTCCACCTACGGCGACACGGGCGCGTGTTGCTAACACGGCGGGGATCCCCGGGGCACTTCCTGGTGTTCGCTCAAACGAAAAGAAGCAGAGCCCCCCGAAAGTGGTGAGACCAAGCGGTATAGAACAGAACTAACCGCGGAACTTTGTAAGCAGATTGAGACACGCCAAGACATCCCAGCCCACACTCACCGGCGTTTCCATCGGATACGTCCCGCTCGGCCGAGCGGGAAATAGACGGGAGCGCTTCCGAAGTGACGGAGTTGGGAACTCACCGGGCGAAAGAAACTCAAGGTACGCCGCACAATTTAAACACCACACGGGTCGGGAGGTTTTCAATCCTCTATATAATCCCAAAGTTTCATTTGGAACTACGTCGATTATATTGGAGGGACATTTAGACCATTTCCTTATATTCAATATGTCTGCTGACATGCTCAGAACTCGAGAACTTGCCGCAGAGGAGATGTTCTCAGATGACATTGGGGACACAAATAGTGCAAATAGAGGGGAAAACAAAGGAACAAATGTTATTTGGAACCTATCAGTCTGTTCTCTATCTCTATTAACTCAGACCATGTGTGTGGGGTTGTTTTTTCAAGCACTAGCACTTTAAATTTTGAGCAAAACTCTCTGAACATTGTCATGTGATCAAGGCCGCTTTGACGGCTGAAACGCGTAATGGCAGGCGAGGAGGAATAAAATACCTTTGAAATTACACAAGGAGGTCTACGTTCGTTCTTTTTCCTTGGAGAAACTTGTGAGCGAAGAGAGCTCATAGATATATATATATACCTACTGGCGGTCGCCAGTAGGTAGTTATAGTTAGGACCTAGTTTCCATAGGAAAAGTGTTTTTTGCTTTCCCTATAACTTTGGTGCCGATTGATGAATCTTCGCAACATTTTCAAAACTATTGGCCCGCTCCAGTCAGCTCATGTCTTGAAAGGTTCGGGGTGATTCGTCAAGCGGGGGCTGAGAAAAAAGGGGGGTCCCAAAACACGTTTTCCACGTTATTTTAAAAAGGAAACTTTAGACAAAGCTGCAGCTCGAACTGCTGAACGGAATTACACCAAATTTGGCAAAAAGGTAGATCTTGGTTCAGAAAGAGTCCTTTTTGTTAAATGGTGTAAATCTGTTAAGTAGTTGCTGAGAAATTTAAAAATGAAAAGGTTTTGATATCTTTGGCCGCGGGGTATTTGCAAACACTCCCAACCATGAGCTTCACTGTGATTGGCTGCCAACACTCCAAACCAAGAAGCGTTGGCAGCCATCTTGTGACTCGGTAGAAACGAGTCACAAGAAAACAGTAGAAAAAACATTAAAAAAGAAGAATAGAGGGCAGGGTAGAAACACCCTGACCCCCTAGGCCTACTCAGGGGGTCCCACAAGGACCCCCAGTGCCCCCAAAAAAATGTTTTAAAGAGTTTCGGCAGAAACCGCAATGGAGCCATGAATTCCGCCGAAATTATTTTAAAACACGAAGCAAGGTCTCCCGCGCTTCGTTTAAAAAAAGCCCCCGGGTGGGCTAGGTCCCGGGTGCACAGTAAATTCATTATTGGACCACGATCTCCCCGGGGCTTTGGAATGGTAGGGAAGGGAGCTCCCCTCCTGGAGCCCTTCATGTCCCTGGGGACCGCCACCCCCCAGGGCCGGCTCCTGCAGTGTCCCTGGGTGCCCACCCCCGGGACACTGCTGTTTGCTATGACAGGACGGGAGCCTCTGTCATAGCAAACAATGGTTTGGATTTTGGAAGCGAGAGCAGGTTTCCTGCTCTCGCTTCTAAAATCCAAATCAAGATTGCTTTTAAACAAGGGGAGCTGCATGTCCTTGTGGAAAAGCAATGCCGGCTCCCGCTGGAGGCAGGTAGCCAGCGGGACCGTGGGGGCATTGGGGCTTCCCCCACGGTCCCCAACAGAGTGGCCATGCCCTGGGGGATGGGGTCCCTGGGGCTAGAAGTGGCCTGGGAGGGGGCCACGTTGCCCCCTCCCATAAAAAAATATATAATAATAATAAAAAAGGATAGACCGGCCCGGGGACTGGGTCACCAGGGCGATAAATGGCCTAAGGAGGGGGGGCACATGGCCCCTCTACAAATATTAAAAATAAATAAATAAATACTGCCCATGCCCCGAGGATGGGGTCCCCGGGGCCCAAAATGGCCTCGGGAGGGGGGCCACACGGCCCCTGTATGGTATATATTTTTTTTTTATGAAATAGGGGTCAGGTCCTGGGGGCTGGGGTCCCGAGGGCCCAAAAAATAGGAAAGGAATGGGGCCGCCCAGCCCCACTTCTAAAAAAAGAAAAAAAACAGCATTGCGCTGAGGCCCCACCCCCTCAGTGCATCACTCTGCAAACGTACTCTGTGGAGTTTTTCAAGTTGAGGGATTAAGTCCCCTTGAATCCTGAGGGTCCCTTGGGTCCAACTAGCCCACCAGGTGCCTCCAGTAAGCACCCATGAGCTGCGTTGCAGAGAGGTGTAAAAAGGGGCGCGGCCTAGGCCCACCTCTCTGCAAAGCAGCTCTGTGCCGCTTCCTGAAGGTACCTGGTGGGCTAGTTGGCCCCCAGGGACCATCAGGATTCAAGAGGACTTAATCCCCCAACTTACAACATGCTAGGGGGCACGTTTGCACAGTGGTGCAGCGAGGGGGCGGGCCTGATATAAGAAGTTCGCAATCCTGCTTTGTGGGACTTACTTATGGTAATAAAAGGGATAGTTGGGCCCCAAGGTTGACGTTGGGGCTAACTACTCCTCTTGTTACCTCCAGTAAATCCCACATAGTGGGATTGCTAAGAGGTGTTTCGGAGACCATGCTCACCTTTCTCCACCACTCTGGAAACGCGACTGGTATGGTATAGTTAGAAATTAGCATTTAAAAAACCTTTGAAATTCACTGAAAAAACCATAAGTTTCAGGGAAGTTATAGTTAGAAATTAGCATTTAAAAAACCTTAGAAATTCACTGAAAAAAACAGAGTTCAGGGACAATATAGTTAATTGGACATTTATACACATCGGACGCCCGCGCATGCGCATTTGTCAGAAGAAGTTTGAAATGGAAGAGGGAGCCCCGGAGACGCCGCGTTTCAGGTAAGTTTCTTTAATTTAGTATTTATTGTAAATCCGGGGGTTTGATTTAAAAGGAGGGCGGGCGGGAGGCGGGTGGCGCGTAGTGGGGCTACGCGAAGCACGTAGTGTGCGTAGATTTGGGCACACTACGTGCTGCTTCACGTAGCCCCACTACGCCCACTACGCCCACCCTTAACCCAAACAATGCAGTGTTTTTTTATCTTGATCGCCAGCTCGCGAGCAGAGGCTGAGGATGAGCTAATTTGTGTGAAAGGGCTTCATGGATAACAGGCAGGCAGAGAGACGTGTGTACAAAGAATACACATGGTTTCAAAATGGATGTCGGCCTTAGGCTAATTTAGGAAGTAAATACCGTATTTGCATAGGCCATACATCATCCATCCCTGGTTAGTCTGGAGACATAAGGGCCAATAATGAAAACAGAGTTCAAATGCCTTAGCATACTTAGAAAGTTATTATATGAAAATAGTTCAATTGAAGTGTATTAAAAAGTTTTATAGGAAAAAGTAAAAAAAGTTGGAAAAAATCAATCCAAGAACAAAGGGAATTTCTTACAAGTCTTGGAAATTGCAGTCCGGAAGTTCTTCAGCGGCTTGAGATGCGTAATGTTCCAAGAGGCGATTGTTGCTATCGTGTGAGAAAAGCGAATGTATCCAATTCATATCCTCGAAGGGACAGTAATGTTCCTCGAATGTTGGCGCAGCAATTTGAATTGGCAGGCAATCTGTGATGTTGTCAAAGGTCACATGTTGCAGGAGATCTTTCACAGCTGCGCAGAAATCCCATTCCACCAGAATACCTTTTTGAGTTACTTCCACCATTGCTCCACTGCCCGAACAATCAAGTTCATGGTTTTCAAGATACTCCATTACCTGCTGGATATCGGGAGCGTTTGCTGGGATGTTGGCAAGGCATAAATCCATTCGCCAGTCGATTGGGCAAGTTTTGCAATAAAAAAATGGTTGCACGCAGATTGTATATGTGTAAATAAATGTCATGTTGTAGCTGGCCCCGATAATAGATAGAGGTAGGCAGCTGAAAAGTTGTTCCATTTTTTCACGGTATTGATGTAGCTTCGCGTACAGGCGTATTCTGTCGGACATGCTTGTTACCACAGTGAGCGCAGCCATTTTTAACAATCTAAAATAGTAGTAGGATGGCGCAAACAGAGCGAGAATTATGGGCACTGTTCCTGTTAATCCAGAGATGATCGAATGAATGAAGTCTGGTATTAGACTAAAAACAGTTTGAAAGCCTGTGACAAGGCCGGAGGAGACAGTGTTAAAAAAGTGTGCCAGACCTTAATTATCAGATGTGTTGAAAATTGTGTAACAATTCACAAAATGTAATGGGAGGTTCGTATTTAAAAGGGAGTGTATTTTACTTGAAGTTCGTGCTATTTGCAGTCGATAAATTACTTTTGGAGAAGTGAGGGACACTTCTGTCTGAAACAAAAGCGCTTTCAGTTTGCTTTGTTTAATAAAATCAGTTTTCAAAGTAGGTATTGAAGGCCAAGTTGAACTTTAGGAGTTACTTTGTGTGGGTGGGAATAGAGATTGCCAGAGGAAGTTAACCGGTTTGAAACAGTAAGGACATACTGTATGCCAGCTCACATTGCGTAGCAGTCCATGTTATTAAGAAGCAGATAACTGCTGTTAGAAAGCTGTGTGAATGTTGGTCTGATTGTGGGAGTTGGTGTGCTTTTAAGAAAGCACACAAGATTGGGGGCTGTAAGCTTAGAAGCGTCATGCAGTTGGACATTCTTGCATAGTAATGAATGACTGCCATTGTGGTCCCACTTTTCACCTGTGAGAAAAACTTCTGTATCCTCTTTAAGACAGCGATATGTAAATGGGAGAAACCACTGCTCGTAAATAAACGTTCTACGTTATATAATCACAAACAACATGAAAAACAACATGTACACCTAGCAGACACAATGACACTACGTACTGTGGGAACCATGGCTAGCCATGTACACAAACCAAACATAGCAACTCCTGCACACAATGCAGAATGCGGGGAGAGATGGGAGCAAATTATGTGCGAAGGTGGCAAGTGATTCTCGATTACAAAAGTATACAATGCAAAGTGTTGAGGGGCTGTGCCGAACAGACTTGAGCATGCAGAGCACAGACATGTACATGTCAACATACACTGATGGTCTATTGAGTGAAGTGGACAGTGGACGCAACCATGATAGTACAGTCAGTAGGGAAGATTACAAAAACATAGCGCATACGTGCCCTCTCCAACCTCCCTAATCTTTAGCATAGTGGGCTGGCTCGGCATACGCAAGGCTAGCGTAGGGGTATAAATAAAAGGCACATTTCTCTGGGTGTGGTTCACTTCCGGGATGGTGAACATGTCTGTCAGGTCTGAGCAGCTTACACCGCCACGAAGCTGATGCCATGAGCGAAGGTGGCTGCGGGAATAATGCTCTCAGCCTGCTGGTACCCAGAAACCGTCATGGCCGCTGCAATGCACTTATGCCCCACAGTTCACCTTTCCACACCGCCATATGTGAAAGAGGGCCCACCACGTGCCTGCAGAAGCTTTTGGGCCGAGGTCTGAGAGTTGGGAAGGCTCCTGAGATCAACGCTGGCTACCGCGACACAGGCAGACAGTGCCCAGCCTGAGGCCCAGCACCGTGGAGTGCTCTGTATACTATTAACACAGTATTCCAACAGGTACCAACAGTGGAACGGTGTCTTGATCCCACAATGGACGATGTTAGAACTGCATCTGAGAGTGGAGATGAAGGTACTCCCTTCGACCAGGTGTAACCAACTCTAGGTCCCAACAGTGGAACGGTGCCTTGACTCTTGATCCCATAATGGACGATGTTAGAATTGCATCTGAGAGCGGAGATGAAGGTACTCCCTTCGACCAGGTGCAAGCAACTCTAGGTCCCAATAGTGGAACAGTGTCTTGATCCCAGAATGGACGATGTCCGATATTACCTGCTGCTGGTTGTTTTTTACAGAACTCCCTCCGTTGAGGTGCATCAGACTCTGTGCTTCCGTAGTTGATTGCTGCACATGATCATTGGGCTTGCCTGACTGCCGTCGCTGGAGTACACCGCGGTATAGCAGGTCCGAACAGTGAAACAGGGTCTTGACCCCACAATGTATGATGTTAGAACTGCATCTGAGAGTGGAGATGAAGGTACTCCCTTCGAACAGGTGCAACCAACTCTACGTCCCAACAGTGGAACGATCTCTTGATCCCAAAATGGACGATGTACGATATTACCTGCTGCTTGGTTTTCACAGAACTCCCTCCGTAGAGGTGCATCAGACTCTATGCTTCCGTAGCTAACTGCTGCACATGATTATTGGGCTTGGCTGACTGCAGTCAGTGGACTACACCGCGGTACAGCAGGTCCGAACAGTGAAACGGGGTCTTGATCCCACAATGGACGATGTTAGAACTGTATCTGAGAGTGGAGATGAAGGTACTCCCTTCGACCAGGTGCAACCAACTCTAGGTCCCAACAGTGGAACGGTGTCTTGATCCCAAAATGGATGATGTCCGATATTACCTGCTGCTTGTTTTTTACAGAACTCCCTCCATTGAGGTGCATCAGACTCTGTGCTTCCGTAGATAACTGCTGCACATGATTATTGGGCTTGGCTGACTGCAGTCGGTGGAGTACACCGCGGTACAGCAAGTCGGAACAGTGAAACGGGGTCTTGATTCTGTGATTGAGGATGTCAGAAGTTAAAGTCTGTGATGATTTGTGTGTACCCCCTCCGATCAGGTGCAACCGACTCCATGATTTCAAATCCAACAGCATGTGGCTGTGAGGCGTTAATGACCACTGCCTCTGGCCTACACTGTGGTCAGGAGGGCTCACAATTCAGATCGAGTGGTGATTGTTTAATTACAGAATCCAGTAGGCAACTAACTACAACGTCTATTGAAATATACACAATAGCCTTTTAGTATACTTGCTTGAAGAACTTTTTTAAGATGACTTATAGGTCTAGTACAATGACCAAATTCTTCTTAGTAGTGGTAAAGAACACTGACTAACAGTCTACACAGTGGACAGCAGAGATCACAATTCGAATTGTTTTGATTTATTTATTGCAGAGTTTTGTGTAATTTATGTTGTTGTATTTTGTGAAGAGGAAGTGAGCAAATGTATTCATGGAAGACTGCTCACTACTGCCTTCAATTTACACTGCAGACAGCAGTGTTCACAATTCAGATCGAGTCGCTATTGTAGATGACGCGGTCCTGTTGGCAAAAGACATTGCTTCAGTGCGATCTGTCTGCACCACGCATACGCATCATCACAGGGTCCGCACATGGTTTTTGTTGCTTCGCGTACAGCAAACAGGACAGCTCAAGTCAACGCCACGTGGCTGTGGGCCCTTGCTGACTGCTCTCTGGCCTACACTGCAGATAGCAGTGTTTACAATTCAGATCGAGTCGCTATTGCAGATGAGGCAGTCCTGTCGGCAACAGACATTGTTCCTAGTACGGCCCGCCCGCAGCATGCATCATTGCTGGCTGTGCACATGCTGAATGCTTTTGATGTGGCTATCTGAGTGCACTAGACCGGATGGACCCTTTATGAAACAATCTTTTTGTGTATTATTTCAGATCTACTGCCTGTATCTCAGTATACCACAAGTTATGGTTCTTTTACGATAGAATGTTTTCTGTATTATTTCACATCTAGTGTCCCTACCTTACTGCAGCACAAACTATTGACCCTTTTATTATTGAATATCTGTGTGTGAGCCAATGATTACTGTTGTAGTTGATGCTAGCAGCAACCATTCCCTGAGGGCTGGTTTACAGTCACCCCACACTCATTCAGCACAGAAGTCACTGGATATGTGACCCTGGTAATAAAAAGGAGTCGAGCGCACCTGCCCGTACCCACTTTCACAATCTATCTGTGTCCGTGTGTTCATTATCTATGCATGATACTGCCCCAGGGCCGTACCACATTACATTGAGCTGTGGACAGCATATGCAACCATGTTACCTCTGGCAGTGGGGAAAACTTCTGTTATGTAGCTTTTAGATGCATGGCTATCTCAGGTGGAAGGCTACTTTACAGAGCATGAATATTGCTGAATATGATGGTTGCATGTTGTGTGTAGTGTCAGATATGTGTACATAGCAAAACGTTTTCAAAAAAGCTCTCTAAGCAGAAGAGGAGTCTTTCATCAAACACTGTAGAGAGAATGACTAAAATGGGTGGGATCCTCCAACTGTTCCAATGGGAAATGTTATGAACCAATCAAACACTTTTCTTTAAGGTCACATGGCAATCGTGCACCGAGCGCGCAAGGAGGCCGTACCGACGCAATTTTGAGAAAATATATTTACCATAATATAAGTTTATTACAGTTAGAAATATATAAATGTTTAAAATATTTTAGATTATCGCTTGTTCTCATATACACTTTAAACTTATTTAGATATAGTTCTGAGACAAAACAAATGAGGGAATGGCGTACCCGGCGTGACAAAATACGTCTATGAAGTAACACAGGGCCTGGCAGCGTGCACTCATCACATATGCAACGAGCAGTGGGCGTGACCCCATACATACATGACGTAAGGCACGGCTTGGTACTGCGTACCCGTCGCATACCAAAGTAGCAGCTGGCGCAACCACATATGTATATATGATGTTCCGTGGGACGCGGTGCCACGAACCCGTCAGATACGAAATGCACATCCTTTACGAGTTTAGCAATATGGCGGATAGGAATCAATTGCTGATGGTGCTTGATACACTACCGGTATGGGACTTCAGTTAAAAAAAAAAAAAAAGGATATAGATACTTGTTTTTTGAAGAGATTAAACATTACATTTTTAAAAAATTAATAAAAAAAGGATAATAGAGTTCCAAAATATTGCAAAAAAATATAGGTTTTATAAATATTAAAATATGAAATTAACATTTAAAAAACTTTCGAAATTCACTGAAAAAAACATAGGTTTTACGGACGTTATAGTTAGGAATTAGCATTTAAAAAACCTTTGAAATTCACTGGTGGGCACCCCGGGACACTGCAGGAGCCGGCCCTGGGGGTGGCGGTCCCCAGGGCCATCAAGGGCTCCAGGAGGGGGGCCGTGCGTCCCCCCTCCCAACGTGAGCCCAGCGCATAGAGGTGGCGGTCCCCAGGGCATGTGGGGGGCTCGAGCCCCCCCACACAGGTTCCTTTTTTTAAAAAAAACAGGCCCCGGGGTTGGTGGTCCCCGGGGCTGTGGGGGGGCCATGTGCCCCCCACAAATATTTAAGAAAAGCCCGGGGGGGCAGTCCCCGGGGCTTGGGGGGGCCTTGGAGGCCCCCCACACATTTAAAAAAACAAGCCCTGGGTGGAAGCGATCCCCGGGGCTGCAGGGGGGCCGTGTGCCCCCGCAAATATTTGAGTAAAGCCCCAGGGGTGGCGGTCCCCAGGGCTGCGGGGGCCCCCCTGGGCCCCCGCAATTACAATATCGCATGCCCCCGGGACTTGGCCCACACGTGGGTTAAATAATAATATAGCGTGGGAGACCACGCTTCGTTTTTTTAACTTTCACTGCAGGATCCGCGGATCCTCCGTGACATTTGCCCTTTTTTAAAAAAGAAAATGCTTTTTTGAACCTTGGGGGTCCCACTGAGCAGGCCTAGGGAGTCAGGGTGTTTCTACCCGGCCCCCTTTTGTTTTTTCTCACCTTATTTTGTTCTGTTTTCTAGGTGCCTCGGTCACCGAGGCACAAGATGGCTGCCAACACTTCCTGGTTTGGAGTGTTGACAGCCAATTAGAATAAAGCTCGTGGTTGGGATGGTCCGCGGATCCACCACACCTCTAGATATCGAAACTTTTATTTTTTGATTTTCTCAGCAACTACTGAACGGATTTACACCTTTTAAAAAAGGGCGTTTTCTGAACCAAGCACTACCTTTTTGCCAAATTTGGTGTAATTCCGTTCAGCAGTTCGGGCTGTAGCCGTGTCTAAAGTTTCCTATGGAAAATAACATGGAGAAAACACGTTTGGGACCCCCCTTTTTTCTTGGTCCCCGCTTAACGAATCACCCCAAATCTTTTAGGATAGGAGCTGACCGGAATGCCCTATTAGTTTTGAAAATTGCTCGAAGATTCGTCAATCTGTGCCAACGTTTATTGAGAAAAGAAAAAACGCTTTTCCGATGGAAACTAGGTCCTAACTATAACCATCTAATGGCGACCGCCAGTAGATAATAGATATACATTCATATGAGTAAATACACACCTATATATATATATCTGTGTATATTATCTACTGGCGGTCGCCAGTAGATAGTTATAGTTAGGACCGAGTTCCCATAGGAAATCTGAAAATTCTATTTTGAATAACTTTGGCGCCGGTTGAATTATCTTCGTGAAATTTTCAAAACTAATGGGGCTCTCCGCTCAGCTCCTACCCTGAAAGTCTCGGGGTGATTCGTCAAGCGGGGGCTGAGAAAAAAGGGGGGTCCCAAAACGCGTTTTCCCCATGCATTTTCCCATAGGACCTTTAGTCGAAGGTACAGCCCGAACGGCTGAACAGAATTACTTGAAATTTGGCAAAGAGGTAGTCCTCAGGTCAGGCATGTGCCTTTTGCTTAAATGGTGTAAATCCGTTCTGTAGTTCCTGAGAAAATCAAAAGTAAATACATATATATATATCTGGGCGGAGCCTAACCACACATCTCATCGTGAGATCTGATTGGCTGTCAGCAATTTATCCAAGAAGTGTTGGCAGCGCTCTTGGGACCAATATACATGATAGCACCTCATTAAAAAGCATTGCAGTTAATAGAAGGTTTTAGACTTTAGTTACATTATAAATCATATGTTGATGGTACCATACTCATTTTAGGAATTGTGGTGTGTTCTAAGGCGATTTTACCAGCCTTCTGCTGTGATATCATGAATCATGTTTGAGAGAAAACTATTTTCTCATGCTTTTCCCACAGAGGTTTGGAAGGTGATCTATAAGCTAAACTGAGAGCATATTTTCTGTAAATTCACATTATCTTTCTCAGTCATGTGAGAATGAAGTTTGACATTCTGAGTAAAACATGTACATCCAACAAGGGCAGAGACTGTCAGTTGATTCCTTTGTGTTCTACTGCAGATTCCCAGAGGGTTCTAAAGAACAACTAGAGCGCTAACAGTCCTACTTATGACACACGTATGGCACACCTGAATCCATCTTGGTTGGAATAAAGTGGTAACTCTTAAAACATTTAATTTAAAAAGGAACAAAATAAGGGGGTTCATTTAGCCATAGAAAGTATGATTAATGCTGCAGAAAGAAAAATTAGGGCACATTTTGAGTGACTTCTCAAACCCTCTTCTATTTCATTAAACAGTTCTGACATGCAGACTGAAACATGCACTTTCAATACCAGCAGCAGACTTCCCTGGTGAGCAGCAGCTTTACTACAGTGATCTAATAAGCAACTAGAGTGCTAACATTCTGAATTTATGGCAAATGTGTGACACATCTGAATGCCTTCTTGATGGAATTAAAGTAAAAAACTGAAAGTATTGCCTACTGAGGAGACTGTAGTAAATGAGGAAATTAGGAAACATCATAACAAATAAGTCTCCCAAAATGGCCACCAGAGACAAAAGAGCCCAAATGTAGCCCAAATATCACCCAGATGTAGCCCAAGTATAGCCCAATGACAGAATGTCCCAGAGTGTTCTAACGAACAACTAGAGCGCTAACAGTCATACTTATGACAAAAGTATGGCACACCTGAAGCCATCGTGATTGGAATAAAGTGGTAACACTTAAAACATTTAATTTACAAAGGAACAAAATGAGGGGTTTCATTTTGCCATAGAAATTATGATTAGTTCTGCAGAAAGAAAAATTAGGGCACATTTTGACTTCTCAAATTCTCTTCTATTTCATAAACAAATTCTGACATGCAGACTGAAACATGCACTTTGAATACCAGCAGCAGACTTCCCTGGTGAGCAGTAGTTTTACTACAGTGATCTAATGAGCAGCTAGAGTGCTAACATTCAGAATTTATGGCAAATGTGTGACACATCTGAATGCCTTCTTGATGGAACCAAAATAAAAAACTGAAAGTATTCCCAGGAGACTGCAGTAAATGAGGAAATTAGGAAACTTCATAATAAATAAATCTCCCAAGATGGCCACCAGAGACACAAGAGCCCAAATGCAGCCCAAATATCACCCAGATGTAGCCCACATGTAGCCCAATGACAGAAGTTTGCAAAACACTTATTTTTTGTGTATTTGCAGATTTATATAGTGCAGACTTGTCAGTTATTGGAGTGCTTTACATGAGCATTGGTTACATCACACAAGATCAAGCTCATTTTGGTTGTAGACATGGGGAGATTAAGTGATTTGACCAGAATCACAGAATGTTGAGCTGAAGCAGAAACTCCAACCTGGTTCCCCAGTTGCAAAGTCTGCAGCTCTGGAAGTAGCACCACATCCTCTCCCCTAGGTGCAACATTTGATCAAGTGGTCAACTGGATAAAAAAACATAAAGATTACAAATAATTTAAAAGTTCTTTGTCGCTATTTGAAAACTCAGAAAATATGTCCTCATTTTAGTTTTTTAGAGCACTAACCATAATTTTGATGCAAATAAGACCCTCTCATATATGTAATTTCTAAAGGAAATACTCTAGGTATTACAGTTTTGATTACATCAAGATAACGTCAGGCGTTCCACACTTTTGTAATAATATAGAATGTTAGCAATCTAGTTTTTCATTGGGTTACTGTTAAGAGGCAGAGGCCAGGGTCACGGACTCTGAAAATTGAAGGCAGGTAGGAGAGTGCAGAGGCAACAATTTGACTACACTGGGCAGGCAGGAAGGGCAGTGGCAGCACAACAGACTATGGAGGGCAGTGGAAAGGGGGGCAGGAGCAACACACCAACAATACAGGACTGGCAAGAGAGGCTGTGGCAATATAATAGACCATTGTGGGCAGAAGGAAGAGGCAGTGGTAGTTCAACCATACATGCCAACAGACCCGTTTCAGCCAGGAAACGTCCAATGTTTTTAAGCTCAAATGGGCTTTATTTGATCTGTCTCCTGTCTACAATCTCCTCTTTTTCAATGTAACTCAAAGGGGAATATGAATACCCCAGTTTTTTTTCAAAATCTCCCTCTTACCAAGTTCAAAATGTTCGCAAGTATGGTACATTGGATCATGGTAGGCAGGAGGAATTGGGGTAGGGACATGGACTTGGATAACAGAGGACAGGAGGGACATGGAGAGGTGCACCGAACTGACCCTACAGGGCAGGCATCAGGGTTTGCAGCAGCACAATACACCACACAGCGCATGCGGGACGAGAGTACAGCACAACAATCCATAGAAAGCAATAGGGAGAGGACAGGACCATGCACATGGACAACAGAGAACAGAGGGGAAAGAGGCAATGGTAGCTAGCTGACCATAATGGACAGACAGGAGAGAAAGCTGCAGCATAACAGACCATAAAGGGCGGGAGGGAGGGATCAGCAGCATTACAATGGAACAGACAAGCCAGGAGGGAGGGAATAGGGGTCTGCACATGGAAACAGAGAGCTGGGGGCAAGAGGGCAGGACAGGAGCAGCAAGATGACCATGGAGGTCAGGCAGGATGGGCACTAGAAACAAGACACACCATGGAGAGCAACAGTGAGACTATGATGGCATACACACAGACCATGGAGGGAAGGTGGGAGGGGGTCAGGGGCAGCTAGCTGACCACACAGGGAAGGTGGGAGGGGCCATGGCAGCACAGAAGATCATGCATGGCAAGCGGGAGGGTTAGTGGCAGCACAATGGCTATGATGGGCAAGAAGGAGGGTGCAGGGGCATGCACAAAGGACCATGGAGGATAGAACGGTGGGTCAGGACCTGGGCACAGACAAGAGAGTTCAGGGGAAGGGGCCTCGCAACAGACCGCACGGGGCAGGCAGGAGGAGCAGTTGCAGCACAACAGACCAGGGAGGGCAGAAGGGTGTGGCAGTAAAATGGACCATGGAGGACAGGAGGAAGGGGATAGGGGCATGGCATGTGGACAGGCAGGGTGGAGGTGACAGGGACAGGTTACAGTCATCTGACAATGCTAGGCAGGTGGGAGGGGAGTGGCAGCTCAACAGAACACTCAGAGTAGATAGGAGTGCCAGGTCCATGGAACATGGTGGGCAAAAAGGATGGAGCAGGGGCATGCACAAAGACATCGGAGGGCAGGGTGAAGGAGAATAGGGGCAGCAAGCCAAGCACAGAGGCTAAGCAGGAGGTCAATGATGGGCCATATAATTGGGCAATGGAGGGCAGGAGGAGTGGACTGGTACATCATGCTAAATGGAAGGCAGTGGCAGCACATCAGACCATGCATGGCAGGAGGGAGGAGGCTAGTCCATGGATTCAGATAACAGAGGATAGGGAGGAGGCGGATGGGGCAGCAAGCTAACTGTTCAGAGAAGGTGGGTATTAGGAACTTTATTGTTTTTAAAATGTGTGTCTGTGCGAACTACTTAAAATATGAACAAGTATGCAGCATAATCTCACTTTTATTCAGGAAGAACAGGACGTTTGTGACTGTGACTCCGGGCTCATTTGGCAGAAACACCCCCTGACCCTCCAACCCCATCGCACAATGTAATGCCCGTGAAAAGGGTAGGTGGACGCAGTGTTATATAGAACATAGTCCTGAGAGCACGATTGAAAATGAAAACTAGATATAGTATATGGTATAAGCTATGCACCAAAAAGTGTGATATAAGATGAACCGGGCATGAAATATAATATGCAATACATTGTGCGCAAGACAGATTCATAGGAAAGCGCGAGATAGCACAGGCACTAGCGCGTGCTATGCGATATGCGCCTTGGAGTGTAATATGCACAGGGCAGTGTTGTGTAACCTAACTAGTCTCTAAAGTCGTAATATAAAATATGTGCTGGGGAGTGTACCGTTGCATATGCACTGTGACAAAGATATGGATCCCAGATTGTAATATGTATGGCATAGCGCTGTGCGTTATAACATAGGCAGCGAGGAAGGCACGTTAGATGGGGCAATATAACCCGTGCGAAGGCAAGTGTGGCATGACATATTCACGGGGGGTGTTACAGTGCACATGGGCTAGAGAGTGTCATAGCATACGCACTAGCTGGTAGAATACAACACAGAGGTGTGAGGCACTCGGCGGGCACAGGTGGGTGTAACACAGCATTGGGCTCAGCCAGGAGCACGCTGTGACTCTCAAGTGAGGTTTGTCTCCTTTCCAGAGAGTAAAATAAAAAGTATTACACATCCGGCGGTGGATGTGTATTTTATTAACCGTGAGGGGGGTTTCTTGCAGAGTTTGGTCGAATTTTTGTCAAATCCCCTTTGAATGGCTTGGTGTACGTGTATATTAAATCTGCCCGTCAATAGCTACCCATATTTGTATAAATAAACGACAAGGGTGTCTACTTGGAGAGTACCCACCGGCGGGGGCGCCAGGATTAGGCACGGTAGGGCGTCAGACACGTCAGAGCTTCACTAGCGGTGTAAATACATTCCATGTGGATTCATTCTAGGCATAGTCGCCTTTTAATGAATATCACACAAATCGTCATGGTGATAGGTACGTACGGTTTGTCCAGCATGTCCTAGGTGTTTCTATAAATATATATATTTTTTAAATAATAAAAAACAAAGGCCGGCCCCGGGGGATGGGGTCCCCGGGGCCATAAGTGGCCTGAGGAGGGGGGCAAGGCAGCCCCCTCCTAAAGAATTAAAAAAAAAAAAGGCCATGACCCGGGGGTTGGGGTCCCCGGGGCCGATTAAGGCCTTGGAAGGGCCAAATTTATTTTTTTCAACAAAAAAAGTTAGGGTGCAGGCCCTGGGGGATAGGGTCTCCAGGGCCAGTAAATTAGAAAAAGAAGGGGGGCCACACAGCCCTACTTCTTAAAAAAATAAAAAAAATAAAAGACAGGCATTGCGCTGGAGGCCAGGCCCCCTCCTTGCAGCACTCTGCAAACGCGCCCTCTGGCCAGTTGTAAGTTGGGGAATTAATTCCCCTTCAATACTGAGGGTCCCTGAGGGCCAACCAGCCCAACAGGTATCTCCAGTATGCACCAGGGAGCTGCGTTGCAGACGGGTGTTCTGAGGCCACGCACCCTTTTCCACCTCTATTCAACGCAGCTCTGTGGCGCTTACTGGAGGTACCTAGTGGGCTATTTTGCCCCTAGGGACCATCAGGATTCAATGGGACTTAATCTCCCAACTTAAAACGGCCACAGGGCGCGTTTACACAGTGGGGAAGGGAGAGGACGGGGCCTGAGGTGATGTGTGCAAACACGCCCTATGGCGCATTTTAAGTTGGGGAAATAATTCCCCTTCAATCCTGAGGGCCCCGGGGGGCTAACTATCCCACCAGGTGCTTCCAGTAAGCGCCACTGAGCTGCGTTGCAGAGAGGTGGTCCAGGCCGTGCCACTTTTTACACCTCTCTGCAACTCAGCTCTGTGGTGCTTATTGGAGGTACCTAGTGGGCTAGTTGGACCCTAGGGACCCTCAGGATTCAAATGAACTTAATCTCCCAACTAAAAACGGCCACAGGGCGTGTTTACACAGTGGTGAAGGGAGGGGACGGGCCCTGAGTTAACGTTTGCAAACACGCCCTGTGGCGCGTTTTAAGTTGGGACAATAATTCCCTTTCAATCCTGAGGGACCCTGGGGGCCAACTAGCCCACCAGGTGCTTCCAGTAAGCGGCACTGTGCTGCGTTGCAGAGAGGTGGTCTAGGCCGTGCCACTTTTTACACCTCTCTGCAACGCAGCTCTGTGGCACTTACTGGAGGTACCTATTGGGCTAGTTGGACCCTAGGGACCCTCAGGATTCAAATGAACTTAATCTCCCAACTAAAAACGGCCACAGGGCGTGTTTACACAGTGGTGAAGGGAGGGGACGGGGCCTGAGTTAACGTGTGCAAACAAGCCCTGTGGCGCGTTTTAAGTTGGGGAAATAATTCCCCTTCAATCCTGAGGGACCCTGGGGCCCAACTAGCCTACCAGGTGCTTCCAGTAAGCGAAACTGCGCTGCGTTGCAGAGAGGTGGTCTAGGCTGTGCCCTTTTTACATCTCTCTGCAACGCAGCTCTGGGGCGCTTACTGGAGGTACCTAGTGGTCTAGTTGGACCCTAGGTACCCTCAGGATTCAAGGGGACTTAATCTCCCAACTTAAAACGGCCACAGGGCGTGTTTACACAGTGGGGAAGTCAGGGGACGTGGCCTGAAGTGACGTATGCAAACACGCCCTGTGGTGCGTTTTAAGAGGTAGTTTTAATCCCCTGCCCTATTATATACTAGGGGCTTACAGAGGAGGTCATGCTGATCACAGGGGGACCCCAACGCATAGTGTTCCCTAGTGTATGTAGGTGTTTTCACTGTATTCTGAGTGTCTTTTAACATAGCAATGGCTCTAGGACTGTTAGTCAGACTCAGTTACCACCAGTATCCGTTTGAAAAAATTGAGGGTACAGGATGATTTTGCAACAAGGCTTCTTTCTGCTCCATCTGTTTGTTCTTTCTGCACGTTATCCTTCTTCCTGCACTTTTCTTCGTCTTTGAGGACTTCTGTTGCTTCTTTCTGCATTTCATTTTTTTCTTTCTGTGCCTTTTTTCTTCTTTCTTCACATGTCCTATCTCTGTAGGCATAGTTAGAAATTAGCATTTAAAAAACCTTTGAAATTCACTGAAAAAACCATAGGTTTCAGGCACGTCATAGTTAGGAATTAGCATTTAAAAAACCTTAGACATTCACTGAAAAAACCATAGGTTTCAGGGGCGTTATAGTTAGCTGGACTTTTCACTCGTACAAAACCATTGAAATTCCCCCGTTATAGTTAGTTCAGCTAACTATAACTCGCGCGTCCGCAATGCACTGCTGATGACATCACATATTACTTCACTGAGTCATGAGTGATGTCACTGACCATGTCATGAGTGATGTAATATGTGACGTCATCAGCAGTGCATTGCGGACGCGCGAGTTATAGTTAGCTAAACTAACTATAACGGGGAAATTTCAATGGTTTTGTACGAGTGAAAAGTCCAGCTAACTATAACGCTCCTGAAACCTATGGTTTTTTCAGTGAATTTCTAAGGTTTTTTAAATGCTAATTCCTAACTATAACGTGCCTGAAACCTATGGTTTTTTCAGTGAATATATATATATATATATACATATATTTATATTTATACATGTGTGTATGTGTAGCGAGGATCGACAAATAGGGGCGAGAAATAAGGTGTGTTTGTAATGTTAATTTCCATAGGAATGCGTTATCGAACCTGGAGCCTGAACCACTGGACAGAATTACACCACATTTAGC
This sequence comes from Triturus cristatus, assembly GCF_964204655.1. Lineage (NCBI taxonomy): Eukaryota > Metazoa > Chordata > Amphibia > Caudata > Salamandridae > Triturus > Triturus cristatus. The sequence continues at coordinate 333,837,412 of NC_140594.1, read as the reverse complement.
ATAAAGGTAGATGTTGTTATGCAGATTGTGCGTTTTTTTATTTAAGGAAAATCTGTTCAGGAGTTTTTGAGAAATTTAAGTTGAAAATTATGATGATTTCTCCAGTCTCTGATACTTTGCATCGATTTTGCGATTAATCGTGACTGCACGCTCTAACAGAAATGCTGTGATTGGCTGGACGCAACCTGAACAGAAAGTTGCGGCCGCAATTCTATCTTTCAGGAACAGTTCCCAGGACTAACATTTTCTCTGAAAGCAAACATAAGGGGTCAGGGTCAAGGTACTCTGACCCCATGTTTCATAAACATAAGTGTTAGTGACACAAGTTATGTATCCAAAATAGATTTTTTTATGCGCGTGTGATAATCTTGGCAATGAGAAGATCGCCAACATGGCCCCCATGTACCGTTGCTGGGACGTTGGGACTATCGCGGTGACACTGCAAATATTGGTGGAAATATACAAAAATATATCTGTGAATCATTAATACACATTGCATTATATTGAGATTCTGATATATTTTTATAGAGTTTTTTAAATAGCGATTTATCTAGAATGATGGTGATTTATCTAGAATGATGGTTAGAATTAATAGTATAGGTATAATTTCTGAATGTGGTGGTGGCTATAAAATTAATGCTTTTGATTTCCGCTTTCACACCATATCCGTTGGGATCGCGATTACCGACATCATAGCAATCTCTTGCCTCACCGCAAAAATGTAAAATAGGTTTTAGAGATGGTTGTTCTAGAAATACACTAGAAAAACATGAGTTTGAAGTGATAGACCCCTAGTCTGTAAAATATTGTAATACATGTGCATATATGTGTTTTTCACTTAATGGAAAAGGTGCGAACGTCGTGGTTAAAAAACATAAGTTTAAACATGTTTATAAAGAAGCATATATATAGTAATATGGGTAGCAAAATATTTACAATCTTTGGAAAAACAAATGTAATACAGACATGGATATGCTTCTAAATATTAAACTGTTGTACAGTATCAAAAAGTTTTAAAAACTGAAGCTAAATATAGGTTTGGACTCCTGGTTTTCTTTGGCGAACAAATCGTAGAGACAGGAACCTTGTTTTGAAAGAGAGGGAAAGGGTTAACAGATGCTAACCAGTCACAAGTGCACATAGAATAGTATACAATGAAAGACATGGTTTCATTTGCTGCCTTTCTCATGATCACAGAGTGGAAAGTTGAAGAGGTTGCCATTTTATGGTTACTTTGTACGAGAGTAGTATACCATTCTTGTGCTTAGTTTTTACAAATCCTAACTGTGTCAAAACTATTACAAACGACAATATAAACTACAGACTCAATTCACTGTTGTGTGCATACATTTTTTGTTATTTAAAAAATAATACAGTAGAAATGAAGATTTATATGGGAGTTTGTTCAAAAAGAGTATCACAGTGATATAAAAACAATATATGAGATGAACTGTATATATCAGGGTTATGTGTTTAGGATGTCAGTATAAAATGTTTTGGGAAGTAGGAGACCAAAGAATTTCTGCCTTTTTATTTCACTGTGTTGTTTAGATAAAAATAACAGTATAATCTTGTTCAAAATTGTAATTAGGAATCTATTTAAAACTAAGAATGTTTTAAATGCCTATGCATCATGTGCAGAATAGATACATCAAACAGTTTAGTCACAAATAGGACATAAGAAAATGTTTTGTGCCTGCATCTGTATTATAAATTAGTAATATTTGTTAGATATGTGTTAGAAAGTGTTTGTCAATGTGGCCTTTTTACTTATAGGAGTGGTTTGCATATGCTTGGATGGTGTGATTTTGTTTGTGGTTGCAGATAGTTATATGTACAGTGGGATTCTTGAGTTCAGTTAAAGATATAGAGAACTATATATTTTTGGAAAGATGGCTCGAAGGTGTATATCCATTAGGAAATCACATACATGTTTGCATAGTGATTCATGTTCCTTAAGGCTGTTTAAAATTTGAGGAGTTTAATAGTGCAGAATGTGTCTTGAGAGTTCTAGTGCCAGCTTCACATAGTGTGTAACTTTTCTTTGAGAAATTCTGAATATATGTTTTAAAGACAGAAGAAATATTTGAGGAATGATGTAGGTATGCCAGTAAGAAAAGGTTTTGTTCCTTGGAAAAGTGAGAATTGCTGTTTTCCATTTTATAAAGTTACTGATTCATGTGCAAGCTGAGTAACGCAGTGATGTACGCTCCTAGAGAGCTGTGTATACAGTTATATATCAAGTGTGATATCTAAACTTAACTAACACATATCTCAGTAGAAAATGATTGATACACTAAAACAGGTAGGTTCATACTCCCAGAAGGACCTAAACAATGATTCATAAATATAGCCACAACTGGTATTGATCTAACAGCAATGGAGGTACTTTCACATTAAGCCAGGCACTACTGAGGCAGTCATCAAATCACTCAGCCACTACTATGGCATTCATTAAATCACCCACACACTGTCTACACGGTAATTTAATTAGCAAGGCACTACATATGAACTCTTGCAATCACGCAGGCACTAACTATGTAGTCATTGAACTATGCAGGCACTACCCATGCATTCATCCAATCACCCAGGCACTAAACATTCACTTATACAATCACCAAGGCTGTACCTATGCAGCCATTCAAACACCCAGGCACATCCCATGCATTCTTCAAAATACTGAGGCACATCCCATTCACTCATCCAATTACGCAGGCAGGACCATTGCGGTGAACCGATCACCCATCCAGTACCCATGCACTCATTCAATTACTGAGGCAACACTGTTGTACTAATGCAATCACCCCAATAGCACACTTGCTTTCATCCAATCACTCAGGCTTTAACAATAGACTCATGAAATCACTCAGACACTAGTCATGCACTCATCTAATCAGCCAGGCACTAATGAAGCACTCATTATATTATTCAGGCACTTCCCATGTACTTATCTAAACACACAAGCACTAACTATTCACTCAACCAAAACACATGGGCAGCAGCCATGTACTCATCCAATGACTGACACACTACTCATGCACTCATCCAATCTGCAAGGTGCTATCAGTGCACATAAACAATCATGTATGCACTATCCATGCACTCTATAAATCACCTAGATACTATGTATCGTCACCTGCAATCATCCATGCACTAGAGTTGCACTCATTTAATTATCCAACCACTATCTATGCATGTATTGAATTATTGAGGCATTAGTCATGCACTTATCTAATCATTCAGGCACAACTCATACACTCATCCAAATACCCAGATAGCAGTGAGATGCTCATGTAAACACACAGGCAGTAACTATGCAGATAAGGAAGGACCCATGGAGTTATCACATACTCAGGGAATCATTCAGGCACTACCTGTAATCTCAAGGAATAAGCTACGCACTTCCTATGCACTGATTCAATCATCCAGGGTGTATACTTGCATTCAACCACAAACATATGTATTTACAAGTTATGGTGAGGAATATGTAGTCTTTTTGAACCATCTGATGAAAGCTGTCACACACTCTTTGCATGTACTCCAAATAATTAGTGAACTATGTCCTCTGATAGAGATTAATGTGCAGATTTTTATATCCACTTTTTCCCAAAATATAAAGGTCATATATTTAAATAGAAAAGTACTGAGATACTAAAGACGGTACAGTGCTAGAGAGGTTCACAAATAGCTCCTATGTTGTCTTTTTGAATTTACAGTGTTGAACTTGAGACACTGTGTGTACTTCTACAGTTTTGTTGATGTTCATTTTAAAATGTACTACAGAAGGGATAAACTGGTATTTCACTCTGTATAAGTGAGAACAGAGATATGGTGCAGCTGTGTTGTAAGAGAGGGTGCGATAATGTTAAAAGGTAACTAATAGATAATGTTTGTGTTTTGCTTTGGGTTTGGTATATTGAAGTAAGTGTGTATAGTTATATAGCTAGGTTCCTCTGTAGGTTTAGAATTGCAACATAAAAAACCCAATGTTTTTGTATTATATTATTATATGTAAGTCAGTAGAAAAGTAGTGGGTTTATTGGGTAGAGTAACAATTTAAATATACTTATAGTTTTACACATAACAATATCTACATAACTACACTACAGATAGTTAGAATACCAACAAGTGTTTGGAGTAAAAAGCAACAGAAGCAACTACAGTACCTCTGCAGCACTGAGACACAAAAGGGGAAAAATGCAGAAAAAGTGGCGAATGAAAAAAGAGCTACTGGGAAGAGGGCAAAGTCATTTCTTACAAAATATATTTGGGCACCTGCAAAGATTATAAAATAATTACAATAAAAACCGAACTATGAGAAAGAATAAGAGTGGACAATATCTGTTAGAACTGACATCATTGGCGCGGGTCTCCCTTCCTCTTTTCGCTTCCTATCTTTTATGTTGGCTGGATTTAAATGCTCTGGGCACTGTACCAATGCTAATCGGTGCCACAGCGCGAATGCTCCCTGTGTGAAGATGACTGTATGAATTGGGATAACCATAATTGTCTCGTTTGTTTACCTGACAGTCCCTAGTATAAGTGCACTGTGTGTACCCAGGGCTGGTAGACCAAATACTGCTGGTGGGCCTGCAGCACTGATTTGTGCTACCCATCGAAGCAGCTTTTAAAGTATGTCTGTGTAGCATGTTCTAATAGCGAGTTGCCCTCCATTTCACTGTTTACTATTGTGAGGCTATCCATTCTCATAGGCCAGAATGGGCAGGCTGAGTATTACATTCCATAATCCTACCTGTCCCCAGGAACCTGAGAGGAAATTCGAATTTGATATGTTTAAGTTCAGGACATTGAGATACATCTTTTAGTAAGGATCATTTGCATATCCAGTGTTAAAAATGCATCTTCTAGAAATTAGGTATTTTCTTGCCTAAGCTTTCCTGTAGGCTTTGCTAGTGTGTGTATTGGCCGTCTGGTTTTGGAGCAGCAGGGCCAGCTGGGTCAGACCTGGCTGGAGAGAGAGATTGGCATTCAGAGCATGGGGAGGGGTGATTCTTTGATCTGAGCAGGGCCGTACCTGGCAAGGTGAATGATGGCTCCACCTCCCACTGGGCGTCTGATATCAGACCCCCTGATTCTCAAAGGGCAGGATGTCGCCTCATAAACCAAGTGCTTCCCGACCCCACCAAACTGGTTCTGGCTGGATTCAGTGATTTGTGACTTTAGAGCGCAAAGACTTTTAGGTATAAAACGCTGCGCTGAAACCTTTTTCAAGTGTGTTTCTTCTGGATGTCAAGACGAAACTCTGTCTGAGTGAACAGAGGAAAGGACTTTGAAACTTTCACCAAGCTTGCGGAAGAAACTACCCGAGGGCCTGAATTGAGAGCGTCTCCTGCTGAAGTCTCAGGGACATTAGACTTCACCCCGTCAGCCATCTGAATTCCTGTGCGAGGGTATTCTACTTGCAGGTGAGGCCTCCGTCGAGTAATCTGGAGCCTCTAGTTCTACTGTGAGGAATGCGGACTGGTAATCTTGGTTAACTCTGTGTGGGCCGCCGCAGCTAAGAGAGAGCTGCTGCCGCTGAGAGCCCGCCTTAATTTGCACCTTCGGAACCTTTGCTGAATCCCTGTGGGCCGCTGCAGTTAAAATGGAGCTGTAGCCGCTGAGTACCCGCCGTTGTGCCAGCCTGGTTGAGATCATCCTTTGTGCTGTGGGCTGCCAGAGTTAAGAGAGAACTGTAGCCACTGAGTGCCCGCCGTTTTGCCAGCCTGGTTGAGATCATCCTTTGTCCTGTGGGACGCTGCAGCTAAGAGAGAGCTTCTGCCGCTGAGTGCCCGCACCTTTGCCAACTTTGCATCATCGTGGTTCGTCCTGTGGACCGCCGCAGCTAAGAGAGAGCTGAGGCCGCTGAGTGCCCGCACCTTTGCCAACTTTGCATCATCGTGATTTGTCCTGTGGGCCGACGCAGCTAAGAGAGAGCTGCTGCCACTGAGTGCCCGCATCTTTGCCAACTTTGCATCATCGTGATTTGTCCTGTGGGCCGCTGCAGCTAAGAGAGAGCTGCTGCCACTGAGTGCCCACACCGTTGCCAACTTTGCATCATCATGAGTCGTCCTGTGGGCCGCCACAGCTAAGAGAGAGCTGCTGCCGCTGTGAGCCCACCACGGAGCTGCACGACGAGAGTCATCGTCACCACCAGCCTGGGCCGCTGCAGCCGCGTGCTGCTGCCGCGTGCTGCTGCCGCTGAGAGCCCGCCTGTCCCAGAGAGCCCGAATCATTGTGAGTGCACTTTGCGGACCACTGCAGTCAAGAGTTGTGTTCGCTGGGAGTCCGCCTGTCACGTCTCCTCTTCTTTGAGAAGCAGCGTGCTGTGTCCCCGTCCAACAGCAGGTATCTGGTGCGCAACGGGTCGTGTAGACCCAGGCCATGAACTCAGTCAGTGCCATGTGCTGGTGAATATGTTATTGCCTTTTTAAGTCCCTACTGATTTACGTGCATTGTGGCCGGTTAAAACGCTTTGAGAGTCTTGTGTCAAACCTTAGATACAAATACAATTTTTCTATACCTACTTGAGTTGTGTACTTTTGTGGTGTTGTTACTGCCTTATTGTGCATGATCATAAATGCTTCACACACTGCCTCTGAGATAGGCCTAACTGCTTGTGCTACGTTACCACAGGGTTGAGCAGGGGTTATCAAAGGGGGTAGCCCACTTGCCCTGACTTAGGAAGAAGGGTCCCTATTTGGACATTGGCGCCAGCCATTGCCAACTAGAGATCCCCATTTCTAACAATATCTATATTACAAAAAGAGGAAGTGATGAAAAAGAGATGGATACACCTCAACCAGAAGAGAGAAACTGTTTTAGGAAATAAGAGTCAGGATGTTTCATAGTAGAGTGGCTGTAAATCTATTAAGAAATATGAAGAAGTATAGAAGAAGGAGAGAGGCACTAAAACAGAAAGAACACGTTGAGGAAGTAGTTAATAAGGCCTTTGCTTTGAAGAGGAAGCTTTGCATTTTGATTATAAATGTAATGAAGACTCTTGACAAAACAGTATTGTACATAAGGAGACAAAACCAGAAGACAAGATTAGTCAATAGAATTAACTTTTGTACAGTTGATAACAGTGAATGGATACATTTATTCTACTAAAGAGCCTTTCTTAAATGAAGAAAGCTACCTCCAGGATAATACCTTGGTTGACGCTTTTGATGAAAGTGGACGATGTTATGAAATGAAAAATGGCACTCCTATAGTGAAAGAGGTGATGATGTCTATAAATGTATAACAAGGTATTGCAAAAGAGATACAAGGAAGGTACAGTCAGGCCTTGTATACAAATGGAATTGTAGTAGTGTTTGTAGTATTCGACAGCAATTTCTTGATATACTAAGCAATTTTCTACATATCTTTCCAAGGCAAAAGCCAAAATAAACACTTTACTAGGATTGTATACTTGCAAGGTTAGAAAACATACAAATTTGGAGGAACACTCAGTACCTTGTTTATCAATGATAGTGTGGCAAAGCATCTTTCATCATTTCAGGATGTAAGGTGTGCACCTCTTAATAATGTGAACATTAGTTAGGAGGTTGCACTATGTGAAAAGTCCTGCTTTATGTTTAGGAGAAATTAGTAGAGCACTTTTGCATGGTACTGTGGCAGAGGTAGTAAGGTTTTGTGATGATGTGCAGTTTTGTGACAGGACTCTATGGAAAATGAAGAGTTGATAACAGGAGGAGTCGCAGAACAGGACACAGGTATTGTAGTTGATAGCTTTGAAGAAGAGATTGCGAAATGTATCACAGTGAGCTCTGAAAAACAAGAGTATATTTGAATATTTTGTCGACACAATCACTACAAGATTCAAACATGGAGTTTTGACTTGTATTTAAAAAGTTAAAAAGAAAATAATGATAACTGAGAAACGTTTGCTGTGTATTTATTTGCAGAGCAAATACTTTGCCTTGTCTACACAGAAATGTATATGTAAGTACTGTTACAATAAATTAGTTGGTAATAAAATGTGTGCTAGAGCTGTGCATAACAAGTTAGAACTGGTTGCAATTTCAGAACCACTTCAAGGTTTACATCCTTCCATTTCAGTCTATAGTCCGTATGGAGCCAAAGGCAGGCAAGTTACTATCAGCAGAGCTGCAGAAAGGTCTAAAAGGTATTGTTGTGTACTGGATTACTAGTATTTTCTCTAGATGTTCAGCAGGATGCTCAAGAATTTGTAATGGTAATGCTAGGACTATTAGAGGAAGAGGATGTGAATATCAATTAATTATTTGGTTTAACATATATATGGAATCATAACTGTGAACATTGTGAATTCACCTCTAGCACTGAAATTAATTCGGTACAGTTTCTCTATTTGATATTACCAGATTGTAAAGCTGTGGCCTTTCAAAATTTAAGCAAAAGCACCCATCAAGATAGGACCTGTCCAAACTACAAATTAGAACTTAGGTGTACATCGTTACTTAAAATATATGGGAAATGTGTCATAGCCATGCCACAATGATGCAGAGTGGATGGTACTAAATTAGAAACTGAATTTAGAAACTTTGTAGCTTGACAAATTTCCATTTCAAAATGAAGTTTCACAGCTAAATATTTCATGAAGTAATATAAACTCTACACAATATACAATATATGAAAGATGTCAAAGTGGATGGACAGAGTGCAATGACATAGAAATGTCATTCACATCTAGACTACGTAAAAAGTTAACAAACTTATATCTGCTATTTCTAGAACCGAAGTTCTGGGGACAATTTAGGATAACATAATGCGGTATTGTATTGATGTATATGTTTAGTTTCTGAGACATTATTCGGGGTATTGTTTACAGAAAGTTGTTAGAAATAAAAAAAACTATGTTCAACTGGAGGAAAGGAATTTATGAAACGTTACAGGACTACCTTCTGTTACTACAGATAAAAAGTAAATGGAGGTCCTATAAGGCCAGCAGCCCTAAGTTGGTGGGAGAGGATATAGGCTTGCCACAAGAACTGCTGACCTCGAATCTGGGGAACCAGGTTTGAGTCTCTGCAACGACACTCAACATCCTGTGATTCTGGGCAAATCACTTAATCTCTCCGTGCCTAACAAAAATGAATGTGTCCATCTGTAACTAAACTGGTGCTCATTGAAAACGCTCTGATACCAGATGTCTTGGGTCTAGTTCGCGCGATATAAAATGCTAAAAAAAGTCTGTTCTCGACTTCACCATTGCATCTTGTTTTGGTTGCCTAATGTTCAAAATGAAATCCTAATACTTTTTTCACAGTGCTTGAACTGCGCAATAAAAAAGAATACAAATTATGTATGGGTTTTCACATGCAGCAAAATTACATCCACAGTCTGCATCCACAGAGCAGTTAGGATGGTGTCATAGTTCATGCAGAATTTATCAAAACGCTTTAGTTCTGGTAACATTTCACTGCATCTTCTCTCCCCTTCAGCTAGAACTTTGTCGCCAGAAGCAGGAGTGGGAGGTATGGAGGCTGATGATCCCTCTCCTTCTCTTTCTCTCTCATACTTGTTCTACCATGTTAATATTTTTTGCTGTGTCCCGAATGAATGTCTTCTCACATATGCTACACTTCACCAATTTAGCTGTAAAACTGTGTAAACCGATTACATTTCTTTGTTTGGAAGTCATGTTATACTTGTGAGTTCCGATGTTGAAAGTAACATTTTGAAACTGTTGTTTTTGACAAAGGCGCTGTTAAAATAAAGTTAAACCAACATCTTACTAAACAGCTAGATTCAAACTGTGTAAAATATGTCTATATATCTGTTTTACACTTTGTCATTCGTATCCGTGACTACTGACTTCATCGCCACCTCGGGTGTTGCTATGAAGAAAGAAAATAAGTTTGTAGAGTGGTGGGAAAAGGCGGCGTGGCCTGCTATCAGAACTCAGCAATCCTGCTGAATGGGACTTACTGGAGGTAATAGGAGGGGTAGTTGGCCTAGAAATTCACTGAAAACAACAAAGGTTACAGTAACCTTATAGTTAGGTGTGATAAAACGTTTTTTTTTTTTTTTAAACGTTTGAAATTCACTGAAAAATAAAAAGTTAAAGTAATGTTATAGTTAGGTGAAAATGTCAGGGAAAACATTAACGATTTAAACTAAAAATACCACAGAAATTCACCAATTATAGTTATCAGAGCTAACTATAACTTGCACCCCTACCATGCACTGCTTATGACCTCACACATTACATCACTCATGAAATGTTCTATGAAATCATGAATTACTTCGCTGATGATATCTCAAATGACATTGATGACATCACTGATGACATCATCTAAGTTTATTTGGTACACACTACTCTAGTATGGCATTAGAGGCCTGGAATGAAGTACAAAATAGCTGAAAATAATATATAGCATCATTAATTCCATCACAGATACAACTCCCTTAGGTGTAGCAAGCATGTGTTATGTACAACATTGACCCTATAACATACCCTATAACATACATTTCACAGGTAGCCTAGTTCCCATAAAGAATCAACTACAGATATGTGGAAAACCCTCATTACGCATGGTGTTCAATATGTATGGTATGGTTCAAAGAAAGCGTAGTTCCTCAAGATGCTCAACATCTGTTCCAAAATGAATGCCCTACTATTGTCAAAAATATCCAACACAAAAATATCATTTTCTCTTTGTAAGAGGTAGTTTTTATTGTCTATTCCTGCTCTTCTGTCCATCACTTCGAGGATGAGAAATTTTAATTGGGGTTTGGAAGAGTCACGCTGTTCTGTTTTTAAGATATATCAGCGACATCTTCATAGTGTGGAAAGGTTCATATGATAGCTTAATCAACACATTGAATGCTTTAAACACCTTCAATGATCGCATAAAATTTGCATATGAGGTCAATCAACACAAATTAGCTTTCCTTGATGTACTCGTCAACAGAGTGGGCAACACCCTAGAGACCAATATCTACAGAAAGGCTACAGACAGGAACAATCTGTTACATTACCACAGCATCCATCAGATTTCTCTTAAGAACCATTTACCCTTTTCACAACTGTTAAGGGTAAAGAGAAGAGTATTGAATCCTGTGAACTTTGATCTACAAGCTGAAGAAATGTTGAACAGGCTATCCCTGCAATGTACTGGAACTGGCCAAGACTAGGGTGGCTACAAAATCGAGAACCAACCTTTTCACCGCCACACCAAGAACAGACCACAAACGCTCGGTGGTAGTTTCCAAATTTTCCACCATGAGCCAACAATACAACAACACATAAAAAAACGTTGCCCCATATTAGCCTTAGAAACAGATTTTAAAGAAATCTTCGAACACACTCCTTTTTTCACATATTACAGAGGCAAGAATATCAAAGACCTTATTTCAACCAAACTGAGGGACATCACACAAACAAGCTACAAAGGCAGCACACCTTCTTTTACCTAATATTCAGAAAATACCTACCTATCTTAAAGATACTACTCACTATAGGATAAGAGATATTGAATTTGATGACAATACTGTACCCATCTTATGCACGATTGACTTTAGATCCTTATATACCTCTATTCCTCATGACTTCAGTCTCCAAGCAGGTGAATCTTTTTTTATAAATGCCTCGATGGAAGAAGATTTAAAAATGTTCCTACTAGAACTCCTAAATTTTATTTTATATCATAGTTACTTCGAGAGGAGCAACGAGTACTATGTACAATTGTCTTGAACTTCCATGGGAAATTGCGCTGCTCCTTGTTACGCTAACCTTTTCATTCATTGTTTCAAAGTAGACAATTTATTTTACAAACAGAATTGGCTTGAGAACCGATGATACCGACAATATATTGATGACATTTTCCTTATATGGAAGGGGCCTCAATAAGACCTTGAATCAGCTATTAGTGTTTTGGATACTGTTAATGAAAGAACTGATTTTACTCCCAGTACTAGCAAAGAGAAAATTATGTTTTGATGTAGAAATTTCAGTACAAAGTCGCCAACTGGCCTCTAATATTTTTGTAAAAGCACTGATCGGAAAAACATATTGCACTTCAACAGTTTTCAATCAAATGGATCTTAAAAGACATTTAATATGGCACTTTCACACACTCTTGGTTGAGCCTTTTTGAAAGACTCTTTCTATCTCCAATGCTTAGTTTTTATGAATTGGCTATACTTTACACAGCCACGTGGAACTTGGTATCGCTCATGGCCTGTACCGTCCCGATGAAAACATTAATTTTCTCAATTTGCAAGGATGGTACAGGATTACTGACACTTTCTAAAACCTTGATGATTATATTACACTAATTTTGGGTTATTCTTAGGAAAGATTTGTTTTATGCGCACAGGGATTGGATTACGGGCACATTTACTTTTAGGTTTTTTCAAGTCTTGGCTTTGCAAATACTATCAGTTATTTTTGCTCTGACACCAGGATTACTTTGAGGCAGTTATTTCACCTTTTTACTTATTTTTTGTCAGTTGAACTTGGGATGCTTTATTCATTCTTTCACTTTTAATTTTTTTCTGATCTACCCTTTTAGATCGCATGCTTCACAGTCTCGTTATGCAATTGAACTCCATTTTGGGCTTACAGTTATCACACTAGTATATAGTGATACTGTTTGATTTGGTCACTTTTATATGAGGAATGTGTTTTTTTCAGCCAACCTAGGTGCGCAGGCACTGATTATATTCACAGAGTGATAACATTTTCCGTCACTTCGATGTGCATGTTTTTTCACCTTTTTATTCACCTTTTTAACGACAGTATTGATTGCTTGTTTGGTATTACCTAGATTCATTTGGTTTATTGCATTCCAGGATGTTTCCTTGATGAAGGGCTGGTCCTGAAATTCATTGGATTGTGTTAATATGGATAACTGATGAATATTTGCTCAAATAGTGTGATGGAGAAAATTTTACCTATTGATGAAATTCTACACTAATAAATGAAGATTGGATCTACTATTAATATTGAAATTGTGTTACTCCAAAGGAACCTACATTCAAGAATTCTCCATGGCGTGCTAGGTCGGGACATTTCTCTTTCTCAGGAAGACACAATTTTCTTTGACTTATACTCCTATTGATTAGAAGACGATACCCTCTTGCAAACCTTCAATGTGTTGACAAGGATTACCATTCTCCTTTGTTCCAGTTGACTTCTATACCATGATATCCACTCAGCTTACCATGACTTACTGGTTTGTGGCAGAGTCAGAATGTTTCATTGTGCTCCTCATGCAGAATCAGTGTAAAGAAGTCCCATTCCAGGGAGGAGAGCTTTCGTGTAGAGCCAAACCCTGATGAACGTATTGAGGTGGAGCTTGGCAGTTGTGTTTGCCTTTCCCTAGGATCAAGCTGTGACTGGTGTAGGGGTGGTGGCAGTTGCTTGTGGCATTTGGATTCCTGAAACAAAGGAAGCAGGTAGTTTGGTGGTAGTATATGTTTCAGAGCAGGCGAATGGTGGTGATCGGCACTTTGCCTGCCTGTGCCAATCTTCACATGAAAATCATCTTCTTCAATTTCATGTCTTTCAGGAACCTTCTTTTTTGTTTTTCTCTTGTGGCAAGGCTCGGTCAGAGCGGGGCTTTGGGAAAATTAAGAATTGATATTTCTTTTCCTTGAAGAAGATTTTGAAGACAATGTGTCCAACAGAAGAACAGTTACAATATTTTATTGCTCGGCAGCAAGCTCAGCTTTCTGCTATGGTTCAGGTGTAGCAGACTGTGATTGCTGGTGAGTTCTAGAAGACTGTGGCTGCTGTTGAGTTTCCTGTGAAGAAGATTTGATTTGCAGCTGGGACAAATCAATTTCAGACTCTCTGCTCTCAGCCATACCGAGAGATTTCTTCTTTGGTTTTGGTGGTGGTGTTGATTCAGAGGTAAATTGAAAATTGAAAGCAAAAGGTTCTCCCTATATAAATTAAGGCCCTAGAGGAGGGAGAGGACAATGAAAAAGGAGGTAACAAACCTCTAAACCGGCCTATATATTTGAGTAATTGATCTATTTAGATTCCACATTACCGAAACAATATGCCAAATGTCACTTCAGATTATATCACTGTCTTTCTAAAAACATTATCAGTCCTTTATAATTTTTAAATCAAGATTTTTTTATTCTTAATTGGAGTAAGCAAAAAACATTTTTTTCTTTTTTTTTTATTCACTTTACACTTTTAGTGCAAACATGTTACATAATTGATGCGGTAAAAAGTAATAACATCCCAGACATCAAAGACATAAAATCCTATAACATCCTAGACGAAAAACATGAAAGAAACACTTACTAACCATTCATGCTAACATTCATTCAAAAGAATTTTTTTAAGTACTAAAGGGAACCATGGGGAAGGGACAGCACAGGACCCTTGGATTGGTCAACTTTGATCAGATTGACATCACTGTGATGGAAACAAGATCACGGTCAACGCGCGTTTCAGTGGGAGACCACCTTCTTCAGGACCGACTGCTAATAGTTAAAAATTGAAATATATACAAGGGAGGTCGGGATGTCTGCAGAAAAAACAAAAGAAATGGCATTGGCAAGTTGAAAGGGAATGCATTTGATTTCAAAAGGAGATTCTTTCCTTAAATTAATTATAAGTGCTTAGTAAGCTTTAGATTCCTTGAGTGCTATCAAAGCTCTGGGAGATTATTCAAATAAAGTTGTATGAGACATGCAGAAAAGGGTGATGCAATAAAGCAGAGTCCAACTATTATAAAAACCCGTTGGTGTTGTGAGGGTGAAGATTGAAAGGGTGTGTTAACAGAAGATGAAAGGTGTGTGAAGGTTGGTTGAAACATGCACACCAAATAGAAATAATGTAGGCGGCTAACCTATGAGTCAAAGAATGGAATGCACATGGTGCGCTATGAAGCCCATCTGTGCAAAATGATACAACGGTATCAATTTCTAAAAGAAAAAATATAAATATTATTGATGCTGTTTTCTTTAGAGCTCTCATAGATGACAAAATGATAAAGGAGCCATAATACCTGAAAACGGCTACAGTTCAAGAATATATTCACGAAGGACGATTTTTATTTATATGTCCAATTCTCGTTCTGAAAGACCAGTCGCAAAAAAAACTGTGAAGGAAGATGAAACTTTTTAGACTTATTGGGGAGTAAGGCAAGGTGATAGGGTGCAATATATACTATAGATTGAGTTACCTTGTCTAGGCGTGTGGTTGTACATCAATAGATAAACCAAAAACCGGTGTCTGATATTCTCTGTATCTCTACAGTGATTTCTTTTTATTCTTTATCAGTAGGGCTATCCAGTCCCAAGTTATCTGAAATGAATATGGAAATATATTTATCGTGCCGATAATGGTGTCCCTGATGTCATGTATGTTAAGTGTGTATAGGTTTTAAATGGCAAGGTTGACAGACAAAAAAGGCCTTTTGACTAACACTCTCTGCCTGGATAGTGTAGCTGGAGAGAATGTGTCAGTTATAGATCTAACACGTTAAGCGCTTGCTATAGCTAAGGGGCCATGTAGGATTTAAAGATACAGCTTAAATTTCTGATTGGTCACACTGCGTACATATTTGTATGTGTTACCCAAATCGATGTCCTCTAAGTGGAGGCAAGCTATTTGTTAAAAGTGAGATACTCTGAGGCACACCAAGTCAGAAAGAAAACTACTTAAATTCCTATAGCAGTAAAGAGCTGTGTTTAAACTATGGATTTATCTAAGACCTGGTGGGCAAGAGTGTATGCCAAATAGTTTAAGCATAAAATAGGCTAATAGTTTAAACTGAAGTGGAGCCACGCAAAGAGGTTCCCCATTTGAGGGTGGTGAATCATACCTGTTTAAGTGAAAGTCTGGTCGGAAAACAAACAGGAGAAACAGCCGAGAAATCGGAGTGCGATTCAAACGCATTATATCGTAATCCTATTCTCGCGAGATTGCAGAAACGCCGTATTCTAGCTTTGGTGCATGTTCGTATATTTGAGCGCCATCTTTGAGGGGAGTTAGATCTAATACCATTCTAAGTGGTTAGAGAGGCGGGCTCTACTGAAGTGAGGTTTTATATTTAAAAAGGGTGATGATCCAACAGTCTCGAAGGTAACAAAACACCTCCATAATGTTAAAACCATGTATAACGCTATTGGAATTTAGATTAGATGCATATTTATATAATGACGCGCCATCTTAGAGGGGAATTGGATGTCGTTTCCAATCTAAGCTGGAGAATATTTTGGAAAGATGATTGTGAGATTTGCAAACACCGTATTCTAGCTTTGGTGCATGTTCGTGTATTTGAGCGCCATCTTTGAGGGGAGTTGAATCTAATACCATTCTAAATGATTAAAGAAGCGGGCTCTACTGGAGTGAGGTTTTATATTTAAAAACAGGTACTAATCCAACAGTCTCGAAGGTAATAAAAACACCTTCATAATGTTAGAACCATGTATAGCGCTATTGAAATTTGGATTAGATGCATATTCATATACTTGCGTGCCATCTTAGATGGGAGTTGGATGTCGTTTCCAATCTAGCTGGTGAATATTTTAGAAAGATGATTGTCCTGTCGTCTCCGAGGTGATAACATCTATATGAAGAGAAACCTTGCCAGCGATGTATTGGAATAGATGGAAATACCTAATTTATGCCATCTGAAATGAGAGAGGGCACCGATTTATGGGTGCCAATTGGGAATGTAACTAAGAATCTGTCAGCAGACTTGTCAGATTTATTAGATTGCTAGATACTAGATATTCTAGGAAGTGAATATAAGTGCTATAGACATGATGGCCTATTGGGGGGGCCTGTAAAACAACGGTCTGTTTTGACAGTCAGAAAGACATGAATAGAAATGTGAATACTACATACCTACAAGGGACTCATGATTCCGTTAATACTACAGGACATCCTAAATGTGATGGTTGTCTCTTCGCCTATGGCAAAATAGAGGTGTGAAATCTTAGGTCAGATCCAAATGGATGTAGTTAAGTAATGATCCAAGTTATCTCTTCATTAAGGCCCTTGCGAACTGTGTCACAATGGAAAATCCAGAAAGCCTCTCTGTTTTTCCGCACCTTGCTGATTTCTTGTCCTGGTCTCAGGGTTATTTTTTCAAGGATTAGCCATTTCAGATCATGTTCCACATGGTTGTGATCTAAAAAATGTTTTACCATGGGAGCTTGTTCTTTTCGGGTTCTGATGGCCGATTTATGCTCAGAGAGCCTGATTCGAAATTCCCGCCAGTTTCGCCTATGTAGCCCAAACCACAGGGGCAAAGGATCATGTAGATTAGGTTGTTACTTCTACAGTTAGTATCGCTTTTCAGCCGACCGCTTCTTGTGCCATATGTCCATGTTTCCGTTGTAATTGCTGAGGGGCATGCATGGCATGTGCCACATCTGTGATTTACTAAGATCTGTGGTAGGCCATCGATGGTGTTCTGTGCCGCAAAGGTGTTTTTCTGCTTCATTCTGCTATGGACAAGTTTGTCTCGCAGGTTGGCATTTGTTCTAAAGGCCACTATGGGTTTCTCAAGAGTTTTACAGCTTTCATTGGTGTTAAGGATTTTCCAGTTTTTGTTTAGTATTTGTTGTAGTTTCTGATTATAGCATGTGTGGTTAACCACACATACTAGTCGTTCCATGGGCTTTTTTTCATTGCCTGAGATGAGGGTGTCACGATTGTAGTACTTGGCTCTTCTCATAGATTGCTTAATGAGGCGTTTAGGATAGCCTCTAAGTATGAGTCTGAAGTGACATTTGGCATAGTGTTTCGGAAATGTGGAATCTAAATAGATCAATTACTTAAATATATAGGCCGGTTTAGAGGTTTGTTACCTCCTTTTTCATTGTCCTCTCCCTCCTCTAGGGCCTTAATTTATATAGGGAGAACCTTTGCTTTCAATTCTCTTCTCTCGGTCTTTACCGAAGGTTATTATTCTTTAATTAATTTTTCTTTCTCTTCCTTGATGTGCCAACTAATGCTCACATAGCATGTAACCTCTGCACTAGAGGGTGCAGCATTCTCGGTCTATACACAAGATTGGACAAGTATTCACTCATTAACCTTTTCCTTTCCACTCTCCCTTGCTAGTTCCAGCTTTTGTCAAATATAGGGTGTTATCTCATGCATAAATTTAAGTGCTTCTAAATTATCTTTCATCTCACTTTGTTTTGGGCATATTTACATTACCGTTAGTGAATCCCAACCTCCAATAAAATGGAAGGTCTAAAAACCTTTGGATTCACTGATGCTGATTTTTCGGCATTAGTGGGACAGATAGCAGGTGCCACGGGCAGTATTGGCAGCTCAGCCAGAGACAGTGGTGAATGGAACAAACTTACCAACTTAAAGAAAAAAGCTAAAAGAATGGAGTCCCATGCCCACTATATGTTAGAATACCTGAAAGCAGGAGTCATACCCTTAGGTCTTAGGGTCAGAAACATCCCCGCACTTTTTGTACAAGTGCGCCAGTTCCTGGAGCGGTGGTCGCACATCGCAAACCGCTGCTCCAGGGACTGGATGATCCTGATCATTGAAACGGTTAAGGAAATGATACATATCCTTAACCAGGAAATTCTGGAACTGGAAGAGAAACTCAAAACTAACACCAGTGTAGAAGAAGGAAAAAACAAACTCTTGAGTATGAACCAAGAATGACAGGACTTTGAAGAGTACCTCATAAAGAAAAAAACAGAAAAACTAAAAAAAGATATACGCTGGTTCTCTCAAGAGAAAATCTATCCCTATCTACAAAGCAATTTTTACCAACAAGAAGAATCAGATGCAGGACAGACAAACATGTATCCCCAAAAGAGACAGAAAGTTGTTACTTTTTCAGACACTAACTCATCAGATTCGGACCATGATACTCCGTATCTTAATGAAGAGTTTGAATACAACCCAAGAAGTCGCAGGGGATCTACATATAATCATCAGCAATATGGCCATACTTCTTTTTTAGAACAAGGCAGGGGCAGAGGACGAGCGAGGTTCCAAAGGCAAGGCAGGAACAATTACCGCAAGACAGAGCAAGCACATCCTCAGCCATATATGCGAACGAGAAACCAACAATATTGGAAGTCGCAATAGACAACTTTGTAGAGAGAGAAAGCATACCCATTTTCAACCTCTCCAGACACCAACTGACAGCTGCAGAAAGCACGCTTCTTAGCAAGGGTTTGTCTTTTGTCCCTAGTACTTTTCCGGACATTTTCAATATGAATAAAGATTTGTTTTCCTTCTTCAGGAAAATTCGCTTACATAAATTTATGTCGGACATAGTTCCAACAGAGGAGGAAATAAATTACTCAGGGTGTAAACCACCATCTAGATTTACCCCCACCTTGGAGATGGTAGGACCTGAAGTCGCCATTTTTGAAAAAACAGTAATCAAAGAACTAGAAAGGATCACTAAATATGTCCGTAAGCCTACACCAAACCTTACTAAATCGGAAGTTACAGCACTCAAAGATCTAGGCAAAAATAATTCCATCATAATTAAACCTAGTGACAAAGCGGGAGGAATAGTGATCATGGACAGCTGTTCATACTCTCAGAAAGTAGAAAGCATGCTCCACATACCAGAACACTACCAACCAGCTCGCAGATCCGCCCTAAAAGACCTTCAGACCAGAATAGAAGCTAGCACATCTAAAGCCTTCATGGATGGTTACATCTGTCAAAAAGAAGTGGATTTTCTCAATAAGAACAATGTGGTCACTCCAACCTTATATGGTGTTCCAAAAACCCATAAAAATATACTGGATCCTCCTCTGCGTCCTATTATATCATCTATCAATTCATGCACAGAACCTCTCTCACAATATGTAGACTCATTTCTTTGTCCTTTGACCAATTCATATCGGTCATACATCAAGGATACAGGCCACATGATCTCAACCGTGGAACATATGCCTTTTAATAAAGAGAGTCAACTTTTGGTCACCCTAGATATAGAATCTCTCTATACAAACATACCCCAGAATCCAGCTTTGGAGGCGTTGGCAGCCCTCCTTAACAGTTCACCAGGTGACAGACCCAATACTTTTATCTTGGAATGTTTAGATATAGTTCTTCACTATAACTTTTTTGAATTCAAAGAAAACCTGTATAAACAAGTATAAGGTACCAGTATGGGTGCTTCATGTGCACCGAGTGTGGCCAATACGTATATGGGGGAGTTCGAGCTTAAGCACATCTACAATGAAATGGCTCCTTTCTATGAAAATATCAACACCTGGCATAGATTCATAGATTATATCTTTTTTGTTTGGACAGGAACTGAAGATGACCTAAACCAGTTCATTGAATGGCTTAATCACAGTGAGTACAATTTGAAATTCACTGCAAAATACTCACCGGAAAAGGTGGAATTTCTGGATATCTGGATAAAAAGTGGCAATGAGAATATCGAGGTTAGCCTCTACCGCAAACCTACTGCAAAGAATACAATCTTGCAACATGCTAGCTTCCACCCCTCCTGTCAAAAGGACTCCATCCCTTTTGGGGAGTTTCTCAGAATTAGGCGTAATTGCACGAACACACATGATTATAACATACATGCAGAAGAATTGAAAAAAAGACTCATACTTAGAAGCTATCCTAAACGCCTCATTAAGCAATCTATGAGAAGAGCCAAGTACTACAATCGTGACACCCTCATCTCAGGCAATGAAAAAAAGCCCATGGAACGACTAGTATCTGTGGTTAACCACACATGCTATAATCAGAAACTACAACAAATACTAAACAAAAACTGGAAAATCCTTAACACCAATGAAAGCTGTAAAACTCTTGAGAAACCCATAGTGGCCTTTAGAAGAAATGCCAACCTGCGAGACAAACTTGTCCATAGCAGAATGAAGCAGAAAAACACCTTTGCGGCTCAGAACACCATCAATGGCCTACCACAGATCTTAGGAAATCACAGATGTGGCACATGCCATGCATGCCCCTCAGCAATTACAACGGAAACATGGACATATGGCACAAGAAGCGGTCGGCTGAAAAGCCATACTAACTGTAGAAGTAACAACGTAATCTACATGATCCTTTGCCCCTGTGGTTTGGGCTACATAGGAGAAACTGGCCGGGAATTTCGAATCAGGCTCTCTGAGCATAAACCGGCCATCAGAATCCGAAAAGAACAAGCTCCCATGGTAAAACATTTTTTAGATCACAACCATGTGGAGCATGATCTGAAATGGCTAATCCTTGAAAAAATAACCCTGAGACCAGGACAAGAAATCAGCAAGGTGCGGAAAAACAGAAAGGCTTTCTGGATTTTCCATTGTGACACAGTTCGCAAGGGCCTTAATGAAGAGATAACTTGGATCATTACTTAACTACATCCATTTGGATCTGACCTAAGATTTCACACCTCTATTTTGCCCTAGGCGAAGAGACAACCATCACATTTAGGATGTCCTGTAGTATTAACGGAATCATGAGTCCCTTGTAGGTATGTAGTATTCACATTTCTATTCATGTCTTTCTGACTGTCAAAACAGACCGATGTTTTATAGGCCCCCCCAATAGGCCATCATGTCTATAGCACTTATATTCACTTCCTAGAATATCTAGTATATAGCAATCTAATAAATCTGACAAGTCTGCTGACAGATTCTTAGTTACATTCCCAATTGGCACCCATAAATCGGTGCCCTCTCTCATTTCAGATGGCATAAATTAGGTATTTCCATCTATTCCGATACATCGCTGGCAAGGTTTCTCTTCATATAGATGTTATCACCTCGGAGGCGACAGGACAATCATCTTTCTAAAATATTCACCAGCTAGATTGGAAACAACATCCAAATCCCATCTAAGATGGCGCGCAAGTATATGAATATGCATCTGATCCAAATTTCAATAGCGCTATACATGGTTCTAACATTATGAAGGTGTTTTTATTACCTTCGAGACTGTTGGATTAGTACCTGTTTTTAAATATAAAACCTCACTCCAGTAGAGCCCGCTTCTTTAATCATTTAGAATGGTATTAGATTCAACTCCCCTCAAAGATGGCGCTCAAATACACGAACATGCACCAAAGCTAGAATACGGTGTTTGCAAATCTCACAATCATCTTTCCAAAATATTCTCCAGCTTAGATTGGAAACGACATCCAATTCCCCTCTAAGATGACGCGTCATTATATGAATATGCATCTAATCTAAATTCCAATAGCGTTATACATGGTTTTAACATTATGAAGGTGTTTTGTTACCTTCGAGACTGTTGGATCATCACCCTTTTTAAATATAAAACCTCACTTCAGTAGAGCCCGCCTCTCTCACCACTTAGAATGGTATTAGATCTAACTCCCCTCAAAGATGGCGCTCAAATACACGAACATGCACCAAAGCTAGAATACGGCGTTTCTGCAATCTCGTGAGAATAGGATTACGATATAATGCGTTTGAATCGCACTCTGATTTCTCGGCTGTTTCCCCTGTTTGTTTTCCGGCCAGACTTTCACTTAAACAGGTATGATTCACCACCCTCAAACGGGGAACCTCTTTGCGTGGCTCCACTTCAGTTTAAACTATTAGCCTATTTTATGCTTAAACTATTTGGCATACACTCTTGCCCACCAGGTCTTAGATAAATACATAGTTTAAACACGGCTCTTTACTGCTATAGGAATTTAAGTATTTTTCTTTCTGACTTGGTGTGCCTCAGAGTATCTCACTTTTAACAAATAGCTTGCCTCCACTTAGAGGACATCGATTTGGGTAACACATACAAATATGTACGCAGTGTGACCAATCAGAAATTTAAGCTGTATCTTTAAATCCTACATGGCCCCTTAGCTATAGCAAGCGCTTAACGTGTTAGATCTATAACTGACACATTCTCTCCAGCTACACTATCCAGGCAGAGAGTGTTAGTCAAAAGGCCTTTTTTGTCTGTCAACCTTGCCATTTAAAACCTATACACACTTAACATACATGACATCAGGGACACCATTATCGGCACGATAAATATATTTCCATATACTTTTCAGATAACTTGGGACTGGATAGCCCTACTGACAAAGAATAAAAATAAATCACTGTAGAGATACAGAGAATATCAGACACCGGTTTTTGGTTCATCTATTGATGTACAACCACACGCCTAGACAAGGTAACTCAATCTATGGTATATATTGCACCCTATCAGCTTGCCTTACTCCCCAATAAGTCTAAAAAGTTTCATCTTCCTTCACAGTTTTTTTTGCGACTGGTATTTCAGAACGAGAATTGGACATATAAATAAAAATCGTCCTTCGTGAATATATTCTTGAACTGTAGCCGTTTTCAGGTATTATGGCTCCTTTATCATTTTGTCATCTATGAGAGCTCTAAAGAAAACAGCATCAATAATATTTATATTTTTTCTTTTAGAAATTGATACCGTTGTATCATTTTGCACAGATGGGCTTCATAGCGCACCATGTGCATTCCATTCTTTGACTCATAAGTTAGCCGCCTACATTATTTCTATCTAGGTGTGCATGTTTCAACCAACCTTCACACACCTTTCATCTTCTGTTAACACACCCTTTCAATCTTCACCTTCACAACACCAACGGGTTTTTATAATAGTTGGACTCTGCTTTATTGCATCACCCTTTTCTGCATGTCTCATACAACTTTATTTGAATAATCTCGCAGAGCTTTGATAGCACTCAAGGAATCTAAAGCTTACTAAGCACTTATAATTAATTTAAGGAAGGAATCTCCTTTTGAAATCAAATGCATTCCCTTTCAACTTGCAATGCCATTTCTTTTGTCTTTTCTGCAGACATCCAGACCTCCCTTGTATATATTTCAATTTTTAACTATTAGCAGTCGGTCCTGAAGAAGGTGGTCTCCCACTGAAACGCGCGTTGACCGTGATCTTGTTTCCATCACAGTGATATTGAAGATTGTTAATTTCCAGCTTGTCAATCTGATCAAAGTTGATCAATCCAAGGGTCCTGTGCTTTCCCTTCCCCATGGTTCCCTTTAGTACTTAAAAAATTTCTTTTGAATGAATGTTAGCATGAATTGTTAGTAAGTGTTTTTTTCATGTTTTTCGTCTAGGATGTTATAGAATTTTATGTCTTTGATGTCTAGGATGTTATTACTTTTTACCACATCAATTATGTAACATGTTTGCACTAAAAGTGTAAAGTGAATTCAAAAAAAAGAAAACAATGTTTTTTGCTTACTCCAATTAAGAATAAAAAAATCTTCTTGATTTAAAAATTATAAAGGACTGATAATGTTTTTATAAAGACAGTGATATAATCTGAAGTGACATTTGGCATATTGTTTCGGTAATGTGGAATCTAAATAGATCAATTACTTAAATATATAGGCCGGTTTAGAGGTTTGTTACCTCCTTTTTCGTTGATTCAGAGGTAATCCTTCTCCCAGCTTCTCCTTGTCCACAGGAGCTTGCTGCAGGAAAAAGGATGATTGATTGATACCAGTGGTGGCAACAGATTTTTTCTTCTAAATTGCGACTTTCTTGGCATGAGCCTCCTTCTTTAGTGCCATCTTCTTTACTCCGTGTTCGGGTCAGCGACACAACCACAAGCAGGGAGGACTTTAGACTCAAATGTCACGTAATACACAGACTTCCCTACTTCTCAGTCACTATCGGCAATACAAATACAGTGATACTTGCTGTCAATTGGCTTGGTGGCAGATTTACTAACATTTTGCACTAGGTTCGCATCACAAAAGTGACACCAGCCTGCATAAATGTTTATTTTGTTTTGTTAAATGTATTATTCTGGAATTAGTTTCCAGTGCTTAACTTGTTTGGTGCTGGAAAGAAGCTGATAGTAAGGAAAAGCTGTGTTTTGTGCTACTTTCCATAACATTTCATCAAGGTGGTCATTTCATGAGTGGTACATCGGCATCCCCATGTAGCCACTCATGAGTTTTAAAACAAAGCCTTATCTACTAACAATTGTAGGCAGGGTTTTGCATAATAAATTAACCACTCTTTAAAGCTGGTGTTAAAAATGAGAAATGCTTTTATTTATCCTAACTTTTCCCACCTTACATGTGTGCTACATTGTAAAGCACACATTCAGAATATAAATGTATTAAAGTTAGTATAACCATGGTACTTCATAAAGGAAGGTATCCTTCCAGTACAAAACCTATGCTAGGCATGACACAGACACCTTTTCACTATTGTGCAAAGGTGTGTGTGTACATGGTGCATGGTACTTTGCAGCTTGATTGTATGCCAGCACTAGGGAGAGAGCGGGTCAGTGCCATATCTTAGTAGATATGGCACTTTCCTTATCACTTCCTCCTACACGACTAGCCACTTTGGTTCCTGCACTGCGTTATTTGACATCTTGGTAAATCTGTCCCAACATGACATAATAACCAATAACATTAAAATCAATTTGATTAATTAAAATAATTTGCAAGTAGGGAGAGGCACACATAAAAATGAATACATTAATATAAAAATACCTTCTTCCCCTCCACAGCCCATTGGCAGGGGTGCAAATTCAGGACGTTAATTGTAAAAATTCAGGACAGAGGGTCAAAATTTAGGACAAAAATTCAGGATAGAAGGTCAAAATTCAGGACAAAACTTCGGGATGAAAGTTAAGTATTACAGACACATCAGATGAAGTTGTGCGATAGTAGAAAAGTAATTAAATAGCCAACCACTTAAGTACAAGTCAAAATACGTTTTATATTAGGTTGAGACAATCGTGCAATTCACGTATGTTTGGTATGCGTGCAGCTTTGAGCAACTGTGCATGTCTTTTTGTAGTATTTCATATTATAATTAATCTATTTATATGTTACTGCACTGTGTTGTCCAGTCTGATATTTTGTTTACAATTCATGGTTCTGAGAAAGCATGTCTGATGAGAGAAGTGGTCTGCTCGGATACATTTTGTTACTAGCGTCAAATATCTGAGGGCCATTGTGAGATGTAAAGCGACACACATAGGTGAACTAAAGGGAGGATTGCTGTGATGAACCCACTATAGGGAACACATTATGGGTATTCCAGCAAGTGGAACTTAAAATATGGAATCTGACTTTGCATATGGTGGCTTCACAGAGAGTTTCACAAGCTGACGGAAGTCACAAAGGTGCTTTTCCCTGCAGCTTTCTTAAAAAATGCACTGTTGATACACTATACATCGTTTGTTTTTGATGCCTTGCCTATTGCTGCAAAAACAATCTACATTCCAAGCACAGCTCATGGCATTATGAGGCTCTCCCTAAAACCTTACACCTAAAACAAAACATGCAAACATTTACAATTACTAGTGTAACATTCAGTTGGGTGTCACTCAAAATGTAATCTATTAATTGTTTCATCCATCATTCAGTCTTTCAACATTAATTTGATCCTTCCATCTGTGTGTCCATCCATATCCAAACCTTTTCAGCCATTTGCAAACCTATCCATCATCTATCCTTCCATCCATCATTTCACTCATCCATGCATCATCCATCCATCCATCATCCACACTTTCACCCAATCCATCCTTTCACTCATCTATCCACTCTTCCACACATCCATCCACTCATCCATCCAACCATTAATCCTATCACCGAAGCCATCCTTTCACTAATCCATCCACTCTTCCACCCATACACCCATTCACTCATCCATCCAACCATTTACCCTTTCACCCATCCATCCATTCTTTCACTTACTCGTCCATCCACCCAGTCACTCATCTGTCCACCCATTCATCCTTTTACTCATCCATCCATCCATCCATCCATCCATCTTTTCCTCCAGCTCTCCACCCTCCCTTTCACTCATGTATGCATTATTTCACTCATACATCATTACATTCTTCTTTTCACTCAACCATGCACCCATTTACCAACCCATTCTGTCAATCATCCATCCATGCTTGATGATGCACAGTGCCAGGATGCAAGGTGACTGTGACATGGTGTTGTTTCTAGGGCTTTAAGGTGGGATGAAAAAACTGGGGGTCTGTTCAAGGGGCGAGTCTGATGTAATTAAGGGCATAGCTTAAAACACCTAAGAAAAAATATGTGCTCAGCATATGGTGCGAATTTCTGATATTTTGCTGTTTTTAGCATGGCATCCAGTAACATTATACTTACAACAGGCCCTGACTAATTGCTTTGTCAATAGATGTTAGTTGCATAAAATAAATTAAAAAGCAGCTACTTTGGCTTCGTTTTTTATTATAATGAAAATGCATCAGCTCTGAAATGATGAGACTGTGTAAGAATTATAACCTCCTTCTTTTAAATTTTGTACATTTGTTTTATTCATTTCTTCCATCTAGCCCTATCAGAATGCCCTGCCCTAGACCGCAAAACCAAAGGAAATGATGGACGGAGTGTTGAACATTGCAAGCACTCACCCCCAGTCAACTGATCTGGGTTTAAACCACCACGTTCTTTAGCCCACTCTGCCACCCCAGTTCAGACATGGCCATATGCAAATAAATCTGACCCTCTGCCTCATGGGAACAGTCCAGCCCGAACTGCCAAGCCATGTGTTCCGTGGACCAGAAACAAGCTTCCTAGGACCGGTTTCTGGCATTTCAGCCGTCTTCAGCCAGGCTTGCTTGAATCCAGTGGCAAAGTGAGCAAGGGACTCACGTCTGGGCATACCCTGCCAACTTATGGCGAACAAAGCAAAACCAAAGGAAGTCCCTTGCTCACTTTGCCACTGGATTCAAGCAAGCCTGGCTCAATAAAGCAATCTTTTTTTGTGAAGCAGCCCGTTTTCCTTAAAGGAAAACGAGATGCTTTACAAAACGAAAAATGTTAAGTTTTCTTTTCATTTTTTAAGAGCAGGCAGTGGTCGGTGGGACCACTGCCTGCTCTTAAAAATAGTTTTACAAACATTCACAGAGGAAAGGGGTCCCTTGGGGAACCATTCCCATTTGCGAATGGGTTACCACCTACCTGAAGTAGGTGGTAAAATGCGAATGTTTTTTGACCGCAATAGCGGTCTCAAAACATTCATACATACCGATGCGATTCGGTATTAGGAAGGGATGCCCTAAACACGCCCCTTCCTAATACCGAATTGCAAACCCATTTTGCGATTGGGTTACATGTTACCAAATCGCAAAATAGGTATTGCTTCATTGGAAAAGCAATTTTTGCATTCGCAAACGGGCAGATTCTGCGAATCTGCGCTTTTAGGAACTCAAAAATGCTTGCTACATCTGCCCCTTTGTTTCCGCATTTTACTCGTTATGTGCCATGAAACAATGGCGCAATCGAAGGCATCACACATAATTTTCATTATGCAATATGCATGGGATTATGCCAAAAATGTACACCGAGGCTAAAAGTAGCAGGAGAACTGGAGATGCGGTAGCTGAGTTCATCAAGCAAAAGAGGTGACAGGTGACGGCAGAACTGAATCACTCACTGCCCATTACCCTGACACACATCCACACGCTCAGCTGTGATTTGTAACATGTCAATTCCACTAAATGTGATGTGTAACTTGTCAGTTTCATTTCACATCCTTTTTTGATAACTTACATCATATGTTCTGTTCTCAAAAATAAAGTGCTCTATGGTACAGAAATATTGTGAATAAATAAGACATAAATAAAAAAGCACACATATGAGTCTCCACAAGTGAGACTTACCTCTTGGTCCCATTTGATGCACCTGACGCTTCACTTTACAGACACTCCTGGGAATCCATAGCTGAAATCTACTGGCAGCTGCCATACTCCTAATCTTGAGTGTAATTACAGAGCCTGGGATGAGACATAAGGCTGCCGAAGGCTGGGCAGCAGGTGGACTGCATGTACATCTCTTTGATGCATCGCACTACATTTGAAAGGATTTGAACAGCATGCATTCAATAGGATTGGACAAGC
Organism: Triturus cristatus; assembly: GCF_964204655.1. NCBI lineage: Eukaryota > Metazoa > Chordata > Amphibia > Caudata > Salamandridae > Triturus > Triturus cristatus. Next base: position 333,808,607 of record NC_140594.1, on the reverse strand, counting down.
ATTTACTGCTATTAAACATGCTTTGGTATGAAGTCGATTGACACCAGTCTGGTGATGCATAAACATTGATCTGGTTCCTCATGCAGTCTCTTCTTTGCCTGGCCACGTCATAAATTCTTGTCATCCAGATTCTATTATCACTACCCCATGGAAATTGTGAGGCATTGCATATCAGAACCGCTCATCAACTTGCTCTCATCCTAACTAACTGCGATACCGAAACTGGCACAGTGTTCTCCATAGTATACTGCATTTCACGTCAGATATAAAGCTGTATCTTGACTTCCCTCACTAACTGCCTCATAGATTGCCGGTAATCCCTTTGGCTGATTTCCATATCCTGCATCCGATAGGCAGTAGTACAGGGATAGCTGGGATACTATTCTCGCGCAGCAACTTTTCACATGTAAAATGTTGATTTTTGTTTAGAATGTATTTAAAATGACTAAAAGTTATGCATCGAATTAAATGTAATTACTTGTTTGTACAAAATAAAATGTAAAAAAAAATGTAATTTAACATTTTGGTTAAAATTATAATCAAATAATATTGGTCATTACATGTTTGTATTGTTAACGTTGAATGGGATGTATATATATTTTTAACAATTCTAAATTAGTTATTTTATTTTAACATTATTTCCAATGAATTTTACTTTAGTCGCCTGCCTCTATTACTTATTATGGGAGGGTGATGTATTTCCAGTGGTTGGCCATGTGTGGTGCTGCACTAATCTCATGTCTGAGCTGCAGTACATTTACAATTGGTTTTGGAACAAATTGGCTTATTAACTTTAGAAGTGCAGTTTCTGAATAGCAATGGGATTGTTTGTGAATCACTAAACTCTTCCGTAACCCTCCCTTAACTCCTCCTTACCTCTGACTAAACCACTGCCATTTTGGATAAAGTATCCCTATTTTAGAGCAACTTTCAGAGTCCCTTAAACATTTACTACTAAAATGTAGTGTACATGTGCAGAGATTACCGCAATTGGGGCAGAGATCTCTGCGTAAAGAGAATAGGAGGGGTGGAGTTGGAAACACCCGCCCATAGGTTCGTGAATAGCTTTTTGTTGGACATGACTACGAAAGTTGAAGTAGTACTGAACATATTACAAGGTGACGTTTGGGAATAGACCTCATGGAGATTACCATATGCTAGAAAGATCATACTTTCTTTCCCACTCCCATCCTACATTTTCCTACAATGATTTTTTAGTACAATTTTTAATAATGTCTGAGGTCTCACACTCCACTATACTAAAAGCAGACAGCTAGGAACTAGGATCATTCTACATTTAATTTACCATAGACAAGGATGTAGATAACATTCCCCATGCCTGTTGGTTTGCTACCGGCTGATAAGCAAAGCTTCCATTATATATCAAAATGACAACCCAAATGAAAATGCAAAAAAACAAACTCAACTGTTATGTGCATCTCGAAAGCAAAGCTGGAGAGGTTGGGTGGTGTCAGAAACTGCAATGGCCAAACCAGGAAGCAAGGAGTAAACAATCAAAATTAGAACAGGTCAGAAAAATCACATGAATTGGCAAAGCACCAAACACTTCTCTATTATTTTAAGAATTCAGTTGGAGCCAGTGACATTTTGTTACTTCACTGCCAAAGAAGCAAGGGGTCTTATAGAACCTAAGTGGTGCCGCTATGAAAGTGGCAAAATGCAGGAAGGATATTAGCATCACAAATGCAATGACAAGAAGCTACAATAGCAATATGAGAAGGAGATGGTCAATTGCAAATAAGCCCAGTTGATATTGCATAGACATTCCATTCTTATTATGAATATATTTACAGTTCTGATCAATCTTATTTGAATCATGAAGAAGAGGATTTTTTGATAGACCACCACTTTTCTCCCTCTCTCTAGAAATGTCTGTGCAACAAGGAAGGTGAGGGCATACTAAGTAAAACATGAGGCAATTGCTGACGTACCAACCATCCTAACAGTTATCAATAGAAAAAGATAGTTTCTCTGGTGAATTATTTAAGCCTAGGACCACACACTTTGAAACAGCGCTCTATGAGGTCTTCGGTAGAACAGAATCCTTGTGTTCCCTGGGATACTGAAACATACAAATTAATGATGGGATGACAATTAGGAGTGCAGCAGCTACTCCTCCATGTATTTATGTATTGTGGATGTTAAGATACTGGCTAATATACTAACCAATAGAATTTGGAGAATGATCATCTCATTGATACATGATTCGCAAGTCAGCTTTATGCCAGGTCAATCTTTCAGAAACCTCCTAGGAACACTAGCCCAACATACATGGATGATAAAGTATTATCTGTATGCAGCTATTGCTCAATGTTGTAAAATCCTTCAACAGTGTTTCATGAGGATACTTTTTCCGAATAAAGGGATGGATGGGTTGTGAGTTTTTTTCTAAGATGAAATGGCAATATTAAGCACCCACCAGCCTAGTAAACTACTTTCATGGACTTTTGCAATTCAGAGGGGAACATGACAAGGCAGTTCAATCTCACCCCTCTAATTCCTATTGGCCCTAAAACCATGTTCATTTATGCTACACTTCTCCAAAGCTACTGAGGCGTTGAACTATGTAAAGTAATTCTGCTTTATGTACTAAAAATACATTTTCTGAATAGGGTTATTCAAGTGTATTTCAACTTTGTGGCATGGGTTGTCGTACATTAAAAAACTTAGAAACACAGTTAATGAGTATAACACCCACCTCCTGTTTTGGCTGCAAAAACATGCCACTGACGTTTACAACAGCACAAGAACCAGTTTGCTCATAAATAACTGAAATGCCTCCTCAATACCCAAATGTGACAGGAAAAAATAATAATACCCTATTTTACCAGGAACAAACCTGTTGTGAAGTTCCTAACAATACATAGGATCTGCAAGTTTAGACAACATAAACTCAGGGATTGGTGTCCACATTGATTCCAGATACCCCCAAAGGATATGTTTGTCTTTAGACCAGCTAGCTCACAGTGCCACTATAAGCCCCTTAACCTTACCAAGGAGCAAATAGTTTCTGGCAACTATCGAACAAGAGAACCCTTGATCCTCCAGAGATCATGAAAACAGTACAGCACCTTTCATTCAGTCACTCGTGCTCACTTCTCAGAGAGATATACAGAATAAATGATGGGGACATTTTCAATAAGCATTTATTTTATCAGCGTCATTCTAGTATAAAATACATGTGCTGCAACAACCATTAGACAGATCAAATGTATATGATTGCAAGCACCGACAGAGTAAATAAAAGGTAGAATCCTACCATGGTTCTAAAACAGTGAATATATGCAGGCATATAGATACCTAGAGGCCCAATAGTATGTCGGGCGGATCGCCACCGCTCGCATGGCGGTGGCGATCCGCCCGACATTTTCTCCTGCCCGCCTGCCAATTCCCCCCACCATATTACTATGGCAGGGGGACCCCGGCGGACAGAAAGACCATAGCTGTTGATATGGTGGTGGTGTCTGTTAGACACCGCCAGCATATTGGGATGCATGCGGGGATTTGCCTTTCCGTGGCGGCAACGCCACCACGGAAAGGCATGCGGTCTTTCACATTGGGGGTCTGTAGTGGGCCCCCAGGTAATTTTGGGGGGTGGGGAGTGAACATGTGGGTACCTATGGTACCTCCCTGCATTTGCATGTACAACATTGTTCATGCAAATGCACAACTTGCATTTTTGGCATTGCGGCGGGCGGTGCTTTCTGCACCGACCACCGCAATGTTAAAAATGCGGGATGCGCCCGCCAGTGTGTCGGGCGCATCCTAATTGTATTTGCGGGACCGCCGCATGCATTGCGGGTGGTCCCATTTCCCGGAGCTCTGTCCGCCCGCCATGCTAATGGTGCCCATAGTATTGATCACGCGTACTCCTAAGATGTGAACCCTAGCTAGGTGTACCTCAGTGTACCTAGCATGTATGTAGGTGTGAAGCCAAGAATCCCCCTCGGAAAGAGCCATCCCCATTACCTGATGACAAAAAATGAAGGACTCCATCTTGGTCTTGAGTTGGACACTCCTCAAGGGATTTCAGACCACTGTGTGCTGGAGTTTCTGCGTGAAGGGACTCCAGCATTGAGTGTCAGCATGGATGCTTCTCCTTTGGTTTGCCCAGCGAAGATGTTATATTTATATACCCAAAAGGTACCTTCAGGGGTTCTACCTAGATGTGTGATGATACTGTGGGCCTGTCTTTCAAAGATGACGATAGCGGTGGATCTTGTACAGAGTTATCATACAGAAGATGGTAAGCCTGCTGTGATACTAAGAATCCTCATGCATAATAAATTAGGCTAGTTTTCAAAGAAAACCAGATGACATTTGATCAACGCATAACTAGGTAAAAGGTTAGTGCCAACGCTGTTATGTAGATCAAGGTAGGACAAATGAAGGTAAAAGTTCATGCATCTACCCAGGACTTTATTGGGGTACACTGGGAGAGCACCACTGACCTAGTTGTAGTTTGTTGCTGTGAACTTCCCTATTAAATGGAAAACAACATTGGCCTCACTACTAAAGAAAGATGTCATGTCACAGCAATGCAAGGACTCCCACTCTGTCCCCAGCAGGAATTAAGTCATTCAGAATAGACCTCCTACCTGACTTTTTTAAAAATTGAGCAAAAAAATTAAAACTCAATCTTTTTGGAGCACTCTTTTAGGACACTCTTATTTTCAACTCCCATTTTTGCCTCTCAATAGGAGCCATCAAGACCGACATGTTTTCTACATGAGACGCACAGCGAAATGGTGGAATGCGCTCTACTCCCTCAAGACAGTCAACAGCCCCTATGGCCAAACAATCATAATATCATCCACACACACTCAAATTGAAAGCTCCCATCTCAATTTAGAAGAATGGCAACATCCTTATCCAAGCAGCGGAAAATGACCTACTGGCAATTGACTCGCTGTCAGTGACCTGAAAAGGCAAGTAGCAGCCCAGTAAAACCTACTAACTACCCGTCTCAGACTCCGACTCCTATCCATTTTCTTGAATCCCACTAACACTGCACAAAGAGCTACACATAGTGACAATCGTAGCCCTGCTACAGATAGCCCTCTTAGACATAGAAGTAACAATGTAACAACACAAAGTGGGTCAGAACACAAGGAACATCCCACAGATATAGAGTATGTGATTGAAACAAAAACGCAGAGAGGTCACGAAAATTTGCGAACATTCACACGGAACAATAATGCAATCTGTCTCTGCCCAACTCACAAACTTAGAGCAAACCAAATTAACCATAACCTGCAACTCCTCAGGGAAGACATTGAATGGGTCAAGAAGTAAGTCGTCACTCTGCTACTCACCCTAGAGCATGGATACTCACAAACTTTCTCTCCAGGACCAAAATGATGGTGTGGTTTGTGGCTGAGGGCCGCACTAGTGGGAGTGGGGTTCGTTGGGGGTGGGGCTAGAGAAAAAAAATCAAAATATTTCCCAAACAAATCAAAGTGGTACTGTAACTTTGTAACAACTATGAGGGACACTTTCTCGCTAGCAACATGAAACCTATAAATATCAGAGGAATACATATGATTTCGTTTACAGTCCTGTTTAGCATCACAAATGGGCCTTTGAAGACTTAAAACAACAATCAATAGCGTTTTTTCTTGTGGAAAGTTGACAGCCCTACTGGCATATGTGCGTAGTACTGCACTTGTAAGTGTGCACCCACACCAGCCCAGACTCAGGCGCACAACGCCCATTGAGCTCAAAGAGCTTCAGCCCCCCCTCCCATCGTGTGTGGCAGCCGGGGTTGAGACAGCTTCCCGGGCACACACACAGCCGCACCTGAGTACTTCACAGGTCTTTAAAAGACCATTTAGTTGTTAACAAGGCTTTGTTGTTTTTCAGCCGTTCTTAGAGCCCCTGCATCTCTACTCTACATATTGCTGGAAGAGTCAGCCCCCCCCCAAATTTTCAGTAGCTCCTCCCGAAATGTGGCTCAAGTTGCGCCTCTGAAATTATGCAAATAATGTTTCTGCGCTTTTCAGCTAGGTTTGCAATGTACATATACAACACGCACACATGCAGATATTTGCCACTGTATTAGTAAAGAAACGTAATGTACGTAGTCCTCGTGTTTTGTGTCCTGTTCTCCCTCAGAGCACACGCCGCTGCTGGCTCCTGCTGTCGTGCCTCGGTGTACTTCTTCTTCGAGCCAGATCCCTCCAGCAGTGCAGAGTCACGGTGATGTGCATCATCGCCTCTGCTTTGCAGGCGACCTGGCACCGTGAATGCTGTCCTCTTTCTGTGAAAATGCCGCCTGGTCCTCTGAAGCTGGCTGAGCTGCAGCACATGCTCACCCGGCTCCTTGTGACAGACAGCTGTGGAGATTGAGACAGGACTCTGGTGGGACCCCAGAACACATGGATGTAAATAGTAAACACGGGCATCAGTGCAAAACGATGTCTGCAAGGTCCGCGGGCCACCAAGGAAGGCTTGCCGGGCCGCTGGCGGCCCACGAGCCGTACTATGAGTACCGGTGCCCTAGAGAATATCTTCATGCCCACCATCAAAGGCACCAACCCCACATCCAGCTCCACCGACCAAGAAGAACGAACAATGACCGCTAAGAAAAAGAGTTAGATACTCTGCCAATAGACTATCAGGGCACTCAGCAAACCTACCCAGTCACAATATCCAACATACAGATTGTCACGATATCAAAATACAAAAACCGGAGAGACCACTGTCTTAAGTCAGTCACAACAACCATGACCTAGCAGCAATGATGCCCACCACAGTTACTCACAAAACACCTGAAATGCATGCTACACAATTGTAGATCAGCAGCAAAACACACAACTGAGATAGCAGATGTGATCTTAGCACATAATTTGGACAACTGAAACCTGTCAAAACACAATGGTAGCTCCAATACTGGACTTTAACAAATTCTTGGGTTTTGCCATCTTACGTCTGTCTAGACCATACATTGAAACAGGGGGGAAGTCTTTCCATCAACTAAAGAAACTCCCTAACCTTAAACTTACTATCACTATAGGAAACATCATCATTTGAATTCATGGGAGCTGAAATCAAGCTTGAAAAGAGACTGCTAGTGAAAACACCCCTTGCATACCAGGAGACAACGCAGTCTTCCTGAAACAACTTGTGGAAATGATCACAAACAATGCTACTCCACTCACTAATACAAAATTATTAGATTTCACTCTGTATTGAAACAATGCCAAAGATCCCACAGTGACTGAGTTCTGTAACCTGCTTCAAGTCCTCAACATGATTCAACCACCACAACAAAGGTGTCACACTGGACCTCGTCAATGATAAACCGGGATCAGTAAACTTGCTTGGCATCATCCCAAGAGATTGGTCAGACCGCCATCATATTATTTTCGGTATATCGGCAAAAGAAACCAAAATCAAGGGTCAAACAAAATTGGAAAATGCATGGGTGAGGGATTACAGAAGCGTAAACAGATCATAACTGGTGGGGCTGTGCCAAACCTCCTTGGCATCCTAGTCTGACCAAACATTGGTACAAGATCTGACACAACTCAACAACAAACAATATGACTGACATAATACAGTTGGCTGCACCATTACAGCTAAAAAGACAAAAGAAAACAAACATCAGTACTACTCTGGTTAAACCAAAACATAAGCAATGAAGAAAGACAACTAAGACATCTGGACAATCTATGGAGGAAGGACTCAAACATTTCCCATCTTGAACCGTTGATACTGCACAGACTCCCATACAAAAAGGCTATCCTGAAAGCCAAAACAGCAGCGAGCAGATCTCTAATAGACTAAGCAAAGAACCGGCCTAGAAAACTCTTTGAGATAATAAAGCAACAGTCATGAAAATCTACCAGAACCCAATATTGCAAAAAACATGATGAACATCTGCAACGACTTCTTTAACTTTATTTGAAGAAACAAATAGCAACCATAAGCAACTCTATTCCCAGCTAAGCTGGTATTTAACCAAAGAATTTAAACAACCCCATTCTCACAACCAACTGCACAAATACTGACCAACATACGCCAACTGTCCCAAGGAAAAATGGAGCCTTATGTAACAGTGTTAGAACTTTGTTAGAGAGGGAAGTCCAGAAAACAATGTAGTCAATGAAACCTACCACACAATTCGATGATCACATTCCCTCCCAGCTACTAAAAGAGATCCACTTAGCAGTCACCCTATTATGGACGAAAACTGTGAATGCATCTCTCCAGCAAGGATCCCACCTAGAATACCTGAAAATGGGCTAAGTTACTCCCCTACTAAAAAAACAGATGCAAACCTAAAAGAATGAAACAACTTCTGACTGGAATCCAGTCTGCCTTTCCTAGCTAAATTGTTAGAAAAATATGCACATGATCAGCTTTGTGAATACATCAACAATTTTGACCTATTAGACAAACACCATTCAGGTTTCGACACAGTCAGCCACAAACACCTCAGAGAAGCTCTTGAATACAGAATGGGCCAATCAGGGACTGTCCTCAATTGGTTCACCTCCTTCCTGTATAACCAACAACAAAGAGTCAAACTCAGTAACAATCTATCTGATTTATCAGACCTGGACAGAGGCATCCACAAGGATTCACTATTTTTCCAATGCTCTTCAATCTAGACATGGAACCTCTCACTAAAATCCATAGGCAATCAAAAGAGATTGGATAATACCCTAAGGAAAACACAGAACTGACTGGCACACAACCATTCAAAATTAAACCAGCAGAAAACCGAATGTATTCTTTTCTCCCCAACCCTCGGATCCCAACAACCTCAAACTATGGGCTCAAAACCTCACATTTCTAAACTGCACATCAAGCCTCTGTGAGTCTGTAAAATCTCTAGGCATCACACTAGACTCAAAACTAAAAATGCAAGCTCATATACAAGTTGCAACTAGAAGCACTAATTCTAAAATCTGCAAATTCTAAGAAAAATAAAACCCTTCATACCGCTTGGAGACCTCAATATGGCAGTTCAATATCTACAGCTCTCAAGACTGGACTATGGAAATGCCACACCTATAGGCCTATCTAAAATGAGCCTAGCTCCCATGAAAGTGACAATAAATGCCACCGCAAGACTCTTAACTGGCACACATCCTTATGATCGCATTTCTCCATCGCTCAGAACCCTCAACTGGCTCCCAGTTGAAGCTAGGATCCAACCAAAGGTGGCATGTATAAGACACAAATCTCTACATTATTCTGGTGCTAAAAACATGATGAATGTAATCAAGCTATCGGGAAGAGGAAGAGATTCCCGAAGTGCTAAATCCCTCACACTAGCACCATATAGATTAGAAAACACACAGCTGGATCTGCCCAAATAATATGGAACTCCCTAACACCTTCAACAAGAACAATTACCTCATTCAGGCTTTTCAAGAAGAAAGTAAAAGCCTTACTACTAGAAAAACGTATGTCATAAGAGAACTCTTTTGTAACTGCCATTCTCCCCAGTCTACATTGTAATCTATTGCTTTGTACCGTCCTCTTCGAGCTTCATGTACAGCTGATCAAATGTGACAGGTGTTTATAGTACTGTAACCCTCTCCAGATCTCTCTTTATACAGGATCCTGATACCGTGATTATCATGTTCGTGCATTATAAAACACTATAAAAAAATAAATAAATCTAATAAATACTGTGCCTGAGCAAGTTAAGGATGGAATACAATTTAAATTGGTCATCAAAGTTTACTTTCAGGTAGGGGCATTTCATAACATGCTTATTTTTTTACTTAATTGCCCAAACAGAGTTTTATCATGTTTGATGAAAAACTAATTTCTTACGTTTTTTACAGGTTCACTAACAAATTATTTTCTTCATTATATTCCTGCAATTGGTTTAAAAGTATTTGAAGATAAATTGACGCTTGTCACATTGAAATCAAATCCATTCCATATGCAAGATAAATTATATTCCTTATGCCCATTATTGGTGGAGAGCTATCTACTACTCGTAAACCTTTATTGATCTGCTATATATAATGAAATGTGTGGGTAAGGGGTATGGACTGTACTTGAGTCCATTTATTGTAGGTATTAAAAGCTGCGGTTTGTTACCTAGGTGTTAGACTATACCACTCGCAAAAGGACCTGCTTGAAGGCAATTAAAAACGTGCCTTGATGGCCCTCAAAGCCCAAATGCTATTTTGCAGCATCTACCCCTCGTACTCACGGGGAATATAGCACTCTACAAAATGTCTGTCCTCCCCACCTTCTGTTTTACTTTGTAAATGTACTAGTGCTCCTTCATCGGCGCCTCTTTCAGGACCTGGATCAATTGCTCGAGGATTTGCTATGGGATGGCGGGAGACAGCGAGTTGCCCTTCATAAACATCAAATGCTGGTGGGCCAGGGAAGGCTAAGGGTGTCAACTTTCTACCCTGCAGCTCAACTCCAATGGGTAACCCGATGGATGGCAAGCAAAAACCTTTTCAAGACAACTGCAGGAGATGGCCCCATACACATTATACGTCAGCTACTTCACCCCACTATTAAGATGAACCGCTCTTGGTCCCTTTACACGTGGATCACCCAGAAAATGCCTGGCCTGGGTTTTCCAATTAATGAGAGGGGCAGCCCCCTACTCCACAATATCCCACTTCAGGGCCTGCCGGGATCCTTAAGACCCTTTACGGCTGACCAGTTGTCTGAGTGGCATGCACACTTCTTAGACACTGTAGGAGCCTTTTCCAAGATGCCCAGCTCCTTATGTTCGATCAAATCCATCAGGATTGCACTATCCCTCTGGGTCAGTTTTTAACCCATGAGCAGTTACTGGTGATGCTTTACTCATTATGGGGAGCGTTAGAAGAAGAACCACCCACCCATGCATTGATACATACCTTATATATCAGGGGAAGTGATTGGCATCTCATCACATGGTTATACAAAGCTATCAAGGAGCATATATAGGCTTTGCTTGCACACCTCTCTAACACCTTTGGAAAGAAGACCTGGCAAAACCTCATCACGATGCCGAGTGGTCCAGGATTCTGAATTCCTCACAAACTATCACCAGGAAAGATCATTTTACGCCCTCTCAGATAAACTGCATGTTCCCCACTGCTCATCTCACTTGCCCCAGATGTTTTGCTTGGGTGGGTTATCGCCAACATATGCTTTGGTCCTGCCCTAGCATGACAAGCTACTGGCATACTATACACACCACACTGGCCATTGTCACAGAGCTTACAGCCCTAGGTATTTTGCCCAGGCAGAAAACAAAAAGATGCGGGCACGCTTTGCCAACCTCTCCATCCTTCTGGCTAAACGCCTCCTAAACAAACTCAAGAGGGCCCAATATCCCCTGGCTCTCCCCCAGTGGCACAAGGTGCTGATTCACTTAAGAGAGGTCAAAAGCTCCATACTCTACTGGGAAGAGCCCTGATGCTTATGCTGATGCCCTAAAGCTGCAGCCTGGGACACAGTGCTTTTACAGTTGAATGGACTGATCAACGGAAACCCACCTCCCTCACCTTCCTAAACTCTACGGCCTTCAGTCCTCCAGCTACATGATAGCTCCAGGGACACTCCCTACCCCTCCCCCAGGTAATATTGAAGCACCCCAACTTTAATACCATCACAGAGACAGTTCCCATGTTTGCTTCCTCCCTTCTCGGATAGTAACCCCGCCCCGTAAATTCCTTAAACTCTATTAGCGGTATCTCCACATCGCAAACATTTCCCCTCCTGAGTTACCCTCTCCATATTCTGAAACTCAGTCCCATTCCTAGCCATCCGTGCTCGTTGTTGGAGGCTTAGTTTACTTCCTCGTGGGTCCCTTCTATCCTATAAAGGAGTGCAGGGGAACATTAATCTACAACGCCATACTGTAGGGAAACATGTAGCTCAATGGTTTATTCATCGCTTCTTCAGTGGCGGATGGCATCTACGGGGTGCGAGCGCAAAAATAATATATAAGAAATACACATACCTGAAGAAAATCATGACTTCCTTTGCACTAGATGTCTTCTTGCTTCGACTGGAGCCCAGTCACCAGGAAACTCCCTTGATAAATTTTGGCACGGCTCTCATCCAGCATGAGAACAGCACCCTGATTGGAGGGAGTGGGGCTTCACAACACTCTACAGGTGTGCATTGTTAGAGATGCTTAAAGTGCGCATGTGTGGCTGGCCATAGCAAGACGGCTGGCCAAAAAGCCATGCACACTTTACACAGTGGATAACAGCCCACCTTCCTCCCTGCTGATGTCACTCAGCGTGCCCGCCCTGTCCTGACACTCTGTTCCGGACGTGGGGATGAAAAATTAAATGGTAGCCAATTACCCTTTTTATTTTCATCTCTGGTGCTTTGGTGAGTAATTTAAGCGGGGCGACATTCCTCAGCTCCAACGGAGGAGCCACCCCTGCACTTCTTACACTGAGCCAATACACTCATTCTCAGCCTGTATATCTACGGACAAACTACAAATGTACGCTGGATGATATTTGTAATCTTTCCCTTTTGTTCCTGACTCGTTCATCCTTTTGTTTCTACTATTGACATTGTAATGTATTTGACAGATGCTGCTTGTTTTTTCTTGCTATTTGATCTACATGCAAATGTCAAATTAAAAAACCCAATAAAAATTGTTAAAAAAAAGAAATCATGTCAGTAACAGCAGACATACTTTTTCATACTTCACTGACTAAAAAATCATTTGTTGTAACTGCTAAAAATGCTTCAAATGCGCCACCCAAAAGTATTCCTCATATCTGTCTTGCAAGGGGAGTAGGTGCATTTGACCGATGTGGCATTTCACTGGGCCCTTCATGAAAAATCCTTTAACCTGCTCTTTATACATAGATAGCCGTTAGCCTTAGGTTTGTCTTCTATGTGTTAAGCTCATTTTGTAAGCTTTCTGTACCACATTTTAAAGGCTCCCTGAGGACGTAATCTTTCTTTGATAATAGGCATTCATCAGCATTCTTTTGTGGTCTCAAAGCTCATGTAAGATTCATGCAAGCTATGCTATAGATAAAACAAAGCTTAACTGTCTGCGCAAGGCATAAAATTCAGTTTCCCAGTGCATCTAAACCTAGTCATTTTTAACTAATGTTGCTACAGCATTTCCATAAATATGTTTTACACAGCTCATCGTAGATTTATTTTCTTTGTAATCTTACAGCAAAAGTCCAATATGTATTGCTTGGCGGAAAAGGAGGGAGAAACACATTAGATTCGATATTGGATAATGCAGGGTAGAAACAGTAACGCACTTCCTTATATAAACATCGCTGCTAAAGTGTTGCATTTGTGTCATAAAAGAAGGTTTAAGTATGTTGCAATTATTTTGATATTAGACTTTCAATTCTGTAGGAAATTGGGTCAATGGTTGAGGGTGGGTGAAACTCTACTCCAGAAGCAACCACAATTCCTGTCAGGGTGAAGTCACAAGCAAACCCAAATTAAGGTGTGCTTAGTCATATGGCAGATTGGCACAAAGCAGCCAGGCTTAACTTAGAGGCAATGTGTAAAGTATTTATGCAGCATTTCAAACAGTAATAGAGTGAAAATCCAAGGCATGAAACATGGCAGTGTAGTAAGGACTCCCTTAATTCGTACATACATTGTTAAGTTAGCATAACCACGTTAGAAGTTGGAAAGCCATCTTGCTGCTTTTGCACACGACACTGCGTTTACATGTTATTGCTTAAACGAACTGCTGACTCGAGTTTTGCCTCACACGAGAGCAATCTGTTGTTACCATCCCGAGCTCTGCGAAGCGACCTTGGTCTGCACACGATGTGACAAACAGTCTGAGTTGTTAGACAATGCATGTTTTCCACTCTAGGTTGATCGACCCACTATTTAGTTATAACACACGAGCAGCTGCACATACCTGAAAGTTGGTGCTTTTAATATCACGGACATCATGTTTATTATTCAGACCGAAGACGAGCCTTCCTGCGAGAAGTCTCCTGATGCTCCTGTGATGTGATTTCACTAAGCTGATCTTTGAGGTATGGGGTCCCCTATTCAAGCCTAAGAGACCTTCTGTTAGACTAATAATAATATTAGCTTCTTAGTAAAGGGAAAGTGGTAGTATCCACTGTCATTATAACATGATCACCCCTTTTATATTCTATGGAATTGTAACTATGTTAATGGTTTTGATTTTAATCATTTGTCTGCTTGTATTAGCCAAAGTACTGCATATTAGGACACGTGGTCAATAAAAATAAACTCTTTTTATTTTCACCGTGTCTCTGTTGATTCTTGTTGTGGACTGATGTGAGAATAATATACGAACAGGTATTTCCGATTCCCACCATTCCTGAGTATGTACTGAGTCGCGTGTTCTGGGTTGTCTTTTCATTGGGACCGCCGAGCTAAATCTCGGATAACGAATGGGACACTTATGCTAGCCGGATACTGGGTTCTGGGTTCTGAGGTGAGTTTCTGGTACACCACAACTTACTGAGGTCCTGGGGTTCTACGCATAGTTCTGTGTATAAGCAGAATCCCTGCAACATGGCGCACCTAACGTTTGGTCTATGAGTTGAAACGCCTTAGTAGTGCTCGCGTTTGTCCACAACACCCTCACTCTTGTTTCCGGATAACAAGTCTGACGGATTTAAACCTACCTAGGTCTATTGATATAGGTTCTTTCAAGCTTGATAATTAAAAAGGTTAGTGAACCCTTGTGCTACTGATAGTTTCACGTGTATTGTCCTAATGTCGGTGGATATTGCGGCGCATAGCCGTGCGGCTCTGAAACGTCATTTGACGCAGTATGGGGTACCGGACACTGGTATGAACGTCATCTTTGTGGTGGGAGCCGATGCGGCTCATCCCTATGAGTTGTTCTACTCTTGGGTGACGATTCCAGCGGTGGGGGATGATGACACCTTTCATTCTTATACTGCCGCTGCAGTGCCGGCGAACTATACGCCGTATAGGACACAGGAAATACCAATATCTGCTTGGCAGCATCTTATTTGGTTTAATGGCGCCCTTCCCCATGTGGTTATACCGCCGAGAATGGGCCCTTTATCAATTGCAGGGGCCACTTGGCCGGTACTAGCCGGATTTACGCCTCATCCCCGTTACCTCACGGTGACGGTGGCTGAGCTGCGTGTACTACACACTGCCCTCATTACGGTATATAGGGCGTTGGTGCAGTATGTGTCGCGCAATATGCAGGCGGGGGCGCCTGCTGTTGCGGGACAGCCTACTGATCATCACGCGGTGGTCATTAGTCCTGTTATGGTCAATTCTGTTATGGGCAAGCGCCCCCAAACTAGGGATGATTTCCCCTTTTGGCTTGCTGAGAAATTTGACCAAATAGAAGCGGTTTACCCGAATACTTCACCTGTGGAGAACCACAGGATCCTCACCATTAGTTTGCCTAAGGACTTGGTCCCCCACATTGATGATTGTACAAATTGGGGCAAGGTCTTTGCAGCGACGTACGCGCAGTGCTATGGCACTCCGTCTATGTTGCAGCTGCCCTCCGTAATCAAAAGAGTTCAAGAGAACCATGGTGCGGAGTCTGCGATAGAGTTAGGGATGCGGCTCCTCGGGCAATTTGACCTGGTGGCTACCATGATAATTGGTAACCTGAAGGGTGATGCTTTGCATTTCCAGGTTCGTAATGAACTGAAACGAATTCCTGAGGAGGACAAACCGCAGGAATTTGCGAAGATAATCGCAGAGGCATATCGGGATTTGGGTCGTAGCTCTTTAGGAGTTAAGCCTGTCATAAAGAATCCCGATCTAAAACAGCAGGGTAAGGCAGAAACATCTGGTAAGGACGACCGGCCCTTTTTTCCTAAACAAAAATGGCAGGTTAAACAACAGGGGAAGCAGCAGCAGCAGAAACAGGGCTCTCGGCCTGCCTCTCCCGTACAGTCAAGTAGTGGACGCACTTATGATCTGCGCGATCGTGCTGCTATAAAGTCTCCTGATAGATTTCAGGTTTCTGAACAGCGCTCTCCTCGTTCTTCACAGGAAACATCGGCTACACAGTCCGGTGGCGGAGGCGGTGGCAAAGGTCGGGGTGCTCCACAACAGCGTGACCAGCCCCGACAGACTGAGGGTAAAGGCAAGCAGGACGAATTTGCACGACAAAGACCCCCGTTTCAGAAGAAGAAAGTGGCGGCTCTGACGGCAAGGTATGCCTCAGATAGTGCGGACACAGCTTCGGAACCGGACATGGGCGCTGACGCTCCTGGACAGCGCAGCGGAAATTACCATAGTCCGTCAAGCTCTGCGTCCATTTCTGGCGGTGACAGCAACTGATATATCGGTTACTGTGGAAACAGCTGACACCAGAGTGGCTCCCCCTGATAGACTTTATGAAATAGTCTTATTAATTGAGGGTGACATACAACGTACAATAAAAGGGATTTTTTGGGATAATCTGACCACCACCTATGATATCCTCCTAGCGGAGGCAGATTGGCCCCCAGCTTTCATTTTAGAGGCTCCTAGAGGGGAGGAAGTAATCCTCCCGTCCTTTGCGCACACAGTGCCTAAGGACCAAGCTGAAGTGTTTGCTGAGGAGTGGGCGCTTGCGCTTGCGCCGGCGGTGTATCGTACTCAGGTGGGATGGGACAGATTGTCCCCCTGCCATGAGATTCCATTGCGGTCTATGCCCCCGCCTCAACCCCAATATCCTATGCGTCGTGAAGCAAGACCCCACGTCGCGGCAATCCTTGAACAATTGGAATATCAGGGTGTTATTGAAACTTGTGTGTCCCCTATGAATAACCCTTTATTCACTGTAACGAAGCCTGACGGCTCGTACCGTTTAGTTTTGGATTACCGCCACCTAAACTCCCACTGCCGGACCTGCGCGGTACAAAATACACATAGCTCGGCTTTGGTCGACAGTCTCGTGCGTAAAAGATTTAAAACGACACTTGACATTTCCAATGGCTTTTTTAGCCACAACCTGTCCACACTGAGTAGCCAGTGGACAGCGTTTACTTCGGGCGGAAAACAAAAACAGTTTACAAGATTAGCCATGGGTTACAAAAATAGCCCTGGCGTCTTTTCTGCTCGCGTGGTTTCTCTTTTAGAAAGAATAGACCCCGAGGCATACTCATATGTTGACGATATCTATCTTACGGATGATGAGCTGTTGCCGCATCTGTCTCGCGTTGACAATATTATCGTGAGTTTTGCAGACTATGGCTACAAATTCAATTTTGCGAAGTCACACATCGCAGAATATACGGTGTTGTTTTTGGGCTACGAGCTCAACAATGAAGGTAAGGGGTTGGCCCCCCACTTTCTGGAAAAGTGTGCACGCTTGAGTGCTCCTACGACACTGAAGAAATTACAATCTCTGCTGGGTTTTCTGAATTTCGGCCGTACGTATATTTCTGATTATGCCCAGCGTATCAAGCCGCTTTACGCCTTGGTACAGCCTTCGTTTTCGAAGTCTAGCTGGCAGCTAGAACACTCTGCTATTTTACAGTCTTTACAGGCTGACCTTCTTGCTTCACAATACTTGCTGACACGTGATAACCGCACTAACCTGGTGATAAGAATAGTACCAGGCGCCGTGGGGTTCACGTATTTGACGTTTAATGAGGGCGACACAGTCCCCATTGCGTACAAATCCCACTTGTACACCTCTGCTGAATTACGTTTTTCCACGGTCGAAAAAGTTCTGACTGCTGTGCAGATGGCGATCCTCAAGGAACGCGCACAGTCGCATGGGAAACAGATTCTGGTTGTAACTCCATATCCTGCTTTAGAGGCAGTGACTAAAGCAAGTGTACCCAATTCTAAAGCTTTGCATCCACGGTGGATACAATGGGCTACAACACTGACGTCGCCGGGCGTCACTTACATCTTTGATGCCTCATTACAGACTCAAGAGTACTTGCAGTATGAATTCGTTCATCCGGCACCTCTGTCTTTGCGCCCGCTCGAAGAATACCATTGTGTCATATACACTGACGGGTCTGCGCAACCCGCAATTGGATCGAAGCACGCTTATTCAGCGGCTTGCGCAATTGTCGTAGGTACATTCGTAAATGGTGAATTCCAATCTGATGCAGTGCATACGCAGTCATTGGGTGATTGTACCGCACAATTGGCGGAGCTCCGGGCTCTGGTGCTTGCACTGGAGTTTGCTGATCCCCGAGTCACTACTCTTATAGTGAGTGACTCCTTCTACTGTGTCCAGTCTTACAATGACAATTTACACTTCTGGTCTCAGAATGATTACCGTGACACTAAAGGTAGCACAATTAAGCATAAAACGCTTTGGGTTCGAGTGGCAGACTTTAAAGAACGTCTCCCTCTCGTAAGTGTAATACACACTCTTGGTCACCAGCGGCTTGGTGTCCATGCTGTCGGCAACAGCTTAGCTGACGAGGCAGCGAAAACAGCAGTGGCTACATACTTAGTGGCAGCAGTTACAAGATCCAAAAGTAAGATTGATGATGACATCTTGGCAGCTATTGCTGCTACAGAGAAGGGAGGAGATTACCCGAAGGGTTTTCCCTCTCGGTATATTTATCATTTAAGTCCTGATAACGTCCCGTTAGTGAGGATTAACGACGTTGGTGATAGAATAATTCCCAACGCGGACTGCAGACCAGCACTGATCTTGGCTGCACATGAGGGGTTGGCGTCAGCCCACGCCGGTGTGTCAGCTACAATATCTCTGCTACAACAACGTTACTGGTGGTTTGGTTTATATAAACAAGCGCGCGCTTATGTTCTTGATTGTGACATTTGCCAACAGATTAAACCTTCTACTGTTGCGCGCCCACCACAGACACAGCTGTACATCTCTAATAAGCCATTTGGTTGTGTTTATTTAGATCACTGCGGTCCTTTTTCTTCTGATACTGCGTACAAGTACATCTTGGTTGCAGTGGATTCATGCACACGTTTTCTATGGGTGTGGCCACAAAGGAGTGCTGACTCGCGGACTGTCATCAGGGAGTTGCGTGTCTTTGTGGGAACTTTTGCGTGTGGTACCTTCCATTCTGATCAGGGCCCTGCGTTCGCCTCTAAGGCTTACAAGGAGGCTATGAAAAATTTGGGGGTCCTTGTCAAATTTTCGTCTCCCTACCGACCTGAGGGTAATAGTGTGGTGGAGCGAATGAACCGTGACTTAAAGCAATCATTGACAGCACGTGTTTTAGGCACAGGCCGGAACTGGCTAGCCCATTTGTATAACGTTCAACGTGCACTAAATATTCTCCCTAGAAGGTCTCTGGGTGGGCGGACCCCGTACATGATGCTCTTCGGAATCAGAATGTTTGTTCCAGACCTTGATGGTCTAGACATTGCGGCGTCGACCGCACCCTTTGACGTAGATGATCACTGTGCTGTTTTGCAGACTCTACAAGAAGCCAGAAACTCTCTTTCGAAAGAACATTTGCCCTCCACGTCTGAAGCTGAGGTTCAGATTCCGGTAGTCGGCTGGCTACCCCGAGTTGGGGATCTGGTCCGTGAGAAGGTGGAGAACAAGAAGGAGTTCGGCCCCTCTTATCGTGCACCAGTTCCAGTGCTTGGAGTGCAGGGTACAAGAACAGTCATTTTACCTCCACTTCCTGGTCGCAAAGAAAACAGGTACATCTCTATTGACAATGTCAAACTTCAGCGAGTGGCCGATACTTCTTAGTATGACTCCGGCAGTTTCATGCCAGACAGTGCAAAGAAATTCAATGATGGTTCCTGCTACTACCACCTTGTCTGATGTTGCAATCGAGATGCATTCAGTTACTGATCCCTTGCTGATACCGCCGGCTGGTGGTTTGTCCGATGAGACTGAGTATGCTTATCCTACACGTGGACCTTCGCCTGTTTTACAATCTACAGCACTTGGCCAGTCCCGTTTTTCCTTTGACACTAACTCTTTGCCCTCACCTCCCCCATCAAACATTGCTGTTTTTTTTAGCTGGTTTAAGAAGCATTTTTTGATAGCTCCTTGGACATACATCTGGTTGATGCTTTTTGGTATTTTTTTGTTTATGTCCATTGGATTTGTTGTAGTTTTCTTCCGTTTGGTGGATGGCCATTATCTCAAAGAGAGATCGACAATTAGACTTATCAATGGAACTTTGGCCCCCCATTCCTCGTCCCACATCATGAAAAGGGACCAGACTTTTGTGAATATTACTGCCTGGCCCGTCATGGATGGAATCGCATGGGATGCTGTTAAATTTCAAATGCATGGGCCTACAGAGGTCATTAATGTGCCTAATGTATTTCGTGTTTCTATGGGTGATGTAGTTAAACAGAACATACGTTCTGATGATTGGGATGTACACGCCATTGAAGCACTGTTTTCAGATTTGAAGTATTATGCCGCCTTTGATGCAGAGGATTTGTATGAAAATGCGGCTAATTATGCGGAACAGTATTGTTTTCAACATTATGGCAATCACTTCTTGCATAAATCTAATTCGTTTAGAAATTTTGTAAATTTTACCCAGTGGGAACATTGTCCCACCCCCTCGTTTGGCAGTTCACACACATTAGTTGATAAGTTTACTTATTTTACTGATTTCAGTGTTTCAGCCCCGGCTTCCTTTTATTTTAAAGTTAAGCCTGAGTCTGCCTCCAAGGTTAGACTGACACACACCAAATTGCTATATTCTAAGTCCTTTATGGATGAGTTGTCAATCAAAGGTTATGATCTATGGAAGGCTACTATTGATCTTAAGTCGGTTTGGGGTTCCAAACCGTGGCAGGTTCAGGGAACTGAAGCCTTACACCGTGCCTGTCTAGTACCAAATCATATGTTGTTTTTAAATGCAACCATCTTCCAAACCACCTGTTTCGGATTGGCCACTTCTAAAAAACTAAATTCGCCTTCTGTGCCGGATCTGGGTGCTTACCCAAATTGGAATAATCACACAGATCTGTCCCTTCCTGCTTTGCAGTTATTGGTTTCCAATTCGTCTTTCAACATTTCGAAATTTAATAGTGAGGGATGGTTAATTTGGCAAAGCAGTTCTGATACCTGTCAACGTCGTTTTCTAGGACTGAAACCGGGGTATACTCAAGATCGAGTGGACCCCCGGTTTGAGTCGTCACATACAGTAACTACATACTCTGTAGGGAAATTATGTCAGTCCTGGCTGCGACATTCCACCTTGGCATCTGTCAAAGTTCATTTATCAAAGTTACATGACAAAATAGATTTGAATGATTTTGTTAAAGGTCCTGTGGGTGGCAGATCCAAGAGATGGGCGTATGCTATTTACAACGAAGTATGGAAACTGTCGCAAATTGAGGCAGCTTCGAGATTGAGAGCTATTGATCAGGCTAATATGGAAAAAGTATTAGCAGTTATTGATAACAGCATTAACACTCTTTCTTCTCGCATTTATACATTAGATAATATTGTATCTTCAATTGTTGATATTGTGCAGGATGATATGTCTGTGTTGTATCATGGTCAAAACCAGTTGCGTTCTGTTATGCAGTTTGCATGGACATTACAAACATTGAAGGCAGGGAAGGTCCCTTGGGACTATCTGAATACAACATCGTTATTTCTTCCCTTTAACCTTACTGACAAACAGCAGTTCATGTCCATGAAAGATGCTACATATTCCCTGCTCCATATTGAGAAATTGGAGCCGTTACCTTTTTCGGTTGCGGAAGTCGATTCCGCTGTGTGGCTCTTACACGGATTGATAAGTCTACCGTTTGCGCTTTTTAAGTTTACCTCTTGTATGAAGCACTATGCTCTGGGTAGATATGAACAGCTGGGTACCGCTTTCATACATGAAGTCTGGTCCCTCCCCTTTACGTATAGATGTACAAGGGACGGTACTGAGGTTTATCTGAAGGGTGAAGAATGTACAACGTCACCTGATCATTCTGTTGTATGTAGGCACATTCAATTGCACGTTGCTTGTAATGTACACGCTCCGAATTTGGCCTGCGTCCTCAAAGGTATCCCGGTACCAGTGATTACGCCATCTTTCACGCTGCTTGCAAACGGTAGTTATTTAATTTTAAACAATGAAGCTTGCTGCGGGATGTTAGTAGGGATCCCGTATATAGTAACTGTAACACAGAGGGTTGTCTGCTGCAATAACGTCCTGTTTCCACCCCCGCATGGGAGGCTGGATGCTTCTATCTGGCCTTCAATTCCAACCTTGAAAGCAGAGTTCGACAAAATGAGCAGAATAAGAGCGCTATTGTCCCAAAAGGAGGTTCCATTGACTTCCTCCCGGGAAACATTTGTCCTTCACGTAGCAAATACGCGCACCGAGGTACATGCGCTTTTGAATACTGACCTCCCCCTGCATTTTGGTGCTTTGATCCAAACAATTTTCAATGCCTCGTCCACGACTGGCCTGGCTCATTTTTTTAAACTTGTGGGCTCGGGCCTCGTGACCTCTTTCCAAACTATTTTTGGTGTGATTCCGGCATTTTTTCATTCTATTTTCTCCAGCGTCTTTGGAGGTGTCCCGTTAATTCTGGCTCTAGTGGCAGGTGTGCTACTTTTACTTTTCATCTTGCGGAATGGCTGCTCTTTCTGTGCCACACGTCAGCCTGTCCCGTCTGCAGCTTCTTCGTGACAGGATGCTTGATTACTATGGTGTCCTGCCGTTGGCGACTTTGAGCCTGGCATATGGATTATCCTTCCGGTATTCCTACTTCACCTGCGTGCAACCTGTCTTCCACTGCCTAGATTGTCCCTTTGAATGGCCTATGGATTTGTGTTTAACCAACATGGTGTCTCCGGACCCGGATTTTGATCGACTGATGAGGCCCTTAGTGTCTCACGAGTCTGCCTGTTCTGGTGTTCGGATTATGGCCTGCGGTGCGGCACATGGTATCCTGGGTAATTGGGACATCGTGAGAGCGGCATATGACTTCTTGAATATGAGTTACTTGGAAGTACACGCTGGTTGCCCTCTGATGGTGCTAGAGGCTCCGCTGATAGAAGAACACGTATGTTCCTTTTCTTTACTTAACTGGATGGCTGAAACCTTCAGTGGCCGTGCCAATGATTTTCTGCTGGAAGCAGTGGCCACATATGCTGCATATACTTTTATGGATTGAGTGAACTTTTGTCCACAGTGTTTTCCTCACGTGTCTTGAACTGTCCTTGTACGTCTGCACTTCTGCCCGGTGAGGCGTTTTTTCATTTTTTTCACCTCCCACGTCACGTTTGGGTTTTTTGTTTTTTCTCTCTATTTTTGATGTTTTTCCTGTTCGAACTTTGCCTGAACTGACCAGTTCCTTTTTAAATTGGATACGCCTTGTTCTGCTCTGTCGCGCTTGAACTCTGCGTTCTCTCTTTTCTTGCATACTAAGTAGTGCTTCGATCAAGGGGGCATGTAGTAAGGACTCCCTTAATTCGTACATACATTGTTAAGTTAGCATAACCACGTAAGAAGTTGGAAAGCCATCTTGCTGCTTTTGCACACGACACTGCGTTTACATGTTATTGCTTAAACGAACTGCTGACTCGAGTTTTGCCTCACACGAGAGCAATCTGTTGTTACCATCCCGAGCTCTGCGAAGCGACCTTGGTCTGCACATGATGTGACAAACAGTCTGAGTTGTTAGACAATGCATGTTTTCCACTCTAGGTTGATCGACCCACTATTTAGTCATAACACACGAGCAGCTGCACATACCTGAAAGTTGGTGCTTTTAATATCACGGACATCATGTTTATTATTCAGACCGAAGACGAGCCTTCCTGCGAGAAGTCTCCTGATGCTCCTGTGATGTGATTTCACTAAGCTGATCTTTGAGGTATGGGGTCCCCTATTCAAGCCTAAGAGACCTTCTGTTAGACTAATAATAATATTAGCTTCTTAGTAAAGGGAAAGTGGTAGTATCCACTGTCATTATAACATGATCACCCCTTTTATATTCTATGGAATTGTAACTATGTTAATGGTTTTGATTTTAATCATTTGTCTGCTTGTATTAGCCAAAGTACTGCATATTAGGACACGTGGTCAATAAAAATAAACTCTTTTTATTTTCACCGTGTCTCTGTTGATTCTTGTTGTGGACTGATGTGAGAATAATATACGAACAGGTATTTCCGATTCCCACCATTCCTGAGTATGTACTGAGTCGCGTGTTCTGGGTTGTCTTTTCATTGGGACCGCCGAGCTAAATCTCGGATAACGAATGGGACACTTATGCTAGCCGGATACTGGGTTCTGGGTTCTGAGGTGAGTTTCTGGTACAGCACAACTTACTGAGGTCCTGGGGTTCTACGCATAGTTCTGTGTATAAGCAGAATCCCTGCAACAGCACCAAAAACAGGAAACATAGAGTAAAGTGCAATACATTATTTGACACCAAAATGACAAGAATCCAATTAGTAGAACCAGAGAAATGCACTTTTAAAGATTCAGTTAAAAATAGTGCCTAAAAGCAGACAGCGCCAACTGTGGTTTTCTGGTCAAGTAGGACAGGGGCAGAGTAACAAGGTCAGACTGCGATGGAGTGCAGTCCGGATACAGAAACTAAGTTAGGCCCGCTGAACAAAGTACCTTAAATCCTGGCTGCACAGCATTCCAAGATCTCGCATTGACAACGCTCAATGCAGCGGAGGTTCCAAGGAGCTGTTTAGTGCAATGTGAGGTCCTGCTTCAGAGATACATCAGACAGCAGCAGTTCCAATTAAGTCACTGATGAGGCTTGCAATGTGAGGTTCTGCATTATTGCTGAGTATCCTGCCAATGAACTCTCACAATGCAAAGTCCTTAATCAGGGGCATGTTACACTGTGGTGGTTCCAAAAAGCTGTGGGCAGTGATGAGAGGCCCTCCTTAGATACTCATCACACAGCAGTGGTTCCGAGGCGGAGCTGGGAGGAAATACACAATGCTCTGATTGACCCAAGAGACTGCAGCTGGATTAGCACAGCACCTTCAGGCCCACTTCAAAGGGTCCAGGACTGAGGTGGCACCATTAAGGGGGGACAGGAATCACAGCAGACAGAGTCTGGGTGCTTGATTCAAGATGGTTGGAGCCTTTTCTGTCTCTAAGGCTTTAATAAGGAGGCCAGCCAACTAGCCCTAGGAGTCACTCTGATGGTCATGGGATCCATATGCAGGTAGAGTGCTTTTAACTCAGGCAGCAGGACTTTCAGAGTAGCAGTCTTCCTTGGAGAAGAGCAGCACAGTAGTTCTTCTGAGTCTTCCACACGTCCGGAGGCATACTGAATAGATTGGTCTGAGGGTCCAATATTTATACTTGTTGCCAGCATTACGTAAGGAGAAGGATCTGGAGGTTTCCACCCCAAGATGTGTTTGGAATTTCCTACCTCCCAACCCTGGCCCCAGCTTGTCTGGGGGCACAGAAGACTGGAGTGAAACCCTTTGTGAGTGTGCTGAGGCACAGCCTTTGTGACATGTAAGTATGGTAGGTGAATGCTCCTCCGCCATCAAGTCAGAGATGGTCAATCCTACAAACACCTCTTTCCCTTTTATCTCCCTGTCTGGGAGCAATGCACCAAGACCAGCTGCCAGCTACACCTAATAATGTGACCTAGGATACAGGTTGCAGGCACCAAATGGATAGGACAAGAAATGCCAACTTTCTAAAAGTTCTCTCTACCCAGGGGATGGGCCCTAATAACTTCAGTAAGTACACCTTAAATATATTCCCAACACAATTTGCCAGTAAGGAAACAAAATTCCACACTAATTTTTTCTGAGCACCTTATTTAATATCAGTGATCAGTAATTATTTTTATTTTAATTTTTCAGATATCGTTTGAAAAACAGTCACATACAGAGACATTTTGAGGACAAACATAAATACACTGGGGCAGATTTAAAAGCCCCTTGCGACACTTTTGTGCCGCTCTTTTTTGACACAGCGACGACGTAAAAAATGTGGCAAATTTACAACGTGACACATCTAGGGAGATGCGTTACTTTGTAAAGCCCTGCATTAAATTATACCTGCTTCAGCTATAATGTAGGCAGGGTGGGTGTTCCCATGCAGGAAAGCCTCGTAAAAGTGAAGCAGTGAAACCAACAAGATTTTACTGCGTCACTTCCAGGACGCCACTGCATGAAAACCTTACTCCTGCTTGAAGCAGGCGTAAGGAGTGGCGGAGTGTAGTGGGAATGGGCCTCAAAATGCACTGCTGGAGTTGCGTCATGCTTGCAACACGACTCCGGCAATGCGTGATTTTTGCCCCAACAGAAGCGTCAGAAATTCTGATGCGTCTGTCAATCCTTGCACCATGGTGCGCCATATTGTAAATACAGCGCATCTATTGTGGCACAATGGTTTATCCGGGTGGCGCAGGGAAAGTGTGCATCTCTACAGATGTGTCACTTTCTTGTAAATCTGCCCCACAATTCTTTTACAACAAACTCTTGTTATGGTACGCACTCAACATTCATACACACACACTGTAACATCATATACATATGTTTGACAATCAATTTATGAAGCATATTATACAAAATCAAAGCCTTAACAGTTCTTTCTTTTCATGCCCAACAAGGAAACCAATGTAATTTATTCTTTCACCATTTGCACAAATTCCTTCATAAATGGGCTGCACAACCATGTAAAACTAATGATCCTAGCGGACAGGTAAGCTATTCCATCAGTTTTTTATTTTTATCCTGCCCAACGTGTCCTATTTTCATGCTTGCATGGTTGCGTTGTGATCTTCGATGTGTTTCGTACCAATGTTTTTTTGGGGTTCTCCTCAGGACTCTGAACTGATATGTACTCTCAAATCCATCGGTTGTATGCCTGAAACTGCGACCCTCACTTGCTGTTTTGTTCCAATCTCTACTCAATCATTATACATCCAGTTTCTTGATCTTGTACCATCATCGGATGTTACTTTCTGCAGTTTCAACCTCCCCTCCTTTGTTCGTCTCCTCACCCATTTGAATTAAGCCGCGCTTTAATTCAAACGGGTAAAGAGAGGAGCAAAGTGTCACGAGCCAGGCCCCAGGACATCCACTGCCAGGTGATAGCTTAATGTGGGAAAATGTGGTAGGCCTCTTTTCCTGCCTTGTGGCTGGCAAGGAGTTCCCTAGGGGCTCCTGAGGGTCTCTGGCTGCTGAGGTTTCTCAGAGTAGGGGCAACTGCCCCTGGTGTTAAGCACCCTACTTCCACTCTACCTCCCACTTTCCTGGGGTGGTATACTGAGAGTGGCTTTCTAGCCCATGGCCTGTACCCTGAGGCTAAACGTGGACAGGGGTGAGCCCTCCCTTACCCTGCCCTGCAGTCCTTGTTTCCGATGAAGCAACACCACCCAAAGCCCTTCTGTGCTGGGTAGCCATTTATGAATCAATGTTCTCCAGGATTTGGACCATTCAGTTCACCTTCTGAATCTAATCCAGGAGAACACCCAGCATGGAAGTCTGACCAGCACTAAGGCCCACATGACCATCAGAGCTCTCACACCTTCTGCTTCTTGGTGGTACTCCCTAAAAAATGTAACTGTCAGGGTGCACAGGGCAGCCCACCCTTCCAGCTCTCCTGGCTCTGGGGGAAACTCATTACCCAGAATGAAAAGAAGTGGGGAATGCACTGCCTCACTTCCCAGCACTCAATTTACCCCATTGCATCTTGGTAAATGCAGTGCATGATAACCCTTACTACAGTAGTAGTCATTATTTCTTCACCCTTGTTGGTACAGCCTGTGCAGTGTAACTCTAGACAGATGCTTTTGGATTTATTCCTTCATCAGTAGAGAGCAACAAGTTGTTTTGAGGGTGCTGAATATGCTGGCCAAAGTCCTCTCAGGTCTCTGTACCACTCGCTGGCCACAGATACATCAGCACAAGCTCCTCAGCTCAGTAGCCCAAGGAAGCCTTTTCAAACAGAAAGAGAGTGGGAGCACACTGCCTCAAATCCCAGCTCTCAATTTGCCCCAATGTATCATGGTAAATGCAGTGCATGATAGCACTTACTTTGGTAGTAGTCTTTAGTTTGTCACCCTTGTTGGTGCAGCCTGTGTTGTGTGTGTTTCTAGATTCATTCCTTCATGAGCAGAGAGAAACAAATCTATGGGCATCTGGGGACTGACTCTGACTTTCCTCTGGGTCACTTTCCCACTTCACTCAGGGGATACCAGGGCCATGAGGCGGAAACATTCTGGCTCTGGACCTGAGTTACCCTACACAACTGGCCGGTGTACTACTCTGGAAAAAACATCCTTTTCCACTACCATGGTCTGGCTATCCCCGCTGTCCCTCAAAGCAGTGGCAGGGTTTCCATTCACCTTCACCTGGTGGAAGTGACAGCTTTCACCCTCAGGCATCAAAAGCTCTTCCACTGAGTATATCTCTATGATGAAGCTGGGCCTTGTTGGGAGGACAGAGTGATTTCTCCTCTGGGAGGGAGTTCCAATTCAGGGTACAATTGATACCACTCCCAAGTGTGCTGCACTTCAAGACCTGCAGCTAGGTCTTTTACTTGCGCCTCCACATTATCATATCATCCTCCTCATCCTGATCCTCTGTTGCTGTCAGAAACTGGTGGGCCTCTGCCCAATTTCTCAGAGCTTTCTGAAGCTCCAACCTTTTATTGCCTTTCTTATTTGGAAGAACCCGTTCTTTACAGAACTACTTGAGCTCAGCCACAGTGTAGGTGTCTAGATAAGGAGCTTGAATTGCATTTCTTCAGGTACGGTCACAGATAGTTGGGTAGAATGAGGGTAAATTTGGAGAAAACCAAAGTGGCAATCAAGGAGAATTTAAAAGAAAACTCGAAATGGTAATACATTATTTATCTGGGATTTTAGTGTTATACTAATTTGCTGTATGGCACTGTACAAACACAAGTCCTAATCCTCACCACTGAATACAAATGTAGGAAAGTGGCTTATGGTGGGGGGGTTGAAACCCTACTCAAATAGTAACCACAATTCCTATGAGGGTGAATTCACAAGCAACCCCAAATTAACCTGTGCTTAACCCTTTGGTAGCTTGGCATAATGCTGTTAGGCTTAACTTAGAGGCAATGGGCAAAGTATTTATGCAACACTTCAAAGAGTACTATAGTGAGAACACAACAGAAGAAAAATCCCACATCAAGTTAGAAATATAGAGTAAAATTAAAAAAGTATTTGACACCAAAACAAAAAAAATGCTGTCAATAGAACCCGAGATTTGCAATTTGAAAGCGCTAATTTTAGTTGTCTGGTCATGCCGGAACCAGAACAAAGTTACACGTGCAGGCAGACTGTGATGTAGCATGGCCTGGATACAGGAACCAAGTTAGGCCCGCTGAACAAAGTACTTTAAATCCTGGCTACTGAGTTTTGCAAGATTCCACATCAAAGATGCGTTACGCAACTGTGGTTTCAGAGGAGCTGTGGGGTGCGGTTCAAAGTCCTGCATTGGAGATGTGTCACGCGGTGGTGGTTCCGACGAAGCTGTTGACAAAGGCCAAACATCCCTTTGAGTATCTCTGGAGGTCCTGGGTTCAAGATCAGGTTCAGTTCTTTTCAATCAGGCAGC
Source organism: Triturus cristatus (assembly GCF_964204655.1). NCBI lineage: Eukaryota > Metazoa > Chordata > Amphibia > Caudata > Salamandridae > Triturus > Triturus cristatus. The sequence continues at coordinate 333,779,170 of NC_140594.1, read as the reverse complement.
AGGACAGTAGAGTAGCAGGGCAGCAGATTAGCAGTCTGTTAGAAATGGAGTTTCTAGTTGGCAGTGGTTTGTGCCCTGTCCAAGTAGGGACCCTCACTCTAGTCAGGGTAAAGGAGTCAAATAGCTAAGTTAATCCCGGCTCACCCCCTTTGTAGCTTAGCACAGAGCAGTCAGGCTTATAGCAGAGGCAATGTGTAAAGTATTTTTACACAAACACACAGTAACACAGTGGAAACACTACAAAATAAGTCCGCACCAAAAATAGTCAATATTTATCTGAATAACACAAGACCAAAACAATCAAAATCCAACATGCACAAGTCAAGATATCACTTTTAAAATATTAAAGCAAATTTTGTCCATAGAAATCAATGGATGCTCTTGTTTAGCACAAAGTACCTTTAGATGTGTCAAACAGCAAGGATGGTGCAAAGCACAGGGGAGTTGAAGCATCGACAAAGCACCTGATGCATCGGTTCCTTGCTGCTAGGCAGGGGAGGTTGTGCATCAGTTCCTCACTCCTGCAGAAGAGGTGATGCGTCAGTTGCCGACATGGTGCATCGGTTCCTTACTGCTGTGCGGTGTCAATGAAAAAAACAGCGCCCGGAGACGATGCATTGAAAATGCAGTTACTTCGGTGATGCAGTGCTCGACACTCACTCAGTGGCGGCTCTTCTGACACACTGCAAGAGAACACTGGTGCCTACAATGTAAGCCGTGGTTGATGCGCCAAGCGGGGACCACGCTCCGGTGTTGGCAGTGGCAATGGAACTTGCCGGTTCGGAATGATGCTGGGAGTCGATGAATGGATTTTCTCATTGAAATCACCATAGTTCACTTCCAAGGGCCCAGGAACTGGCTTTGTCACCACTTGGCAAGTCAGGACTCTCAGCAGGCGAGTCCAGGTACTGGCAGGTGAAGTCTTTAATGGCCCTCATCTCAAGCCCTTGGAAAACCTTGGAAGCAGGAAGTAGAAAGTCCTTTCACTCCCAGGAGAGAAGCAACAAACAGCAGGCCAACACCGCAAAGCAAACAGAAAAGTGGCAGTCCTTTCTGACCTTCTTCTTTCTGGCAGAAAGTCCTAAACCCGGATGTGTTCTGAGTATTTGGTGTTACGGGTTCAGTCCTTATACCCATTTCATCCTTTGAAGTAGGCAAACTTCAAAAGAAAGTCTTTGTAGCACACAATACCTTTCCCTGCCCTGGCTTCGGACACACTAGAGGGGGTGGAGACTCCCTTATGTGTGGACATGTACAGTCTATTCAGGTGTCAGTTTCAAATCTTCAAACTACTTTAGCTCAGGAAGGTCCATCAACCTGGTGATGGACCATTGGGATATGCATGGCACACCTCAGCTCCCTTTGTGTGAGTGTCTGGAGTGAATGCGCAAATTGCCCAACTGTCATCCTTACCCAGACGTGTATTCAGAGACAGGCAGAGGCACAAAATGGTTAAAGTAAGAAAATGCCAACTTTCTAAATGTGGCATTTTCAGACCAGAGACACAACACTCCTATTTCTATCAGCCCCCAATTGGCATATACACTTGTAAGATGTTCCAAGGCAGAGCCAATGCTAACCTATGGGAAAGATATGCCTTGCTGTAGTGAAAAACAAAGTCAGCAGTTGTTCACTAATAAGACATGTAAAACACAACAGTACATGTCCTACCTTTTAAATACGCTGCACCCCCCCATGGGGCTACCTTGGGCCTACCTTAGGGATGCCTTGCATGTAATAAAAGGAATGGTTTGGGCCTAGCAAGTGGAAGTGCTTGCCAGGTCAAAATGGCAGTTCAAAACTGCACACACAGCCACTGCAGTGGCAGGTCTGAGACAGGTTTGCAAGGCTACTCATGTGGGTGGCACAATTAGTGCTGCAGGCCCATTAGTAGAATATGACCTACAGGCCCTGGGCACCCCTGGTGTACTGTAATAGGGACTTACTAGCAAATCGAATACGCCAATCCTGGAGAAACCAGTCATGCCATTTTGTAGAGCAGAGAACATATACACTTTAGCATTGGTAAGCAGTGGTCAAGTGCCCAGAGTCCTAAAGCCAACACAAGAGTCAGAAAAACAGTGGAAGAAGGCAAAACGTTTGGGAATAACCCTGCAAAAGGGCCAGGTCCAGTACAGTCCTTCATGCAACAGAGCAGCACAGCAATCCACAGGTGTCCTTAAGAGTTGAGTCTGAGGGGTCCAGTATTTATACTTGGTGTCAGCTTTGAAGAAGGGGACGTTTTCCACCCCAGGAGGTGTTTGGAACTTTCTGCTTCACTGCCCTGGCCCCAGCTTGTCTATGGGGCTCAAAAGGCTAGAGTTAAACCCTTTGTGAGTGTGCTGAATCAGAGTCTTTGTGATGTGCAAGTGTGGTAGGTGACAACTTCCCCCCCTGTCAAGTCAGAGATGGCTCATCCTGCCAAAATCTCTTTCTCCGTTGTCTCACTGTCTGGAAGTAGTACACAAAGACCAGCTACACCTAGCCATGTGACCCAGGATACATGCTCTGAATTATTAAGAAAATGCCAACTTTCTAAAAGTCACTAATGTGACAAAGAGTGATCCTGTTGGGGAGGTAGGAGGCGTGATCCATAAACAGTCAATATACAAAAGAGTGGACCCCCTATCCCATGGATTAATTGTAACCCTGGGCATAGTTCGCGAAGTAGCACTTCGCGAAGCTACGCAATGTGCAGTTCGCACTACGCGAGCTACGCGTAGCACTTCGCGAACTGCGTAGTACCTTGTTTGCACTGTGCCAGATGTCGTTTCCAATGATTGCACAGTGCGGACAAGCAACCGGCACTGTGCAATCATTGAAAATGGCATCTTGCACAGTGCGAGCTGTAGTTTTCTGCTGCTCGAGTAGATTTTTACTCGAGCAGCAGCTTTCTCAACGCGAACTGGTAGTTTCTCATCGTGAGCGGTCGCGAGCATATGCGACCACTCGCAATGAGAAACCTGACCTCCTCGCGTTGGGAATCGCGCCAGGAGGTTTATTTTCCATGCTCGCGATAGCCAACTTGATGTTGCTGATCGCGAAAAAGGAAAAAGTCTCGCCGGAATGTCATTTTGCTCGCTCGCGGTCGTCAACTTGACGTTGAGGACCGCGAGCAAGCAAAAAATGACCGCAGCACTACGCAACACTACGCTACGCGTGTTCGCACTGTGCTACATGCAGTTCGCGTAGTGCGGAGTAGCGCGAACTTCGCAAACTACGCGAGCGTAGCGTAGTGCTTTGCCCAGGCTTAATTAATTGGAGAGTTGCTAAGGCTGCATTGCCATTCTGCACATTCTCTTATGAACACGTTGCCTATTATTCAAATGTTTGTTTGATGTCCTCACACATCTAGACCTGCACTACAAACATATACTAGATACATTTGAGTCAAAACATACAAACTTAAACCAAAACAATAAAGAAGACATTATTGACAAGAGGTCACCTCTTCAATTAATTTATGGGCTAGGGGGGGCACTCTTTTGTATACTAACTTTCTAAAAGTGGCATTTTCAGAATTGTGATTTACAATCCAACTTTAGTATAAAAGAGGTTTTTAAAGTACAATTCTTTAGACACCAAATTCAACATTCCTACCTGCTCCAAATTGAAAGTTATCACTTATTAAATATCATAAGGTGACCTAATGTTATCCTATTGGAGCGGCAGGCTTTGCAGTAGTGAAAAATGACTTTTTCTTTACCAGGACATGCAAAAATTAAAAGCACATGTCAATCTTTTTAAATTCACTGCATCCTGCCCTATCTGCTGTTTAAGGCCTACCGCAGGGCTGACATATGTATTAAAATGGAAGGGTTAATCCTGACCAAAGGTTTATTTAGCAAGGTCGAAATGGCAGTTTAAAAGTGCACACACATGCTGCAATGGCAGGCCTGAGACATGTTTAAAAGACTACTTAAGTGGGTGGAACAATAAATGCTGCCCCCCACTAGGAGCATTTAATTTACAGGCCATGGGTTCATATAGTACCCCTTTACTAGGGTCTTAGAAGTAAATTGAATGTGCCAATTGGGTGTCAACCAATTTTACCATGTTTAAAGGAGAGAGCACAAATTCTATAGCACTGATTAGCAGTGGTAAAATGCGGAGTGTCCTAAAGGCCCACAAAATCGGGTTCAGAAAACAGGAAGGTGAAGGTAAAAAATTTAGGGATGACCCTGAAGAGAGGACCAAGTCCACCAAATACCTTGGGTAATGTCATTTCTTTCTCTATAGCAAATCAAACACGGCAGATGTGTTAAGCAGGCCAACTACCACAAATCCCGCTTTATAACCTGAAAGTAAAGAGGGCAGAACACCTAGCCTTCACACAAAATAAAAATACACAAGCATTATACTGTTAGATGGAAAACAAAATAAATAAATTAAAAGCTTAACTTATCACTGAAAATATCCAGGGCCCTGGTTTTATGTTGTTTATTGTTTTGACATTTTTGTCTGTATTGATCTATTTTTTGTGTGCTCATTTTATCTGTATTTATCCATATTTATTTTGTGCTTGGTATAAAAAGTTCAATGGGTGTAATTCCACTTTATTAAACCAACAAATGTTTACTCATGATTGAATGTCCACCAAGTTTTAGCCATTTACAGTAAGCATTCCCACTGCAGAACAGCTTAAATACCTGTACTGCTGCATTTATTTAAGCTTCATAAAGAAATATATTTTTTCTTTATTTACTCCCTTACTTTTAGGTCTGCACAGCTATTGGCTTATATATATGATTGACAGTAGTGAGAATCTTCGAAAAGAAAACCTATTTTCTATATTCTTCCATATTTAACTATAAGTACAGAAAGGAAAATAGATAGTTTCCTGTCTGTAGTTTTCTGTAAAAATCAGCAAATATGGACAACTGAGAGCTTTAGTTTTAAGGTAGTGCAATTTATCCTTTCTCAGATCATATGTGCCATTATAGAAGGTGAAAGGGATGCTTTCTCATTATCAAGGCCCTTTACACCACTTCCTGTTGAGTTATCACCCAAGTTGATGACTTCTCCTATCATATTATACCTATTACATGAGTACATCTTCCAGTTTCTTAACTGAACTAATTGGCTCCCTCACAGTAATCAGGCACTAAATGGTCCGTTCTGACTACCTTGACTGTAGTTATGTCTTTGTCCCTGACACACCAGCATCTTCTTCCTCTACACGGAAACGTGGACTTTAGTTTGGCTACAGCCTGAGGTTGGTGGCTTCGACCATATACAGTGGCACCACAATCAAGTTACAGTTACTGAATATTTAGAACCTCTCCCACATCCCACCTTACAATTTATCAAGCCTCAGATTTACACCCTGGTCATGGGACAAGGATAACTCACAATGCAGAACAATGACTGAATAAAAGCAAAAAGAAATACAACATTAGCATTCTCACCGTTTGTCGAGGCTTGAGAAAGACAGAGTCAAGAGTAACACACAGACACACAAACCTGGAACCAGAACAATGAAATACTATAGGGCCTTGGGCTGAGTTGCCAGTCAAATTGATTTGTGGAGATTTTTTTTTTAAATTAGATCAAGTCACAGACAGTGTTGATGAAGGGTCCACACCCTTAGATCTGAGCTGATGTGAGCTTGGAAAGAACTCCGTCATTAAATGATGAATACAGGTTGCTTCTTTGATTTAGGTCATGTTCAGGACTAACATTACTTGTATAGGCTTAAAGGAATGTCAGTTACCAAGCTAACTTCTGACAATTTATCTTAATTGTTTCATAATCTATCTATCCTTTGCTGGTACGGTTTCTTGAAAAGAGTAAAGAATAACAGAGGACAGTAAAACAATGACAGAGATGGTGCAACGAAATCCTGCTGCTTCTTTGGATCATGAAGGAAATTCTATTGGCACTTGGAAACCATACAGAAGGTGTATCTCACCTACAGACGTCCCGCCCTAAGGGGCAGAACATTTGGTGAACAGCAACACCTGCTGCATGGCTGCAGAGCATCACTAGTATATCTTTTGCCTCTTGGGCCTATGGATAGCCCAGAAATAAAACACTCCAGCTGAACAAAATCAGATGATTGAGAGAGATGGATGTTCCAACTTATCTGGAGAAGACATCTAACTGGAAGGACTAAGGGCAACATTTAGAGTTTAATGGATGTTAATTAACTGTAAAAAAAAAAAAAAAAAAAAAACTGGTGGTTCATCTGTCGTCTGCCATAATATACCATCTGCCATATTTAGGCTTTAGTGGCATGGTTTTAAATTTGAAAAAATGCCTATCAGTCTTTTAAAAATAATATAATAATAATTACAATTACAAAACATACTGGATTTTCGTTTGAAAGGTATTAGAGGGCGAGGGGATTACGTCTTTTTTTACAAAAGTCATACCTTTTGGGCAACCCCCAATCTATGAATCTGTAGTGGCATGGGTGTTAGAAGAGGACATGAGAGTGGCAGTCCTTGTTTCCGATGAAGCAACACCACCCAAAGGCCTTCTGTGCTGGGTAGCCATTTATGAATCAATATTCTCCAGGATTTGGACCATTCAGTCCACCTTCTGAATCCAATCCAGGAGAACACCCAGCATAGAAGTCTTACCAGCACTAAGGCCCACATGACCTGTAGTTCCTCCTTGGAAACAAGCAGTTGTGGCATGGGAGCATGCAGCGAGGTGCCTGGGGCAAAGGAGACTCTACCTGATGTCTCCTGGCTGGGGGCTGTCTCTCTCCAGTGGTTGCTCGAGCAATAGGGTGATTGTGATGGTAGTGATATCGCTGCTGAAACCGGAAACAATGGCTCATGACTGGAAAGCATACCTTGAATATCGACTATAAACTCCTCAGTATGATTTTAGTAACTAGCTCCTTCCTTCTACATCCAACTGGTACACCAGGATCAAGCAGAGTTTACATCTGGCCATAATACGGTGCAGATTATCAGGCGACTCCAGTCTCTGATGGATGCTTATACCTACGTCAACAAGGAGACAGCGGTGTTTGCAAGCCTTGAAAAGTTTGACTGGAGATTTTTATATGGGGTGCTGGAGCTGTTACAGATGGGTCGAGGATTTCTGGCATGGACAAAGCTGCTGTGCAGGGACCCCACAGTCAGGGTACCGATGCTCCAAACTATATCAGAGAGCTAAAGGGTGGGGCAAGGGATGAGACAGGGGTGTCCACTCTCATCCTTACTTTTCACACTAGCCATGGAGGCATTGGCCAGTCATGCAACAACTGGGAATAGATATCAAGGTATAAGGATTGGTGCCCACCTTCACCGCATTGCTTTATATGGGGATGATCTCTTGAAATTCCTTGGGAATATGGCAACGGAAGTAAGAGTCACCAGAGACTTGCTTGAGGAATTTGGTTGTTTAGCGGGTCTGAAAGTCAACTGGCAAAAATCAAAGCTATTCCTGATAGAAGAGGGACATGACCCCCCGTAAGGGTTGAACATGCTCTTGTGGGAACAACATTGCTTGCCATACTTAAGCGTCAAGATATTGCATGGCCAGGCTGACCTTCTAGATGCGAATATAGGACAGGCCATTAGAAGAGTGAGGGCGAATACTGACTTTTGGAAAACATTACCTCTATCAGGAGTGAGAAGAGTAGAGCTGCTCAAAATGGTAACACTCCCTATTATATCATGTCTCTTCTCTACCAGTATGGATACATAAAAAAATGTTCCAGGAGTTGGGTTCATTGATTATTGCATTTATTGGGTGAGCGGGACATATAAGCAATGACCTACAAATGGGGAGGGGCAAGCTGTGACTGAGTTTGAAATGTACTATTTAGCTGCACAGCTACAGTGGTTCATGCAGTGGGTGGTGGGCAGACAAACTCTTGAGACATGAGTCCATCTGTCCCAGGGCTTCCTAATCTATTAGGTGTGGCTTAAAACAGGATTCCCCTCATATAGTGACACCCATAAATTCTGAGTCATGGGTAAATGCTGGTTTAGGTGCTTGCAAAAGACACCCACATAGGTTCCATATTCTCCAGACATACCCCTCACCATGCTGAAGATGTTACTCTATGGGGGTAACTGGGAAAGACTGAGGGATTGGTCTTTAGCTAGGGTGATGAAATTTATTTCATGAGCCGGAGCTACTCCCATTTGAAGTATTCCATACAGAGTTTGACTTACTGCCGGTTCACTTCCTACTTCATAGGGCAGTAACAACAGTGATTCATAAACATTAGAGATCTGGCCGGTCGGAACCACGTTCTCATAAAGCCTGTCAATATATTTAATAATGCTCGGGCACTGTCAAAGCAGTCATGTGCCTGTATAGAGCAATATGGGAAGACATGCTCCAACCCCATGAGGCCTTGAGAAGTCTTTGGGGGAGGACTTGGAGACTCCCATACAAGATGGAGACTGGCAGACAATTCTACAGAGAATACCTAAGGTAGAAATGCTCAGTTTAAGCTAATCAATTTTTTTGTCCTACATGGGACATATTTAACTCCAGGGTGCATTAATACATATTTTAATGTGACCGGAGCATCTTGTCTAAGATGTGGGGAGGTGGGAGCTGAACTCATGCACAAGATGTGGACTGTCCCTTTCTTTTTCTTTTTTTTTGCAGTTTTATATGGCGCAAACTAAACCCGAAGGCATCAGAGCGCTTTACATGAGCACCAGCTGCATTGCAGACAGACACATTAATTTTTGGGGCAATGGGTAGGATAAGTGATTTGCCCAGAATCACAGGATGCTTCCTGCCAGCCTAGAATCTGTTTCGCCAGCTTAAAATTCACCCGCCCTAGCCATAGCTGTAAAACCACATCCTATACCCTCAACCACACCTCTTTCTGACTGCTTACTGGGAGGAGGTAACAAGAGTGATTGCAGATGTGATATTACTTGGCGCAGGGAGCTTGAAAGATGGGCTAGATATGAGGTGGAGGTACTGCTGTAAGAGGCTAGGCGGGAATTAGGCTCAATGTATTCAATGAGGGCATGGTACACTCTGGCAGATTGTCTGAGGGACCCAGAACATAAGTCACCAACGATGACACCAGGGGGCTCACCTACTGCTGCGACCCCTTGAACATGGTTGCTGTGTGCACTAACTGCATTTAGGATATTATACAGTTCACTGATAACATATATGGCATGAATAGCTGGTATAATGGGACGGTATTCCTTATACTTTTTCAACTGCTGCTTGTATTATTATGAGGCAGGGCTCATGGAGGGGAGGGGAGGGTGGGAAGTTTGAGACATTTGAAGACTGAAGTACTGAGGACAACATTCAACAGCTTTGATGTATATATTTCAAGATATTGATGATGTGGATAAGGCTGGATTTTGCAATTTGTTGATGTAATAAACTTCAATAAAATCTGTTTAAAATAAATGGTGGTGGTAGTTCCAGAAGTAGATGGCAATGTCTCAGCTGCTACCGCAAGGGCTGGCCAGACACAGGAGAGTCATCATTCAACTCAGTATTAGAGTCTGATTCTGAGTTGTCTTCTATGTCCGCCCCCTCAACCTCTGTGCCTCTGCATCATTCTGTGCCACTAGACACTTCCTCTGGCTATTGTGGCTATTTCAACATTTCCCCAAATGATGTTCCTCAGATTGGGAGGAGAATTCTAAATTAAATAAACAAATGGAACGTTTTAAATTTAACATAAGAATTAACTGATATGTTTTAGACAAATACCCTTTCAACAATCTTCTGACAAACACATGGTGAACATTGCATCAATCGTGGGGACTACATCACATTTCTTCAGAGACCCAGATCTAATATTAATAATAAATAGATCTATGGTCCTGATTCTCACAGGTAACTTACACTTTTGATTAATTTAGACCTTTGATTAAGTTTACTACTTTCTACTTCTTCACAAAATCTGAGTGTAAGTTACTACCACTAAAAATGTAGTATGCACAGCACTACACATGGTCAACCACTGGTACTCCAGCACCCTCCCATAGAAAATAATGGATGTAGGAAAATAAAATAAAACTCCATGAGAAATAAAGTTAAATTAAATTATTTTAAAAAGTAAAAAATATAAATGATATAATTTCATATTAAAAAGACAAAGTAAATAGTAAATATTTATATTTTAATTATACAATATTTTAAAACACTATTACTTTTATTTTAATTCCCTCATAAATATTATACATACTATTTATGGGGACTATTTACAAACTCCATTTTTCAGTACTTTTTGTAGCACTGCAACTGTAAAAGTAAAAGCTCCTCGCTACCATAGAGATTTTACACCTCACCTCTCCTATCTTTCTCCATGCGGAAATATTCGGCTCGAATGATAGTAAATGTGGAAGGGACAGGGTAAATGGCTGTAATATGGGAAATACTACTAAAAGGGAGGAGTTGAGGGAGGAGTAGTGTGTGGTTTAAGGAGGATTAGAGAGGAGTTTATGGAGAGATGTGTACCCATCCAAGATTAGATGTAAGAGTAAGCCCATTACTATTCACAAACTGCACGTCTGTAGTCACTAACACAAAAAAGGGACACAAAACAGTAGTAAATTAATCTGTTTAAAAGCTGAAGTAAGTCCAGCACTACACTTGGCCAATTACTATTACTGGAACACCCTCCCAAAGTAAATAATGGAGGTAGGGACTTAAAAATAGGCCTGCATAGGAAATAATGGTGAATTAGGGTCAATTCAATTATTTTAAATAGTTAAAAATAAAAACACATTTCATTTATATACAAATAATAAATATTTAATATTTTCTTTAAAATATGTTGAGAACCTATTGTATAATTAAAAATAATGTAAGTGAAAATTGGAATAAAATATTAATAAATATATTTAATTAATTCAAGACATCAACGCTGATAACTAATAATGCATCTTAAAAATATTTTTTTAAATTTATTTGGTAATTTTATTTTTCAATCAAACCTCCAAAAAAATCTTAAAATGTAATTTAAGATATTTAAATTAAATGTATATTTGAGTTTTATTAATTTTAATTTCGCTGTAGCATTTGTTTTCTTTTGACTTACATTTCATGTAAATATATAAATTTAAATTTGACATTAAAAAATTGTTAGTGTTTTTGTTTTAATAAAATAACTTTTTTACTTTTTCCCTATACTTTACCATATGGAGACTGCAACTAAAAGACTGTTTAGTTATTGAACCTGGGGAAATGCTGTTTTGTACATTTTGGAATTTTCACTTAGCACCAAATGCTGGAGGTTTACATAACAAGGATTACAACCTTGCAACACACCTGTTCATAAAATGAGTAATTGTGCTCAACACAATCATACATCTCTAGCTGAAATTTATTTCAACAACATCCAATCACAGTCAAGCTGACCACTTAAGAATGTAACTCACAGTATCTCAGCTGAGGTACAATAGGGAACACATATGTGCCAATACTGAATGTATTTTTGGCGTCCTCAGATTGCGAATCTGATGTCATGACTGTATGATGAGGTGCTGGTGTACTCCCAAGAAATTTTGTGCACAATGGTTGTAAATTTTGGGCCTGAGCTACACCCACATCCAAGTATCCAGGGAGAGCTACAAAAAAAAGGACAGGGTATGCAGCTGGTCAAGTCTTATTCTCTTGAGCTGCTAGTTTGGTTACTGCATTTATGTGGTTAGACATTCTCTTGGCAATGATGCTATGCTCAAGCTTCAAAAAAGTTGATTGAGTTAATTTGCTTTAACTTTATAACACTACTCACTTACTGTACTCATGTACAGCCATACTAAAATCCTAACTTAACACATATAAATTATGTAGTCAAAACATCCCTGCTTTGCTTTTGTTACTGTGTCACTTTTGGAGTTCTTGTAGTACATGTTGAGTGTCTTCAACCCCATGCATGCAGGTGGGACAGAGACTCCGCATTCGGGGCAGAGATTTCCCCCTACCACAACAAACTAAAAATACAGGAAGAAGAAGTCATACTCCTCCATCCTGCGGCCCCTTTGAGAAATTTCTCTTCGGCATTGGTGAGGGACTTGACAGGTAGGCCTTCCCTTTCTCTGAGAGTGAATTGACAATCATCACTTTGGGGGTCATTGACGAGTACCCTCAAACGTATGACAGTCCTTATCAATCTTCCCTCTGTCATGTGTTCCGTGCAGGCCCATGGTCATTTTCCCTATGTTGGCCTGAGGACGTTGTAGGCTGCACTCTGCTTTGCAAAGGTTAATATACGTATTTTGCTTCAGGCCACGTTGTATTTTCACACAGATCATTTTGTTGTTTTTGCGTTCTGTTTGTTCCTGAGAGTTAGTCTGAACACTGTTGACAAGGTCAATCAACAATAACGCTTGTCATTCTGCTCTGGTCAGGCTCTAGCACCTAGGCAAAACACACAAATGCAGCTGTTTTTTGTGAACACGCACTTTTTGTTATACAGATATGCACAGGCATGAAAAACTCACCTGGAGAGATATTTATCAGAGAGAAGATTGAGATCACACCTGAGATGTAGAACTTTCATCTGTGCATGCTACAGTACAGGGTCCGCTACAAACACCCAGAGATATTTTCATTGACAAAGTTGTTAATCAGGTTTTGCGGACTGTTTGCTGTCCTAGACAGCAGAACAGCATCATATGCATAGAGGAGGATAGGGAATGGAGGAGTTCCTATTCTTGGTGCACCTGCTTTTAACTTTTGTAAGGCACTAGACACCCTATGTCGTGAGGTTTAAGGGTCCCAGCGGACGTTGCTAAGTTACCATTAGTTTGTGCTCTGCATCACCGCCATCTTGCCGCTTATGAACAAGACACTACATGCCTTGGTTCCCGTAAACACCTCTGCTCGTGCTGCTTCACATGGGAACTGTCTGCCTTTCAGTATTCAGGTTGTGCTCTGTGTTCTAGTCTGTACATTGTGTTCAAGGATAGAAAACAGCTTCACTGGTTAATCGGCTTTGGTCCATCCCCACACACATATAGATATAACATGGAACACAGCTGCGCTACTGACTTTTCGGGTGTTTTTAATATGGCACGAGATGCAAGTTAACAACACTTGGGAGAAAACCTTTACTGAGGAAGAGCTGTGCTTGTGCGGAGATGTAAATCCTATCATGTAAGACTTGAGGTAGGAGGTTCTGCTGTCCAAGCCCAGAGGTCTTCCACTTGTACAATAAACATAGCTTGTAGCACGGAGAGGGTGGTAAAGTGCTATAAGGCTTCATCTACTGTCATTATAATATGCTGTCCCCGGTCATATTATATGGAATTGTAATTATGCTGATTATATTGTATTTATCCGTTTCTTTACTAATGCTAGCACGTGTGTACTGCATTACAGAGTATGTTAGTTCAAATTAACATTTAAGACTATACAGTGTCTCTGGTTACTCACATTGTGAACAAGTATGAGTATCTAAGTGAAAGAGTGTCTGGTTCCCACGAATTCTGAGAGGCCCTGAGTCACATGTTCTAGGATATCCAATCATTGGTATCTCCGCTGTAGTACGGAGAACAAATTGGATACTATAGCTAGCCAGATAGGGGTTCTGGGCACTGAGGCCTGTTTTTGGTACACCACAATACACCAAAGTCCTTGTTTCCTGTGCATAGTTCTGTGTATGTGCAGAATCCCTGCAACATGGCGCACCTAAAGTTTGATTTGGTACCTATTTACGAGGCACTTTAGTACTTGTTCCCAATCCCCTCGTATTTTGAATTACGACCCAACATTGTCTTGCTGCCTTTTTTTTCTTAGTATTTCCTTTTCAAGTTTCTAAATGGAAGTTGACATCGCGGCACACAGCCGCGTGGCGGTCCGGTGTCATTTGCAAGCATGTGGGATGCCGGACGCAGGTGCCAATCTGATCTTTGTGGTCCAAGCTGACCCAGTATACACATACAAAGTGTTTTATTCCTGGGTCACGTTTCCAGCAGTTGAAGGGGCGGATAATTTGTGGCATAAATACAGCCATACCGCACTTCCTGCTGTGTATCGGCCCTACGTCTCATGCACATTACTCTAATCCGTGTGTATAGAGCATTGGTTCAGTATGTGGGAGAACCTGGAGTTGCTCAGCAACCAGCTGGTGCAGGCCCTGTTACTATTAGCCCCGTAATGGTTAATTCGGTTATGGGCAAGCCTCCCCCAAATAAGGAAGATTTATCTTATTGGCTTGCTGAGAAATTTGACTAGCTGGAACCGGTGTTTCCACATACAACTCCAGTGGAGAAGCATCGAATTTTGATAATTAGTTTGCAGAAAGACTTAGAACCTGAAGTCACTGATTGCGAGAGTTTGGGTAAAATATTCACAGCAGTTTATGCAAAGTGTTTTGGCACAGCATCCATGACAGTACTGCCCTCTGTAATAAAACGTGTTCAAGATGAACACGGACCAGAGGTGGCAATCGAATTGAGGATGAGGTTAGTTGGAGCGTATGACGTGGTTGCTGATCTAATCCTTGCTAATGTTAAGGGTGATGCAGTCAACTTTCAAGTGTCTAATGCTTTGGCACTTGTCCCAGATGTGGACAAGCCCCGCAAATTACCTAAGATTATTGCCCAGGCTTATAAAACAGTTGGGAGTAACAGTTGGGGTGTTAAGCCTTTTGCTAAAGTGCCTGCACAACCGCAGGCGCAACGGACATCTCAAACTGATCAAGGATGCCGTCCTCAATTCCCAAAAAAGAATTGGAAGAATAATAAACAGGGGAAGATACAACAAAACCTAGGGGGATGGACATCGTCCCCTACACCTTCGATCCCAGAACGCACTTATGAACTGCGTGACTGTGCGAGAATTAAATCTTCTGCTCGATTTCAGGTTCCTGTTACGCGTTCTCCTCATTCTTCACAGGAAGCATCAGGCTCATATGCCGGTGGAGGTGATTGTCAGGAGCGTGGTTGAGGTCGGGGTGCCCTGCAGGGATGTGAGCAGCCATGGATGAGTGACGGAAAGGGTAAACAAGAGGATTTCACTCGTCAGCACCCTCCATTCCAGAAGAAGAAAGTGGCCGCTTTAACTGCGAAGTATGCCGCGGATGGTGAGGACCCAGCACCGGAATCTAAAATGGGCAGTAACGCTGCTAGATAGCGCAGCGGAGGTTACAGAATTGTGGCAAACACTGCGTCCATTTCTGGAGGTGACAGCAACTGATACTTTCATTACAGTTGAAACTGCTGACACCCAAGTGGCTCCCCCTGACAGACTATATGAAATTAGTAATCTCATAAAAAGGTGACATAAAATGCATAATCAAAGGTTTTTTTGGGGAAAATCTGACTTCTTCATATGGCATCCTGTTAGCGGAGGCAGACTGGCCCCGCCTTTTGTTTTGGCAGCTCCGAGAGGGGAGGAGGCAATCCTCACTAGTTTTTCACACAGTGTCCCGAAAGAGCATGGGCAACATTTTGCCGAACAATGGGCTTCGGCGCTTGCACCGGTTTTATATCGTACTCATGTGGGATGGGATACAACATCTCCTCACCATGAGATTCCATTGCGGTCCATGCCACAGGCACAACCCCAATATCCCATTCGAAGGGAAGGAAAGGCTCCTGTAGCCGAAATACTCAATAAATTGGAGTATCAAGGGGTAACTGAGACATGTGTGTCACCTATGAATAACCCTCTTTTTACAGTAACAAAGCCAGACGGGTCCTACCGCATAATTTTGGATTACTGCCATTTGAACTCTCAGTATCGGATGAATGCAGTAGAGAATACCCATAGTTCAGCTCTAGTGGACAATCTAGTTCGGAAAAAATATAAGACACACTAGATATATCCAAAGGCTTTTTTAGCCACAATGTGTCCCCCTTGTCAAGTCAGTGGACAGCTTTTACACATGGCGGAAAACAAAAACAGTTTACAAGATTAGCGATGGGCTATAAAAACAGCCCGGGTGTTTTCGACGCACATGTGGTCTCATTGTTAGACACAATCGACCCTGATGTATATTCGTATGTAGATGACATTTATCTCACAGATGACGAGTTATATCCAGATCTTTATCACGTGGACCGTATCATTGTGGAGTTTGCGGACTACGGTTACAAATTTAATTTAGCAAAATCACACACTGCTGAATTTGCAGTGTTGTTCCTGGGCTACGAGCTCAATAATGAAGGACGCAGATTGGCGCTGCACTTCCTAGAGAAGTGCGCACGCTTGCGTCCTCTGACAACCCTGAAAAAATTACAATCCTTGCTGGGTTTCTTAAACATTGGTCGCACTTACGTACCAGAGTATGCCCAGCGTATCAAGCCTCTCTATGCTTTGATACAACCAACATTTGCAAAAGCATGCTGGCATCCGGAACAGACAAATATACTGCAGTCTTTGCAGTCTGATTTACTTGATTCTAAACTCTTGCTAACTCGTGACAACCATACTAACCTGGTGATAAGAATAGTCCCAGGCACGTAGGTTTCACATACTTGACGTTTAATGAAGGAGACACAGTTCTTATTGCTTATAAGTGACACTTGTACACTTCAGCAGAACTGCAGTTTTCCACAGTCGAAAAGGTCTTGACGGCAGTCCAGATGGCGATTCTGAAAGAACGCGCCCTGGCTCAAGGAAAACACATGTTTGTGGTAACACCATATGCTGCTCTGGAAGCAGTGACTAAGGTGAGTGTTCCTAATTCCAAAGGTTTACATCCGCGGTGGATACAATGGGCTACATCATTGACATCCCCGGATGTCACATTTATCTATGATTCTTCATTACAGACTCAGGAGTCATTGCAATATGAATTCGTTCATCCAGCTCCTCTTTCCATGCGCCTGCTCGAAGAATACCATTGTATCATTTACACTGACGGTTCGGTGCAACCGGCGATTGGATCTAAACATTCTTATTCTGCAGTGTGTGCGATTGTGGCTGGTTCCATAGTGAACGGCGAGTTTAAGTCCAGTGTGGTCCACACACAAGCACTCGGCGACCACACTGCCCAATTGGCTAAGCTGCGTGCTTTGGTGCTCGTACTGGAGTTTGCAGAACCTAATGTGACTACTTTGATTGTAAGCGATTACTTTTACTATTTTCAATATTTTAATGACAATTTATTCTTTTGGTCACAAAATGAATACCGTGATTCCAAAGACAAGACAATTAAGCATAAGATGCTATGGGTTTGGGTGGCAGAGCAGAAAGAACGGCTGCCGCTCACACAAGTGATTCATACTCTTGGCCACCAACATGTAGGAGTACACGCGGTTGGTAACAGCTTAGCTGATAAAGCAGCTAAGTCGGCAGTGGACATGTGCTTAGCATCAGCAGTTACAAGATCCATGAGTAAGATTGATGATGACATCTTGGCAGCTATAGCTGCTACAGAAAAGGGAGGTAATTATCCGAAAGGATTCCCTTCCAAATACTCTTATCATTTAGACCCTGATAACGTTCCCTATGTGACAATTAATATCGTTGGCGAGAGGTTGATTCCCAGAGCGGACCGCAGGCTTACACTGATAATCGCAGCACACAAGGGCATGGCCTCGGCGCATGCTGGTGTGTCTGCTACAGTCAGTATCCTGCAACAACGTTACTGGTGGCGTGGTTTATATTAACAAACACGTACTTATGTGCTTTCTTGTGACATTTGCCAGCAAATCAAGCCGTCTACTGGGACTCGTCCACCACAAACACTGTTATGCATATCCAATAGACCATTAGCTTATGTTTATTTGGATCACTGCGGTCCATTTTCTTCTGATACTGCCTATAAATTCATCTTAGTTGCAGTTGATTTGTGCACACGTTTTCTATGGGTTTGGCCACAATGCAGCACTGATGCTCGAACTGTGGTCAAGGACTTGCGTGTCTGTGGGAATTTTTGCAGTTGGCACCCTACATTCGGACCAGGGTCCGGCATTAGCCTCCAAGGCGTACAATGAATCCATGCCATCTTTGTGGGTGCAGGTGAAATTTTCGTCTCCATACCGGCCTGAGGGGAATTCTGTTGTGGAGCGAATGAACCATGACTTAAAGCAATCCTTAACAGCTAGAGTTCTAGGCACTGGCAGGAACTGGCCCGCCCATTTGTATAGCTTACAATGTGCACTTAATAATCTCCCTAGAAGACCTCTGGGTGGGCGGACCCCTTACAAATTGCTCTTTGGCATGAAAATGTTTGTGCCAGACCTTGATGGTCTAGACTTGGCGGCTGCAGCAGTCCCTTTTGACGTAGATGAACATTGTGCTGTATTACAGAACCTACAAGACACAAGAGATAGTCTAGCAAAAGAACATTTACCTGCCGCTGCTGATGGTGCACTGCAGGTTCCAGTGATCGGCTGGCAGCTAAAATTGGAGAACTGGTCCGAGAGAAGGTGGAGAACAAAAAATAATTTGGTCCCTCATATCGAGCTCCGGTTTCAGTGCTGGGCGTGCAGAGAACTCGTACAGTAATTTAACCACCACTTCCAGGTCGCAAGGACAACAGATACGTCTCAATTGACAATGTCAAGCTACAACATCTGGCCGATTCTGAATAGTTTGCCTCCGGCTTCATCATATGCCTCTATTCCAGGGAATCCTGACACTGCCGTAGAGATGGACTCTGTTGCTAATCCTGTGCTGGCCCTTCAATCCTCAGAAGTTAATGATAAACAAGAATATACTTACCCTACAAGTGAATCTTTGCCTGGGTTCAATACTGCAGCCAGGAACTAGTCACGTTTTTCCTTTGACTCTCATTCAACATCGACTTTAACCCCATCAAAATTTGACATTTTTATCTGCTGGTTTAAACGCACTTATTTGGTTCCCCCATTGATATATATTTGGCTTGTGCACATTCTTATTTTTCTATTTATGTCCATTGGTTTTGTGACAGTATTTTTTCTTTTGATCAATGGACACTACCTTAAAGAACGCTCTGCTGTACAACTGGTGGATGGACCTTGGCCCCGCATTCTTCATTGCACATCATGAAGAGGGACCTGACTTTCATCAACATTACAGCCTGGCCAGTTACGGATGGAATAGTTTGGGATACAGTCCCGTTTCAAATTCATGGTCCGACAGAGATTGTTAATGTTCCAAATGTACTTCGTGTCTCAATCAGTGATGTGGTTAAATATAACATACGTTCGGATTACTGGGATGTGCGGTCAATACACACTCTGTTTTCAGATTTGAAATAATATGCAGCATTTGATGCAGAAGACTTGTATTTGAATAGTGCACATTATTCTGACTTGTTTTGCTATCAGCTTTATGGCCACCATTATTTGCACAAAGCATCTACTTTTAGAGCTACTGTTAATTACACTCAATGGGAACATTGCCCCGCGCCACCGATAGGGTGTTCCAAAACCCTGTTGGATAAATGTACTTATTTTACGAGCTTTGATCAGTAGAACCCTGGATCTTACTATTTTAAATTAAATTCTAAATCAAATACGAAGGTTATGCTTACCCATACTAAATTGTTATACTCTGATTCTTTCACCCTTAAATTGGCAGTGGGTGGCTATGATCATTGGAAAGATGCAGTTGATTTGAAATCAGTTTGGAGTTCCAAAACCTGGCAGGTGCAAGGCACAGAAGCTTTGTATCGTGCATGTCTTATACCAACACAAATACTGTTTTTAAACAATTCTATCTATCAGACTAGTTTTCTGGGTTTAGCTACGGCTAAACAACTGAAGACTCCTGCTTTTCCTTCCCTTGCCGAATATCCAGACTGGAATGATACTACCAATTACACATTTGAGGAGTTGCAGTCTTTATTTACAAATGCAACATTTAATATCTCGAGTCTTGACTCTATGGGGTGGTTGGTTTGGCAGACCAGTGCAGAAGCATGCCAAATGCGTTTCCATAACAAAGCTCCAGGTTACACACAGGTTAGACCTGATCCACGATTTACAGCAACACATACTGTTACAACATATTCTGTTGGTAAATTATGTCAAAGTTCGTCACAACACTCTACCTTAGCTTCTGTTAAGCTGCATTTGTCAATGTTATCGAATGATGTGGATTTATCAGATTTCATCAAAGGCCCGATTGGCCCAAGGCCTAAACGATGGATATATGTAGTTTATAATGAAATTTGGAAAATGTCTCAAATTGAAGCCGCTTCACGTTTAAGGGCTATAGACCAAGCTAACCTTGAAAAAGTTCTTGCTGTAGTGGATAACCATATTAATACCCTTTCTTCCAAGATATGCACATTGACAATATTGTTTCTTCTGTTGTTGATATTGTTCAGGATGATGTATCTGTGTTATATCATGGCCAGAACCAATTACGCTCTAATATGCAGTTAGCATGGACCTTGCAGACACTTAAAATAGGTTGCGTGCCATGGGACTATGTAAACTCGTCCTCTTTGTTTTTGCCTCTTAATTTGACTGAAAGACAACACTCTATGTCCATGAAAGATGCCACTTATACCCTTTTAAAATAGAAAAAGTAGACCCTTTACTATTCTCAGTAGTGGAAACAAACTCTGCAGTTTGGCTTGTTCATGGGGTTATAACACTGCTGTTCTCCTTATTTAAATTGACATCATGCATGAAACATTTTCCCCTAGGACGCTATGAACCATTAGGAAACTCGTTCCTTCATGAAGTTTGGTCACTCCCCTTCACGCTTAGATGTTTGCGTGATGACACAGAGGTGTATCTGACGGGTGAGTCTTGTGATTCGTCCATTGGACACTCCCTTCTGTGCAAAAATATACAATTGCACGGCGCTTGCAATTTAGAGGCACCTAATTTGGCATGCATTTTAAAATGAAAACCCGTCCCCTCAATTAAGCCAACATTCAAAGCGTGACATATAATCTGTCTTTCTGATTTCCGTGGTACACTTGCGTGCAACCAGTTATCTCATGCTTGGAGTGTCCTTTTCAATGGGCTTTGGATCTCTGCCTCACAAACACAGCATCTCCTGACCCAGACTTTGCCTTACTGATGAGCCCACTAGTGTCTCATGAGCATGACTTTTCCAGTATGGGTCTGATTGCCTTTGCAGCTGCGCTAGGAGTGCTAGCTCAGTGGGATATCGGTGCCGCAGCACATGATTTCCTGCAACGGAGTTACATCGAGTACCACGCATGTTGCCCACCGATGGTGCTGGAAGCACCCATCATTAATGAGCATGTGTGCTCTTTTGAATTGCTTAACTGGATGGCGTCTACTTTTTCAGATGATGACAATGATCTCCTGTTGGAAGCTGTTGCCACTTTTTGCGCTAACACACTGATGGATTGATTAGACCAGGCCACCGGGACATTTTTTTATTTTTTCATTTTTCTCATTCAATTTCATTATTTTTTTGTTTTACTTCCAAAAGAATACTTTTAATACTAAATGACCTCAAATTTCTCACCATATTGACATTCTTCACTGATCGCACAAGCTCTTGTTGCTCAGACTTTTTGAACTCTGTATTCTAGTTCGATCACTGTGTGTAGGACTGCCCAAGGGGAGGGTGTCGTGAGGTTTAAGGGTGCCAGTGGACGTTGCTAAGTTAGCATTACTTTGTGCTCTGCATCACCGCCATAATTCCAATCTGCAAAACACCAAAACCTCCCCATCTATGCTGAAAACGCCCACTCCTCGGAACGGTTTCAGGAAATAGATAACCTGGTGTTTCTGGACTTATTGTCTGAAGAAAAATCAGGGTCCCCTACTGACAGTTGCCCTCACCATGTTCTGAAAGAAGTTTCTTCTTTCCTTCCAGGGCCAGCTCTCTCCCTACTAAATGAGTCACTGGCTCAGGGCATCGTCCCGAGAGCCTTTAAAAAAGCAATTATTGTTCCCCTTTTAAAGAAATCAGATGCTGACCCACAGACGCTGACTAACTATCGCCCAATCTCACTGCTGCCCTACTTGGCCAATGTATTAGAATCCTATGTGGCAAAATGCCTATGTGCTTTTATCGAATATTCAGAATATTTGGACCCTCATCAAGCAGGATTTCATCCAGCCCACTCAACAGAATCAGTTATATTGACCGTGCTGAATACATTACAGAAAGAAACAGATAAAGGCTCCCCTCAGGCCTTGGTATTTCTGGACATGTCTGCGGCATTTTGACAGTCGATCATGACATTTTGATCGATCGTGTCCGAGATGCTGGCCTTCAGAGGTCAGCTCTTAGCTGGATAATATCATACTTGGATGACCGCTCGCAGTCAGTCCACCTATC
Organism: Triturus cristatus; assembly: GCF_964204655.1. Classification (NCBI taxonomy): domain Eukaryota; kingdom Metazoa; phylum Chordata; class Amphibia; order Caudata; family Salamandridae; genus Triturus; species Triturus cristatus. The sequence continues at coordinate 333,757,051 of NC_140594.1, read as the reverse complement.
CCAGTTCACGGCATCTAAAATGAGCATAACATGCAGAGTACCCCAGGGTTCCTCGTTATCTCTGCATTTATTCAATCTATATCTTCGGCAACTGATCCAGTCTTTAAAAGAAAGGAAGGTGTGTATGTTCAATTATGATGACGATGTACAACTAATTTTCACCATTAAGAATACTGCTGAATCTGCGCTTGAATTCCAAACCACGATGCTGCACATCCGGGACTGGATGAACAGCAACCAGTTAAAAATCAATCCGGATAAGACCAAACATCCTGATTGGAGGTATTCAGAACCCATGGAACACCCAGTTTTGGCCAACAGAGTTGGATACTCCCTCCACTCCATCTTCCTCTGCTAAATGTTTGGGGGTGATGATTAACAGCAACCTTACCATGAAAGCCCAAATTGCATCGGTCACATCAACTTGCTTCCGTCAGCTAAGAAAGATAAGGAAGATCACCAAACTCCTTAACAGGGAAGCACTGATTCAGGCTGTACTTGTCATGGTGATTTCACATTTAGATTATGCCAATTCTCTTTATTTTGGTATTCCATTGTACCTCATCAAGAGACTACAATTAGCACAGAACCAGGCAGCCAGATTGATTTTCCAGCAACCCAGATGAGAACATGTCTCCTCTCTTATGAGGCAGTTTCATAGGTGCCCCATCCCACAGCGATCAGCTTTGAAAGTGGGATGCCTGATCTTTAAGTCCTTGTATGGCCCTAGCCCAAAATTCCTCTCCAGCCTTATCGACAGGCATTTACGTACTTGCAACCTGCGTTCAGCTCAAATGATCCTCTTGGCCACACATTCTTACAAACTAAAGCAACAAAGTGGCTACAGGTTAGCAGTGCTGGCACCTGGATCTTGGAATTCTCTTCCCTCTAACCTTAGAGCATGTACGGACTTTGTGAAATTCAGAAAACTCCTCAAGACTTGGTTATTCACCCAAGCCTATAACTAAACCCAAGCACATGATAAATCAATGGGCTCCAGCAGATCTTAGAATTAGCGCCAAGGAACCAATCGGTGTATGTGCGCTTTATAAGACATTTTAACATAACATAACCTTTGCATCTGTAGAAGGTAAGAGGGGGTTAGTCTACCCTGTCTAATATCATGACAGCTCCTTTTATGGTTAATGGATTACTTACTATGCTGACCGTATTTGTGTTCAGCATCTTCTTACTTTGTGTGGCATGTACACTGAATACTAGAGCACAATAGTTAAAAGAAATATTTAATACATTTCTTGTCTCTCTGTCAGATCTTATTGTGGACAAGTGCGAGTGTGAGAGTTAAAGGGTGTGTCCTGTCACAGCGATTCCTTAGAAAGTCGGGAGTGTTGTGTTCAGGGGTGTCTAATCACTTGTTCCTCTGTGAGTGAGTAGGAGGGCAAGTGAAGCATTATAGCTAGTTTGTTCTGGGTTTCATGGGTACTAGAGTGGTAGGATAACTCACTCCCTGCCAACTAAGGTTCTATGATCCCAAGCATAGTTCTGAGATTTTGCAGAATAGCTGCAACACCTCTAATTTATTTCCGCTATGTGCGGTAATGTAACATCTCTGTGCACTGCATCCAAGGCTATGTGCGCAGAGAAACTGACCATGCATTCAAGAGTTACCTGGGGTTCCACTTTAGACCAAAACAGGAATGTACTCACATGTTTCTTTATTAGAATATGTTACGCTAAACAGGTTTATAAACCCACATTGTGTGTTATTCCTTCTGTGATGCAGCTTTTCCATGGCATTCATCCTGCACAAGAGGTAGAACTATGCAGGCCTGGAAATTCATAGGGAGGGTTGTGCCACATATGATCCTTTAGAATATCCCACATGAAATGATAAAGCAAATGGCATGAAAAAAATATGATAAAGGCCCTTACAAAAAAAAAGAAGTTATTTAATTAACAGTTGCACTTGAATTCATTTATTGCTACAATAGATGACAGCACAGCAAAAGGAGGATGGCAGACTTTTACATGATGGGAATTAGGCAGCAGGCTGCACAACCCTAAAACCTGACACCTAACTGTTTCATTACACCGAATATTCAGCATCAGATTGTAACCCCAAGAGCCATTCTTCAATATCACACCAGGTTCCAGAGACTATAAAATAATGATGGAATTTTTCTGTTAGTACATCAGGCATAAAACAACAATGTGACCTATGCCTTACCAAAGCCAGACCTTTTAGCTTTGCCAATGTGTTTTACCTGTAGCAAACACATGAGTAGCAATGATTTTGTTAAGATAATGTGATCTGAAAATGTCTGCCCTTGACACCAATGTTCTCTGCAGTCTCTCGCTCTCCTTGATATGTATATCTCAGACATCATCTCTTTCTTTTTGTGCACCATTTTTTCACTCTCTCCTGAACATACTTCATTTCACCTCCTGTACTTCAACACTACCCCCACACACCATCCACCCACCCACCCATTCGCCTGCTGCAAGTGCTGCATTTTGTTTATCTTTGGTGATCTTTTAGTTGGAAAGCTCTGTAACTCTCTCACCCCTTTTTCCACAGTTACAATTAACCTATATATTACCATCACTCTGTGTGGTTTGTACAGAGGCCAGAACTGGAGGAGCATGTAGTCTGAACAGCTTTAGTACTCACTGACAGGCACTGTGAGAAACTGTCTCTGCATTCTGCCTTAACTATAAAGCTCTCAATCACGTCCCATCATAATCACACACCCACAATTTCTACTAAATAAGACATATGGATGAGACTAAGGGCCATATTATCAAGGAACGGCGATAACAGTATTGCCGCTTTAGCGGCAGGAAACTGCCGCTAAAGCATCGATAATGGGCTTGATAATATGCCCTTGTGAATTCCCATAGAAGCCCAGGTTCTGGTATGAACCTGGGCTTATATTGGAATTCACAAGGGCATATTATAAAGCCCATTATCACCGCTTTAGCGGCAGTTTCCTGCCGCTAAAGTGGCGATAATGTTATCTCCGTTCCTTGATAATATGGCGCTAAGTTCACAGCATTCACTGTCATATATTGCATGGGAGACTGCAAATACACAACATTTGTAAAACCTCATCCTCTCAGATACTCCAGAATGAAATAATACATGAAGCATCCATGCATCTCAGAGTAGTTTGTTTAAAATGGGCTGGCAAAGGAGTGACCATTGAACTAAGAATGTGTAAGGTGTGCATTTCCAAAACACGTGGAATAATTACTGTATGTTCTGTACAGTGATTTTTTATTATTTCTACATTTATAAAAGCAAACTGTGGGGGGCGTGGCTTGGCGCCCAATGGAGATGGCGGCGCTCGGGTGAAGCTCTCCGGTGGTCTACGGAGGAATCACGCTTCTGGACCGGGCTGACCCGCAATGGCAGCAAATTTGTGCAGTTGAAGACCCGTGGATCGTTTTGTTACCCACGAAGCCCTTATTTTTTGCCAGCAAGTATGTGTCTTAACTCCTTTATCGGTCGCATCTCCTCGCGGCCCCCCATTTTGATTTTTACCGCGAATCGCGGATTTGTGAATCCCTCATCAGAATTTTGACTAACTATCTCTCATGCCTCCAGTCTGCTTTTACAACTGTTTTTGACAGGGATTCACCTCATTACACTGGGGTTTGAGGCTGTAGAGTTTTGCAGGGGGTTTGCTGGGAATCTGAGGAAACTAAGCACGGCGGCCATTTTGAGACTTTGAGGAAACCCTTGTGGAGCTCTTTCATCGATGCTTTGACGTTGCTGACTGGAAAACTTTACAATATTATCTCTGCACTGATTTTTTCTTTGGTTTTATTTTTGATGCGCTTTGCAAGCCCTTGTATTTGAACCACTTGTGCACCTCCTCTTCTCTGCCTCAATGCACGTTGTTGGGTATTTGTATCACACTCCCATAGATATTTTTTATTTTTGGGCAGAGTGTCCGTGGCAGCTACTGGGTGCTTTCGCAGTGCACCTCATGGATCACACCTGGTGTACACGCATCATGACCTGGTGGTGGGAATTTTAGATCAGAATTTTATGGGCAGAACAACAGGAAAGCGTATCTCTCCATCCAAGAAGCATATTTTTATAAAAAACTCAAAACTTTTTACGGAACTTTCTAAGCTTGACATCCCTTTAGTGACTACGCCTCAGTGCTCAAACGTAACTATGGATCCTTCTTCTGGAGCTGCTGGTAAATCTCACACTAAACGTCTTAAAAAAGACCCTCCCTCGCCGCCCGAGTCGACCTCACCTGTATCGATGGAATTACTACTCGAGGAGATTGGGGCCCTCAGACCTTTTATGGAAGAGACTAATACCAAGCTGCAAATTTTAACGGATAATTGGTCCCAACTAGATGCAAGGATTTCTACTGTTGGGCAGTCTGTTTCCTCTCTACAAGAGTCCTGCTCGGTTGTTTCTCATCTACATTCTCAGGTCTCTGTGCTGCAGAAACAGGTTGAGGACCTTGAAAAATCGCTACAGACGGAATAATCTGCGCATCTACGGCCTGGGAGAAGGACTTGAAGGGTCAGACCCGATCGCCTTCTTTAAACCGTTTCTCCCCAAAGTTCTTCACCTATCAGAAGGGACGCAGCTCAATATTCAACGAGCTCACAGGTTGGGCCGAGTTTCTTCCCACGCCAACCCCTCGCAGAAACCAAGGGGCGTCATCTTATACTTCTTGGAATATGCTGATCTGATGAAAGTGATCTCAGCAGTCAAAGCTTCTCCGAGGATTACATGGTCAGGCTCGTCTTTATTTTTCACACAAGACTACGCTAAAGCTACAGCTAACAGGCGTAAAGCTTTCCTCAATATGAGAGCTGATCTTCGCTCCTTGGGGGCCAGATTTGGTCTTTTCCATCCGTGCCTCTTCAAAGTTACATATAACAATAGAACAACGACATATGAAGATCCAATCCGTTTACAAAGCTTTATTAATTCCTGCAAAACAGTTGCTATGGACTTCTCCGGAACTTCTTCTTCATCGAACACTTGAATGGTTTCGTTTTTTTTTTGTTTTTACTTCTTCCACAGGTTCTTCATACTTTGTCAACCTCCTTATCACATTTAAAGATTGCAGAAATGTCTCCCCGGTAGAATTTGATTTCCTTGATGCCGTTTTCACGAAGTTGCATTTTTATGCTTAGTTCTTTATCGCTACTGTTGGTTTTTCTGTTCTTACCCGATCCATTGTATGTTAGATTTATGTGTTTTATTGTTGGCTCTACAGGATTATTTTTTCTGTTGTCTCCACAGATTTTCACCGTTGTATTGTGATTTCTCCCCGACTTTCCGCCCAGTCGACCTCAGACGCGCTGCCTACTCCTTGTGGCTCCACCCCCCCGTATATTTCTGATTCTTCTTTTGTAGGTATGTTTTCTTTTTGTCCTTCCTTACCTACTTTCTCTTTTGTGTTTTTTGTTTTTTGCTTTTCTTTGATTGATTGTAGTTTTTCGTCAGTAGGTGTTCCCCGTCTATTCATTTCATCCTATCTAATCTTTTTGATTATTCTTTTTGTAATAACTATTTCTTCATTTCCCTATTACCTATCCACTTGGCTTACCCTTCTTCCTATTGTGATATCTGATTATCTTTTCCTGCTCTCGCTATTTGATTCATCTTTTCATTTTAACTATGTCACTGGACAAATTGCTTCCTTTCTGCTCTACCCCATTCTTATTCTATACTGCTCTCGTATTGAATCGGACTTCTGCTTTATGTTTGCATTCTGTTTTGTCTTTGAATACCTGTGCCTTTGAAACTGATTACATGGAACGTTAAGGATTTAAATTCTCCCATCAAAAGGCAAAGAATCTTGACCCAGTTAGCCAAGCTAGATGCTTATATTGTTTTTTTGCAAGAAACTCACCTCTCTGATGTTGAATCATTAAAGTTGAAAAGGGGTTGGGTGGGGAAAGTCTTCTTCTCCCCAGGTGATGGTAAGCGAAATGGAGTAATGATTCTCTGCCGTAAGTCCCTCCCGCTTTTACTATTGGCTCAAGATTCAGATGTAAATGGAAGATGGTTGAATGTTAAATTGTCCTTGAAGGGAGTTCCCGTTTCTCTTTTTAATGTTTACGCCCCTACATGTGGCGAACCCTCTTTTGGTCCACGCTAGCTAAACAAATTACCCTTTGCATGGAGGACAATTTCATTTTAGCTGGCGACTGTAACCAGACCTTTGACCCATTTGTAGACAGGAATTCCAAAGCTTCCTATATTCCTAACAAATCTCAGAAATCATTTGTATGAGCTGTAACTCAACACAAGCTTTTAGACGCTTGGCGTCTCTGTAATCCGATCACCAGAGAGTACACTTTTTATTCCCCATCGCATCAAACTCAATCAAGAATTGATGACGTATTTGTTTCTCATTCCATCTCACAAACCCTTATACATGCGGAGATCGGTCCCATTTTATTGTCAGATCATGCCCCTGTTTCAATTGGTTTCGAGATTTTACCTAAGGTTATAGGTCCCAAAAGGTGGTGTTTTAATAATGCCCTCCTCTTGGACCCAAAATTTACTGCCTCCTTTACCACCTTCTTTGATGAGTTTTTTGTGCTGAATCAAACCCATTCCATGCCCCTCTCAACTGTATGGGACGCATTCAAAGCTTCAGCAAGGGATTTTATTATTGGCTTTGTTGCTAAGAGATGAAAAGTCTCCCGTAAACTCACCAAAGATCTTCTACAGGACATTAAAAAACTGGAGCACTCTTTTTACACCTCGCACTCGAAGCAGTCTCTCACAGCTCTCATTAATGCCAAATTGCAATTTAATAAGAAATCAACGGAGGACGCCCCACTATATTTGTTAAAATCCAGTGCCAAATTTTATGGGGGTAAAAACAAAGCAGGGAAAATATTGGCTAACAATTTAAAAACGAAACACAACAAACTCAATATCGAATCTATCTACGATGATTGCTCAGACTTTCATTCAAAGATGCCGATATTTTGCATGAATTTTCTCTATTTTACAAATCTCTCTACGCCTCGGAGACACAACCCTCTGATCATTCCTTATCTCACTTTTTCTCTAATCTCCGAAGACCTCCTCACACTTTGCCGGATCTGTCCCCTCTGGAGTTTGATTTAACACAGCAAGAACTATCAAATGCTCTTCAGCAGCTTAAAAAAGACAAGGCGCCGGGGCCTGATGGTTTCACAGTAGAATTTTATCAGCACTTTTCCAAACTCATATTGCCCAAACTACATTCTCTAATAAATCTCTTTAGTACATTAGGTAGTTCCTCAGGGTCTTTCTAAGAAGCACACATCTGCCTCATACCCAAAGAAGGTAAGGATCACAGGTATTGTAAAAATTACAGACCTATTTCCCTAGTAAATAATGATTATAAATTGTTTTCCAAAGCCTTAGCCATACGACTAGACTCTTACTTGCCTGATTTATTAGGTAAGGAACAATCTGGATTTGTCAAGGGTAGATTTATAACTGATAACACAAGACTCCTTTTTAATGTTCTGTCTAAATCTTCACATTTAACACACTCCCTCGGGGCAATTGCACTTGCTGCTAAAAAAGCATTTGACAGGGTTGAATGGACTTATCTGTTTTATACCCTTAAATGGTTTGGTTTTGGGGCCTAAATTTATATCCTTGATTTCTCTTCTTTATTCCAGTCCACGTGCGGCTATTTGCGCTAATGGCTTGATCTCCTCGTTTTTCGATTTAGGCAGAGGAGTACGTCAGGGCTGCCCTCTTTCTCCTTTCCTTTTTAACTTAGCTTTGGAGCCATTTCTTTCTAAACTACGTCAAAATCCGAACTTACATGGCTTTCAAACAGCAAACTCTCACATTAAACTAGCAGCTTATGGTGATGACATCTTACTTTTTATGTCCAATCCTAGTGACTCCATTCCTGCCTTTCTGGCGGAGGTACAAGCTTACTCTAAAATTTCTGGTTATAAGTTAAACAACTATAAATGTGAGATCCTTCCCCTGACCAAGTACACTTTTAAGGCGGACTTCAGTGCCTCAAACTTCACATGGAGCCCCTCCCATATTAAATACCTCGGCTTGCATGTTACCTCTTCAATATCAGACACGGTGGCGCTGTGCATGAATAAATGTATACAGAAAATTGCTGACCTAGCGGCCAAATGGCATCCCCTCTACTTATCGTGGTGGGGTCGCTTGGATACTATGAAGATGATGCTGTCACCCATTATATTATACACCATCTCTAATATTCCAGTTCCCATCCTTGCTAAATTTTTTAAAAGGATCAATTCCACCCTTTCCTCATTTTTGTGGAATTCAAAGAGGTCTCGAATGTCTCTATCTAAATTGGCGCGTCCTAAAACAGAAGGTGGAGTTAACTTTCCCGATTTTCAAGCTTATCAAAAAGCTTTTCTCCTACGTCAAGCCTCTCTTTGGTTGCTCGACCCTTCGGAGGATTGCCCCTTATGGATCACAACTGAATGTCTTTTTTTATCCCCTTTCTCTTTCTCTGAGTACCTTTCCTTCCCACGCAAACCGCAGGCTGTGTCCACTGCTATAATTAAATTGACCTCTAAACTTTTGGCTTCTACATTCCCTCCTCCCCCCAATACTATTGACTATTTCCTGAATTCAACAATTTGGCACAACAAGGATTTGGTTATTCGTAATAAACCAATCTATTGGAAGACCTGGCGACAGAAAGGTTTAATATGGATACACCAGTTATTCTCACATTTGAGCTTTTTATCTTTTCCCTCACTTAGACAACTATTCAATTTACCTGCCTCATTTATACATAAATATAATCTACTCAAGATGGCTGTGATGGATAAGTATGTTCAACTATCCGCTCCATCCAATGTTCCCAATCTCCAGACCCCTTCTTCACAACTTTCTACCCTGCTTAGAACTAAACCCACAGCCTCCATTATATACAAGTATTTACCAGGAAAAGATATTGTCAGGCAGAAATCTAAAATAGAAGAAGCATGGGAGCGAGATTTTCAACTCTTGTGGCCAGTAACTTTAGGAATAATTTATGGACTAAATTGCGCAAATCCTCCAGAGCAGCTAACATAATACAAACTTTGTTTTTTGTTTATCATAGACTTTTATTTACTCCGAGTGCCTTGAGCAAAAGATTTGCGACTACCTCTTGTTGGTCATGCTCCTCCCCAAATGTTTTATTTTTGTGTCCACTAGTAGACAGTTTCTGGAAACAAGTTTGGTCCCAAATCAACCTAATTTTTGGTACAAAATTATCATTTTCTATCACCCATGTGTTCTTAGGGAGTCTTTCACCTTGCTGGAAGAATGTTACATTTAATGTTAAAATTATCGATCTGTTGTTAGCGGCTGCCTTTCAGCAAATCACTGTTAATTGGAAGGATTTCACAAACATTTCTTATAAGGCATGGTGGTATGCTGTTTGCCATAATCATAGGTTGGACACTTCCTTTGTATATCCTATACAGATGGCAGCGAAACGTTTGGACATGTGGTCCCCAGTTACACTTTACCTTGATGTATGTGCCAAACGATGTTCCCAGCTAAAACCGTCTCAGCAGGGAGTTTTGAAACCCCCTTGAACCCCTTATACGTTCCCAGATTATTTATAACACCAATACTTCTATGATTTACTTTTTATATATCTACTGTTTATTTTTTATTCATAAGTCCGATTCTACTTTGTGTAGTGCAACCTACTGTACTGTATTGACATGAATTTATTGTTATGACTTCTGTATTGGCTCCTTTATTTCTAATATTAAAATGTTCTTTCTGAACTAAACAAATAAAAAAAAATAAAAGCAAACTGTGCTTGTAAATTAAATAAATGGAAAACTTACTTTTAGGTTGAAGGGCAGTCTGTATAAAACACGAAATGGTAGGCAAAGGTTTCACACCTGCTTAGATAGTTGTGCTCCAGCTATACATAATAATTTAATTGTTATCCGTGCTGATCAAATCCACATTCCTATTAAAAAAATACAGTCCTCCATCTTTGCTAGTAGTGGCACGTAGCTAATGTGTATACATATTTTGGAAAGACCAAGGAAATGCCAGTAGCATCAAAATGATGCCATGGGCTCTGGAGCAAGCAAAGAAAATGGTGCCTTTGACTGTTTTTGGGATAGGAAAATACAGACATTTACATGGTTTAATGGCCCCTGGTGCCACTACACCTGCTGCACCAATAGTAGCTACTCTATTGATACTGACATCAACACATGCACACTACATGGAAACAGTGTGCTTCTAAAGAAATGCTACAATCAGTGTTGCATGACAACTTGCCTCAGTTCACATCAGCATTGCTACGGGGGCAGGGGAGGAATGGTTCTAATCATGTCTAATAACATACTTTTAATCAGCACTGTGCGTGATATTTTGTGACAAATTAATGCCAAAGCTTCTGCGCGTTAAAAATAGGTGCATTTTTGTATTTTGAAAAGGCTTTATCTTATCTTAGGTGATGTTTGATGCATGATTTAAATAACAAGCATTTCAGGGTTCCGGTCGTAAGCAGGAACTGTGCACTGATGCACTAAGAATGATCAGTCCGACGTGTTTTCCCATGAGTGGCATGGCTGGGCCAAGAACAGCAGAAGCAGTCCCTGCAGGAGCATCAGCTGCCTGTTCCTGTGCACGAACAATGCCCAGAGCACCTTACACAAAACATTATTACCAGGCCTTCGAGTCGTGCCCTTGGACGACAAATAATGCCAATTGGTGCATGGCTGTAAACCAAAAGCATTAATCAGAGATGCCACTGCGCCTGTATATCCCTGTAGCTGCCAGCGATATCACCAACACTTTGGGAGCCACTTGCTGCGCACCTTGTCACCAGCACTTACTGTCCTTCAGTGTAAATTGTTAGGACCCCATCTACTCCCTGCCCTCCTCCAATCTTCCTCACGCCTCCTGCCATCACACTTCAATGACAAAGCGAAACCTGTGGTCGACTTCGAAGCTGGGGAGTCGGGTTCGAGTCTCGGCAACGCCGCTCAACAGCCTGTGATGCTGGGCAAATCATTTACTCTCCCTGTGCCTAACGAAAATGAATGTGTCCAACTGTGACGAAACTGGTGCTCATGTAAAGTGCCCTGATGTCTCGGTTCTAGTTTGCGCTATTTAAAGCTCTACAAAATAAAAGGCCCAAAACATTATGGGCTTATCCTTCCAGCCACATACAAAACACTCCCACAAGAGGGCAATATTTCAGAGGGTCCTGAAAACTGTCCAGCGACCCTCCATGCTTAGTAGCAAGATTACGAGCACAGGAGAGAAGGTCAGTGCATATTAGTATTTGATACTTAGATACACTTTCGTTCTTGAGTGCTGTCCTTTGTTCACTGTGAGCTTTGTCATAACCTTAAAAGTTCTAATCCCATATTTATTTATGGTGTGAAAGTTCAGAAAGTTAAACTTTACTAACATGCATGTTTACTGTTTGTTTTCTTTGTCTTGACTTCTAATATGATCTTGATATTATGCAAATGCTTTTAGACTATTCAGAATTCCTGGCATCCCAGAAATAAAAACACACACAATACATTATAAATCCGTAACTATTCCGTTTTGCCAATTTTACCTAATATGATACTGATATGTGTAATTTTACCTTTCTTCCTAACCACCATATGATTGCTCACTTTTATCCTTAAAATTTACAAAATTGATGAATGCACGTTTAATCAGTCACTTATACAATCAGTCACACACCTCGTAAATCCTTCATCCAGACACCTATACACCCACATATTCTTCAATACAGCTTGGCATATATACAAAACATATTTAAACTTTACAGAAACACACAGTCACTGGATGATGTCTTCAGCGATGTCATCAGTGATGTCATTTGAGATCTCATCAGTGATGTCATCAGTGATGTCACTGACCATGTCATGAATGATGCAATATGGGACGTCATGAGCAGTGCATTGCGGGTGCGCGAGTTATAGTTCGCTGAACTAACTATAACGGTGTAATATCTATGGCTTTGTACGAGTGAAATGTCCAGGTAACTATAACGTCCCTGAAACCGATGTTTTTTTTAGTGAATTTCAAAGGTTTTTTAAACGCTAATTTCTAACTACAACGTATCTAAAACATATGGGGGCGGATTTACAAGAAAGTGACGCAACTGTATAGATGCGTCACTTTCCCTGCGCCACCCTTGGAAACCCTTGCGCCACCATAGATGCGCCGTATTTACAATACGGCGCACTATGGCACAAGGATTGACAGATGCGTCACAAATTCTGACGCATCTGTTGGCGGAAAAGTCACGCATTGTTGGAGTTGTGTCGCAAGCATGACGCAACTCCAGCAATGCGTGTTGAGGCCTATCTCCACTACACTGCGTCATAAAAGTGGCGCAGTGAAATCTTGTAGATTTCACTGCATCACTTTTACAAGGCCTTCCTGAGTGGGAACGCCCACCCTGCATACATTATACCTGACGCAGGTATAATGTGACGCAGGGCTTTACAACGTGACGCATCTCCCTAGATGCGTCACGTTGTAAATAGGCCGCATTTTTTGCGCCGCCTTTGCGTCAAAAAAAGTGACACAATGGCGGCGCAGGAAGGCGCAAGGGGCTTGTAAATCTGCTCCATGGTTTTTTTAGTGAATTTCTAAGGTTTTATAAATGCTAATTTCTAACTAAATGTCCCTGAAACCTATATTGTTTTAAAGTACATTTTAAAAAGATGTGCATACTTTTTGTAGTGGAAAACTAACTGTAACAGAAGTCTGTTATAAGTTATAATTTAACAATATATGAAACGTAATTAGCAGTAATTAACATATAAGTATGGAAAAAGTGTGACGCAGCAGCTATAATACCTGACTTTGAACAACAGCGTTTACAGTTCGATTCCCGGCTCCAGCTGCATGTTAGCTCACCACTATGTCACTGTGAGCAACACCTTGCTTAATCTTTACGATGACCCCGAGCGCCGGTACACCTTTCCAGGGGTAGCTGTACGCTTTACAAATGCTTGCATTTTTTTTTATTTAAAACCATAGTGATGAGAAATATTAGCACGTTTATTTTCCCTCTATTTTGAAAGATATTATTTTTATGTCTTCTATTTAGAATTGTGGCAATTAATAAATGTATTTAGTCATGAGAATGGAAATGACAAAGCTTGCCGGGTATCAGATTTTAAGCTCTCTAACGTATCTATATATTAAGGACCTTATACGTGTTACAATGGACATCGAAACCTTTACAGCTTCACATTTTGTAACTTTTCCCAACACGTGCACAAGTTAAAAAGTTAAAACGTGAGCATGTGTAAACTATAAAATGTGACATCTAAATAGGCGTAGCCGCATCTTCCTTCCATAGACTACTCAATAGCCAAAAAGTATATAAACCACACCCGTTGTTCGATTAGTTTTGTTTTCGCGAGTTTTTCATCCTTGTCTATTCTGTGATGCAGGTTCCCTTTTCTACCATCGGATTCTTGTTTTGCGGCAACAAGACATATTTCAGAGTTGTTAGTTGCTTGATTATGGCATAGTAGATATTTAGAATACATAGCTATTTGTCAATATTTAAACATTTATATTTAGAAAAAAGTGTTATTGCATGTTTTTGCCTTTTTTTCTGTAACGTCAACAGCTTGTTTTCAGAAACAGACTGATTACAGCAAACATTGCTCCTTTTCTGGCTCCTTTCAGCTTATTTATTGTGACTTTCTATATTATAATATTGACACTGTACTTCACTTCAGAGGTGTTGGTGATCCGTCAGCGCAAACCCTAAACATTTATAATTAACGTCACCAGCTTCCAGTTGTTAGTCTGTTTTCCCCTGGGGATCATATACTGTCAATATGTATATTATAATATCAACAGTCATGGTGATCTCCGAGGAGTTCATGACCCGTTGGCGCAAAGAGTAAAGATATATAAGCAACATCACCAGCTTCCAGTTTTTATTCTGTTCCCCCCTTTTGATCATATACTGTGAATATGCATACTATAATTTTCACAGTCATAATAATCTCAGAGGAGTTTATGACCTGTCGCCACAAAGATCAAACATTTTGAAGTCCCGGAGAAAAGAAGCTCTAAAAATATTCACAGCTCAAAAGTATTTCGGTATTGATCTTCTGTTCTATTCATAACTTTATTTTCCTTTTCTTTTACTGTAACAATGGTGTTACTCGTTGTATTATAATAGACTGTCTTATTGTTACAGAAGAGCAATTGGAGATTTTTTGGCGTCTTCTGAAATACAGCTTACTAAGCTTTATAACATACTTGATCACCTATTTTTTCAGTGAGCATATTTTACAAAATTGCAGTCTAAAAAAATATAGCTGTTATATATACTTTCTTACTTTGATAACTTTACATTTCTGAATGTTATTTTTTAATTCCTATTTTTCTCTGTTGCGGTTCCTATTCACCTTCTCCCTATAGAATATATAGGACCTGTAGTGTATATTATACTACTATCCTATATATTCTAGAGTACGTGATTTGTTAGCGAAACAGTGTGCGATCTCTAAGCACTACGACAAAACGTTCCCGAATTCTACAAAATACAAACTTGAAAAATGATAATGCATACATTTCTATGTAATATGAAGTCATTTGTGATAAACTGCTTTTTACTTGTTCTTCTGACCTCAGATGATGTAGTGCGGGAGTGTTTGTTGTAGCACTTCTTTTCTCCTTTATCTAAAAGTAACTAATGCCCTCTTATATTATCAGGGCAACACTTTTACAAACTATAGCAGAAAAAAGGAGGTTGTGGCCTCGCTTAAGGGATATTTTATGAAATTCCATTTTTGTCACCCCTATAATATATACAGCACCAGTATCCGAAGAAAGTTCATTTGTAATTGCTAAATAAAAACTGTTTGAACCCTAAACTGAATTTTTTCTGCGCAACCACACCTCCCCGTCAGAAAAGTAAACACCACATTATAAGTAAATAGTGCTCCTTGGAAGTATCCCACCCGCAAATTTGATAAAAAGAAGACCGCAACTCACTCTGCTATTTTTCCGCCTTGATTTGCACATCCCACGGCAATTATATAAATGGTCCTTAAAATATATAAAAAACAATTTATACCTTCACAATCCCTCTCCACCACCTGGTGACTACTGTACAGATTTAATAGAGTTCCTACCCTCCCCTCTACTACTTTGTTTTCCCGTACTCCTTTGGAAGAGCGTCATAAAATGGCTGACAACAGTGAACAGTGAAATAAGGAGCAAACTTGTACTCGGAACACTTTAGCCAATAAAATGTCCATGTTGTTCAGCAGAGGAGGAGAAAATGGCTGCCAACACTTCTACTTTTAATGCTTCACAGCCAATGAACATTAGGCTTGGGAAGGTCCCGCTTGTTACACGTTACCCAATCAGATGTCCCTCCTACTCCGCGGTGGGGGAAGGAATCGCTGACAACACTTCTACTTTCAATGGTTTACAGCCAATTAACATTAAGCTTGAGAAAGTCCTCCTTGGAACACGTCAGCAAATCAGATGTCCCTCCCACTCCACGGAGGGGAAGTGAATGGCTGCCAACACTTCTACTTTCAATAGTTCGCAACTAATCAACATGAAGCTCTGTAAGCTCCTCCTTAGAACGCGTCAGCCAATCAGATGTACCTCCTACTCCGTGGAGGAGAATACCTAGCAACACTTCTACTTTCAATAGTTCGCATCCAATCAACATTAAGCTCTGGAAGGTCCTCCTTACAACATGTGAGGCAATTAGATGTCCTTGCTACTCTGCGGAGGGGAAGTGAATGGCAAGAAACACTTCTACTTTCGATGGTTCGCAGCCAATGAACATTACGCTTGTTGTTAGAACACCACAGCCAATTAAACGTTAATTTGGTTCTGCGCACAGATACAAAACACGCCATCCCACATATTAATACATTTACTGTAACAAAGTGACTCTATTCGTAATAAAAGTGAACACTGCATAATAAGTAAACATTATTCCGCATTATATTAAAGGAAGGCCGGAATACGGTGCATTGTTTTTTTCTGGATATAATTTCCACAGCCTTCTGAACCCCCCTCCCAACATAGCCCCAGGGCTCCGGGGGCCCCAACGGGCCCCCCCTATTATTTTTTAAGAAATGCCCCCGGGATAGAGAACACTCCCTACCACATTAATACATTTCCTGTAACAAAGTGACTCTATCCATGATAACAGTGAACACTACGTAATAAGTAAACATTATTCTGCATTATATTAAAGGAAGGCCGCAATACGGCGCATTGTTGTTTTCCCGATATCATTTCCACAGCCTACTGAACCCCCTCCCAACATAAGTGAAGCCCCGGGACTGCGGGGGCCCCAGCGAGCCCCCGCTTTTCTTTTTTTTAAGAAATACCCCCGGGACCTAGCACACCCTGGGGCCTCATTAAAATTAAACACGAGAACCCACGACCCTAGAGCAAATTGCGCTGATTTATGTTTAAAAAAAAAAATTGACCCTGGGGGTCCTTCTGGGACTCCCTGAGCAGGCCTAGGGGGTCAGGGTGTTTCTACCCTACCCCTCCCCTTGTTTTCTACCTTTGTTTCTCTGTTTTCTAGCGACTCGCTTCTACCGAGCCACAAGATGGATGGCTTCCTGGTTTGGAGTGCTGGCAATCACAGTGAAGCTCGTGCACGAGACTTAGGCTCCACTCAGATGTCAAAACTTTAATTTTTCTAATTTCTCAGCAACTACTGAACGGATTTACACCATTTAAAAAAAAGGTCGCTTTCTGACCCACGCACTACCTTTGTGCCAAATTTGGGGTAATTCCGTTCAGTAGTTTTGGCTCTAGCCTTGCACAAATTTTCCTATGGGAAATTAATTTTTTGACTCTTATTCTTTGTTTTTCTCAAAAACTACTGAACAGATTTACACCATTTAAAAAAAGGTTGCTTTCTGAAGCACGCTCTACCTTTCTGCCACATTTCATGTAATTCCGTTCAGCAGTTTGGGCTGTAGCTCATCGCAAAATTTCCTATGGAAATTAACATAGGGAAAAAGTTTTTTAGAACCCCCCTTTTTTTTCTCAGTCCCCACTTGACAAATCACCACCAAACTTTCAAGATAGGAGCTAACCTAAAAAGTGCAACTTTTTGCAAAATTTCATAAAGATTCGTCAAACAACGCCAAAGTTATTAGCAAATCCAAAAACTGCTTTTCCTATGGAAACTAGGTTGTAACTATAACTACCTACTGGTGACCGCTAGTAGGCAATATCCATCAAGAATTTCACAGCACACCAAGGAACTCTTCAATAAGGTTTTATTTTAAATGTATGAAGTCACGACCACCACCTACGCATTTCAACCCAGACGGGTCTTGTCCACGGTAACTGTGAGTCCATCTTTAGTTTCTATTTATAGTCTGTACCCATGTTAGCACATTATGATGCATTATGGGATATGTAGTTTTTTAATACAAGTTTCAAGTTTGTTGACAGTTACATCTTCACTTTGCTGGGTTTTTTAAATAATTTCATATCGCCTCATTGTTCCTTTGAGATATTTTTATTATTCACAACTATTCAGTTCCTCATTGTGACATTCAGATCCCAATTGGAGTGTGCGCATTCTGTTTTCATTTTATCCTCATGGTTTTTTCTTTTGTCTCTTTTATAGGGATTGTGTAAATCATTTTGCCTCACATTTAATTCCAGTTAGTACTGATTGGAACATTGTGTGTTTCTTTCTTTTGTGGGGATTTTGTGCACCCTTTCACCTCACATTTCTTGCACATCCAGATTCGTACTGAATGGGATATGTTGTGTTGGTACACTGAACCCATGGGGGGATTGTAGGGGTGTCTGAGAGACCGTTTATGAGTCTAAAAATCCCCAAACCATATTTTTTCTCCACGCGGTCGGTGTTGCGGACCTGTCGCGATGCTCAACATGCCCTGTCCCAGTTTAAGGTCATGGCGGAGTTGTAAACCTTGCCAAAAAACAAAAAAAGAATGAAAAATAAAGTATAAAGTATAAGTATAAAAAGGTTTATAAAGCGCTCGAATACCATGTGGTGTCTTGGCGCTGTAGTGTGAATGACTTACAGGGGAGTAGATTACAGCTGAACCTGGAATAGGTGATGCTTAAGCAATTTTCTGAAAAGGACATAGCTAGGTTGTAGTCGCAACTCGACAGGCAATTGGTTCCATACTCTTGCTGCACAGATGGCGAAGGAGCGCCCGCCCCATCTGGCAAGATTGAATCTGGAGATACACATAAGACCAAGGTTGGCCGATCGCAGAGCACGGAGCGGAGTATAGGGAATGAACCGGTCAGTCCCATCATTCGCACCCCCGCCAAAACGAGCCCGATGCACCAAACAAAGTGCCTTGAACTCGATTATCTGTTGAACCGGGAGCCAGTGGAGGGAATTCCTTCCTGCAGAGGTAGAGCAACCCCTGGGTAAATTAAGAATAACCCGAACTGCGGTGTTCTGCAAAGATTGAAGCTTTCAGACCTGAAATTTGTCGGTGCCGAGAAACAGGGCATTACAGTAGTCCAGTCTGGACATAAAAAGAGCAGCCATCACAGTCTTCTGTAATGCCAGAGGTATATAAGGAAGAATCTTCCGCAGAGTCTTGAGCAGAAAGAAACAGGAGGACGTAAGGCTGTTGACCTGGGCTGACATATTCAGCTTTTGATCAAAAACCACCCCCAGATTCCTCACCTTAGTGACTGGAAGGGGGCATTGTCCGGCTGCCACAGGCCACCAGAAGGAGTTCCAAACCGATGGCCCCTTCCCAAACTCCATCACTTCTGTTTTTTCGGTGTTTATTTTCAAAAAACTCCGATGCATCCATGACATCACATCGGAGAGACAGGCGTGGAATTTGGCCGCTATTTGTTCAGGATGCTCAACAGCCGATATCACTAGCTGTGAGTCATCGGCATAGGACACCAACGTGAAACCATGCTTCCTAACCAAGCTGGCCAGGGGTTTAACATAAATGTTAAATAAGGAGGGGGAAAGGGCTGAACCCTGGGGGACACCACAAGGTAGAGAGATGCTGTCCGAATGTAGACCAGCCCAATTTAAGCGTTGGGTTCTGTTTTCCAGGAAGGAAGAGAGCAGAGTCAGGGCTCGGCCTACAATCCCCATCTCCTGGAGGCGCTGAATCAGCACCCTATGGTTCACAGTATCGAACGCAGCAGACAAATCAAGAAGGACGAGAATAGCGCGCCCCCCTTTGTCTACTGTCGCCCGAATCCCTTCAGCTGCAGTTAAGAGGGCAGACTCTGTGGAATGCCTAGGCCGGAAACCGTGCTGGGACCTATCCAGCAGGGTGTTTCCGTCCAGGTACCCCATCAGTTGTTGATTGATAGCCTTCTCAGCCACTTTAGCCATCAGAGGAAGGCCCGAGATGGGGCGATAGTTCTTAGGTTCAGAGGGGTCCAAGGAGGCCTTTTTGAGGAGGGGTTTAACACAGGCAGCCTTCCAGGCAGCTGGAAAGGTACCTGATGCTAGTACCTGATTAATTAGGATTGTAAGATATGGCACTATCCTATCCGCCACCAGATGAAAAATGTGCGGAGGGCATGGGTCAGAGGCGGCACCTGATTTTATGGAGCCTAATAGTGTCAGAACCTCCTTATTAGTTAAGGGATCGAAAGTTGTCAGCCTGCAAATAGGCGGCTCCTGCTGAAAATCCAAGGTAGGGGATCCCAGAGTATTTGCTAGATCCTCATAGATAGCAGTAACCTTAGTGTGAAAAAAAGAGGCAAGCTGGTCACAAAAAAACTGATTTGGGCTAAACTGGCTGTTCTGCTGCGGACTAGACAGGAAGGCCACCGTTTTAAAAAGTTCTTTAGAGGAGTTTCCGGCCTCGGAGATTTTGCGGGAGAAATAATCTTGCTTGGATTTTCTGATGGCCAGCTTATAATTGTGCAGGGCCTGGTTGTAGGCTGACTTATGGCTCCTGTTGTAGTCCGTTCTCCATAACCGTTCCTGCCGCCTACACTCTACCTTCAGTACTTTCAGCTCCGGGCCATACCAGGGGGAGCCCGGCGGGCGCCTGTTCTGGGTAGCTGACTGAAGAGGGGCAACCTGATTGATGGCGTCCTCAAACCATTTGGTAAATTGGGTGACCGCAGTATCATTGTTTTCCTCCAGGATAGGGGAGGGGTATCCCAGTGCCTCCATCAGAGACACTTTAGTGACCTTACCCCATCTCCTGAAAAAGATCTTGGTGGGTTTTTGAGGATCACTTCTTACTCTCAAATTTAGGCCAATCTTAAAGAACACTGCCCTGTGATCGGTCCATGGGAGAGATTCAACCCCATAAAATACCAAATCTGGGTGGCTGGAAAAGAGACCATCCAGGGTGTGCCCCGCAACATGAGTTGGGGCTGTCACCAGTTGAGATAGTCCATATGCCTCCATAGTGTCCAGTAGTTTTGCAGAATCTGAGTTACTCTCATCCTCCAAATGGAGGTTAAAGTCTCCAAGGATCGTATAGGCCGTGAATTCTGTACAAGACTCTAGATGCACCTGGAGGGCCTCAAGAAAACTGGCTCTAGGCCCAGGGGGTCTATACACCAGTAACCCGTGGGTAATGTTAGAATTTTTTAAGGATATGCTGAATTGTAATGCTTCAGCATGCATATTTTCAATCGCCCTGACCTGGACTTTTAATTGGTCCTTATGAATGATCGCTAAGCCTCCTCCTCTGCCCGCCTTTCTATCAAGACAGAGAAATGCATAACCAGATGGTAGAGCTATGTTCCAGTCTGGGCAGGAAGCTGCGTTGGTCCATGTTTCCGTAATGAAGATCATATCCGGAGAATGTTCGGTCAAGAACAGTTCAAGTTCGTGTTTGTGTTTGACCACAGAGCGAGCATTCACAAGGATACAGACCAAATGATTATTTAGACTTACCCCCAATTCATGATTGAGAGGTCGCCTCTGAGTGTCACTTGGCTCAACAGAGAAACCCATCCCAGGCAACGTACATGAGGGATGGGTAACTCCAGCTTCATGGCTCTTAATCTCTCTAACAGCGGTAAAACCGCATCCGGGGCAGAGGTAACTGTTTAGGTAATTTTGGTTTAAAGCAGGGGTACAGTCTACCTTATTCTTCACCCGTAACGCTAACAGGCTGGAACGAGTATATCGTATGGGATAGGGGGTAGGGAAGGGGGGGAGTGCTGTCACTGGCACGGTCCTGGCGCGGACGGGCGCAGACAGGCTTGCCTTTGGCGCGCCTTCGGCGCGCCGCCGGCGCGCCCACTGCGCGCGTCCGCTGCGCGTTCGCGCCAGCATTCTTTAAATGGGGACCGGAAGGTTAGCACTAGACCAATGACCTCTTCCGGGGTAATGGGGGCGGGCCCGCTCGCACGGACGGACAGCGCACACCCACACAATGGAACCGGGAGACGTGCTCCGGCTCCGAGAAGGTAATCAGAGTAAAAACCACGTTAAAATAAAGGATGATGATATTTTAAAATGTTAACAATACACAGGCATCACAATGTTAAAAGCTTTCCGTAATACATATAATTTCTAAAAGAATGGAGCCAAGGGAGCACTGTCGCAGCCCGTAACTCGACTAGCTGAACACTGCTATAGTCACCACACGCTGCGCGTTCGCGCCAGCGTTCTTTAAATGGGGACCGGAAGGTTAGCACTAGACCAATGACCTCTTCCGGGGTAATGGGGGCGGGCCCGCTCGCACGGACGGACAGCGCACACCCACACAATGGAACCGGGAGACGTGCTCCGGCTCCGAGAAGGTAATCAGAGTAAAAACCACGTTAAAATAAAGGATGATGATATTTTAAAATGTTAACAATACACAGGCATCACAATGTTAAAAGCTTTCCGTAATACATATCATTTCTAAAAGAATGGAGCCAAGGGAGCACTGTCGCAGCCCGTAACTCGACTAGCTGAACACTGCTATAGTCACCACATATACATATACACATATACACATTCTGTCACAGAGTAGTGTGTGAACTCCCTGACCGACACAGTCACACAGCTAGTTAGTGACTCACTCCGAGAGTGTTGCCCTGACTAACAGACCTACTTAGACACTCAAACACCCACTCACTCACCCACACAGACAGTCATGCATCCAGTCACAGACCCACTAAGGGACTCATGCAGCCTCTCACATACCAAAGCAAACACTTATGCATCCGTTCACAAACCTACTTAGACACTTATGCACCTTCTTACAGACCCATTCAGGCAATTACAGGCCCACTCACAGACCCGCTCAGATACTCATGCACCCACTCACAGAGCCACTCAGAGACTCACACAGCCACTCACAGGTCCACTCAGAGACTCATGCACCCACTCACATACCCACTCAGAGACTCATGTACCTACTCATAGACCCACTCAGAGAATCATGCACCCACTCACAGACCCACGTAAAGACTCATATTCCCACTCACAGACCTATTCAGACTCACACACCCACTCACAGACCCACACAGAGACTCATGCAACCATTCCCACACCTACTCAGAGACTCACACACCCACTCTGAGACTTATGCACCCACTCAGACACTCATGTACCATCCCACAGACCTACTCAGAGACCTATGTACCCACTCACAAACCCACTTAGAGACTCACACATCCAGTCACAGAACCACCCAGAGATGCATACACCTACTCACAGACCTACTCAGGGACTCATGCACCCACTCACAGACCCACTCAGACATGCATGATTCTTCTCACAAACCCAGTCAGAGACTCATGTACCCACTCACAGACTCACTCAGAAACTCTTGCACCCACTCACAGACCCACTCTGAGACACATGCAGCCACTAACAGACCCAGTCAGACTTATTCACCCACTCACATACCAAATCGGAGACTCACACATTCACTCATAGACCCACCCAGAGACTCACTCAACCATTCACAGATCCACTGAGACACTCATGCCTCCTCTCACAGACCCAAACATAGAGGGTCATGAACCCACTTACGGACCCAGTCATAAACTCACCGACCCATTCTGGCACTCACACACCCTCTCATGGACACATTCATACACTCACTCAGATACTCATGCTCCCAATCAGACACTCATGCACACACTCACAGACCCAGTCAGAAACTCATGCACCCACTCACACACCCAATGATACACTTATGCAGATACACCAAGACCCAGTCACACACCCATTGAGACACTGACACACTCTCACACACTCATTTTCAGAGGATACGGGTTGCAGTTAGGAAATAGCATTTTTTAAACATAGAAATTCACTAACAAAACAAAGGTTACAAGTACGTTAGAGTTAGGAAATTGAATAAAAAACCTTAGAAATTTCCTGAAAAAAACAAAGGTTACAGAGACATTACAGTTAGGCTCACATTTCACTCCTACAAACCAGTGTAATTCAGCAGTTATAGTTACCTGAGCTCACTATAACATGTGCCTCCACAATGCGCTGCTTATGACCTCACATATTGCATCAGTCATGACATGGTCAGTGATAACTGATCACACCACTGATGACATCTCAAATGACATCATTGATGACATCATCTACAGAAACACTCACACAGCCACTCACACCCCTATACAACCTCTCATGCACCCAGTCACACACCCACAACTACCCATTCAACGGCCCATACTAGTACTCAGACAGCCACTCAGACATCCATAGAGCCACTCATACAACCAGTCACTTACCCTTACAGCCACTCACTGAGTCACACACTCACCCAAACATCTACTCACACACGCACTTATTCACCTACACATGCATGCATGCACCCACTCACTCACCCATATAGCCTCTCAACACAGCCACTCACTCACCCTTACAAGTACTCACACACTCCCTCTCACACAACCACTTGCATACCCATTCACATATCCATTGAAGCACTCACACATTTGCTCACTCACCCATTCATCCATTCACACAGACACTTACTTTATTATTATTATTAGTGCGATTTATAAAGCGCGCGGCTACCCCAAATAGGGGTGACCCGGCACTTTACAATACAGACACTCAAACACCAACTCACTTAAACAAACAACCACTCAAACAGCCACTCACTCATTCCTCCTGCCACTTATAAAGCCAGTCACTCACTCATACAGCCATTCAGACATCCACTCACTCATCCAAACAATCACTTACACACTCACTCACCCACCTATACAGTCACTCACATAGCCACTCACTCACCCACACAGATACTCACATGCCTACCTATTTAACCTTAAAGCCACTCACACATCCACTCACACACCCATACTGGCACTCAGACACCCACTCACACAAGGATATACACAGGCACACAGCAACTCACATAATATATGTTAGAAATAGTATTACTCAGAAGTAGTATATAAAGTATACTATTTTAACTTATGTGCTGCTTTGTGATATATGTTTAACGCTCATAAACGTTTAGAAAACATGCACACTTACTGGATGATGTCATCAGTGATGTCATTTGAGATGTCATGAGTGATGTAATTTGAGATGTCATCAGTGATTTCACTGACCATGTCATGAGTGATGTGAAATATGGTGTACATTTGTTCAATAGTTACAGAGATATTTAAGTTGAAAAAAAATAGATATCTGGGTGCCTAAAATCCTACTGAAACCCTACTGAAATTTGATTTGTTGCCAACCCCTCAACCAGGAAGTGTTGGCAGTAACAAAAATGTGAAAAAACAGAGACAGGATAGAAACACCCTGAACCCCTAGGCTTCATGGGGGAGTCCCACTGGGACGCTGCAGGGCCAAAATAAAGCAGTTCTTAAAGGTTTTTGGCAGGATCCCCAGATTCAGCGAATTCTTTAAAAAATGGAGCACAGACTCCCATGTTTTGTTCATGTCACTCATTATCACCATAATGTCCAGGGACATTATGGAGATAAAGGAGGGAGGCGCACAGGCCCCCCCTCCGGCGGCTTAATATGCCATAGGGAACATCACCTCCCTAGGCTGCACTGTGAAAAAATACAGGGGAGGCCCATATGGCCTCTTCTCCAGCCCCGGGAACTGCCAACTCCCTGGCTCCTAATGTTTACAAACACGGGGAGCAGATGGACCCCCCACAGCCTGGGGGCCACCACCTCCCCAGAGCTTTATTAGTAATTATTGCAGGGGTCCTGATCCCATGCAGCCCCAGGGGCCACCGCCTCCCATGGACTTTAATGAAAAGTAATGCAGGGGTCCACACATCCCCCCGTAGCTCTGGGGACCACCAACTCCCTGGAGCAAATTAGAACAAAAGAGGGGGACCACGCAGCCACCCTCCAGGAGCCAATAACGGGCATTGGGAACTGCCACCCCAGGCATGGCTCCTGCAATGTCCCAGGGTGCCCGTCTCTGGGAGACTGCAGTTTGCTTTGTTTGGCGGGAGCACCATTCCCGCCTAGCCTTAGCAAATTGAGCTCCATTTCGTACAAGTGAGAGCATGTAAAATGCCCTTGCTTGCATGAAGCGGAGCAGCATGTTCGTCATCTCCCTCTATCTGAAAGCAATGCCGGTTTCTGCAGTAGGTGGAGAGCTGGCAGGGACCACGGGGCCTTGAGGCTTCCCCTGTGGTCAACAACAGGTGAGATTGGGTGCCCTGGGTGGGATCAGGTCGACCTCTGTGAAGGCGGGCCCTGGTGTCAGCTCGACGATTCCTCAGGAACGGTTCGATGCAAAAGGGATCCACCTCTTGACAGTCTCAACCCTGAATGCTATAATAGCACAAGCGAATGAGATGATCAAGCGAGGAAAGGGAAGGAAGGGGTCAGCAGGGAGGGAGATCTGAAAAGCAAAATACTGAATGATAAGTGAAGATAGATATACTGTTTCTCTTAACTATACAAGTGAGTGGTTCATACCTGTAAAACAAATAATAATAATTCTCCATCCATTAGAGATAGGAAAGGAATCAATAGTTCTGTAACTAACCCAGCAATTGTAGGTATTGCGCTAAGAAAGGAATAGAGGTACAAAGGGGACATCAATTCTGTAGTCCACCAATACAGTCATACGCACAGTTATTTCTCACATCAATATGTACCAAAGATCCATATACACCAGTACATATACACGGTTCCACGTCACAGGGGAAGAGCAGAAGGTCGCCTCTTGAACCCCCTGTTAGAGATAAACCAAATAATAATCATCAAAATACTCCTTTTGATCCATTTACGATATATGCTTGTATTATTGTCAGTCATACATATGCGCAACCACATCCTTTTCCAAGGTGCGTATATACCTAAAACAAGTGGTAGTAATCCTGATGGGACTTAATGTATCCCATACATGAAGGAGCTGTGAGCACAATACTTGGCTTCAGTAATCCCTCAGCTAGCAATGATGGCCGAGTCAAAAGTCTCTCATAGTACGAATGCCCGCAAAAGTCAAACAGCAACAAGTATTGAAGAAAATAGCGGTATAGGGAACTCCCCGATGAAGGCGGTGCAAGTGCACCCTTACCCTACACAGGAAATCCTCAGCTCGTGGGCACTGCATGACTAGAGAATAACCGGCAGCTTCTTGCTCCCCAGAAGCTTCCTATAACCGTTTTTCCTCATCCGGTTATGTTCCCACATGTTCCCATGGGAGTTGTAGTTTTTAGGGGCATATCTGCAAGACGGCGCTATGAAATTATCGCCGCTTTTGCGTCCGATTTTGGGCGAAAAGCGGCGATAATTTCATCGCCTTATCAGCAAAGACACGCTATCGTGTGTTTTGCTGATTTAGCGCCCCTTACAACAACGCCCAGCTTTGCAGCTCTAATGAGATGCAAAGTGGGCATTCTGTGCCAAAATAACTGGAGAAATGTCGCTAACTAACATTTCTCCAATTATCAAGCTGCACGCAAACAAGCAGAGCGATAAGAAAAGTAGCGCTAACCACAGTTATCGCTACTTTCCTTACGCCTGCTTGTAATCTGATTTAGCCATGTAATCTAATGGGAGGTGGATTACATGGCTAAGACCACCCTGCCCTATCAGCAAGGTATCGCTGGTCGCAGTGCGATTATCGCTGGATTTCCAGCCATAATCACACTGTTTTCCAGCTAACGCATGGATTCCTATCGCTTGGAGATAAGTGTTGCTGATAGCATGCTATCTCCGCGATAGAATCTAGCGTTAGCCTGAGATAATTATCCTCGCGATAAAAGCGCTGAGCGATAATTATCGCAGGCCCTTGCTGATATGCCCCCATGTTGTCTGAACGGGACACGGACTGCATTGTGCCTTCCACAGGAATGGACCACCACTTTGCAAACCATGACCATGCCCTGCCATAGTGGGTAAGAAGGGGCGATGCCTTATTGCCCTGATGCATTTTTACCAATGGGCCAGGAATTATACGGGGGCTGATTGTGTGTGTAACACCTGGAGTATTGGAACCCAGTGGCCAAAATTGGCCCTGGAAGGGCGCCAAGCAGCCCACCTCCCTTTAAAAAAAAAAAAAGGGTCAGGCCCCGGGGGAAGGGGTTCCTGGGGCCGAAATAGGCCCAGTAGGGGACCACTCAGCCCCATCCCGTTAATAATTTAAAAAAGAAAGGCGGGTACTTTAGGGACGGGGTCCCCAGGGCTGAAATTGGCCCTGGGAATAAGGGCGACTGGACGATTTAAATGAACGTAATACTGTGCACCTTTATTAATGGTTTAATCACACTGAGGAAGGCATTACCCTGAAATGCATCTGCAATTAGTAAGACCAATTTTACCACCCTGTGAGTTCATCGAACATTGTTGTAGTTGTTGTGGAACAAGTGGGTCCTACCCCATCTCATATGGATGCACCTGTAGTGAATTCAGCAGACTTGGTGGGAAGTTGAAAAACTGATCTATTTTTGGCCTGCCTGAACCTCCGCAGACAGACTCCATCAACCATTACAGGTCATGGATTATGCATATGCAGGAATGCCCAGCAACTTGACGGACACCTGCGGAGAGATCAGATCTCACATCCAGCGGCAGGCGAGGGGTGTTGGATGCACAGTGGTTTGTTTAATGAACTTACGCAGAAAAATGGTAGCTAATGTGGGGTAGCATCGAGTTGTGACAGGACTGCTGTGGGTGATGATGGTTGGCATCCAGGTGCACATTGGGGAAACATATGTTAATTGGGCATCGAGGCCCATAATCCAATCTACAATACAGTGGATGTTGACATGTCATTACGATGCCTGGGGTGTTTGCTGTCCTCCTATTGGCCATGGATTAATCAATAATAATGCTGGACGAATTAAATGAACCTAACACTGTGCACCTTTGATAATGGTTTTATTGCACTGAGGAAGGCATTATGCTGTTATGCGTCTGCGGTTAATAAAGCCAATTTTAGCACCTTGTGAGTGTACTTAATGTCTTTGTAGTTGTTGTGGAACAAGTGGGTCCTACCCCTGCTCATATAGATGCACCCGTCGCGAGTGCGGCGGCCTTTGTGGGATAGTTGGAAAACAGATCTATATTTGCCCTGCCTACACTGCCATTGATAGACTCTGTCCACCAATGTAGGTCATGGATTATGCAAATCCAGGGATGCTTTGCCATTTGATGGACACCTGTGGTGAGATCGTGTTTGACATCAAGTGGCAGGAGAGGGGTGTTTGTTGCACAATGCTTTGTTTTGCAAACTTTCCGAGAAATGTGGCAGCCCATGTGGAGTGTATTGAGTTGTGGCAGGACTGGGGTGGGTGACAGTGTTTAGCATCCAGTTGCACATCAGGCAAGATGTGTTAATTGGGCATTGAGGCCCATAATTCAATCTACAACACCGTGGATGTCGAAACGTCATTACCATGCCTGGCTAGTTTGCTGTCCTCCTATTGGCCACGCATTAATCACCAATAATGCTGGACGATTTAAATGAGCCTAACACTGTGCACCTTTGATAATGGTTTTATCACACTGAGGAAGAGATTACACTGAAATGGGCCTGTGGTTAATAAAGCTAATTTTAACACCCAGTTAGTGCACCAAACGTCTTTGTAGTTTTTGTGGAACAAGCGGGCCCTATCCCCACATATACGGATGCAGCCGTCGTGAGTTCGGCAGCCGTGGTGGGAAGCTGGAAAATAGAACTTTATATATGTATACATACATGATTATATATATATAACCTACTGGCGGTCGCCAGTAGGTAGTTATAGTTAGAACCTAGTTTCCATAGGAAAAGCATTTTTTGATTTGCTAATAATTTTGGCGTCGTTTGACGGATATTCACGAAATTCTCCAAAACAAAAGTCTATCCAGGTCAGCTCCTATCCTGAGACAAAAGGGGGTCCCAAAACACGTTTTCCCCATGTTAATTTCCATAGGAAATTTTGAGACAGGCTACAGACCGAACTGCTGAACGGAATTACCCCAAATTTTGCAAAAAGGTAGTGCTTGGTTCAGAAAGCGACCTTCTTTTTAAATGGTGTAAATCCGTTAAGTAGTTGCTAAGAAATTAAAAAAATAAGAGTCAAAAATCAATTTCCCATAGGAAATTTTAGGCAAGACTACAGCCCGAACATCTGAACGGAATTACCCCAAATATGGCAAAAAGATAGTGCTTGCTTCAGAAAGCGACCTTTTGTAAAATGGTGTAAATCGTTTCAGCAGTTGCTGAGAAAATCAAAACATAAAAATATCGATATCTATGGCTGAGGAAGGTTCGCAAACCCTCCCGACCACAAGTTTTATTCTAATTGGCTGTCAGTACTCCAAACCAGGAAGTGTTGTCAGCCATCTTGTGACTCTGTAGAATCGAGTCACAAGAAAACAGATAAACAAAGGTAAAAAAAAGAAAAAGGGGCAGGATAGAAACACTCTGACCCCCTTGGCCTGCTCAGGGGGTCCCACAAGGACCCCTAGGGCCAAAAAAAACAGTTTTTTAAAAAACAAATCTGCCGAATTCACGCTGGGTGCGCAAATCCGGATGAAAAACTTAAAAGAAATGAAGTGCGGGCTCTCGCGCTTCATATTCAAAAAGCCCCCGGGTAGGCTGGGTTCCGGGGACATGCAGCCCCCATAGTCCCGGGGAAAGGCCACCTCCCTGGGGCTACCTAAAGAAATGTTTGGGGGTCCCAACCCCCCCACACTGCTCCTGGGACTGCCACATCCCCAGAGCATTTATGATAATTGGTGGGGGGCCCCGGGGACCACCACCTCCCCGGGACTAAAAAAATAATTAGTGTGGAGGGGCTCAAGTCCCCCCACACTGCCCCGGGGATCACCACCTCCGTGGGGCACTTAATATTGAGATTTGAGGGTCCGTAGCGGACACCCGGCCCCGGGGACCACCACCTCCCTGGGGCTTTAAAATGCAGGGGGGCCACGCAACCCCCCTCCTGGAGCCCTCAATGGCCCTGGGGACCGCCACCCCCCAGGGCCGGCTCCTTCAGTGTCCCAGGGCCCAAAAAAAGGCAAGAGAAGGGGGGCCACACAGCCCTGCAGCAATCAGCAAACGCACCCCCTCAGGGACCTCAGGGATCCTCAGGACTCAAGGGGAATTAATCCCCCAATTTACAATGCGCCAGGCGTGCAGGGAGGGGTCGGGCCTGACATAGCAAGTGTGCAAACGCACCCCCTGGCACATTGTAAATTGGGGGATTAAGGCGCCTTCAATCCTGAGGGTCCCTGGCGGTAAACTAGCACACCAGGTACCTTCAGTATGCACTAGGGAGCTGCGTTGCAGAGAGGTGTTCAGAGGCCACGCCCCTTTTTACACCTCTCTTCAACGCTGCTCTGTGACGCTTACTGGAGGTAGCTGGTGGTTTAGTTGGCCCCCAGGGACCCTCAGGACTCAAGGGGATTTAATCCAACAATTACAATGCTCCAGGGGGCGCGTTTGCACAGTGGTGCAGAGAGGGGGTGTGGCCTGATGTGACAAGTGTGCAAATGCGCCCTGAGGGACGTTTTAAGTTGGGGGATTAAGTCCCCTTGAATCCTGAGGGTCCGTGGGGGCCAACTAGCCCACCAGGTACCTCCAGTAAGCACCAGGGAGCTGCGTTGCAGAGAGGTGGTCCAAGGCCACTTCCCCTTTTTACACCACTCTGCAACTCAGCTCTGTGGCGCTTACTGGAGGTAGCTGGTGGGCTAGTTAGCCCCCAGGGACCCTCAGGACTCAAGGGGACTTACTCGCCCAATTTACAATGCACCAGGGGGTGCGTTTGCGCAGTGGTGCAGGAAGGGGGTGTTGCCTGATGTGTCAAGTGTGCAAACGCACCCTGTGGTGCATTTTAAGTTGGAGAATTAAGTCCCCTTGAGTCCTGAGGGTCGCTGGGTGCCAACTAGCCCCCCAGGTACGTCCAGTAAGCACCACAGAGTTGCGGTGCAGAGGAGTAAAAAGGGGCGTGGCCTCTGACCACCTCTCTGCAACCCAGCTCTGTGGTGCTTACTGGAGGTACCTGGTGGGCTAGTTGGCCCCCAGGGACCCTCAGGATTCAAGGGCAATTAATCCCCCAACTTAAAACCCATCAGGGGGCGCGTTTGCACATTGGTGAAGGGAGGGGGTTGGGCCTGATGTGACATGTGTGTACTTATGCAATCACTCTGCAAAAACACAAGCACTTATAAATTCACCATGCACTCTTTGCAGCACTCTAATCATGCAGTCACTACCCATGCACTCATGCAATGACCCATGCACTAACTCATGCACTGCTACAATACACTGATCATTACCCATGCAGTCTAGCCATTGCCCTGTCACTACCCATGCACTCCTTCAAATCACCCAGCGCGCACCATGTACTTATCCATTCACTCCGCCAAAACCCAGGCGCTTATAAATTCACCATGTACTGTCCTTGCAGTACTCTAATCATCCGGTCACTACTTATGTACTCATGCAATGATCCAGGTACTAACTCATGGTAAATACAGAGGAGGTCATGCTTATTACAGGGGTACCCCAACTGAGAAAATTCGATTTTCGATCGTGATCGAATCGACCCGCCATTTTGTGCTCCGCCGCCATTTTGTGTTGCCTTCACTCAGGCAGCATGGCGAACAAAGTCTATTCTGCTTTTCCTGCAGCTTCGTGTTGAAATAAGCTTTCTGCCTCTATTTACAAAGCTGGTGTTAGGACTGGTCGAGCACACTAATCCCTGTCTGGTTTCCCTAATCCCCGTCTCAACTATCTGTTGGTTCACACTATTC
Organism: Triturus cristatus; assembly: GCF_964204655.1. Taxonomy (NCBI): domain Eukaryota; kingdom Metazoa; phylum Chordata; class Amphibia; order Caudata; family Salamandridae; genus Triturus; species Triturus cristatus. Next base: position 333,724,947 of record NC_140594.1, on the reverse strand, counting down.
TCTTCCGACTTTATCTTATCGTCTAGCCTTCGCTGTCCTCTGCTAGCATTCTCTCGTTTCACAACTGTCCTCCAAAACACACAAACGTATCTCGCCACCTGCAAGTTGGTTACAGACCTGTTAATGAATTAGTTCATGAGAGGGGTGACAAACACAGTCGGAGGAGAGGCTTCTTCGAGTTACCTGATACTTTATTTTCAAACCTTTCCTATTGGTTCTGTTCTGTTTTCCAACTTTTCTTATTGGCTCTTTCTTGTATGTTTTGGGTGTGTATTTGGTTAATGTATATTTCACATATGTACTATATAAGATTGTGCGCCACGGAGTGAAGTAGCAGTCTCCTGAGAACCTACCTCGTGTACTTCTGGGATAACTGTACTAGCTGCAGCTAATAAATCCGATCTTTTAACGCCTGACAGAGTGTCCCGTGTCTCTGTGTAGCGGAGCAGGTGAACCCCGGAGATTAAGGCGTACCCTGCGCCGTCAGGCCCATAAGGTTCTGGTTCTTCAACTGGCACCCAACGTGGGCCAGCTTCAGTGGTACCGGTTCTGCCTGAAGGTCGTGAGAAACCCCGCAAGAAAATTCTGGAGGATTCGCGAGCCACGTCAAGCGACCCCTGTATGTCGAAAGTGGTCCGAAGGTCTTTTTCAGCGTGGTTACTCCTTCCTGACGGCTACTGACGACTGCTGCCCTGACTGCCGCCCTGCCTTGGCCCTTCCTTTGGTGATGTATGGTAAGGCGAGACGATAGACGGGCCTCTGTTGGCGTGAGAAGACATCCTTAGTTAAGTATTTGGTGGGTCGCTCCCACAATTTTGGTCCTTTGTTTCTTTGTTCCTTTGTTTCTTTGGTCCTTAGATTCGACAATTGCAATAGCCGAAGCCGAGGGGTAAGTGTATTTGCGCTGCGTAAACTGAGTTTTTACCCCCTTGAAGTTTGTGAACAGTCCGGTGAAATCACGAGATGCCTGGTCTGACTTAGTTTGGAAAACTTTGTTGCTTTGGTTGTAATAGGGATTCCCGGCTTGAGGACTCTTGTCCGATTCCTTCGGTTGGAACTCCCACATACGAGCTCTATTCAAAACATGGTATTGGCCCCATTGCCTTTAAGGAGGCATGGACCCGATACACGAAGAAAGATGGTGTTTTAAAATGGCCAGAAAATTGTAGTTTTGAGTCTGATGTGCTAGATAATTTAGAAGCAGTTTTATTCAAAAGAAAAGCCCGGCCGGCAATGTTTGACTCTTTCCGCCTTTGGCGTAAGGAAGCCAAACAGAGAGAAATTAAGCAAACAAAACGAGATAGGAAAGCACAGGGTATGACAATTATACAGGCTGCCCAACAATTTAAAGACGATGAAATTGATAATGCGATGGAAATTTTAGAGAGACAGCATCGTATGGCGATAGATAAATGCTATCCGGTGTTGCCTGTTTCCCCTTCCGATAACAAGAAAGATTTAGAAGAAGATCCCCTAATGTCTCATTTATTGAGATTGCCTCCACCCTATGCACAAGGTGCCAATGCACCCCAGTTGTTATAGCCTGTTCAGCCGCCAGCAGTACCTCCGCCTGTTCCGGCTCTTCCACATTTGCCTCTTCCAGTATTACCGCCTCTACCAGTTTTGCCTCCTTTACCTTCGACTTCTTTGCCCTCATCTCCTGATCTTCGATCTCCTTTGCCTTCTGCACCTCCTGCAATTACCGGTTCTCCCTCTGTTAGTTCGCCTAATACCTTGTCCCCTATCCTCATGTCCAATTCTCCGTCTGTGCGTAGGCGACTCATGGACACTGTCTCTGGTATTCTATCTCCTTTCTTTGAAGCTTTTAATGTATCTCCGGCTTTTGCTCAAAGACAATCTCGTAGTCAATTCCCAGCTGCCGAAGAACGAGAAAATTTGGACTCTCTCGCACGTAAATGGATCAAAAAGGGTCCCTAGTACAGTGTGCCCGATATTATGGCAACCTTCTCACAATGGAATGCACCTACGCAAAGATATGTTTTCAATGTAATGTGTGATACTCTCATTAAAGAATGGGAGGATGTGAATTTGAATTCGGTTCCACAGGGTCTGTTAGATGTTCAGGCCGACTTTGATAAAGGACTTATTGTGGGTTCCAAAGTTGAAAACGCTGTAAGGACACTTATTTCCTTTAGAAACTTATTGTTCTCTCAGACTTTCCTTGATTCCGATCCGTCAGTTAGATTGACACTGAAAAATTATCCCATGAGAGAGGTTCCTCCAGTATGGAAGGAAGAGGTTGCAGCTCAAGGTAATAATCCAGTTATTCCTGCTCATTTTCAACGTATATGGGTACATGTCCCCTGGAAGAGATCTGAAGTTTTAGCCCTTAAACAGACTCTACTGGATCCTCGTAAAAACCCTGCGGGTTATTATAAAGTATTCTCGCAGACGGTTGATGCTTGCATCATGAATCTAGCTGATATCGATATGTTGATGAGAAATGTAGTCCCACAAACATTATGGGCTAGGATTCGTAAGGAGAATCAAGCACAGGAATTAGGTGCTGATTGGAATACTATAATTGCCGCAGATAGAGGCCAAGTGGGTGGTGCGAAGCCTGATGCTTTGATTTCAGAACTCCCTGGTAGGATTATTACATTAATGAAAACGATGATGCCTGCCTTGAGAGTTAATTGGGATAAATTAGCGGCATGCAAACAAAAGAAAGATGAAAGTGTCTCTGATTTCTTTACTCGTTTCGAGGAGACATTTAATAATAATAATAATAAGGCCATTTCTAAAGCGCCTGGCTGCACTAAAAATAGTGTATCCCCGCGCTAGAATACTGCTATATCTCAAGAGACAGAAGTAGGGGAGAACGAAACAAGGGTCAGAGGGAGGAGAGAGAATTAGATGATTGGAAACAGATGAGTTTTAAGTTTGGCCCGGAATCTAGTTTCTGAAGGTTCCATTCGAAGATCGAGTGGTAGTTCATTCCAGTGTTTAGGGGCCAGATATCTGAAAGAACGGCCGCCCATCTTGGCTCTGCGGGTACGGGGGAGTTTAAACAGCATAGCTCCGGCCAACCTCAGGTTTTTGATGGGGCAGTGAATTGTGAGAAGTTTTTGCAGATATCCTGGGCCTTTGCCCTGGGCGATGCGATGCGTAAAGCATAAGGCTTTAAATTTAATGTAATTCTACGAGGCAGGTTGAGTACCAGGCGGGCAGCAGCGTTTTGCACGCACTGCAGTTGGTGCAGGCCTTTTTTTCTTAGACCTAGGAGTAGGACATTGCTGTAGTCAAGATGGGGTGTGACTAGGGCATGGACAAGTGTCTTTCTGGCGTTGATGGGGAGAAGGTCAAGGATTTTACGGAGGGTTTTTAGTGTGCTGAAGCACCTGCCCGTGACTTTATTGACCTGAGACCTGAAAGAGAGATCCGAGTCGAGCATTACTCCAAGATTTCTGACAGAGTCCGCGGGAGAAGGAAAATTGCCCAGTTCTGCCGGCCACCACATGTGCGACCAGGTAGAGGGGGATTTACCAACATCCAAAAGTTCAGTTTTTTCGCCATTCAGGCATAAACAGTTGTTATTCATCCATAATGCCACTGATGACAAGCATTTGGAAAAGTTACTGCCATCTTCCGTATGGTTGAGTGACAGCTTGATCATCAGTTGGGTGTCGTCAGCATAAGTGACAATATCCACCCCGAAAGCTTCAGCTATATGAGCCAGGGGTTCCATATAAAGGTTGAACAGGGTAGGGCTTAAGCTGGAGCCCTGTGGAACCCCATGACTCAGCTTCCGGGGGGAAGATTTGAAAGGGGGACAGTGCATCTGGAAACTTCTGTTAACCAGGAAAGATTTTAACCATGCAAGGGCAGGGCCCTCCACTCCCATGTCAGAGAGGCGAGACAGCAGCGTTGTGTGCAGCACGGTGTCAAATGCTGCACTGAGGTCTAATAAAACCAACGCTGCTGTCTGTCCTTCGTCCGCCATCTGTCTGAGGCACTCAGTGGAATAGAGGACGGCTGACTCAGTCAAGTAGCCGGCTCTAAATCCTGATTGAGTAGGGTGGAGGAGGGATTCCTTCTCCAGGTATTTCATGAGTTGCCCGTTGACCACTTTTTCCACTATTTTTGCACAGAAGGGAAGAAGGGAGATGGGACGAAGATTTTGAATTTGGGAGATGTGGATGTTAGGTTTTTTTTTCAAAGGGATCACCTGGGCTGTTTTCCATGCATCAAGCACATGGCATTCTTGGAAAGAGAGAGTAACGATATGAGTGATCTGATCGATCATACTCTCCAGGACTCCCTTACAGCGATTGGGGGGGCACACGTCACAAGGGGAGCCAGACTGTATGCTTTTAGCAATGTTCAACAGTTCCTGTCTCTCAGGTACCTTAAAGCATGTCAGACGGGGTTTAACAGTGGAGTTATCTCTGACTACCATATGTTTACTGGAGGAATCAGCTCCGTCTGTGAAAGTGGCATATATTTTGTCGACCTTGCCGACAAAATGATCGGCTATGGAGTCGCATAGCTCGCTGGAGTAGGTGTCTTGCGCTTCGAGTCTGGTCGGGACCGTTAACTCTTTATAAATGGCAAAGAGTTCTCTGGTGGGGTTATCGGCAGATTCTATTCCGCCCTTAAAATAGTCACCTTTCGCTGATATTTTTTTAGTTCTGTTCTATAGTGTGACTTACTTTCTAAATTGTAGCTTTTCCTCCATTGTCTTTCCAAATGTTTGCATTTTGCTTTAGCTCCTTTGAGTTCTAGGGAGAACCAGGGGGCAGTTTTGGTCAATCTTGCTGGAGGTTTGAGTGTCCAGGGTGCTACTGTATCTAGTGCATTGGACACCCAACTTTCATAATTGTCCCACGCCTCCTGCAAGGTGTTGCTAGGAGGCGGGGATGTCTCAAGTAGGGCAAGCTTGAATGTCTCCTGCTTGAACTTTTTCCAGTCTCTACGTTTCTGGGGTAAGGGATTGTTAGTTCTGGTGTCAGAAGGAATACCTTCTATTTCAAATGGAATGCTGAAGTGATCGGACCAAATTATTCTGATCGGGGCGGAGACGTTGACACCCTCCCAGTTAGCAAATATGGGGTCCAAAAGATGCCCTAATTGATGCGAGGGGAATCTGGATTGAAGGTTAAGCTCTAGAGATTTCAGTGCTTCTGCCACAGCCTGAGCCTCCCCACAATCCGTATTATCAAAGTGAAGGTTGAGGTCACCTAGGATAAGAAAGTTTTTGTACCGAAGTGCTGGCTGGGTTATCAGTTCTGTCAGTTGTTCGCTGAACTGTGCAGCCCCTCCAGGCGGGCGGTATGTAAGTAGTCCATTTATGATGCTTTTGGATCCTGCTTTTATAGTGAAAAAGCCGCTCTCGCTATTAGGTAGCGTAGCCTTCAGTAAGGTGCATTCTAACTCAGTTTTATAGATAAGAGCTAACCCCCCACCTCTCTGTTTCTGTCTATCTAATCTGAGTAGGCAATATCCTTGAGGAGTGGCATCGAGAGCTTCAGGCGATGAAGCAACGTCTAGCCACGTCTCGGTTAAAAGTACATCAGGACTTCTTTCCGTTAGTAGATCATAAATCTCTGTTTTATGCTTCTTCATGGATCTGCAGTTAAGTAGCAACATTTTTAATTTAGCTGTCTCCCTTTTTCCTTTCTTCAAGAATTGAGCAGTGTACTTACAGGTCTCACAGAAGAAGGGTAAAGAGTCAGCCTGCAAGGTGTGGTAGCAGCTATTTTTAAGTTTCGGGCATAGAGATAGAAGTCTTTGTCTAGTATACTGTGTCCTATGCCTGTGAGTTTCCGTTCCTGTCATGTCCAAGGGTACAAATGAGCGAGGGGGTCCAGCCCCGAGCCCCGTTCGGGCGCGGACGGGCGCAGGCGGGCTTGCCTTAGGCGCGCCATCGGCGCGCAGACGGCGCGCCCGCTGCGCTCGTCCGCTGCGTGTCCAGAAAATGCCCATGATTTAAAGGGATGGAGGACGGAGGTGGGGGGGCGTGGCCTCAGGAAAGGGGCGTGGCCTGATGTTTCACCGGTAATGGCAGCTAGGTGATAGTATGGTATGCTCCCGCGGCAGCGCTAAGATCCGCTGCGCGGGCAGGTCAGGAGCGTGCTAAAGCCCTGAAATTATGCCAGGAGAGGATGTCAGGTGAGTTTAAAAACACAAAATCGTGACACTCAAATTTTTTAAAGAGTTAAGGGGTCGATCTCTCGGCTTCCGCCTCAAGAGATAAGCGTTTCTGAAGGGCGCTCGCAATCAGCGTCCTTTATGTAGTCTCGGCGGGGGGCGTGGCCTCAGGAAAGGGGCGTGGCCTGATGTTTCGCCGGTAATGGCGGCAAGGTGATAGTATGGTATGCTCCCGCGGCAGCGCTAAGATCCGCTGCGCGGGCTGGTCAGGAGCATGCTAAAGCCCTGAAATTATGCCAGGAGAGGATGTCAGGTGAGTTTAAAAAGGCAAAATCGTGACACTCAAATTTTTTAAAAAGTTAAGGGGTCGAGCTCTCGGCTTCCGCCTCAAGAGATAAGCGTTTCTGAAGGGCGCTCGCAATCAGCGTCCTTTATGTAGTCTCGGCGGGGGGCGTGGCCTCAGGAAAGGGGCGTGGCCTGATGTTTCTCCGGTAATAGCGGCAAGGTGATAGTATGGTATGCTCCCGCGGCAGCGCTAAGATCCGCTGCGCGGGCAGGTCAGGATCGTGCTAAAGCCCTGAAATTATGCCAGGAGAGGATGTCAGGTGAGTTTAAAAACACAAAATCGTGACACTCACATTTTTTTAAAAGTTAAGGGGTCGAGCTCTCCGCTACCGCCTCAAGAGATAAGCGTTTCTGAAGGGCGCTCGCAATCAGTGTCCTTTATGTAGTCTCGGCGGGGCGTGGCCTCAGGAAAGGGGCGTGGCCTGATGTTTCGCCGGTAATGGCGGCAAGGTGATAGTATGGTATGCTCCCGCGGCAGCGCTAAGATCCGCAGCATGGGCTGGTCAGGAGCATGCTAAAGCCCTGAAATTATGCCAGGAGAGGATGTCAGGTGAGTTTAAAAACACATAATCGTGACACTCAAAATTTTTTCAAAAGTTAAGGGGTCGAGCTCTCGGCTTCCGCCTCAAGAGATAAGTATTTATTGATCTCAGTGGTCAAGATATGGCTACAGAGGGTGGACAGCGATTATTTGTGGACAAATTTGTATTTAACTTGCTTCCCGAGCTGTCACACAAATTGAAAGATTCTGAAAGTTTATGGGCTGTTTCTTCTTCTGCCCAGATATTGGCTACTGCACAATATTATGAAAACAGAGATAAAGAAGAAAAAGAAAAGCAAGAGAAAAAGACGAAAGAATTAAAAACGAAGGTACTCTTGCAACAAGCTTATCCTCCTCGCTATGTTCAGCCTCAGTCTCAACAGCCTCCGCCGTTTCAGAGGTTGTATCAAAAACCTGAGCCATACATTCCGCGACCTTTGTTAGGACCTAATCAATGTGCCTATTGTAGAGAAGAAGGTCATTTTAAGAATAGTTGTCCGGTTTTATTGCAGCATAGTGGAGCATTAGCTGCTCCACGAGGTCGTGGTCGCCTCGAGTCAGCAAATAGAGGTAGAGGTCGAGGTGTGTTGACTCAAGAACAGCGTGCCCTTCCCCCTCCTAATTCCGTGAATTACTTTGATCAGCAAAATGTTAGGTCTACACAGTACTACAATGAAGATCATTATATTGAAAGCGAGAATGAAAGTCTTCATGCTAACTAGGACAGCCTTGGACAAAGTAAGGGAGTTGTGTCGATTCCAGTAGATCAGAATGGACCTTATGTTAATGTCACTACAATGGGTGTTTTAGAGCCATTTCTTCTAGATACTGGGGCGATGAGAAGTTCTATCATTCATTCTAACCTCCCTGGGGCACCTTTGTCTGGCTTAACGAATGTATCTGTAGGATTTTCTGGCGCCCCTGTTTGTAATCCGGTTTCTTACCCTTTGCCTATTTCAATTGGCCCATATGATTTGGAAGCTCCGCTTCTTTTGACGAATGGTTGCGGTGAGAATCTGTTGGGTTTGGACTTATTGAAAAGAATGCATGCTACGATATATTGTTCTCCTTCTGGTGTACATCTTACTTTAGGACAGAAACTGATTTCTCCAATGTACTAGTCCAAAGATCAGTTTCCACCTGAATTGCTTTCTCTTCCGGCAACGCTTTGGGCCACGGGTCCGAACGATGTGGGCTGTCTTGAGATTCCACCTTATGTTGTCACTCTTAAGCCTAATGTTGAATTGCCACGTATTCCGCAGTATAGAATTTCCACTGAAGGTGAAAAAGCACTTTTGGAAATCATTCATGATTTGATTCAGAAGGGTGTGGTTGAAGAAACAAGAGGAAACATATGAAATAGTCCTATTCTTCCTGTTCTTAAACGCACTGATCCTTCTCAGCCACCTGTATATCGTTTCGTAATTGATCTTCGGGAGGTAAACAAAATTGTTGTACCACAATTTCCTATTGTCCCAGATATCACTGCTCTGCTGACAATGATACCCTCCACAGCAACTTGGTTTTCTGTTATTGATCTAAAGAATGCCTTCTTTAGTATTCCCATTGCCGAAGAGAGTAGGGATATTTTTGTCTTCTCTCTTGGAGGCCGAAGCTTCCGGTTCAAGCGCGCACCTCAGGGCTATTGTGAAAGACCCTCTATTTACAGCCAAGCTTTAAAATGTCATCTTGATACTTTTCATTTGCCGTCTGGTGCTGCTCTTATTCAGTACATGGACGACTTGTTAATCGCTGCTGATTCAGAAGATATTTGCAAAAATGTGACTGTTGCATTGTTACGCCATTTGTTTAATCTGAATCATAAGGTTTCACCTTCCAAACTACAATATGTCCGTTGAGAGGTTACCTATTTGGGTCATCTCCTATCAAAGGAGGGACGACGATTAACCCCAGAACGAATTCAGGCGATTGCGCAAATGTCTGTGCCATCCACACAAAGGGAGGTACGTGCCTTTCTGGGTATTACTTCTTATTGTAGGCAGTGGATTCCGAACTTTTCTTTGTTAGCTAAACCTCTGTTGGCACTCACTTTGAAAGATACACCTCAGCCCCTTCCATGGACTGACGAGTGTCAGAGGAGTTTTACTGATTGACGTGCTGCTCTCTGTACCGCTCCTGTACTAGGTACTCCTGATTACAGTAAGCATTTTACGCTCTATGTCCATGAGAGAGAGGGTTGTGCGTTGTCAGTTTTAACACAGCGATTTGGAGACAAACAGTGGCCATGTGCCTATTTTCTCAGCTACGTTAGATCCAGTAGCAAAAGCATTGCCTAGTTGTCTTAAAGCGACAGCAGCAGCAGCAATTTCTATTCGACAGTCTGCTGGAATGGTGCTAGATAATACTCTCATTGTTATGGTGCCACATGCAGTGGATACTTTACTAAACAGAACGAAAACGCAGCATCTTACGATGCTCGTTTAACTGGATACGAGCTGACGCTTTTGGCTAGTCACGTACACATCAAACGATGTAATACCTTAAATCCAGCTACTCTGTTGCCCCTTCCAGAGGAGAAAGGTGTTAAGGAGCAACATGATGGTTTCCTCCGTGCTGAGGAAGAGACAAAAGGAAGAATTGACTTGAAAGATACGCCGCTAAAGAATCCGGATGGAATTCTATGGGTAGATGGTTCTTGTTTTAAGATGCCTAATGGAGATACAGTTTCAGCCTATGCTGTTACTACTTTACATACAGTTGTGGAAACAGCACGTATCAGACACAATTCAGCTCAAGCAGCAGAATTGATAGCTTTAATGAGAGCATGTGTGTTGTCAAAAGGAAAAAGAGTGAACGTGTACACCGACAGTCAATACGCGTTTGGTGTAGCGTTCAATTTTGGGCGTCTTTGGAAAGAGAGGGGATTCCTTACTTCACATGGCACTAAAATACAACATGGTCAGTTGGTGACTGATCTCCTCGAGTCACTTGCTTTGCCCACCCAAATAGCAATTGTGAAGTGTAGTGCGCACAAAAACATTACGGATGATGTTGGTCGAGGAAATGCATTTGCAGATGAAGTAGCGAAAAAGACAGCGAGAGATGCTACAAGTCGAATGTATGTGGCGGGTCCTGCGAATTGGGTCAGAGAAAGGTGAATGTATGAAGATACAGTAGAAAGTGTAAAGTCGATTCAGAAAGAGGATACAGAGAAAGAATTGAGTAAGTGGAAAGAAAGTACGGGAATGTTAAATGAGATGCGTTGTTGGGTGGAATTATCTGAACACCAACGTTGGCTGTTACCAGATGCCTATGTACTCCCAGTAGTTACTATGGCACATGGTCCAGCTCACTTAAGTGTGAAAGGTATATGCAAGATTCTGGCTCCAGTGTGGCAAAATGAAGGAATCGCAAAGTGTGCAGACAATGTAGTGAAACATTGTATTGTTTGTTTGATGTACAATCCGGGAAAGGGAACCCCAACTCTAGCGGGTCACTTTGCTCCTCCGATATATCCATTTGAGGTGTTGCAGATTGATTACATTCACATGGAACGATGCAACAATCTCAAATATGTTCTGGTGGTAGTATGCGCCTTTTCTAGGTGGATAGAAGCATACCCTCTAAAAGATAAAACAGCCTTATCCACAGCCAAAGTTCTACTAAAAGAATTTTTCCCTAGGTTTGGTTTGCCGCGCATTGTCTGGAGTGACAATGGGAGTGAATTTGTGGGCCATGTCATGCAAAAAGTTTGTGCGTGTCTTGGTATCAAGCAAAAGTTCCACGCGGCAAACCATCCACAGTCAGCGTGTTTAGTGGAATGCTACAACGGAACTTTAAAACTCAAATTAGCGAAAGTGCAGGCTAGTACAGGACTTAATTGGCCCGATGCTTTACCACTGGCTCTCCTGTCCACCAGAACTGCTGTGCACTCTCATTTGGGACTTAGCCCTTACGAGGTGGTCTTTGGGCGCCCAGCTAATATATGGGGAGTCCCTCGCCCTAAGAAATACTCAGACTTGCCATATCCAATGTTGATTGACTACTTGCATGAACTTACAAGTAAATTGTGTGTTCTCCATCAACAGGTTCAGAGTGCTTTGCCGGAGGCTTCCACAGACCCAGGTCATTCCATCCGACCAGGTGACTGGGTTTGCATAAAGAATTTCTAAAGGACGAAAAATTTGGAGCCCAGGTGGAGGGAGCCTCGGTTGGTACTTTTGGTCACGAGAACAGCAGTCAAAGTCGAAGGAAAGAAAAATTGGATTCACGGCGTGCATTGTAAGAAAGTGCCTTTGCCTCTACCCTTCGATCAATGGGTGCGTAGGGGCATTGGTGACTCTGAGAGTGAGAAGGTTCCACGATTCGTACCTTTTAGCGATGCACGCCTGAATGGAACATTGTCTGAGAAAGAGGACGACGACATTCTTCAGGAAGCGATAACACCACATCGTCGCTTAAATACGACAAATCCGCGAACATTGTTCCGAGACCAAACTGTACCTGATAAAGAACACTATAATCTAAGACCTAGACTAAAGAACACATAAGATTTTCTCCCTCCTATGTAGTATTCTATCCCGGTTGCAGGGTCACGGTAGGAGTCTTGGTGTGACCTGAGTAGTGGCAATAGGCCTGCAGGACTTGCAGTGTCATAGGACGGCAGAGAATCATAATTAAGTGATTGAGGAAGATTGCCGTGAGCATCCATTTAGAAAGATGGGAACTACATTAGGCAAAAGAGAGAGAAAGGGTGAAATGCAAAAAGAATCCTGTAGATTAATGTACAGTCGTTTTAGTATAACCTTATGTATTATTATATTATTGTGTATCCTTTTGGTGTTTATAAATTGGATTATTTATGCTCTGCAGCAAAAAGTTGTCTCTCCTTCCACCTCTTCGTCTTCTTCTACTGTCTCTCCACATTTATTTCATACCCTTCCTCAACATGAACTCATTAGAAGAACTGAATATTACAACAATTCCTTTGTCCAGTTATTACATCAACACCAATTAGTGATCAATACAACTGACTGTTGGGTGTGTGGACTTATGCCACATACCACAGAAAAAGGAATGCCATATTTAGTCCTTCCGTTTTCTTATGAGGGTTCTGCTTGGGCTTATTTTGTTATCTTCTCTAATGCCTATCAAAGCAAATTCAGACGATCCGTTAGTTCACATATTGGTGGTCCGGATTTTAGTCATAGTTCATTGATGAAGGGAATGGTAGCTATGGCTAAAATCATGGAAAATAGTAAGATTTCCGTTGACGAAAGGAAAGCGTACACAAACTGGAACGTCACCCATTATGTCACTAGCCTTAGTGATAAGGTTAAACAAGGGAAATCTCCACTGATTTGGACTATTCCTCATCAGGGAAATTTCTGTCTGCAAATAAATGGTCAGTCTTCTGACACCATACAAAGAAACAACTGTTCCCACACATATGTCTACTCCTCTCAGAACTTGCCGCCTCTAGTACCATCTCAAGGCATGTATTTTATCTGCCACGATAGGGCTTACACGTGGTTGCCAACTGTTTTTTCTGGTACCTGTTATATAGCTTTCCTTCTTCCCCCTACATACACCGCTTCTGCAAATTATCATCGAAACAGATATGGCAGAGGGATTATTGATTCTAAAGACACAGCAGGACAAGAGGGAGGAGATTTCCTCAAAGGATTTCTTCCTTTTTGGGGTTCAATGGCCAACAGCAGAAATATAAGGCAACTGGCTCGTGTCATAGAAACCACTATAGACATCACTGTAGGAGCCTTAAGTAATATCACGGCAGAACTACAGGCGGATCGTCTTATGATCTTACAAAACCGAGTTGCCTTAGATTTTGTTCTTGCGGATCGTGGTGGAGTGTGCAAATTGATCGGGTCAAGTTGCTGTATTTTCATACCTGATGACGCTCCGACAGTATACCAAGCTATCTCTAAGTTACATATAATCTTTGAGTCGATTCATCAGGACGAATGAGATTGGTAATTATTGGAGTGGTTTTGGGGACTACTGTCCAAATGGGGTTGGAAGGCATTGGCATTCCTTGGAGTAGTTTTGACCATCATTTTCTCTTGTTGCCTTTGTATGCACTGTGGTCCCGCCATCTGCAACCTTTGTGCTACTATGTGCATCCCTAAACCCAAATCACAAAGAACAGAGAATATTAGAATGATGCTACAGCAACAGCTCGATGACCTCATGGCCCTCAACATTGACTCAGATTAACGTGAGTCTATGTATCTTGCCTGAGTTCTGGCAAAAGGAGGGTCTGAGAAAATTCGATTTTCAATCGTGATCGAATCGACCCGCCATTTTGTGCTCCGCCGCCATTTTGTGTTGCCCTCACTCAGGCAGCATGGCGAACAAAGTCTATTCTGCTTTTCCTGCAGCTTCGTGTTGAAATAAGCCTTCTGCCTCTATTTACAAAGCTGGTGTTAGGACTGGTTGAGCACACTAATCCCTGTCTGGTTTCCCTAATCCCCGTCTCAACTATCTGTTGGTTCACACTATTCTCTTCCGACTTTATCTTATCGTCTAGCCTTCGCTGTCCTCTTCTAGCATTCTCTCGTTTCACAACTGTCCTCCAAAACACACAAATGTATCTCGCCACCTGCAAGTTGGTTACAGACCTGTTAATGAATTAGTTCGTGAGAGGGGTGACAAACACAGTCGGAGGAGAGGCTTCTTCGAGTTACCTGATACTTTATTTTCAAACCTTTCCTATTGGTTCTGTTCTGTTTTCCAACTTTTCTTATTGGCTCTTTCTTGTATGTTTTGGGTGTGTATTTGGTTAATGTATATTTCACATATGTACTATATAAGATTGTGCGCCACGGAGTGAAGTGGCAGTCTCCTGAGAACCTACCTCGTGTACTTCTGGGATAACTGTACTAGCTGCAGCTAATAAATCTGATCTTTTAACGCCTCACAGAGTGTCCCGTGTCTCTGTGTAGCTGAGCAGGTGAACCCCGGAGATTAAGGCGTACCCTGCGCCGCCAGGCCCATAAGGTTCTGGTTCTTCACAACGCATAGTGTTCCCTAGTGTATGTAGGCTGTATTCTAAGCGTCTTTTAGCATAGCACTGGCTCCGGTCCTGGTTATTCAGAGTCAGTTACCACCAGTACCCGTCAGTAAAAAGTTGGGGGCACTGCAGGACTATCTGCTCCTCTGTTGGTTCTTTCTGCACATCTCTTGCTTCTTCCTGCACTTTTCTTTGTCTTTCTGGACTTCTGTTGTCTCTTTCTGCATTTGTCTTGCTTCTTTCTGCACTTTTCATCCTCTTTCTTCACATGTCCTAACTTTGAAGGCATAGTTAGAAATTAGCATTTAAAGAACCGCTGAAATTCACTGAAATAACTATAGGTTTCAGGCACTTTATAGATAGAAATTAGCATTTAAAAAACATTGAAAAACACTGAAAAAAACATAGGTTTCAGGCATGTTATAGTTAGAAATGAGCATTTAAAAAACCCTAGAAATTCTCTGAAATAACCATGGGTTTCAGGGATGGTATAGTTAGTTGGACATTTCACTCGTACAAAACCTTAGAATTTCCCCCGTTATAGTTAGTTCAGCCAACTATAATTCGTGCCCCCGCAATGCACTGCTGATGATGTCACATATTACATCATTCATGACATGGTTAGTGACATCACCCAGGATAGCTTGACTCCAGTGGCGTAGTGAGCACGGGACCCATGTCTGGGCATACCCTTCCCACATAGGGCGAACAGCAAAACACACAAGATGATGGACGGAATGTTGCACATTGGCAAAACATTCACCCCCAGTCACAGATCTGGGTTTAATCCATCGTTATTTTGCTCACCACACCACCCCTGTTCAGACATGGCCATATGCAAATCAGTCTCGAGAAAAAAGGGGGGTCCGAAAACGCATTTTCCCAATGTAAATTTCCATAGGAAACTTTAGACAAAGCTACAGCCTGAACTGCTCAACGGAATTACACCAAATTTGGCAAAAAAGGTAGGTCTTGGTTCAGAAAGAGCCCTTTTTATTAAATGGTGTAAATCCATTCAGCAAAAAGAAAAATATAGAAATCTGAGCACCGAGGAGGGTTCGCGAACGCTCCCGGGCTCAAGCTTCACTCTGATTGGTTGCCAACACTCCAAACCAGGAAGTGTTGGCAGCCATCTCGTGACAGGAAAAAAGTGAAAAGGAGGTTAAAAAAGAAGAAAAGGGGGCAGAGTAGAAACACCCTGACCCTCCAGTCCTGCTCAGGGGGTCCCAAAAGGACAGCAAAACACACAGCCCGAACTGCCAAGCCATGTCTTCCCTGGACCGGAATCAAGCATCCTAGGACCGGTTTCGGGGTTTCACCCCTTTTCAGCCAGGATAGCTTGACTCCAGTGGCGTAGTGAGCATGGACCCACGTCTGGGCATACCCTTCCCACATTGGGCGAACAGCAAAACACACAAGATGATGGACGGAATGTTGCTCATTGGCAAAACATTCACCCCTAGTCACAGATCTGGGTTTAATCCATTGTTATTTTGCTCACCACACCTCCCCAGTTCAGACATGGCCATATGCAAATCAGTCTTGACCCTGTGCCTCATGGGAACAGTCCAGCCCAGACTGCCAAGCCATGTCTTCCCTGGACCGAATTAAACATCTTAGGATCGGTTTCGGGGTTTCACCCCTCTTCAGCCAGGATAGCTTGACTCCAGTGGCGTAGTGAGCACGGGACCCACGTCTGGGCATACCCTTCCCACTTAGGGCAAACAGCAAAACACACAAGATGATGGATGGAATGTTGCACATTGGCAAAACATTCACCCCCAGTCACAGATCTGGGTTTAATCCATCGTTATTTTGCTCACCACACCACCCCTGTTCAGACATTGCCATATGCAAATCAGTCTTGACCCTGTGCCTCATGGGAAACCGGCAACTCGCCGGAGGCCCTGCCCCCTCCATGCAGCACTCTGCAAACGAGCCCCCGGGGCATTCTACGTTGGGGTATTAAGTCCCCTGTGATTTCATCAGTGATGTCATTTGAGATGTCATCAGTGCTGTCATCAGTGTTGTCACTGACCATGTCATGAGTGATGTAATATGTGACATCAGCAGCAGTGCATTGCGGGGGCTCTACTAACTATAATGGCCGAATTTCTCTGGTTTTGTACGAGTTAAATGTCTAACTAACTATAACGTCCCTGAAACCTATGGTTTTTTCAGTGACTTTCTAAGGTTTTCAAACCCCTTCGCCGCGGCACGAATTCCGCCGCGGCGCTGGGGGGGTTTGGGGTTAGCGTGGCACCGCCATGCTCGTGACGGAACCACTCCGTCATGAGCCACGGGCGCGCTGTGCTCATGACGGATTGGTTCCGTCACGACTCCACCCACTCGCATTGATCGCCCGCACAGGCGGGGAATCAGTGCCGCGTGGGCGGAGCGGCCGCCAACGGCCGCAGCGGAACCACTCCGTCATGAGCACACGGCGCCCGTGGCTCATGACAGAGTGGTTCCGTCATGAGCAGGGAACGGGTTAAATGCTGATTTATAACTATAACGTCCCTGAAACCTATGTTTTTTTGTTTGAATATATATATATTCACTGAAAAAACCATAGGTTTCAGGCACGTTATAGTTAGAAATTAGCATTTAAAAACCTTAGAAATTCACTGAAAAAAAACAATAGGTTTCAGGGACGTCATAGTTAGTTCGACATTTCACTCGTACAAAACCAGAGAAATTCGGCCATTATAGTTAGTAGAGCCCCCGCAATGCACTGCTGCTGATGTCACATATTACATCACTCATGACATGGTCAGTGACAACACTGATGACATCACTGATGACATCTCAAATGACATCACTGATGACAGTGACTAAACTACATTTAATACGTGTCCCCATAGACTAGGATTAAAAAGGCTAGTGATATATAGGACTGAAAGAATATCCTATTTGTCAGAGGTCAACATGTTTCTGCCAGATGACTAAAAAGGTTTGCGGCATTTATCAGGACCTAAAGCGATGTCACTCTGCTAGTAATTAGTGAAAACTAATAATGTATTTAAATCCATACTTAATTGTCATGGTAGTTATGACAATGGTACCAGCTGCAGTCCGGTCCAATGTCTAGGTGGTAATATAAGGTAAACTTATATTACCACCTAGATTACTAATTACTAGCAGAGTGACATCAACATGTTGACCTCTAATGAATAGGAAATTCTTTCAGTCCTATATATCACTAACCTTTTAAATCCCAGTCAATGGGGACACGTATTAAATTTAGTTTAGTCACCCAGGAGCTAGTTTTAACACACATTTGTTGTTTTTTTGCACTCTGCCCCTCACCCCAATCGCCTAAATTGGGAACATTATAAAACACCTCACGCTCCTCTCCACAGGGAGAGTTGCAGCCCACACTGTGCACTTTGCGGTCACAGTGTGCAAGAGGGGACCCAATGATGAAGCATGTCACCCTTGGGTGAGTGAGGGTTCTCGTCTTTAAGATTATGACTTCCCCTTTCCCCCATACACAAGTATATATTTTTGTTTTGTTTGAACTAGCGTCCCATTACTTTGTGTGAGTACTATATTCTGGAGTGGTGATGTGGATGCTGATACTCACTCCTTTTGTTATAACCCTCTAGTGTGAAATGCACTTATATTCAGCAGTTCTAAAGTAGCTTCAAACTTTGCTTAAAATAGCTCAGAGTGGAACAAACTGATAATTTGTGGCTGAAGTCTCTGGGACCCTTGACTTTGTGTACCTGTTTTTCAGATGTCCAAAGAATGACCAAGCCACTTTCTGTAGGTACATCTCCCTAGTTATCAGTAATGTCTGCTCATGGGCATGTCTCCAGCTCTATCTAATGATGTCCACTTCCAGCCTGGCCTCTGGTGCCTAGCCAACTGACAGTTGGAAAGAACTTCCAGTGCCTGAGTACAAGAGGAGAGCAGGTCACACAGAAGTCCTTTGCATAGGTTTATTTATACTTAACTTTTTTCAGAGACTTCACAAAGTCCATTTGTGTTCTAATGAGCTCATGTGCGAAACCATTTTTATTCTTTACACTAGCCAGTAATTGGTGGCAATACTATTCCATTGCTTGCATAATTTCCACAGCCCTGCCATTCTACTTTTACAAGGAAGCAACAGCAACAAACAATCCACAAAACAATCCATAAATGGAAACTTATCCTCGCCTACTCCTACAGGAAATAGATCTATAAGTATGAGATGGATTTTAGTTTAAAGACCTCTCTCACACCAGACCCCTGCTTAGCATTAACATGTCAAACAAACAGGCCTGAAATCAGGTGTGCACTACTAAATACCCCATCCCAGATAAGTGTCCCCTAATGATTCCTCCCAGGTTTCCTGCCAGCAAAGCCCACTCTATTGTTCTCTGTCCATCTCATGCGTCATCAGATTGCTGATAATTCAACTAACGGAAGAGACGCCAAAAGAACTGGCTTCCTACTTCAAAGCTTCCTAGCTCAAAATACATTTTTCTATATAATGTATTTATTTTATACTCAGTAAAAATCTACCCAGAACACTGGGGTACATTTTTGCTAAATATTAAATATTTAGTCACAAACAGGTTCTTTCCAAAATAACTGCCACTGTGCCTATACAGTAAAAATAGCACTTTGGAGCTCATCCCTCTAGACATACCACTTTTAATATTTAACATGCCCCACTTTTATACATTAAGCAGACAGCTTTGAGATCTACTAGTCACATGTATAGGTGAGTCAGCAAATCTTTAAAGGTAGGTTTTGCAACTTACCAAAAAGAGTTTCTTGTGACATGTGTGGTTCAATGCGCTGGAATGTAGCCAGTCACGTTCCGATGGCAGGCTGAAGCCAGGCCTTTACAGATGGATTGTGTAAATGTACACTACAATCTGGATATGCTATTTAACTTTTATGTCACTGGTGCATTATCCTACACCAAGTTACTGTGGTTTCACTTTAAATTTTATTAGCCAAATGGGTTTAACCAATTTAAATATTGTTTTAGGGTCAGACAACATGCACTGTGAATGCGAACAGTTCTCAGATTCCAGATGCCAAAAAGACTGGCAAAAACAAATGTGCAAATGCATGCAGAAAGTCGATTTCCTACAGTCTCTCTCTCTCTCATACTGGACAGACTTCTCACCATTCACTACACCAAGCATGCTGCAATGTGGGTGGTAGAATACAGGCATTAGAAATCACCAGAGAGGGAACATGTGACACAAAGAAATAATGAGTACCCTAACGCAGCTATACACCTACCCCTTTTCAGATCCTAATAAAGATCAGCCTACTCTGCTAACAAACCAAGACTAGGGTCAGCCGAAAAACAATAACACAAACGCTAATGGCAACTTACACTAACTCTGCAGGACCAGCACATTCACATTCACCATTCACAGAAAAGGCAGTAAGTAACCAGGGCACTATAAACACTTTTGAGTCCCTAAATAATGTGGTACACTCCACACTTGCCTTGGGTTGGATGGAAGGCTAGAAGACTTGTATCCCCATTGTGATACACTCTGGAAAAAAAGCCCAAACATATATGAACTCTACATGAATTTGGATGTCAAGACTCAATATCCATGTCGTATTGAAGATTTCATCAGTGTAAACCATTCTCTCTTTCTTACACCTCACGTATCCATTGAGCCAAAGAATATCCTCATGTATTGTACCCACAGAGTGCATGAAACGTGGGCAAACCTACCAAAAGGTTGAGAGCCCAAGAAATTGGTGAAGGGGCACTGTACAAAAACTGTGTTAAATTGCATCATAATCTGAGCAAGTTAATTTTACACTATTACTCCTCATGAGGAAAAATCACTGGCTAAATTATTAAGAGAGTTATTGTGATCCCCGCTCACCTCTATCATCTGCTGACTGTGTTGCACCTTCCCACTCAGTGTGCTCCTCTTACATATTTTGAATGTTAGCTCACATCCAAATGCAGATTTAAATACTTTTTCTCACTCTGACTTTTTGCATTCTGCATTCCCTCTCTTCCGCTTCCTCCTCCCTCCATCCTAATTGAAAGTTTACATATGCTATAGTTGTCATTCTGATGCAGTAGAACCCAAGATGCAAAAGTTTCAGCCCTAATTCTCAGATAGTTATATGTTTGAACCACGCATGCATTTACAACGCATTCCTCTATAACATGGTCTAAACCACAAATGCATCTTTACAACGCATTCCTTTAGCACGCAAGTCGTTACAAGGACTTGCCTTAGAGAATTCGCTGGGCTTTAGAATAGTATAACAATAATCCTCTGAGGCTCTTTACTCTTTCTATCTGTGCTGCATAATGCAGCACATGTAGAGCATTTTGATGCATTTCCAGGTTTACCTCTCATGCTAAATCTGGGAATGCTCCAAAATCCATAGGTGTATGTGTCGGAAAACCCATGCTCAACCCATGGAATGTCTCCCTGGGGCAGTGTAGAGCAATGCAGCAACTTGTTCTGCTTTGTGATTCTCGAGATTTACCAAGCACCGGCTGCTCAAAGTAGTGTTGAGCGGCTTGGTGAATCTGGCTTTAGTGATGCATTACCTTGCGTGAGGCAAGGGCAATGCGACACTTTGAAAAATCTGGTCCTGAGTGTCCATCTCATAAAGGGCTGAATATTCCCCACCCCCTGGAATAAATGTTGCTCTGTGAGTGAGTGATATCCAGGCCATTAGAAATGTATTCACCACTGGCTTTGCTGCCTGCTTCCATTACAGTTTCTCATATAAAGATTGGTTGCACCTCTGTTATAACCACATCTATTAACAAAGTGGCAACATCAGATTCCCTGGTTGCTAAAGCCAACTTGTTATGTTTTCAAATTTTCTCTATCTTCAGTATTCTCTATAGTTTTAGTGGTTTGTGTAACAATAACTGTGTACAATATTGTTGGCAAATCATCTTGCTATTTTGATGTTGCAGTGGTTGGTGATTTGTCTTAATGTTTTACAGGGTTACGCTCTAATATCCGTTGCACACTGATATGTACACTGGAGTTAGGTGTTGATAATTAGCACTTGCGGAAATGATAGCCTTCACTGGCGAACTGATTAAGCAAGTTTAACTCATATGTGCATTGAATTTAAATTTTCAATCAATCACGATTAATATAGCGCTGCAAATCAGCCAATAGAGTATCCAGGTGCTTGCAGGTCCCAGAAGGCTCATTCAAACAGCCAGGTCTTAAAGGCTCTTTGGAATTCCGGAAGAGAGGTGATGGTCCAGAGTTGCTTGGGGAGGCTGTTCCAGGTCTTTGCTACAATGTAGGTGAAGTGTTGTCCACTTCTGCTTCAAAAGATGCAAGAAGTCTGGGTAAGTGATAGGGAGATGAAGTGTGATCTTCTCAATGGTTGGTTGAAGTTTAGGAGGTGGTTGATGTAGGTGGGTTCTTGGTTGTGTAGAGCCTTGTGTAGCTTAAATTGGCATCTTTTCTTTACTGGGAGTCAGTGGAGTTGCCTGAGATAGGGTGTGATGTGGGTTTGTCAGGGAGGAAAAGGGCAAGTCTGGCTGTGGCGTTCTGTATAGTTTGCAGTCTCTGTAGAAGGTGTGCATCAATTCTTACGTAGAAAGCATTGCCATAGTCCAGTCAGCTGGTGATGAAGGCCTGTGTCACGTTGCATCTCCTAGCAGTGGTAGCCACTTGAAGATCTTACATAGCATGTGCAGAGTGAGGAAGCAGGCATTGGAGATGCCTGCTTCCTCACTCTGCACATGCTGATCTGTGATTTCATGGTGAGCTTGTTATCTATAATGGTTCGGAGGTTTCTGATCCCAGGTATGAGTGCCACCAGGCATCGCTGCAGGGTTTGCTGTTATTTCGGAAGGTCAGTAGTTCCTCTTTGCCTGTGTTTAGCTTCAGGCAGTTGTTTTTCATCCAGTCGGCGATGCTTGTCATGCATCTGTGGAAGTTGATCCTGGTTGGGATAGGATCAACAGTGAGCGAGAGGATGAGTTGGGTGTTGTCTCTGTAGGATATTATGTTGAGGCCATGAGATCTGTCGAAGTTGTCCAGTGGGGTCATCAACACGTTGAAGAGTGTGGGGCTGTGGGATGAGCCTTGAGGGACACTTCAGATTATATACTTGGGTTCACAGGTGAAGGGTGGTAGACAGATCCTCCGAGTTCTTCTGGTGAGGAAGAAGGTGATCCGTCTAAGTGCATCCCTTTTGATGCTGATGTGGTGGAGCCTTTCGATCAGCGGGTGGTGTGAAATGGTGTCGAAGGCTGCTACATTCCCACATGTTTTTCAATACCTATGTTACAAATATGTGTGAATAATGTACATTTTTTAAATCAGGATCACATGAACCCATGGGCAAAATTTATAATGAACCTTCGTCACGATTTCTCAGGCTTCCTCCCTCTTTTCAGCTAATCATTAAACCCTGTTTTACCATCTCTTAACCCCTGCAGTGTTTAATACAGCTGCAAGACATTCCCTTCCATATAGTGAAAAGATGCTCACCAACAAACACAAAATACAGGTACAACTTGGGAAACAATAATGCTAAGTTCCCTAGTACAAAGAGCAATCACAGGACAGTTGGCAGTATGAATTGATCCCTCCCACAGACACATGTTTTGAATCTTGGATTCCAGGTCCCAAGTCTGCGGGTTTTGGGTTCCCAGCCCACTAGTGCATAGGCTTAGTTCAGTACAGCATCACAGAGTATTGAAGTCCAGTTTAACTGAAGCCTCACACAACCCACTGAACAATTCTGCAAGTGTGGTGTTTGTGATTTCTAGGTTACTATCAGTCCCATAAAAGGATCAGGTACACAGTTATAATTTAACCCCAATTTCATTCTTATAGAAGCACAATCAAGTATAACAGCAATAATGGCCTGATTACGATAGTGGTGGGACTGTCACCATCAGGCCGTCGGTGGCAGTCTCACCGCCATCGGCCCCTGCAAGTCTGCCCACCGCATTAGGATGCAGTGGGTAGAGGCATCTGGTGGATGGACTGTCCGCCTCGCATCTGAAAGGCTCTGTCGGAGGGACAGTAATCCCTACAGTAGGAACGGTGCCTGCTCAGGCACTGCCTTAGGGATGACACTGTCCCTTTCTGCCGGTCCGTCTGCCATGAAAAGACAGGCAGAAAGTGACTTAGGGATACCCATTTGCCCCTGGCCCTCGCTATTGGGCCTAGTGGCAGCTATGGGGCAGCCTAAAAATCCATGCACCGTGTGGCAGGCACCGCATGATGCTTGTCACAAGGCCCAGGGATGTTTACAAACATGACTCTTAGCAGTGCGACTTGTGCTGCAGCCATTTTTCGGGCTGCAGCACAAGCCTCAATGCTAAGAGGTATGTTTCCTACAGCCTCCACTGCAATCGGATCATAATTTGTCAGGACTCCCTGTCACCCGTTCCCATTTCAAACAGGATGGCGGAAGGATGCTGATCCAACCGCCATCATAATCAGCTGTTAAGAAACAGAATATGGGTAAAGTAATCTGAGACAAAATCCTAACTTTATGAGTTTCGGTGTTCACAGAAGGCATTTAGGAGTACTAAAGTTAGGATTGTTTCTTAGGTGATCTAAGGTTTTAGTCTTAAATAAAATTTAAGACAAACTTAAGTTTAACTGAGACGAAATACTAGTCGTAAAGTTAGGATTTTGTCTCAGTTAAACTTAAATTTGTCTTAAGTTTAACTTAAGACCAAAATGTAAGATTAACTGAGACAAAATCCTAACTTTTGTACTCCTAAATGCCTTCTGTGACTATCGAAAGTCGTAAAGTTAGAATTTTGTCTCAGATTACTTTTGTGAATCGTGCCCTATATATTTATTTCAACAGGATCATTCTGTAGTGGTATTCGGGAAAAATATTGAGTTATAAATATCTAGTTTCAGAAATATTGAGCTTTTAATATCCTGACACAGAAATATTGGGTGCAAAATATCATTGACAAAAATATGGATTTTGTATGGTAAGAAATATAGTTTTTAAAGTTTCTTTATGTGTTGAAATAATATATTAATTATATATGTTTTATGTTGTTGTGCAAATGTTTTTAAATATAGTTTGTAATTTTAAGATATTTATATTTTTAATTCAATTTGTGAAATAGTACTTAATAGTGTCGGAGCAGGTTGTGAGGTTTGTAGGGGTACAGGGTGGTATAATTAGTATAAATAATTATGTTTTAAATAATATTAATTAGTTATTTGACAATTAATCATGCAAATTGGGAAAATAATATTTTTAGAGTTATATTTTAAGTGTGGGTTGTATGCCTGCGGAGGCACATTCAGTGCCTAGAAGCCATTTCAACAGTCATCACAGTGCATTCATTTGTGGTCATTAATTCCCAGCACTTCCCTTCCCAGAATGCTGCACACAGTCTCATTGGAGCTGCCCATCAGGGGCGTTTCATCAGACGTAAATGACTGAGGGTGAGTGACCGGACAAGGACACCATGATTCCGCTGAAGCCTCTGATGAAGAAGTTTTAATTTCGAAATGCGTAAGGTGCGGAACCACTGTCTTATCATTTGTCTGCACACGTATGCTGTCCATACCTGAACGAAGGGCTTGTACCTCAGCACTGTGGCCCGAGTGCCTACTCACATGTGGGGCAACTCTGGATCAAGTATTTAAAGACGGCAGCCCAGCTGCCGAGAGTGCACCACCCCGCGAACAGGAAAGGGGGCCACGAGGACTGGTATTAACCGATCCTTAGAGTGGGGCTACAGTGCAGGATTGAGGTCGGGTACTCTTGAGCAGGCACATTCAGTGCCAAGAAACCATTTCAGCGGTCATCACAGTGTATTCATTTGTGGTCATTTATTCCCACCACAACCCTTCCTAGAATGCTGCACAGTCTCATTGGAGCTGCCCACCAGGGGCGTGCCATCAGACATAAATGATTGAGGGGGAGTGACCGGAAAAGCACACTATGATTCCGTTGAAGCCTCTGATGAAGAAGTTTTAACTCGTAAGGTGCGGAACCACTGTCTTATCATTTGTCTGCACACGTATGCTGACCATACCTGAACGAAGGGCTTGTACCTCAGCACTGTGGCAGAAAGTGCCTCTCACATTTTGGGCAACTCTAGAGCAAGTATTTAAAGGAGGCGGCCCAGCCACCGAGAGAGCACCACCCCGCGAACAGGAAAGGGGCCACGAGGACTGATATTAACCAGCCCTTAGAGTGGGGCTACAGTGCAGGATTGAGGTCGGGTACACCTGCGGAGGCACATTCAGTGCCTAGAAACCATTTCAACAGTCATCACAGTGCATTCATTTGTGGTCATTTATTCCCACCACTACCCTTCCGAAAATGCTGCACTCAGTCTCATTGGAGTTGCCCATCAGGGGCGTGTCATCAGACATAAATGACTGAGGGGAAGTGACCAGACAAGCATGCCATGATTCCGCTGAAGCCTCTGATGAAGAAGTTTTAACATCAAAACACGTAAGGTGTGGAACCACTGTCTTATCATTTTTTCTGCACACGTATGCCGACCATACCTGAATGAAAGGCTTGTACCTCAGCACTGTGGCCCAAGTGCCTCTCACATGTGGGGCAACCCTGGAGCATTTAAATATATATATATTACCTACTGGTGGTCGCCAGTATGTAGTTATAGTTAGAACCTAGTTTCCATAGGAAAAGCATTTATTTTTTGATTTGCTAATAACTTTGGCGTCGTTTGACGAATCTTCCTGAAATTCTCAAAAAAAAAGTCTATCCAGGTCAGCTCCTATGCTGAAAGTTTGGGGGTGATTCATCAAGCAGGGGCTGAGAAAAAAGGTGGTTCCAAAGCTCATTTTCTCCATGTTAATTTCCCATAAGAAACTTTGTGCAGGGCTACAGCCGAAACTACTGAACGGAATTACTCCCAATTTGGGAGAAATGTAGTGCTTGGGTCAGAAAGTGACCTTTTAAAAAATGGTGTAAATCCATACAGTAGTTGCTGAGAAATATTAAAAGTTTTGATGTCTGGGCGGAGCCTAAGTCGTGTGCGCGAGCTTCACTGTGATTGGCTGCTAGCAGTCCAAAACAGGAAGTGTTGGCAGCCATCTTGTGGCTCCGTAGAAGCAAGTCACCCAAAAATGGAGAAACAAAGGTATAAAACAAGAGAAGGGGGCAGGGTAGAAAAACCCTGACCCACTAGGTCTGCTCAGGCAGGTCCAAAAAATGATTTAAAAAAAAAAAATCAGCAACAATTCACGCTGGGGTCGCAGATTCTTGCGTTTTATTTTAATGAGGCCTTTGGGTGGGCTAGGTTGCTGGGGTATTTCTTAAAAAATATTAGCAGGGGCTTGCAGGGGTTGCGGGGGTCCGCTGGGGTCCGCGCAGCCCCAGGGCATCACTTATGAGGGGGGTTGCGCGTCCCCGCTCCTGGAGTCTTCTATGTGCTTGTAACTTTGGCATTGTTTGACGAATCTTTATGAAATTATCCAAAAAGTTTCTCTTTTTTTTATTAGCTCCTATATTGAAAGTTTGGGGGTGAAAGGTGTAGGAGGGGTTGAGAAAAAAGAGGGTCCTAAAACGTGTTTTCTCCATGGAATTTCCATACGAAACTTTACAGAAGACTAGAGGTGAAACTGCTGAACCAAATTACGCCAAATTTGTCAGGGAGAAAGGTGATGGTCAAGAAAGCAAGCTTTTCTTTAAATGGTTAAAATCCGTTCAGTAGTTTTTGAGAAATATCAGATTTTACAGATACCAAAATTTGAGAATTCTGACATGTGATTAGCTGAGGGGTTACAAGCACCAGATTGTGGCTTATTGGCTGTGAATGGTATAAACCAGGAAGTGTTGGCAGCCATTTTGTGATTTACTCCATCAGCTCGCATCTCTCCGTGTAGAAGCCATCGGGTCTGCAGTTTTACCTGTGTGAGGCAACAATGGCATCTGTGTCTGTGTGAGATATGCCTTTCACGCTGCCTCTCCTCATATCACCAGGTCGCGGGTATGCCTTTAGAAGCCCGTCCATCGGCTCGGAGCTCTGTGAGTCAGTCTGTCAGCACGACCCTCTTCACTACCCAAAGACTACCCAAACACCACTGCACTGTCGTAAACTCTAAAACACTACCCCAGCATGATCCCCTACACTACCCAAACACCAGTGCACTACCCTAAACCCTATATCTACCCCCAGCATGACCCCCTACCCAAACACCACTGCAGTACCCTAAACCCTGAAATACTACCCCAAGCACAACCCCCTACACTACCCAAACACCACTGTACTGCCCTAAAGCATAAAACAGTAGCAGTCCGTCGGCTTGCAGCTGTGCGTCTGCGAGCCGTCGTGTCCCTAGCTGTACATGTGTGAGTCAGTCCGTTAGGTGATAGGTGTGTCTCTGCTAGCAGGGCCGTTGGTTGGTTGGTGTCCCTTTGCGAGTTAGACCGAAACTCTCCCTCTGCGAGCCAGCACGCTGGTGTGCGTTTGCGAGCCGACGGCCTGTAGCTCACACTGTGCTAGCCGAGCCGACGGCCCATAGCTCTCCTTGTGCGAGCGGAGCCCACAGGCCGCAGGTGTCCATCTGCAAGGCTGCTCGACGGCCCGCAGGTCTCCCTGTGCTAGCTGGATCGCAGCTGTCACTCTGCGAACCGATATTGGGAATATAAGGCGGCTCTAAAAAGAGTCCTTGTGTTTATTATTTGGAGCTACATATAAGTGCGGATGCACAGCTTCAGGTTATTCAGAAAAACTTGATTTCCCTGATCTGTGAAGTGTACTCCATCACTTCTGTAGATATCAGCCATATGAAAACGTTTGTTGTTGTTGTAGATCGACCCCAGTCTATGGTCTCTGAGGTATTCAGACACAGCTTTGTTGACATTCTACCTAGATTTTTCATTCTGAGGACAAAATTGGTTTGACCATTTCCACTTCTGTCTTTGGCATATATTGGAATATACAAAGACAGTTTCAGGCAAAAGTAACATCAATTGCCGAAAGGTGTCCTTCATTAGCATTTCCAAACCTATCCCAGTCAATGTGCCTAGGTCGTTTCCACCACAGTGCACAATCATGAGGTCAGGCTGTTGGAGATGCAAACAGGTTTTAACCAAAGGCAACAATTGGTGCCACTTCAATTCTCTCTGTCCAAACCATTTAGTGTCCACAATTTGTAAACCTAGGTCTAAGTCAATACGCCTCTGTTCTGCATACCTCTTGCAAAAGAAAACATAGCTATGTCCTACGATCCACACTAGCATTTTGAAGGTATGGCTGGGAGGAATGGATAGATGTCTGTAGATCATGCAGTCCGTTCATAGAATAAGACATATGTTTAAAGATGGGGGAACTACTTTTTTTTGCCGTACAAAACTATACCTGATTGGGAGATGAAAAGCATTGTTTTTTAAAAGAAGCATGTACATTCGTTTTGTGGAAAAGCATCTTTGTGATTGGTTAAGAAAAAGCAGTTTAAATGTGGAGTATATATCATAGGATAAAATTTGCTCAACTCAATCACACCTGCTACTTGCATTTGGAAGGCACTGTTCGAACTTAAAACAATCGTGAACTTTTAACCTGCACGTGCTGTTAACCTATTCAATCAATCAATCAAAAAGTCTTTATTTCGATTGTTTAAAATCATAAAAGTACATATAAAACAATTCATTTAAAAACATATTCGGTTAATACAATAAACCATAATAAAAAAGAAGATGGCATAATATTTAGTCTACAAACAGGACCCTTTTTAAGACAATCAATCAGTCTGTATTATTGCTTATTAGTTTCCTACGAATTAACCACATCGCAAACAGAAACTTGGAAACTGCTACCACAACAAGTGGACTTAAGTCACTTCGCAAGATCCTGAAAAAATCGAGGTAGCTCCTAATACCTAGGTTTAAGCATAACTGAATAATCCATTTTTTCCGGATACCGGCGTATGCTGGGCAAAAGAGCGCAACGTGTATCATAGTTTCCTGTTCAGATGAGCACCCCGGGCAACTGTGCTCGAGGGCACCCACCCATTTATCAGTAAAAGAATAGAGGGGGAGTGTCCCATATCTGAACTGTAGGAACAGCTTCTTTGCAAAAGTGGGCTGAATAGCGTCAAGGTCAGGTACAAAGGCGTAGTGACATTTAACATCTAAAAAGATATCAGTCAGGCTAGAAGGCTTGACTACACTATAAGCTTTTGTTAGAAAGTAGTCTTTGAGGGTGAAGGCAAGAGTTTTTTTGGAGATGCCTAAAGTAGAGTTCTCTGGATTAATCCAGAGGTGGCCAACTTCAATGCCTATGACGAGCTGGTCTCGTCATGGGCCGCGGTTGCGCTGTGCCCATGACGAGACCAGCTCGTCATAAACCCCGCCCGCTAATACAACGGCCGGCACAGGGCGGGGAAAGGGGCGGGCACTGAAGGGGTTAAATCTTCGAGAAAATGTTGCAAATAAATATCGTTAGGTTTAAAAAAATTGATGAACTTTTAACCTGCACATGTTTTAGAATGTTCTAGAAAGTGTGTTGATAGAATAAGTTGCACTTCTGACTTCTATGCGTCCTTGAATATTAAAAAAACTGTTTATATGGAAAATTAAAAAAAAAACAATAGAGAGAAGTTTTGAAACCTCAAAGAATCAAGGAACCATTCTAATTTGTTCATTACATGTATTTATGTGTGGAGCAGCACCAGGAAGAGGAAGAAGCAGGGAGTGGGAGTACGGTGGGAGATGGGCACAATGGCACACATGCACAATTAAGTACAGCACAACTATAGACAAACCATGGCCAAAATGAAACACACCAACAAGGAGCACAAGTCACACAACCCGCCAACATCACACCACTGAACAAGCATCGAAGTGAAAACCACACTGCCTGAAAGGGAGAAGGGTGAACAAAAGCTCACATGAAGGGACATCTCACTCACAATGCAGCACACACACATAGGAAGCAGAGTACACCAACATCCAACACAATGTTGTCCAAACACAAACATTCGCAAAATCGAACACAGGACACAAATGCACTCGCCTGTGGCGGATACGCGTCCAAAAGCGTCAGTACGAAACAGGCACATGAGAACGCATAAGTACAGACCCACAGTCCGGATGGGGTAGCAATTCATGTATGGCAGGCAGCCAGAGAGTCTGTGGCACACACATTGGCATACAAATGAAGACAAAACACATTTGGAGACAAGTGAAAATGTGGAAACTTTATATTAAAAAAGTGCGTACGGCCAAGAGTAGTGCCACGATATGCAGAGAAATGCAGCAGCATGCCTCAGTAAGGAACGTAGGAAAACGTCCATGTTCACCTCGGGGTAGTCAATCACCAACACACGTCAGTGTCAAGCAGTGTTGGTTGTCTGCGCCTCGGACATTGTTCGACGCCAATGCAGCCATGCATACTGTTGTTTTGGGACATGTGACCAGATGTACAACGTGCAATGATGCGGGGGGACACGTGCAAGGGGCACATCGAGTCATGGTTGCAGGTGCCTTGTCACTCGTCCATGTACGCTTGTGCAGCTGCGTAAGCCACTATCTCTAATGAGTGATGGTTGGCCACAATATTTGACATGTTGTCGACGTAATCCATCAGCTGACCGGGACAGATGTGCTGACTCCAACCACTGTACCCAATGTGCACCAAAGCAGAATCGGGAAGTGGGTCAATTTGCTCACTGCATACTATGACACATGCAATCTCCCAGGCCCAGATCCCAACATTCATGCCAAACATCCAGGCATGCCATAAACGGGCATCAACATGACACTCCTGGTCGTGGGCGAACAGGGGGCGCACAGACCCATCGTAATCCATGTCAGCTACCCACTCGTTGGAGAGGCACATGTCCATGCACCACTCGGATAGGCACATGCGACATTGTAATACAGGTTGAACTCAGGTGACGTCCTCAATACGGAAGCTCAGCTGGCCAAGTGATCAGCAGTACTGCCAAAGGCAGTGCAGCCAGGACATGCAGCAGACGTGCAAGGTATAGGTGGACGTGAATGTGTTCGGGATGCTCTGCCATTGCGTCAGTGGCTCTGCTTGTAGCTGCACTGACTTGCCGTGTGCCAGTCTTGTGGATGAAATAGCACAGCATGGTGCAATGAGCTGGGTCTGTGTGCACACAGACCCAGCTCATTGCACCATGCTGTGCTATTTCATCCACAAGACTGGCACACGGCAAGTCAGTGCAGCAGGGCAGGGGTGTGGTGGGAGTACGTGTGAAGGCCATTTCACACACGCTAACTACGACAAAGGACTTTTGAGTGTGGGATGTGTACTCGTTGATCTCAAATCGGGCAGTGTGCAGTGTGGGAGATGGATGCAAATATTATCGTATCTGTCAGGGGGGCTGGCCACTTGCAAGTTCCTTCTCGGAGCAGCAGATGTGCTAGCGCAAGATAGCTCAGATAAAGAACCTTTCATCCCTACAGTAACTTCTCCAGCTGCATTCATACAGGCTGTGTACAAAGGCCGGTTATGGGTGTTGTGGGATGTCTGTGACCCTGGTCATCATTGATGAGATGCCCAGCACGTGGCACATGGGTGGGTTCACTGTGTGTTAAGTTGCCAAACAGTTGCTACTTCCTCCCACGAGCCCCCACACTTTTGTGCGGTGCACTGTTGTATCCTGTGCACTCCTATGGCACACCATTGTAATGCCTATTCATGCATGTCCCGCGGCATTCCAACCACATCGTGACACTGCAGTTTGGAGGTGGTGCATGCCACTTTACAACATCGACTGCTGTGGTCCTTGTGGCAGCCACACCAGAACACAGAGACACACACCGCACTTCCTGAACACGGACATGTCCGAGACGCCCCGTTCCCCTTGCTGGATAGGCAGACCCCTGCACTGACCTGTGTACATCGGACCAGCACACACCGCTTGTGCATGCAGGAGGATGCGTGCATAGCTACATGTCCAGGCTCACTGCCAACGCTGAGGTGACATGGTAACGTCCACTGACACTGTGATGTTGCAGTGCCCATGCCTATCATGCTAACACAATGACCACACGGACACACTTGCTCAGATGCAGGTTCGGGGGGCATTGGCGGTCCTGGGGTTGTTTCGATGAGTGTTGTGGACCTCATGGATATCCGTGTATCATGCTCATTGACTCTATGGCACTTGTGGGTGTTTCGGTGTGGCTCTTGGCTGTGTTCCCTTTCATGCTGCAGGTAGTCATCCTGCTTAACACCAGCAGAAAGCAGGTGTAAAATCCATGGTGCTAACACGGCTTATCACAGGAATTTGTTTCGCATCACAGTTGTTGTGAAAGTTCTGATGTGGTTTTTTTGTGTACAGAAAAATAAACAAACTGGGCAGCGTATCCCGTCAAGATCCAGCACCTGACCCACTATTCCCAATCAATATAAATACAATAACATTTCTTCATTGATTTTGTGTGTACACCTTGTAAGTGCACCCACTACTACAGTGCAATTCAATACATCATTTTAGTATTTAGAATAAATCGCAAAGGTGCACCTCGTGTCTTTTTGCACGGGAACGCCTACTCTGCATTTCATTATCAGCACTTTAATGCAACTTAAGTTGAGATAAATCTAACACACTATTCAGAAGCTGGTGCAAACTGCAGATATCACCAGTATTCCCGTGATAACTGCCACAAAATTTAACACCATGGTGAACACCACGAAATAACAGTAATAATAACGAGAAAGAGTCACACAGCACTTAAGTAACAAGCAAAAACTTTCTTGAAATTTCTTTTTTTTCAAACTTTATTTTTTCGCAAACATATATATAAAGGATAAAATAAATTTAACAAACTGAATACAAAACTACAAGGCGGAAGACTCCTGTCGGGATCATGAATGTAGACGACACAGGCTGAAATAAAGCACAAAATAAGGACATGTGTAATGCGCATATCAAAGGAGTGAGACACAGAGAAGAAAAAAAAGCCAGAGGGAAAAAGAGAGGGAAGGAAAGAAAGGGAGTGAGTGAGAAAGGGAGATAGAGAAAGAGAAGGAAAAGAAGGAAGAGAGTGAGAAAGAGAGTGAAGAGAGGGAAGTGAGAGAGAGCGAGAGAGTGAGATAGAGAGAGATACTTCCGCCCCTGCGCATGCATGACCAAATAATTACTTGCTGCCACCGGAGTGTCTACCAGTGGGCACTCCACGTGCCCATCAAAGCTCCGCGGCCCGGCAGATCTCACAGATGTCACTGAGTCCTGAATGGCAGAGACCACATCAGCTTTTCCGCGGCCCGGCAGATCTCACACATGTCGCAGAGTCCTGAGTCATCAATGGTGGAGACTACATCAGCTTTTGGGGCCGCTAACGCTAACCCTGTGCAACGCAAGTCATCACCACATGGTGGTAGGCCGCTGATGGCCATACAACTTAGTGTGCGATTAACCCTGTGCAACTCAAGTCTGCGCCACGTGGTGGTAGGCCCAGACGGCCACATCAGCTTCGGGTGGCACTAACCCTGTGCAACTGAAGTCTGCGCTACGTGGTGGTAGGCCCCTGACAGCCTCATTAGCTTCGGGTGGCACTAACCCTGTGCAACTCAAGACTGTGCCATGTGGTAGTAGGTCCCTGACGGCTACACAGCTCAGGGTGTGACTAACCCTCTGCGCAACTTTTCATGGACTCTTTATGATTAAGACCTGTGGAGCGTCCACCATCCTGTCACCACCGACAATGAAGGATGTAGCGTTGTCGATCCATTATATTTGCGTGGTCACATGGCCTGGGACGCATGTGCCGGATGGGTGTGGTGTGTGTGCAAACCTGCTCTCAGGGAGTGGCCGTGACATTGTTGACAACTAGACGACTGACCTGAACACCAACAATGAGTACTCCTGCAACAGGTAGCTATGTGGGGGGTGTTAAAACGTGTTTTCTCAATGGATTTTCCATAGGAAACTTTAGACAAGGCTACAGGTCAAACTGCTGAACGGAATTACGCCAAATTTGACAGGTAGAAAGGTCTTGGTCCGAAAAGCGCTCTTTCTCGCATCGAGTGAAAATATAAAAGAAAGTTCTCGGGGCAATTTAATATACCGG
This sequence comes from Triturus cristatus, assembly GCF_964204655.1. NCBI lineage: Eukaryota > Metazoa > Chordata > Amphibia > Caudata > Salamandridae > Triturus > Triturus cristatus. The sequence continues at coordinate 333,690,970 of NC_140594.1, read as the reverse complement.
AGCTCTGTTTCTGCGAGATAACTCTTTCACGCTCCCTCTGCCCAACATCACCACTTCGCAGCTATGCCGTTAGAAGCCAGTCCGTCGGCTCGCAGCTCTCTACCTTTGCGAGCTAGTACGCTGCTGTGCCTGTACCTCTGCGAGCTACTACGCTGCTGTTCCTATGGGAGTGGACGGGTCGGAGTACTGTGCGTCTGTGAGTCGAGCGGATGGGCCGCAGTTGTCCCTCTGCCAGCCTGGGTTCAAACTATTCATAACTCCCACTACATAAGGATGGAAAAACCATTTTGTGATTCAGTCTGTCAGCTGGCATCTGTCCGAGGCATTTCTGAAAACATATCAGAGTTCTTTCTGTGAGAGATACCCCTTTCACGCTGCCTCTCCCTGCATCAGCAGGTAATGCACCCTCTTCCCATATTACCAACATACCCCCAACAACCTTCTTGGGCACGGAAGTGTCCCTGTGCCGATGGACAAACAAGAATCTTAGTCATGTATAGGTTTACATATAAAACATTTTATTTAAAGAAAACAACAATAAATAAAACTGAAGGGAGTCTGATGCTGTGGTCGCTGCCATGAAGTTGGGGTCACTGCCATTCAGGACTCAGGACACAGTTCCACATGTGGGATTGGCTTGTGCTGAACACGGTTAGTGGCACCACGTGTTGCCGGCTTGTGTTAAACAGGGTTAGTGGCACCACGTGTTGCCGGCCTTGCATATGGAAATATGCTGAACTGATCAAAGGGAGTCTGATGCTGTTTTCGCTGCCACGGACTTGGGGTCACTGCCATTCAGGACTCAGGACACAGTTCCACATGTGGGATCGGCTTGTGTTGAACAGGGTTAGTGGCACCACGTGTCGTGCCTTGTGTTGTACAGGGTTAGTGGCACCACGTGTCGCTGGCCTTGCATATGGAAATATGCCTAACTGATCAAAGGGAGTCTGGCGCTGTGGTCACTGCCACAGACTTGAGGTTACTGCCATTCAGGACTCAGGACACAGTTCCACACGTGGGATCGGCTTGTGTTGAACAGGGTCAGTGGCACCATGTGTCGCCGTCTTCTGTTGAATAGGTTTAGTGGCACCATGTGTCGCGGATTGTGTTGAACAGGGTTAGTGGCACCACATGTCGCGGCTAGTGTTGAAAAGGGTTAGTGAAACCACGTGTCACCGGCTTGTGTTGAACAGGGTTAGTGGCACCATATGTTGTGGCTTGCGTTGAATTCTGCCTCAATAAGGCCACGTGGCTATGACTTGTGGTGCAGTGAGTTAGAAGTACCTTTAGCGCTGAGCGTGCATGTACCCTGCAATGATACATGGTCCGGGGGGGCCACACTCGGACCAATGTCTTTTGTCTATTGAATTCTGCCTCAATTCGATTTTCGAGTGATAGTATGCCTCACTGCTGACATAAAACTGTTCACTCTTCCTTGCGATTACTTATGGTGCACTGAGTTAGTGGTACCTTTGGCGCTCAGCGTGTACGCAGCCTACGATCATGCGTGGTCCGGGCGGGCCGCAGTGGCAGCAATGTGTCCTGCCTACTGGACTGCATCATCTGCAATAGCCACTGCATCTGAATTGTGAGCCCTGCTGCCCGCAGTGTAGATCAAAGGCAGTAGTCTGTACAGACATATGTCTGCGGTACTGTGCCGCTGGGTTCGCAGGGGGCATGTGTCGAGGAGGCCTGCGGTCATGGGTGCAAACACATGGCAGGGTGAGGGCCGCCGCTCGGGAATATGCTTTGGCCTTCCCACAAGTGAACCACGCCCAGAGCCCCAGCCTATTTATTCATACTTCTATGCTGGAGTGCCGTACGTTAGACCAGCCCACTCCGCTTACGCTTCTGGGGGGACAACACAGCTACATGACCGATATCTTCCCCATTGCCTGAGGTAACATGGTTGCGCCCACTGTGCACAACACTACAAGTATCAGTAGTATATGTCCACATGGAGAGGTTTGTGCTTTGTATAGTGAGGTCTGTCCAGCACATCACCGCTACACTTGGTATTGTGTGCATTATTATTGATGGGTGACTTGCCGCCTTCACACATACTTAGTTTCCACATCTTCCAACATTCAGCTATTGTGCGGCAGAGGGGCTGATTTTAGAGGACATTTAGAAAATTTTCTGCTGAAAACTACACAATGGATTCCTATGGAAGGAAATACAAGTTACTGGTAAGTACGCTTAGAATTACTTTTCAGAGTCAGTGCTGGGCTAAAAGATGCAGCCCTGGGTTTTCTCCTGATAACAGGTGAGTAAACCGGAATTCGTAGTGCAGCTGATTTTAGAGGAATATTTATACATTTCAAAAATGGACACTTAGAAAATTTTCTGGTGAAAACCACACAATGGATTCCTATGGAAGGAAATACAAGTTACTGGTAAGTACGCTTAGAATTACTTTTCAGAGTCAGTGCTGGGATAAAAGATGCAGCCCTGGGTTCTCTCCTGATAACAGGTGAGTAAATCGGATTTCGTAGTTCGGCTGATTTTAGAGGAATATTTTTTGTTTGTGAAAATAGACACTTTGAAAATTTTCTGGTGAAAACCACACAATGGATTCCTATGGAACGAAATACAAGTTACTGGTAAGTACGCTTAAAATTACTTTTCAGGGTCAGTGCTGGGATAAAAGATGGATCTCAGGGTTCTCTCCAGATTACAGGTGAGTAAATCGGGTTTCGTAGTTCAGCTGATTTTAGACGAATATTTGTACGTTTCATAAAGGGACACTTAGAACATTTTCTGCTGAAAACCACACAATGGATTCCTATGGAAGGAAATACAAGTTACTGGTAAGTACGCTTAGAATTACTTTTCAGAGTCAGTGCTGGGCTAAAGGATGCAGCCCTGGGTTCTCTCCTGATAACAGGTGAGTAAACCGGAATTCGTAGTTCGGCTGATTTTAGAGGAATATTTTTAGTTTGAGAAAATAGACACTTAGAAACTTTTCTGCTGAAAAGCACACAATGGATTCCTATGGAAGGAAATACAAGTTACTGGTAAGTACGCTTAGAATGACTTTTCAGGGTCAGTGCTGGGCTAAAAGATGCAGCCCAGGGTTCTCTCCTGGTTACAGGTGAGTAAATCGATATTCGTAGTGCGGCTGATTTTAGAGGAATATTTATACATTTCAAAAATGGACACTTAGAATATTTTCTGGTGAAAACCACACAATGGATTCCTATGGAAGGAAATACAAGTTACTGGTAAGTACGCTTAGAATTACTTTTCAGAGTCAGTGCTGGGCTAAAAGATGCAGCCCTGGGTTCTCTCCTGATAACAGCTGAGTAAATCGGATTTCGTAGTTCAGCTGATTTTAGAGGAACATTTTTAGTTTGTGAAAATAGACACTTAGAAACTTTTCTGCTGAAAACCACACAACAGAGTTCAACTTAGAAATTTTTTCACATAGAATCACCAATGTTATCCTATGGCAGAAAATTCACTTAGCAGGTAAGTAGTGTTATCGTTACTTTTTCTTACTCAGTGATGGATCCTGGATCCAGCACTGGCCAACCTCCTGTAAACAGTTGAAAGAATGTGTTTAAGTCATACAGACGATTTTTTAGGAATATTTTTTGTTTGTGAAAATAGACACTTAGAAACTTTTCTGCTGAAAACCACACAATGGATTCCTATGAAAGGAAATACAAGTTACTGGTAAGTACGCTTAGAATTACTTTTCAGGGTCAGTACTGAGCTAAAAGATGCAGCACTGGGTTCTCTCCTGATTACAGGTGAGTAAATCGGAATTTGTAGTTCAGCTGATTTTAGAGGAATATTTATTTGTTTAAAAAATGGACACTTGGAAAATTTTCTGGTGAAAACCACACAATGGATTCCTATGGAAGGAAATATAAGTTACTGGTAAGTACGCTTAAAATTACTTTTCAGGGTCAGTGCTGGGATAAAAGATGCAGCCCTGGGTCCTCTCCTGATAACAGGTGAGTAAACCGGAATTCATAGTTCGGCTGATTTTAGAGGAATATTTTTAGTTTGTGAAAATAGACACTTAGAAACTTTTCTGCTGAAAACCACACAATGGATTCCTATGGAAGGAAATACAAGTTACTGGTAAGTACGCTTAGAATGACTTTTCAGGGTCAGTGCCGGGCTAAAAGATGCAGCCCAGGGTTCTCTCCTGATTACAGGTGAGTAAATCGGAATTCGTAGTTCGGCTGATTTTAGACGAATATTTGTACGCTTCATAAATGGACACTTAGAACATTTTCGGCTGAAAACCACACAATGGATTCTTATGGAAGGAAATACAAGCTACAGGTAAGTACGCTTAGAATTACTTTTCAGAGTCAGTGCTGGGCTAAAAGATGCAGCCCTGGTTTCTCTCCTGATAACAGGTGAGTAAATCGGATTTCGTAGTTCGGCTGATTTTAGAGGAATATTTTTAGTTTGTGAAAATAGACAGAAACTTTTCCGGTGAAAACCACACAATGGATTCCTATAGAAGGAAATACAAGTTACTGGAAAGTACGCTTAGAATTACTTTTCAGGGTCAGTGCTGGGCTAAAAAATGCAGCCCAGGGTTCTCTCCTGATTACAGGTGAGTAAATCGGAATTCGTAGTTCGGCTGATTTTAGAGGAATATTTGTACAATGGTGAAGGAAGGGGGCGGGGCCTGATGTGACATGTGTGCAAACACACTCTGTGGCGCGTTTTAAGTTGGGGAATTAATTCCTCTTCCATTCTGAGGTCACCTGGGGGCCAACTAGCCCACCAGGTACCTCCAGTATGCGCCAGGGGCCTGCATTGCAGAGAGTTGTTCAGAGGCCATGCCCTTTTTTACAACACTCTGCAACGCAGCTCCGTGGCGCTTACTGGAGGTATCTGGTGGGCTGGTTGGTCCCCAGGGACCCTCAGGATTGAAGAGGAATTAATTCCCCAACTTAAAACGCGCCACAGGGCGTGTTTGCACACATATCACCTCAGGCCCCGCCCCCTACCTTCAACACTGTGCAAACGCGCCCTGTGGGGTGTTTTAAGTTGGGGGATTAAGTCCCCTTGAATCCTGAGGTCTCCTGGCATCCAACTAGCCCACCAGGTACCTCCAGTATGCGCCAGGGAGCTGCTTTGCAGAGAGGTGTTCAGAGGCCACACCCCACACAGGTTTAAAAAAAAACAAAAAACAAGCCCCGGGGTTGGCGGTCCCCAGGGCTGCGGGGGGGCCATGAGCCCCCCGCATACATTAAGATAAGGCCCGGGGGTGGCGGTCCCCGGGGCTGGTGGGCCCCTCAGGGCCCCCCATGACTATGAGAAATTGCCCCCGGGAACTGGCCACCCCAGGGGCTAATTGTAAACGAAGCGCGGTAGCCCGCGCTTTGTTTTTTCTTTCCTCAGCGGGATGCTCGAACCCTACACGCATCCCGCGATTTAAAAAAAAAAAATCATTTGGGACCCCCTAAGCAGGCCTAGGGTGTCAGGGTGTTTCCACCCTGCCCCCTTTTCGCGTTTTGCAATGTTTTTTTTGGGGCTTCTTGTGCCTCGGTTCTACCGATGCACAAGATGGCTGCCAACACTTCATGATCTGGAGTGTTGACAGCCAATTAGCATTCAGCTTGTGCACGGCAGGGTGCGCGCTGGGTGCGGGGAGGGTCCGCGGATCCTCCTCGGCCATAGATATCACTAACTTTTAACTGAGGACTACCTCTTTGACAAATTTGGTGGAATTCCGTTCAGCAGTTCGGGCTGTATATATATATATATATATATATATATATATATATATATATATATATATATATATATTTTTTTTTTATTCACTGAAAAAACCATAGGTTTCAGGCACGTTATAGTTAGGAATTAGCATTTAAAAAACCTTAGAAATTCACTGAAAAAACCATAGGTTTCGGGGGAGTTATAGTTAGCTGGACATTTCCCTCGTACGAAACCCTAGAAATTCACCTGTTATAGTTAGTTCAGCTAACTATAACTCGCGCCCCCGCAATGCACTGCTGATGACGTCACATATTACATCACTCATGACATGGTCAGTGACATCACTAATGACATCTCAAATGACATCACTGATTACATCACTGATGACGTCATCCAGTGAGTATGTGTTTCTGTCAAGTTTTAATATGTTTACTATATATAGGGAAAGGCCTGTTGAAGAATGAGTGGGTGTACAAGTGTGTGAATGGATGATTTTGTAGATGTGTAACTGACTCTATAAGTGAGTCATTAAATGTATCTTACTACAGACTAGTGACTAAACTGTGTGAATGTCTGTATGTGTCTGTGTGTTGGTGTATACGTGGCTGCATGGTTTTGTGAATAGCTATATGAGTGTCTATATGGGTTATTGATTGGTTGTCTGAGTATCTGTATGGGTGCCTGAGTGTTTGTGTGAGTAGGCTGTGTGTGACTCTGTGCATAGATGTGTGAGTGGGTGATTCTATGGGTGCATGGTTTTAAGAGTGCATCTGTGATGAACTGTATGGTTGAGTGAGTGTCTGTATGGGTGTGTTAGGGATTGAATGTATATCTCAGTGGAACGTTTGTGACAAACTACATATGTGAAAGGCAGTATATATGCGTGTAAGAATGTATAAGTGGGTGTATGTGAGAGTGTGTGATTGTGAGATTGGCTGTATGGATGAGCGTGTGCTTGTATCAATGATTGTATAAGAGCCTAAGAATGTGGTACTATTTTTATGAGTAAGTGAACTTGAGTGTGTATAACTGCATAGGTGAGTAACTGGGAGTGTAATTAATTATTTGCATGACTGACCAGGTGTGAGAGTACCTCTATGTATGATTGGTGGTGTGTAAGTGTCTATGTAGGTGTATAAATTAAGCCTGGGCGTGGTGGGCGTAGTGGGGCTACGTGGAGCAGCGCGTAGTGTGCCCGAGAAATGCGCATGTGCGGGCATCTGCGCATGCGCATTTGACACAAGAAGTTGGAAACGAGGAAGAGGGAGCACCGGAGACGCCGCACTGCAGGTAAGTCTTTACATTTAATTATTTTATCATGCATGATATTATTGTAAAAGGAGGGCGGGTGGGAAAGCGGGTGGCAGGTGGCAGGCAGCTACGCTTCGCCCTGGCGTGTGCGTAGCGCTGCCTGCTTCACCTACTTCGAAAACTGCGAAGCAGGCAGCGCTACGTACACTAAGTGGGCGAAGCGTAGTATAACGCCCAGGGTTAGTATAAATGCATATGATAGTCTTGTACGTAGTGACTGTAAGGATGAGTGCCTGTACAGGTGAATGAGTGGAGGTGTATGTAGACCTAAGAGTTAATAAGTGGGTATGTAGTTATTGGTATTGGAGTATCTATGGTTTTGAGAATGGGCGTCTGAAATTTTGAGTCGGTGTATCAACAGTTAAATTAGGGTGTGAGAAGATGCAGTAATTTATCACATAGATGACGTCATCAGTGATGTCATCCGTGATGTCATTTGAGATGTCATCAGTGATGTCATCAGTGATGTCACTGACCATGTCATGAGTGATGTAATATGTGACGTCATCAGCAGTGCATTGCAGGGGCGCGAGTTATAGTTAGCTGAACTAACTATAACAGGGGAATTTCTAGGGTTTTGTACGAGGGAAATGTCCAGCTAACAATAACGCCCCTGAAACCTATGGTTTTTTCAGTGAATTTCTAAGGTTTTTTAAATGCTAATTCCTAACTATAACGTGCCTGAAACCTATGGTTTTTTCAGTGAATTTCAAAGGTTTTTTAAATGCCAATTCCTATTTATAACGTGCATGAAACCTATGGTTTTTTCAGCGAATGTCAAAGGTTTTTTAAATGCTAATTCCTATCTATAACTTATCTCTAAAGATATCATGAAAAGCATTCTTTTTTAAAAGTAGGGTGCACATTAGTTTTGTGGAAAAGCATCTTTGTGATTGGTTAAGAAAAAGCAGTTTCAACGTGGAGTACATATCATAGGATAAAATTTGCTCAGCTCAACCACACCTGCTACTTGCATTTGGAAGGCACTGTTTGAACTTAAAACAATCGTCAACTTTTAACCTGCACGTGTCGTTAAATGTTCAAGAAAATGTTACAAAAAAATATCTTTAAGTTTTAAAAAATTTATGAACTTTTAACCTGCACGTGTTGTAGAATGTTCTCGAAAGTGTGTTGATAGAATACGTTGCACTTCTGACTTCTATGTGTTGTTGAATATTAAAAAAACGGTTCATATGGAAAATTAAAAAGAAACCAATAGAGAAGTTTTGAAACCTAAAAGAATCAAGGAACTATTCTAATTTATTGTTTACATGTATTTATGTGTGCAGCAACAAAATTATAGGCACAACAGCACTAGGAAGAGGAAGAAGCAGGGAGTGGGGGGAGGGGGGGAGATGGGCAGAATGGCACACATGCACAATTAAGTACAACACACATATAGACTAACAATGGCCAAAATGAAACACACCAACAAGGAGCACAAGTCACACAACCCGCCAACATCACACCACTGAACGAGCATAGAAGTGAAAACCACGCTGCATTCATACAGGATGTGTACAAAGTCCAGTCGTTGGTGTTGTGGGATGTCTGCGACCGTGGTCATCATGGATGAGATGCCCAGCATGTGGCACATGGTCGAGTTCACTGTGTGTTATGTTGCCAAACAGCTGCTCCTCCCTCCCACGAGCCCCCACACTTTTGTACGGTGCGCTGTTGTATCTCGTGCACTCGTACGGCACACCATTGTTATGCCTATTCGAGCATGTCCTGCTACATTCCAACTACAACATCACAGTGCCGTTTGGAGGTGGTGCATGCCACTTTACAACATCGACTTCTGCGGCTCTTGTAGCAGGCCACACCAGAACACAGGGACACACTTACCGCACTTCCTGTACACGGACATGTCTGAGACACCCCATTCCCCTTGCCGGAGAGGCACACCCCTGCACTGACCTGTGAACCCCAGACCAGCACACGCAAGTTGTGCATGCAGGAGGATGGGTGCGTAGCTACACATCCAGGCTCACTGCCAATGCTGAGGTGACAGCACACTGTGATGTTGCAGGTCTCATGCCTATCATGCTAAGACAATGACCACAGGGACACACTTACTAAGATGTGGGTTTGGGGGGCATTGGCGGTCCTGGAGTTGTTGAGATGAGTCTTCTGTCCCTCATGGGTATCCCTGTATCATGCTCATTGACTCTATGGCACCTGTGGGTGTTCTGGTGTGGCTCTTGGCTGTGTTCCCTTTCATGGTGCAGGTAGTTGTCCTGCTTAACACCAGCAGAAAGCAGGTGTAAAATCCCTGGTGCTAACGTGTCTTATTGCCGGAATTTGTTTCGCATTGCAATTGGTGTGAAAGTTGTGATGTGATTTTTTTCATGTGCAGAACAATATACGAACTGAGCAGTGTATCTCGTCAAGATCCAGCACCTGACGCACTATTCCCAATCAATATAAATACAATGAGATTTCTTAATAGATTTTGTGTGTACACTGTGAGTGCAGCCAATACCTCAGTGCAATTCAATACAGGATTTTAGTATTTAGAATAAATTGGAAAGGTGCACCTCGTTTCTTTTTGCACGGGAACGGCTACTCTCCATTTCATTATCAGCACTTTAACGGAAGTAAAGTTGAGATAAATCTAACACACTATTCAGAAGTTGGTGCAAACTGCAGATATCACCAGTATTCCAGCGATAAGTGCCCCAAAATTTAACACCATGGTGGACTCCATCAAATAACAGTAATAAGAACAAGAAAGAGTCACACAGCAGTTAAGAGAACAACCAAAAACTTTATTAATTTTTTTTTTCAGACTTTATTTTTTATAATAATAAATATATACACGATAAACTATTTTCAAACTTTATTTTTTGATTAACATATGTATTAACAATAAACTAATAAACAAAATGTAACAACAATAATACAAAACAACAAGGCGGAACACTCCTGTGGGGACCATGGATGTCGACAGACCTGGAAAATCAGAAAGATTGTTAAAAAACAAACCAACATGGTATTCTCAACAAAATACCACAAGAAACAAATCACAGATATGTAAAATGCATATAGCTAACAAAATGTTATAAGTTTAACTTACAAAAACTGTAAATGTTGCCGCTTTAAAATATTTACCGAATCTGAGGAAATGTTTTTGCAGAAAGCACCGCGCCCACAACGTTTTTCTTCAGTGGTGAGGAAATGTTTTACTTTTCCCAAGGGGCAAACAAAGACCAATGCCACCTTCGTCACTCGCAAGATTTGCCAAAGAGTTCTGTTACGAGGGGATCTTAACAAAAAATACTCGTGCGGCACAGCAAGTATGATGAAACACCTAAGGACCCTTTATCCAAACAATCTTGCACGAGAAGAGTGCAAACAGATGAGAAACACTCCCGTTCTGTATCTGTAAAAAAGAATCACAAATAAATGTATATTAATAACTTTCAAATTTATACTATTGCATTACTGTAAAAACACATTTTATATAAAAACTGACTAAGAAACTATAGCCCTGAACCACAAGTGTGACGATCGTTAAAACACTTCATGCATAGTGCACACTACTTTGAAGCAGTTCATGCCCTAAAGCCTACCTCACTAAGGGCCTTATGTAGGTGGGCTGGCATTTACCACTTCATAAATACCGAATCATACCGATTCGGTATTTATGAAGTGGTAAATGCAATGTAGGTAATGAGTCGGTAAATATTACCGAATCGGAAACATTCGGTAATTACCGAATCGGTATTTACCGATTCGGTAATGAGGCATACCTTCCCATTGATGGGAAGGTATGCCTCATTACCGAATCGGTAAATACCGATTCGGTAATGAGGGAGCACATGCAAGGGTGGCAGGGTGTCACATTGACACCCTGTTGCACCCCTGATTTGGCCATGTGTGCACAGCACATGTGGCGCACATACATGCCCTAAGGGCATGTATGTCTGCCACATTGCACACTTAAACGTGCACAAAAATGCTTTTTTTCACCTATTCGTCATTTACCACCAACCTTTAGTTGGTGGTAAATAACGAATCCCCACACCCACCACACACTCCCCCTACATCTCATTTCATGATTCGGTATTTACCGAATCGGTAAATTTACCGAATCGGTAATATTACCGATTCGGTAATTTTACCGATTCGGTAAATACCGAATCATGAAATTCTCCCCCTACATCTCAAAAGCCAAAATACCGGTCGGTAACGGTATAATTACCGAAAATCGGCCGTTACCGACCGGTATTTGGCTTCCTACATGAGGCCCTAAAAGACTACATGCTAACTGACTAAATGATTACAGTACTATAAGGAGACACACTGGGTGAGTGACAGGGTGTTTGCTAGAAGAGTATGAATACTAACTAGGGAATAGAAGGTGTGAAACACAACTGTGTAGGTGATTAGAGGACTGCATCCATACTGCATAGGCATTTAAAGCAGTCCATGTGCTAAGGCCTGGCTCACTGCATGAGTACTTGGGTACTGACTGAATGATTAGAGTACAGCAAGTAAATGTAAATTGATACTTGTAAAGCGCTCTACTCACCCGCACGGGTCTCAAGGCGCTTGTACGAATACCGCTGTGGAACCCATCTTGGCTTTCCCTGTGAGGCGTCCACTCCTGGGCACCCCCAAGGTGGAGGCCAGGTATCCTTAGCGTTGTGGGGGGCGTTGTGGAGATTAAGCAAGCTATTGCCCAGAGTTGCAGAGTGGGAGTCCATGATTGGAATGGCACCGAGGCGAGAATTATCAGGTCAATGGAATTTTTGAGCCCAAGACCCGCCGAGGCGGGGAATTGAACCCTGGTCCCGGGCTAAACCTCTGCATCAGGGTCTGCCGCTCTAATCATTGAGCCACACTTCTCCAAGGAGAGTGCCTAGTTGAATTTATAAGTGCTAGGCTTTTCGCACAGGGAATGGATTAGTACTTGGTACTGAATGGGTCACTAGAGGAGTGCAAAGGCAGTGACAAGTGCTGGACTGTTTGGATACTGACTAGGAAATTGAAAGTGTGAAAGACAAGTGTCTAGGTGGTTAGAAGACTGCATGCATAGTGCATAGGGGGTTGAAGCAGTCCATGTGCTAAGGCCTGGCTCAGTGCATGAATACTTAGGCACTGACTGAATGATTAGAGTACTGCAAAGATAGTATCTTGGTGAATGTATAAGAGTTTGGGTTTTAGCAGAGTGAATGGATTAGTACATGGTGCTGAATGGGTCACTAGAGGACTGCAAAGGGAGTGACAGGGTATTTCCTGGAAGTGTATGGATACTGACTAGGGAATTGAAGGTGTGAAAGACAATTGTGTAGGTGGTTAGAGGACTGCATGCATAGTGGATAAGGGTTTGAATCAGTCCATATACTAAGGCCTGGGTCACTGGATGAGTACTTGGGTACTGACTGAATGATTAGAGTACTGCAAGGAGAGGGCCTGGGTGAATTTATTAGGGTTTGGCGCAGTGAATGGATTAGTACATGATGCTCAGGGACCCTCAGTATTGAAGGTGAATTAATTCCCCAACTTACAACTGGCCAGGGGGCGCGTTTGCAGAGTGCTGCAAGGAGGGGGCGTGGCCTCCAGCGCGATGCCAGCTGGACAAACCGTGTGTACCTATCACCATGACGATTTGCGTGATATTCATTAAAAGGCGACTATGCATAGAATGAATCCACATGGAATGTATTTACACCGCTAGTGAAGCTCTGATGTGTCTGACGCCCTACCGTGCCTAATCCCAGCGCCCCCGCTGGTGGGTACTCTCCAAGTAGACACCCTTGTCGTTTATTTATACAAACATGGTTAGCTATTGACGGGCACATTTAATATACACGCACACCAAGCCATTCAAAGGGGATTCGACAAAAATTCGACCAAACTATGCAAGAAACCCCCCTCACGGTTAATAAAAAACACATCCACCGCCGGATGTGTAATACTTTTTATTTTACTCTCTGGAAAGGAGACGAACCTCACTTGAGAGTCACAGCGTGCTCCTGGCTGAGCCCAATCCTGTGTTACACCCACCAGTGCCTCACACCTCTGTGTTGTATTCCACCAGCTAGTGCGTATGCTATGACACTCTCTAGCCCATGTGCACTGTAACACTACCAAGTGAATATGTCATGCCACACTTGCCTTCGCACAGGTTATATTGCCCCATCTAACGTGCCTTCCTCGATGTGTATGTTATAACGCACAGCGCTATGCCATACATATAACAATATGGGATCCATATCTTTGTCACAGTGCATATGCAACGTTACACTCCCCAGCACATATTTTATATTACAACTTTAGAGACTAGTTATGTTACACAACACTGCAGTGTGCATATTACACTCCAAGGCGCATATCGCATAGCACGCGCTAGTGCCTGTGCTATCTCGCGCTCTCCAATGAATCTGTCATTGCGCACAATGTATTGCATGTTATATTTCACGCCCCGGTTCATCTTATCACACTTTTTGGTGCATAGTTTATACCATATACTACATCTAGTTTTCATTTTCAATCGTGCTCTCAGGACTATGTTCTATATAACACTGCGTCCACCTACCCTTTTCACGGGCATTACATTTTGCGATGGGGGTGGAGGGTCAGGGGGTGTTTCTGCCAAGTGAGCCCCGAGTAACAGTCACAAACGTCCTCTTCTTCCTGAATAAAAGTGAGATTATGCTGTATACTTGTTCATATTTTAAGTAGTTCGCACAGACACACATTTTAAAAACAATAAAGTTCCTAATACCCACCTTCTCTGAACAGTTAGCTTGCTGCCCCATCCACCTCCTCCCTATCCTCTGTTGTCTGAATCCATGGACTAGCCTCCTCCCTCCTGCCATGCATGGTCTGATGTGCTGCCACTGCCCTCCATTTAGCATGATGTACCAGTCCACTCCTCCTGCCCTCCATTGCCCAATTCTATGGCCCATCATTGACCTCCTGCTTAGCCTCTGTGCTTAGCTTGCTGCCCCTATTCTCCTTCCCCCTGCCCTCCGATGTCTTTGTGCATGCCCCTGCTCCATCCTTTTTACCCACTATGTTCCATGGACCTGCCACTCCTATCTACTCTGAGTGTTCTGTTGAGCTGCCACTCCCCTCCCACCTGCCTAGCATTGTCAGAACACTGTAACCTGTCCCTGCCCCCTCCACCCTGCCTGTCCACATGCCATGTCCCTATCCCCTTCCTCCTGTCCTCCATAGTCCATTTTACTGCCACACCCTTCTGCCCTCCCTGATCTGTTGTGCTGCAACTGCTCCTCCTGCCTGCCCCGCGCGGTCTGTTGTGATGCCCCTTCCCCTGAACTCTCTTGTCTGTGCCCAGGTCCTGACCCTCCCTTCTATCCTCCATGGTCCTTTGTGCATGCCCCTGCACCCTCCTTCTTGCCCATCATAGTCATTGTGCTGCCACTAAACCTCCTGCTTGCAATGCATGGTCTTCTGTGCTGCCATGGCCCCTCCCACCTTCCCTGTGTGGTCAGCTAGCTGCCCCTGACCCCCTCCCACCTTCCCTCCATGGTCTGTATGTATACCACCATAGTCTCATTGTTGCTCTCCATGGTGTGTCTTGTTTCTAGTGCCCATCCTGCCTGACCTCCATGGTCATCTTGCTGCTCCTGCCCTGCCACCTGCCACCTTGCCCCCAGCCCTCTGTTTCCATGTGCAGACCCCCTATTCCCTCCCTCCTGGCTTGTCTGTTCGATTGTAATGTCCCTGATCCGTCCCTCCTGCCCTTTATGGTCTGTTATGCTGCAGCTTTCTCTCCTGTCTATCCATTATGGTCAGCTAGCTACCATTGCCTCTTTCCCCTCTGTTCTCTGTTGTCCATGTGCATGGTCCTGTCCCCTCCCTATTGCTTTCTATAGATTGTTGTGCTGCACTCCAGTCCCGCATGCGCTGTGTGGTGTATTGTGCTGCTGCAAACCCTGATGCCTGCCCCGTAGGGTCAGTTTGGTGCACCTCTCCATGTCCCTCCTGTCCTCTGTTATCCGAGTCCATGTCCCTACCCCAATTCCTCCTGCCTACCATGATTCAATGTACCATACTTGCGAACATTTTGAACTTGGTAAGAGGGAGATTTTGAAAAAAAACTGGGGTATTGATTTTCCCCTTTGAGTTACATTGAAAAAGAGGAGATTGTAGACAGGAGACAGATCAAATAAAGCCCATTTGAGCTTAAAAACATTGGACGATTCCTGGCTGAAACGGGTCTGTTGGCATGTATGGTTGTACTATCACTGCCTCTTCCTTCTGCCCACAATGGTCTATAATATTGCCACAGCCTCTCTTGCCAGTCCTGTATTGTTGGTTTGTTGCCCCTGCCCCCCTTTCCACTGCCCTCCATAGTCTGTTGTGCTGCCGCTGCCCTTCCTGCCTGCCCAGTGTGGTCAAATTGTTGCCTCTGCACTCTCCTACCTGCCTTCAATTTTCAGAGTCCGTGCCCCTGGCTCTCAACAGTATCCCAATGAACAACTAGATTGCTAACATTCTATATTTATTACAAAAGTGTGGAACGCCTGACATCATCTTGATGTAATCAAAACTGTAATACCTAGAGTATTTCCTTTAGAAATTACATATATGAGAGGGTCTGTTTTGCATCAAAATTATGGTTAGTGCTCTAAAAAACTAAAATGAGGACATATTTTCTGAGTTTTCAAATAGCGACAAAGAACTTTTAAATTATTTGTAATCTTTATGTTTTTTTATCCAGTTGACCACCTGATTAAATGTTGCACCTTGGCAAGAGGATGTGGTGTTACTTCCAGAGCTGCAGACTTTGCAACTGGGGAACCAGGTTGGAGTTTCTGCTTCAGCTCAATATTCTGTGATTGTGGTCAAATCACTTAATCTCCCCATGTCTACAACCAAAATGAATTTGATCTTGTGTGATTTAACCAATGCTCATGTAAAGCATTCCAATACCTGACAAGTCTGCACTATATAAAACTGCAGATACACAAAAAATAAGTGTGTTGCACACTTCTGTCATTGGGCTACATGTGGGCAACATCTGGATGATATTTGTGCTGCATTTAGGCTCTTTTGTGTCTGGTGGCCATCTTGGGAGATTTATTTGTTATGAAGTTTCCTAATTTCCTCATTTACTGCAGTCTCCTCAGTAGGAAATGCTTTCAGTTTTTTACTTTGAATTCATCAAGAAGGTATTCAGCTATGTCACACATTTGCCATAAATTCTGAATGTTAGCACTCTAGTTGCTCATTAGGTCACTGTAGTAAAGCTACTGCTCACCACGGAAGTCTTCTGCTGGTATTAAAAGTGTATGTTTCAGTCTGCATATCAGAATTTTTTTATGAAATAGAAGAGGATTTGAGAAGTCACTCAAAATGTGCCCTAATTTTTCTTTCTTCAGCACTAATCATAATATCTATAGCAAAATGATCCCCCTCATTGTGTTCCTTTTTAAATTAAATGTTTTAAGTGTTACCAGTTTATTCCAATCAAGATGGCTTCAGGTGTGCCATACTTTTGTCATAAGTAAGACAGTAAGCGCTCTAGTTGTTCTTAAGAACACTCTGGGACATTCTGTCATTAGGCTATACTTGGGCTACATCTGGGTGATATTTGGGCTACATTTGGGCTCTTTTGTCTCTGGTGGCCATCTTGGGAGATTTATTTGTTATGAAGTTTCCTAATTTCCTCATTTACTGCAGTCTCCTCAGTGGGAATACTTTCAGTTTTTTATTTTGGTTCCATCAAGAAGGCATTCAGATGTGTCACACATTTGCCATAAATTCTGAATGTTAGCACTCTAGTTGCTCATTAGATCACTGTAGTAAAACTACTGCTCACCAGATAAGTCTGCTGCTGGTATTCAAAGTGCATGTTTCAGTCTGCATGTCAGAATTTGTTTATGAAATAGAAGAGGATTTGAGAAGTCAAAATGTGCCCTAATTTTTCTTTCTGCAGAACTAATCATAATTTCTATGGCAAAATGAACCCTCTCATTGTGTTCCTTTTTAAATTAAATGTTTTAAGTGTTACCAGTTTATTCCAATCAAGTTGGCTTCAGGTGTGCCATACTTTTGTCATAAGTAAGACAGTAAGCGCTCTAGTTGTTCTTAAGAACACTCTGGGACATTCTGTCATTAGGCTATACTTGGGCTACATCTGGGTGATATTTGGGCTACATTTGGGCTCTTTTGTCTCTGGTGGCCATCTTGGGAGATTTATTTGTTATGAAGTTTCCTAATTTCCTCATTTACTGCAGTCTCCTCAGTGGGAATACTTTCAGTTTTTTATTTTGGTTCCATCAAGAAGGCATTCAGATGTGTCACACATTTGCCATAAATTCTGAATGTTAGCACTCTAGTTGCTCATTAGATCACTGTAGTAAAACTACTGCTCACCAGATAAGTCTGCTGCTGGTATTCAAAGTGCATGTTTCAGTCTGCATGTCAGAATTTGTTTATGAAATAGAAGAGGATTTGAGAAGTCAAAATGTGCCCTAATTTTTCTTTCTGCAGAACTAATCATAATTTCTATGGCAAAATGAACCCTCTCATTGTGTTCCTTTTTAAATTAAATGTTTTAAGTGTTACCAGTTTATTCCAATCAAGTTGGCTTCAGGTGTGCCATACTTTTGTCATAAGTAAGACAGTAAGCGCTCTAGTTGTTCTTAAGAACACTCTGGGACATTCTGTCATTAGGCTATACTTGGGCTACATCTGGGTGATATTTGGGCTACATTTGGGCTCTTTTGTCTCTGGTGGCCATCTTGGGAGATTTATTTGTTATGAAGTTTCCTAATTTCCTCATTTACTGCAGTCTCCTCAGTGGGAATACTTTCAGTTTTTTATTTTGGTTCCATCAAGAAGGCATTCAGATGTGTCACACATTTGCCATAAATTCTGAATGTTAGCACTCTAGTTGCTCATTAGATCACTGTAGTAAAACTACTGCTCACCAGGGAAGTCTGCTGCTGGTATTCAAAGTGCATGTTTCAGTCTGCATGTCAGAATTTGTTTATGAAATAGAAGAGGATTTGAGAAGTCAAAATGTGCCCTAATTTTTCTTTCTGCAGAACTAATCATAATTTCTATGGCAAAATGAACCCCCTCATTTTGTTCCTTTGTAAATTAAATGTTTTAAGTGTTACCACTTTATTCCAATCAAGATGGCTTCAGGTGTGCCATACTTTTGTCATAAGTAAGACTGTTAGCGCTCTAGTTGTTCGTTAGAACACTCTGGGACATTCTGTCATTGGGCTATACTTGGGCTACATCTGGGTGATATTTGGGCTCTTTTGTCTCTGGTGGCCATCTTGGGAGATTTATTTGTTATGAAGTTTCCTAATTTCCTCATTTACTGCAGTCTCCTCAGTAGGAAATACTTTCAGTTTTTTACTTGGTTCCATCAAGAAGGCATTCAGATGTGTCACACATTTGCCATAAATTCTGAATGTTAGCACTCTAGTTGCTCATTAGATCCCTGTAGTAAAGCTACTGCTCAACAGGGAAGTCTGCTGCTGTTATTCAAAGTGCATGTTTCAGTCTGCATGTCAGAATTTTTTTATGACATAGAAGAGGATTTGAGAAGTCAAAATGTGCCCTAATTTTTCTTTCTGCAGTACTAATCATAATTTCTATGGCAAAATGAATCCCCTCATCGTGTTCCTTTGTAAATTAAATGTTTTAAGTGTTACCACTTTATTCCATTCAAGATGGCTTCAGGTGTGCCATACTTTTGTCATAAGTAAGACTGTTAGCGCTCTAGTTGTTCGTTAGAACACTCTGGGACATTCTGTCATTGGGCTATACTTGGGCTACATCTGGGTGATATTTGGGCTACATTTGGGCTCTTTTGTCTCTGGTGGACATTTTGGGAGACTTATTTGTTATTATGTTTCCTAATTTCCTCATTTACTACAGTCTCCTCAGTAGGAACTACTTTCAGTTTTTTACTTTGATTCCATCAAGAAGGCATTCAGATGTGTCACAAATTTGCCATGAATTCAGAATGTTAGCACTCTAGTTGCTTATTAGATCACTGTAGTAAAGCTACTGCTCACCAGGGAAAGTCTGCTGCTGGTATTGAAAATGCATGTTTCAGTCTGCATGTCAGAATTTTTTATTGAAATAGAAGAGGATTTGAGAAGTCAAAATGTGCCCTAATTTTTCTTTCTGCAGAACTAATCATAATTTCTATGGCAAAATGAACCCTCTCATTGTGTTCCTTTTTAAATTAAATGTTTTAAGTGTTACCAGTTTATTCCAATCAAGTTGGCTTCAGGTGTGCCATACTTTTGTCATAAGTAAGACAGTAAGCGCTCTAGTTGTTCTTAAGAACACTCTGGGACATTATGTCATTAGGCTATACTTGGGCTACATCTGGGTGATATTTGGGCTACATTTGGGCTCTTTTGTATCTGGTGGCCATCTTGGGAGATTTATTTGTTATGAAGTTTCCTAATTTCTTCATTTACTGCAGTCTCCTCAGTGGGAATACTTTCAGTTTTTTATTTTGGTTCCATCAAGAAGGCATTCAGATGTGTAACACATTTGCCATAAATTCTGAATGTTAGCACTCTAGTTGCTCATTAGATCACTGTAGTAAAACTACTGCTCACCAGGGAAGTCTGCTGCTGGTATTCAAAGTGCATGTTTCAGTCTGCATGTCAGAATTTGTTTATGACATAGAAGAGGATTTGAGAAGTCAAAATGTGCCCTAATTTTTCTTTCTGCAGTACTAATCATAATTTCTATGGCAAAATGAATCCCCTCATTGTGTTCCTTTGTAAATTAAATGTTTTAAGTGTTACCACTTTATTCCATTCAAGATGGCTTCAGGTGTGCCATACTTTTGTCATAAGTAAGACTGTTAGCGCTCTAGTTGTTCGTTAGAACACTCTGGGACATTCTGTCATTGGGCTATACTTGGGCTACATCTGGGTGATATTTGGGCTCTTTTGTCTCTGGTGGCCATCTTGGGAGATTTATTTGTTATGAAGTTTCCTAATTTCCTCATTTACTGCAGTCTCCTCAGTAGGAAATACTTTCAGTTTTTTACTTGGTTCCTTCAAGAAGGCATTCAGATGTGTCACACATTTGCCATAAATTCTGAATGTTAGCACTCTAGTTGCTCATTAGATCCCTGTAGTAAAGCTACTGCTCAACAGGGAAGTCTGCTGCTGGTATTCAAAGTGCATGTTTCAGTCTGCATGTCAGAATTTTTTTATGACATAGAAGAGGATTTGAGAAGTCAAAATGTGCCCTAATTTTTCTTTCTGCAGTACTAATCATAATTTCTATGGCAAAATGAATCCCCTCATTGTGTTCCTTTGTAAATTAAATGTTTTAAGTGTTACCACTTTATTCCATTCAAGATGGCTTCAGGTGTGCCATACTTTTGTCATAAGTAAGACTGTTAGCGCTCTAGTTGTTCGTTAGAACACTCTGGGACATTCTGTCATTGGGCTATACTTGGGCTACATCTGGGTGATATTTGGGCTACATTTGGGCTCTTTTGTCTCTGGTGGACATTTTGGGAGACTTATTTGTTATTATGTTTCCTAATTTCCTCATTTACTACAGTCTCCTCAGTAGGAAATACTTTCAGTTTTTTACTTTGATTCCATCAAGAAGGCATTCAGATGTGTCACAAATTTGCCATGAATTCAGAATGTTAGCACTCTAGTTGCTTATTAGATCACTGTAGTAAAGCTACTGCTCACCAGGGAAAGTCTGCTGCTGGTATTGAAAGTGCATGTTTCAGTCTGCATGTCAGAATTTTTTATTGAAATAGAAGAGGATTTGAGAAGTCACTCAAAATGTGCCCTAATTTTTCTTTCTGCAGCACTAATCATACTTTCTATGGCAAAATGAACCCCCTCATTTTGTTCCTTTTTAAATGAAATGTTTTAAGAATTACCACTTTATTCCAACCAAGATGGCTTCATGTGTGCCATACGTTTGTCATAAGTAGGACTGTTAGCGCTCTAGTTGTTCTTTAGAACACTCTGGGAAGCTGCAGTAGAACACAAAGGAATCAACTGACAGTCTCTGCCCTTGTTGGATGTACATGTTTTACTGAGAATGTCAAACTTCATTCTCACATGACTGAGAAAGATAATGTGAATTTACAGAAAATATGCTCTCAGTTTAGCTTATAGATCACCTTCCAAACCTCTGTGGGAAAAGCATGAGAAAATAGTTTTCTCTCAAACATGATTCATGATATCACAGCAGAAGGCTTTTCACATGGTAAAATCGCCTTAGAACACACCACAATTCCTAAAATGAGTATGGTACCATCAACAAATGATTTATAATGTAACTAAAGTCTTAAAACCTTCTATTAACTGCAATGCTTTTTAATGAGGTGCTATCATGTATATTGGTCCCAAGATGGCTGCCAACACTTCTTGGATGAAGTGCTGACAGCCAATCAGATCTCACGATGAGATGTGTGGTTAGGCTCCGCCCAGATATATATGTGATTTTACTTTTGATTTTCTCAGGAACTACTGAACGGATTTACACCATTTAAGCAAAAGGCACATGCCTGACCTGAGGACAACCTCTTTGCCAAATTTCAAGTAATTCTGTTCAGCCGTTCGGGCTGTACCTTCGACTAAAGGTCCTATGGGAAAATGCATAGGGAAAACGCGTTTTGGGACCCCCCTTTTTTCTCAGCCCCCGCTTGACGAATCACCCCAAGACTTCAGGGTAGGAGCTGAGCAGAGCGCCCCATTAGTTTTGAAAATTTCACGAAGATAAGTCAACCGGCGCCAAAGTTATTCAAAATAGAATTTTCAGATTTCCCATGGGAACTCGTTCCTAACTATAACTATCTACTGGCGACCGCCAGTAGATAATATACACACACACACATATATATATATATATACTTGTTATATTACTAGCTGAACAAAGTAGAATATTATAATATAAACTAAAATAATTATTTGAAAAATTGTTGTACATTATATATGTGTACTTAAACATACCGTTAAATCAAAAGAGGGAGAGAGAAGCTGAGATCCTTTCGGCTTCTGGGTGAGAATCAATTATCAAAAGAGAATGGATCACTTGTACCTGTGTAACCAGGGTCAGGTATGGTGGCCCTCTTAAAAACCCTCAGTTATGTACATAGGTGGTTAGGCAGTATATCTTGATTATCCGCCTATTTCTGACGTGACAGTATCATCATTGTTTTTTTGGGGGGTATGCTATCTTCCACCTGGAGGTAGAACCACTAGTAATACAGTAGTGATCATTGATGAAAAATTTGCTCAAGTGAAGTGAGTTAAAATTGCCTACTCCTCCAAATTAGAAAATTCTTTGTTCAATTGGATATTTGGAAAAATAAAATCATAGTGGTGCGTATGAAGATGAGCTACTAATCTAACGCACTGGTTTGTTCATGTAGGCTAGTAGGCTTCCTCTGGGCATAGTATAGCTCAATGTTTGGGTTCTCCAGACCTCCCTGGCTCCAGGTCCTTTTTAGTGTGGACATTCCAACTAATTTCTGCTTGTTTGTCCACAGCAAATCAACTAGAAGGCTATCAATAGATTTAAAGTAATGTCAAGGAATTGCATGTAGAGTGTCCCAAAGTGCATAGAGGCACCACGGAAGCATGATCATCTTTACTATAGTTCTTCTGCTCTTTAGGGACAGAGGAAGATCCCTCCAGAACCTGACTTATGCCCATAGCCCATCCACTACACTCCCAATATCAAGATCCAAGAACATCGTTTCGATGTGTGTCAGTCTAAACCTCAAGTAGCAGACACTGTCTGACTCCCAGGGGAGCCCCACTTGCAGGAGCAACTCGATTGACACTCCAGTAAATGTTTGAACTTTGTCAGATTAACACGAAGCCCTGAAATTTCCGCAAACTATTGCAACACGTTCAGAAGTATCAGTACAGAATATACTGGCTTCCTCAGATATGTCATGGCATCATCAGTGTATAGTGAGACCACGTGTGTAGACTACCCCACCATGATTCACAAGGGTCCCATCGTCAAGCGCAATCAACTCCACCATTAGCTCTAACGCAAATGTGAACAGGTGTGGTGACAGAGGGCACCCTTGCCTTGTCCCTCTATGCAAACAGAAGATTTCTAAAACCTCGATCCCAATTGCACCCTATAGCAAGGGTCAGCGAAAAGTAGCCGAACCCATTGTATATACTTAAGACCAATAGCCACCTTCTTCAACACTTGCCAAATATAGCTCTAGTCTGAGGAATTGAACGCTTGCTCAATATCTAAAAGTGCCAGGGCATAGGCATCATCATGCAGATGTGGGGCATGATACATGTAAATACCTCCTCAGATTGTGTAGGGTACTTAGGATAGGATAGAATAGGATAGGATAAGGATAGGGAGAGGAGTTGGCCTAACGGCTAGGGCGCTCGACCTCGGACCTGGGTAACTGGGTTCGAGTCTCAGTAATGACGCTGAACATCCTGTGATTCTGGGCAAATCACTTAATCTCCCCATGCCTATCAAAAAATGAATGTGTGTCCTCATGTAACATAACTGGTGCTATGTAAAGCGCTCTGATACCTGATTAGATTCGGGTCAAGTTCGCGCTATATAAAACTCTGCAAAAAAAAAAAAATCGATATATATATATTTATGAAGCGCGCTCATACCCACGGGTGTCAAGGCTTCTTTTAGGGATAAATCCTGACTGATTGCTATTAAGGCTGCAAGACGGGGAGCAGGCGTGCCGCAACTATATGGCTGAAGAGCTTAATGTTAACGTTTAAGAGGGAAATTGGTCTATACATGGAGGCCACTGTCGGATCCTTGCCTTGCTTTTGCACCATCACGATTAGTGCTTCTCTCATTGTGGATGGAAGACTAACCTTTTGAACAGCCTCTCTATAGACCTCCAGCAGTCTGTCATCCTCTATGTCCGCTTATCTGTGGTAAAACTCCACAGGTAGACCAGTTTTTGCAGTTTTTAACCCTTGAATCACCAAGAGAATCTACTTGTGTGTGATAGTTCTATCTAATGACTTAGGCTCCTCCAAGTCAAAGCTCGGAAGTGGTACTCTGCAAGATACTCCTCTGGGTATCCCATCAGACACATCCCCTCAGCATATGTCGTACTGCAATAGGCTCAGAATACCCCACTAATACCTCACTGCATACAGACAAGGCCCCCATATCATCCCACATCATCAGCACTGTAGGGTTCTCCTGTCTGACCATGCAGGCTAGCATTGACCCAGTCTTGTCACCCTCTGCATGCAGCCGCTGACAATACACAGTGTATGTATGCTTCCCGAGTCTACAGTAATAATCCAGCAATACTTTGCAGCTCTCACGACAGTTCACTAGCTTGTCCAGGTGTGAATGAAAAACTGCCTCTATAGCTCCCAGTTTCTTCTTGTGTGTTTGACTATCCCATTCCAATTTTTAGTTAACCCCATTCGAAGTTTTGAGGCACTCCCCCATAAGACCACCTTCATTGCTTCCCAGTCCATTGCTTTACTACCCGCAGTGCTCCAGTTCTCACTGACCATCGCCTTGAATGAAGGGTCCATCAGTGCCTCCACCCATAATCAGCATAGGGGTATCGCTGGGCATCTGAGCTCCCTTCCAAAGCTCATCAGGACCAGGGAGTGGTTGAATAAATAGCGGCCTAATTAATAAATCACTGATACCCCCTGTGCCATGTTACTGGAAACCAAAAAATAGTCCATTCGGCTATGAGTCCCTCGCAACACACTGCGTATGCCACAAAAAGACTCCACACCGTATGAATAAAACACTGGTCTTTGATTACACACATACATTGAAATCAACATGATAGATACATTGAAATAAAAATCGATCTGCACATTAAATATATACATTATAGTTATAAGCAATTGTCAAACTTTCCCATTAGCAGCAGAACAGCATAACAATATATATATATGCCCTATTCAGAGGTACTCAACAAACACAACATTCCCAATATCGAATACCCTAACATTTGCAAAGGTCAAGAAATCACAGGTCTTTGATTATACTTTGTGAATCAACCCTGCAGTGAGTCAACTACCCCAGCCAAAGATACAGGTTGCCCCTGCTGGAGACACATTTGTTAGAATGTCGGAACCACCTAAAGTGGAAAGAAGCAGTTACTTGGTATCGTCCATCTGGATTAGGTCTCCAGGCGCCCACCTGCACGAGTGCGGGATCGCCATCCCCCTGTAGAGAAAAGGTTGTGACCGAGGGAGCTGATGCACTTCCAAGTCTGGAGAAAGGTTTCCCCTCAGGTAGAGGTGCAAGCTGCCATAGCTCCCGACAGCCAGCTGTAGGCGCCCACAAGGCGCAACAAAACACTTTGGGCCCCATAACGATGTTCTACACAACAAAGTACCTTGTGATGTGTGTCCAGGGAGAGGTAGCCAGTGGCCTCAGATGGAGGCCACGATGTCAGGCACTTTCATCCTCCTGATCTGAAGACAGTCTCATCTACCAGCTCAGGTCTCTCAATACCCCTCGGACACCACATGCTCTGGATTGCAAGCAAGCACAGGTTCCCTGCTTGCTAGCACGGGTACCTCAGACCATGCAAGCTTCCCCTGCACTCCTCAAAATCCTCACATCCTGGGCATCTCAGGTGGGCTGGTGGTCTTTACGTGCACACTCCGCTGCACAGTGTGATGACGATGTACATTAGGACGGTCCTTGTCCCAACCGATGACCACTTGCACCAATTTCCGCCACACCTCTGTGCGGTCCTTACGATCTCGTGGAAATAGGGAGACCCTTTTTGTCCCTGGGATCTCTTGGATGGTAGGCCAGCCTACCAGCCCTTCAAGAGTACTTAGGGAATGAGACCACGACAGTTGACACTATCTGCAGGCCAGCAATGTCTAGGCAAAACCCACCAAGTGATAGTCCCCTTCCTGGAGCACGACCATCTCCAGGCCACCACAAGTTTAGGGATAATCCAGTTGCAGTCCCTCCTGCCCTATTGAATCCCCATGTCGATGTTGCAGCATGGAATCACTGTAGTATGGTTCCAAATCCGAAAGCATCTCTAACTTCTGAGGCAAGAGCCCCAATAGTTATACCCACGATGGCCTTTGAAGATGCATTCAGTTCAAAAGGCAACCTTTGAAATGTACAGACCCTCTCTACATCTTTTCCGGTTTGCCATAGTACCCTGGGAAGTTAGATCACTATCTTTAGTGCCCCTTGGAATGCAGGTTCCAATTCCATCTCCACATAACCATCTCAGAAAGGCCCCTTAGAGTCAGAAGTCTACAGTTTCGCTTGAGCCCCTAGTTTATGGCCTTGTATCAGGAAAGCACAGATGAAGCTGGCCCCCCAGCACCCAAATGTGAATTGGAGACAGACTGACAGGCACACAGAGCCACGAGCATCAAAATGCCCACTTTCCCAAAGTGACATTTACACACACGTAATGTCCAATCTACTTGCCCTCCCCTCCCCCATGCTAATCCAATGCAATCCAAACATACCTTCCGGTGTCATTCACGACTCTTGCATGTAACGCACATGCACACATGCCCTACCACTTTCAGACACCATAAGATGCCAGGTCGAACAGTTTGATATACATGTACTCATCTACACTTCTCAAACTGGGCAATATCCCTGACATTCCAGGTCATAAACATAGTTACTTGGCACACCATTTGCAGTCATCCACGACCTCACCTACCATTCCAGCCACCAGGCTCCCCAAATCATCGCACCCTACATCAAGGCATCCTGGGAGTAGCAGTCAGGAACACAGTGTAAAAGAGCAGCATGTAAGTCCCCAAACTTTTGAACGTTTAAAAATAGAACATCTACCCAACTTCCACCTCCCCATGGGGAGCTTGACGAAAATCTCCTATCCAACAACTGGCCAGTTGGGCACTAGCTTTTGCCACCTCAGTCCCCAACCCTATATGAGAATGAGAACAGTTCAGTTCTATTAGAAACTTTGTGCTTCACTAGAGCTCAGGTCAAAGAAGAAGGCGCGAGACCAAAGTGCTCAAGCACCCTCCCTGTGTCTATTTGCCTCTCTCCCATTTCTTTCCCACCTGCATGTTTTTGAAATGCCTCAGCATGTCAACCCCCTCCCACACTCAACGAGTCAGGACAGAGAATACATCACTCACCAGTCCATAGTTCAGACATGTGTCTTCGCTACTATTCCACGTCAAAGTGACAAACCACTCGCTGGTCTCTCCCGAATGAAAAACCTTTTCCTTATGCAGGACAGGCAGTTTTGCAGGGGAAATCAGACTGTATTTCATGTTTAAGTCTCCAATGCATTTCTTGATGGATATCAAATTCTACCGTTGTTCCTGCACTTTTTGCATGTTGTCGGGGAATATTAAGATGGGGGTCCTCTCAAACAATGGCGGGCCCTATATCTGAACACATTGAATAATGGAGTCCTGATCACGGAAGTTGAAGTGATGGGCAATTATGGATCTTGGTGGGGCCCCAGGTTTCAGCAGGGGGGCCAGTGCCCTTTGGGCTCTTTCAATAATGAAAAACTTGGATAGTCTCCTAGGGAGAAAGATGGTAGTAATCTATTTATCAAAGAACAGTTCCATTGATTGCCCTTCCGTCTCTTGTGGGAACTCCGCAATCTTAGGTTGTTTCTCCTGGAGCACCCCTTAGAATATTCTACTCATTTGTCCAGTTGGACTGTCAACTTCTGAAAGTTAAAAACTGTCAGATAGGGTATGGACCTCCTGTTGTAGGGTGCACACATGTTACTCCATGGCAGTCACTCAGTCTACCCAAAGCAAATTGACTTCAATTGCAAACGAGTTAATTTTCTTGACCACCTTGCCTCGTGAGCTCTGTATCACCAAGCACCAAGCACAGATCTGCAAGAGATGGGGCCAAGTGTGCTGCCTCTCCATTTCCTTCATCCGGAGCCCTTTGCTGTTTAGTTTCTGTCTGGACCCTCCTTATAGATGGTGTGAGTACAATTTATGATTTTGTTTGATTTTGCAGGCTTGGATGCCTTATTTTTCACCATGTTGGTCACAGCCCCAACATAGTCCGGGGAGGCAGAAACCAGCTTTGTAAGCAACCACTCTGGAGGATTGTCCCACACATCCAAGGGTTCAAAGCACTCATTATGGCTCAGTGGCAGCCCTCCACGATGCAGAATTAGGGGACAGTCTACTGTGGCTAGCTGCACAGCCACCTCCTTAACCAATACCACACTGACATGCGTTCAATATGCACTGTTTTGAGTGTATGACCTCAGTAGAAAGACATTGTATTCTCTCTTGTGGCCTGTACCAGTAGGACCGATATGCTCCTCAAACTACAGATGAACTAGATGCTTTCATCACTTTCCACCTCCACCTGGCCACAGGGGACCAGTTGGGACTCCCTCTCGCCTTCCTGTGTCACCAGGGGAGCCTGCACCCCCAGGATGAAGCACTGTGATCAGTCATCTTTCTATCAGGCCCACAACTCTTTCAGCCTTGATTAGGCCGCTTCATCAGCTGGGCATTGGGAGCCCTCACTCACCTTCACAAGAACAGGCAGGGAAACTCCAGAGAAACCCAAGCACTGCATGCCATTCCTGCCCCCCAGGGCTTTTCACCATGTGGCAAGTGGTGCTCTGCATCTCGTCTGTCCGCCAGGCAGAATAAAGCAATCCCTTTCATGCAGTGGGGCAATCACATGGGAACACTGGCCCAGCCATGTCCACAGGAGACCCTCGCGGGAGAACTCAGCTGAAGAAACATTTGTTCCCAGAGTCAGTCCAGAGCAGATACACTCCAGGCAAGTATGCACTAATCTCTCATGGTCACCGATCAGCCTCAGCCATCACATGACTGTTGCACACAGTACGGTGCCTTAGTTTATATGAGTAGTATCATCTGCTTTGCTGCCACTGAGTCTCTACTGGGGAATACATCCAGGGCCCTGAGCATCACCATTTTTCAGCCCGGACTGGGACAGGTCTGTGCCCTCCATAAGTACAACACATTTGCCATCTGTGAATTGGTCATGCCCTCGTGACACCTCCTGAAAATCCCTGCAATGTGTGTCAGGCACCGCTAGGTGCCTGCCACATGGTGCAGGGATTTTCATAAACTGCCATTTCTCAATGCGAACTTGGTTTCCGCCTGCCACACAAGCTACAATAGAGAAATAGGAATTTGCAACTGCATCATGTGTGGTCGCATCATAATGAGGTGTGCGGAACCTCCGACCAATGGTTGGGTGGTTCAGACGCCAAAATGCTGTTGATCAGAGGGACTTAATTTTCTCCTAAATTTAAATATGTATGTAAAGGTTTGCAGTTTAGATTAGTGTTTTTTTAGATACTATTTTAGTTCATTTGATATAAAAAAGAATGTGTGAATATGGAGTATTGAATGAGTATGTAAATGTTTTATTTTAAATTACCTTATGTAAAATGTGTTATTTTGAAGTGGATTTTATAAATTCAATTTCTGTAGTGACCAACGCCTTCTTCAAATAGCCTTCCTTTAGAGTGGGAATAGTAAATGTCACTCCTTTATTGTCCAAAACTTTCCCCCAACGCAATAGTAAATGTCACCTCTTTAGTGTACAATGCCTTCCCCAAATTGGTCCATATTGGAGTGGCAACAGTAAATGTCACCAGTTTAGTGTACAATGCCTTCCCCAAACTTGTCTATATTAGAGTGGGTATAGCAAATGTCACCTGTTTGGTGTCCAACACCTTCCCCAGGTTGGTTTATATTGGATTGGGAATAGTAAATGCCACCCCTTAAGTGTCCAACATCTTCCTCCAATATGGTTAGATTGGAGTGGGAGCAGTACATTTCACCCCTTTAGTGCCCAACACATTCCCCAAATTTGTTTAGATTAGAGTGCAAATAGTAAATGTCACCCCTTTAGAATCCAACACCTTCACCAAATATGATTAGATCAGAGTGGGAATAAAAATGTTACCCCTTTAGCGTCCAACATCTTCTCCACATTAGATAAAATGGAGTGGGAAAAGTTCATGTCAACTCTTTAGTGTCCAACACCATCCCTAAATTTGTTTACATTGGAGTGGGAATAATAAATGTCACCCC
This sequence comes from Triturus cristatus, assembly GCF_964204655.1. Taxonomy (NCBI): domain Eukaryota; kingdom Metazoa; phylum Chordata; class Amphibia; order Caudata; family Salamandridae; genus Triturus; species Triturus cristatus. The sequence goes on along the minus strand of NC_140594.1, from coordinate 333,660,944 downwards.
TTTAGTTTCCAACATCTTCCCCAAATTAGTTTTAGACTGGAGAAGCAATAGTAAGTTTCGCCACTTTAGTATCCAACACATTCCCTCAAAATGGTGAAATTGGAGTGGGAATAGTAAATGTCACCCTTTCAGTATCCAACACCTTCCTCCAATATGGTTATATTGGAGTGGCAATTGTGAATGTCACCACTTAAGTCTCCAATACCTTCCCTAAATTGATTTAAATTTTAGTGGGAATAGTAAATATCACCAGTTTACAATCCAACCCCTTCTGCTAATATGGTTAGATTGGTGTCGGGATAGTAAATGCCACCCCTGTAGTGTCTAACAATTTTCTTTAAAATGATTTATGTTGGAGTGTTATAATTTAATTATATAATTTTATCCATAAAACATTTATTTTACTTTTATTTGTCTGTAGTAGAAATACTTTGTTATTTTATTATTTTTGTTGGTGATTAGCAATATAAAAACATTGTTGTATGTTTGTAAACAATAATATTATTAATTACATTTTTTGTAAAGAAAGACGTCACACAATTTTCAATTTTTATTTTTCAATTTTTATTTATTGAATATTTTTACTTTTCTTTTAATAATTAAAAAATCAAGTAAATTATATGTTGTACATTTGTATTTTGTACCTTTTCAACTTTTATTTTCCATTGTTTAATAACTTTTTTACATTTCTTAACTATTTTTACATACATATGTTCAACAATATTTTAATTAGCATGAATAAACAATTGTACATAGTTTATACTATGATTTAATTTATACGGTAGAAAATGTACTGTAGCGGGCTTAAAGGAGACACAGAGACGGGGCGTGCTGTTGAGGTGGGTTTTATTGGTCTGAGCACTCTTTTGCGGTAAGTCTTGGCCCGGTAATAAGGGAGGGGAAGCTCCGCCTCTGGTTCGGCTGCTGGTCGCCGGTGTGGACTTTTCGTTCTTCTCTCGCCCCGTTCCAGGATGCCTTCTCCTTCCGAACAATGCACCGTTCTCAGGTCCCGGGCGTGGGAGTAAAAGAGAAACAAGACCGATATCAGGCAGGTGCCCTGGGGGACTTATCACGTGGAGGGCCGGGGGTGAGGAATTCACACAGTGCTCTCTATATTTCCCTATGTGGCGGTGGTGTGAGGGGAGGGGAACAGGGGAATACGTCTCCTACGGCTTCTTTAGGCTCTGTCGTCCCGCCCAACCCGAGATACGAGCCCGTACCTGTTGGTGCCACGCTTCTCCGGAAACGTGGCGGGGCGAGTCGCAGGGTCGTTGGCCTCCTGGCTCCGGGGTCTTGGTCTCTCATCTTCTTCTCTCCCTCGCCTCTCCTCTGCAAATGCTCTCCTCTCTTCTTTCACTCCGTCCGTACTCGCTGCTCCAGGTCGCTGACAGCTTCCTTGTTCGTAACTCCCCCCTTTATCCGCGTCATCCGTGTAGGCGGTGTTCACATCCAGCTCGGCCCAATTAAAGAAATATGTATCGCCTTGTCCGCTCGTGGGGAGTGAGCCGGCTCCTCTGTCCCCGGCTTCGGGTTGCTGGAGGTAAAGAGGGGAGAGGAGGGGGTTCACATGTACAGTCAGTATAGGCAGGTTCTCTTCCTCGTTCGGTCGGGGCACCTCATGACATGTACATATTTTAAAGAAAAAAAATAGTCATGTTTTACATGTTTGATAATTTCTTAAATTTTTGTAAACATCTAATAAACATTTTTACAATATTTCTCATTCATCTCTATGGAGAGATTGTCTTTTATTTTTAGTGTCATTTAGCGGCCAATTGTTTTTACCACAAGCTTCTATTTTGTAACCTATTTGAGTTATTTTAAGTCTACTTTTCCAGACCAAATTTGCTGTAAGCTGCTGCTGTGTGTCGGACCAGGTAAGTCCTTTTTAAGGATTTTGCAATCGTTTTGAAGGTAGGAGGAGGTTATGAGGGAGATTTAATAATTAGTTGTATTACTGTCAGTGTTTTCCACTAGTTCGCAGTTTTACATATTTGAACACTATTTTACAAATGTATCACTATGTAATGTTAAGTTATGTGATGTGAGTTATGTGTATGTATTTTTGGGAATGTAGTCTGTTTTGCAGATGGGTTTCTTTCATTTATTTTACAGTATTCTGTCTACGAACATGTCCTACCAAGGGCATTTGAAGTTTACATTTCTTTTTAAAGTAAATCAGTTTTGTTTTTAATAAACCAATGTTTTTTTATTTAATTTCTTTTTTTTCGGGGTTTCTGGAGCATTTATTTTTTTAAAACATTTTTTCCGGTGTTCTATGGATTTTTAATACTTTGGATTGCTTTGAGGGATTCTTTCCCCCCCCCCCCAAAGAACAGTGCATACATTATATTATACTGACAACAATCACAGATCAGATTGCCATAATACAAACATCTTGATAATAGCTGGGGAACGGAGGAGAGAAAGAAAAAAAAAGAGACAAAGAAGGAGTAATAAACATAAAAACCAGAACCCCCTCCAATTCTCCTATATGTCAAACAACAAACAAATTATTTATGATATACAATCATCAAAACCAGACATAAACCTCCCCTCTTCCTAGCTTCCCTGCCCTTACCGTTGTACAACAACCTTTCCACATTGTAGATACCCATTAAATGCCCCAACAAGGCATGACACTTAGGAGCTTAAGCACTTTTCCAAAGTGTAGCAATGAATCTGGCTACTGCCATGCATATAAATATAAAATAAGTCTGGGTCAGACTATATCCATTAGACTGTCCTACCTTAGGAGCATCAATGATGGGCTTATGCTTATCTACCTCCTAAACAGCATTTTCCAATGTAGTTCAATGCCTAGTTTTAATGGCAGCAACTTCACACACCCATAAAACATATGAATCAAATCTGCGGGGATTTTACCACACCTACTACACTTATCATTCTCCCTAAAACCCCATGCAAATAGCCTCGCAGGAGTGTAATACAAGTTAAAAATTGTTTTATAGTGCTGAGCTTTCAAGCTCGATGCGAGAAAGACCATGGCTCCGAACCCTATGGACAAATACAAATCTGCATCCCCTTCCCCTAATGTTCTCATCCAGTTTGATTCTGTCATCTAGGGCAGTGTCCCTCAAAATATAATATATGTGTCCAATCCAACAATCCAGATATCTTATAGTCTCCAGAATAGGTATCCTTTCTAAAGAGATCTTGCTGTCCCTAACCTGTCTTAATTATTCCCTTACTTGTACATACTTAAAGAAAAGCCCTTCAACTAACCCAAATTTCTGTCGTAGCTACACAAATAAATACATGTGATGAGTGGCGTAGAGATCACCGACCTTGATACGACCAGATTGTTCCCATCGTTTACCCATTCCATCGTAAAAATTGACAGGAAAAATTGGGGATCCCCACAAGGAAGTATATATAATGTATTGCCTGATCTTCATCAGCTGTTAAAGCTTCTTCCAAACCCTCAAGGCAGCATTCACTGTCTTGAACTACACTTTATTGAAGTAACACCCCCAAGCAGCTTTACCAAGTTCTAATACATCAGGTTGAATGACACCATCCTGCTGATCTTCCCTGGTCCATGAACAATACCCTATTTTGTTGGAGAAGAGATGCCCAATGATAAAATAAGAAGCTAGGAGCTCCTCACCCTCCCCGTGGAAGGATTGAAAGCTTCAGGGATCTCCTGACCTTCCGATAATTCCATAGAAAATAGGAACCTATGCCGTCCAGTTTCTTAAGTAGACGGTCATCACCTCGGGAGGGATAGATCAAAATAAACAGAGCCCCTTAGGCACTACTAACATTTTCAATACATTGCACCTGCCAATTATGGATACGTGCAGCCCATAAATATATTTCAACTCTGCGTTAGCTTTGCCAATCAGTGGCTCTGGATTGATATGATAAATGGTAGATGCATTCGAATTGATCTTAATACTGAGCTAAGTTGCTGTATCCGTCCGGCGAACATCTGTAAATACGATATTATCTGTACAGATAATCTGGATTTTTTGCTATTCAGCAAATAACCAGAATTGCTCCCAAACTCCCCCGCAATTTGTTCTATAACAGATATAGCTTCCTTAGGATCAACTGTAACCACTGCAATGTCGTCTGCATATGCCAATACCTTAGTGTGGATCCATTGATGCTAACCACTTTACACCATGGCTTTTAGAAGCTTGTACTATGAAAGGGTCTATATAGAGGGCACACAAAATTGGGGAGCAGGGGGATCCCTGGCTTGTCCCTCTTGGTATTTTAATTCTCCCTGACTCTTAACCGATCATTTGCAGCCTAGCATAAGACGTCGTATATAAAGCTTTTATGACTTTTATGAAGCATGGGCCGAATCTGCATCAAGTAAGATCATAGCCATCCGATCACCTGTAGATTCAACAATATCAAATAAAGTTGCCACTCGCCTGATATGATCCGTTGTTCCTCTGCCCGGTATGAATCCATGTTGGCATGGTGTGACCAGATTGGCTATGATCCCCCCAAACGCAGCGCAAAAAGTTTGGAATACAATTTGGCATTGGACTTAATCAAAGAGATAGATAAATACAAGGTCGGTTTATCAGCAGGCTTCCTCTTTTTGGAAAGACAATAATATCGGTACTATGCCAAGACGAGGGGGATTTGCTACTACACTGAACACTTTAAAACAAATCTAACAATAATTTAGCTATTTCCACATGTAAGGCCTTATACAGCTCAAGAGGGATCCTGCCTGTCCCGGCCGCCTTTTACCGCAGCCATTGAATGTAGTGAAAACTTTACTTGCTCCAAGGTCATATCCTCTTCTAATTCCCTACAGACGTCAGGTCCTAAATACTCGTAACCTTCCTCACTCCCATCTTATTCCCCCAGGAAGGAGTCAAGTATGCCTTCCAGATGTAATGCTTTATAGAAATCTTCAAAATTGTTATAATATCACTAGAATCAGTGACATACGACCCATCTTTTTTAAAACTTTTCTCAATATGATTACTATTTTTCCTTGTTCTTGTACGCTAAAATTTTGCCTACTGATTCGCCATACTCATAACTCTCGTTTTTGTAAACCTGGTGGCACTCCTCTACCTTCTTAAGATAATAGCTGCAAACTCCAGCTTTGACTGGCATGATTTCAAATAAAATGTGCCCTTCCTCCTGCCCCTGCAAAATCTGCTTTGTGTGATATTCTTTGAACGTTCCAAGCTGACCGTACAATCCTCCAATCTCACATTATGCCTCCTTCCTTCTGGATGCAGCAAAGCTAATAACCTCACCTCTAAGCTCTGCCTTGAAAGAATCCCAAGCCACCCCCCTAGAAGCACTATATATCTATTTAGGTTGAAATATTCCACCACCCACTTCTTAATCTGAATTATTCAGAAGCAGTTTTCTATCTAAAAACCATTTTGCTTGTGTTCTGATACAATGCTGCCTTTCAATTCCTAGTATTAAGGGGTTATGGACATCCTCTGTAATTTGGAAATAATAACACTACCAAATAATCTGTCTGAAACCAAGAAATAATCTAACCAGACCAATTTGCTGTCCTGATAAATAGGTAAGTCTGGGATTCGTGGCTTTCTGAGTATTCCAGATGTCTACCAGGCCATGGCTCTCCATGAGTGATGCTAAAGTCCGGTAAACATGCGGTTACTACCACTGATATTTGGTTTTCCAAATTTTCTCACCTCGAGAAGTATATTTAGGTCTCCAGATATAATATGGGAAGATGGCCAAGAGGCTAAATCGACCTCTCACTCTTCAATTATTGTTGGGTCATCCTGGTTAGATCCATAAATGGAGCACAAAGTTATCCCACATGGCAATTCAGCAATTGCCCATCTACCCCACTTATCCTCCCTTTTTTTCCTAATGGGTTCAATATTTTTTTTAACCAAAATAACAACCCCACTTATCATTGAAGTCTGAGTCGTGTATGCTACCAACTTGTAACCCCTTATGATCAGCCACTCTCTTACCCCATGGAATATGTTTCCTGTTAACATATAACCGCTGGACCCAATGACCTTAACATTTTGGCCACCCACTGCACATAAAATTATTGTTTGACCCCCTACATTAACCAAGCAAATAGTTAATTTACCCATTCAGGATGCAAGCCCTAGCTGCTAAATTCAACCTGTACCATTTCAGTATCAAAAGATACTTAGAAATCCCACCTTGTAATTAACTCACTCTGCATTATAACTTTTTTAAAGCTCGCCCATCATTCCCCCTGCACCCAAACCCCGAATTGCTTCACAGGATTAATTCTATTTTTTCATTTTTGTTTGGGTTTTTTGGAAAATAATTCAAAATTTTTGGTGGATTACTATTTTTTATTACATGGATACAGATAAAGATCTGCAGCTACAGAACCATACTTTTTTGTTCTTTCTTTTCTTTTGGGTAGGAAATTTGATAATATATTGTTTATGTCAAAATTATGTGATTGTTATGTGGAATTGTTTGATTTATTTGTTTTGATTATTTTATGAGATGGATTAGGTTTGTTTTCATCTATCTTAGTTGGTGATGAATACATTGTTTATAATAATTTATATGGAGTTTTATTATATCAGTTATTGTTAACATTGGGATTTTAAATAATTGTTTCACTGATCTAATAAAATACTATATTTATTATGTAAAGAAAATGAGGTTTGGTATGTTGGTTTTTAGTTTGTCATAGTTTTTGAGGAGTTTAGTATGTTACTATTTATTTTACAATGTGCTTTTGGCTATGACATCTAAGTAATCACCTCTTTCGCTCTTTATGAAGAATTTGCCTTTAAATTTTAGCATGCTGTAAATTCTTTTGGTTTGTTTGCTAAGTTAGGGGCATTTTGGCTAACAGATTACTCCATTCGTAGTTGTTGGTAGCTTTGTTTTTTTGTAATGCTTCTATAAATCTGTACAGTGTGGGTTGAGTTCTGCCTAGTGTGGATGGGAACACAAAAGACACACAAATAATGGTTGGAATGTGGAACAAATCAAACATTCACTCCCAGGCATAAGATCTGGGTCCAGCCTAAACTGACAAGCCAGGACCTCCCTGGACCAGGAACAAGCATCCTGGGACAGTTACGGGGTATTACCCCTCATCAGCCAGGCTAGCTTGAACCCAGTGGCACTGTGCACCCGTGACTCACTTCAAGGAATACCCGGCCTACTAAGGGCAAAAAAGCAAAAGACACACCAATAATGGACGGAACGTGGAACAAATCAAATATTCACCCCAGTCAAGAGATCTGGGTTAACTCCATTGTTCTTTTCATCACCATGACACCTCGGTTTAGACCCAGCAATATTCAAATCAGTCTTGACCCTGTTCCCCATGGGAACAGTCCAGCCTGAACTGTCAAGCGAGGTCCTCCCTGGACCCGAAAAAAGCGTCCGGGGACTGGTTTTGGGTATTCACCTTCCAATGAAGAACAGCCCCCATTGTTTCATTTAAATTCCTGTGCTTCCTACATTGACCAAGATACATTTTTTTTGGATTCATCTCTCTTATCATCGCCTGCAAAAGAGCCCCCTACGCGAATTTGTGTTTTCAGTTCGTGGTTAAAAAGAACTCACCTGGTCCGTCATGGACATACATCTGGATTGCGCTGACAATGGTGTTTCTCTTCATGTGAATTGGATTTGTGACTGTTTTTTTCCTGTTGATTAATGGCCATTACCTACCTGAACACTCTACTCTCGACTTGGTTGACAGAGTTTTGGCCCCTCACACGTCATCTCCCAAAATGAAACAGGATCAAACTCTAGTTAATATTTCAGCATTCCCTATTGTTGATGGTATTGTTTGGGATAAAGTACCATTCGAAGTCTATGCTCCGATAGAAACCTTACAAATTCCATACGTGTTTCGAGTATCGTTAGGTGATTTTGTTTTGCCCAGAATACACTACGATGACTGGGATGTTAATAATGTATACTCACTGTTTTCTGATTTGAAATACTATACTGCCTTTGATACTACAGATCTGTATTTAAATTCTGCAAATTCTGCTGATTTATTCTGGTACCAACATTATGCCCATCAATTTTTACACAAATCAGTACTCAGAGACCACATTTTAATTATATACAATGGGAGCATTGCTCAACACCATTACAGGGGCGCTCTAAGATTCTCAAAAATAAATTTGTATATTTTACAGTTTGCAATCTGTTAGACCCGGTCTCCTATTTTTATGAATTGAATACATCTGCCCACGCAAAATTCATGCTGACCCATACTAAATTTGTCTATTCCTCCTCTTTCATTGCTGATTTGACCCAAAAAGGTTATGATTACTGGAAGGACACAATTGATATAAAATCTATTTGGGGTACCAAATATTGGCAAGTGCAGGGCATTAAATCACTGCATCACACTTGTCTGATTCCATCTCAACTTATGTTTCTGAATCAGACAGTACAGCAGACTAAGGGGTCCATTAGGATGTAGGGCGGATCGCCACCTCTTGCATGGCAGTGGCGATCCGCCCTACATCCTGACCCCCCACCACCCATTTCCCCCCGCCCCTGCCCTTACGAACCCTATCACGCCCTTGACAATGACCATTCCAACGATCCCCCTCAACCTACACAGGCCCATCAAACATAACACTAGAGGCATCATGGCCAACAACCTAAAAAGAGTCCCCCTCACCCTAGAACCCAGTTCATCCCTCATCACGCCCCGCATTAAATGCATCCTCTTAAATTGTAGATCGGCTGCTAGACATGCAGCAGATATAGCCGACCTCATTCTCGCACAAGATCTCGACTTGATACTGCTTACTGAAACTTGGCTAAGTGAATCCTCTTCTCCTATCATTGACATACTAGTACCTCCTAACTATGACATCATCAGATTGGGTAGAGCTGACAAAACAGGCGGGGGCATCGCCTGTATACACAGGAGTAGTATATCAGTAAACAGATCACTTACCCCGGTATTCCCTTCCTGCGAATACATATGCCTCAACATCACTAGTAATGACAAACCACTCTGCTCCTTACACACGATATATCATCCTCCAGGTAACAACCTGGCCTTCATTGAGCACGTCATGGACATGATATCAACAAACACCGGGCGCCAAAATACACAAATATTCTTAGGTGACTTCAATCTCCATTGGAACGACTCCAAGGATGTAATGGTGAATAGCCTCAAAAACTTCTTAGAGGACCTAGACCTTACTCAAATATGCAACAGCCCCACACACGACAAAGGCTCAATACTGGATATAATAATCTCAAAAAGAGATTGCACTCAGCTAGACTCGATCCAACCTTGCGACTGGTCAGATCATCATATCGTCACCTTCTTTATCAAGGAAGTAGTGCAATTGAAACCGACGCAACCCACAAGACCTAAAGTCTGGAAAAGAGATACCAAAAAAATAAACCCTAACACCTTCCCATCGTCCAGTTACAACCTACTCCTGCCACCCCCTGGATCGTCGGAAGTCCATGACCTTACCAACCACTACCTGAATACCATGACCAAGATAATAAATGAGGTAGCCCCCCTGCAACTTAAGAGAGCCTCCATAAAGGACTCCAAACCGTGGTTCAATGGCACGCTCAACAATGACAGACGCTCCCTCCGAGCCTCGGAGCGCACCTGGAGGTCATCTCCCACAGCCAGCCACCTAAATACACTAAGGCAAAAGAGAAACGCATACTTCAGAAAGATCAAGCGCACTAAAGCAGAATTCTTCAGCCACCAACTAGACCAGGCGAGAAATCGTCCCAAAAAACTCTTCGAACTAATTAAAACCCAATGTAAGGACACCCCTCAACGTCCACAACACTTAGACTGCCGGCAACCCAACTGCGAAGATTTCTCTGCCTTCTTCACTCTGAAGACAGATAATATCAAGATGGACCTCATCAATGATCTAACCCTACACATGGGATCGCACACAAAGTCCTCCCCTGAATTACCAATTGCACTAGCCCACTTCCCATCACAGCCTAACCCTAAAAACGACGCCAACTGGTCATCCTTTGCGACATACTCCGAAGAAGCCATAAGTAAAATACTTGGGGACTTGAACCCTGCCAATCACTTTGCCGATCCTCTACCCGCAAACGCCGTTAAAGACCTAACACCATTACTTCTGCCCCTCTGGACTAAGATCATAAACAGTTCACTTCAACAAGGCTGCATCCCGGACACCCTCAAGATGGGGCAGGTCTCACCCATTCTAAAGAAACCCACGGCGGACCCGACAGACCTAAACAACTATCGCCCTATCTCCAACATCCCTACACTAGCCAAACTCTTGGAAAAATGTGTACACCTCCAACTGACAAGGCATATTGACCACTTTGACTTGCTGAATAAATTCCAATCAGGATTCCGAGTAGGTTACAGTACTGAATCAGCCATGACACACATAATTGATGACGCGCTACAAATCCTGGATCAAAACGGAGCCTGCCTACTCATCCTGCTAGACTTATCATCAGCTTTTGATACGGTCAAGCACGAGAACCTGCTGGATCTCCTGAAGCATAGAATGGGTTTATCAGGTGCAGTGTTAAACTGGTTTACCTAATTTCTCCAAAATCGAACACAACAATTTAAGGCCAACAACACCATGTCAAAACCCGTACCAGTTACACTAGGAGTACCGCAAGGGTCCTCTTTATCCCCGACCTTGTTTAACCTGTTCATGGAACCCCTCACCGAACTTCTTCAAGTATCTAACGTGCACTACCACATGTACGCGGATGACACGCAACTATACCTCAAGATCAACACTTTAGAAGACATCAAACTGCTCAACACAACGCTTGGGGACACTGAGATATGGCTGGCAAAAAAACATCTAAAATTAAATGCCCAAAAAACCGAATTCCTGCTTATAGCTCCACCCACCAAAGTCCCTGTAATGCAAGAGTGGATAAAACACCTGACGGCACTCAATGTTCAACCTACCATCGTTGACTCAGCTAAATCATTGGGAATAACTCTTGACAGTAGCCTCAATATGCAAAAACATATCAGCAATGCTACAAAGGGAGCTAACTACCAGATCAACACACTGAGGAAGCTGAAACCTTTCCTACCAAGCAAGGACTTCAAGCAAGCAGTACAAGCACTAGTTATCCCCAGAGTGGATTACGGAAGCGTCTCTCTCTGCGGCCTTCCCAAAGCAACTACGGCACCACTAAGAGCCTCAATCAATGCTGCAGCGAGACTTATCACCGGTTCGAAAAGAAATGTACACATCTCACCAGACCTCAGATCACTGAACTGGCTCCCCCTGGAAGCCAGAATTCACTTAAAGATAGCGCGTATGACGCACAAAGCCATGCACCACAACGCACCTAGATATCTAACACAGAAGCTGACTATCTCTGGTGGGCTCAGATCCTCCAGAAGCGCGGAAAAACTATTACTAAAACCACAGCGATTCAACAAGAAAAAAACATACAACCGAACCTTCTCAGGAATGGCCCCAAGAATCTGGAATGCTTTACCAGCTGAAACCAGACTTAACCCCTCTACTGTCTCATTCAAAAAGGAAGTAAAATCAATCCTCATGGCCAAATTCACCTGAATAAGGCCCAATGTTTTGTGATGAACTACCACAGCGCGGCCATTTCCCTGACTAGGACAAGGAACCGGCTAAGCAATCTGGACATTCCATATTCCTGTTGCTTATCGCATGAGGATAGCGTGCTGTTCTACCTAATCACCTTGCTTGTGTAACATGTTTTGTGTATTGATGCTTCATCTCGTCTTTTGTTTATGTATAAAAACTTTACTTCTGTTACGCGCTCTGATACCCGTAAGGGTCTTGTCCGCGCTCTATAAAACTCTCAAATAAATAAATAAATAAATAAATATTAGTATGGCGGGGGCACCCGGAAAGACCGTCCGCCGGTTTTCCGCCGGTCGACTAGTCGACCGGGCGGAAAAGGTGCTCAATATGGTGGCAGTGTCTGCATGACACCGCCATCCATATTTGGATACAGGCTAAGACGTGCGGGGATTGCTGTTGGGGGCCCGTTGCGGGCCCCAAGTGTAGGGGGGTGGGGGGTGCACATGACCCCCCTGCGTTGTCATGCATATGGTGCCAGGCACCTCGCGGTGCCTGTCACCTTGTGCATGACAATGCACACAGTGCATTCCCAGCATTGTGGCAGGCGGTGCTCACCACTGCCCTCCACAATGCTGGGAATGGAGGATGCCACGGTGGCATCCTAATTGCAGGTGTGGGACTGCCGCACCACTGGCGGCCAGTCCCAGCACCGCTAGGGTGGCGGGCGGACTAAAGTCCACCTGCTATCCTAATGGAGCCCTTAGTGTTTTGAATTAGCCGCTGCTAAAAACTTGAATATTCCCTCAATTCCATCCTTGGCTGCCTTTGACAAATGGCATACAAATAACAACTATACGATGGAGGAGATAACTGTCATGTTTTAGAATGGTACTCCTCATTCTTTAGATATAGACCCTTTGGGCTGGTTCCTATTGCCAACAAGCTCTAATTCTTGCCAATTATGCTTCATTAATGCCACAAAGGGCTTTACACAAAGTAGACTGAATCTTCACTTCCCACATTCTCATGCTGTTACCAAATATTCTGTTGGTAAATTTTGTCAACAGTGGTTGGAACATTCACTGTCTGTGAATCAACATCTTTCCCTTTTGTCCGATGACATAGGTCTTGCTGATTTCCTTTTAGGGCCAAAATAACCTCGAAACTAAACGTTTTGTTCATGCTGCATATAATGAATATTGGACAATGTCATAGATGAAAGCGGCAGTACACCTCCGTCAATATGATCAGGATATTTTGGAAAAAGTTATTGCCGTTGTTCATAACAGTATTAACACTCTGTCTTCCCGTATATCTACTTTGGATAACATTGTATCCTCTGTAATTGACATTGTTCAAAATGAAGTGTCTGTTTTGTATCATGGTCAAATCAGCTATGTTCTATTATGCAATTTTGTTGGACCTTCTAAACACTTAAAAGTGGAAAGGTACCATGGGATTACCTAAATGTTTCTGCACTGTTTTTACAATTTAATTTGACAGATAAACAAAAACCAATGTCAATGAAAGATGCAACTTATACCATGTTACATATTGAAAAATTACTATTTTCGAGAAACTGATACAGCTGTGTGTTTAATACATATGGCTCCCCTGGTTGCTCGAGACCTGCCCTGACTCCCCTGATTGTGGTGAGTCTCCTGGCCCTTGCTGGTCCCAACATTACACCTTCTTCTACTCCTTTGTTGGTTGCATTTGCCAAGGCTTGATGGTACTCCCGCCGGACACCAACCCCTCAACTCTCGACATCCAATGTGGGACAGCTCATGTGTGGCTCTTGGTCTTCCACAGCATCGCCTGGTCCACACAGCTGCAGTTTCAAGGTCACCATCAGCTCTCCTGCAGCACCCAATATCGGTCGGCATTCATCTTCTGTACCTCCTTTCACTGCTTGTAGTGAAAGCAGTTTTTAAGTCTTGAAATGCTTTGTCAGCCTAATTATTCCATTGGAATATTTGTTCTTTTTATTAATAGTTGTGTGATTGGTGTCACTATTTTCATAACTTTTGCAATAAAGCGCCTATAAAAATTGACAAATCCTAGTACTCTCTGAACTTCTTTTACTGAATTTGGGGGTGGCCAATTAGTTATTACTTCTACCTTTTTGGGGTCCATTGTGATGCCATTTGGTGACAGAGAGTATCCTAAGAATTCTACAGAATGGACATGAAATACACATGTCTCCATTTTAGCGTACAGGGAGTGTTCTCTAAGCCTTTGCAACACATCATTTGCAACATTTTTTGAAAAAGCAAGTATATCGTCAAAATAGACAATAACACAGATGTCAAGAAGGTCATAAAGCACCTCGTTTATGAAATACTGAAATGCTGCTGGGGCATTGCATAGTCCAAACAGCATAACAGTATAATCAAATAAACCGAATTTAGTGCGGAAGGCAGTTTTCCACTCATCGCCTTCCTTCACGTATATTAGGTGGTATGTGCCCCGAAGATCTAACTTGGTATAGATGGTTGAACCCTTTACCTGATCTAACAGGACGGGAATTAGCGGTAAAGGATAGCGATTCTTTATGGTAGCTTTGTTGACTGCGCGATAATCTATACACGCCCTGAGATCTCCTGATTTTTTAGCTACGAAGAAGAGTGGAGAAGGGACTAGAGAGGTAGAATGACATATGAAACCTTTTTCAAGCAACTCATCAAGATATTTTCTTAGATATGGAGTTTCAGGTTCTGTGTGTGCATATATTCGACTATAAGACAATGTGGTTCTAGGTATTAGGTCTATTCTACAATCATATACCCTATGAGGTGAAAGTTGTGTGGCTTGAACAGAGTCAAAAACATCATTATAATCCCGATATTCTTTGGGCGAGAATATACTTTGATTTACCTGCGTGCTGGCACAGGGCAAAGGATAAATGGGGTCTTGTGCTTCTTGATAGTAATGGGTTCCACAGAAGGTTAAATCTAAACTTACTGTTCTTTGCATCCAATTGATTTTAGGATTATGTTTTTCTAACCAGGGTATCCCTAATATTATTCCGAAAGTTGGGGTGTTGATAAGGTCAAACGTTATTTGCTCAGTATGACCATTTTCACTTACAACGGTCAAAGGCACAGTGTGAAAGCGAATTAGACCTGAGGACAAGGCAGAATCATCCACTGCTCTTACCAGTTCAGGTTCTCCTTTGGCTATTTGGGAAATCCTAGCTTTTTAGCCAGACATAGATCAAAAAAATTACCTCTAGTGACGGAATCCAAGAGGATAGATAAAATATGTCTTTGTTGAACAGTTATTTTAACTGTCATTAGGATCATCATGTGTCTAGGAAAATTATTACTAATGTTTGGTATTTTTTTTAGATCTTTGATCTGAATTTTCTCGAAGAGACGATCTCTCCATTCTTTGAGAACGTTAGTTTCCCGAATCAGATTGTTCAATGTTTATGTTAGCCACTACTCTCTTCCTCTTAGGTTTAACAGTACACTCTTTTGAAAAGTGTCCTGCTTTACTGCAATATAGACACAAATTTTCATTGCGACGCCTTTCAATTTCTTCGGAAGATAGTGGCCCTTTGATTCCACCTATCTGCATAAGTTCAGGTTTATTAAGATTAATCTCTTTTTCTTTCATTTCTGATTTAACAAAAAAAGGTCTAAATTCTGCTTGGGGTTTTTTGATCTTTCTTTCACTTAAACGATGATCTAGTTTTACAACTGAATTAACAAACTCTCCATAATCATCAGGAAAATCCACAATGTGCGCTAATGAATCTTTTAATTCGTCTCTAAGACCTCTGTAAAACACTGAGGTGCGTTTCTCTTTGGGCCAATGTTTCTCAGATAAAAGACGGTTAAATGTGGTGATGTAGGAGCTCGTTGTCACTAGCTTGTACAAAAGCATGGCATGCAAAATGGCGAGTCATTGATTCTCTGAATGCATCAACATTATATAGGAGAGGGTCATTGTTGTCAGCAAGAGGTATAGCCCAATTAGCTGCCACACCGCCTAAGTAAGAGATAATGAAAGCTGTTTTAGCTGAATCAGTGTTGAAAATTTGAGGTTTGCAAAGAAAATGCATTTGGTACTGGTTCATGAAGAAGGCAAAACAGGAACTTTCCCCCGTAAAGCGTTTGGGGTTAGCTGTAGGAACATGAGTAGAAGTAACTAATGTTTTGATTAGGTCGCTGTGAAACTGAACTTGGCTGAGAGAAGGTAGAAGGGCCAAACTTGGGTGGTGTTAAAATTGGACGATGTTCTGAAACTTTAGTGTCTCTCCATTGCGTAAAAACCGTCCTTCTCTTTAATAGTTCTTCCCTAAGAATGTGATTTTCTTGCTTCAATTATTGCATCTCTAACTGCAGACCTCAAATTGCTTCTGAGAGTTGTGAGGTTTCCACAGACAAATCCATGTTCACTCGTCGTCAAAAAGAGCTAATAATAAGTGGCTTGGTCTTCTGTCAGGCAAGCCACTCACCTGTTCTCCTTGCTCTTGTTGACGATGACTAAACCCCAGTCTCCTTAGGAACTAACAAATAGGCAGAGTAAGAGAGCACTCTGACCATCTGAAGACCCCATGGGGAAAGGGGGATGAGAATGAGAAACGAGAAAGAGAGAGTGCTTTTATGATATGCCTGTTTGGTTCACCTTGTCTTCTCTGGGATAGCGTCTTCTGAAACTTTCTGTTGGACCGGGAAGGATATCTCTGTCAGTCGGGGCTTCAAAAGAATTGTAGCACTCAAGCAGCAAGGACATTCCAGAAGACCTCTATATAAAATATGAACATTGTTACTCTTTTGTTTAGTCAGCTATTAACTCAAAATTATTCTATATCTCTATTCTAACAACTATACCTATATTAAACATATTCCGTTTTGCACATTCTCTTTATAACGTATATATTGACTCTATTGACTCTTGTCCTTAATTCTTGGTTCTGGAAAGCATTGGGGGAAAAATACATACACTTCACATATACAATTGTAAATCAGTTCTTATTGGTTTTCATACTTATCATCATCATTTTACATGCACCTGATGTGCGTGGTTAATTCTCATACCACATTGTCCCAATACCTCCAAGTCAAATAAAAGATTGTTTCGCAAATAACTTTAAAGAAAATAACATGTGTCTCCTGATAGTTCAATTATTCCTGCAAATTGTTTTTAGGCAGATTCTTTTCTTTGGTTAAAGTTCCTTTGTGATCCAACAAAGGATTTTATCAAAAGATTCTTCATGAGTCAAAATAATAATAATGTTATACTTTTCTGTTAGTGTATTTTAAAAGAAATAATTAAGGAAGAATTGCTTGACTCACCAATTGATTTTTCTTATGCTTTGAAAGGGTTTTAAAGCTATAAGTAACTTATCTCTTTCTTTTGTTTCCTTAGGGTCTGCTCTGCGAGCCAGAACCGGAAGGGAAGAAATCGGAAGAAGATCCGGGGGAGCCCAGGAGCCATGGAGAGGAAGTTGAGGAATGCAGCAGCCGGGACGCAATAGGAGCCATGGAGCAGAGCCGAGGAATGCAGTAGCTGTGGAAGAAGCGCCCACAGCAGGAGACCAGAGAAACAGGTAAGGGCTGGCAATTAGACGAGACCAAGCACTTGACGTTACACGCAAGCTGTTTAAATACCTTCCTACCGCTCATGTAGATAATTGCCAATTCGTGTTCCAAGTGTTAACTGTTGACAAGTGAAATGCAAATGTTTGTAGTTTGTTGGCCTTTTCCTGATTCTAACGTTAAACCATGTGCTGTGGCTTGTGACAATAATTTCAGAGTTTTCTTTTTAATATTAATTTCAAACATGCTGACAGTGTTTCGTGTTCACAACACATTTCTTCTGAAACCTCTTTATACAATTGGAGGAACAAAGATAATATATCTTCAGAATACATTTAAAGAACAGGCACTATAAAATGCGACAGAATATGAATGACTAGCATGAGTGAAAACCTTAATACCCATGACATGGGGCCTTGTCTGCCAACAGGCCTGCTTTTTCATCCACTAGGATCAGAGCAGGTAGCCACAGCTTTATTAATAAAGTCTTTTCTGTGTGATCTGCTGAATTTAGACATCATTTAGGGCATGGATGGCATTGGATTGAGTTGGGGAAGTGTGCTTTTGGGGGTGGCCTTTGTGATGTTGTTGGGCCTGGCCATGTGGCTGGTGGCCATTTTGAGGCCTAGGCCTGCAAGCTTGCCTGGCCTTGTCTGCCAACAGGCCTGCTTTTTCATCCACTAGGATCAGAGCAGGTAGCCACAGCTTTATTAATCAAGTGTTTTCTGTGTGATCTGTTGAATTTAGACATCATTTAGGGCATGGATGGCATTGGATTGAGTTGGGGAAGTGTGTTTTTTGGGGGTGGCCTTTGTGATGTTGTTGGGCATGGCCATGTGGCTGGTGGCCATTTTGAGGCCTAGGCCTGCAAGCTTGCCTGGCCTTGTCTGCCAACAGGCCTGCTTTTTCATCCACTAGGATCAGAGCAGGTAGCCACAGCTTTATTAATCAAGTGTTTTCTGTGTGAACTGCTGAATTTAGACATCATTTAGGACATGGATGGCATTGGATTGAGTTGGGGAAGTGTGTTTTTTGGGTGTGGCCTTTGTGATGTTGTTGGGCCTGGCCATGTGGCTGGTGGCAATTTTGAGGCCTAGGCCTGCAAGCTTGCTTGGCCTTGTCTGCCAACAGGCCTGCTTTTTCATCCACTAGGATCAGACCAGGTAGCCACAGCTTTATTAATCAAGTGTTTTCTGTGTGATCTGCTGAACTTAGACATCATTTAGGGCATGGATGGCATTGGATTGAGTTGGGGAAGTGTGTTTTTTGGGGGTGGCCTTTGTGATGTTGTTGGGCCTGGCCATGTGGCTGGTGGCCATTTTGAGGCCTAGGCCTGCAAGCTTGCCTGGCCTTGTCTGCCAACAGGCCTGCTTTTTCATCCACTAGGATCAGAGCAGGTAGCCACAGCTTTATTAATCAAGTGTTTTCTGTGTGATCTGCTGAATTTAGACATCATTTAGGGCATGGATGGCATTGGATTGAGTTGGGGAAGTGTGTTTTTTGGGGGTGGCCTTTGTGATGTTGTTGGGCCTGGCCATGTGGCTGGTTGCCATTTTGAGGCCTAGGCCTGCAAGCTTGCCTGGCCTTGTCTGCCAACAGGCCTGCTTTTTCATCCACTAGGATCAGAGCAGGTAGCCACAGCTTTATTAATCAAGTGTTTTCTGTGTGATCTGCTGAATTTTGACATCATTTAGGGCATGGATGGCATTGGATTGAGTTGGGGAAGTGTGTTTTTTGGGGGTGGCCTTTCTGATGTTGGTTGTCTTAAAGACATGCTTTTGTTGTATGTGTCTGGTGTGTTGGTGTGCAATGCATGCACCCTGCAGAGCTTTTTGGGGCCTGTGAATGTTCGTATTTACATTTTGTTGCATTAAAAAGGCAGAGCAGTGTGCTTTAGCAGGCATCCTTTACCTGGCTTTTATAGGCCTTTTGTCAGCTCCTGGTGGTTCCCAGGCCCCCGGCTTGTTTGTGATCTGTGTGTGTCCATGTGGGTGGTGGCCTTTTTTGGTGTTTGGACTGTGAGTTATTAGTGTCCTGCTTTTGGAACGACTCCAAGGATGTAATGGTGAATAGCCTCAAAAACTTCTTAGAGGACCTAGACCTTACTCAAATATGCAACAGCCCCACACACGACAAAGGCTCAATACTGGATATAATAATCTCAAAAAGAGATTGCACTCAGCTAGACTCGATCCAACCTTGCGACTGGTCAGATCATCATATCGTCACCTTCTTTATCAAGGAAGTAGTGCAATTGAAACCGACGCAACCCACAAGACCTAAAGTCTGGAAAAGAGATACCAAAAAAATAAACCCTAACACCTTCCCATCGTCCAGTTACAACCTACTCCTGCCACCCCCTGGATCGTCGGAAGTCCATGACCTTACCAACCACTACCTGAATACCATGACCAAGATAATAAATGAGGTAGCCCCCCTGCAACTTAAGAGAGCCTCCATAAAGGACTCCAAACCGTGGTTCAATGGCACGCTCAACAATGACAGACGCTCCCTCCGAGCCTCGGAGCGCACCTGGAGGTCATCTCCCACAGCCAGCCACCTAAATACACTAAGGCAAAAGAGAAACGCATACTTCAGAAAGATCAAGCGCACTAAAGCAGAATTCTTCAGCCACCAACTAGACCAGGCGAGAAATCGTCCCAAAAAACTCTTCGAACTAATTAAAACCCAATGTAAGGACACCCCTCAACGTCCACAACACTTAGACTGCCGGCAACCCAACTGCGAAGATTTCTCTGCCTTCTTCACTCTGAAGACAGATAATATCAAGATGGACCTCATCAATGATCTAACCCTACACATGGGATCGCACACAAAGTCCTCCCCTGAATTACCAATTGCACTAGCCCACTTCCCATCACAGCCTAACCCTAAAAACGACGCCAACTGGTCATCCTTTGCGACATACTCCGAAGAAGCCATAAGTAAAATACTTGGGGACTTGAACCCTGCCAATCACTTTGCCGATCCTCTACCCGCAAACGCCGTTAAAGACCTAACACCATTACTTCTGCCCCTCTGGACTAAGATCATAAACAGTTCACTTCAACAAGGCTGCATCCCGGACACCCTCAAGATGGGGCAGGTCTCACCCATTCTAAAGAAACCCACGGCGGACCCGACAGACCTAAACAACTATCGCCCTATCTCCAACATCCCTACACTAGCCAAACTCTTGGAAAAATGTGTACACCTCCAACTGACAAGGCATATTGACCACTTTGACTTGCTGAATAAATTCCAATCAGGATTCCGAGTAGGTTACAGTACTGAATCAGCCATGACACACATAATTGATGACGCGCTACAAATCCTGGATCAAAACGGAGCCTGCCTACTCATCCTGCTAGACTTATCATCAGCTTTTGATACGGTCAAGCACGAGAACCTGCTGGATCTCCTGAAGCATAGAATGGGTTTATCAGGTGCAGTGTTAAACTGGTTTACCTAATTTCTCCAAAATCGAACACAACAATTTAAGGCCAACAACACCATGTCAAAACCCGTACCAGTTACACTAGGAGTACCGCAAGGGTCCTCTTTATCCCCGACCTTGTTTAACCTGTTCATGGAACCCCTCACCGAACTTCTTCAAGTATCTAACGTGCACTACCACATGTACGCGGATGACACGCAACTATACCTCAAGATCAACACTTTAGAAGACATCAAACTGCTCAACACAACGCTTGGGGACACTGAGATATGGCTGGCAAAAAAACATCTAAAATTAAATGCCCAAAAAACCGAATTCCTGCTTATAGCTCCACCCACCAAAGTCCCTGTAATGCAAGAGTGGATAAAACACCTGACGGCACTCAATGTTCAACCTACCATCGTTGACTCAGCTAAATCATTGGGAATAACTCTTGACAGTAGCCTCAATATGCAAAAACATATCAGCAATGCTACAAAGGGAGCTAACTACCAGATCAACACACTGAGGAAGCTGAAACCTTTCCTACCAAGCAAGGACTTCAAGCAAGCAGTACAAGCACTAGTTATCCCCAGAGTGGATTACGGAAGCGTCTCTCTCTGCGGCCTTCCCAAAGCAACTACGGCACCACTAAGAGCCTCAATCAATGCTGCAGCGAGACTTATCACCGGTTCGAAAAGAAATGTACACATCTCACCAGACCTCAGATCACTGAACTGGCTCCCCCTGGAAGCCAGAATTCACTTAAAGATAGCGCGTATGACGCACAAAGCCATGCACCACAACGCACCTAGATATCTAACACAGAAGCTGACTATCTCTGGTGGGCTTAGATCCTCCAGAAGCGCGGAAAAACTATTACTAAAACCACAGCGATTCAACAAGAAAAAAACATACAACCGAACCTTCTCAGGAATGGCCCCAAGAATCTGGAATGCTTTACCAGCTGAAACCAGACTTAACCCCTCTACTGTCTCATTCAAAAAGGAAGTAAAATCAATCCTCATGGCCAAATTCACCTGAATAAGGCCCAATGTTTTGTGATGAACTACCACAGCGCGGCCATTTCCCTGACTAGGACAAGGAACCGGCTAAGCAATCTGGACATTCCATATTCCTGTTGCTTATCGCATGAGGATAGCGTGCTGTTCTACCTAATCACCTTGCTTGTGTAACATGTTTTGTGTATTGATGCTTCATCTCGTCTTTTGTTTATGTATAAAAACTTTACTTCTGTTACGCGCTCTGATACCCGTAAGGGTCTTGTCCGCGCTCTATAAAACTCTCAAATAAATAAATAAATAAATAAATATTAGTATGGCGGGGGCACCCGGAAAGACCGTCCGCCGGTTTTCCGCCGGTCGACTAGTCGACCGGGCGGAAAAGGTGCTCAATATGGTGGCAGTGTCTGCATGACACCGCCATCCATATTTGGATACAGGCTAAGACGTGCGGGGATTGCTGTTGGGGGCCCGTTGCGGGCCCCAAGTGTAGGGGGGTGGGGGGTGCACATGACCCCCCTGCGTTGTCATGCATATGGTGCCAGGCACCTCGCGGTGCCTGTCACCTTGTGCATGACAATGCACACAGTGCATTCCCAGCATTGTGGCAGGCGGTGCTCACCACTGCCCTCCACAATGCTGGGAATGGAGGATGCCACGGTGGCATCCTAATTGCAGGTGTGGGACTGCCGCACCACTGGCGGCCAGTCCCAGCACCGCTAGGGTGGCGGGCGGACTAAAGTCCACCTGCTATCCTAATGGGGCCCTTAGTGTTTTGAATTAGCCGCTGCTAAAAACTTGAATATTCCCTCAATTCCATCCTTGGCTGCCTTTGACAAATGGCATACAAATAACAACTATACGATGGAGGAGATAACTGTCATGTTTTAGAATGGTACTCCTCATTCTTTAGATATAGACCCTTTGGGCTGGTTCCTATTGCCAACAAGCTCTAATTCTTGCCAATTATGCTTCATTAATGCCACAAAGGGCTTTACACAAAGTAGACTGAATCTTCACTTCCCACATTCTCATGCTGTTACCAAATATTCTGTTGGTAAATTTTGTCAACAGTGGTTGGAACATTCACTGTCTGTGAATCAACATCTTTCCCTTTTGTCCGATGACATAGGTCTTGCTGATTTCCTTTTAGGGCCAAAATAACCTCGAAACTAAACGTTTTGTTCATGCTGCATATAATGAATATTGGACAATGTCATAGATGAAAGCGGCAGTACACCTCCGTCAATATGATCAGGATATTTTGGAAAAAGTTATTGCCGTTGTTCATAACAGTATTAACACTCTGTCTTCCCGTATATCTACTTTGGATAACATTGTATCCTCTGTAATTGACATTGTTCAAAATGAAGTGTCTGTTTTGTATCATGGTCAAATCAGCTATGTTCTATTATGCAATTTTGTTGGACCTTCTAAACACTTAAAAGTGGAAAGGTACCATGGGATTACCTAAATGTTTCTGCACTGTTTTTACAATTTAATTTGACAGATAAACAAAAACCAATGTCAATGAAAGATGCAACTTATACCATGTTACATATTGAAAAATTACTATTTTCGAGAAACTGATACAGCTGTGTGTTTAATACATATGGCTCCCCTGGTTGCTCGAGACCTGCCCTGACTCCCCTGATTGTGGTGAGTCTCCTGGCCCTTGCTGGTCCCAACATTACACCTTCTTCTACTCCTTTGTTGGTTGCATTTGCCAAGGCTTGATGGTACTCCCGCCGGACACCAACCCCTCAACTCTCGACATCCAATGTGGGACAGCTCATGTGTGGCTCTTGGTCTTCCACAGCATCGCCTGGTCCACACAGCTGCAGTTTCAAGGTCACCATCAGCTCTCCTGCAGCACCCAATATCGGTCGGCATTCATCTTCTGTACCTCCTTTCACTGCTTGTAGTGAAAGCAGTTTTTAAGTCTTGAAATGCTTTGTCAGCCTAATTATTCCATTGGAATATTTGTTCTTTTTATTAATAGTTGTGTGATTGGTGTCACTATTTTCATAACTTTTGCAATAAAGCGCCTATAAAAATTGACAAATCCTAGTACTCTCTGAACTTCTTTTACTGAATTTGGGGGTGGCCAATTAGTTATTACTTCTACCTTTTTGGGGTCCATTGTGATGCCATTTGGTGACAGAGAGTATCCTAAGAATTCTACAGAATGGACATGAAATACACATGTCTCCATTTTAGCGTACAGGGAGTGTTCTCTAAGCCTTTGCAACACATCATTTGCAACATTTTTTGAAAAAGCAAGTATATCGTCAAAATAGACAATAACACAGATGTCAAGAAGGTCATAAAGCACCTCGTTTATGAAATACTGAAATGCTGCTGGGGCATTGCATAGTCCAAACAGCATAACAGTATAATCAAATAAACCGAATTTAGTGCGGAAGGCAGTTTTCCACTCATCGCCTTCCTTCACGTATATTAGGTGGTATGTGCCCCGAAGATCTAACTTGGTATAGATGGTTGAACCCTTTACCTGATCTAACAGGACGGGAATTAGCGGTAAAGGATAGCGATTCTTTATGGTAGCTTTGTTGACTGCGCGATAATCTATACACGCCCTGAGATCTCCTGATTTTTTAGCTACGAAGAAGAGTGGAGAAGGGACTAGAGAGGTAGAATGACATATGAAACCTTTTTCAAGCAACTCATCAAGATATTTTCTTAGATATGGAGTTTCAGGTTCTGTGTGTGCATATATTCGACTATAAGACAATGTGGTTCTAGGTATTAGGTCTATTCTACAATCATATACCCTATGAGGTGAAAGTTGTGTGGCTTGAACAGAGTCAAAAACATCATTATAATCCCGATATTCTTTGGGCGAGAATATACTTTGATTTACCTGCGTGCTGGCACAGGGCAAAGGATAAATGGGGTCTTGTGCTTCTTGATAGTAATGGGTTCCACAGAAGGTTAAATCTAAACTTACTGTTCTTTGCATCCAATTGATTTTAGGATTATGTTTTTCTAACCAGGGTATCCCTAATATTATTCCGAAAGTTGGGGTGTTGATAAGGTCAAACGTTATTTGCTCAGTATGACCATTTTCACTTACAACGGTCAAAGGCACAGTGTGAAAGCGAATTAGACCTGAGGACAAGGCAGAATCATCCACTGCTCTTACCAGTTCAGGTTCTCCTTTGGCTATTTGGGAAATCCTAGCTTTTTAGCCAGACATAGATCAAAAAAATTACCTCTAGTGACGGAATCCAAGAGGATAGATAAAATATGTCTTTGTTGAACAGTTATTTTAACTGTCATTAGGATCATCATGTGTCTAGGAAAATTATTACTAATGTTTGGTATTTTTTTTAGATCTTTGATCTGAATTTTCTCGAAGAGACGATCTCTCCATTCTTTGAGAACGTTAGTTTCCCGAATCAGATTGTTCAATGTTTATGTTAGCCACTACTCTCTTCCTCTTAGGTTTAACAGTACACTCTTTTGAAAAGTGTCCTGCTTTACTGCAATATAGACACAAATTTTCATTGCGACGCCTTTCAATTTCTTCGGAAGATAGTGGCCCTTTGATTCCACCTATCTGCATAAGTTCAGGTTTATTAAGATTAATCTCTTTTTCTTTCATTTCTGATTTAACAAAAAAAGGTCTAAATTCTGCTTGGGGTTTTTTGATCTTTCTTTCACTTAAACGATGATCTAGTTTTACAACTGAATTAACAAACTCTCCATAATCATCAGGAAAATCCACAATGTGCGCTAATGAATCTTTTAATTCGTCTCTAAGACCTCTGTAAAACACTGAGGTGCGTTTCTCTTTGGGCCAATGTTTCTCAGATAAAAGACGGTTAAATGTGGTGATGTAGGAGCTCGTTGTCACTAGCTTGTACAAAAGCATGGCATGCAAAATGGCGAGTCATTGATTCTCTGAATGCATCAACATTATATAGGAGAGGGTCATTGTTGTCAGCAAGAGGTATAGCCCAATTAGCTGCCACACCGCCTAAGTAAGAGATAATGAAAGCTGTTTTAGCTGAATCAGTGTTGAAAATTTGAGGTTTGCAAAGAAAATGCATTTGGTACTGGTTCATGAAGAAGGCAAAACAGGAACTTTCCCCCGTAAAGCGTTTGGGGTTAGCTGTAGGAACATGAGTAGAAGTAACTAATGTTTTGATTAGGTCGCTGTGAAACTGAACTTGGCTGAGAGAAGGTAGAAGGGCCAAACTTGGGTGGTGTTAAAATTGGACGATGTTCTGAAACTTTAGTGTCTCTCCATTGCGTAAAAACCGTCCTTCTCTTTAATAGTTCTTCCCTAAGAATGTGATTTTCTTGCTTCAATTATTGCATCTCTAACTGCAGACCTCAAATTGCTTCTGAGAGTTGTGAGGTTTCCACAGACAAATCCATGTTCACTCGTCGTCAAAAAGAGCTAATAATAAGTGGCTTGGTCTTCTGTCAGGCAAGCCACTCACCTGTTCTCCTTGCTCTTGTTGACGATGACTAAACCCCAGTCTCCTTAGGAACTAACAAATAGGCAGAGTAAGAGAGCACTCTGACCATCTGAAGACCCCATGGGGAAAGGGGGATGAGAATGAGAAACGAGAAAGAGAGAGTGCTTTTATGATATGCCTGTTTGGTTCACCTTGTCTTCTCTGGGATAGCGTCTTCTGAAACTTTCTGTTGGACCGGGAAGGATATCTCTGTCAGTCGGGGCTTCAAAAGAATTGTAGCACTCAAGCAGCAAGGACATTCCAGAAGACCTCTATATAAAATATGAACATTGTTACTCTTTTGTTTAGTCAGCTATTAACTCAAAATTATTCTATATCTCTATTCTAACAACTATACCTATATTAAACATATTCCGTTTTGCACATTCTCTTTATAACGTATATATTGACTCTATTGACTCTTGTCCTTAATTCTTGGTTCTGGAAAGCATTGGGGGAAAAATACATACACTTCACATATACAATTGTAAATCAGTTCTTATTGGTTTTCATACTTATCATCATCATTTTACATGCACCTGATGTGCGTGGTTAATTCTCATACCACATTGTCCCAATACCTCCAAGTCAAATAAAAGATTGTTTCGCAAATAACTTTAAAGAAAATAACATGTGTCTCCTGATAGTTCAATTATTCCTGCAAATTGTTTTTAGGCAGATTCTTTTCTTTGGTTAAAGTTCCTTTGTGATCCAACAAAGGATTTTATCAAAAGATTCTTCATGAGTCAAAATAATAATAATGTTATACTTTTCTGTTAGTGTATTTTAAAAGAAATAATTAAGGAAGAATTGCTTGACTCACCAATTGATTTTTCTTATGCTTTGAAAGGGTTTTAAAGCTATAAGTAACTTATCTCTTTCTTTTGTTTCCTTAGGGTCTGCTCTGCGAGCCAGAACCGGAAGGGAAGAAATCGGAAGAAGATCCGGGGGAGCCCAGGAGCCATGGAGAGGAAGTTGAGGAATGCAGCAGCCGGGACGCAATAGGAGCCATGGAGCAGAGCCGAGGAATGCAGTAGCTGTGGAAGAAGCGCCCACAGCAGGAGACCAGAGAAACAGGTAAGCGCTGGCAATTAGACGAGACCAAGCACTTGACGTTACACGCAAGCTGTTTAAATACCTTCCTACCGCTCATGTAGATAATTGCCAATTCGTGTTCCAAGTGTTAACTGTTGACAAGTGAAATGCAAATGTTTGTAGTTTGTTGGCCTTTTCCTGATTCTAACGTTAAACCATGTGCTGTGGCTTGTGACAATAATTTCAGAGTTTTCTTTTTAATATTAATTTCAAACATGCTGACAGTGTTTCGTGTTCACAACACATTTCTTCTGAAACCTCTTTATACAATTGGAGGAACAAAGATAATATATCTTCAGAATACATTTAAAGAACAGGCACTATAAAATGCGACAGAATATGAATGACTAGCATGAGTGAAAACCTTAATACCCATGACATGGGGCCTTGTCTGCCAACAGGCCTGCTTTTTCATCCACTAGGATCAGAGCAGGTAGCCACAGCTTTATTAATAAAGTCTTTTCTGTGTGATCTGCTGAATTTAGACATCATTTAGGGCATGGATGGCATTGGATTGAGTTGGGGAAGTGTGCTTTTGGGGGTGGCCTTTGTGATGTTGTTGGGCCTGGCCATGTGGCTGGTGGCCATTTTGAGGCCTAGGCCTGCAAGCTTGCCTGGCCTTGTCTGCCAACAGGCCTGCTTTTTCATCCACTAGGATCAGAGCAGGTAGCCACAGCTTTATTAATCAAGTGTTTTCTGTGTGATCTGTTGAATTTAGACATCATTTAGGGCATGGATGGCATTGGATTGAGTTGGGGAAGTGTGTTTTTTGGGGGTGGCCTTTGTGATGTTGTTGGGCATGGCCATGTGGCTGGTGGCCATTTTGAGGCCTAGGCCTGCAAGCTTGCCTGGCCTTGTCTGCCAACAGGCCTGCTTTTTCATCCACTAGGATCAGAGCAGGTAGCCACAGCTTTATTAATCAAGTGTTTTCTGTGTGAACTGCTGAATTTAGACATCATTTAGGACATGGATGGCATTGGATTGAGTTGGGGAAGTGTGTTTTTTGGGTGTGGCCTTTGTGATGTTGTTGGGCCTGGCCATGTGGCTGGTGGCAATTTTGAGGCCTAGGCCTGCAAGCTTGCTTGGCCTTGTCTGCCAACAGGCCTGCTTTTTCATCCACTAGGATCAGACCAGGTAGCCACAGCTTTATTAATCAAGTGTTTTCTGTGTGATCTGCTGAACTTAGACATCATTTAGGGCATGGATGGCATTGGATTGAGTTGGGGAAGTGTGTTTTTTGGGGGTGGCCTTTGTGATGTTGTTGGGCCTGGCCATGTGGCTGGTGGCCATTTTGAGGCCTAGGCCTGCAAGCTTGCCTGGCCTTGTCTGCCAACAGGCCTGCTTTTTCATCCACTAGGATCAGAGCAGGTAGCCACAGCTTTATTAATCAAGTGTTTTCTGTGTGATCTGCTGAATTTAGACATCATTTAGGGCATGGATGGCATTGGATTGAGTTGGGGAAGTGTGTTTTTTGGGGGTGGCCTTTGTGATGTTGTTGGGCCTGGCCATGTGGCTGGTTGCCATTTTGAGGCCTAGGCCTGCAAGCTTGCCTGGCCTTGTCTGCCAACAGGCCTGCTTTTTCATCCACTAGGATCAGAGCAGGTAGCCACAGCTTTATTAATCAAGTGTTTTCTGTGTGATCTGCTGAATTTTGACATCATTTAGGGCATGGATGGCATTGGATTGAGTTGGGGAAGTGTGTTTTTTGGGGGTGGCCTTTCTGATGTTGGTTGTCTTAAAGACATGCTTTTGTTGTATGTGTCTGGTGTGTTGGTGTGCAATGCATGCACCCTGCAGAGCTTTTTGGGGCCTGTGAATGTTCGTATTTACATTTTGTTGCATTAAAAAGGCAGAGCAGTGTGCTTTAGCAGGCATCCTTTACCTGGCTTTTATAGGCCTTTTGTCAGCTCCTGGTGGTTCCCAGGCCCCCGGCTTGTTTGTGATCTGTGTGTGTCCATGTGGGTGGTGGCCTTTTTTGGTGTTTGGACTGTGAGTTATTAGTGTCCTGCTTTTGCCATAGGCCTGCATGGTTTTCCTATTGGCTCTTTGGCTTACTACTTCCATCCATCCACCCCCTTTGCCAGCAGCAGCTCCATGGATGCTGAGATGCTCAAATAATGCAATGGTCCACCCCACTTCCATTAAATTTTTATTTTGTTGTTTATTATTAACTTTCCTATCCTTCCTGAGAGTGTAGTGTGTGGCTGTACACAGTACTAGTAGTAGTATAACATAGCTCTAGTTAAAAAAAAAGTCATAAATGGCTAGACTATCTTTTGCTTGCACTAGTACAGTACTAAGTAACTGAACCACAACAACAAATGCAACATTTCACTGATGTTCTTCTCCTGTCTTATTTGCTTTTAGGTTCACAAAAGACAGAGTAGGAGGTGTCATCAGCATCACCCGGCTACCCGTTGTACTGCCAGCCAGACAGAAGTCCTGCTGCGCATCACATCCACTTGAGACCAGAACTTGTTGTGCATCTGCATCCTGCCTGACATCTGAAGAAGATGGCCCCAAAGAAAGGTACCAGGTCCAGTACCAAGAAAGTTGCCGGTGAGAAGAAGGAACAGAAAAAGCAAGTGCCATTAACCACGACTGGTGGTGTGCCGGCCAATGTTTTTTTTGGCACCAAAGCGTTGTCCGGGAACCAAGCTGGGAGCAGCACAGCAGTCTAACCCCACCAACCTAGGCCCAAGGGCTTTAGTGTCGCAGAGGTAGCCAGTCTGCTAATGAGTAGCGATGTTGAAGAAATGTCATTACCGCAAAGTAGTACACAATCAAGTTCAACGCAGGCGCAAACTCAGCAGATCAGTGTGCAGCCGCCGCAACAAGAACAGCAGCAGCCGCCGCAACAAGAACAGCAGCAGGCGCCGCAACAAGAACAGCAGCAGCCGCCGCAACAAGAACAGCAGCAGCAGCAGCCGCCGCAACAAGAACAGCAGCAGCCGCCGCAACAAGAACAGCAGCAGCCGCCGCAACAAGAACAGCAGCAGCTGCCGCAACAGCCCACCATAGTAGTTGTTGCGCCTGACGTAGGGGCATTTCAGGAAATCGAGCTTCCTGCAGACAAAGTGGAGCAAAGTCAAACCACTGTTTCAGAAGATCTATTGTCTTCCAGACCACCAGCAAGGAAAAGGAGGCTTAGTCCATCATCTTCTTCTTCAAGCCCCGCTTCTGATGATCGTGATGACACTTGGGTCCCACCAGCTCGGTCTGAGAGTGATATACGCCACAAGACAATGCTTCTGAAAAGGAAGGTCCCAGAAAAACTTAGAGTTATGGAGGTAGATGTAGAAGAGGGGGGTGATGATGTTGATGAAGACGAGCCAGTCATCACGCACATTACTCCCGCCCGAAAGGGATTGGAGACCGACATTCTCACCCTATCCAGAAAGGCTGCTACTGAGCGGGATGTAGCACGGATCTCACCAACACAGGTTACACCACCACTACCACCAGCTGCCATATTTTCCAAGGCCCGGCATGGACCTACATCCAGCTCAACCATCTCAGTAGGAAGTGGTAGAAAAAGTCACAGTGTAGGTGGACAGGGTCACATATTTTCAAGCACCCCCTCAAGTTCATATGGTGTTGAAAGTGGCACATCCAGCAGTGCCAGAAAGTTCTCCTCCCCAGTTTGGGACTTCTTTTCTGTTAGCGCCAAGGAGGAGAACTTTGCTATATGCTCAATTTGTCGGCAAGGTGTTCGGCGTGGTAAGCTTGGTACAAACTATGGTACCGGAGGACAAGCAAGTCATCTCAGAATACACCACACTATCGTGTGGGAGGATCACCTACTTAAGTTAAAAGAAAGTAGGAAAACTAAACCCATTGAAGTTGGTCAGGATTCAGAATCAGGGAGCGATATTATTGTGGTGGCAGGTGAAGAACAGGGAGGCATTTCTAGCCCTGTCTCCAGTAGTGCAGTCACTGCAGTGGTAACGCCCACATCCTCCTCAGTAACATCAGAGTGGCACCGCAGTAAGAGCCATACTCAGAGTGTGGGTGAGACACCAAGGCGACCGGCGAGTACCTCAATGAGACAATCTGTGTCGTTGAGCCTTAGTGGGTTAATGAAAACAGCACCACTAAGGAAAGTAAGCAAGCCTACCATTGAGAGCATGTTTAGGTTGGAGGGGCAGTTCCAACGCAACCACCCAACGGCACGATTGTACAATGCGAAGCTGGCTAAAATGTTAGCGCTGGACCTTCTTCCTTTTTCATTTGTGGAAGGGGTGGGTTTCCTTGAATTTGTGTCTGCCATCTGCCCGAAATGGAAAGTTCCCAGCCGGTCCTATTTCGCAAGAATTGCTGTTCCGGCACTACATCATGATGTGCTGGAATTGGTTGGTCACGGTTTGCAGCAGAGTGCTGTGCACAATATCCACCTGACAACAGACATGTGGAGCAGTTGCCAAGCCACAGATTACATGTGCATCACTGCACACTGGATCTCTTTTGTGGGGGTTAGAGATAAACTATCTGCACGAGGTGTTGTTGACACAGCTGCGATTTTTGAAGGTACTCGGAAACATGCAACTGTAGCCATGTTCGCCATGGAGAAATCTCATACGGCTGAAAACATTTTAGAAGAGTTTCGCACCAAGGTTTTGGAATGGCTGCGGCCCAGAGGGCTTGGTATTGGTTTTGTTGCCACAGACAATGGCAGTAATGTACTTAAGGCCATGGAACTTGGTTCCTATTTCAGGGTTCCGTGTTTGGCACACTGCATAAACATTATAGTGCAAGACTTTCTGAAAAAAGAACCCATAGTCAGCAATTTACTGGCCATCTGCCGAAGAATATGCAGTCATTTCAGCCATTCTTTTAAAGCTCGGAAGCAGCTGAGGATCATCCAACGTTAATTTAGGATGCCAGTCAAGGCACTCATCCAGGAGGTGGCAACACATTGGAACTCAACGTATTACATGCTTGATCGTCTGTACGAACAGCACAGGTCACTCCATGAATATGTCTGGTACAGAAGCAGTGATGCTAGTGTTAAAGGCATGACCCTTCAGAGGGAGCAATGGACCCTAATTAAATGCCTGACTGAGATGCTGTCTCCTTTTGAGGTCTTCACACGTGAAGTCAGCAAGGAGGACTGTACAATGGGCCAAGCTATCCCATTGTTGCAAATGCTAGAGCATGAGCTGAATAATGTGTCTGAATCCTACAAAGGTGTAGAGGACAGAAGGCAAGCCCATGACTTGGTGGAGAGCTTATCCAGGCGCTTATCAGAAAATGTAAGGATACAAAATAAAATTTTGTCACAAGAACATTACATTTGTGCCACAATTCTGGATCCACGTGCAAAATTAGGATTATTCCTTGCTTTTTCCGACAATGATGTTGCCCGCTACAGAAGTTGTATAGCTGAAGCAGCCATTAAAGTTTGAAAACGAAGGGCTGCTAATTAAAAGCCCGCCACATCAACCCACAACAAGTACTGATACTGAAGCAGGCCATGCAGAATCAAGTGCAACTTCGTCGGCTGAGGGCAGTGCGGTTGGCTCACAATCACAACACTCACCATCACTATCCACTACAGAAACAAAAACTGGATCATTAGGCCGAGTACAATCATCATCATTACAGGATTGGTATGTAAAGATCGGCTATTGCAAGCACAGTGGTGATGCACAGAAAAAACAGCACAAAAGCTTACCATCAGCAACCCTGAACATTGAGCGGATGGTCCAGGTCTATCTGGACGGCCCAACAGAGGTGTACGTTGATCAAAACCCATTGCAGTATTGGTATAGGAAAAGGTCTGAATGGCCACAGCTCAGCAGTCTGGCGATAAGCTATCTGGCTTGCCCTGTCACAAGTGTCTCTTCCGAACGTGTTTTCAGTGCTGCTGGTTCCATTGTAACATTGAGAAGGACCAGTCTATCTCAAAAAAACGTGGAGAGGTTAACAATGATCAAAATGAATCAGCACTTCATACCACCGAATTACACAATGCATGAATCAACAGAGGAAGATGAGGACAGCGGCTCAGTTGACGGAAGTATTGTGTCAGATGATTACCTACTACTGGAAGAACCCCCAGAGTTTGAGGACGAGCTATACTTTCCTGACAATTAGGCTCGCACTTACTGTCTTCCTCCCTTTTTTTCCCCCTTTGTTTATGTGTCTTTCGTTCCGGTTATAAACTTGTGAATCGCCACAAATCCATTATCACCGTCTTCTACTCTTCTAATTTAATATACAAGTTTCAGGTGTCTGCCATTTGACAGTACAGTCCTCCGAATCCAGCTTCTCCGCTCGATCATACTGAATCTCCTGCTCAATTCCATTTCCCTCATGAATGATGATTGGATGATGGTAACAACAAATTCAAACTTTCCTCGTCCTTCGAAAACAAGTGGACCATGAATCAGATGACCACTATAGCTATCCTCCTTTCAGAGCCGAGAGAGACTGGCCATTAACTGAAAATAAGATGGAACAGGTAATGATTGATGCCATGCATTCATTGGACGCAGAGTCGCAGACTGAATGATTTAGATTTTGTTGTGTTTGTTGCGCATGAATTTATGTAATTGTGCACTGCCACTAATCAACTTTCTACAGAACACACTAATTTTCCCCTTCTTGCAAATAAGAAATGTGTACTTCTCCTGCATCTTGGTGATACATTGCTTTTAATTCAATACAGGAAGGGGACTCACTCAATCTGCGCAATGCAAATGACTGTGACACAACAGCACCGTCCATCATGATGATGGGGAAATAGACGGCCCGTTAACAAGATGAGATGGAACAGGTAATGATTGATGGCTGCCATGCATTGGCCGCAGAATCGCAGACTGAATGATGTAGATTTTGTTGTGTTTGTTGCGCATGAATTTATGTAATTGTGCACTGCCACTAATCAACTTTCTACAGAACACACTAATTTTCCCCTTCTTGCAAATAAGAAATGTGTACTTCTCCTGCATCTTGGTGATACATTGCTTTTAATTCAATACAGGAAGGGGACTCACTCAATCTGCGCAATGCAAATGACTGTGACACAACAACACCGTCCATCATGATGATGGCGAAAGAGATGGCCCGTTAACTTAAGATGAGAAGGAACAGGTAATGAATGATAATTAATGGCATGCATTGGACACCTGACTGAGCTATTGGTCTTTGTGTTTGCGTTGTTTGTTGTGCACAAAGTGATGTCAAAGTGTACTAGTAGTAATCTATCTTTCTGTACACAGTAAAGAATGACTCAAGTCAGTAATATTTATATTTCTACTCTTGTTGTGTCATAAAAATTATACTTATACTGCAGGCCGATCTTCAGTCAGTCAGTAAAAGTATCAGAGATGATGATGAAGTCAGGAGGATGTTTCAGGAGTGGCATAAAACGGAAAAGCCTAAAGGTAAACACGTCAACAACAACCACAGCAGACCCAAATGTCGGTGTAGAAGTTGAATAGAGTGTAGCGGTGGGATGACTGCAGTGCATTGATTTTACTAACTTAAACTGTAAAATACTATGTTTGGAATTGATAATGTGCTTTGCGTTTGTCCAACTCTTTGAGAGAAAAAAAAAAGGACTCTAAAGTGTTAACGTAGGATGTGCTAATGCTAAGCACTGTGGCCCTGCTCTCTCCTGTTACTGTTGAAGGTCAATGCTGGAACTAGAGTAGAGATGATGCATATGCATACATGCCACCTTGGAAAGTGTTCTTGTTGCACTACACCATCACTTGTGCATTTGTTTTCACTTTCTTTCTCAATATACCCTTTGATTTTCCATCTAAAATTACAGGCCTGGCCTTGCCCAAAACTTTGTAAAACATTACAATGCATATTATTACCTTACCAATCAATAACCTTTTTTTTTCCAGCCGGGCAGTGGCGAGTGGCGAGGCGACACACCCAAGATTGATGGACGAGACGAGAGGAGCAAGAGGACTGCCGAGATGCAAAAATCCAGTCCACATTTTTGACCAGGATAAGACAGTAACAGTATCCACTTTTAACTTCTTTTAAATAATTTGATTAATATCTTGTATACAATCTTTACAACAGTGTGTTCTTGGAGTTGTTATTATCAATCATCATTATGTTTGCTCTGTGTTTACGATTCTTCCCTACCAATATTTAAAATTTCTATTTGCTATCTGTTAAAGTATTAAGGCCAGAACAACAGAACAAGAACTAGAAGTGTATGTAATCCGGGTCATTCCTCATATACAGCACTAACTGTTAGACTGTAGGCATAGTCAAGTGACTCGACACAACTATAGTTTGTAACTCTGTCTAGTAGGCTATCCTCCTAACCACCATTCAGTTTTTTTGTCAAATATTTGAGCATATTCTTGTTGCTCGGTAAGTTCTGTACTGTACTTCATTCAACTACTCCTCTAACAGTCTCTCAAAGGCGATTGACTGTCTCCTTTTCTTTTTTTGGAAATGCTGCCGCCCTGCCAGTGTCTACTACTACTACTATACTACCACCACCACCACCACCACCCCAATCATGGCATTTATGAAAAAGGAAACCATCTTCACCATGCAGCCATTGCTGTGCCACAGTTGGACATAAACATCAAGCACCGGTAAGAGAGAAGTTTGGGGGAGGCAGAATTAATAATGGACATGTTGTCAATGATTTCATTTTCACACACCACTCCAAAGAATGCATAGACTAGAGGACAGACTGAAAGTACTAGAAGGACCAGTCAATGAGTGAGGTGTGTCGCATCTATCTGTTTGTGTCTTATACAGTCAGCAAATTATTGAAATCAAACACAGGCTATGGGCGGCCATGCACCAGCAAGGAAACAGTGTGATGTACAACAGTGACCCCACCTACAAAACATTAACAACATTGCATGTAACATAGAAAAATATATTTAATTTACCCTAACAAAACTAAACTAAACCCACAAAAGCTGACCCACCCCCCTCCCTAACCCCAACCACTGTCCATAGTAGAAAAAAGTCTGTAACGCCCAAACGAACAAGAATTAAAAAAGGGGCAGTGACAGGGACTAACTGGTGGGGCGGGACTAGAGGAGGACACGCATCTGGCGCATCTCATCCTCTAAACAGGCGACGCGGCGTCTAAGGCCGCGGCAGTTGCAGCCACAGTGGGGCGGGGCACCGGAGATGGCACGGTGGCGGCGGGCAGCCGCCAGACGGTGGCGCCGTACCGCTGGAGGGCGGTGGCTGGGGCCCGGGGCACTGGAGGAGGCTTGAATTGCTGCTGCAGTCTCCTCCTCCTCCTCGGCTAGGACCACCAGCTGCCGGTATTCCCGCTGGATTGCCTCCAGCTTCCGGCACCGTGCCTTGGTGGCCAATTCCTTCCGGTTGAGTTTCGGAGTAGCTGTGTATCAAAAAGAAAAAAACAAGACAATTGTAAAATATAGTCTTAATAAAACAGTAGGACAAGGTAATTATTTATACACATAGTGGCATGGTAGAGTAGCACTATAAAATAAAGCACAGTAGTACATAACATTTTAAATGTCGCCCGTCCTTCTTCCTTCCACCTGTCTTACACTTTTTAGTTGAACAGTGCACCAGGTGCTCTTCTCCATAAAACTTTCAAAGCGGAGTTGAAATCACTAAATCAGATAGATGAGGCCATTGGTTACTCAATACTCCGGCTCCTAGTCCTATACCAAGTAAAGGGAATTCTAGTCTTCTAGTTCACTCTTCAAACGTCCCCAACAACTCATACTTACTTACGACATCGGATAGCGGGCGGACTTTGTCCGCCCGCCATCCGACTGCTAAAAAGGGTGGGGGTCCCGTGGGGACAATTAATTAGGATGATGCGCCCGGCACAGTGGCGGGCGCACCCTGTTTTTTTTTTTAACATTCTGGTTGGCTTTGCTGAAAGCAATGCTAAAATGTTGTGCTCCTTTTCCAAGCACAACATGACGGGCCCCGCACGGAGCCTGTCACGTTTTGCTTTGAAAGGCGGGGGGGTACCATAGCATAGGTAGGTACCCTCCATGGGGCCCCCAAGCATACTCTGCAATGTCTGCATGCCTTTACGTGGCGGACGGCAATGCCGCCACGCAAAGGCATTCCAAAATGCAGATTATATGGCTGGCGGTGTGGTGAGAGAGACACCACCGCCATATTGAACCCTTTTCCGCCTGGTCGACATGTCTGAATATTTTCTACAGGGATGGCGGGAGGTTTGCCCCTGCGGTGTCGGCAGTGAATTCCAGCCGGCCCGGTGGGGGCAATACACGTCGCCCACCATCCTAATGGGGCCATAAGTCACAACTGTACAGTATACATATATACATACAGTACACCCTTGCAGTGAGTGTACTGTCAAGTTCAACAATAGTTAAGGATTATGAATCTAACTTACCACCGCCCGCCACTGGTGCTGCCACTCCCCCTACTGCTCCGTTGCTATCTGCAGCAACTGCCGCATCCTCGCCCTCCGCGTCGCCTTCGCTGGCCCCGGCAATGGTGGTCAGTAGTGCGCCTAGAAAACATTACACATTTATTAGGCGTCATATACACCTCCCCCTATTGATCAGTAGCAAGGTTGAAAAATGAGTTACTACTAACATACATCACTAGTACAAATCAGGTAGTAGTAGAGTAGACACTAATAGTTATATATGATCATTGTAGCCTTTGCTTAATTAGCCCTAGCCAAGCTACCATTTTACCTTTGTGGCTTTTATTTTTGCACATGTGACGTTACCTTTACCTTGCAGCTTCTTAAGACACCTTTGAGCCCACATGACCTGCCTCAAACTGCTACTGTCTAGTCTACGCGCTGCGTACAAGCGGTCCAAAAACATTAACAAGCCACTTTTTTAGGAAGTACTGGTGTACTACTGTTACTGTTAGTCCATATTGCTTATCCATAGATGCTACACTTTTTGGCACGGCTGAGAAATGCTTGCAAGTTGCAATATACTAACGCACACCATTTCTTTTTTCGCATTACAGACGCAAGATTCCCTTCTACGAACCAGAGCTTCTGAATGATGCAACAACTACCAGTACTAGGTTCTTCTAAGGTGAGGGGTCCCTTCACTCACATCTTCTTTTATAAATTTATATAAACTAAATTGCTATGGGATGGTGGTGCTGCCTTCCACCACTGTTCAGTTATCATGATTTAATTCCCAACTGTATAAGTGTAACAACAATGTATATTGTTTTAATGTTATTTGATTTTCCGGTTGGTGCTGCTAAGAAAACAGTGTACAGAGAGACCTTCTCAAATTGAAATAAACATTTTGAACTTACATAGACTTGGTGGTATTTTGGTGTGGACTAACTTACACGAGGGAGCAAATTAAAGTAAGGGTGTGCATGTGAATTGCTTCCACGACTGAGAGATGGGGTGTGTTATGTTCTGGGTTGTCTACTTGTTGGGTATCTTGGGGGGAGGGTTCCGAGACCTAATAGTTATGACAAGACAGTACTATAGTCAAGCAGTGGAATTGTGGTGGGTGCGGAATTTCTGATTGAGGTGTGCAAGGAAGGTCCAACCTACCATCACCAACATCCTATTTTCTGGTGCAAATGTATGTGCAAGATCCCTACAACAGTAGTATGTCCTATAGGGTATCATATCAAAATAGTAATACATTTGGCAGGGCTGTTGTTGCTGTGAATTTTCAAAGCCTCAAGATCAATAAGAGTAAAAGTAGTACAAGACGACAACCCAACGGATTGGACTCAATGGCTCGAGCTACTGGTGAATATGATTTTTATATTACAACCTTTCACAAAGAGTGGCACTGGCCAACTGGGCAAGACTAGCTACTACAGTACAGACGGGACTGATAGTATGTAGTAGTAGTAGTACTCAGAGTCATC
The DNA here is from genome assembly GCF_964204655.1 of Triturus cristatus. Lineage (NCBI taxonomy): Eukaryota > Metazoa > Chordata > Amphibia > Caudata > Salamandridae > Triturus > Triturus cristatus. The sequence continues at coordinate 333,621,989 of NC_140594.1, read as the reverse complement.
ATAGCGGAGGCAGGGATAAGATTTTTGAAACCGTACAGATCGAAGGATAATTGGTGGTAAAAAAATAGCATTTGGAAACCAACAATAGTTCAGGAAAAATATGGGGCAGTAAAAGTTATGGAATAAGAAATATTAGTAAAAACAAGAAGACTTACTGGGGCCAGCAGAGGAGCCCTCAGCGGTGTCCTCCTGGTGGTGTTGTTCCTGTCCCGCCGACTGCCCAGTCCCTGTCGGTCTGCCCCTGGGTGCTGATGAACAGGAAAGATATAAGAAAGAGACAAACATTGATGGATGGTTTCAAACAAATACAATATTTTTCAACAACGGTCAAAAAACACTTATTTAAACAACAATTGCAATAACTACATTGACCGATCTCATCTGGTCAACATGTAATATCGGGGGATTCGCAGTTCGACTACTTAAGTTACTATTTATCAACAGTAATCCAGTCTTCCATTCTGATTCCAGAAAACTAAGTTACAACTAAGCCTAAGTACAACGTACCACCCAACCTAGCCCACCTATTCCAGGCATGCCAATTGTACATTAAGTATGCATTTCCACTGTATTCCTCAACAATGCGTATGGTCAAATCATGGAGGACACATGAACATGACTACATTTTTTGTATACACCAAATTTTGGTTTGATTGATGCTGATCTGCTACTGCTAAGTAACTGCTAAGCCTACCACCACTCATTGAACAAACTAGAAAAGGTTCTAAAGACTGCCGTACTAGCAGCACGTCACGTAACTGAGTGAGGGGGCATCACGCATACCACTAACAAATTAGAAGCTCATACAAAGTAGCGTACCTAAACATCAATCCGCCCCTATCTATTAAGTGACGGTCACGGGACAAAGTAAGGAGTGGACTAGAGTCACTGTAGCATTACGTAACTTAATTTCTCTAAAATAAACTCGTAAAGAATCACGCTAAGCAAGCGCAAACGCAAAGCTGCAAACAAGTAAGATTAGTAGTAGCGCAGAAGAGCACCATAATCACAGAAGACTTTTAAACATTATTAACCTGGAATGTATTGATTTGTAAGCAGCAACATTCTAGCTGGTTGGAAGGGAAAAAAATATTCGCAATATATAACACAGAGCAGAAGAAAAGACACAAAGTTGTAGTAATTAAATATGTACTCACCAAGCCCCGGGACCTCCACTCCTAGCAGGTCCAGCAGGTCCTGCTCACGGTCCAGGATGTCGGACCACCGGTGCGTCAGCTGTGCCTGGGTGCGCCGGACCCCAGAGATGCGCGACACTGCCCGGCGCACCTTCCCCCACCGCTGCCGACGCTCCCGGAGGCCGTACCCGGACCCAGGCCTGCCACCTGCTGCCAGGGTTGAGGGGAGGTGGCGCTGCACAAAGAAAATTAGTGCAGCCAACTCCTCCTCCCCAAATAAGGCCCGTGCCTGCACCCCTTGTGGGCGCCGCCTTCCGCAAGGAAGGCGGTCGCGGCTCTGGCTGCGCCGGCGAACAGCCCTACCCTTGGACATGGTTCTGGGGATGGGGCGGGAAAGAAAAGGTCAAATAAATAAAGGAGTAAAGGAAATAAATAGCAGGGAATAGAAAGAGGCAAAAGTAGCTAAAAAACAAAAAAAAAATAGACAAAAACCAGAAAATATAGAAGCAGGAAAATAGTTAGAGAAATAATAAGTAATAAAGATCCAAAAAAAGTGTCTATAAACAAAGGATTGAAAGGATTTTGGGAGGATTGAAAATCAGGCCCCAGAACCATGCAATAGAGTGAAAAACAAGATGGCCGCGCCCATTGCGACCACGTGCGCAAGTTCGCGCGATATTTTCTCCCCGAGCAAGCAAAAAGCAACGTGATCAAGTAAAAGCGGTCGCGAACAGGAAATTTCGACGGCGAACGGGCGCGAACATGCATTGCGCGACCCGGAACAGGAAGTAAGCATCGCGAGAGGGCGGGACAAGTGAAAACAAGATGGCCGCGCCCTTGAGCAACGGCATGGGTAAGTTGGCGACCCGCGATCACGCAAAAAATACCGCGTCTTCGCGATATTTCCGGCGTGTTTGCGGAGATTTTTAGCAGTTTCGCGATAATTTGTGAAAGTTAATTTCGCAAATTCCGCCCACCCCTACTTACAAGCCAATAGACCTTTGAAGGTTGTTGTGTGTCAGTGAATATCTATGACATGAGGATGTGGGATCGCTATAGTCCTAATGGAACAGCACATTACAGCACTCTTTGGTATAGCAAACTCAAAATGCCTTGTAAGGATGAGTGTAGACACTTACACATGATCTCTACAGTTCAACATTTCACTCCCTGATGCATGTCACTAGTCAGTGAATGAATTTTGAAACACTATTGCAGATGCACTAACAACAGGGAAATGTACACTGGGCAACATGTAGGCACTAAAGCTGATGGCACCAGTGATGTTTGCACACTCACATAACTATTGAATCACAACTTACCAATGGAGTGTTGTACAGTCACTGCATAAAGAGTGCACTGTATGCCTTGTCATATGCAATAGGGCCCCCATCACATGAGACACAGTAGTGAGGGAACATCACTCCTTACACAAGGAAGACAATTGCTCTGTTTGGTACATTTGTCACCCAGAATATCAAAGAACATGAGACAACTTTGCAGTTCACTCAGCCAGGCGTCTTGTCAAAACAGCAAGTTAGTAGTGGACAGGACTCTGCTGTGTTCCTGGTCATAAAGAAAATAGGCATAGCATATCAGCATGCACCTACCACCAGACCTACACAAAAAATAACTCTTCGTGTGCATCGCACAAGGGACACCCCCAATATTGATGGGGAAATGCCTGCCTGTAACACACAAAGTTTGCAATGTAACATATGTGACTTTGGCCAGGACTCACACCCTTGTAGCTGCTGTAAGGGGTTCACTGACAAAATATCAGTAGCAAAAATATAGATGATAAAAATATTGATGAAAAGCTCTAGAATGCAAAAATATGGACTCCCTATACTTAACCCCTTGCGTGCTCATGACGGCTCCACGCCGTCATGAGTCACGGTAGTCGTGTGCTCATGATGGCGTGGAGCCTTCATGCCTCTGCCGCTCCGCCCACGCAGCACTAATTCCCCGCCTGTGCAGGCGAATTACTGAGTGGGCGGAGTCATGACAGCACCACGCTGTCACAAGCATACGCCGCCCTGACTCATGATGGCGTGGTGCCATCATGAGCACCGAAACGCCGCACACCCCCCCTAGCCCCCTCTCGCCGCAGAGGAATTCGCACTGCCGCGAAGGGGTTAAACAGGCAAGTAAAAAATATCAAATCAAAAATATCGAGGTTAAAAACATAGATGCAAAAAATATAAATTTAAAAATATGTAAGTAAATCAAAAAATAATATTTATTAAATGTTGGATAACAAAATAATTAAATGTACTATTCTTTAGTGATTACAAAAGTAGGTAAAGTGTTGGATAGCAGAGGGGTATAAATTACTATTCCCACTCCAAAGAGTGCAACAGTAGTGAAAGTGTTGGATAGCAGAGGGGTAAAATTTACTATTACCACTCCAGTGAGTTCAAAAGTAGGGTAAATGTTGGATAGCAGAATAATTAAATTTACTATTCCAACTCCAGTGAGTGCAATAGTAGGGAAAATGTTGGATAGCTAAGGGGTAAAAATTACTATTCCCACTCCAATTAGTCCAACTGTAGGGAAAGTTTTGGATAGCGGAGGGATAAAAATTACTATTCCCACTCCAGTGAGTGCAACAGTAGGAAAAGTATTGGATAGCGTAGGGGTAAAAATTACTATTCCCACTCCAATGAGTGCAACAGTAGGGAAAGTGCTGGATAGCGGAGGGGTAAAAATTACTATTCCCACTCCAATTAGTCCAACTGTAGGGCAAGTGCTGGATAGCGGAGGGTAAAAATTACTATTCCCACTCCAGTGAGTGCAACAGTCGGGAAAGTGTTGGATAGCAGAGAAACAAAAATTACTAATAATAGTTAAACAATAGAAAGAAAAAATCTTAAAAATAAATAAACAATATTTTAAAAATATATGATTAAATATATTAAACATATAAAAAGAACACATATCATAATATTAATTACATATACCAAAAAGGTACATATATTTTATAAAATAAATTAATACATATATTTATAAACAATATTTGTTTAAAAGAAGCAAATATTAACAAAAAAACAAATTATATAAAAATAGATGTATTTATTTTATATCCTCCCCTATAACACCACACCAATAAAAAAAGACTTCAACATTTTTATTTATATTTATTTCCATAATTAACATAATTAATAATGAATTAAAAATATTATTTATAAAAAATAATAAATATTAATTGAGTACACATTCTTTAACACTATAGAAATCCACAACACACACCTACAATTAATTACACAACTAACATGATCAATTACTAATCAATTAATTTAAATTAATTAACAACTAATTAATAATTCATCAACAAAAAATAAATTACTTCCCACCCTTTCCACCATTTACACATATAAACACCACAACACACACCTAAAATTAATTACACAATTAGCATAACTAATTATTAATTAATTCAAATTAATTAACAACTAATTATTATTCATAAATTAAAAATAAATTACTTCCCGCAATTTTCACCAATAAACACCACAACACACACCTAGAATTAATTATACAATTAACATAAATAATTACCAATTCATTAATTAAAATTAATTAGAAACTAATAATTAAATAATTAATAACTCAATTTACAAATTTAACAGTATAACATCTCAATTTAACAAATATTAATGGATAACAATTATTAAATTAATGGAAAATAATTAAATTGCTTCCCACCTTATTCCCCTATAAACCCTCAACCCGCTACGGAACTAAAAACACAAAATTCAAATGAAAAAAATAATAACTCCTAAAAAATAATCAATACATTTTATATAATTAAATTACTTCTCATCCTATTCCCCTATAAACCCACAACACGCTATGGACCTTGAAACGCAAAATTCAAATAAAGAAACATTACTAACTACACTTTTAACACATATAATAAACATACAAACAATTCTTATACAAAAAAAATACATCATACACATAAAATATATACTAAAATACATAACATTAATGAAAAATAGATATTTTTAATAACTATATTTTTGCAAAAAATATATTAAATACTTCGATATTTTTTAATCAATATTACTTACCTAAAATCAATATTCTTGACCACGAGAATTTGTCTGTCGCTATTCCTGACCCACAATATTTTTGACACAATATTTGTGCAACTCGATATTTTTTCTTGATATTCTGTCTCTGCTCCGCTGTCAGGCCCTCAACTGCCCATCAAGCTTCAGGTAGGCCACCACCAGTATGGAGGACATTTGCAGGGGTCAGCAGCCGGCTTGTGCCCTGTCCACATTGGGAGGACTTCCCCAGTTGGACCTCCAAGATCTTCCTGGTCCAGTGCCTCAGGTCCTCCCACCTCTTCCTGCAATGGATGCTGCGCCGATTAAAGACCCCCAGGGTCCTCACCTTCTGGGGATGGCTCTTTAAATGTCTTTCTTCTGATGGGTGTTGACCTGTATGGATGCTATTGTACAACCTTAACAGCCAGGCCCATTGACTTGATACATGCGGTCTATAGAGCCTGGTGCCATTGTATAGACAACATCCTAAGACTAAGGACACAATGAAAGGGCTGGCAAGTGTGTCACAGAGAGATTCCTCTCTGGGGATGTGTTTACATGGAGACTACTTAATCGGATATCATACTACATCTCTTTGAGTTTGGTGGTATGTACTGACATCATAGTGCACACCTTTTGCCATATGTGGCACTGTTACAGGGATGAAATCAACATACCATTGTATTTATTGTTTGCTTGGTTTAATGTGACAAAGCTGGTGATTCGTATATCAAATAATCTTCAGAAGTAACCAACCAACTGCACTGTTATTGTGTCACATCTGCAATAGGCCTTTACTGTGAAAGCATGACTTATGAAACAGTGACAACAGACCTGTGGGAGTAAGGGGCCTGTCATAAGTAAATGACACACATTGACAAAGTGGGTCAATGGAAAGAAGTATCAGGTCAGGGGTCACCTCAGTCACCATTCCACATGTAGTTCATGTACAAGCAATCAGGGCTATTATTTGCTCAGAAAACTCATTTTGGGAGCATCCAAGGATCTGCAGGTCTACAGGGAGATTACTTTGTCCATCAGTTATATTGCCACAGTAACTCTGCCCCAGCATGGGCAATGGCCCATAATGGGTACAACTCATTGTCAGGCTTTGATCTCTGCAGACTGAGGATACCGATCCCACATGATCATCACATTTTTACCAATTCAATACATAAAAGTACATTTTTCTGGCCATCAAATACGTGACCTCAAGGGTGTGTGTGGCACTCTAAAAGGGGCTGTGTGGTATAGCTATCTCCCAGATAACAGTTTGGCAAAGCCTGATGTGGGCTGGGTGATATGTGGGACTGTACACATAGCTAACATCATTCTCAACTGCTTCTTATGATATACAGACACAGCTCATGCTGTAACATCTATACCCTTCTTTGCACATTTACCATGATCTGAATAGCAAATATATCATAGGTACCATGAAATTTATACATGCATAGGTATGTGTATGCAACACAAGTAGGATATAGGGCTTATCACACACCACACATCACAATGGGGATTTTAAGTCCGCAAAGTACAGTGCCCCATAATCCATTACATGATTGTTCTATGTAGGGACCACAACATTTAACAAAAAGTAATCTGATTTCACTCTGGGACTCTGGGCGTAGTTTGCGTAGTCGCGCTACGTGGCGCTACGCAAAGATATTAAAGCGCTACACGAGCTACGCGTAGTTACGCGAGTGGGCGTAGTTGCTTGTTGCGCCCGTTTGCGATGCGTTTTTCTTGTTCGGGAACGCGTTTTGCGCGTTTGGAACGCTGTTTGCATGCTCGGGGGATAGTATCTCGCAAACTTGCCAATGCGGTCGCCTATGGGCGCGGCCATCTTGTTTTTCAATTGTCCCGCCTGTTCCCAATGCCTTATTTCCTGTTCCGGGTCGCATATAGCGTGTTTGCGGTGCGCATTTCATGTTCGGGAGTGCCTTTTACTTGTTTGCGACGCTTTTTGCATGCTCAGGGGAAAATATCACGCAACTTACCCACGCAGTCGCGATGGGCGCGCCAATCTTGTTTTTCACTCTATGCTATGGTTCTGGGTCTGCTTTTCTATCCTCCCTCAATCTTTGCAATCCTTAGTTTTTACAAAGTTTTTCTGATTTTTTTTATTTATTATCTATCTCTCTCTGTCCCTAAGTCTATATTTTGCATTTTATTTCTACTTTTTCTGTGTTTTTTTAATTTTCTTCTGTTTTCTATTACTTCCTTCTTCAAGCTCCTACTTCTTCCCCTACCTTTATTTTTTCCTTCTAACTTTTCGTTTTCACCTCCCACTCACCCCAGAAACATGGCGAAGGGTAGCACTACCAGCTCCAAGGGCAAGGCGCCTGAGCCCAAGAGCCACCTGCCTTGCGGCAGAGTGCGCCCTGCAGTAGTGCAGGCCCGGCAGCTTTTTTGTGAGATGGAGGTGGCTGCCCTCTTTTTTTATGTGCAGCGCCACCTCCCCTTGACCTTGGCAGCAGGCAGCAGGCCAGGCTCCGGGTACCCTACCCAGGAGCATCACCGCCTGTGGGCGAAGGTGCGCCGGGCAGTGTTTCGCTGCTCAAGGGTCTGGCACACCCATATCCAGCTGGCCCACCAGTGGTCAGACATTCTGGACCGGGAGCAGGACTTGTTGGACCTGCTAGGTGTCAAGGTTGTGGGGCTTGGGGAGTAGCTAATATATAGTAGTATAAGTATTGTGCTGCTTACATTGCAGGTAAATTACGTTTCAAAATCTTCTGTGATTGTAGGACACAGGTGCTCGGCACTACTCTTACTTGTTTGCAACTTTGTGCTTGCTTGGGCTGATTATTATGTAAGAGTTTACTTTAGAGAACTTAAGTTAGGTAATGCTATTGCTAGAGAGACTCTAGTCCTTTCTTTGTCCTCCTGTCAAATAGTGGTTGATGGATTGATACTAGGTTTAGTTAGTATTAGTTGATAATTTTTTAGCGGTCTGCGTGACACATCCTCTGTCACTTAGTGCTGCTTACCCCAGTCCTTAGTAGAACCTTTTGTAGTTTGTTTAGTGAGTGGTAGGCTTAGCAGTGCCAGTCAGTAGCATAACATCAGACGCAACCAACCAGCAATTTGGTGTATGCTCAAATGTATGCATGTGTCCTCCATCTCATCTATGCATTTTTGAGGGCTAAAATGAATGGAAATGCCGACTTAGTGAAAAATTGGCCCGTCTGGAATAGGTGGGCTAGGTCAGGTGGTACTTAGGCTTAGTTAGTATTCTGGAATCAGAATGGAACACTGGATTAGTGTTCATAAATAAGTAGACGGTCCGTGAATCCCGCAAGCCAGTAGTCGATCTGATTAGATAGGTCAATTTTATTGCAATTGTTGTTTCCTAAAATGGTTTTGGAGCGTTTTTTTTAAAATAATTTATTTGTTTCACAGCAATCATTAATGTTTGTCTCTTACTTTATTATATCTTACATGATCAGCAGTGCCCAGGGTCAAGAAGATGGGGTCCGAGTCGGCGGGACCACCAGAGGACCGCTCCTCTACCGAGGGCTCTGCTGCTGGCCCCAGTAAGTCCTCCAGTGGCTAATATTAACAAATATATTTCCCTAACTTTTACTGCACCTTATTTTTCCAAACTTTTAATTCTGGTTCCACTTCCTAATTCTATGTTTTATAAAAGCTTCTTTGATCTTGACTATCTGTTTCTAAATTCTGGTTATCCCTGCCTCTAAGTTCTAACTGCCTCTGCTATGACTCTCCATACTACTAATATTAGTCTGTCTGTAGCTAAGCTTGCCCAGTTGGCCACTCTTTATTTAAGGTTTTGAGTAAAACTCAGATTGACCAATAGCTCTAGCCACTGAGTACAGTCCTTTGGGTTGTCCTCTTCTAGTCTTCATAATCTTGAGGCTTTTGACAATTCCCACCAACAAAATGCCCAACCAGATATTTGACTATTGTTGATAGGATATAGTACATACTACTACTGTTGTGTGGGACAGCCACATACAGAACTATGCACAAGAAAATAGTATGTTGGTGATGGGAGGTTTGACCCTCCTCACACCTCAGTCAGAACCCACAATCCCCAGACCGACTAGCTATAGTGCCTCATTAGGTCCACGAACCCCCAAAGATACCCAATGATTACACAGCCCAGACCATAACACCCTTTTGCTCACTCACTTGTGTAAGTCCACCACCACACCAAATACCACAGAGGGGTCGATTCCGATCCTGTATTTTTTTTTTCGTACGACTCGTATCCGTGAAGTACGATTCGTACGGGAAAAATACATAAGGATCGGCCCGATCCGTACGAATCGGATCGGGAAAAGTTGTACGAGACGGACCCGGACACTTTTCCGTACGAATCGTAAAAATGCAGTGCGACCGTACTAGTACGATCCGGACCGGCTTTCCGATTTACGATTCGTACAGAAAATGTCCCGTACATGGGGAATGCCTTTACCCGCTATGAAGCAAACTTTGTACGACTCGTATCCCGGGAAAAGTTGTTCCCGGGGTTCGAGTCGTACAGGGGTACGAGTCGTACAGGCCCTCCCCATGCATATGTACGCACCTTACAACAACATCGCGTATGTATGGTGCGTACCCCCAACATCGCGTATTTACGGTGCGTACCCCAACATTGCGTATGTACGGTGCGTACCCCAACATCGCGTATGTACGCACCGTACATATGCAATGTTGGGGGTACGCACCGTACATACGCAATGTTGGGGGAACGCACTGTACATACGCAATGTTGGGGGTAAGCACCGTACATACTCACTGGGGGTACGCACAGTACATGCGCACTGGGGGTACGCACAGTACATGCACACTGGGGGTACGCACCGTATATACACAACGCACGGGGGTATATGCCTGTATGACTCGTACCTAGGCCTGGGCGGTAAATTCCGTTCCGCTCGCGGAATTTGCAGAATTTGGGTAATTTCGCGTTCCGCGGAGAACACGAAATTGCCTAAAATTCTGCTTTCCGCGACTTCGCAAAATTTTTTGCTTGTTCACGTTCTCAAAATGCGTGTTCGCGAGATATTTCTCCCCGAGCACGCAAACAGCGATTGTGAACAGGAAAAAAGCATCGCGAACAAGCAATTCCGGGCGTTCGCGGAATTTCTGCGTGTTTGCAGAGATTTTTTACCGTTTCGCGGAGATTTGCGTAACGCGATTACGCGAATTCCGCCCACCCCTACTCGTACCCCTGGGGACTGTGCTTTTAAGGCTGTTTTTGGCTCCCGTAAGAAAAGAGCCGTACCGAGTGCCGTAGGGACGAATCGTACTTGCTGGGCCGGAAACCGCTGCATAAATATGTACGGACATTGCGTACAGGCTGTTCCGGATCCGATTCGTAGTTTTTTTTTACCCGTATGGTCTTTTGTGCGAAACGTATGAAAATAGGCTTTCTGCACGAATCGTACTTCCTAGGTTGTACAGAAAGTTTACCGGGTACGAGTCGTACGGAGAAAACACTCCGTACAACGATTTGTAAAGCCTTTTTCCAGGATTGGAATCGGCCCCAGAGTCTATGTGTACGTTCAAAAGGTTTATTATCAACTAACAAGCTCTGTAAAATTCTGTATACTACAGCCAGCTCCAACAGCAAAAATGCATAAGATTAAAACAATAAACATTGTTACAAGTGCATAGTAGACAAAAGATCTGTGTGAATTCTGGGAGACCCCTCACCGTAGAACGTAGAATTACTGGTTACATGCATCATAAGCTCTGCAAATCTCTGGTTCGTAGAAGGAAATCTTCTGCCTGTTATGAGAAAAATGGTGCGCGTTAGATGGTATAATGCAAGCATTTCTCTAAGCAATACGGACTAACCGAACTCCATAACAAAGTACGCAACGCTCAGACAGTAGCTGTATGAGCTCATGTGGGCTCAAATGCTTCTTACTGCACAACAAGCTGCGAGGTAACATGTGCAAAAGACATGAAGCTAAAATGGTTGCATGGCTCAGGCTAAGTTTGCAAAGAGTAGAGTAGACTATAATGATCCTAGGGAATATAACACTACTAGTGTCTACTGACTCTACTCTAGTACCCGATTTGGACTAGTGATGTGTGTGGTATATGTATGTATTAACTTTTTTTTTCAATCTTGCTAGTGAAAACGAATAAATAGGAGTAGGTGTACCGGCATCTAAAAATGTGTAATGTTTTTTCTGGGCGTACTACCGACCACCGCTGCCGTCGGAGCCAGCAGCAGTGGCAGGCGGTGGTAAGTTATATTCATTACTTGTTGACATTACACTAGCTGGAAGGGTGTTCACTTCACTCACTGTACTGTTGAGTATGAACTTGTAGTGAACATTATACAACGGTTGAAGAAGACACCCTTTACTTACCATTAGCAATGCATTAGCAATAGCATTAGCAGTCTGAGTTGAGTAACCAATGGCCTCTTCTGTCTGACTCCAACTCAGCTGTAAAAGTTTTATGGAGAAGACTAAAAGTCATATCAGATGACCTTGATGGATGTGTTGAACAAAAAGGGAAAGAGGGGTGGAAGGAGGAAGGACAGGCGAGATGTAATATGACTGGCAGAGAAGGATACGTTGGAAGAATGCATAGGTGGCTGATAGGAATCAGATGCATGGGTTGTTGAAGGATGGGTGGAAGGTGAAATAAGATGCCTGCCTGGGTGGGCAACACATTATGGGTGGATACTGGATAGCAAGAATCATCAGCGGTGTTTGGGTCAAACTCAAAGCCAAGGCAAGCAATGAAGGAGTGGACGCATGGGTGGTTGTTGGTGAAACAAACTAAGGTTTGTTGAGAGATTAAGAAGAATGATAGATATTTACTTTGAATGGATGGATGCCTGGATGTATTCATCATAGACAGCCTAGGTGGAGACTGTCACTGGATGCAGAGTCTTAGTTTGAAGAGAATGTAAAAGAAACCGCGCCAGAGTAACAAAGCCAAGGGGAATATAAGTTGTATTTTCAGAATACAGTTGACTCACAGTAGTTTGCAAGCACATCATATATATATATATATATAAATATATTGTGAATAGTTATCAAGCGCCTTCCTCCGACTCTGAGGACCACTCCCTATCTATGTTAATTTTTTTTCCGACTGTGTCAGCCAGCCTGCAAAGGGTGGCCTATCTGTTGCTTACACAATCAATCAAAACAAAGTACCTTATGCAGTAGCGGTCGGTGGTGGGAGTGCTGCCGGGTGGTGATGTGGGGAGGAGAAGGGGCAGGGTCGGGGGTAGTAAACTATGGATTACGGCCAAATGCAGGTAAGTAAATTTTAAAATAAATAAAAATGAATTTCATTGTGCGCACTGCACCACCAAATGCGAGGCAGTGCGCTCAACAAAATTAGTTTTATTTATTTATATGTTTACTCACATTTAATCGGCCGTAATCCATAGTTTACTACCCCCACCCTGCCCCTCCCCCTCCCCACCTCCCGGCAGCACTCCCACCACCGATCGCTACTGTACTGACCTTATGTCGTCGTCCCATATGCAAGCAATGATCATTGGATCAGATATATAATCTGCCTTTTTTTAGTAACCAGGTCAGGGTGAAAGTGAAATTGAGCAATTGCCCTTCATATAACAGAGAGAGTATGGCCAGTGCCACCCGTAATAGGAAAATATGAGCTCCCCACCTGCAGACAGTAGTAAATAAAACTAACGTGAGTCTCTGCGTCATGACTCGTATGTTTGTCTTGGGTGCAAGCTTAGCTGACTGAGCTGGCATGCCGACTACAACAAGGTTATGTAATTTAGCTAAACTAGAGATAAGAAGAAGACTGGTGTATTGTGTACTGGAGTCCATAGTGCTAGTATAATGCCTGAAACTCCCACAAATGTTAGAGGACCAGAAAGTGGGAGGATAGATACCTACCACAAATGTTATGTACTGTGCTTGCTAGTGCTACTGTGCCACTATGTGTTGAATTAATTTTGTGTTACTGTTTTGCTAAGAGTATTGGTCACAATATTCTTTTCCTTTCTTGATATAGATCCTCCCTCCCAAGAAAAACTAACACAGAAGGAGTTGGCAGCCAGGGCCTGGTGCCGGAAAATGGAGGCCTTCTGCAAAGAGTACCGGTGGCTGGTGGCTCAGGCAGAGGAGGATGAGGAGGAGGCGGTAGCAGCTGAAGCCTCCTCCAATGCCCCGGGCCCCAGCCAGGCCCTGCCTCCAATGGTACGGTGCAGCGGTCAGGCAGCCGCCCGCCGCCGCACTTCTTTAACATCCAACACTGCTGCCCCCACCCTGGATGCAACTGCAGGGCATTTCGCCACCAGATGCTCCTCCGAATGGCACGCCTAGAGGAGCACCTACAGGAGCGGGTCAAGATCCTCGTGGACAAACACCTTAAAGCCCGCCAAATCTAAGAACTATCTATGACCCTGTTGGATTGCCCCTTTTTTATTCCTTTTGTTGGTGGGTGGGAATTGGGCGTTGGGCTTTATGGACATTGTTTGGACTTTTTCGTTTTGGACATTGGTTGGGGTTAGGGAGAGGGGTGGGTCAGGTGTGAGATCGTTTATTTTTGTTAGGGTAATTAATTATATTTATACTTAAACATACGATATTAATGATTTGTGGAGGGTTCCTGTTTTACAAATTTATGTCACATGGTTTCCTTGCTGCTGCAGGGCCGCAGCCAGAGTTTGATTTAAATAATCTGCCAATTTTGTAACACTCAAACAGATAGATGCGGTACCCCTCACTGAGTTAATTTGTCCTACTAGTACTGTCAGTCTCTCCTCCTAGTTCATTGTACCTCCTACCAAACTTATCTTACCTGTGATTGATGATGATTAAGTTTGTCACAGCGATGGCTGCATGGTTTCCCAAGAGAATGGAGAAGATGCCATGGTTGTGGTGGTAGTAGTAGACACTGGCAGTAGCATTTGCACAAAAAAAAAAGAGACAATCACTGGTCTGAGAGGAGTAGTAGAACGAAGTAAAGTACAGTACAGAAGAAGACTGCCAAACAAACAATAGTGTAACTGCTAAAGTAAAATAAAACATAATGGTGGCAGGGACAGCCTAGAACTAGAAGTTACAAACTGTAGTTGTGTCGAGACACTTAACACAATCCTAATTCGTAACCTTTACTGCTGTGTGGTAGGATGTTAATGATGAATCCAATCAATGCCGGCAATTAATTATGATGTGTTAGGTTCCTTTGGAAAAAAAATTGGCTTGCACATAGACTGAGCATGGGTGGGCAAGCAGAAGAAGTCCTTGCCCTGCCTTGAAATTGAATTAGTGTTGCTTTCACCACATCTGCCCCAGCAAGCGTGTGATCAATTGTTGGTGTACATTTAATGTAGTCACTCCTCAATATAAATCACACAGCCCGGGGGAAGAGGGTTAGGGTTTGATGAATGGATGGGAAGGGGGATTTGGGGAAAGGTTTGACAAAGAAAAACAGTACGCATGGACACAAAAAAAGCAAAACACAATCTTGGCAGATGACCATGATCTTATCCAATAAATCTATAAATGGAGAAAAAGGAAATGCATGCATGATGAAGATAACTTGATGGTTAATGAGTAGTACGTACTAACTACTACGAGACAATTAGACAGTACAGGGCAGCACTATATTAATATGCAATTTGCCTTTTATGCCACTTCATGAAATGCAGTTATTCCATCAATCATCTCCGATCCTACTGACTGACTGCGAAGAGTATAGTATGTGGTTTTCATGATCATGGTGTCCAACTCAGTCTGTAGTGTACCAGGTGAGTCCAGAGTCCATATTTAAATATCTAATGGATCGCCCTGCAGTAGAAGTACAACTTTGTTACTAAACAATAAGGGCCCGATTCACAGAACTGACTTAAGACAAAATCCTAAACTTACTACCATTTTGGTATTCAAAGAAGGCACTTACTCATTTTGGTATTCACAGAAGGCACTTACTCATTTCGGTATTCACAGAAGTTAGGAGTCCTAACTTTAGGACTCCTAAATGCCTTCTGTGAATACCGAAAGTCCTAAAATTAGGATTTTTCTCAGTTTAGGAGTCCTAAAGTTAGGACTCCTAACTTTACTACTACTAAACTGAGAAATATCCTAATTTTAAGGCTTTCGGTATTCACAGAACGCATTTAGGAGTCCTAAAGTTAGGAGTCCTAACTTTACTACTACTAATTTGAGAAAAATCCTCATTTTAAGACTTTCGGTATTCACAGAAGGCATTTAGGAGTCCTAAATTTAGGAGTCCTAACTATACTACTACTAAACTGAGAAAAATCCTAATTTTAAGGCTTTCGGTATTCACAGAAGGCATTTAGGAGTCCTAAAGTTAGGAGTCCTAACTTTACTACTACTAAATTGAGAAAAATCCTAATTTTAAGAGTTTCGGTATTCACAGAAGGCATTTAGGAGTCCTAAAGTTAGGAGTCCTAACTATACTACTACTAAACTGAGAAAAATCCTAATTTTAAGACTTTCGGTATTCACAGAAGGCATTTAGGAGTCCTAAAGTTAGGACTCCTAACTTCTGTGAATACCGAAGTGAGTAAGTGTCTTCTGTGAATACCAAAATGAGTAAGTGCCTTCTGTGAATACGAAAATGGTAGTAAGTTTAGGATTTTGTCTTAAGTTAGTTCTGTGAATCGGGCCCTAAGTCTGTTTCCAGCATTAACCTGGAACAGGACACATATACAGCAACCTAGCATTGTCCAAATTAAGTAACTAAATCAACACACGGCTGTCAGTCATACCTCCACTACTACACACGTGACTAGTACTACTCGACTCCACCACTACACAGACATGTAGGTCTGCTGTGGTTGTTGACTTATTTACCTTTTATGCCACTTGATTTGAAAGTAAATGCCTTAAGTTATTCCATCAATCATCTCCGATCCAACTGACTGACTGCGTGCAAAGATAGTATGGTCATCATCATGGTGTGGTACGTGTTGTCCAACTCCAACTCAGTCTGTAGTGACTCTGATTAAGTCCATATTCCATATTAAAAAATGTACAATGGATATTGCCCTGTACTTGCAGTAGTAGGAGTACTATTTGGTTATTAAACAACAAGAAGGGAAACATTGACAGTCACTTGAGTCACTTTTACTTGGTAGATTAACTAGCAGAGTTCGACTTCATGCACAACATCAACACAACAAACAACAGCAATCGCTCAGAGTCAGCAAGCATTCAATGCATGCCATCATTACCTGTCTTGCTCTTCTCTTTGGCTGTCAGATCAGATGCCTAGGTCTGACAGGTGTGTGTTTTTTTTAATGACTCAGTTGCCTCATTATTACTCCACATTCATTTTGAGTGTTGTTAGTCACAGTTTTGGTTTTCTTCTTATTCATCTGTGGCACTTTGTCGCAGTTGAAGTTGGTTCACATGGTCAGCACTGTGATGGACCATGGCCTGGGTAGCTATCATTGGTCATTTGATTTTGCAGAAATGTCAGCAAGTTTCTTTGAAGAGTCTTGTCTTTCTCTGTCAAGTACCTTCTGTTCTGACAGTGATGAGCTTTGGATGCATGCCGAGGCTGTAGCCTTCTGACAGCGATGAGTTCACTTTTGGATGCCTGCCCAAGTTCCGACAGTGAAGAGTTGTGGATGCCTGCAGAGGCGGTAGCCTTCGGACAGTGATGAGTTTCAGCTCGGAAACAAAATGGAGGATAGCTAAAGTCATGTTTCACTTCTTCTGGAGGGACTGTGTCACTGTTAGAGGCAACATTTCTTGTAGTATTCTACATCCAATGTCTGGCTTGATGGAAATGTATTTAGGGCTAGTCAGGAAGATGGAGCAGGACTCTGAAGAGTGGACAGTTAAATGCACAGAGGTGCAACTCCAATAGGGAAATAAAAAGAGAAGACGGCGGTGATGGATTTGTTGTGATTTGATTTGAACCAGAAACACAGATACACACACAAACAAAGGAAGGAAGATAGTAACAATGTGAAAGCCTAGTTGTCAGGGAAGAGGAGCTCGTCCTCAAACTCTTGTGGTTTGAACAGAAGTAGGTCATTTAACCCACTACTTCTGTCATCGAAGTCGCTCTCCTCTTCCTGCTGTGATTCACGTATTTTGTACTCTGGTGGTATAAAGTACTGATTCATTTTGATCATGGTTAACCTCTCCACACTTTTGGGTGTGAGACTGGTCCTTTTCAAAGTTACAATGGCCCCAGCAGCACTGAAAACACGCTCAGAAGAGACACTTGCGACAGGGGAAGCCAGATACTTTATCGCCAGCACTGAGCACTGTCCATTGGCTTCTTTTCCCATACCAATACACCAATGGGTTTCGATCCATGAAGACCTCTGTTGGGTCATCCAGATAGGCCTGGCCCATCCGCTCAATGCTCAGGGGTGCTCTGATGTGTTCGGCCTCTTTTGCCTTTGCATCAGCACTGGATTTACCATACCCCTGCAGTGGAAACAAATCAGTTGCTGATTGTACTGCGGATGATCCTGTTCTGGCTGTTGTTGATGTTATTGGTAGTGTTGGTGACTGCTGGGAAGCAAACGCACTGCCCTCAGGCTCTGAAGTAGAACTTGACTCTGGATGCCCTGTAGTACTTGTTCTGGCCTGGGGCGGGGGGCCTCTAATTACCAGCCGTTCGTTTTCAAAGTCAATGGCTTGCTCAGCTATCAAAGTTTTGCACTTGGCAACATCCACTTCTGAAAAAGGAACTACTGCCTTACTGTTCAATAATACTTTGTACCATGGATCAAAAATTGTGGCAGCAATGTAATGTGGATGTGACACAATGTTATTTTGAATCCTTGTATTTTTCAGATAAGCGAACGGCTGAGGAATCCGCCAAATAATATGCATCTTGTTTGTCATCCACACCTGCGTACGTTTCATACACCTCCTTCAGCTGTTGCTCTAGCATGTGCAACAATGGGGTAGCTTGGCCCATAGTACAGTCCTCCCTGCTGACTTCATGTGTGAAGACCTCAAAATGAAGTAGCATCTCTGTCAGGCATTTAACGAGGTCCCATTGGCCCATCTCAATGGTCATGCCTCTCACAGTAGGATCCCCTAATCTTTCCACGACATGAGCATTGAGCAGTATGTACTGTTCAAACAGATGATCAAGCATGTAATAAGTTGAGTTCCAACGTGTTGGCACCTCCTGGATGAGTGCTTTGACTGGCATTTTATGCTCACGTTGAATGACCCTCAGCTGCTTCTGGGCTTTAAAAGAATGGCTGAAATGTGTGCATATTCCTCTGCAGGTGGCCAGTAAGTTGCTGACTTTGTATTCATTTTTCAGAAAGTCTAGAACAGCAATGTTAATGCAGTGTGCCAAACACAGGACCCTGAAATAGCCACCATCTTTCATGGCCCTAACTACATCACTGTCCTTGTCCGTGGCAACAAAACCAATGTTAAGCCATCTTGGGTGCAGACACTCAAGCACCTTACTGTTAAACTCCTCCAAAATGTTTGCAGCAGTATGAGATTTCTCCATGGCAAACATGGCTACAGTTGCATGTTTGCGAGTGGCTGGAAAAATCTCAGCAGCGTCAACACCAGCAGATATCTGTTCTATAACCCCTACAAAAGAGATCCAGTGTGCAGTGATGCACATGTAATCAGTGGCTTGGCAACTGGTCCACATGTCTGTTGTCAGGTGGATACTCTGAACAGCACTCTGCTTCAAGGCTTTTCCAATCAATTCCAGCACGTTGTGATGTAGTGCTGGAACAGCAAGTCTGGCAAAGCTGGGAACCTGCCATTTTGGGCAGATGGCTGTCACAAATTCCAGAAAACCCACCCCATCAACAAAATAAAAAGGGAGAAGGTCCAGTGCTAACATTTTAGCCAGCTTCACATTGTACACACATGCTATTGGGTGGTTGCGTTCGTACTGCCCCTCCCCCTAAACATGCTGATAATAGGAGGCTGCATGGTTTTTCTTTCTCTTAGGCTCAACAACGCACTTTTTTCATTGCGTTTCTCCTTGCTATCTCAGGCTGACTCTTACTCTTGTGCCACTGGGATGTTGCTGAAGATGTTGGCGACAATAACACTGCACTGCTGGGGACAGGGCTACTTTGTGTACCACTACCAGAGAGAATGTCTCTCTGTCCTTCCACCATGATCGGATCTTCTACTCATTTATCCCCACCAACACCAATGGTTGCAGTTTTTATGCCATGAAGGTGGTCCCCCCAGTCGATCAAGTGGTGTTTTTTCAGATGGGTTATTTGGCCTCCGGTACCATAGTTTGTACCAAGCTTACCCCGACTAACAGAGGTATTACAAATGGAGCATATATCAATGTTCTCCTCCTTTTTGCTAACCGTAAAGAAGTCCCAAACTGGAGAGCTTAACTTTTGCCTCCTGCTGGAGGTGCCACTTCCAATGCCAGATGAACTGGAGGGTGTGCATTGAATTTGACTCTGTGCTGTACCACTATCTACTTCTACTGAGGTGGTGGTTGTGCTGGATGTAAGTTGTTGCCGGTCCTTTGCTAATGCAAATATGGAAGCTGTAGGTCGTGTTGGTGTTACCTTTGTTGGAGGTATGCGTGCTACATCCCTCGCAGCGATTTTGGATAGGGTAATATTGTTGGTCTCCATCTCCTCAGGGCCGGGAGTGATGATCGTGATGACTGGCTCATCATCATCATCCTGCTGTTCTACATCGACCTCCATAAGTGTAAGGATTTCTGGAACCTTCCTTTTCCCTAGCCTGGTCTTGGGACGTGTCTCCCTCTCAGACTCGGTTTGTGGCTTCCAGATCCTCAGAAGGGGTGCTTGGCGAAGAACTTGATGGACTAACCCTCCTTTTCCTTGCTGGGGATTTAGAAGACAATGGATCTTCTGAATGAGTAGCTTCCTCTTCTTCTTCCTCTGCATGAGGCTCAATTTGCTTAACTGCCCCAACTTCGGGAGGAACAACAACTACTATTGCTGGCGGTGGTTGCGGCTGTTGTTGTTGACCACTTATCTGCTGTCTTTCCTCCTACGTTGATTGGGTACTACTTTGAGATAGCGATACGTTTATGTCAGGATCAGCATCACTGGTTTCCACCTTTAGGCTGGCTACCTCTTCCACACTCATGTGCTTGGGTTTGGGTTGGTGGGTTGGGCCCACTGATGCGGAGGTGCTGCCCCCAGCATGCCCCCGGACACCGCTGCTGCAGGCGTCATTTTTAGTTTCCCAAAAAAGGTTTTGGGCGGCACACCAGACATAAGTGTCACTTCCTTCTTCTGTCCCTTCTTCTCAATAGCAACTTTCTTGGTACTGGAGGACCTGGTACCTGCTTTCTTTGGGGGCATCTTTTTCAGCTGTCAGCAACACTCAGCTGCACAAGTTGCAGAGATGACTGGTCAGGTCACTCACACATCACGTCTTGTACAGCAGCAGGACATCTGTCTGGCAGCACAACGGGCGATGATGACACACCTCCTCCTCAGTCTTTTGTGCTCCTAAAAGCAAAAAGCCAGAAGATCATCAGTCAAACAATAGTACAACTAAACTAATATAATATATAACTTAGTGTGGGGTGGTCACAATTATTAAATTTTAGTAATTCAGTGAACAACAACAGTGTAGCCATTTATGAGACTTTGACAACAAGGCCAGGGTTTTCCTGGTGTACTGTGTACACTCAGGAAGAATAAGAATAGCAAATAACAAAAACAAAAATGTAGTGGAGCCTGTTTGGCCTAAATTTGTGCATCACGTGGGATGGATGCAGCATCAGGGAGCTGCAGATGGCAATGGGGATGGATTTGGAAGCAGTAAGACAAGAGGAACAATGGAAAGACATGCAGGCCTATGTGGCAAAAACAGCACACTACTAACTACCACCACAAAATGGCCCCCAGCCACATGGTCACTCATAGGCACAAGGCATGGCAAACAATGAACTCAAGTAGGCCTATATGGCCAGACAAAGGATGCCTGATAAACAACACAGCTTTAGTGCAAAAACGAAAATCCACATACCTAAAAAACAGGTTGGAAAGTTACACAACAACCACAACAGCAACACATACACATGCAAAAAAGGCATTTATTTAGTACACCCAAAAAGTGAAATACACCTCAAAAAATGCAATATTCAATCCAATGCCATCCATGCCCTAAATAAAATTCAACAGACACCACAGAAACAGTTGTTTCATGCACCCATGAGTACCTCTGGGCCTACTGACTGAAAAGGCCTAACACACACCCAAAAAGTGACCCCCCCCCCGATAAACCACATTTTACAATTCAATCCAATGCCATCCATGCCCTAAATTATGTTTAAATTCAACAGACAACACAAAAACAGTTGCTTCATGCACCCATGATGATTGATGAGTATGTCTGGGTGAACTGGCAGACTAGGCCACAAGCTTGGAGGCCTATGGCAAAAGCACAGTGACTGGTCCCACAAAATGGCCACCGCCACATGGCCAGGCCACCCACAACAACAAGAAAAGGAAGACAAGGCAAACAATGCAGGCCTATGGCAAAAGCACAATGCCTGGCTTCACAAAATGGCCACCACCCACATGGTCAGGCCACCCACAATAACAAGTAAGTGAAGACAAAGGACAGGACCAGGAAGTTGGAGACTCTGGGGAACTTCCTTCTCTTTTAAAAAAAAATTATAAAAAAAGAAAAATGACTCCTTGCTCAAAAAACTACAGCCAAATGACAACCTGAGGAGTTTTTTTAGCAAAATGAACAAAATCATCATTTTCGAGAAGGTTTTATGCTGCTCGAGAGATATTCTTCGCCAGATTGCAAACTCTGCGTGTTAGCCATTGTGATCTTCACAAAAAGTTGTTATCGTGTGCCCGAACACGCATATTGAACGTGCAAAGAAGAAAGAAAGTGTAAGTACGCGTTGTTGCACAGTGACGAGTTGCCAAAACTATGCGAGCTGAACGCCCAGGGTTACCTACTGGCTGAAAAGGCCTATTTATTTAACACACACCAAAAACCTGAAATTCCACCCCAAAAACCACATTTTGTAATTCAATCCAATCCATGCCATAAATGATGTTACAATTCAACAGACAACACAGAAACAGTTTTTATGCACCCATGATGACTACCTCTGGGCCTAATGGCAGACTAGGCTACAAGCTTGGAAGCCTATGGCAAAAGCAAGCACACTGCCTTACTCAACAAATGGCCGCCACCCACTTGGCCAGGCCACCCACACTAACAAGAAAGTGAAGACAGACAATGAATGCAAATGCAAGCCTATGGCAAAGGCAGTGCATACAGCCTGGATGGCTCCACAAAATGGCCGCTAGCCACCCACAACAAAAAGAAATGGAAGACAGACAATGCAAGCCTATGGCAAAAGCACACTGCCTTACTCCACAAAATGGCCTCCACACACATGGCCAGGCCACCCACAATAACAAGAAAGTGAAGACAGACAATGAATGCAGGCCTATGGCAAAAGCAGTAGCACACTGCCTGGATGGCTCCACAAACTGGCCGCTAGCCACCCACTACAAAAAGAAATGGAATACAGACAATGAAAGCCTATGCAAAACGCAACTGCCTGCCTTCACAAAATAGTTGTATATCAATGGGGTAACCCGATAGACCACTGGACTCGGGTAAATAGTGGTACAAAAAACAATGGTCAGAGTGGAAATGATTTGCAAAGTATCAGAGAGCACATATGTAGGCAATATACATAACAATATAGCAACACCAGAAAACAATTGCGATGAATCACTATGATTTAATCAATTGGACCAGGGTTGTCAGCAGATCAACGGATCAGATGACAGACTGAATGTCACAATCTAGAATTTTGGTAAAACAGGTGCAAACAAAGTGATAAGTGCAGAAATTAGGATCAGTGCAAGTGATGTGCAAGGGGAAGGTAGTGCATATATATACATCCACATTCAATTTTGAAGCCTATCCTGCCAGATTTCGGCTTGTCCTGCGAGGGTATTTGTTTTTAAACATTCTTCTTATACACTATGACGGAAAAGGAAACACTTTCATACACGGAGGGGTACATTGCTAATCTGATTCAAGATACCTCTAACCTTTTTATCACCTCGAACACTCCCAACATTGGTGTGCCCCTCAATGAGAAGATAAACAGATTTGAGAGGCTAGAGAAGAAGATAATCCGAACTAGGTTACATGGTCATCTCCTGACCAAGTACCTACAGGCAAACATCCTACCTGTTAGCCTCCAAGTCAGGAATGAGCAAGCAATTTGTGTCGACCTACCCAAATTCAAGGAAGGATTCAGCTTTGTCGCTAACAACTGCTCACGCCACTGGATGGTGTTGGGTGTGGAAACGGCTCTGGAACAAGTTGAAAAACTTATGAAGGAAATTGCAGATTTGAAACGTGAAATTTCAACTGACAATGCTTTGACCAATGCCAAGGAGGCCTTAGAACGCCTAGAGAAAACAATCAAGGAGTTTGACGTCAACACTGAAGCTAAAAAGCTAGATAAACTCTCCAAAGACGTCCGCTTCTATGATAAGAAACAGACCTATCCCTACTTGCAAGACGACTATTACAAGCAGGGTCAACAGGGACACTTCACCAATAGAGGAAGAGGTGGCTTCAGGGATAGCCGAAGATTCACAACATTCTCTGAATCATCAGGCTCCACTGGGAGTGCAGGCGAACAACTGGGTACCAGTCTTGGGAACCAATACCAGGACAGTTGGTGTTACCCACAACCTGGATCGTCTTTTTTAGAGGACAGCCAATGGTGACCACCAAGGGGCAGGAGCACGAATTGGAACTGGAATAGGGGTCGCAGCCGAGGCCAGCCACAACAGGGCCAGGGATGGGACAGAGGCCGCCAACAGGGTCCGAACCCAACCCAGAAGCAAGTGCGATTTCCCCAAGAACAGCATGGAGAGATCCAAATGAGACGTCGGGTATACCGTTGGTAACCACCCAAAAGGATCCAATCATAAATCTGTCAAACCATGAACAGACCAATGATGAACACATGATCCTCAGTAAGGGTTTATTGTATGTTCCCACAACATACCCCCACAAATTTAACCTCCAAACTGAATTACATCGCTTCTTCCGGAAAATACGCCTAAGGCACTACTTCCGGCACTCACCGCCTTTTACTACCACGTCGTGTACGGGTCTACGGACTCCGTCGTCATTTACACCTACATCTCAGATGGTCTCTCATCAGATTCTCACGTATGAAAGTACGGTGCTTAAGGAAGCACTCGAGGATTTCTCAACTAAGAAGTACGTCAAGCACAATGTCACCTGTGCCGAACGCAAAGCTTTGGAAAATCTAAAAAACAATCGATCTATCATCATCAAACCCGCTGACAAGGGTGGGGCCATTGTGGTCCAAGACGTGGTGGCCTACAAGAAGAAACCTTACATGCAACTGAACGATGGAGTGAGTTACACAAGATTGAATCACAATCCTACCAAAAAGATCAGTACCATGATCCTACGGACAACGGCAAAGGGGAAGGAACAGGGTTACCTCTCAGATTTGGAATTTCAGTACCTCAATCAAAAACAGCCCCGTCTACCAACCATCTACACGTTACCAAAAGTCCACAAAAACATGGAACAACCACCGGGCCGCCCGATTGTTTCAGGGTGTGGTTCTATTTTGTTGCCCCTGTGCAAATACGTTGATTTTTTCCTGAAACCACTGATGGTAAAAACTGAATCTTACCTCCGTGATACCATGCAAGTTATTAACCTTGTCGATGGGATGCCCTTTGACCCAGCCACACAAATCCTCATCATGATGGACATTGTCTCGTTGTACACGAGCATTCCACAACAACATGTACTTCAAGTGATGGGAAAGCATCTGAACACAAAGACATTAGCTGCACATGTACCAACCGAGTTTATCATTCAACTACTCGAGATAGCCATGAATCAAAACTTTTTCTACTTCCAGAGTGACTACTTCATGCAGACTAAGGGGGTGGCAATGGGGGCCAGCTTCACTCCAGATCTGGCTATCCTGTATATGGATGACTTCGAGCAAACGTACATCAATAACATCTTGAACCCTTTCAGAGACCAGGTCTCCTATTGGAAACGCTACATAGATGACGTCCTAATGATTTGGACAGGCAGCGACCTAGAACTCAGCAATTTCTTTATGTGGCTCAATAAGAGATCAGTGGACATCCAGTTCACTATCCACCAGGATAAGTCCACCATTGATTTTCTTCCTATATCCATCAAGGCCACAAGTGATTGCCAGTATACCATCTTATTTCGCAAACCCACGGAAAGGAACACCTTGCTTAGATATGGAAGTCATCATCCCCGGGGACTACGTGACAATCTTCCATTTGGGCAGTGCTCACAAAGAGGACTTCTTTAACAAATCAGATGACCTGATCCGCAGATTGGTCGAACGAGGCTACCCCAAACGGCTGGTGAAGCGGGCCAGAAAGAGAGCTTGGCATAATCACAGGGAGATGCTTCTGACCCCAAAAGAACGACCGGAGAACCAAGACAGATTAATCTGTGTCACTACCTTCAACACGCGCAGTAATGAAATTCGACAGATTGTCAATAAACATTGGCATCTAGTGGTGGGAGAGTTACAGCTTCCAGAACCTCCCATGCACTCTTTCAAGAAAGGGAAAAATGTCCGCGATCATGTGGTCAAATCCTTCCTGGACATACCCCTCAAACCCACTATTCAATCAATGTGGCAACTTCCAGCCCCAGTGGGACATTTCAAATGTGGCAAATGTAAAGCGTGCAGCCTGACCATTGAAACTAAGATATTCCAACACAGCAACTGCACGGCGGACCTTAGAACCCTTACAAATTGCAACACTAAAAATGTAATTTACGCAATTGTCTGCCCCTGTGACAAAATCTGCATAGGACAGACCACACAAAGGGTTAAATACCGTATACTACAGCACTGCAGCAGGATAAGATGTAGCACTGTGGGGGCCCCCATGGTTGACCATTTTCAAAGATTCAACCATCCCCCAGAGTCCATGAAATGGCTGGTCATTGAAGCCATCACACTGGGCATCAGGGGAGGTGATTTGGACTTGATTCTAAATACCAGAGAATGTAAGTGGATGGACCGATTCAGGGCTGTCCAGAATAGCCTTAATGAACTTGATGCAACATATGCACAACTATCCTTATTGAATAGCACTTAGGATCCTATATGTGACCTGACACACATCTATTAACATGGAGTTTTGCCCTTAGGTCACATTACACTAGGTCACCACATCTACCTGTCCTTTGGTAACCTATTAAGATTGTGTATCCTTGCCGATTAACTACATGATGCGCAATGCTTCATATTGATCATAAATGTAGATAGGTTGACCCTATGTCCGCTGCTAGAATGTGCGCTGCTGGTCAGCCAGTAACCTCTGACAGACCCGAACATGCTTGCCGACCCTGTTCTGTCACATTCTAACAAAGACTTGTCATCTTATTGTCCTCTCCTATATCGTATTCGAATTATATTTTAATAGTACCTGTGCAAAATAGTGTTTTTTCTTTAAATACTGCGATGCAAACTTCCTTGTTATATATGTCAGCAAGTATGTTCAGTGTTAGACTGCGCGCTAATCATATTAGCGCTTGTTGAATTTGTGCTCCACCGCTGTGTAAATAGTTCCCTTTTTCATGCCTTTCAGCAAGTATGTTCAGTGTTAGACTGCGCGCTAATCCTATGAGCGCTAGTTGAATTTGTGTTCCACCGCTGTGTAAATAGTTCCCTCTTTCATGCCTCTATCCTGAATCGGCTCTGCTACCATTTTCCCTGTCAACAACCTTGATACAGTTTTAGCTCTGGGATCGATAATCTGGCCTCTTGGCCTCTTGAATACATCGGCAGAGCCACAGGTTATGGATGAACCTTGTGCGTTTCGCTACTGGTTGATCAGCCTACCATAGATATTGTTTGCCTATGGTACTTCCCATACTTCCCAATGGAGCGCTGCAGGCCCAAAATCTCATCTCCCAGTACGAAGTACTCCTACTGATGCTGGTGCTCCCCCACCCCCCTCAACCCTTTGGTCCTAAAGAAGACCCCACCTCCAAGACATACAGTTTGCTGGTCCCCACAGGGGTCGAAACGTCAACTTTTCTTTTTCATTCCACATCAAACCTGGATGACAGTGATATTATAACTGCATCTTTTGTTTATGTTTTCGCAGGTCCGTCTCTTCTTTCTAGAGGAGCTGGAGACCCTGGTTGAAGAGGTCCTTCCCCTGTATGGCCAGCTATACCCACCAGGCGAGGGTTTTGGACCACTAAGTCGTCTCCTGGAAAGGATATTGGATTGCAACTATCGGATTGCAAAAATTGGGACAGTTATAAATTGGAATACTCCCTGTATTGCAGTGTATATGGTTTCTTGGATTGTGGAACATATGCGACGAGAACCTACTGGATATCAGCTGCACTAATAACAGTCCAGTGCTGGTATGACCTTATCTGATTGGATGGAACTCTGTTTCTCAGTATAAAAGATTGGTGAACATTCAGGAAGATACTACTTTTGGTTTCCGTCATAATTTAGTGCCCTGAAGAAGTCCTGTATCAGGACGAAACGCGTCGGCTGGTCTATCTGTAGAGTCATAGGAACTGAATGTTATGTTTCTCAAAAAATCAAAAAAATGAAATGAATAAAAGAAATGATGTTTGAAGAAATTCTATAATTGGAAATGAACTCTGTGACTTCAAGTTTCTCATGTGGTGCACCTCTCTTTTGTTGATATAGTAAAAATGGTATTAGAGATAAATACCTGCTCCTCTGGTGAGCCATATAGCTGGCCATACATGGGAAGGACCTCTTCAACCAGGGTCTCCAGCTCCTCTAGAAAGAAGAGACGGACCCGCTCACCTGCTTGGCCTGGCATGATTGCTCCCAGAGGTGGCAAACAGCAGCTAAACTGGAGTAGATGCTGATAGCAACAGTGCCAGGAGGCAAATGAGTTATTTTCCAAACTACTGTATATATATGTGCCACATATACAGTCATCAGTGTAGGCGCACCAGGATTTAGACTCCAACCGTCACAATCATGGATGAAACTGCCCACCGTGTGGTCGACTTTTGCCAGCAGCTGTACATTCCAAATGTCCCACATGCGAGTTCAGGCATCCTCCATTTTAGTGGTTGCAACTACAGTACTGATGACTAAATGCGTCACCAGCACTCCAAATGAGGGCTAGCATATTCACATTTGGAATACCCCATTGCAATGTAATTTCCAGAGCAGGAATCATCTGTGCAGTGCATTACTGTGCATAAAGGCAAAATGTGCCCTGTGCACTGTACACCACAGTTGACGTTTTTTACCTAAAATGTCATAAATTCATCATTATTGTGCCTTTTATCATATTTTTGAATGTATAATGTGCACATTTATGTTACAGACACATGTGAAGACCACAATGAGGATTATTGGTGGTTGATGTACAATACTCAATTGTTATATGTATTATGAGTAAAGTTTTCTGAACCAGTTATGTCTTGTCAATTTACTTTTGGCTAACTCTACATATATGTTACTCTGGACACTGTGATCAATATTTTACATTGTATCCACTCCGCACAGAGGTACCCTGGGAGAAGGAGGAAACAACAGCCTACGGTATACCGCCCATTTCCAGACCTTCAGACCATGAAAGAAAGGCATGTCATCAAGAAGTTTTGTTTAAATAGGCAAACAATCAAGGATTTATGTCATCCTTCCTCAAAACACTAATCCAAAGTGCATTTCACCTATTGTGATACTTATGGCAGTATTGCATTTTCTGGTCACAGGTTCCTTCCAGTACACTGTGGCAATATCTGGTGGTATGTCACAGCCAATGTTCAGTGGTGTACTACAAGATGTGCTTTCAGCAAAGATGAATCACATTGACAGCTACATCCAGTTCCCTGGATATGAGGATTTAGCCAATGTGAAAGGGGATTTCTATGGATGTGATTACATCCCTCATGTGGTTGGAGCCATTGATGGCACCCATATTGCTTGAGTGCCACCCAAGCCAGTGAGCAAGTGTTCCGTAACAGGAAGCATTTCCGTTCTATCAACGTTGTCTGGCTATCGCTGAGACCCACACTTTGCAATCTTTATGTGGCACCTTTAGCGGCTGTGATTCACTCCTTAGGACTGGAGCTAGTGTTGTAGGCAGACGACAAGCAGATCATGTTGTCAATCCCCATGGACTCATGTTCAACATCAGAAAATATTCTTGGCTGCATGACTAAAGTGGCTGAGTGGATGTCTTATAACTTCTTGAAGCTTAATGGGAATAAGACCAAAGTTATGATATGTGGATCAAGGACATCAAAGTGGAACAGCAAGTGCTGGCCCCAGTCCTAAGGGTTCTGTCCTGTCCCGGGCAAGAAGGCTAAGAATCTTGGAATTCTGATGGACACCAAACTTAACTTTATTGTCCAAACCATTTGCACCGTCTCTACCTGTACCTGGATCATAACGATGCTCAACAAAATCTTCCAATTCATCCAACGGCCAGCACATATACAGGTAGCTCTTTCCTTGGTAATGTCCATACTCGACAATTGCAACTGACTGTACCTGGAGGGTAATAAGAACACGCAGTATAAACTCCAGGTGGTGCAGAATGCTTTGGCGAGACTTGTTCTGGACATGCCCAGAAGACAGTCTGCTGGGAAGGGATTAGAGTCACTGCACTGGCTCCCCATCAATAAACGCATTCGCTTTAAGTCACTCTGCATGGTACATAAGGAACTTTATCTCCCATACCCTTCAAGATTAAAAACCATGTTCAGATGGCACTCCCCCAGCAGACCCCTTTGATCATCGTTCCAACTGCCGCTGGTGGTACTGAGAACAAAAAAATAAAAAAGGAAATGGGGCGATAGAATATTCTCTGTGGCCGCAAGTAAACTCTAGAATTTCCTCTGCCTTGCCATAAGGGCCATCCCCCGTCTGCTGCCATTCAGAAAGGCTCTCTAGATGTGGCTTTTTTCTATTCAATTTTATCTGCGGTGGGTGTATTGGCAATTCTCCTCCAGACAGCTGGTCTTCAGCACCTTGATGCCTTAGGGTGATTGCTGCGCTTTACAAATTTCAAATTAAATGTGACAGTTGCCTGTTTACTGGATTTGTACATCTCAAACATCTGTAACCTTTTCACAGGATCAGCCCATGATTCCTTCGTACTATGGAACAGCACCATACCCCAGCTGATATCACAACTACCACCGGAGAGGGCTGGCTTGTTGGTAAGTATGATCTGTCCTAACTTTGAGTGGGTCATGTGTATCATCAGAAAGTTGGTAACTTATTGTTGCACCTATGTCTGTCTTACATCCAGGAGATTCAGCGTATCCCAACTGTCCATGGTTGGTGGCACTGTTGAGGTATCCAACCACGCCAGGGAAGCCCGCTTCAATGAGGTCCATGAAAGACCACAGCGGCTAGTGGAGTCAGGTTTCTTTTGGGGTCTTGAAGGCCAGATTCAGATGTCTGGACAAGACTGGGGGAGCCCTCCTCTAGTCATCCAGGAAGGTGTGTCGACTCACCGTGGCCTGCAGCTTTCTCCACAACATCGCCCTGCAATGGAATATCCATTATATCGCAGAGGATGGAGACTATGAAGTGCCACCGGGTGAGGATCTTGAAATGCTAAATGTTGATAATAGTGGTGAAGAGGAAGCGCTGACGTTTCAAGATCTCACCGACAGCTCCTTCACATAATTGTAAGTATGTTGTGAGATGTCAGGACTTTTAAATCACTATTTAAAAAACTATTAAAGCACCTCTTGTTGTGATGATGTGAGGAGAATGATTAGCGAAAATATTAGGAATCTAAAGCACTGGTAAATTCTGCTGAAAAGTGTTTGTGGAGGAAGGTCTTGATACATGCTGGTGTTGGTTTGTTTAGCTTAGAATTTTGTCATGGACTGTGTACTCCAGAAATTCACTATGTGATTTGTGTCATAAGTATGGGTTCATAGCTGATTTCTTTGTTTTGGTCGGTTTTAGGTAACTTCACTATGTCATCTTAATTTGGACCTTTCAAAGTCATGACATTAGCAGGTATAAGATGATTTTTGGATGTATGAAGTGGACATGGATTGTTCCTGGGAATGTCTGTCACGGACTTGGGTGTATAAAACCTATACCAAGACAGCTTGTACAGCAATAGGATGAAAGTTAGGAGGAATACATTGGGATTGTTCCTACTGCAATATGTGTGACATCATGTGCTACAAAACATTTTGTTGTGGGCCCAAATCATGCTAGTCTCCCTTCACATTGGCTAAATCCTCATTCTGTATGAACTGTTAGTAGCTGTTGATGTGACTCCTCATTGTAAGGCAAAGTGCTCGTAGCAAATCATAGACATGTGTTTGTTTGAAACATTTGACTTCGGTGGAATGAACCTTTGATCAGAAACTGATGTACTGTCATCTGTCTGTTTATTGGTTGAAATAATGTGGAATTCCTTTTGACAGGTAGGCAATATGGCTCCAGCTGATGACATATACCAGTTTGATTTTGCATATTCAACAGGAAATTGCTTGATGTTTCCCCTGTTTGCTTGTTGTAAAGGTCTTCACCTGAAAATGTGATCACTGACACAGAATACTTGAGTTGTGTATGATTTGCTATGTTTCTGGCATCATGTCAGCCGATGATTAGAACAATGGAATAAAGATGTTGTAATTCTACACACTTTTATGTATGTGTTGATGTGACATGGTTGTGATCCTGAGTTAAACATTGTTTACATTCTACATGTACTTGTTTACACAAGTAGAATGGTTTGACATTGTAAAGTTCACATGGGAGTACATATATACATTGCTGCATGTGAGAGATATTACAGGAGGCAATGGGTTTATGACTAGCGCATTTATTGAAGTGAAAAAGGAGAAAATAGATAATGTACAAAACCAAACAGGAAAAACCAAAAGTGAAGAAGTCAGTCAAGGTGAATGAAACTATAATTGTAGATGCCAAATTGTCTGAAATCCAAAATAGTCCAAAATACTACTCCTATCAGAAATGGAAAAGTGTCCAGAAATAATCCACAAAGTAATGTGTTGCATAGCCTGGCTGGAAGAAATGAGCTACAAGGTTTCTTACTAGTGGTGGTGGGTGTCCATCCACTCCTCCTGGATTTTTGGATGGACACCCCTTCCTGTAGGGGAGGGAAAATCCGCTGCTGCTGAAACAGTGGTGTCTGCAGACGTTTCTTCCTCCGACAGGGCCTCTCTTCCTGAGGCTGCCACAGATGTAGATTGTCCAGATGTAGGTGGACCACAGGAAGGGGTAGATGTGATAGAAAAGCCCTGCAGACAGTAGTCTTGCTGTCCTGTGGCACCCCAATGAGCTGGTCCATGTTGGAGTAGTGGGTGGTCAGCTCCTAGTGTATGTCCCTCTGCAGCTGCTTCATCTCCCAGATTTCAGTAAGTACCAGGCTCATCATGCCTTGGTAGTCCTAATGGGCTCCTAAGACTTGGTTGGTGGTAGCCTGAGTGTGAGTGCCCCCAGTGGCCTCACTGAATGGGCCCACAGTACCCTCCAGAGAACCCTACCCCCAAGGGTCTGTGCCCTTGGCACAGGCTACATCCTCCCACTGGGTCCTGGTTCCTCAGTGACTGGGTTGGTGATTATCACCTCAGAATCCAGGACTGGGGGGGCACAAGATGTTAGCGACTGTGCTTGGTACAGAGGTTGGGGGGGCAGGAGTTGGCTGAGGTATTGCAGCTGGGGTGAGAGGTGTTATGGGCATAGTGAGACCCACTGTTGCTGTCTGCCCAGGCTGACCAGATGTGCCAGGAAGGTCATCCATTTCCACAACTCAAGGAATGTTGTCATCACTGAGGACTTGATCCTGGGGTGGAGTGGGAGTCTGTTTGGTGGCCAAACTCTGGCCAGGTGCTGTGCCAGAGTGACCTGTTGAGAAATAGAGAACATTGTTATTGGTGGAAGAGTGGTATCTACATACACATCATTTGTCATAGTAAGTAGAGAACTAGGAAAAACAAAATAGGTAGAGATTGCTATTGAGATATATTTCCATGGTATTGAACTTGTTTACAATACAATTGAAGACATTTACTACATTTAATAGAACTGAGCAGCTCATTAGATGTGCTGATATGTTGCATTTTGGATTAAGGAATTAACATGACATCTTCCAAACATTTAAACCAACACAGTGTAGAGGTAATATGTGTTTTTGACCATTCCAAGGCCTAGCTGTGTACAATACAGGCAAACACACAACTTGGTTGTATATTTAGCATTGGTCTTCATGTTAGCAAGGCAGAGTCAATGGGTCGCCTGCCACTTCTCATCAGCTGAGTTACCTTCATGCCTTACATATATTTTAGGTTGTTGGAAATGGCCCTTTTTGCAGGGTTATCCCCAAACCTTTTGCTTCTTCCTCCTATTTTTTCCTGACCTGTGTTTGTTGGCTATAGGACTCTGGGCACTTTACCGCTGCTGATCAGTGCTAAAGTGCATATGCTCCTTGTGTAAATTGATATTGTGATGGGTTCTACCTGATTGGAATATTTGTTTTACCAGTGGATCCCTAGTAAAGTGCACTGAGTGTGCCAGGGCTGCTAAATCAAATGTTACTAGTGGGCTTGCAGCACTGATTGTGCCACCCACATGAGTAGCCCTGAAAAGATGTCTCAGGCCTGCAACCGCGATGCCTGCACTCAAGTTTGTTAACTGTCATGTCGACTTGGAAAGTCCATCCACTTGTCAGGCCATAACCTTCCCTTTTCTTACATATAAGGCACCCCTATGGTATGCCCAAGGTACCTCCCTGGGCAAGGTGCAGTGTACGTGAAAGGTAGGACAAGTACTGGTGTGTGTAACACGTCCTGATAGTGAAATACTGACAATTTTGTTTTTCACTGTTGAAAGGCTATCTTCCCCTATAGGACAGAATGGGGAATGCTTTGTAACATTTTACAAGAATATCTTCCCATAGCGATAAGAGCCAAAAATGGAGTTAAGTATCCCTGAATTCAGGATTTAATAACACATCTTTTAGTAAAGATGGTTTTTAAATTGTGTGTTTGAAAATACCACTTTTTAGAAAGTGGCTATTTTCTTGTTCAGCCATCCTGTGTGCCTCTGCCTGGTTGTGGATTGACTGTCTGGCTTTGGAGTGACAGGTGCTGGGGAGGTGCAGTGACTCCAGGAGTCTGGATGAGTCAGCACTAGGCTAAATAGGCATGATCTGCATTTGTAGTGGTGGGAGGAGTAGGACCTGTACCTGAATAGGGCTGTGCCTGCCTTCCACAATGCTGTCTCCGCCCCCCCTGTGGTGTGTCTGGAGCCAAGGCTCACACTGACAATGGATATTGTTGTGCACTTGCTGAGTGCCCTCCAGAACTGGTTTGAACTGGGCTCAGAGCCCTTTGCAAGAGAACAAAGTCATTTTGGGGTATAAGTATCAGACCCAAAACCCCAAACCTTTAGATCATTCCTGGAATTCAAGAGGAGCCTTTGGCAAGGAGAAGAGCTGGAGAGACTGAAGAAAAGTACTGCCCTTGCTGTGTGTCTGGGGTTGGCATGCAGTTGCTGTTTCTGCCAAGGAAAGGAGAAGGACTTTGCTGTGTGCTGTGTCCCCTGCTTAAAGGAGATCTCCAAGGTCCTGAAGTGAGCTGTCTTCCTGTTCAGAAGTCTCAGGGACACAAATAATTCCCCCCCCAGCTCCCCTGAACTCTGCTGTTGTGAGTTCTGACCTGCCTTGAGGTGCCTCTACCAGTTATGGGCCTCTGGAGGTTGTTGCTGCTTTTTGGGAGCTGGAAAAGAAAAGAGAAGAAATTCAGAGAACTACAGAAACCAACGCATTGCTCTACTTGCGGCTGTTTTTCTGACGCATCTTCACGGCGCAAGAAGAATTTCCATGCATCGATGCGCCGCCTGTCATCGCTGCAAGAATCGACGCATCATGGCTTAAGAGGACCGATGCAGCGCAGTGCAACGCCGCCGCATCGATTGCTGGCGCATCTCGAAGATCCACCCATCGTACCTGTGTGACACGCTTTTCCGACGCATCACCTGCGGACCAGAACCAGCATGAAGATTCAACGCATCACTCCCCCTACAGACCAAAATCATCGCAACCCTTCCTCTGTGTGCAGCGGGAGTGTTGCATCGCCTCCTCGGGGTCTCAGGAGTGTCGCATATCTTTGTCCCCGACACTGCAGCTGTTTGTCTTGGTAAACTTTGACGCAACTACAGGTACTTTGGTGAAAAGTCACGCATCCATAGTTTTCTATGGTACAAGGTCTTGAAACTTTTTAAAAGTCATATTTTTAACTGTGTATGTTGGATTTATTTTGTTGTTTTTGTCTTGTTTAGTTTAGATAACAATATTTTATTTTTCTAAACTGGTGAGGTGTCCGTTTGTGGTGTTATCACTGTGTTACTGTGAGTGTTGGTACAAATACTTTACACATTGCCTTTGGGATAAGCCTGTCTACTCGTGCCAAGCTATCAAGGGGGTGAGCAGGGGTTATCTAAAGTGTGTATCCCCCTCACCCTGACTAGAAGCAAGGGTCCCTATTTGGACAAAGTTACCTACCTCTGCCAACTAGAGACCCCCATTTCTAACAGAGGTACACACTCAGTAAGGTTTCACTCATGCTCTCAATAGTATAGATTGAGAAGACCAGGACAAAATCAAGCTAAGTAAGCAGATATGTCTCTGAGTAGAGCATTGTATGTAGATTGCTCAGTCCATGAGCAGTGGTAAACAGTTGTAACATGGCTGACAAGTGAGCATGGGCAAACTCACTCTTGCATCTTGTTTCCAGTTGCAAAAACAGGGCCTGATGGTAATTCTAGTCATTTCAGTCTCTACGTCCAAACATTATGCAAATTATGAACTCCAAGAGAGATGACCATCAGTTGTAACAAGGCTGTAAAGTGAGTATGGGCAAACAACACTATTGCATCTTGTTTAGATTCACAGAAAAAGGGCCTCATAGCAGTTGTAATCATTTCAATCACTACTTCCTCACACTTGATAAATGGTTAACTCCATGAGAGGTGACGATGAGTTGTAAAATGACTGAAAAGTGAGAATAGGCAAACAACACTATTGCATCTTGTTTAGAATTACAGAAACAGGGACTCATGGTAATTTTAGTCATTTCTATCTCTACTTCCCAACACATGACAAATGGTTAATGCAACATACCTGTTGCCAAAATGTAGTTGGGCTGGACCATATATTTACATATTGACACATATCATAGGTCATGAGATGTTAATTTAATAGTAATACACTTATACATGAGGCATGTGATGGAGACTGATACATGTGATCTTTTATGCAACAATACACATTGAAACTGACAATAAAACATCTCTGATACTTTAAGTATTGCATGTTAGGAAAGTAGATAGAGAACACATTAATAAAAGCTGTGATGAGAGCATACATGACATTGAAGTGTTGTCCCAGTTAGTCAGGGGTAACATACCAGACTCCACTCCCCCAGATATGCCTGTCAAACAGAATGCAGGATGACATAGACATGCTCCTCCCAGGAAAAGAGTTGTAATGAGGCACTGGAAGGGCCTCCGCCAGTCTTCTTGGATTGCAGGTGATGTCTGGAGACCAGAGAACAGACATTCGCCCTCATGTCATGCCACCTATTCCAAATTCCCTGCTGTGTGCGCCAGATGGTGCCTACAGCATTAACTTTGTCGACTGACCTGGTCCACGTTTCCATTTTTCCAACTGATAGGAATACGTTGGACTTTCACTTCAAACAATTGTGGCTCTACTCTTATGATTTCATCCACTATGACCAACAACTCAGCACCTGAAAAACGTGGCTTTTTTGTGCGTAACATAACTTGAAATTGATGTGGGTGACAATGACTAACAAAAAACATCAAGGGATATTCCTGAACATTTTTTTAAAGTGTGTGAAGGTGTTAAATGGTGTAGTGGAAAAAACAGCAGCATTATGTGATGAGATTTGCTTCTCTGTCTTGTTACACTGCAGTGTAGAGACGAAGAATGTATCTTCAGGAATGGAGTAGAACCTACCAGTAGCCTTCCCCCTAGGCAGTGCTGACACACCAAACACTTTGACAAATGACTGTTCCCATGTAATAAATTTGAATTGCATCCACATTTTCTTTTACATGAATTTCACATGAATGGTCACAACAGTTTACTCAGCATCTGAATAGTACTCTGCAAAAGTCCAAGAGACTGTTGTTACAGCACAACCTAGATGGTGAGGCAGTTTCCAATATAGATGTGCTAGAACCAGTACAAGAATTCAACAGAAGTTCCACGATTCAAGCAAATAACTTTTATTCTGATTACCAAATCACTAACCTGAGGCCTCTGAAAACAGCACTGAAAGATGCTGAAAAGTTTTAAGGATGGAAGGAATTTCTCTGAAGCAGTGTTGAAGAAGTAGTTTCAAGATGTCCCTGAAACAAAAAACGTCTCAGAAGATTAGCTCGGTGTCTGGCTTGGAGATTTTCTAGCTGGAAAGACAAAAAACATAGGTGAAGAGTGGAGCCCAAGCAGAGGCTTCCTGTTATCAAGAGGAAGCAAAGCCAAGCACCTTGCAATGCATGGGTGTGGTTTATATTCTGTGGGATTCTCAAATCCTGCAGAAGATCCTTGAATCCTACGATACTCGAATCCTGGAGGAGCTCCTTGCATCCAAGGATCCTCATGTTTTTTTCTGGATACTGGAATCCTGCTGCAGCTTGCCACTCACATGGGGCATACTGTCACATCTTTTGTGGTGCACAACTTGGGACAGGTTAGCTGTGCTGGCGGTGGATTACAACAGGGAAGCATACAAGTGGCAGCCAAAACTCTATGCGGCATGACATCTGTAATGCTAGCACAGACAAAATGTTTAGTGGCAAGAGTGTGCAAGAGGTGGAAGGCTTTGTGAATAATGACCAAGTCCAGAGGACGGGTGTGCCGTCGAGCACCTGTGGCAAGCCATGAGAGCTTCCTCCCCCTTGAAGAATTGTTTCTTGGCTACTCTAGTTTGCATATAATGTCACATGAGCAATAGCTTTTCTTGATAGCAAACCACAAACTAGCCACAACTGTCTAGTGACCAAAAAGTCATCATCTCCCGCTGATTTGTCTTGGTCAGCACTTAACAAAAATTGCGAGTATATCACAATATGCATTTCTTGAACTTTTTAATGTAAAAATATTCTCACTTTGAACCCCAAAGACGTATCGATAATCTCCACTTCACGGTATAATATTGCTTAGCCAACATAGGATTTGGGGGATGAAGAATTAGTTTGTGGGGTCGGCAAACAAGTGACTGGGTGAAGGG
This sequence comes from Triturus cristatus, assembly GCF_964204655.1. Taxonomy (NCBI): domain Eukaryota; kingdom Metazoa; phylum Chordata; class Amphibia; order Caudata; family Salamandridae; genus Triturus; species Triturus cristatus. Next base: position 333,583,496 of record NC_140594.1, on the reverse strand, counting down.
CTGTACAATTGTCGTCTCCTAAAGCAGCAAGACTACTTGCAACGGACGAGTTGCAATCAAGAAATTAACTCTAAAGGAATTCCGACCCTTAGCACCCATGTAAACAGGTAACTATGACTATGAGTAGCCAGTGCATAATTTGAACTGGTGCTTGCCAGTTAGGCCCACTGGCACTCATTTTTGGGGGCCAACACTTATTTTAACTCATCAGCCAGTGATTAAGAGCAAAAGAGGGAAAAGCAAAGACAGGGTAAACAAGGAAGAACAGAAAGACGGAAAATACATCACACAGGGAGAAAGCAGGAACCTGCAAGAGTCTTATAAAGAGGCGGGGTAGTAGTGGATTAAAGAGGCTGAGGTGGATTCAAGACTAATATTCGGCACGCTGATTTTTAATAGCACCGGACACGGTCTTCTAAGCAGAGCTTTGGGCACTGGCACTTATTCTTTTACAAATTAAACGCCACAAGAAGCCAAAAGCAATTGAAGTCATGGGGACTCCTTCACAACAGAGTTAATGGGCCAGCACAATAATATGCACCAAGACGAAATGCCGGGATGCAAATAAAAAGTCATTCCTCATTCCGGTAACTTGAGATGACATAACAAGGGGACGAGAAGCAAAATTAAGAATGACCTTGAAGCTGCCGTGCTGAGCAAGCACCTGCGTCAATAAAATGGGAGGCTCAAGGAGACCATAGGCAGCACTTTAAAATAACAGTGGACTGAAAAGAGCCATGTCTCCATATCTGTGCAGAACGGCAGGACACTGTCGCCATACGTTCGTAAACATTAGCATCATCATGTCTCCATACGGGGAATTCGGAGACGCATTCTGCTTGCACAGTCAGAGAAAAAGCAGAGGGGCGACGCTGGGAGGAGGAGGTCATTCACAGGAGACAACCTTGCTCGTGATTCCAGCTAATTCTGCAAGTTTCCTACACAGACCTTCTATTTTCTAAAAGGCATAAAAAAGCGCATGGTCTGAGATAATCAATTCCCAGGACTTAATCGAGGCATTCTGATAGTATTTTGGATATGAGAGTTAAAGTGTTCCAGTAAAGATGCAGTGCTTCATACCTTTTTTCAGATACAGTTACAAAAGCAGACACATTTACATGATGCATGTACATATACAGAAGAGAGAATAACATCACCGTCATGTTTATGTTCACTGAAAATGTAAATTATTTTGCTCGGATCCTCTGTGTATTTTATCAGGTCTTGGACTGAAAAAGGAATTCTCCAAACCGGTCATATTCAATACTTCAGGTTTCAAAATGTTTCCTCTGGATTTATCTGCGCGATAGTTTGGAGTACGCCCTACCTTTCCATCAGGAAAGAAGATCAGAGACTTTAAACCCCAGCAGAGAAATTGAAAGACAGCAATTGCCTCTTCCACAGTCTAACCCTCTGTGTCAAACCCAATAGTTTAATAAACCCACTCAATGATGAAAAAGAATACAAGGCTGGGTCACTTTTAACGCTTTAAATGCATCACTCCATCCGGTGCTCTAACTACAATAATGTTTAACTTCAGTTTCCCTGGTGATATTTTGTGAAGCTGAATCATTTGCTATACATCTATGATAAAAGGGCCTTGTGTATGTTGCTCAACTATATAATGGCAGTATATCAAGTTCTAAAGATCATGCTACGAAAAATATTGCAGCCCAAATATCGTCGACTAAAATATCTTAGAAAAAATAGACCGACAAGGAAAGTATAGGTAGGTTACTATCCCTATCTTCACATATATGTAGTGTGACATACACATATACACACACATAAATACACACACATATATAATATATATGTAATATATATGTAATATATATATATATATATATATATATATATATATATATATTCACTGAAAAAACCATAGGTTTCACACATGTTATAGTTAGCAGGACATTTCACTCGTAAAAAACCAATGAAATTCCCCCGTTATAGTTAGTGCAGGCAACTATAACTCACGCGACCGCAATGCTCTGCTGATGATGTCAGATATTACATCACTGTATTTAGACACTTATTTACCCATGTCTTCTTCCATTAATCTTTAGCTATACATATATTACAAATATTTATTTTTCATAAAGACACATTTGTCATCAGTGATGTAATATCTGACATCATCAGCAGAGGATTGCGGTCGCGTGAGTTATAGTTGCCTGCACTAACTATAACGGGGGAATTTCATTGTTTTTTTACGAGTGAAATGTCCTGCTAACTATAACATGTGTGAAACCTATGGTTTTTTCAGTGAATTTGCAAGGTTTTTTAAATGCTAATTCCTAACTATAACGTGTGTGAAACCTATGTTTTTTTCAGTGAATTTGTACGGTTTTTTAAATGCAAATTTTTTTTGGAGATTTTTGGTAAAAAATAATATCCAACCTATGTATAAAATAATATATGTACTATATCCTGCATTATGGAATGGTTAATTTTTAAAAAATTAATGTTTACATACAGTTGTTATCTTCTACAACTCTTGAAACTTGTATTTTTTTTTTTATGCATTTTTTGCCGTGCGCGTACGGTAAGCTGACGCTACGCGCTCCGTACGTCATAAGTACGGTGCGCTTACGTGATACGATGCGCGTACGGTAAGCTGACGCTACGTGCTCCGGAATTTTTCCGTTTACGCCGTGCGCGTACGCTACGCGCATTCCGCGATATTTCGAAAAAAAATTAAAATTCATTTTTGCCCTTGGGGGTCCTTCTGGGACCCCCTGACAAAGGCTTGTCAGGGGGTCAGGAACTGTCCACCCTGCCCCCTTTTCACGTTCTCCACCTTTGTTTTTCACCCCCTCAGACTGCGAGAGACAAAATGGCGGCCGACACTTCCTGGTTTCGACTGATTCGAATGTTTACTAAGATCTAACAACCAATCAGAATCGCGCTCGCGCACGGCGGCGTGCGCGTACGGTAAGCTTACGGTACGTGCTCGGAGCGCGCCTATAGATATTTATATTGATTAAAATGCTATTTTCTCAGGAAATACTGAACAGATTTACACGAGACCTTCAAAAGGCACATCCCTGACCTGAGGGCTACCTCTCTGCCAAATTTCAAGTAATTCTGTTCAGCCGTTCGGGTTGTAGCTGTGTCTAAAGGTCCTATGGAAAAATGCATGGGGTAAACGCGTTTTGGGACCCCCCTTTTTTCTCAGCCCCTGCTTGATGAATCACCCCGAGACTTTCAGGGTAGGAGCTGAGTGGAGCGCCCCATTAGTTTTGAAAATTTCGCGAGGATTCGTCAACCGGCGCCAATTATATATATATATATATATATATATATATATATATATATATATATATATATATATATATATATATATATGTGTGCTATAATTATACATATAAATATATATCTCACGCTCCCACTCCAAAAGGAAAGGACCAGCACTCACGTTGGGTAAATCCTTGTTATGGATTTATTCCCGCACACAATATGTAACACACAAACGCTTTTCGGCGTGAGCTTTCGTCAGTGTCGACGGGGGCCGTTTCCTCAACCACATTTGTTATTCGGTTCATTTCATTGAAGGCGAAGATAGCAGCCGCGGTCGGTAGTGGGAGTAACTGCCGGGCGGTGACGTGGGGAGGGGCAGGGTGGGGGGTAGTAAACTATGGATTACGGAGGTTTACAGGTAAGTAAACATATAAATTAATAAAGCGAATTTCGTTGTGTGCACTGCACCACATTGGGGGATGCAGTACGCCCAACGAAATTTGTTTTATTAATTTATATGTTTACTTACCTGTAAACCTCCGTAATCCATAGTTTACTTCCCCCCACCCAACCCCTCCCCCTTCTCACATCACCGCCCGGCAGCTACTCCCACTACCGACCGTGGCTGGAAGATAGACAATAACAGTTACAGATTTTTTCAGGTGCCATCTTAGAATGCGCCAATTCTTCAATAAATCATTGCGCAGCGTATTACTTCATCATATGTGCTGCCCTATGCAATTACTTTAAAGCGCATAATTCATTATTATTAATTTTGAGTTATTTCCTTGATTACTCATTTTCAATCTTTCCCCATATTACAAATTCGGCCTAAATGCCTGAAGAGTATCAGGCGCCATTGTGGTGTGTGTACTCAGAGGATTCTTGCTAATACATACGCCATATTTGCACTTAATTACGCCCTAGATGGGCATTAATTCCTCTTGTTGAATACATGCACATCGTCAAATTTCTAATTCAATATTCATTGTAACTGGAAAAGTGTTCTTTATAATTTGCGCTTTTACCCACTCAAAATCAGGCAGGGTGGCCTTGTGTTGCTTGCTTGCTTGAAAAATCGAATTGAGAGCCCTGACTCATGCATGTACCACTTTGTGTGCTCCATGGAATGTGCTACATTTATAATGTTAGGCAAAACAGACACGTAAAGTGAGAATAATAGAGGTGCTAGCGCACATTTTCATTTTATGACATTAGCAACTGGAACTTGTGGTGTAAAATCCACACTAGACCTCAAGTCATAAGTACTCGTAACCAATTACCTGGATACAAATTAATTAAGGCTTTTAGGAGGTGATCTGGAATGTCTCAGTCTTTAGATTTTTGCCAGACCGCCAGGGGATTAGCTCGACCAAATGCACAACTGTCATCAACTAAGAGAATACATAATGTATTTTTGTGTTTTCTGGCGTACTATCGATAGAGAATTTGGAAAAATTAGATATTTTCAATAGTAGAGCAAGTAGGGGAAAATCCCACTTGCTCAAGAGCCAGTACTCCAGAAAACATATTTAGTGATGTAAAAGCGCAACGAGACAAGAATTGAAAGGGTCATTTAAAAGAGTCCAGGATACATTTAGATGTCATGCAGTGTATAAAGAATACCTTAAACAGTTATGCTAATAGAAAAAGTGTAGCTTTCAAAAGTATAACTGGTATGCCATGAGGACCCTCAGTTCAAGATCTGATAATTCCTCCAATAATACCAACAAACATTTTTTCAGGCAGGTGATAAACAGGTGAAAAAACTTGAAACTGGTGAGAAACATTAGCAAGGTATATTAACAGTCCCAGGAGGCCTCAGAATGTTTCACAATGGCAGCGCTCTACGTCATTGCGAGGAGGATGAGGCTACGAGCTGAAGCACAGAGAAGAAGGAGGATACTGGAGCGTATTTTTAGAGTACGCTTTACATTGTTGGGGCAGACAGAGGAGGACATCTATGGCAAGTATAGATTAAATGCAGACATGATCTTTGATCTCATAGTTGAATTAGATCACTTATTGCAGCGTCAGACTCGCAGGACACATGCCATACCCACCCATGAGCAGGTCCTATGTTCCCTGCACCTACTAGCGTCAGGTAGATTCCAGAGTGTAGTAGCTGTAGCTGGAGGGGTGTCACAAAGTGTCCTATTGAGCTTTTTCAATGCATTACTTGATGCAATGTTGAGCAGGATACACCACCACATTAGCTTCCCCTCAACCCAAAAAGAATTGCATCAAACAAAATTAGACTTCTATCAAATGGCCCGGTTTCCCCACTTAATAGGTTGCATTGATGGAACGCATGTAGCCATCCTACCATTGACTGAATATACAAGTTGTCTGCAATTAAAAAGCATCATAACAGACATAGTGGCACAATTCCCTGGCAGCACATATGACTCCTACATATTTCGACACAGTAGCATACACACTCGTCTCCTTGGGGGTGAATTTGGCGAAGGATATCTGCTAGGTAAACATATATTACAATTTCTTGCATACTCTGTGCAAATGGTGATGCATATCAGTCAGTAACCTGTTGGTTACTACCCTGTAGGTGACAGCGCACACGCCATGCGCTCCTACATCCTGACACCATATCTCAACCCAAGTACCCCAAGTGAGCAGCGCTACAATGCAGCACACATTTTCACACGGAATGTCATAGAGCACACCTTTGGGATACTGAAAAGTAGGTTCCGCTGTCTCCACAAGACTGGCGGGGCATTGCAGTACTGGCCAGATACCTGCTGCAGAATTGTGGCCACAAGTGCCATGTTTCACAACATTGCAACTAGGGGAGGCATACCCCTGGAACTGTCTGACAGCGAGCCTGAGGAAGGCAACCATTCAGGGCAAACACCACAAGCAGCAGCTGGGGCAAGCTTAGCAGAAGGGAGACGATGATGTACAGAAATAACACAGCATTATTTTTAAGGTGGGTAATGATGAGACAAGACACTGTATGGTTTAACTGTAGCAAATGATTTTAATGATTAAATGTGGTAGTGTTAATGCACGCATACCAGGTGCTAACTAGCAGAGTGAGTTAAAAAATATACTACATGACATTATCATTGTACTTGAATGTCAGTCACAACAATTGTCATGATTATGGTTACATCACCATATTGGAGTTATTCTTCAAAGCCACACTACGTTTTGCGTGAATGCACCCCAAAACACCTTTCTGTGGGCTCAGTCACATCCCTCGTGGAGCCTCCTGATGCAGTGGTAGTCCTAATAGTGCGCCTCCTGCATGTAGACACTGGCACCAAGAAACTACTGAGGCTGGACGCCTCCTCACTCTCCCCTCCAACCAATACATTGCTGCCCCCAGAAGAAGCAGTCAGAAATTGCTCAACTGCATTTGGGACCTGGATGAGTCTGATGGCCACACTCCCACAGCAATAGCACACTTGGTCCTCCTGCATCACCCTGCATAGCTCCTGTATGGCTTCATTTGACTTTCTATGTCCTTCAAACACAACTGTAGTCAGCTCCTTCAAGCAGTCCCTAATGTCTGCCATGTTGTTTGACATTGTGCAAAGTTGTGCCTGCATTAATCTCATGTTCTTTGCTTGCAGGCACTGCACCCTCTGTATTTGGCTCTCCAGCCCAACCCAGATATTTGGACTATCATCCTCTGCTGTTCCAATCTGTGCCCTTGACCTGCGCCTCCAGGTTTGGACATTGCTGCGCCACACCTGTGATTGGGGCATTGTTTGGGTGTACGCCCAGGCTGGGGTGTCTTGAGATCATGTTGGGTCTCCTCCTCTACTTCCATGGCAGGAAGTGGTGGGTCTGTGGTCCTGCCTCTTGTGGGTGCAGGGTGTGGGGTATGTGGGGCGAGCTGTGTCTCCACTCCTGACTTTTCCTGAGTCTCCTGGGTGTCTTCGCATTCACTTTCCTCTGTCTCCTGTGCAGCTGTATCTGTGACGTGAAACAGTGCAATTTTAGTTCGCTCTTTAAAACGTGTGTGTCACATATGCATTTTTAGGTTCCATTAAATTACTTTCTGACACACAGTGTCTATATGTTTCACTTTCTTGATGCGCTTGTAAGCAACAATGCTGTTTTTCTCCCTACATGCCTTTCCTATAGGATTTGCTGCCTCTTAATCCCATAGTGCATTTGGGTGTAGCAAGTAAAATGTGGACTGGAGTATGATTCTGAACACTACACCTGATCTGACTTGAGGGACCCTTCGTAGGATTCAGCATTAAAGGGACAATTGCATGCATCCTAACTTGTGAAGTAATGGTGAGTGCAGATTTGTCTAACTCCGTTACTCCAACTACAGCTTCAGGCTGAAGTGTGGACTCCACTAGGTCCTCCAGGGGTGTATTCTCAGATTCTGTTTGTGGTCCTCCTCCAGTCTTCTTGGCCTCCGCAAGCCTGGCAGCAACTCTCTCCTTTGCACGGCTGCACAGGTCATACCATCGTTTGCGCAGGTCTTCTATTGTGCGGTGGGTGACGCCCACTGCATTTACTTTGGATTGTATTCTGAGCCAGATTTTCCGCTTCTCTGACGCAGGGACCTGGAGTGGCAGCTTTCCAAAAACCTAGTCATGCCTCCTCACAACCTCCCCAATCAGGATTTATTTTAATTTCCTTTTCGCTTAATTTCAACTTCCTTTTGCGATTTACAGACTTCTCCCCAGTTGATCCTGATGCCATGCTGATGTTCCTGAAGAGTTTACCCTGCAATCTGCCTCCTCCTCTGACTCTCTCAGTGCACTGAATTCAGCATGGGATGCATCACTTCCTGTTTGTGATATCATCAACATGCATCAAAAACGAACTCGCTACTAGCGATTTCACTATTTGCGATTCTCTAATAGCGGTTTACCTATTTGCGATTCAGTAAGTAGAAATCGCTAATCAAAATTGTGATTTTTGCGGAGTCGCACATTTTTTTGATTTTATTGATGCATTGTTTTTTTTGATTCCTTATTAGCGATTCCTTAATTTTTGCTAACAAAGAATCGCTAATTCTGATTTTGATGCATGTGCCCAAACGTCTCTTTTTCTTTACTTCAACAGTGGTTTAATAACAGGGATCGAACAAGTGATTAAAAAGCCAATCTTCAATTTTAATAAACCAGTAGAGGAGCTGATAGTCACCATATTTGAGTTGAATAAATTAGAGATTCAGTGGGTTCAGCAATCTATAAACCCACAATCACGAGCTCCCTTCCACATATATAGACAGTTAGAATAGGAAATATGTTTGGCGTACGATTGTGGAGCATCATATGTGCATGAAGATGCCATGTCCATTGATAGTATGAAGTGGGAGTGATCATTCAAACCTGTTGATTCTGTGTTGTGGATGGTAACAATTGTAATCCACATGACAGACAAATATGTAATTAATTATTAAGTATGGACTCTGCTTTCCCAAGTCAAGTTACCAACTTCTTTATCTTTGAGTTGACCATCAGTTATTTAAATAAAAATTCTAAGATAAGAACTATACTGCCTATTTACAGCTCTGTCTATTAGTAAGGTATTGGGCACTTAGGGTACTTAGGTCCCATGAGCATGCACCCACTAATATAATATAGAGAAGTGGTAATACGGGCATTAAGGTCTCTAGCCACAACGAGACCAGTATTATCATGCCACTAGTGCGACCCCCTGTTTGGCCACTGTTAGAATCCGGGTTCTCGGGTTGGCACAGGTAAGTACTTGTGACAAGCAGGGAACCTTTCCTCTAGTCAGGGTAAGGGGTTACACTCCTAAAATAACCCCTTGCTCACCCTCTAGGTAGCTTGGCGTGAGCAGACAAGGCTTATCTCAGAGCGTTATAGGTTAAGCATTTGTGAACACATACAGTAACCAAGTGACAACACTACAAATGGACACCACACAGGTATTTATATTTAAAATAAGGATTCTTTATATAGGATTATCACAAGACCATTAAACGATTAAAAATACACAATACGGGTGCTTAGTTGGTAGAAGATTGCTTAGTTTCTCTTAAGTTCTTAAATGCGACACTTTAAGTCAATGTACCTTAGATGCGACACGCAGGGCAACGAAAGTGTTGCAGCGATGCAGATGCGTTGAAGTTCTTGGTGCAAAAGAAATAAAGACAGGATCTTCCAGATGCGTTACGCTTCTCCGATGTTGCGAGAAAGCTCGACTCGATGCGTCAGCTACAGCGGCGTCACCCTTGACGAGATGCGACGACAGCGGCCTTGGCAGTGGCACTCTTCTCCGACGTTGCGAGACGCTTCCGCTCGATGCGATGCTGCAGCAGTGACACCCCTTCTGCGAGATGCGACGACAGCGGCTCCGACGGCGGCACGCTTCTCCGTGGATGCGAGGTGCTTTTCTGGATGCGGTGCAATGCGACAACTACGATGGCTGTGATGGCGACACGCTTCCTCCTTGATGCGAGACTCTTCTCTCGATGCGGTGCAATGCGGCAGCTACGATGTTTGCGATGGCGACACGCTTCTTCAGCGTTGCAAGACACTTCCGGAATGATGCGAGACGCTTCCGCTCGATGCCATGCTGCAGCGGCGACACTCTCTGCGAGATGCGACGGCAACAGCTCCGACGGCGGCACGCTTCTCTTCCTTGCGTCGCGCTTCCAGCTCCTTGCGACACGCAGTCCCTCAGAAGACCCAACAACAGCAGCAGGCACTTCCAAAAGACTCTGGGGAGCTGGGGGTGAAGTCCACTGGTCCTAGGACTTCGTTCAGGGGGCAAGCTCAGTTCAAGCCCTTGGAGATCTTTTTAAAGCACAAGTTGAAGCAAAGTCTTTAGTAGTCTTTCTCCTCTCCTTCAGCAGCAAGGCAACCACTGCAGGCCAATCCCCCAGGTCAGGGACAGTTACTCCTCCTACAGTTTTCCCAGTTCCTTCTCTTTTGGCAGAGGTTCTTCTTGTTTCAGCAGGATCTAATTTCTTAGGAGCAGGGTCCCAATACTTATACCCCTAATTCCTTTGTTCCTCTGGGGTAGAGGGGCCTTTGCCCAGTCCAAACCAGTTCTTGAGCACTCTGTTGACATGACTCTGCCTTTCTATTCAGGGTGCAGGGCAGAGACATCAGCCGCTCCGCAGGAGGTGGAGCCAGCATTGTGGTAGCAGAGCACAACCCTATTCAGAGCCAAGGTGTACTCCTCCCACCCATCTGACTGCCAATTTTACTATTCACCACCAGGCTGCCTAGCCCTGCCCCTCTGGGTTTCCCCAGCCCTGTCACTCACACAACCAGACAGGCAGACACACATCATAGCAGAGGCGGGCTGAAATGGTCAAGCAAGCAAATACCAACTTTCTAAAAGTGGTATTTGCAAACACAGAATATTAAAATAAACTTTACTAAAAGATGTATTTTATTATTCTGAGTTCAGGCATACTAAACTCGAATTTCTACCATGTTCCCTGGGTCTGTTAGGATCATAGAATGTAACAATTCTAACAGCCCATTCTGGCCTATGGAGAACAGGTAGCCTTACAATAGTGAAAAAACGAAAATGGCTGTAATTCACTATTAGGACATGCTACACACATCAGGGCTTGTCCTACCTTATGCTTACAATGCACCCTGCCCTTGGGCCTACCATGGGGTGACTGATATGAAGTTAAGGGAAGGTTTAGGGACTGGCAAGTGTGTGCACTAGCCCAGTCAGCATGACAGTACCAGACTGCACGCAGGTTCTGCAATGGCAGACCTTAGATACATTTTACCAGGCCGCTTCTGTGGGTGGCACAACCAGTGCTGCAAGCCCACCAGCAGCATTTGTATTTACAAGCCCTGGCACTCCTGGTGCACTTTACTGGGGTCTGACAGTAAACCAAATAAGCCAATCATGGAATCCGACCAACATATACATTTTAAATAGGGAGCACTTTCACTGTGGCACTGGTTGGCAGTGGCACAGTGCTCTGAGCAGCTAACACCAGCAAAACACATGAGGCACAGCGACAAAAAGTGGAAGGGAGACTCACGCCAAGGTGCCAGGTCTAACAGCCACCTTGATATTCCCTTCCAGTTTCCTCCAGGGAGAGTTTTGAGGCTAGCTGTATGCTCTGATTCACTCACACGGTGGCTGCAAGGAAACTTAGATCAGCACCAGCTGGGTGCCATATGGCAGAAGGCATCTTAGGTGGTGGCAGCTCGCATGCCTCCCGTGGTCCCCAACCCTGCATTCTTCCCGCTAGGGAAACTCTCCAGGGCAACTGGTTCAGTGTTGCAGGCCATCTCTTTCCCCTCTTTGGCAGAGTTCCTCTGCTAGAGGTTCTGGGAGGAAGTTATTCTTCCCAAGCCAAGATGGTCGCTTACAAGTTGTCCCTTTCAGAAGATTCCCAATCCAAAATAGAAGCCTATGAAGGCTAGAACAACTTCCAGTTCCTCTCACAATAAAAGGAGGTGTCTGCCAGTCACTTCTTGCATTGCAATGCTTCTTGTTGTCCCTTCATCATGTTCCTCGCTCTTGGCTATTCTTAAGCTACCCATTCACTGATTCTGTACCAGTACTCCTTGCATTTCTGCTATTCTTCTTACCTGGGTCTGGTGGCTGAGTGGACTAATGCATCCACTGCAGGGGCCTGTGTTTGACTTCATGGTCACAGGTTCAAATCCCGGCAGGTCCACTCAGCCTTTCATCCATCCGAGGCGAGTACCATTGAGTTGGGTAACACTAAACATCTGTTATTCAGCGCCACGATGCCTCCGGGTGAACGTGGGGTTTAGAATTACACATGTTATGTTATGGTGACATCTGGTATCAAGATCCATGCCACCTCTGCCCAGTCAGCAGTCCTGTTGGAGATGTCTGGCGACAACGTTGTACTCCACTTCTGCTCTGTATCTACAGATCACTTGTTAACCGTTGTTAGAAATGGGGTCTCTAGATGGCAATGGTGTACACTTTGTCCAAATAGGGACCCTTGCTTCTTGTCAGGGAAAGGGGGATACACTCCTGAATAACCCCTGCTCACCCCCTTGGTAGCTTGGCATGACCAGACATGCTTATCTCAGAGGCAGTGTGTAAAGCATTTGTGAACTCATACAGTAATGCAGTGAAAACACTACAAATGGATACCACACCAGTTTAGAAAAAAAGGTAATCTTTACTAGACTTAACACAAGACCAAACGACGAAAATCCAAAATACAGTAATCAAAAATAAGACTTTAAAATAGTAGAAATAGCTCAGTTCAATGTAGATGGTAAAAGCGACACTTTACTCTCAAAGTACCTTGGATGCGTAAATCAAAACAAACAAAAGGGTCGCAGGGAAGGTGATGCGTCATTTCCTTGCTTCGGGGGAGGTGATACTTTGGTTCCTTACTGCAGCGCAGAGGAGGTGATGCATCGGTTTCTTACTGTGATCTGGTGCGATGCGACAAGTTGGCGCCTCTATGCAATGTGACGATCCGGTGCTATGCGACAAAATGGCGTCTTTGATGGGATGCGACAACGTGGATGCGATGCGTGCACGCTCGACGGCCGTGTGGCGAAATCGATGATCTTTGGAGCTGTGACAGGCCCTGTGACGGCGACCACTGCAGCGGCAGCACGCTTCTCTGGTGATACGACACACTTCGTCTGCGATGCGATGGCGAACAGCTGCGGCAGCAGCATGCTCCTTCGGCGATGCGACGGCAACTGCTGTGGCAGCGACACACTTCTCCTCGTTGCATCGCGTTTCCAGCTCCCAGCAACAAACAGTCTCTAGAGGTCCTAAACACCTTCAGGCACCTCTCTGTAGGTTAGAATTCCCAGCACGAATATTCAGGGGGAGCTGGTCATGAAGTCTTTCTGTCCCCGAGACATCAGACAGGAGGCAAGCTCAGTTTCAAGCCCTTGAAGATCTTCCTCAAGATGACAAAGCAAACAGTGAAGTCCTTTTCTCCTTTCCTTGGCAACAAGTAACCACTGCAGGGCAACCCCAGACTGCAAACAGCACAGGGGCAGTAATCCTCCTTCAGCTTCTCTGTTTTCTTCTCCTTGGCAAAGGTTCTTCTTGATTCCCTAGAAGTGATCTAAAGTGCTGGGGTCTGGATCCCCCTTTTATACACACAAATCCTTTGTCTCTGAAGGCAGAGAGTGTCTGTACCAAGTCCAAACCAGTTCTGTCCTCCTGGGTGCAGCTTCCTGGCAGGAGGTGTAGACAGCATTGTTTGAGAGCAGACCTAGCCCAAGTAGCTGAAAAGAAATCTCCTTCCCCTACTTTTTTTTTCTATGAGGGCTCAGGTCAGTAAAAGGATATCTCCGTCCCCCACTCTCTATTCAATGCAGGTCCTATTCAGCCCAGCCCTGACCCATCAGACTGCTGGAGCAAAGGCCCTCTCCAGCCTCCTATCACACACAACCCAGACATGGAATACACAAACCTAGCGGAGGCATGCTGGATGGTTAGGCAAGAAAATACCTACTTTCTAAAAGTGGGATTTTCAAACACAGAATGTATAAATCACTGTCACTAAAAGATGTATTTTATCAATCTGAGTTCAGGCATACTTAACTCGAATTTCTACCTGATTCCCTGGGTCAGTTAGGATTATAAGATGTTATAATCAAACTGCCCATTCTGGCCTATGGGAACAGGTAACCTTGCAAAAGTGAAAATCGAAATTGCCTATAATTCACTATCAGGACATGCCACAAACATCAGGGCATGCACCCTGCCCTTGGGCCTACCTTAGGGGTGACTAATATGCAGAAAAGGGAAGGTTTAGGGACTGGCAAGTGGGTGCACTTGCCAAACCGACATGGCAGTCCCAGACTGCACCTAGGCTCTGCAATGGCAGGTCTGAGACATATTTTACAAGGCTGCTTCTGTGGGTGGCACAACTAGTGCTGAAGTCCACCAGCAGCATTTGATTTACAGGCCCTGGGCACACATGGTGCACTGTACTAGGGTCTGACAAGTACATCAAATAACCAATCATGGAACCACTAATCCATTACATCATATTACAATAGGGAGCTCCTGCACTTTGGCACTGATCAGCAGTGGCAAATTGCCCAAAGCATCTACACCAACAATAACAGATGAGGCAAAAAGTGGATGGGAGACTCACGCCAATGGTGCCAAGTCTAACAACCACCCTACTAGTAGCTTTTGCCTGCAGGTTTTTTTGGTCCATGGGTCTCCTTCTGTGAGGCACTAACTGCTAGATGCTACCTTGTGTCAGCGGCACCTGGGCAACAGGAAGGGATCTCCCTAACCTCTGCAAGACTATGTCTGTGATGTCCAGACAGTTCAGGCTAAGATTCACTGGTAGAAATCATTTCAAGAATCATGTTAGTGACAAGAATTGTCACAAGTCAGTTTCCACAGGACATTCAGTAGGAAATCCAAATCAGTACTAAAATCATATTCTGAAAAAAAATTAACATTGCAAATAAGTAATTCACAATACAAACTGTTATACTCTGTTATAATCTACATAGGCAATATAAATCACAAGAGCTGATTTGGGAGTTATTTCAGATTTGGATTCAAACCATTTACAGAATGCAGTACAGTTTCTGCTATAGTACGTCTTGACTGGAAACCACATATAATTAGGCATAATAAAATGATTGAATAACTAGGTTTCTTGTAGACATATTACCCAATAGCTTAAAACTATTCAAATTATAGTTATCAATGTTCAAAGAAAAGTTCAGCCCTGATATAGCCCAACTTTGAACAATCCATTTTATCTTACGAGTCATTATCTGCTGGTCATGGATTCAAAGCTCTGGAGAGAAATGACTTGTTTTTCATGTCTGGATAATTATCCTTTTCATTTTCAGATATAATATCGTTTATTTTCTCCAATCCATTGCTTTGTAGTGATACAATCAAAAACAAATCTTGAACCTTAATATTGGATGGAAGAAAGTGCTCATATGTAGGCAGATTCATCGGTTATTTGAAGATCTAAACTAATTTATTAATTGTTGATGACTTGATAATTATGTAAATTCCCATTTTCTAAAGATATTCAGCATTTTCCATACTAAATGTGTTATATAAGTTGTGTAG
This sequence comes from Triturus cristatus, assembly GCF_964204655.1. NCBI lineage: Eukaryota > Metazoa > Chordata > Amphibia > Caudata > Salamandridae > Triturus > Triturus cristatus. The sequence goes on along the minus strand of NC_140594.1, from coordinate 333,568,241 downwards.
AGGTTGACTGAAGACCGTGTTGGGTCACAATCATCATTGCTTTCTTGATGAATTCAACCAGTTCAATGTCTTTTAGGGAGATCATACATAAATCAAATACACAGAGCAAGACATTAAGCATATTCTTTCAGTTTAAATATATATATATATATATATATATATATATATATATATATATATATATATAAATATTTATTTTGGATGGTTAAAAGATCAGTAAAGAGTAATGTACAAAGAACAACATCCTTCTGGAATATGAAGATATTCAGCAAGCAATAAAAAAGGCTTATGTTTAACCCTGGGCGTGGTTCGCGTAGTCGCGCTACGCGAAGCTACGCGAAGCTACACAAAGATATTCTTGCACTAGGCGAGCTATGTGTAGCTTCGCGAGTGTGCGTAGTTGCTTGGGGTGCCCGTTCGCAATGCCTTTTTCTTGTTCAGGAGCGCGCTGTGCGTGTTCGGGGAGCTGTTTGCATGCTCGGGGATAATATCTCGCGATCTTACCCATGCGGTCGCCAATGGGCGCGGCCATCTTGTTTTTCAATTGTCCCGCCCACTCGCATTGCCTTATTTCCTGTTCCGGGTCACGTATAGCATGTTCGGGAGCGCATTTTACTTGTTAGCGATGATTATTGCCTGTTCGTGAGAAATATCGCGCGAACATACCCACGCGGTCGCGAATGGGCGCAGCCAGCTTGTTTTTCACTCTAGGCTATGGTTCTGGGCCTACTTTTCTATCCTCCCTTAATCTTTGGGAGCCTTAGTTTTGTACACAGTTTTTCTGACTTTTTTTAATCTATCATCTATCTATCTCTGTCCCTAAGTTTATATTTTGCATTTTATATCTACTTTTACCGTGTTTTTTTTACTTTTATTACTTTCTCTAAGCTACTACTTCTTCCCCCTAACTTTCTTTTTTCCCTTCTAACTTTTCTTTTCCTTCTCCCACCCACCCCAGAACAATGGCTAAGGGCACTGCCACTAACAACAGCTAAAAGGCCAAGAGCCGCCTGCCTTGTGGCAGAATGCGTCCTGCAGGGGTGCAGGCCTGGCAGCTTTTTGGTGAGGCGGAGGTGCCTGCCCTTGTTTTTTTCATCCAGCGCCACCTCCCCTTGACCTTGGCAGCAGGCGGCAGGCCCGGCTCCGGGTACGCTACCCAGGAGCGTCACCGTCAGTGGGCGAAGGTGCGCCGGGCAGTGTTTCGGTGCTCAGGGGTCCGGCGCACCCATAACCAGCTGGCCCACCGGTGGTCTGACATGCTGGACCGGGAGCAGGACCTGTTGGACCTGCTAGGTGTCGAGGTCGTTGGGCATGGTGAGTAACTTAGTATAAGTATTGTTGTGTATACATTTTTGACGAATAACAAGATTACTGCTGCTAACGTTTCTGGTAAATTATGTTTCAAAATCTTCTGTGATTGTAGGACCCAGGTGCTCTGTGCTACTCTTACTTGTTTGCAACTTTGCGCTAGCTTGGGCTGATTAGTGTAAGAGTTTATGTTAGAGAACTGAATTTAGGTAATGCTATTGCTAGAGAGACTCTAGTCCTTCTATTGTTCTCCTGTGAAATAGTGGTGGATGGATACTAGGTTAATTAGTATAAGTTAATAATTGTTTTACGGTCTGCATGACGCCTCCTCTGTCACTGAGTGCTGCTTACCCCAGTCCTCCGTAGAACCTTTTGTAGTTTGTTTAGTGAGTGGTAGGCTTAGCAGGGTCAGTCAGCAGCAGAACAAGATCAGATGCAACCAACCCACAATTTGGTGTATGCACAAATGTATGTATGTGTCCTCCATCTCATCTATGCATTTGATGGCTAAAAAAAATGGAAATGCAGACTTAGTGAACAATTGGCCCGTCTGGAATAGGTTGTCTAGGTCAGGTGGTACTTAGGCTTCGTTAGTATTTGGAATCAGAATGATTATGGAACACTGGAGTGTTCATAAATAAGTAGACGATCCGTGAATCCAGCAAGCAGCCCAGTAGTCGATCCATCTGATTAAATAGGTCAATTTTATTGCAATTGTTGTTTCCTAAAATGTTTTTTGACTTTTTTTCCAAATAATTTATTTGTTTCACAGCACTCCTTAATGTTTGTCTCTTTCTTTATTATATCTTACATGAACATCAGCACCACCCAGGGGCAAGAAGACAGGGTCCGAGTCAGGGGGACAACAACAACTAGGAGTGGACCACTCCTCTACCAAGGCTAATACTGCTGGCCTCAGTAAGTCCTCCAGTGGTTAATATTAACAATTATATTTCCCTAACTTTTACTGCATCTTTTTTTTCCGAAATATCAATTATGGTTCCACTTTCTAATTCTATTTTTTACAAAAGCTTCTTTGACCTTGACTATCTGTTTCCAAATTCTGGTTATCCCTGCCTCTAAGTTCCTTCTAACTGCCTTTTCTATTACTCTCTGTACTACTACTACTATTAGTCTGTCTGTAGCTAAGCTTGCCCAGTTGGCCACTCTTTTTTGAAGGTTTTCTTTGGAATAAAACTCAGATTGACCAATAGCTCTAGTCACTGTGTCCTGTCCTTTGGGTTGTCCTCTTCTAGTCTTCTTAATCTTGAGACTTTGACAATTCCCACCAACAAAATGCCCAACCAGATATTTGACTAGTATTTTGGATCGGATAGTACATACTACTACTGTTGTAGGGATTCTGCAGAGTCACATACAGAACTATGCACAAGAAAATAGGATGTTTGTGATGGGAGGTTGGACCTTACTCATACCTCAGTCAGAAGAACCCACAATCCCCTGACCGACTAGCTATAGTTTCTCATTAGGTCCCACTCCCGACCCCCCCCACGAAGATACACAATGATGATGAGACAGACAACCTAAAACATAATAACACCCTTTTGCTCACTCACTTGTGCAAGTCCACCCCACCACACCAAATACCACAGAGTCTATGTGTAAGTTCAAAATATTTATTTTCAAATAAGTAACACGTTCTGTATGTCATTATATGAAATTTTACTACAGCCAGCGTCAACAGCAAAAAGCATAAGATTAAAACAGTAAACATTTACAAGTGCAGGACAAGACAAAAGATCTGTGTGAATTCTGGAAGACCCCTCACCGTAGAACGTAGAAATACTGGTTACATCATGCATCATAAGCTCTGCAAATCTCTGGTTTGTAGAAGGGAATATTCCGCCTATTATGAGAAAAATGGTGCGCGTTAGATAGTATACTGCAATAATGCAAGCATTTCATAGTCATGGCAAAAAGTGTAACATGTACATGTGATGGCTAAGCAATACGGAGTAACCGAACTTCATAACAAAGTGGCTTGTTTTTCGACCTCTTCACTTGTACGCAACCGTCATGTGGCCTCAAAGGCGTCTACTGCACAATAAGCTGCGAGGTATAATATGTGCAAAAAGTGTAGTAGACATGATGAATCTAAAAGGGTTACATGGCTCAGGCTAACTTTCTAAAGAGTAGAGTAGGACTAGATGACCCTAGGGACCATATAACACTACTAGTGTCTGTCTACTGACTCTACTGCTCTAGTACCCGATTTGGACAAGTGATGATGTATGTTGTATTAACTTTTTTTTCAATCTTCCTAGTGAACGCTAATAAAATAGGGTGAGGTTTCCAGGCATCTAAAAATGTGTAATGTTTTTTCTTGGCATACTACCAACCACCAGTGCCGGCGGGGCCAGCAGCAATGGCGATGCAGCCATTCCAGAGGGGGCAGGAGACCAGGCGGCGCCTGCAGGAGCTACAGGGGGGGAGCCAGCAGCAGTGGGGGCGGTGTTAAGTTATATTCATTACTTTTTGACATTACTATTAGATGGAAGTGTGTTCACTTCACTCACTGTACTGTGAGACTTATTAAGTTGTAGTGAACATTATACAACGGTTGAAGAAGACACCCTTTACTTAGCATTAGCAGCGTGAGTTGAGTAACCAATGGCCTCTTTTATCTGACTCCAACTCAGCTGTGAAGGTTTTATGGAGAAGACTAAAACTCAGATGAGATGACCTTGATGGATGTGTTGAACAAAGAGGGAAAGAAGGGTGGAAGGACGGGCGAGATGTAATATGACTGGCAGAGAAGGATATGTTGGAAGCATGCATAGGTGGCTGATAGGAATCAGATCAGATGAATGGGTTGTTGAAGGATGGGTGAAAGGATGCCTGCCTGGGTGGACGACACAGTATGGGTGGATACTAGATAGCAAGAATCATCAGTGGTGTTTGGTTCAAACTCAAAGCCAAGGCAAGCAAGGAAGGAGCGGACGCATGGGTGGTGGTTGGTGAAACCAACTAAGGTTTGTTAAGAGATATATAAAGAAGAATGATAGACATTTACTTTAATGGATGTATGCCTGGATGTACTATCATCAATAGACAGCATAGGTGGAGAATGTCACTGGAGAGTCTTACTTTGAAGAGAATGTAAAAGAAACTGCGCCGGAGTAGCAAAGCGGAGGGGAATATAAGTATTATTTTCAGAATACAGTTGACTCACTGTAGTTTGCAAGCACATCTTATATATATATATTATCAAGCGCCTTCCTCCGACTCCGACGACCACTCCCTACCTATGTTAATGTATTTTCGATTGTGTCAGCCAGCCTGCAAAGGGTGGCCTATCTCTTGGTTACACAATCAATGAAAACAAAGTACCCTATGCAGTAACGGTCGGTGGTGGGAGTGCTGGCGGGCGGTGACGTGGGGAGGGGCAGGGTGGGTGGGAAGTAAACTATGAATACGGCCAAATACAGGTAAGTAAACATAAAAATAAATAAAACGATTTTCATTGTGCGCACTGCACCGCCAAATGCGATGCAGTGCGTGCAACGAAATTTGTTTTATTTATTTATATGTATTGTTTAATTACCTGTGATAGTCCGTAATCCATAGTTTACTACCCCCACCCTGCACCTCTCCACGTCACCACCCGGCAGCACTCCCACCACCGACCGCTACTGACCTGATGTTGTGTTACCATCTATAATATAAGCAATGATCATTGGATCCGATAAATAATCTGCCTTTTTGTAGTACCCAGGGCAGGGTGAAAGTGAAATTGAGCAATTGCCCTCATGTAACAGAGAGAGTATTGCCAGTGCCACCCGTAATACAAAAACATGAGCTTCCCCACCTGCAGACAGTAGTAGTAAATAAAACTAATGTGAGTCTGCATCATGTGACTCGTATCTGTTTCTCTTGGGGGAAAGCTTAGCTGACTGAGCTGGCATGCCGGCTACAACAAGGTTATGTAATTTCGCTAAACTAGAGATAAGTACAAGACGACTGGTGTGTGCTGGAGTACATAGTGCTAGTGTAATGCCTGAAACTCCCACAAATGTTAGAGTCCGAGGAAGTAGGAGGATAGATACTTACCACAAATGTTATGTACTGTGCTTGCTAGCGATCCTGTGCCACTATGTGTTGAATTAATTTTGTGTTACTGTTTTGCTAAGAGTATTGGTTACAACAATGTTCTTTTTCTTTTTTGATATAGATCCTCCTTCCCAACCAAAACCTATGAGGAAGGAGTTGGCAGCCAGGGCCCTGCACAGTAAACTGGAGGCCATTTGTGAGGAATACTGGTGACTGGTGGCTCAGGTGGAGGAGGAGGAGGAGGCGTCTGCAGCTGCAGCCTCCTCCAATGCCCCGGGCCCCAGTCAGGCCCCACCTCTAGTTTTACGGCGCCGTGGTCAGGTTGCCGCCCGCCGCTGTGCCTCAATATCAAGCACTGCTGCCCCCCACCCTGGATGTAACTGCAGGGCATTTCGCCGCCAGATGCTCCTCCGCTTGGAGGAGCACCTAGAGGAGCGGGGGAAGATCCTGGTTGACAAACACCTGAAAGCCCACTGAATTTAGGACCTTGTTGATTTGGCCCATTTTTAATTCCTTTTGTTGGTGGGTGGGTTTTGGGCGTTGGGTTTTTTTCTGGACATTTGGTACTTTCACTTTTGGACATTGGTTGTGGTTAGGGAGGGGGTGGGTCAGGTCAGAGTGGGATAGTTTATTTTTGTTAGGGTATTAAATGATATATTATTCACTTAAACATACGATGTTAATGTTTTGTGGGTGGGTTACTGTTTTACGAATTTACGTCACATGGTTTGTTAATTTGTTTCCTTGCTGCTGCAGGCCCGCAGCCAGAGTTTGATTTAAAAGATCTGCCGATTTTGTACCACACAAACAGATAGATGCGGTATCCCTCACTGATTTATTTTATTGGTCCTACTAGTTCTGTCAGTCTCTCCTCCTAGTCCATTATACCTCCCACCATACGTATCTTACCTGTGATTGATGATGATGAAGTTCGGCACAGTGGCTGCATGGTTGGTTTCCCAAGTGAATGGAGAAGATGCCATGGTTGTGGTGGTAGTAGTAGACACTGGCACTAGCATTTGAAAAAAAAAAAGAGACAGTCACTTGCCTGAGAGAGACTGTGGGAGGAGTAGTAGAACGAAGTAAAGTACAGTATTGGTGGGCCAGCAGAAGAAGATCCTTGCCCTGCCTTGAAAATTCAATTAGTGTTGCTTTCGCCACATCTGCCCCAGCAAGCGTGTGATCAATTGTTGGTGTACATTTAATGTAGTCACATCACACCTCAATATAAATCACACAGCCCGGGGGAAGAGGGTTAGGGCTTGATGAATGGGTATGAAGGGGGGTTTGGGAAAAGGTTTGACAAAGGAAAACAGACAGTATGCATGGATAAAACAAAAGTAAAACACAATCTTGGAAGACGACCATGATCCATCATCCAAGAAATCTATAAAGGGAGAAAAAGGAAATGCATGCATGACGATGAAGTTAACTTGATGGTTAATGAGTTGTACTTACTAACTACTACTACACAACTAGACAGTACAGGGCATACATTATTAATATGAAATTTGCCTTGCCTGTCTACCCTCAGAGCGAACAAAATTACATGCTGTAACGGGCTTACTTTTATTTTTAAAGCTAGCAAAGAAAAATAAAAAATAGTTGTAGGGATCAGTTACCAAACAAAGCTCAACACACAGTCGTAATGATTGAAGAGAAAAAAGGAATCAAATAAATGAAAAGACGAATGATGAATGATACTAAAGTTACTGTATTATTCTGGTCCAATTGTGGCGTTGCATCATTCTCGTCATTCATCTTGGTCCTCCCTTCCATGGACACTCCGCACATCAATCTTGGGCACCACTGCCTGCCTGGTGCGGATTGGTAAGGTAAGTGTGAGTTGTTTCTCCCACTATAGCACAGATGAAAGGCCGGCCTGTAAGAGTAGATGAAAAAACAAAAGGGGTATTGAAAAATAACTGAATTAAAAAAAAAACTCAATTAAAGTGGAGTGCAAGAAGAGAAGACAAGACTCTTGAGAAAACACTTTCAGACTGAGGCAGCTTGGATACATCGTGTCTACTCTATAGCATTAAGCTACAAAAACAACAGGACAGGAGCCAGCACAGAACAGGCCAACCACGGCGAAGGCCAGGCCCGGCACCCAACCCCCATTTACTTTAAATTTTGACAGTGCCAGACAGGCATATGCAGCAACCTAGCATTTTCCAAATCAAGTGACTAAATCAATGCACCACTGTTACTCATACCACTACACTCTACTCCAGTCCACACCACTACACGGACATGTAGCCTAGGTCTGCTATGGTTCTTGTTGAATTATTGTTTTTACCTTTTATGCCAGTCCATGAAAAGCAGTTATTCCATCAATTATCTCCGATTCAACTGACTAACTGTGTGCAAAGATAGTATGGTTAGCATCATGACAGTGTGGTACGTGTTCTCCAACACCAACTCAGTCTGTAGTGACTCTGATTAAGTTTATAATATATTCCATATTACACAATTGCAACAGATATTGGCCTGCACCTGCAGTAGTAGGAGTACAATGTGGATATTAAACAATAAGGAATCATTGACTATCACTTGAGTCACTTTTACTTTGTAGATAAACTAGTATAGTTCGACTTCATGCATATTCACTCGTAGTCAGCAAGCATCCAATGCAATGCATGCCATCATTCATAATAATCATTACCTGTCTTGCTCTTGTCTTTGGCTGTCAGATCAGATGCCTAGCCTTCTGACAGTGATGAGTTTCGGTTTGGAAACAAAACGGAAGATAGCTGTAGTCACATTTCATTACTTATGGAGGGACTGTTAAAGGCACCATGTATTGTAATATTCTCCATCTCCATACAATGTCTGGCTTCCTTGAAATGTATTTAGGGAGAGTAAAGAAGATGGAGCAGGACTCTGAGGAGTGGAGTGGACAGTTATGCACAATTATGCAACTCCAATAGGGAAATAAAAAGAGGAGACAGTGTAGATGGATTTGTTGTGATTAGATTTGAACCAGAAAAACAGATACACACACAAATAAAAGAAGGAAGAACAATTTTAAAGCCTAGTTGTCAGGGAAGAATAGCTCGTCCTCAAACTCTGGTGGTTCGGACAGAAGTATGTCATATAACCCACTACTTATGTCATCGAAGTCGCTCTCCTCTTCCTGCTGTGATTCACGTATTTTGTACTCCGGTGGTATAAAGTGCTGATTCATTTTGATCATGGTTAACCTCTCCACGCTTTTGGGCGAGAGACTGGTCCTTTTCACAGTAACAATGGCACCAGCAGCACTGAAAACACGCTCTGAAGAGACACTTGCAACATGGTAAGCCGCATACTTTATCGCCAGCCTGCTGAGCACTGTCCATTGGCTTCTTTTCCCATACCAATGCACCAATGGGCTTTGCTCCATGAAGACCTCTGTTGTGTCATCCAAATAGGCCTGAACCATCCGCTCAATGTTCAGGGGTGCTCCGATTTGCTTGGCCTCTTTTGCCTTTGCATCAGTAATGGACGTACAAAACATTTTCCGTAGAAGCCAATCACCTGCCGTTTTTTTAAATGTGGCTGATGATCTTGTTGGTGCTGTTGTTTTTTTTTTTTTTTTTATTTTTTTTAAACCGTTTATTACAGAATCCAAAGGATATACAAAGATGGGCCTACAACCTTCAGGCCGGCCGCTAGCAGACAGAAAGAGCATATAATACAAACAATCGAACACACGCTGCGGCAGAAGAGAGATCACAGGAGTTGAAAGAAGCGTTGGCAGCCACACCATCCGGACCCCACACAACGGTTTCATTTTTATATAAATAACGAAGAAAACAAGTCCACAAGGCAACCCACAATCGGAAACAGTAGCATGTGCTCCCCTGGGGGGGACCCTACCGGTCCACAGGAATATCAAGGGAGGGGATAGGTCGGGACGGAGACAAAGTGAACTCAAGCCCAGAACCAGGAAGACAAGCGGGCTAAGGAGACGGGGCCGGTGACGGATCCGGCGTCAGCGGCGGGGTACAGATTCCCCCACGGTAGGCGTTCCAGAGGCCCCACACTTTCACCCATTTCCCAGGCTTACCTCTCGCAACATACACCACCTTTTCCCAAAACATACAGCAATCCATGTTGTCCTTCCACGCCGAGACAGTCGGGGACCTCTGGGAACCCCACAATTGCGCAATATCACGCTTGGCCACCATATATCCCAGAGTCACCCACCACGTCTGCGGCACTGAGTAGTCGGTTGGCTCCCACACATTCAGGAGACATCTCCTCGCCTCGGGCAGCAGCGGCACATGCATAACTGCCTGCAAGACCTCGTGCACACCACGCCAGAATCTCGCCGCCTCCGGGCATTCCCACAATATATGGAGAAAGGTCCCCAAAGAACCACACCCACGCTTACACAACCCGTCCACAGCATAGCCCTTACGCATCAGACTCGGCCCCGTAACATAGACCCTATGGAGTATCTTGAGCTGGACGAAGCGAAGGCGAGCCGGTATGGCCACCTCTTTCGGGGAGGCCACCGCAGACACCCAGTCCTCGTCATCCAGCTCCAATCCATCAGCCCCCCACGCCTCACGAAGGCCAGTCAGCAGTCTCGAGCGATCATTGATGAGTTTTTTGTAAATTAATGAAATCGTGGCGTCCGGTACATGCCCATCTAGCACTCTATCCTCCAGAGGGGAGTACTCCGGGATGGAGGCAACGTCCGGGAATACGGAGCACAACGCATGACGGATCTGCATATATCGAAAGTACTCCCTGTCCTGCAACTGGAATTCCGTCTGCAGCACATCGAACGTTTTGAATCCCCCCCTCGTCCAGAGATCGCCCACCCTGCTGATGCCTATCATGTCCCACTTCTCAAAACCCTTCGAGGTCCACAGGGAGCCCAGCCGCTCAGATGCGTATAGTGGCGTCGCCCGGGTCAAACGATCCTTCCACCCCATCGCCAAGTTAGCCGCGTGCCACACTCGCACCATGACCCACGTGGGGCCCGTCAGACGTGCATCGAGCGAGCTAGAATAAAGCGCTCGATTATAGTCGCCGCCCGGCAGTAACATTTTATCCATCTCAAAGGCCGGGTTTAGAGCGGGCCCATAAAGGCCATGATTTATCGCAGCCAGCTGGGAGGCCCAGTAATATCGCTTGATGTCTGGGAGGGCAACCCCCCCGTCGTACCACGGGAGCGTCAGCTTCGCCAGGGCGATACGCGGTCTACCCTCCCAGAACAGGCGGCGCTGCAAACTCTCCACCTCGCGAAAGTAGCGCGCCGGGACAACGTCCATTGTGTTCTGCAAGGCGTACAGGAAACGCGGCAGCGACATCATCTTAAACAATGCCGCCCGGCCGAGCGGCGAGAGCGGCAAGCGCCTCCAACGCGCGACATCATCCTTCAGGCGCTGGAGGGGGGGCAGCAAGTTCTGCTTATACCGGGCCTCCGCGTCCAGGGTAATGAAGATACCCAGGTACCTAAATCCCCGCGGGGCAATCTGGATAGGACAACCCCGCGGAAGGATAGGAGCCTCCCCAGAGAGGACATACACACAAGATTTAGCCCAATTGATGACTAGGCCGGAGTTGAGGCCAAATGAGTGCAATACATCAACCAGCACTATCAGCGATTTACGCGGGGAAGCCAGGTACAAAAGAATATCATCAGCATAAAGAGATACGCGGTCCTCATACTCGGGGGTCCATCGGAGACCACGGATAGAAGGATGCCACCGCAGCCACTCCGCCAGGGGCTCCAAGGCAAGCGCGAAGAGGAGCGGCGATAACGGGCAGCCCTGCCACGTGCCCCTGCCCAGCTCAAATGGAGCCGACACTCTACCGTTTACAGCCACCTGCGCCAGCGGTCCGGAATACAACAATTTCACCCAACCGATGAATCCCGGGCCGAACCCAAACTTCGCCAGCGTCGCCCAAATATATGGCCACTCAAGTGTGTCAAACGCCATAGTGGCGTCCAGAGACGCCAAAATGGCCGGCTCCCGTATGAACAGGACACGCGCGAGCACCCCATGCAAGCGCCGCAGGTTGAGCGCAGTGTTGCGATGAGGGATAAAACCGGACTGATCCTGGTGAATCAGATCGCACACCACGCCAACCAGCCGATTGGCCAACACCTTGGCGAGAATTTTGGGTTCCGCATTCAGCAGCGAAATGGGCCTGTAGGACGTGACCCGGTCCCGTGGCCTCCCCTCCTTGTGAATAACCACGATAGTAGCCAGACGCTGGTCTAGCGGGAGGGAACCCGCCGAACGGGCCGCGAGGAACATAGCACGGAGATGCGGCGCCAGCGTATCCGGTCGCAGCTTGTACAATTCGATAGGAAGACCATTAGGACCCATGGCCTTGCCGGAAGCGACCGAACGTATGGCGAGGGCAATTTCCTCAGATGTTGGGGCGGCGTCCAACGACACCCTGTCCTCCTCCGAAAGGGAAGGCAGCGCGATATCCCTGAGCAGGGCATGGGAATCATCTTCCGAGCGGGAGGACACCGGGGAATACACCCCACGGAAATATTCTGCAAAGCAATCAACAATTTCTTCCGGTCCAGTGACACACACACCATCCAGTTTCTCAATCGACGGGACAACTCGACTCGCTCTCTCCTTTTTATCCAGCCACGCAATCAGTTTCCCAGCCTTATCACCCACATCATACAATCTCCCCTGCTGCTCTCTACTGAGGCCCCTGGCCGCCTCCGTGACGAGGGCCTTATAGGCCGCCTGCTTGAGTCGGAGAACATGTAGTTTGTCATTCGTCACCCCACATTCTAGGTCACTCTCCAAATCAGTTATCTCAGTTTCAACACGGGTCACCTCCTCCCGCTCGCGCTTCCGGGAATGGGAAATAAGGGACAGGGCCTCCCCCCGGAGTACCGTCTTGAAAGCCTCCCACAGGGAGACCGCCGATGACACTGACCCCACATTATCGTCAAAATATCGCTTAAGGGATTTAACCAATTCTGCGCGAATGGTGGGGTCACGCAGGTACCAGGGATTAATCGGGACCACCCTACCCTCCCCCCTCGGGAGAATGTCGAAGTGTAACAGGAGCGGGGAGTGGTCTGAAATACCCCGCGCCAAATGGCGCACCTCCCCGATCCTCCCCGCATGCGCCGCTGGCACCAGGACATAATCTAGCCTTGAGAGACTGCCATGGGCCCCGGAATGAAAGGAATACTGTTTCTGCATAGGGTGTTTCAAACGCCAACAATCCACCAACCCCAAAGTATCCAAGAGGCCAGATAACCACGCTTGGGCACGGGGGAGATCCCTAGGGGGGTGACGGTCCTCAGTTCCGGAAACCACCGCGTTGAAATCCCCCCCAACCACTAGAATCCCCTCCGGAAGGCCAAGGAGGAGGCGCCCCAGATCCGCAAAAGTAGTCGTCTGCAACCCTGGCTGGACATAGACAGAAACAAAAACAATCACTCTGCCCTCCATTCTACCCACCAGAACCGTATAATGTCCCCTGTCATCATGGAGCACCTCATCAACTTCCAATGGGAGCGAGGTTTTAGACATGATGCCCACACCCCTGGAACCAGACGTGAAGCCCGAATGGGCCAGAAGGCGGTAGCCCCGTCGATTCATAGCACAAAAGGAGTTGCCAATGAGGTGCGTCTCCTGCAGAAAAACTATATCAGGTGAAATTCGTTTCAGAAACTGCAGGACCACACCCCGTTTTATCCTGTCCCCCAGTCCATTGACATTCCAGGACAAAAGACTCAGTCCCCTACCCCCCATCATAGCCAAAAGCGATCAATCGTCCCCCCGAGAGCACTTTAGGAATAGCACAACAATACTTTTGCCTTGTGGTACAAATGAACAATACCCCACCCCGACCCAACCGCCCCAACAAAACTCCCCCCTCCCTGCACCCCTGCATGAGTCCAAACAGCCCCCCCAACTTGCAGTGTGCCTGTCGCCCCTATATAAGTGGAACTAGCTAGACCCCCTAGAGGAGGAAAGAGTACCCCCTCAAGACCCCGCACAGCCTCCAAATGAGGGGAGACGAGTACCACAAACAAAAGACCCTAAGCTTGGCCGAAAGTGGCCGCGTCATCCGGAGTGAGCCCCGGCATCAGTACCTCAGACCCGGTCCAGTGGGCAATCTCCTCCCGCAGCCCCCCCCCGCCATCCCGATCATGACCCCCAGACAAAGTGTCCAGCCAGTCCCCGGCCATTTCAGGACGGTCAAAAAAGTGAGTGCGACCATCCACCTCCACCCGCAGCCTGGCCGGGAAGAGCATGGCGTATTTTAAGTTCATGCCTCGAAGCCGCCGCTTGACGCCCAGGAAACTCAGTCTCTGCTTCTGGACCGCTTGGGTGAAGTCAGGATAAAAGTTCACCTCCATGTTCTCCAGCTTAATCGGCCCTTGCAGTCTGGAAGCTTGCAGAATCGCATCCCGGTCCCGAAAGTTAAAGATACGGTCAATAAGAGGCCGCGGAGGGGCTCCAACCTTCGGTCTACCCCCGGGAACTCTATGGGCCCTCTCCACGGCAAAGAATTTACTCAGCCCTCGAGGCTGGAGATGGGTAGTGATCAGGTCCTCCACGAAGAGATCCGCCGCTGACTCCTCCCGTCCCTCGGGCACTCCGATGATGCGGATATTATTCCTCCGGGCCCGGCTCTCGGAGTCCTCCGGAGCCGGTGCACCTCCGTTTGAAGGGCCGCCACCTCAGTCGTGAGGCCCGACGCGGTGTGGGCCAAAGAGTCGACCCGGTCGTTGGTCTTAGAGAGATCAGCTCTCACAAGGTTGACATCAATGAGGACCGCGTCGATTTTGTGCGCTAAAGTGTCGAACTGCTGGCCCACCGAGGCCTTCATCTCAGCAATGGCGCTCATGACGTCTTGCAAAGACAGATCCGAGGGCAAGTCCGGGGCATCCGGGGGGCACTCAGAGGACTTGTGCGATCCGCCGGGAGACCCCTTCGGGAGGGTGTAGCGGTCCATGATGTTGGCCTGATGTGCGGCGCCACGCCGGGTTGACTTGGCCTTCAAACGATCCCCATCCTGCTTCGTGGCCATCGTCGCGGGTCTCACACCCGCACCAGTTACGCAGTGAAGAGCAAGCAATCAAGGCCACGAGCTCCGGGGGGCCACCCCAGGACGGCAGAGCGGGCCACAGCAGGCAGGCAGGCAGGGTCTCCCAGCGAGGCCACCCCAACACAAAGAGCGCCGTGATCCCACTTGCGAAAACGGCAAGGGGGCGCAAAAGTGAAAGTGAAAGTGTGGGGTACGCGACTCGCCAGGCCCAGCCCGCCGTTGTTGTTCACTTTGCCACTGGGTCGCCCCCAAACGCGAATCCGGGGTCAGGAGAGAAGTAGGCCGCAAACTTCAATCGGTGCTCACTCCGGCACCCGAGGTCCGATTCGAAAACGGGAAACGGGTACCACCTCGGCTCAGGCTCACCGACACAGTCCCCTCAACCGATGCAGGATGAAGACAGGATAAACGTAGGAGGTTGCAGAGGTCCTCGGGAGCCTCGCACCTACGCGGCCATCTTGGTTGCGCGCTAGGCTCCTCCCATTGGTGCTGTTGATGTTATTGCTGGTAGTGTTGGTGACTGTTTGGAGGCAAATGCACTGCTCTCAGGCTCTGAAGTAGAACTTGACTCTGGGTGCCCTGTAGTACTTTTTATGGCCCGGGGTGGCGGGCCTCTAATTAAGAGCCGTTCGTTTTCAAAGTCAGTGGCTTCCTCAGCTATCAAAGTTCTGTACTTGGCAACATCCACTTCTGAAAAAGGAATGACTTCATTACTGCTCAGCAATAATTTGTAAAGTGGATCCAGAATTGAGGCAGTAATGTAATGTCGATGTGACACAATGTTATTTTGAATCCTTGTATTTTCAGATAAGCAAACGGCTAAGGGGTCCGCCAAATAATATGCGTCTACTTTGTCATCCACACCTGCGTACGTTTGAGACATCTCCTTCAGCTCTTGCTCTAGCATGTACAACAATGGGATAGCTTGGCCCATAGTACAGTCCTCCCTGCTGACTTCACGTGTGAAGACCTCAAAAGGAAGTAGCATCACTGTCAGGCATTTAACGAGGTTCCAATGGGCCATCTCAACGGTCATGCCTTTCACAGTAGGATCTCCTGACCTTTTCATGACATAAGCATGGAGTGGTATGTACTGCTCAAACAGATGCTCAAGCATGTAATAAGTTGAGTTCCAACTTGTTGGCACCTCCTGGATGAGTGCTTTGACTGTCATTTTATGCTCACTGCTTCCGGGCTTTAAAAGAATGGTTGAAATGTGGGCATATTCTTCTGAAGGTGGTCAGTAAGTTGCTGACTTTGCTTTCATTTTTCAGAAAGTCTTGATCAA
Organism: Triturus cristatus; assembly: GCF_964204655.1. NCBI lineage: Eukaryota > Metazoa > Chordata > Amphibia > Caudata > Salamandridae > Triturus > Triturus cristatus. Next base: position 333,552,535 of record NC_140594.1, on the reverse strand, counting down.
CAATGTTAATGCAGTGTGCCAAACACGGGACCCTGAAATAGCCACCATCTTTCATGGCCCTAACTACATTACTGCCATTGTCCGTGGCAACAAAACCAATGTTAAGCCCTCTTGGTCGCAGCCACTCAAACACCTTGCTGTTAAACTCATCCAAAATGTTTGCAGCAGTATGAGATTTCTCCAAAGCAAACATGGCTACAGTTGCATGTTTGCGAGTGTCATTAAAAATCTCAGCAGTGTCAACAACACCTGCAGATATCTTATCTTTAACACCCGAAAAAGAGACCCAGTGTGCAGTGATGCACATGTAATCAGTGGCTTGGCAACTGGTCCACATGTCTGTTGTCAGGTGGATACTCTGAACAGCACTCTGTTTTAAGGCTTTTCCAAGCAATTCCAGCACGTCGTGATGTAGTGCTGGAACAGCAACTCTGGCGAAATAGTAGCGGCTGGGGACCTTCCATTTTCGGCAGATGGTTGTCACAAAGTCCAGAAAACCCACCCCTTCAACAAAAGAAAAAGGGAGAAGGTCCAGTGCTAACATTTTAGCTAGCTTCGCATTGTACAAACGTGCTATTGGGTGGTTGCGTTCGTACTGCCCCTCCGGCCTAGTAAACATGCTAAGAATGGTAGGCTGCGTGGTATTCCTTCCTGTTATGCTCAACGTCTCACTGTTTTTAAAAGCAGTACTCCTTGGTGTCTCAGGCTGACTCTTACTCTTGTGCCACTGAGATGTTGCTGAGTATGTTGGTATTACCACTGCAGTGCTGGGGACAGGGCTACTTTGTGTACCACTACCACAGAGAATGTCTCCCTCTTCTTCTTCCTGTTCCACCGTGAGCGGATCTTCGAATTGTTTATCCCCACCAACAGCAATGGTTCCAGTTTTTATGCGACGAAGGTGCTCCACCCACTGGATTGCGTGGTGTTTTTTCAGATGGGTCATTTGGCCTCCGGCTAACAGAAGTATGACAAATGGAGCATATAGCAATGTTCTCCTCCTTTTCGCTAACCGTAAAGAAGTACCACACTGGGGAGCTTAACTTTCGTCTCCTTCTGGAGGTGCCACTTCCAATGCCGGATGAACTGGAGGGTGGTGCTTGTGCTGGATGTAGGATGCTGCCGGCCAGTTGTTAATGTAAATATGGAAGCTGGAGGTCGTGTTGGTGTTACCTGTGTTGGAGGTACGCGTGCTACATCCCTCGCAGCCATTTTGGATAGGGTAAAAATGTTGGTCTCCATCTCCTCTGGGCCGAGAGTGATGTTTGTGATGACTGGCTCATCATCATCATCATCATCAGCAGCAGCATCCTGTTCTTCTACAGCAACCTCCATAAGTGTCAGGCTTTCTGGAACCTTCCTTTTCCCATGCCTGCTCTTGGGACGTGTCTCCCTCTCAGACTCAGTTTGTGACTTCCAAGTGGCATCTAGATCATCAGAAGGGGGGCTTGGCGAAGAACTTGATGGACTAACCCTCCTTTTCCTTGCTGGGGATTTGGAAGAAGGAGTGGCTTCCTCTTCTTCCTCTGCATGAGCCTCAATTTCCTGAACTGCCCCTACTTCGGGAGAAACAACAACTACTATTGCGGGCGGTGGTTGCGGCTGTTGTTGTTGACTACTTATCTGCAGTGTTCCCTCCTGCGTTGATTGTGTACTACTTTGAGATAGCGATAAGTTTAGTTCAGGCTCAGCATCACTGCTTTCCACCATTAGGCTGGCTACCTCTTCCACGCTCATCTGCTTGGGCCTGGGTTGGTGGGTTGGGCCCACTGATGCGTCCCCCGGACACCGCTGCTGCAGGCGTCATTTTTGGTGTCCCAAAAAAGGTTTTGGGCAGCACACCAGACTTAAGTGACACTTCCTTCTTTTTCTGTTCCTTCTTCTCAATGGCAACTTTCTTGGTACTGGAGAACCTGCTACCTGCTTTCTTTGGGGGCATCTTCTTCAGATGTCAACAGCACTCAGTTGCACAAGTTGCAGAGATGACTGGTCAGGTCACTCACACGTCACGTCATGTACAGCAGCAGGACGTCAGTCTGGCACCACAACGGGCGATGAAGACACACCACCTCCTTAGTCTTTTGTGTACCTAAAAGCAAAGAAGCCAGAAGAACATCAGTCAAAAGATAGTACAATCAAACTAATATAATATATAACTTCTTAGTGTGTGGTGGGTGGTCACAATTATTAAATATTATTAAGTCAGTGAACAACAACAGTGTAGCCATTTATGAGACTTTGACAACAATGCCAGGGCTCCTGGTGTACTACTGTACTGTGTACACTCAGGAAGAATAAGAATAGCAAAGAACAAAAACATAAATGTAGTGTAGCCTGTTTGCCCTAAATAAAAAATGTGTGCATCACATGGGATGGATGCAGCATCAGGGAGCAACAACAACGAACACATACACATAAAAAGGCATTTATTTACAACACCCAAAAAGTGAAATATACCCCAGAAAAAAAGTAAAACCCACATTTTGCAATTCAATCCAAAGCCATACATGATGTTGAAATTCAACGCACAACACAAAAACAGTTGTTTAACTTCCATGCACCCGTGATGATTGATGAGTAGTACCCCTGGGCCTACTGGCAGACTAGGCTACAAGCTTGGAGGCCTATGGAAAAAGCACAGTGGCTGGTCCCACCACATGGCCAGGCCACTCACAAAAACAAGAAAAGGTCAGGAATACAAGACAGACATTGCAGGCCTATGGCAAAAGCACAATGCCTGGCTTCACAAAATGGCCACCACCCACATGCTCAGGCCACCCACCACAAAAATAACAAAAAAGTGAATACAAAGGACAGGAACAGGAAGTTGGAGTCTCTGTGGAACTTACTTCCTCTTTTAAAGATTAAAAAAAAAAAAAGTGACTCTGTGCTCCAAACTACAGCAAAATGACAACCTGAGGAGTATTTTTAGCAAAATGCACAAAATCATCGTTTTCGAGAAGGTTTTATGTTGCTCGTGAGATATTGTTTGCCAGATTGTAAATTCTGCGTGTTCGGCATCGCGAACTGTACAAAAAGTCATTGTCGCGTGCGCGAACACGCATTTGAGAGCGCGAAAATGACTGAAACTGTAAGTCCGCGTTGTCGCGAGTTGCCAAAAGTACGCGAGCTGAATTCCTAGGGTTACCTACTGGCTGAAAAGCCCTATTTCATTAACACACACCCAAAAACTGAAATTCCACTTCACAAACCCCATTTTGCAATTCAATCCAATGCCATCCATGGTGTTAAAATTCAACAGACAACACAAACAGTTTTTATGCACCCATGATTTGATGATGACTACCTCTGGGCCTACTGGCAGACTAGGCCACAATTTTGGAACAGAATGGCAAAAGCAAGCACACTGCCTGGATGGCTCCACAAAATGGCCGCTAGCCACCCACAACAACAAGAAATGGAAGACAGACAATGGAAGCCTATGCCAGAAGCACACTGTCTGTCTTCACAAAATGGCCGCCACACACATGGCCAGGACACAACAACAAGAAGCCCAAGGGGAACAGAGAAAAGACATGCAGGCCTTTATGGAAAAAGAAGCACACTACTAAACTACCACCACAAAATTGCCACAAGCCACATGGGCACTCACGGTCACAACAGGCCATGGAAAACAATGAACTGAAGCAGGCCTAAATATGACCGGACAAAGGAGGCCTGCTAAACAACACAGCTTTAATACAAAAATGAAAATCAACAGGGCTACGAAAGGATTGGAAAGAAGTTTCACATCAAGCACACACACACATCCAACAAAGGTATTTAACACACACACACCCAAGCAGTGAAATACACCACAACCACATTTAACGATTCAATACTATGCCATCCATGCCCTACATGATGTTTAAATTCAACAGACACCACAGAAACATGGACCCATGGGTACCATGGGTACCCTACTGGCTGAAATTGCAAAGAAAAACAACTAGGCCCCCATTGAAAGTACAGACCACCCACAACAATAATTTTTAAAAACAATGAAAATCCCAGAAAAATGTAGGTACAAACAAGCCCCAATGAATCAAACATGTAAACCAATTCTACAACTTACTTGTAAAATTAAATCTCAAATCAAAAAGTCCTCAAATAAATCCAATCCAATGATATGATGCGGCAGACAGACACAAAAAGTGATCCTTCCAGCTTCAAATCCAAATGAAAGTGAACAGCACATGGACAAAGCACTGGGAGGAGCCTGCTGGACAGGAACAGGAAGTTGGAGACTCAGGGGCACTTCCTTCTTCTTGAAAAAAAGAGTAAAAAGGACTCCTTGCACAACACCAAATCACAATCTGAGGGGGTTTTCTGAGCAAAATGATCATTTTTTAGAAGGTTTTATGATGCTCGAGAGATATACTTCGCCAGATTGTAGTTTTTGCATGTTCGGGATCGCGATCTTACCAAGACAGCCGCCGGAAAGTCAGCTCACGCGTCCGAATGATGTGTTTGCGTTCTCACACTCTCGCGGGATCGGGCGGCCATAATACAAATCTCGTGGCGCACACGAACGGAAAATCGAGTTGGCGAACGTAGAAACACGGTAAGACGTTACCGCGAGGAAGCAAAACAACTACGCTACGCTGTAGATTGTGTAGCAATCTGCAACTTCGCGCTCTACGCGAATCGCAAAGTTACCTAAACTTCGTAGGCTCCGCGAGCGGAGCGTAGTTCACCGCCCAGGCTTACTTATGTTTCTATTCATTGTATTACTCGCTATTTGAGGTTCAAAGCAAATCTCGATTTGGTTGTAACACTATTGTCTCAGCATTTTCCAGCTTTTGAAACATAAAATATATGTTATATAGAAAAATACAAAAACTGATATTTTTATCGCCTTTTTATTATCCTCAAATGTTTGCTTTTTGCTACTCTTTGGTTTGGGTAATCAATATTCACATTTGTTAACTCAGGTCAGCCCCAATTTTTGAATATGCAAAGTGAGTTAATTTATTAGCAGCTGCTTAGTTGGAGCTTAAAAATCTGCTAGTTTAGAAAAAGATTCTTTGTTAATCGTGATTATTGGCATTAGAACCGTCTGTAAGTGTGTACAAAATGGAAATTAACGTTCATAAAGTGTCCCTAAAATACTAATTGCTAATAAACATATTGAACAGAGAAGATAAAATTAAGTGATTTAAAATCATCATAGATAACATCGACAATCTACAATTTGAAATTGAGAAACATTCATTTCTGGGCAATGGCATAGTCTATCTAGTCTATAATAAAGGCACATTTCATCAGCAGTAAATCTGTGTCACATATAGCCTCAGAATGTATAACTGAAATGTCCCCAATTTCCTCAATGACAGGAGAACACTCTGATTTGACGAAAACTATGCTTTGGTCTAATAATGAGGGGTTGGATCTGTGTAATCATGCACCAATGCCAGCCTTGAAGTAGAAGTTGATTACAGGGTAAGATAAATCACGTATTTTGTTAATTGAGTGAGAATTTGAAGCTCCAAACTATGAGCAGACCTTGCTTACCAATACTGGTTAATAGTCAGACATGCTTTTGTTTTTTCAAAGTGGGTTTCACCACCTTGTTGGTTCTAGTTTTGTCAGTCATAAACTGAAGGATTAGAGGAACATTTGGTGTGGAATTTTACACCCCAGTGCAGTTCCTTTAATTCCTTAATTTGTATCCACATATTCTCCAGAAAATACTGAAATATTAATCTTATAAGCATGTAAAAATTAAATGTGCGCTATTGCTCCTTTAACATTTTTCAAAAAGTGAATGAAAACTTTGGCAGGAATAGATGTAGTTGGTTAACTGGTGCAGCTTATACACTTAGTACACCTAAAGCCTTAAGCTTATATTTCAGAAATTTCAATAATAGAGTCACAAGGGTGCTTCACAAGTAGACACAGATTCCAATAGATTTTTGTTGGGTTTGCCCCATTAGGGAACTCAGAGTGGAGCATAGAATATAGAGGGTTTGGGGGCTGGAAGTGGGGAGGACAATGGTTGTAAGCTGAATGATGTGCTGGTGGCGTTCCACTTATAATGGACATAAGGGAAAAAAAAACACCTTTTTTACTTTATCTGGTGTTGGACCTTCATTTTATTCCCAATGAGTGTGTGCAGGATCATTGTTCACCTTCAGTTTTCTATGACAGTTGCTTTTGATTGGAGCTGCGGACCACAATCCACTCGGACGGTGTTGAAGCCTAAAGTGGGATCTGTGTTTTGTTGGTGGAGAAAACCTGCTACACGGCATTGTATGTGATTCAGATGCTGCACAGCATCTCAGAAAACCAGCATGATGCAGTACTCTACATGACTTCTTGGCCGCTCAGACCTGTGCATTCTTTGTGAGAACGTGCTGTTGTATCCTCACACAGGCAGAGTCATCAGGCCCGGTGTAGGCTGACCAATGCAAGTAGGCACTCCATGTCACCAATGGAGGTGACCATCTGAATTTGGAAAGATTTATTAAAGATTTGCCACAGAGGGTCACACAGCATCTGCCATATTAGATTGGCAGTTTTGCGAGTTATTTAAGATTACCTGTGGCAAAGGTTTGGTTTATATTTGAAATTGTTGGCAACCGTGGCAACTGTGTCAAAGGTTTAGCTTGCATTTTAATCAGTTTGGTTTCCCTTTTATTCAGTTGGTCTATTTTTGTAACATTTTCCTGCATTCCAACATTTTATCACCTATATTTCTCCATTTTGGAGATGGCATCCTGCAGGTGAAATGGTAGCAGTAGACGTGGTGGATCAATATGCTTCAGTTATTAAGGGCCATATGTAGGTAGGCCAGAAATACCGATTCCTAAATACCGAATTTTACCGAATCGGTATTTAGAAATCGGTATTTGCTATGTACCAAATAGTTCGGTAACAATTACCGAATCGGTAAAATTCGGTAAATGAATACCGATTCCACAATACCGACCGGAGTTTCGAACCGGTATTTACCGAATTGGTAATTACCGAATCGGTAATTACCGAATCGGAATTTCAAATTTACATCACTTGAGGAATCAGCCAATCCTGTGCAAACCCAACCCCACCCAACCAGGAAGGTGCCACACAATCAACAGACTCTGGAGAGGCTGGGAGTGCAGAGGAGAGCAACAGAGCCAGTGCCTGAATTTGCACAAGAAACTGACACAATGGCCAGCCAGGACACAGAGAGAGATGGAGGGGAAAGGAAGAGGAAACTAAAATTCAGCGCAAAGGAACTGCAGGTACTTGTGGAGGAGGTGGTGAAGCAGCACCATAAGCTGTTCGGAAAGCAGTCCCTGCAAGTAGCTGAATCTGAGAAAAGAAAGATCTGGCTGGGAATCCAGGCGCAGGTAAATGCCATGGGAGTGACCCCCCGGGACATTGATGTGCTGAAGAAGCGGTGGTACGACATCCGTATCATCACAAAGAGGAAGATGGCTGAACTGAAGAAAGAGGCCAGCCGGACAGGAGGAGGAAGGAACAGGGCACCTGCCCTGACAGAACTGATGGAGCTCGTGGAGTCTACAATTGAGCCCGAAAGTGTCGTGGGGATTGGGGATGCAGACAGCCAGAGCCGCCGCCAAACAAGGTAAGACGCATGCACAGCATTGTACCCCCCCCACCCCTATCCCAAATTCCCAATTGGGCAATGAGAATCCCACTCCACTACAGGTGTTAGTGCATACCAGCAATGCATTATGGGAGATGTAGTCTGTGAAACCCCAAACATGACAAGATTTGCACAGAACAACCAGGCATGTTACACACATTAGCGATAAGCAGGCATAGGGCAATGAGAGAGTGTGTTAGAAATGTATTATGATGATAGCAATGCAGGGCTGCAGGTACACTGGGCTGATGTTGAATTTCTGTCCACAGGCGATACTTCGCGCAGGACTGCACAGGAGAAGGGAGAGAGGGCACCCCGTAAGGACAGCTCAGAGAAGGCCACCACGAGTGCTGGGCAGACAACAGCACCACAGCCAGCCTTACCACCACAGCCAGCCACGCCACCACAGCCAGCCTCGCCACCACTTCCAGCATCGCCACTCCTGCTGGCCTCACCCGCATCGACACCACCTGCATTGTTCAAGTCTAGGAGGTGTGCTGTTGCCAGATTACATGTGTCAGAGTCTTCATCAGAAGACTCGAGGGCGGCGGAAAGATCCAGTGTGCCACTGGATGGTTGCCATGCCGGTGTGCCCTCCGCCTCTGAGGGAGCACACACAGGTGCCAGACGTCGTCGCAGGGCTCGGGTGCACAGTCCACCTCCACAGGGTGAGAGCCATGGGGTATTCTTAGGGCTGGAGGCTACCATGGTCAAGGTGCAGCGCCGACAAGGCAAGGCAATCTTGTCAGTACAGCGCCAAATGAAGGGCCTCAATGACACAATGGGCAACATTGACAGGGGCATAAGCGCAATGGCTGAGGGCATGAGGGAGATGGCTGCGGGCATGCGGGACATGTCCCAGTCCGTCATGCTGCTGTGCACAAGGATTGATGAGGACAGAGCAGCACGGCGATGGGAGAGGCAGAAAGCAGATCATCACACAAGGGCAGTGAACCGGCTGGTGACTGCCACTTCGCTGCTCTGCAGGCGCTCCGTGGCAATACAGGAGGGGCTTGCGCACTGCAGCAATGATGTGTCAAGGAGGATGGTGAGGGTGACCAGTGCACTTGAGGTGCTGCTTACAAGCCAGTCTGCCGCAACTGGTGCTGTGGATGCTGGGGACAGCGAGGACACCACCAGTAGGAGCAGCATTACCCCCCCTGTCACAGCCACACGGAGGAGCAACAGACGGCATGGGGCTGCCACTGGTCCCACAGGCAGTGAGGAGAGCCAATCACTGGCATCCCGCACTGTGGTGCGTGGGCACAGACACTGATGCTGCACACAATTGCAGGACACAGTTGGGTGAAGTAACCCTTGACTTACAACTATTGATTTCACAAAATTGATAGGCCACTTTAGCCGTTGTGTTGTGGCGTAGTGCCGCATGATTAGAACTACGTCATGGCATACAACTACTGGCTGTGTCCCCTTACTGACTTAGAAATAGTTGCATGTGATCTCTGCCCGTCTCTCTCTCCCATCTGTTGCCACTCCTGCTGCGTTGGGCTCTGGCTGTGCAGACTCATCATCATTGTCCTCATAATCTGTTATTTCCACCTCTGTACCTGTCTTCGTGGCAAGGTTGTGCAGCATTGCACAAGTGGCAATGATCTTGCAGCAGATGATGGGTGTGTACTGGCGTGCGCTTCTGCTTTTGTGGAGGCAGCGGAACCTGCTTTTCAATAGTCCAAACGTGCGCTCCACCACGTTGCGTGTTGATTTGTGTGCCACATTATATCGTCTTTCACTCAGGGTTGATGGGTGTAGGTAGGGAGTGAGGATGAATGACCGCACGGCATATGCACTGTCGCCTAGGTGAGTGAGAGAGTACCATTAGTCACATGCCTCAATACACATTCATTTGCGATAAGTATTAGGGAGTGTCACAGTGATTTACCTAGCAGGTATCCTTCTCCAAATTCTCCGGCAACCAGTCGTGTGTAGATCCCGCTGTTCTGGAAGACGAAGGAGTCGTGGGTGCTCCCAGGGAACTTGGCTACGATATCAGTGATTATGTTGCATGCATCGCAGATTACCTGCACATTAATGGAGTGGGTGGACTTTCTGTTCCTGTAGATGTGCTCAGTGGCTACTGGTGGGCAGATTGGAATGTGTGTGCCATCAATACAGCCTATGACATGCGGGAACTGTGCCATCTGGTAAATGTCGGTCTTTGTTTTCTGCAGTTCAGCCTGTGTGTTTGGGAAGCTAATGTAGTGTTGCATTCCCTGCATCATGTCATCCAGGAACTTCCTGAAGAAACGGGACAGGCAACTCTGGGATACCCCACCTACCGCAGCTATCACCCCCTGGTAACTGCCAGATGCGAGTAGATGTAGGCTACAGAGCACCTGCACATGTGGTGGTATGGCATGCGCCCTTGTTGTTGGTTGGTCCAGGAGTGGGTGCAGGTCCCTTATCAGGTCCATGATGGTTTGGGGGTGTAGCCTGTACCTTTCATGTATCTCAGCCTCAGTCTGTTGGAAGAGTGTGATGCGCTGTCTGTAAATGCGTTCCTCCCGTCTCCAAATCCTCAGACCTGCTGCCTGTAGACGTAGGCGCCTTGCAGTCACATACAGAGCCGCCATGGTGTTCACGCTGTTGCATTTTGGGATTGCTTATATGCACTGTGGCTGATTACCACCTGATTTCACTCTGTGTTAATTACCGACTCTTAAATACCGAATTTCATGAAATTCGTAAATACCGAATTTACCTACATCTCTTTTCTCGTTTTACCATTTCATATTTTCCGAATCGGTAAATATGAATTCGGTAATTATGAATCGGTAAATTTGGATTCGGTAAAGATGAATCGGTATTTACCTATTCATATTTACCGAATCCTTCTTTTTGGACTCCTACATCTCAATTGCCTAAATACCGGTCGGTAACAGGATATTTACCGAATTTCGGCCGTTACCGACCGGTATTTAGCTACCTACATATGGCCCTAAGACTCTAGACAAAAGATTTCTCCTTCAAGGAATGTTGTGTTGGAGAAACATAAATTCTTACAAAGAGCCCAACATCACAATGACTTTATTGATTAATTTGCGACAGCTTTATGTCAACTAGCTATCACTTGCAATTATAGAGAGTTCAAAATGAAATCATTTATGACCAGCTGATCAAAAAAAGAAGATCCAAGAATGACTGCTTTCTACAGTGAGATGATCCTAGTTTTGAAGTGGCAATCTCTATAACCAGAGCAGTGGAGAATTCCGACGCATACTTCAAGGAATTGTTGGGCCAATGTAACACTAGCACTTCTAAAGTTGTGAATACCCTAAAAGCAAAAGAGGGGTGAAAAGACGGGAAGAAGTCGACTTTTGTAGTGCACAAACAGAATAAAAAGTGGTGACATTATTGTGTGCTATAGGTGTGGAAGTCACAATCACGTGGCTTCAGCGAAAAATTGCCCAGTACTGTCTGCTACATTTTATAAATGCAACCAGGAAGGGCATTTTGCTAGGGTTTGTTGGAACACACGAGCATCAGTAATATATCTAGTCGATGAAACTACTTTTGATGATGATAGTAATATGATTCTGACAGTCAATTTTTGTGATAAGGATATGGATGTTGCTGGTGTTGATTTTGATGAAACAAAAGAAGATGTAGCAGGTGAGATGAAAATTGAGAGTGAGAAAATGCTGCGATGTAATGAAGTATTAAACAGTTTGAACGTATGTATGATGGTAGACTCAGGGTCACCTTTCATGTTAAACGGTCCAGATATATTTTCAAAATTCAAACCACAGGAACTTCAACCCTCCAAGGTTAAAATGTGTGCTTATGATGGGAAAACAATTGAAGTATAAGGTCAATTTGATGGCTTATTAGAATTTGATTGGAAATCTGCACATGGGGTGGTGTTTGTGGCAAACAGGGTTTGAACCTGTTTGAATGGCACGAACAAGGGCAGCTGGATATGATCCATCACCGTAATCACCCTAATTGTGTGATCTTGAGATGTAATTTAATGTCTAGATTCATGAGTGTGACTTCAGTAAACTTGTGGGCTGAAAAGTGTCCTGAAGCATTTATGGAATGATTAGGGAAATTTAGAGGGTTCAAACCGAAAATCATATTGAAAACTGGTTCTACCCCTGTGACACATGAGCGGAGAGAACCTCTATCTTTGAGGAAAGATCTGCGCATGGAACTAGACGGGCAGTGTGATTTGGACATTATTGAACCAATTGAGAGCTCTGAATCGCTTGCACTTGTGGTTTTAGTGTGAAAGAGTGATAATGCCACACATTTATGTGTTGGTTTAAGCAGCCTCAACCAAAATATTTGGGTGGATACAGAACCTTTTTCTAACATCAGTGACATGTTAAGTACATTAGATGGAGCAAAAATATTTACCACCTTAGCCATGTCAACAGCATACCATCAGGTGGTTTTATGTGAGGAGTTGAGACACTTTTCCTCATTTGTAACTCTGAAGGGAGCGTTCCATTTGAAGCGATTGTCCTTTGGACTAGCGTCTGCTTTGTCTGAATTATAAAGAATTATGAAGGAGATTTTTAAAGATTGTGAGGGTGTCCGATACCTCAAGGATGACCTATTGATTTTTAGTCAAAAAAAGTTTGGCAGGGTTATTCATATTCTGCAGGACAAGACAGTAACTTTGGAGACAAGTGCAGATTTGAGCAGTCCGAGGTGGACTACTTAGGACACCCCATATACAAAGAGAGTGTCAGACCCAAAACGATCAGTCTAGGTAGGCTCTGGTACTGAGTGCTTTTACTGTGTTTTTAGCGAGACACTGATTTCTTTTAAAAAGTGTGGCTGAAATAATATATTGCTCTAAATGCCCTGATCTACTCTTTTAATTAATAACCCTTACTCTCCTGTTTTGAGTGACTTCCTGGTCCGCTGCGGACTTGCCTTATTGAGCAGAGGAAGTCAATGCTAATGTCCTCATTTCCACCTGCACGCCATCATTAGGGGGTAGTGGTCTAGGTCGCCACACCTCTGGTATAACAGCAGATGACGTTCCAGGCGCGTCCACAGCAAAAACACGCAGAGGGCACGCAAAAGGTGTGCCAAAGGCAAGCTCATCTGCACCTGTCTGTGGCTGGACCTCGACTAGTGCCTGCCCCCCTGCCCATTTCTTGCCAGATTATGCCTGTAGGAAAGTGTACTCTAAGGATGACCTTGTATTAATGCAACCAGCCAATAAGTTTAAAACTTACATTAGCCTTCAACCAGGAATCGAGGTAAAAAACATAGTGTGTTTAACCAGCCTCTTTGCCATTAATCCCCACAGGAAGGACATTTCTTACAACCAGCCACTGCTAATAAGGAGCTGATTGCTCATCCCATTAATTGCAATCTCATTAATGCAAGATCATCAGTAAAAAACTGTCATGAAATTAAAGATTTCATAGAGCAACACAATATAGATGTTATGTTTCTGATAGAAACCTGGTCAAATGCATCCTCCAGGACCTGAACTAATCATAGCTACCCCTCCTGGATACGCAACCTTTACCCATGACTGCATTGATCGGAAAGGAGGTGGGATTGCATTAATTTCCAGGGATATTTTCACGGCAACTTGCACACTGCTCCCACATAATTCTGAAAGTGAAGCACTTGTTTTTAAGTCATAATTAGATGAAAAAAACACGTTTAATGGATTACTTTTGTATTGGTCTTTCATTACAAAGTCCCACTTCTTGGAATTATTAGGTTTCTATTTAGAAAGACGATTTAATACCACAAATTTCACTATTCTTGGTGATTTTAATAATCATCTTGAAGATATTAATGACTCAGAAATCAATAGTTTATTAGACTACATGTTCATGTTTGGGCTTAAGCAAATAGTCAATACTGTCTCACATGAGGCCGGACATACCTTAGATGGGATTTTACAGATCAACTAACCTTCCATTTCCAGGATGCCTTAACATTAACATTGTCTGACCACCACGTCATACTATTTGACCTCCCCTCCAACAATCTAGCCAGCTCTACTGTCTTTCTTTTAACACCCAGCATAAGCGGGCCTTGGCATAATATTGATTATGCCAGCCTAGTGAACTCCCTATCTGCTTATGATCTCTCTCGGACAACAGACCCAGATACAGTGGCAGCTAATTATATTCTTGGCTAACTAATGCCATAAATAGTCTGGTCCCACCGACCATCTCAACCAGCCAACGTAAAAGTTTCTCATACCCCTTGGTAATCTCCCAGTCTTCAAGAACAAAAAAGATCTGCTGTAAGTTTAGAAGGAAGTGAAAATTGAAATATATTGAGGAAAAAAAAATTATATATAAGCAAGATCTTAAAACCTATAAATCAATGATTTTTTCGATTAAATCTGCTTACTTCTCTGAAAAAATGGAATCAGCAAAAATCTCAACAAAAGAATTATTTAAAATGGTCAAGACACCGTCTAACACATCCCAAAATAAGCCAACTATTGCAAGTCAAAGACTTTTGCGATGCTCTAGCAAAAGCTTTTCAGACTAAAATACTCAGTGTTTACTTATCTTTCTCCCCAAACCTTCCTAAATCATCTAACAAACATAGCCCCCCACCAGAAATTCCTCTAATCCCAAGAACAAGTCAAGAACCTTTAACCTAGTACTAAATCAGGTTCACCAGATGACTCATGCCCTCCCAAAGTACTACATTATGCAACGGAGGCTATTTCTGCACACCTTACACTGATTTTTAATTAAGTTATTAACACAGACATTTTTCCCAAATCATGGAAGAGAGCAGTGATTCTCCCCCTTTTAAAAAAGGCCACCCTTCCAGCATCCAATCCCACAAACTATCATCCCATATCTGCCCCTGCCAGCCAAAATACTAGATAAAGCTCTCAATCATCAACTATCTGCTTTCATAAATGAAAACAACTTGCTAATTGATTCACAATTCGGGTTTCGGAGGCAGAAAAGCAATGAATTAGCTCTCATATTAGCCGCAGAGAGCATTATATCTATCCTCGACAAGGGAGACAATGCAACCCTGATATGTTTGGATCACTCTGCACCATTTGATACTGTAAATGATGGCATTCTGACTAACCAGTTGTATGAGCTAGGAATATGAGACAAAGCCCTCTCCTTGCTTACGTCCTTTTTGGCAGACATGGAACAAAATATCACTCTAGAAAAATGTGTCTCTACAACATGGAATCTTCCCTGTGGTGTCCCCAAAGGGGTTTCACTCAGCCCCAACCTGTTCAATTTGTACATCAGTCCTCTGGTTAAACTTATCAGAACCTTTTGGTTCTCAATTGTCCCCTACATTGTGGTGTCTGCCACAGGAAATCTGGCCCATACAGCCTCTCAATGTTGCCTCTGTATGGAAAATATTTGAACATGGATGGCAGAAAACTGCCTGAGATTAAACCCAGGTAAGATCGAAATCCTACTCTTCAGAAGCAACAGCAACTTTTGGTCTCTGGACTGGTGCCCACCAGATATGGGCCTTTTCCCATACCCAGTGGAAAAGGTTAGAAACCTGGCGATCATCATGACAAACAAACTCTTCTTTGAGAACCAGATCCATCAAATAGCTTCATCAGTTTTCTTTCCATTGAAGATCCTGAGAAACAGTTTCACTACATCCCCTCCAATCTTCAAAATTGAATATGTCAGCACTAATCATGTCCAAATTGGACTATTGTAATGGATTATATAGTGTCTTACAACAAAAAATGGTATGTAAACTTCAGACCCTACAAAATGCTGCAGCCTGTCTAATTTCTAGCCTCCCCAAATGTAATTCAGCATCTATGGCATTGAACCAACTTCACTGGCTACCTATAAAGAAAAGGATCAGATTCAAGGCCTTGTGCACTGCATTTAAGGCACTGCACAATATCAGACCAGTTGTCCTTTTGCAGTGTTTTCACTGGTATATACCTCCCGGACCCTTACGTTCTTCGGGTTTGAAAAATATTGAGATGCCTAAGTTCAGAATTGGCCGTTGAGGTGGCAAAAACTTTGTGACCTGTATTGCTAAACTGGGAAGTTCCCTCCCCTTTAAATTGAAAAATTCCCACACCTCTTTACATTTCTAGAAAGCATTAAAAACGTGGCTCCTACCTAGAGGCCACATTGTACCCACCCTGCCTCGCTGATCACCCTTACACAATACAGCGCCAAGACACGTTCGGGTATACGAGCGCAAAATAAATAACATAGCAAGATGAAGTTGCTTAAAGCTATTGAGGAAGCTCTTATTCCAGATAATAAAGATCAACTGAGATCCTTCCTGGAGTTGCCTCAGTATTAACTTAAAGGTATTCCCCATTTTACTCAACTTATTCAAGAAGGGTGCCTCATTTTTGTGGTGCGTGGAGTGCAGAGTTGCTTTTGACAAAGTATGTTCTAATATTGTAACAGCAGGTCCTTTGAAGTTATTTGATCTAAGAGATAGTAGCATCATCGTTACTAATGCCAGACACTGTGTGTTGAGTGCTGTTCTAACGCAGAGGAAAAGTAATGGAAGGGAGGATGAGGTTGCTTTCACTTTCAGAGCACTTACCGTACCTACTCAACAATAGAAAAGTAAGCCTTGGCACTTTGGTGGAGAGCTCAGTATTTTTGTACATATGTGTGGGGAGTTCCTTTTCTTTTAATAATGGATCGCAAACCTCTCATGGAATTATTCAGCACAAAAGTGGGTGATAAGTCTACTCCCAGGATTGCCAAGTGGAAAAATTGTTTGCAGGAGTTTAATTATTACATTTAGTATGTTTCTGGCAATAAGAACGTGAATGCTGATTTCTTGTCCAGAATGACCTTGAAGGTTTCGGATGTAGGTGGTGAATAATAGGGAAACTGCATGTTTAGCAAATTCTATCAACAATTTCTTGAGTGGGGATTGGAGAAGAGTGAGTGAGAGAGAAGCTAGACAAAGACCATGTTCTTAGTGAAGTCATGAAGTGGGTCACACAAGGGTGGCCCAACACTAAGATATCCAATGAGAATTTAACTCCCATGGGCAGAATTAGCATGTGAAGATTGCTGTGTAGGATGTGACAGCCTGAAGAACCTACAAGTGTGAAACAGAGGATTTTGGAGGTGGCACATGAGATTCATATTGGAATAAGAGCAATGAAGCATAGAATGCTGGAAGATTTTTTGGTGGCCTTGGATAGACAAAGCTGTGGAGTGTTTCATGGGAGACTGTGGTCCTTGTTTCATAAGTGATACATCCTAAGTGACCTGCCCCGGTGAACCCTGTGAATTCTCCTTTGATACCATGGGCAAAATTAGCACAGCAGGCCCCATAAAAATGTTGGGAGAGTGTTAGAAATGAGGGTCTCTAGATGGCAGGTTGTTACCCTGTCCAAGTAGGGACCCTTCTTCCTAGTCAGGATAAGGGATTTACACTTCTAAAATAACCCCTGCTCACGTTCAAGTTGCAGGCAAGAAGAGGCAAGGTAAAATGTAGACGGCACGATCTAGAATGAAAACGAATCCACCACCAGTCACGTATATGGTTTGGTGAACGTTAATATTTTGTAACTGGAGGAACAAGAAAAGGCACTTTCTTGCTCCAGTTGGGTGGTGCTTTTACTAAAGATATTGAATGCTTGCTGCCGGTCGATTGGAAGCCTAGTTGGGCTTCAGAAGGGTGATCTAAAAATAGAGATGAGTGCTACATCGATACAGTATCTGATTAGACCAGTGCACAACACAGAGCGATACAAGCCTTGAAGGAAGATGACTATATTGTCATTAAACAGGCCGATAAAGGGGTAGCTATAGTTGTGTGGCAAAAAGCAATGTATTTAAATGAAGGCTATAAGCAGATCAACAACCTTTCCTGCTACAGACTGACACAAGAGGATCCTTCACATGAACTTATGGAACAAATAATCCAAATAGTCAAGGAGGGGTTGAACAAGGAATTGTTGGGACGAAGGAGTATGAATTTTTGATTAAGAAACATCCAAGGACTCCAGTCATTTACTTCCTCCCAAAAATCAATAAGCAATTACCTGAAAACCCTGGGGTGACTGATAGTATTGGGGTGTGACTCGATACTAGAACCCATCTCCAAATACGTGGACACATTCCTCAAAGAGTTTTTACCTGAAACCCTTCGGGACACCATGGACTTTATTAATAAAGTCAACGATACCCTTTATGACCAATTGCAGCAATGTCTTCTCTCTTTTCATGTGGTTTCACTATACACCCAGATTCCGCAAGATGAAGCAATGGAATTATTTTTAAAAGCCAGAACACGACCACACATAGTTCCCACGAGTTTCATCCTATAACTAGCTGAAGTGACACTCAAGAAAAATCTCTTCAGGCTTGAGGAGACATTCTACTGGCAAATCAAAAGTCCAAGCCATGGGTTGTCCCTTTGCTCCAGAGATGGCTGTACTTTATATGGCTAGGTACGAGGAAAAATATATCTATAACTACAACCCATTCAAGAAGAATCTTGCCCAATGGTATCGATACATTGATGATATTTGGTGCCTCTGGAGTGGTACAGAGTCAGAATTAAACAACTTCCACGAGCTCAATCATCGACATCCAGGCATTAAATTCACCTTAACTAAGAGCTGAACAGTAAGGGGCAGATTTACAAGCCCCTTGGGCCACTTTTGCGTCACTTTTCACATGGCGCAAGGGGCTTGTAAATCTGCCCCTAACTTTTTTAGACGTGGAGGTCTATCGCTTTAAGAACAACCTGGCTCCTACGCTTCACAAAAAGGTGACAGACATGAATGCCACTCTGAACTATCGCAGTTTCCACCCCAGAAATCTCAAAGACAATCTTCCTTATGGGCAACTACTCAGGATCCGAAGGAACTGTTCCCGCAACAATGACTTCCAAATACATGGAGAGGCGTTCTGCGAGCAGATGAAGTAACGTGGGTACCACAAAAAACTGTTGAAACATGCATTCAAACGGGCATGGTGTACACCAACATCAAAAAAGCCAAACCCAAGATGGAGAGGTTGGTGTGTGTTTAGACATATGGACCACACAAGAATGCATTCCGGTCAATTATACAAAAGAATTGGCACCTTATACAGAGTTCTGACCTTGGGATTGATGAACCTGTCTCCGACACAAAGAAGAATATGAGCATTGGACAAAGAATTGTAAGAGCAGACTTACTGGCTTCCAGCAGAAAAAAAGATCTCAGAACACTTTTTAATTTCAAGCCATTGATGGGCCACCATAAATGTGGTACCAGCACGAATTGTAGTAGCACGATAGTGGGTACTGACTTTATACACGACGACATTAAGTGGACCAGGAAACACTTCTCCAACTGCAAGACAAAAAACGTCATTTATGCAATTGTTTCTCACTGCCCAATAAATTACATTGGTAAAACTACGCAAGAGATTCGTCAATGCGTAGCACAGCACCAATCAAGGATAAAAATGAAGTTGTAACAGCACCTATGGTGAACCACTTAATTGACTCCAATCACCACGAACTTGAGTTCATATGGACTGTCCTATCTGTCATAAAACCATCACCAAGAGGGGGCGACACTGAGGGTTCACTGTAAAGAACAGAAGCCTACATGATAGCTCGTTTCAACAGCACCACCAAAGGACTGGATGAATAGTAAGAGAGGGGTAGATGTTAAAACAGTTCCAGTCCTGGTTTTTAATTTCCTGTGTGCACCATGATTCAAACAATCTTTGGAAATATGCATATTTATTTTAATAACAATGTACACACAAACCTTGAAAAAGATATATATGATCTATCCTTTCTTTGGATAAGTTTCACTTGAGGCACGGTTGATGTTCCATATCTTCACAAACTCACTTAACCTTAATGCAATGGGGCCAGGTCACTCTTTAAACCTCCTGTGACCTTGAAGAGTTTTTGAGTTAGAAACTGGGAAGGAGACTCCATTAGATGACTGGCACAGCTGATTACAAGTAAGACAATGTAAACTTTCATAGCACGGGCGCGCACAAACATTTTACAGAATAAGACACACATTGACACGTCGTTTTCTGTTTTCAAAGAGAGACGCGATGAGGTCCATTTCTGTGTGAAATTTAAAGGTAGCCACCTTCTTTATCTCTGCATGAATTAAGCAGTGGAGCGGCCCCATACGGCTATTGACAATTATTAGACCGACTGAGATCTAAAAGCAAGCATTAACAAAACCATTGTCGGCATGGCAAAAGTAAGTGTTGTCTCTTGGCCACAAAGCCACAATGTTTATAATCAGATACTCTATTGATGTAGCACTCATCTCTATTTTTAGATCGCCCTTCTGAAGCCCAACTAGGCTTCCAATCAACAGGCAGCAAGCATTCCAATATCTTTAGTAAAAGCACCGCCCGACCGGCGCAAGTAAGTGCCTTTTCTTGTTCCTCCAGTTACAAAATATTAACATTCACCAAACCATGTACATGACTGATCTAGACTAGACTAGATCGTGCCATCTACATTTTAACTTGCCTCTTCTCGTCTGCCAGGTGAAAACCAGTCCACGCCCTGCAGAGACTCCCGCAAACCACCTTAGGAGTTGAAACGAGTCTGCATTACACAACACAGGGACTTTCACAATTAATACATTTTCCCCCGTAGAAATGTTTTTGGAATGTTCTCACTACTGGGTCTAATGTTTCTTTTTCCCATGGGTAGCTGCTTCTTAAATTGGTTACACAATGTGGATGGTAAAGGATGTCCTAGTAGGTGCTCCTTTTGTGAACTAAGACTGTTGATGTAATGTTAAGCTAATTATTGTTATGTATCACTCTTCAAGTATTGTTTGTT
Organism: Triturus cristatus; assembly: GCF_964204655.1. NCBI lineage: Eukaryota > Metazoa > Chordata > Amphibia > Caudata > Salamandridae > Triturus > Triturus cristatus. The sequence goes on along the minus strand of NC_140594.1, from coordinate 333,532,173 downwards.
TCATCCCATTACTTCATCACAAAATCTGTATGTTATTGTTTTATTTGTTGCCTTAATATGTATAATTTGTTCTTGACTGAAACGTATCCACACTTTCCTGACCTATGATTATATGTGGAGTAAAGTGCCTAGAATGAAGTGGCAAATAAATGCTTCAAGCCTATATCAAATGAATTGATGGCCTTTAGTCTTTTAAATTGATTTAGCAGCGTTTAAATACTTTCTAAACGTGGCATTTTCAAACTCCTAATTAAAAACGATCTTTACTAAAAGATATTTTATTAAATTCTGAGTTCAGAGAGCCCAAACTCCATTTCTCGATCTTGTCCCAATGAGAAGTTATATTTATAAGATGTTATAGAAGATCTCCCATTCTATGCTAAGGCACAGATAGCCTTTCAATAGTGAAAAACGACATACACAGTATTTCACTATGAGGACATTTCACACACTCCAGTTCATGTCCTACCTTTCACATACACTGCACTCTGCAGATGGGTGTACCTTAGGTCTACCTGAGGGGTGCCTCACTTGTAAGAAAAGGGAAGGATTGGGGACTGGCAAGTGGGTACACTTGCCAGGTCGACATGGCAGTAACCACTGTGTGCAGACAATGAAGTGACAGGTCTGAGAAACCTTTGAAGGGCTGCTTGTGTGGGTGGCTCAACCAGTGCTGCAGGCCTTCTAGCAGCATTTGATTTGCAGGCCCTGGACACACATAAAGGTAAAGCAAATATGTCAACTATGGAAACATCAATCCATAAATACAATGTACAGTAGGAGCACTTGCACTTTCACACTGATCAGCAGTGAGAAAGTGCGCGGAGACACTAAACCAGCAAAAACAGTCAAACTCAGGAGGTTAGAAACCAAAAGAGCAGGGGAAACATGCCAAAAGGTCTAACAGAGAGAATTTAAGTTTGCTATTGTGCTCATGGACTATATGTCATAATGGCCAGAATATGGGTTTCTGAGTAATGTTACCTCTTCTTTAGTCATTCAATTTCTATACAAGTTATTTGTAAGGGAGGGCTACCCTGCTGAGATTGTAGCAGACAATGGCACACAGTTGATGTCAAAAGAAATTAAATTATTTTTAGATTCCCATAGTATTAAACACATAAAGTCTTCCCTTTACCATTCTAAGGGCAATGTGCTAGTCGAATGCTTCAGCCGCACATTGAAGATCCAGTTGCAGCTGGAAACTGTCAACAACTTAAATTGGAAGGCTGTGGTGGATGACATTCTCTGGGCATATAGGAAAACCTCCAATTGCTTAACAGGGCTCTTTCCTTTTACCCTGTTGTGGGGTAGAGTCCCTTGATCTAAGCTCAAGTGTGTTTGGCGGGGTGGGGGACATGAGGGAAAAGGTACATGAGAAGTATGGCAGTATTAGCATGAAACCAGACCTTTGTGATTTAAAAGTGGAAGCTGGGTCAGAATCAAGAGGCCAGGACATATTCTCAAGGGTGATTCCAGATTTTCCACCCCCATGAAAGTGGTTAGGGTAACTACTAGTACGATCACACCAGTGATGGCAAGATATGGAACAAAGACAAGATTTCTATTGCTCCTAAGGTTGACCTTGTGTGAAATCATCTAGGAAAACTTCTGAGGATGAGTGTTCAAGGGAACCGCATGTAACATGAGCTAGAAATGAAAGACATGAACCATTTTGGCATAATAATTACATTTTTGGGTGTCCATCAGCCAAATTATGACATAATGCATTCAATTATTTTGATATTTAAGCTTTTAGTTGAATCCTATATTCTTTTGTATCTAATGTCTTATTCTATGTTATATTGGACCTAACATTTGGTTTTACTGAGCATTATGTTCTTTTCATTGCATATCTTGCAAATTTATTGTATTTCTGTTTTGTAAATATTATGGGAGGAAGATGTGTTGGGTTTGCCTCTTTATGGAACTCAAAGGGGAGCATAGAATGTAGAAGGTTTGTGCGAACCACCATAATACACCTGTGTATGTATCCTAGAAACCTCATTTTGCTTTAGTAGAATGTGGCTGCAATACAAACTCCACCTTTCTTTTGGCTGAGCCTAGGGAGCCGCTGATAGAGTCCAAATTATGGTTATCTGGTTGCGCCGGACCGAGTCACAGTTTCAGGCTTACTGCAATAGAGAACAGGTCAGATACAGTCCCAAATTAGACCAGCTGAAGGTTTATCTTCTCAAGTTTTGCACAGAGAGTCCTGTTCTTGTTGAAGAGGGTTGTGGGGAGCAGAGAGAGCATCCCAGGTGGTGGTGGGCATGGCCCAAGGAGCAGACTGGACGTTGAGGATGGTTGCTTCATGTTGCAGTCCTCCGCGGACGATTGATGCTTGCTATGTAAAGAGGTGGATGAAAGGCAGCTCAAGCTGTTTTTTGGATGAAGGGTCCAGGACCTGAGAGTCACCACTTAGGGGGTCAGAAACTTGCTGAAGATCAGTCCAGAGGCTGTTGGTAAAACTTTTATGTCCTTGATGCTCAGCTAATGAGGCCAGCAGACTTACACTTGGAGTCACTGTAAGGTCTTGGTTCAAGATGAAGTTGAAGGTCCAGTTCCTCCTCCCCAGCCAAGAGGGCAGCAGGCAGTAGGTCAGGACAGCGGAGCTGTAGCTCTTTCAGAGTAGCAGTCCAGCAGAGTGGCAGTCCTTTCAGGAGCACAGCAGTCCTTCTTCCTGGCAGAGTATCCATAGGTCCAGAATTTGTACTGAAGTGGGGTGTCTAAGATCCGGTATTTATACCCAGTTGAACATTTGAATTGGGGGAGGAGCTTCTAGAGATTTACCTTTGAAGTCCCCAAGCATCCTAACTTCCCTACCCTGACTCCACACTACTTACAGTCCTTTGTGTTGAGACAGGACACAGCCTATTCAGATGTGAACATGGCTGCGCTCCAGCTCCTCCCTCCCATCCTGCAAGTGATGACCCATCCAGGCACACCTAATCACTATATTGTTTGCGACTGTCAAGGAGGAATACAGAAAACTCAACTGTCAGCTACACCCAGTCATGTAACTCAGAGACAACCTGCAGCCACTGAATGGCTAAGGCAAGAAAATGCCAATTTCCAAAAGTGGAATTTTTAGAATAGTAATTTAAATCCGACTTCACCGTAAATTAGGGTTTTAAATTAGGATTCCAGAGACACCAAACATAAACTGGTTAGCTCTTTCCATTTGGAAATTAAACTTCAATAATATCCTGTGGCAGAAATTTAAAACTTTAAATTACATGACCTTATTTTAGATACATTGCACACTGCCCTCTGGGCTGTTCAGGGCCTAACCTAGAGGTGGAATATATATTACAAAGGAAGGTTTGGGTCTGGCAAAACATTTATTTTGCCAGATCGACATAGCAATTTAAAATTGCACACACAGGCTCCTCAATGGCATGCCTGGGACATTTTTAAAGTGCTACTTAAGTGAGTGGCACAATCAGTGCTACATACCCACTAGTACCCTTTACTTTACAGGCTTTGGGTACATATAGTACAAATTTACTAGGGACGTATAGGTAAACTAAATAGGCCAATTGGGTATAAGCTAATGTTACCATATTATACGAAGAGAGCACCATCACTTTAGTACTGATTAGCTGTGGTAAAGTGTCCTAACGCCAACAAAAACAAAGTCAGCAAAAAAATGGGAAGTGTGAAGGTAAAAGGTTTGGGGGTGACCCTGCAGAAAGGGCCATGTCCAACACCCAGCCACTAAAGGACTGGTAGAGGTCAGAGTAACTTGCAGATTAGAATAGGTAGAGCTTTATAAAGACTATTTTTGAAATGAGAGCAAGAGTCTGGCAACATTGGTTGCTGTGACTCTTTCACTATCATATACTTTTTTGCATGGTTTGGGGCCAGAGGCATGAAGGTTCAAAATACTGAATCACACTTTGTGAATACAACTGATTTGCAACTTGCCATTTGGTATTCCATATGTATGAAAGGCCTAAACAAATATTTAGTCATTTGGTAGGATTCACATTCACAATTTATTAAATCATAAATAAAAAATCAGTTGATTGCAAATTCATTCGGAATTTACGAATGTGGCTTTCAGGAGGTAGATGATTACCTCACAAAATGGAAGTGTTTCACTGCATGCTCTGTAGGGGACTGGGGGACACAAAAGAAGGCTGGCATTGCAGAAGAAGAGATTTCCAAAGTTTTTACTTTGCCATCCAGACCTCAAGGGGCTTAATTATGAGAGGCCTGAGCCGCCGTTGTGTCACTAATTTTGATGCAGGTAGTACTCCATATTTACAAATAGATGCATGTGGCCAAATGCATCACTTTTGGTAGGCCTGCATCGGAAATTACCAGTGCCAGAACAGGTTGCACCACACAGAGACTAACATCTTCAAGGTAGGCGTTCCCCCCATAAAATGCTGCATTAAACCGACACAATGATATTTATGGTTTTGACAATAACTGATGCATCATTGGCAAGCCGCGCGCGGAGCTTGAAATGCATCAAAATTCTTGCGCATCGGCAATCCAGGCATAGGAAATGATGCATTAGCTGGGCCACATTAAGACAAGCCACAAAAAACAGTTTGGCAAGCTCAACTACACCATGGAGATACTCATTTTGCAGCTGGGAGTTGTGAGGAGGCCACCAACACCCCCACCCCACCACTTAGGTAGTGCAGGAGAAGGGAGCACCTTTTTCACCAGTGTACTACCCTCATTGACCTCAGCTCAGGGAGAATGAGGTCATCACATACTACCACCGACTCAGGAGGGAGTCCATAATAGAACTGCTGAACCAGATAGCACCAAGGCTCCAGCCACCAACTGCCAGGCCCACCAACATCCCATCGCAGCTCAAGCTGATGGCTGTCTTCCACATGCTGGCATCTGGTCATTCCAGATCACAACAGCCAGAGTGCCAGGAATATCGCAGCCATCTTTTTCTGCCTTCCTACCATCTGTCCTGGATGCCATCATACACCTCAACCCAGAGTACCTCCTCTTCCCCAAGACACGAAAACAGCAGCTAGACACCAAGCAAGGTTTCTATGCCATTGCTGGATTTCCACACGCTCTGGGTGCCATTCATTGCACACATGTGCAACTGATTCCCCATGCAGCAACATCACATCTGTACAGGAACCAGAGGCACACTTACTCTATCAACATCCAGGCCATCGTGGATCATTGATGGATGTTTACAAATGTGCTGGCAAAATACCAAGGATTGCACTTAATGCTTACATCTTCAGACACTCCTTCATCAGTGACTTCTTCCAGAATTGCCATATGGGAATGGACTACTTTTTGGTAAGTAAAAGTGAAGTGTATTGCAGACTTACTAATAGTAACAAATGTATAACATAATAGCCATCTCTGTTGACGAAGATAGGGCCATTTGTCTGAGGGGTGTGCCTCATACATGAACCATGCTTCATGGTACACATGTAATGCAAACCCCCAAATCATACATGTTAAGACACGCAAAGTCATTTTGTGTGCCTTTGAATGGCATAAAGGAACAGAGCAATGCAACACGGGCCAAAATGCAGTGTAGCATCACTGTGTGCAAGGGATAAGTTCCATGGGAGTTGTAGGGGTGTCTACATGCAACTCCCATGGATGATGTGGCATTTCACTTATCCCACAACAGATACATTTTGGAATGTGACAGATCATTTGATTTCCTCTGGTGATTTGTAACAAGGAAAATTAACTGAAGTCATCCAAGTCACTCCCACTTCCTACATGTGTGCAGTTTGTGGCAAACATACATAAACGATCATGGCTCCGAGCGTACATCATGTGCAGGAAGGTGCCCCCTCCTTTACAAAGACAATCCTGCATGCAATGGAAGCACCGAGTACCGTGGTGCAAGTGCGTCTTTTTTTGTACTAGGCAGCACATTGTGTGCCAGTGTAGGGGCAAAGGTCAGGAATGTACTCTATGGGCTAAATACTGTGCACTACTGCCCTTTCTCAGTGACGCAGTGCAGACAGATAACTTGCTGCACTGCAAAGTGCAACTTTCCAAAAAATCTATGCCCTTTTGTCATCTTCACATAGTGGCAACAATGCACTGTAATGTGGAGACAATGACGTGCCAAATTGATATGCACCTACTAATCTGTCAATGGCAGTAGCAACAGAATGTCAGTGAGTACCAATGTGTCATTTCATTCTATGTGTGTGGATGAAACCACATCAAATGCACTGGGAAAGAATCATGAATTAAATCATGTGGCATGACAGACAAGGCAATTATGAGTACAAAGGCAACACAAGATAAAAATCTGAGGTGAGTGTTTCCTCAATGACTTAACAAACTCATGCTATTTGTCAAAGTTCAACAAGGTCAGCGATGTGAGAACAAGTGATGAGGAAATGAGCAAGTGTGTAATACTTGGCGGTAAACTTGTATGTTTTCGCCACAGTGTCAAGAGCAACACAGAAATAAGTATGTGGAAAGGCCATGTGTGGCATGCCATGTCAGTGTAGGCCCCAGACATGTACATTTCAATACTCTGTAACATTGTGACATGAACAGTATAAAACACACATATGTCTCAGCAATACTGACAGTCTATGTACACTCATACAGGTATGTTGATATGTAGGTGTGGGCGGACTTTGCATACTCGCGCTACGCAAAGCTCTGCGAAACGGTAAAGAATCTCTGCGAGAACGCAGAAATTCCGCGAACACGCGTAATTGCGTTTTCGCGATGCTTTTTTCCTGCTCGCGAACGCTGTTTGCGTGCCTGGGGGGAAATATCTTGCGAAAATGCATTTTGAGAACGCGAAAAAGCAAATAATTCCGCGAAGCCGCGGAGCGCAGAATTTTGGGCTATTCCGCGTTCTCCACGGAACGCGAAATTACCCAAATTCCGAGAGCGGAGCAGAATTTACCGCCCAGGCATATTGATATCCCTATTGACTGTTGTAACCAATGTGATGGCTCACCTGTTCTGTGGAGTAAGTAGCCCTAATGTAAAGCACATATATCCAGCAAAGTGAAACTCACTAAGTCAAACAAAATGATGCCAGACATGTAATACATCAGTCACCATCTTAGGTTAAAATCCAACCTGGACAAGGTACTACAGTGTACTCAGGAACCAATCTCAACATACATTCGCCACAGCAATGAGGAAAAATCAGGGCATAGAACTACACAATCCACTGCAAGTTAATAGTCATACACATACATGCGAAAACCTAGTGCGTATAAATGTTGAATAGACAGCTCCTTGTAACAACATTAGTGTGCCCCTCATAAAGATGGCCCACATTGCTATACCTATGTGTGTATCAAAATGCACCATGCAAACTTCTCTGGCAAAAGCAATAGTTGAAGACTGACAATAAATAGCATAACAATGCATGTGACATGTTTGAACTGCACCTAATTGATGTAACAAAATCACATGGCAAAGTTAGTGAACTATGAAACAGCTGTATCAATGCCCTGTAGGCCACCAACAAAATCTGTGGTTTAACATGAACAAATATATGTGCGAGTGCAAAACATGTTGTCAATATATCAACCTACCTAGAGATGAACAACTATCCAAATGTTTGATCAATAATCTGTCACTTCTCACATGTAGTGAGTCCACATAACATATAGTGATCAGGACCATTTCAAAATATACATCACAGTAAGCTATTATATACACATGCAGGCCTAGATGTAGAAGTGTACATTGTATCATGCCATGCTTATCAATTGCTGTTACACAAAGAACTGAAATAGACATGTGTAAACCTGTGGCTAACTCTATAATGTAACAGATATTCTGAAATACCATGGGAAATGTGTATGAGTCTTTTAGTACATGGCACACATGGACAGGAATGTAGTTGTAACAGAGAGCAAAAGCATTGCCAGTTGAAATTCCTGTTTCACTTTCAGTGAACCAAGGATATGGTCTCCAGCCATGGGTCATTTCTCCAATAGCACTTCCTAATACTGAGCCGGAACGACAGTACAACAAGGCACTGGCCAAGTCATGGATTATCGTAGAGATAACCTTTGGTGTGCTGAAGTCCCGGTTAAGAGTCCTGGACTTGTCAGGGGGGAGATTTCTATACTCCCCATTATGGTCTGCAAGATCATCCTAGTATGTGCCCTTCTCCACAACATATGTGTTCGGACAAATGTCCCGAGGGATGTGGACCATGATGACCAGGACCCATTAGAGGATGAGGATGGAGGAAGGATCTAAAAGACAGTGGCTGGGATTTGGCGATACATCCACATTGTGCAGAATTTCTTCACTTAAAGTACATGTACTATGATGGACAGAATGTCCAAACATAGGGGGTGATTAGGATGGTGAGTGGATCGCCACCGCTTGCCCGGTGGTGGCAATCCACCTGCAATCCCAAACCGATTTACCCCCACCATATTATAATGGCGGGGGCTATCGTGGTGGACACAAAGTGCGTCTGCCGCTTTTCCACCAGTCGGCAATCGTTCCGATTGATGGCCGGGAGGACTTGGCCCTTAATATGGTGTCAGTGCCTATCAGGCACCGCCATCCATATTAGTATGTGTGGTTTTAAAGGCCTTTCCATTACTTCGATGCCGCCATGGAGAGGCTGGCGGGGAATTGCTTTGTGGGCCCCTTGCGGGCCCCCAGTCAGTCTGCACTTGGGGGGTACCTATGGTACCCCCCTGCATTGCCATGCACAAGGTGGCAGGCACCTCGAGGTGCCTGCCACGTTGTGCATGGCCATGCACAACATGACATTTGGGGATTGCGGCCGGTGCTGCTTACAGCAGCACCCGCCGCAATGTCAAAAATGCGGTATATGACCGCCACCTAATTAGCGGTGAGGGACCGCTGCATGTCTGGCAGCAGGTGCCCGCCATCCTAATAACCCGCATAATAGGAAGGTCCAACATAGAAATACATGTTTGAAGCCATTATTTGTGCTGGCATTTATGTCACAGTCCCAGTACACATCAACTCACTCGCATCTTGTCAAATAGAAGTAGGCCTCAAACTGTAATAATCATGCCATCAGACCCGTTCAGCAACATGGGGCCATGCGGGTCACCTGGCAATTGCACATATACCAAAATGCAATGTGAAGCCGTGTATTAAAGGTATAGACAAGGCCTGACACACTTACTATTCAAAATTGATCATTACATTCCTCTTTCACTTGACCAATGCAGAGCTGCACAATGTACACCAGATGGCACTCAATTAATTTAGGAACACACATCACTAATTACCATGCCTTAGGACAACCTCACATTGCAGTGTGTATCAACAATGTGTCAAAATGCAGAATGACTGTATTTTGCTATACATATTTTGTGGCAGATTCCATCTGACATAATAAGGGACATGTTTCATTGGCAAAGGCCTTGTGTCATATATATGTATACAACCTGACACTTGTCAATAACGCATACATGCATGTCTGGCTTACCAGAAAATACAGCTCTTGGAAACTATTTTCTGCTTACATTGCCAGAACCAACATATCTTGCTACAGTAGAAAAAGGACAAATTTGGCATGCATTGCTCAGCAATGCAATGACAAAAAGGCCTGTAAAAAGACAATATGAGCAATGGCATTGTTCAGTGAGTAAACAGGCAGAGCAGTATGACACTGAATAGGTTATATGTCAACATCAGAACACATTAAGACTACTGAGTAGTCAAGAATGTGATTTCTTATGGTTATCAAGGTTGGCAAAACAGTATGTGCAAACGCACTAACTCATTGAACATGGCCAGATACAGGCCTGGGTGTAGTTCGCAGAGTTTTGCTATGCGGAACTCTGCGAAGTGACAAAAAAACTCAATGAAGTTCCGCAAGTGGTGGAGTGCAGTGCGAATTGCTGTTCATGCTGGGCTTCCTGCTGCTTGGGTAGAAATTCTACCCGAGCGGCAGCCCGTGCACGCAACTTTCTGTTTGTGAGTATGAACAGGGTAAAAACTCCACTGCACTATGCAGCGTTGAGTTTTCGGCATTCCATGAACTCTGTGGAGGTCGGAATGCATAAAACTCCACAAACAGAGTGGAGTTCACCGCCCAGGCCTAGTCAGATGAAGGGATTGTGATGGCAACTTACCTTTGCATGGCAAGAGTTGTGCATTACTGAGTTTACAAGTGCATAGATGAGTGGATCGCAAATATTTTACCCACCCAAAGGTGAAATGTTTGTTGAGTGTGCCATAACATATGCCTGTGCCAGGGAATGCATTATACTTGGACCATGAGGCACACACAAGGCCTGCCATCAGAGTAGATGTACTGCAACTAATTTTGCAGGAGTAAGACAAAGATCATGTGTTAATGGCAGCAAAATGCTAATTGCACATCACAAGTTAAATTGACAATGTAACCATGTTTTGCTACAGTTATGACTAATTCTCATTCACCTACTCAAAAGGTCTGTTGCTGTGTGAAACATTCATCCCAAACGCACCTAATACCATCCGTCAATGTGGTGCATGATACCACCATGTGCAGAACACGTGTGCCCGAGCAAGACATACACAAAAGCAAGTCAGAAATGTGTATCAGTGTGCACTTCCAGAGATTGTGTGTGCTGCTACAGTGTGTTCAGCTACCCTCTGTTACAGTCCAAAGTGAGTGTAGTACCAAAGAGTGTGCGATGACTGAGAATGTGTCCTGCACTTCATGATGTTGGTTGATATCAGACACATGTGCATCATAATTGCTTTCCACCAAGGTCCTGTAATATTAAACAGAGAGGCATAGAATGTGCATAGCCACACAGTGCCGCACTGATATACTCCCTAATTCATGGCTGTGTGTGAAAGGACATTGCAAGTAATGTGCTATCCATAACTGAATAGAAAACAATCATGCCGTATCCCCTGTCACATTGCTGGTTTGTCTGCTAGGGTCTACGCAGGCCCACTTGAACCATGGAGCAGGAAAGCATTTGTCACCTGCAGGAATGTTTGAGTGCGTGGAGGGCTTCATCTTGCTAATAATAATATCCCTAAAGCCTAATTACACCATCTATATGTGATGCAGAACCCAGCTCACGTATAGAAGTGAAGTGGCTAGGAAAGTTTGTGGTACAAGACCTTGTAATGTCACACGTTTCACACTGTATGTGCTTTGTTATGTTTCCGAATACATACGTTTCTATCATGTGTGCATGTGTACCCCCAAACAACATTCAAGGAGCCTATATCTGGTGCAGCAAGAGCCAATGCATTGATTTGTGAAACAGTGTGTTATTGACACTTTTCACACCTACACTAGCTGACCCAGCAGGTGTAGGACAGCTACCTCTGTCACAGAGACATGACAAGTGCTGTCAACCCTCCACAGCTGTGCCAAGTACCAGTCAACATTGGATGTAGTTATACATAAATTACATAAATGCAGCCTCACCGCAGCTAACAAAGTACCCCATGCCAATGTCAAACCACTAAATGAAGATAATTAACTCAATGCCTCAATACATTACAAATATTATGTTGTTACACTCTCAATAGATTGTCACTCTAGATGTCACATGAAAGATGGTATAATGTCACATATAAGCACACTGTGACTAGCTAAATGATACACATAACCAACCTTTGGACCTTTCTGCTATAACTGTAGGACCAATGGAAGTTAGTTCAAGCTGTGATATGATGTTTTTCAATGTCATCTACCTTACATCCCACATATTGGGCCATTAGCATGTGTCACAAACTACGCATTACCCCTGAGGTGTGGTGAATTGCACCATTTGCGCTTGTTGTAACCACGCATCCAGGCCAATGCATATACAAACCAGCATAAGTGCCAATGTGCTGTGCCTTAATTTTATAAGATTCACTACCGATGCATCAGATAAAATGACAAATTTCTCAAAAATGTGCAGCAATTCAGGCAGGAAATGAATGACACAGTGTGGCAGGCTGCATAATAAGAAATGTGAAGCTACTTTCACTTTTGTTTACTCTTTGTTAGTCCGTGCTGAGTGCTGGTGGTTTTTAAGAGTGTGATTGGTGGTTGGTTGCTCTTTTATCTTTGTGTGCTCTGTGTCTCTAAATTGTGTCATTGTTGTCCATTATTGTCCTTTTGTCTAGATTTGTGAACTTTCTGTCACTGTATTGTTGGGAGTTTGTCTTTTTAGGGTGTTTCCTTCTAGGGGTAGTTTAAGTAGTTTGGGTGCTTAGTTATTTTCCATAGTGTTAGTGAGAGAGGATAGGGACATGTATGGTGGGAGGGAAGAACTTTTCTGAGCCGGAGTTGGGTGGGCTCATCTGGTTGGTTATGCAACAACTGCCGAGGTTGGTTGCGGCAGGGGGCAGGGTGAGCCCAAGATACGCTGCAAAAGATAAAATAGACAGATGGGAGTGTGTCCGCTTGAAACACAGGCGCTACTTTGAGGTGGAACATACTGCAAGACAGATGAAGCATAGGTGGGCTGACATGGTGGCACAGGAGGCTGATCACATTCACCTGATGGGACTGGATATTGGTGGACCTGTCGATATGTATTGCTGTTCCCTCTGATGTTTTTGGAAGTAGCTATTTAATTCATGCTCAACAAAATCATGTGCTAAACATTATTTGTTTTTTAATGACTACAATGTCCAAGATATATATCAACAAGGGGGAAATAATTGACAAAATGAACAGAAATGAACTTTGTGGCATAAATCTGAGAGCCTTTTGGGCATTGCCGCTGGCACACACCTCTCAACCATATCTATGTGTCCATGCTAAGCAACAATGCATGACTTAGAATGGCCTCAAACATATGGAGTGAGGCAAGACAGTGCAAATTTCTGCTTTGGCTTACTCTGTGTCAATGAGGCCTTCCATGGCCATTGTGGTGGGTAATCCCCTGCAACACCCATGGATTGTTATGCATCACCAAATTTACAATGCCATGTATACCTAGGGATGCATCAAAAGCTTACACCTCCCTAGGGTAAGTGCAATGGTGAGTTTTCTCTTTATTCCTCCTTGTACTTTTTTCTTTCCATGTGTGCTGCATTCGGCACACATGGAAGATGATAATGCCTTCCAGGATTTTCTATGTTTAGGCATATGCTCCTTCCTGCATCAAAACAATCCTTGATGAAACACAGACACCCTTGCATCAACCTGCGTTGGTGCTAGTCTGTGGAAATTGCGCCAGCGCATGGGGAAAAAAAGAAAGGTGCCATATACTATCCAAATGACACATACCTGCCCCTTCACTTTGACAGAGGCCAGTGCAGCTAGGTGTCATGGTACAATGCAGTCTGACATGATGATTCCCAGCAGAACTAAATATATCACATGCCTAAGTCATACTTCAGTCATATGATTTATGGATATATTTGAACAATGTCCTAGAGCCGGTTCAGGGCTGCATGCTGACTAACTGTATTCAATGATTTTGCCATAAACTGATATTTGTCACTAAGCTATTATGTATATATGGAGTACTGTGTTAGCATAATGTATAAGATGTACCTGTAAGCATTTGTTACAGTACTGTTGATAATGCTATGTTTAAAATCGTTTTTTTCCAGGGGACATAGACCATTCAACCGGGGAGAAGTGGAATCATTCTATGATCCCAGTGCTACCGATGTCATTAGTACATAAATGTTGAATGTTGAGGTCTGTGTGTGATCTAAGCTACATTTAACATTGTGATGTGTTTTGGGAGGTAATGATCACCTACTATGAATTTGCTATCAGTGTGCAAAACACAACGGAACCTGCCCACAGATTAACTGTGAATCAACAAGAGAGTCTCCAGTTGTGAATGTAGGGTGTATGTAAGCAGGCGCACATGATGTAAGCGGGTTAGCAATTTGATAATGTATGCACATCTATAGTCATGTGGCTTTGGGTACACTAACAATGACCTGTTGCAGATTCTGCATGTGTTTAACATAAACACATTAGCTGGTACCAACAATGGCACTTAGCTATACAAAAAGATTCAACGTATGTTGAACAGAGATATTTGTTTTGCTAAGCATGTCTAGTTAGTGGTCAGTTGCTTAGGTAAAGAAATTGGGTTGGACACAGGCACAGATGATGTGCAATATGTTCACAGAGGCACTGTTAGTATGCACATACAGGTAGTTATGATGGAATCTGAGGCGCACAGTGTATCAATATGCCACAGGTGTTGCTTTGAACTGTAGCATACTTTGCCCAGAAATGGCACATACTTTAGATCTGTCCAGCTAAAAATATATCTGTTTGACTGACCATAAGGGTGGCAAACTGTACCAGCTCTGTTACACCTCATTTGCTTGTCAACAACATACCTGCCTGGTACTTACGCGCTCACCCTTGCAGCATTATACTAGTATATCATTGTTGTATGCTGGTTTGTATCCATGAAGGTGGCCCCCACCCGTCCGGAAACGTCAATCATCCTTGGCATTGAATACTTGCTAAGCGTGGCACTTCGTACATGTGAATCTGTGCAACCACTTGCTAAGTTAGAATAGACAATTGTCTTGCATTTCCTCTTAGCCTAAGGATGTGAAGCTTGGTTCCAGGGTCTTTGGTCCTGGCACCTCTATATTATTATGTGTGTAGTACAATTGATGCCATGTGTGGTTACACTTCCACTCAATGTATATAAGGGATCTCAGGGCCAAATGGGACACAATGTCCCTACATATCCACATGTGCCTTACTATAATTTGACAGAGGACCCTAAATACTTAGTAATTGCAGTGTATTTAATGAGATCCACAGTGTAGAACTGTGCTTCCTCATGCTTGAGTGGCTTAGTTATGACTCGATACAGAAGGAGTTTGGCCATTAATATCTGCGTATTGCCTGTGCATGCATTATGATAGTACTTGTAGGATATCTTCAGTTTAAGCATTGAGGCTGACATATGTGCATGATGAAATTGTCATGAGAACTGAGCAAGAGGTCTGTGGATGGGTGAAAAGGTGTGATTGACTCACATGTCTCACAGGACCCAATTTACGCAGTGCTGCAATTGTGTGAATAGTTGGCATTTTTCACTGTGTGGCACTCGGCACCGATGCTTATTATCACACCATGACATTCAATAGTTCAAAGGTATTTTCAACATAATGACATGGCAGTGGAGGTGCCTGATGCTTGGCCATGTCCAACCAGAGCACGCGATAGGGACAGTCACACAATTTGCTTGTGATGCTAGGAAGTGGCTTTTGGATCTACACATCCATCAGGATTTAGTTAGTCCTATCTGCAACAGAGATACAAGATGCAGGTTCATCATGGTAGTTCATTTATTTACAGGTGTTCCATAGGCAATGTCAAATTAGCAGTTCTTGCAGAAACAACCCCAACAATGTTGAAAGGATATCCAAACAGAGTCCCTGAGGGATACATGCCATGTGTCATGTCGAGGAGAGAAGTATTCCAGAGAGAAGGAGGTCCAGATTGCCAATAGGGAATGTAGGCCTCATTGACAGTGCAAAAGTGGATCAGATTAACAGGTGGGCATACAAAAAGGTGATAGTACCGGGTGACAACGACAATAGTATGATAATTGAACTGGTCTAGTAAGAAACAGGCTAAGAGGCACAGACAAATGTTACTGGGTAGATTGCCGTCCCAAAGTGGAAAAACCAATATCTTCCAACTCTGATGTGTGTTGTGCCTTTCCTAAGGGTGGTGGTGTTTGTGCAGAAGGCATCTGAGGCACACACACATCAGGGGTTGGAGATGTGGGTCTCCGTTCCCCGGCAGCATTTGTTTGTGCCAGCAAGGAGGGCAGCACATCACTGATGGCTTGTCAGAAAGGCAACAATGTTGTGGTGTAAGGCACCCATAGAGGCAATATAGGAGTACTGCTTTCACTCCATAGATTGGAGGATGTTGCGGATGGCCCCCAGCTGGGTGGCAACCTCACTGGTTTCACTTTGGTAGGGCTGTTGATGTTACCTCTGCCTCATGACACCAGCAATGTTAGGGAGGAACTGTTCCGGTCTATGGAGTGATGGGTAGGTGCCTTTGATTGCCTATGATGTGTCCTTATTGGAACTGAAGCACATACAGACTCCCTCAATGCTGCTTGCAATAGGCTCCATTCACCCTGAACCCCATCTATAAGCTGTTGCTGGACTCCTACCACTCACCATTGGAAGACAACTTAGGGGTCCTCGGAGTCCAGCCTTGGGCCTGGGCGGGCAGATGGGGCATGTTCTGTGTTAGGCAGTTCCTCTGGAGACCCAGTGACGCTATCACTCCTTGCAGTGACAAGAGAAGGTGTTCCAATGGAGTCCAGGGGTTGCTGAAAGGTATCATCGTGAGCGAGGGGGCAAGATGTCATTGCCAACAGATTGGTCATCCTGGACAGGCTAGTGGTCAGGAGGTGTTGTTTCTCCCTCTGCAGTGAAATTGTAATATGTTAATGGTGACCTATTCTAGATATTGACTTGAGTAACTGGCTGATATACAGATGTTATTCTCATCCACTTTCAGTTCAACATTCATGTGTAGGACATATGCTACTCATAGGAATTGTTCCCAAGATTCACTGTAGTTGCCTTTCAGATGGCATTATCTCCACATTGTTCACAGGGACCACTGTGTGACAAGGGTGATATTTTGTGGAAGGGTGAGTTGAGGTAAGATCCACATCTGCCTTGGTAAAAGCCTTTCTCTTTCATGATGGTTATAAGGGATAGAGTTTTAATTATTGACACCACTACTGTACACACTGCACCAAGTCCCCAGGGTGCCTGCATTTCCTATGGCTACTACTCAGCTCACAACCCCTGGGAAAGTGATGTGCCTTTCGTCATGTATTAATTTTGAACATGCAGTCTGCCTTTCCCACAGTACACCACACCAGTCTACCTTGTTGTGCTGTCTTGCATGCACATTTTGTATTAATGTGGCCAAGGGCTCATATTTGACATGCATCCATACAACTCTACATAGCTAGCAGCCTTCTTATACTGTAAGAATGTGTAAGGGGATGTAGTTAACCTGGTTTTTCTAAATGGGTATACTCATGTGACTTCGGTACATACACAGTTTTCTCCCTAGCTCTATACTGTAGGCACTATGTACCAACTCTGAGGGGATAGGCTCAGTCAAACTAGGAAGGTTGCTACCACTGACGCTTACCTCATTTTGGCATTGCCAGATTTGGTGATCTGTTGAGTATCAGATATTGCTCGACTCAGCCCCCCTCACTTTTAGCTGCACATGACTCCTCTGCCAATTTTCTAGTTGACCAAGGGACTCTACTTTCTGTCACACACTAATATCACACAGATTATCATTTGACTCTCCTGTAACACAAACAACTCCAATATGCGTCACCCTTTTCAATTGAGCAACATGCTGCCTATACCTGTGGGCTGTGGCTGAATCTGTGGCCCACATGCTAGTAGTAATGTTACTCTGAGACATGTACCTACCCAGGTTGGACATATAACTAGGCCCATACACCACACCCTCCAAACATCACAGTCAGTTCAATATTCCCTGTTTGACATCCTCCTGCTTTAACATATGTGGCATAGTCATACATATCCCTTTCCAAATTTCTCTTGGCACGTGCTACATCTTCATCAAGGTCCACATGACAAGTATGATGTAGTACAGGGAAAGGAGAGGAGGTTAGGGGAAACCATGGCAGCCGGAGAGTAGCGGGTCGCGGTTGGTTCCCCAGAGCGTCCGTGGTTTTTAACGAGCAATGAGTGAAGGTACTTGCTGCTTCCCTTAAAATTTGTCTAATAGATCAAGCGCTGATTTACCGGGGAACGGGAGAACATCATTTCAAATAATTATCTCAAATAACGCAAAGTTACTACCTTCGGCTGGAGCTGCGGCAGAGTGTTCGGCAGCAAGACGGCGTCGGAGACAGAGCAGCTGTGGGGCAGAGCGGCCCAGGAATTTCATAGGGGGAGAGGCGCAGCTGCAAGGATTCCCTTCCGGGGGAAGTGAGGGCGCGGAGGCTGCAACATCAGACCCGACTCCAGGGGGAACACCGGATTAGAGGAGCAGCTGGACGGGCGAAGTAAAATTGCTCTTTCAAAAGGGAAGAAAGGAGGGGTTTTCCAAAGAGGCTCCACTGGCTCAGGTCCCTGCCCTTGTGATATCAAAGGTAGAAGGAAGGCGGGTTGTGGGAGTACACAGACTGAGGGGGTCTCGAGGGTTTTGAGGTATACACTCCGTAGCCAGGGAAAGGGAAAGAGTAGGTTGGCACTGGAAGACTTAACCCCTTGGGATCTTGCAGGGAGGGGGGAAGAGGAGGAGAATAAGGAGAAAGATGTAGGAGAAGGCTGTGAGGTCTTAGGCAAGGTGGCTGGTATTGGGCATAACACAACTAAGAAATTGTCTCTTTTCCAATCTAAAGTTAATTATATAAAGAAACGAACTCCTGAACAGAAGGTAAAAATCATTCCATCCCTTAAAACGTATTTTAAAGCGCAACCTAAAATACTAATTCTGGGCGAAAATAAGATGGTAGGTTTAAATAGTTGTCAGGAGAAAGATACTATGCAGCAGGCGAAGATTCCAGATGGTCTGGATGGTTCAAATAAAGCGGGCGAAGTCAATTTGGGAGAGGAAATCTCTGCAAATAGATATCAAATTCTAAATACAATATCCCCCAAGGGGGAAGATGGCAAGCAACAATCTTTAGGAAGATCAAAAGGCCCGGTCTCAAATTCGATAGACCTTGAACAGAACTCAAACCAGTCAGAGAAGGAGGACCCTCCTAGTAGCTTTATCAGCGGGAATCAAAAATAGATTTGAGATATCGGAGTCAAATCAGTTAGAGATAAAAAATGCATGCAAAGTCATGGAGAGAAAGATAGACAAACTCAGTAGTAGAACATCAGTACTAGGTGAGGTTAAAGATCTCCAGGAAACTGTGCAGGTAAACTGTACCGAAATAAATAATTTAAAAACAGTGGAAAGAGATCAACAAGATAGACTCGAAAGGCTGGAAAATTTCCAAAGACGGAACAATCTAAAAATTCTGAAAGTTCAAGAAGGCAGAGAAGGCGACAATATGAAAGCCTATGTAGTGAAATTGATTAAGAACGATTTACAGTTGGAGGAGTTGGAAGAAGAGATTGCAAAAGACCTCCAGCGTGTACATAGAGATCCGTTCAGACTTAATGCTAATAGGTCTAAATCAAGGAAAATCCTATTACATTTTTAACATATGCGTTAAAAAAGAAAATATTGTCGAAAGCATTGGGTATGAAATCAATCGAGGTAGACGGGTTCAAATGTGAGATCAGGTGAGATGTTTCTATTGCTACCTCTAACAGACAATGGGAGCTGGGGCAAAGAATAGATATACTAAAGAGATTGGGCGCTTCAGTACAGCTGAGATTTCCGGCATTTTTGAAGGTGATGCTAAACAACAAGATGCACATTTTCCACTCCGGCGAAAAGGTGGATGACTTTATCAAAAGCCTTCAACCTGGGGGTTAGTACCTCTCATCAAAGTAGAGGAAAGCCTTCAAATGATTGAATCTATTTGCAATATTATCACTTTATTAATGACTGCGCTTGGAAGTATTACCTCACTTAGGGGGGGTTAGAAAAAATTCAACTGATAAGCTATTGGTAAATTCACTCATGCACAAATTCAATTTAGTTTTTACACGCTCGCTCTGGGTGGGTCACCCATATGGCCTTGAGCCATGAAGAACCAGGGAAGGGTTTTCCGTGGGAGGGGGTGGTAGGGGGAGCACTGGGTGGGGAGCAGTGGGAGAATTTTTTTTTTTTAAAGTTCCTCTATAGCCTCTAAAATCTGCTTAGTGCAGTCATGCTGTTTGTTTTCAGCCTCTCTGTGGGATGGGTGAGAAGCAAGAGAAGAAAGAAAAGTTAATAAAAATAATCTCATGGAAGGTGAATGGCTTAAGGTTAAGGGTACGGGGAAGAAGGGCAAAAATATTACAGTATTTGAAGGACTGTCCAGCCAAGATTATCATTCTACAGGAGACTCATTTGACAGAAAAGGAGGGCCTGGAGTTTTTCAAGGCTATAAAATGGATCTCCCAAGCAGTTTGCACTGCTCAATCAGCTGTAACAAATGGGGTGGCGATTCTAGTGAGAGGAGGGGCACAAATCACTATAGGGGACAAGGTTTCAGATAAAGCTGGAAGATGGCTAGTTGTCAAATTTAAGATATGGGGACAAGATTTTACTTTAGCGGGGTACTATGGCCCTAATCAAGATGATGTGCCTCCCTTAGTTGAACTTTTGGCAGAACTATTAAATTCTTCAGACCCCATTATATTGGGGAGATTTCAATGCTGTCCTAGACCACACTCTGGATAGAACCTCACACAGTAGAGTGCTGGTAAATCCCAGAATGTCAGAGCTCACTAAGCAAATGATGACCCAGTTGGGTTTGTGTGATATATGGCGTCAGAAGTCAGGATCACAAAAAGGTTTCACATTTTATAATAAAAAATACAGGCATCAGTCGAGGATTGATTGCTTCCTCATTGATAATAATTTAAGAGATGGGCTAAGCGAGTTGAACATGTGGTAGTCCATCTATCGGACCATTCGGCAGTACTATTATATCTGAACATTCAGGCTAGAGGCACTCAATCTAGATGCATGCTAGACCGCATGATCCTGCAGGAAGAAGGAGTTATAGAAGCACTGAGTAGAGAGACCGTAGAGTTCTTCGAGTTTAACCAGGGTACAGCTGCATACGGAATGATCTGGGATGCTTACAAAGCTTTTTTGAAGGGGAAGATTAGGGGCACTGGCTCTGGAAAAAAGGAGGGGGTACTATAAAGAAGTGTCTGAAGTAGAGGAGCTGGTTCGCTCTTTAGAAAATTATCTGATTGACCCTAGGTAGATGAAGAAGCTCGGGTCCGGTTGCTCCAGAAAGTGTCAGAGGCAAAATCAAATCTGACAACAATACTACATGACAGGGTTAGGAAAAAGTGGGAGGCCAGTCGCTTGGCTCATTTCGAATACAGTGAGGGATATAGCAAGCTGCTTGTGTGGAAGGTTAAAAAAGAGCAGGCGAGAAATAGGATAGATCAAGTCAAAAGCGGTCACACAGGTGATATAATTAGTGATCAAAAGGGTACAGAACATGCTTTCCACAGCTTATATACTAAAGTTTATCATGAAGAGTTAAAACCTACTGAAGAGGAGGTGGAAGCCTGGCTGGGGCAAGGTCATATAAACCCCCTTTCATTAGATAAGAGCAGGCAGTTTAATGGGGAAATTAATGAGACTGAAGTAGACATTGCATTAAGACTGGGCAAGAGAGGAAAGGCCCCGGGCCTCGACGGTCTGCCTATTAAAGTTTACAAAGCCCTGGCAAAAGTGTTAATCCCTATCATGGTTAAAATCTTCAATGACCTGTATATTGGAGGGGTCAAAATGCCGGCCTCATGGAAAGACACCACCATCTCTCTAATCTTGAAACCCGGGAAGTGCCCTAAGAATTGCGACTCATATCGGCCAATATCGTTGCTGTATTGCGACTATGAGATTTTCGCCAAAATATTGCCCGATAGGTTAAATGGCTCTATGACGGAGTTGGTGCATGTGGACCAAAAAGGTTTTATATGGGGCAGATCTCTGAAAGAACTGACATACTCTTTGATTGGCTTTATAGACCTGGTGACCATGCATGAGCTTCCACTGGCGGTGATAGCATTAGATGCCACTAAAGCTTTCAACCGGGTCAATTGGGTCTACCTACAATGTGTGGCAAAATCTTTAAATCTTGGGTTTAACTTCTGTAGAGCACTAGCACGTTTTTACGCGGCACCAAAAGCCAGGGTTCTGATTAATGGCTCATTGACGGACCCTATCTTTATTACTAGGGGTGCAAGGCAGGGTTGCCCATTATCGCTTCTCTTATTTAATCTATACATAGAGCCCCTAGCTAGGAATATTAGGGAGGACCCAGGTATTTTACCCTTTCAGTACAAAGGGTGAAGCAAAAAACTAGGACTTTATGCAGATGACATCCTCATTTTCACAACAAATTTGCAAGATACCTTGAGTCGTATTACTATCCGAATGTCAGAATTTGGAAGAATTTTGGGCAATGAGATCAAGAGGTGCAAGACGGAGGTAATATCCTGGAATTTGGAGTTAGGCGAGATCATTAGCAAAGGGGAAATGAGATATCTGGGAGTAATGATACTACAGGACATTACTAAAATAACTAAAGCTAACTTTGAAAGGGTTAAGAAGGAAGTTAGTGGACTCTTAAAAATGTGGGTGCACCTCCAGCTTGCTCTGCTGGGTCATGTAAATCTGGTAAAAGTGATGCTCCTCTCAAAATGTACTTTTCTGTTTGATACAATTCCCTTGCTTTTTGATAAGGACTGGCTTAAAAGGATGCAAAGCCAGATTAGCAGTTTTATTTGGGCAAGCAAAGGACCTAGAATAGTCTGGAAGTAACTGAGGAGAAGGGTGGAGAAGGGAGGTTTAGCACTACTGAACTTGATGTTTTACTCATGGGCTTTCTTATTGAAAAATGGCAAGATGTTGTTGAACATACCCACACCATCTGAAACTGGGAGACTACTGGGAGTAATGGCAGAGCAGGAGTTAGGGGGAAATTGTGGCTTCATGTTCAAATATGGTGACCCCAAGTACTTTAAAAAAGTCAGGCTAAAGATCATGCGGGGTTTGGCCGAAACCTAGTATAAGGTTAAAAAAGTCTTAAAAATACCGTACTATAGCCTAATGTCTCCCATCTGGGACTCTCTGGGTTCTCCGGAGTGGACAAAAGACTCATTGGCTGTACCTTTGATGAAGGCAGATTTAATAAGATGGGACCACATACTTCAGGACGGTCATCTGATAACATGGGAAACATGTAAACAACTATCTGACAGTAAAGTGTCAAATGCAGAGCTGGTTCCAAGATCCAGGATCGATCATAGGAAAGTCAAAGGAGCTTGAAGACAGACTATTGCTCGAGACAGTTCTCAAGAAGGAGCTTGCAACAATCTACTGGCTGTTGGTGGAGCTGGAAGATGGAGCCTTCATATTGCCAACTGAATTATGGGGAAGATGCTTGCCGGAGGCACCATTGGAACGTCAATGGCAAGTATCTATGTCCATGTTGTTTAAAATAGCTAAACGTGCACACCTAGGAAGAAATCACCTTTTCTCCATTCACAGAGCCTACTGGTCTCCTCAGAGGTTGTCAACATTTGGGAGTCGAGGTGACGTAGCCTGCCCTAAGTGCGGCAGTATGAGAAAAGATGATGTTCCCATGTTTGTGGACTGTCCAGAGACCCAGCCATTTTGGAAGGATGTGAGTAGGGCCCAGTCTAGTATGTTGAAGTTCGATATAAAGGTAAGCGTCCTGCTTGTTATTTACAGATGTGTGGATTCTCTGGTAAATGTTACTAAAAACCAGGCAAGGTTGATTTTTTATTCTATACTGGTGGCACGAAGGGAATTATGTAGACAGTGGGTAGCTACGGCTCCTCCCAGGCTTGACGATTGGGTATGTTCTGTTAAATATGTTGCCAGATTGGATACGATGGGGTCTAGAAAGCAAAAATTCTGGCTTCCTTTCTTGAATTGGGTTGAACATCAGACCGATGAAGTCCAATGATTAAGCCTTTATGCCTCTCCTGTAATCTGTCCTCCTGACTTTTTACCCCCCTCTCTTCAAGGTGGGGGAGAAGCGGAGAGATATGAAGGGAATTTTGTAGAGGACGGAGTTTCAATCGAAAGAGGGAGGTAAAGGGTGGAAATCTCCATCCTCTCTTCATTCTCTTGGCTTCCAGCACATAAGGGCATAGTACTCCATTCAATGGTGCAAATGGAATGGTGTTTTTTAGAGGCAAATGAGGACAAAAACAAAAGAAAGTATGATGTAGTTCACCAATGTCCTTTTGTATGGAATCCTTTCCCGGCTGCATCAGAAGTGTGGCACTATCAGACACAGCAGTGCATGATTGTTGCTCAGGCCACCTTTCAGTACACATGTGACTTCTCACCTCCTTGCTGTGCAATATCTCCCTGTTCAGACACAGTGCAGTTCAATATGCTCAGCCACACCTGCATTGCCCTACTCTGCCAGGGAATCACCAGTTTCCAACATACACTCATGGTCCTCTGATGTGCATCACTTGAATACCTCCACCCTCAGATTAGATTTGTACATGACAGGAGATAGGGTGGTCTCTACCAATGTAACCAACACCTGTTTGATCTCAACCCGCAAATCAGTACAGCTGCGTATAATGTAGTCTTATGCTTGTGATTGTACAAGTGGCTCTTTTCTATTTTCCCATGTATTGATACGTCACATACACCACACCTGATCCCCATCTCAGAAGGAGTTAATCATCTCCCAACCCCAATCTAATCCATTTCTTTACAATCCAGATGTGTCTGCATGGCCCCAAAACAGACATGTTAGCCTCATAATGCGAGTCGGCTTGCACTTTAAGGGTGGGCAGGGTTCCAGTATCCATGCATAATGTGGTGTTCCAGTCCAGGTTTTTTACTTTGTATTGTGTGACTTGTAGTCCTGGGCAGTCATGTTATACATTCCACTACAAGTCCCAGAATATAATGGTGAACCTGGACGGGTGCTGTCCATCACACCTGAACTGCTCAAACTTGATGGAACTGGACTGGGCTGTGCAACATGTAACTGGGCGGTGTGACTTACATTTGTAGGATGTATGACTGAACATGGGAGCAATTCCATCCCTTTCCCCTACACTCAACACAATGCACAGCACTAACGTAATTTGCTGTGCTGCTGAGCATGACCTTTTTGGGCATATTATCCCTTGTTGGCACTTACCCTGTAGGTCTTGTTGGTCCTCAATGCCATCAGTGTCCTGTCCAGGTACTCCTGCCAACAGCTCTGCTGGGATGACGGATGATACCTGCTCCTTCAAGGGGGTCAGCTCCTCCTGGTCCTCAAGTTCTCCTCCTCCAGTCAGCAGTAATGCTTTCCGGTTATTGGCCAGTTTCTCCTTGGTCCTATGCTTATAATCATACTAGAGCTTCTTCCACTCTGGCACTGTCCTTTTATATTGCCCGACACCAGGGCTGGACTGGCCGTAGCGGGCACCGGACAATTCCCCGGTGCGCCACAAGGGTGGGGGCCGGTTTTGGGCCCCTGGGGGGCGCTTTTGTTACAGGGCCGGCTGCAAAATCGTCCCTGTAACAAAACCGGACGAAAACCAGCCATGGCAGAGAGCTCGGCGATCCCCCCCCCCCCCCACGGCGCGGAGGGGGGGCGCCGAGCACTTTGCCAGGGCCGGGTTTGGTTCCCAGTCCGGCCCTGCCCGACACTATTAATCTTGTCCACTATGGACTGCCAAATGACCCTGGTGGTAATCAGGAGGTGACAAAGAGTGGATGTTCATACATTGTCACATCAGAATTTTATTCTCCTCCTCCCTAAAATTCCCCTAGGGGTCTGTCTTGACATTCTGGCTGGTGCTGAGGTTGCTGGAGTCCTTGCCCTGGCTGCTGCTGTGTGCTCTATTTGTCCCTTTTGAGGTATGGGGAAATTGTTTTTCTTCAATAATTCACTTTTTAAGGAATTTTTGACTCATGACGCACTCCAATGTGACGCTTGAGTGATTTGTGTTGCGTTATATGCCACAAAGCAGCCTAGCATCACTTTGGCTGCACATGTGTTAGTTTTCTCTGCGGCAGCCGTCCTACATAGGCATCATTCATTTTTATGCACAATGGAACCTTACGTCATTGTGCACCATAACGTAAATACCGCACATCCTAGGTGGTTGTGAATGTCCTACAACAATGGAGCTTTTTCTGACACATTGCCGCCTTGCTGCAGTGAACCGTCAGTTCTCATAAATGAGGCCCCAAATCTTTACTAGAGCTGAACCCTCACTCAGCCACCGCTGATATTCCAATCAATCTTTGAGACTGAGAGCTTTAGTGGTTTCAGCAAAATTGACACATCGACACCACCCTTTGCAGCTAAAGGTAAATGGTAAACTTTAACTATGGCCATTGAAAAGGCAGATTTACTTATTTTGACTTACTTTACGTGGCTTAAGTTAGTTCTAAAATTGCAGTAAAGATAGAGAAGATTGTATTTTACTTTAAGGTGCATTATGGGAAATGTAGTGTAAGCAATTAAGGTAGAGAAGAAACAAAAGTAATTGTTTGAAAAACTTGAAACCTAACTGCGGCAGTCACAAATTTGAATAATGTTATATAAAATGAAAGTGTGTCATATAGCCATCTAACTCATCTATATATATTATTAAAACATGTTTTCAATAGATCGCTGAACCATTCTGCTAATGCTACTGATACTTTATCAAGGCGCAAATTTAACAACAATAGTGTGAAGGTGGCCCATATTCGTGTGCAGGTAACCACTGTCTTAGAAAACGTTTAGACACACAAATTGCTACAGCTGGTCAAGTAAGCGTTGAGGAAAATGAAGAGGCTTCAAGGCTATGTTGCATCCGTTACTGAAGCCAAAAATGTTTGACGTAGGACTAATCATGTTGCTGATGGTGATGTTTCTACTACTTCTAGTATTGCCACCTCTGAAAGGGACAGTGTTGGAAGAGGAAGACACAAACTTTAAAGAATTACTTTCTGATTGTGCAATGTGGGGTTGCCAGTTTTTCAAATTTTTGAGGCAAGCAAAGTTAATTATAATACCATGAAAAAAGGAGTCTAAACCTTAACATTATTTCATAATCAGAAGCCTGAAATAAAATATTCATTCTATTCAAAGGCAACAACACAGTTGTATTGTGAATGTATTATTTTAAACAGTTGTATCAATACTTACTTTAATAAAAATGAGTAGTAATGTCTGCACATTGTGCCCTTCCTTCACCTGCTCTTGAATCAATTTGAGGTTGATGTATTAGTGGATACGGTTCTTCATATTCAGAACCTGACTTTGTAACAACTGAGGAGAGCACTTTTTTGTAATATTATTCAAGATATCACAGTTAGCAATAATGTTACTTTTCTGGGCTATATAGCAGTGCTCCACCTCTTTCATCGAGACACCTAAATCTTCCTTTTAAAAGTTCAAATGTTAGCTCAACTACAGAGAGTTTTCTTTTCTGACCATTTTATAACTGCGCTCATCTTGGGTGGTGGTATTTAGACATGATGTTAAACTCAAAGGACGCAGAGCATACACGCTGTCAACTGTAATAAAACATGTTTAATATTAATATTTCACATGATGAATGCAGGCTTGATATGTCTAAATATGACATGATAGACTTACCTAGTAAATACCCATTGGCAAAGTGTCCTCTAACAAGACACCTCAAAATTCCACTGAGTCTAAGCATGTAGGAGCTGTGGGTGCTCCCTGGGAAACATGATAGTATCCTAGGCAGGATGCATCACACACAATTTGTAAGTTTAATGAGTAACTATCTTTTGGTTTCTAAATAGATATTCATTTTCAAATGGTGGGCGTATAGCTACATGAGTACCGCCAATACATTCTATGATGTGTGGAAAATGCACTATGCGATATAAACATAATTCAATCAGTTACACGTCCTGGGGAGTGTTAGGGAATTGTTGCTAATTCAATCTAGAACATTCTTGTAATGATTTAAATAACACACTTTGTGAAACTCCACCTGCCACTGTAATGACACCCAGGTAACTACCAGAGGCTAGAAGGTGAAATGAGAATAGTACTTGCGCATGGTAGGGTTGACATTGCTTCTGGAAGTTATTTTTTTATCAAAGGTTTCAGTGCAGCAATTAGGTCTAAAATAACCTGACTACTAAGTCTGTATGTGTCAAAAATCACCTCCTCTGTCTGCTCAAAGAGTGTGATCATGACCCTAAAATCTCCTTTACTGTCTCCTCCTCCTCTTTTACAGTCCAACCAGTATCTACATCCTTCTGACCATCACATACAAAACTGCCATTGTGAAAGATGCTGGTGCTTTCTGGGTCCATTTACATAGTTGCACATTATTCCCACATGCTTCCACTTAATGGTAAATTGAAAGTGCAAAGTTACCATTCTGCAACTAGTCACAATTTGCAAATCCTTCATACATTTAAATAGCAATTCGTAATGAAGAAATCTCTAGTAACAAATCGATATTTGGAGTCCGTAAGTGAAGGATTTATGTTGTATCCCGGTTCTTCTCTGGTGCTGTGATGCTATCTCTTAGCAACTGTGGCTTCCACTTATACAGTCCTTATTGTGGATTTCTGAGAAGCTGGAGCCTGTAGGCAGGTGCTGAGGAGACAGACAGACCAGGGTCCGTTGTACCTTACTGAATAAACCTGTTTTGACATAAACCACCGTGGTGCTGATAATGGTGGCACTCATTCATCGTGTTGCATTATTTGAACCCCTGGTTAGTAGGATTGTGTTTCCCATCTGCTGTTGGGCCTTTGGGGCAGGCATTGATTTTGGCCTGGAGGTGAGCTGAGGAATTAAAGGAAAGAAAGGCACCTGACCCCACAGCCATGGCATGAGAGAAGCAAATTGAAGTATTTCTCTGCTTTTAAGTCTGCGCGTTGCATTGTGTGGAGAGTGAGCGTAATTAATGTGCATGTGAAGACTGGGTCCCTTCGGGGGCACTTGCTGGGCCTCAGTGTGAGTTTGGTTGGGAGGCATTCAGGGGTGCCCTCATATGTGGCACTCAGGCGAGCTTACGAGTTGTGGTCTTTTTTTCTCAAAGGAAGCGCTTGCGGGTGGCCACTGAATGTAGTAGAGAACGTTGCAGAGTGAAACCCTGCAGTGACGGAAGAGCAGCCATCCATAGTGATAATATCATCTCCTAAGCACCCCGTTGTAATGTGAAGATGTGGTAAATGCCGAAAAGCGTTCCCTACAATGCAACATGGCATACTAGCAATGCTGTAGGTGGACTAGCTGACATGCAAAGATGCGGTGCAGAGTGGTGAACAGAAAGAGCTGTATGGCGCGGCCAGGGCTATGATGGCAGTTTGGTGGGGATCCTGAGAAGGTGCCGTGGCAAGCAGATTTATATGGGGAACAAACGCTGATGGACACATATTTATGGTAGGAAGTGCATGCGCGTATGCTGCGCTGATGTGCACAGCTTGATACTCAATGTGCCTACACAATTAAATTGTATATTAACATTGTCAGCGCACAACTGGTGGTGTATCACTAATGGGCACAGTTCAAAAGGATTGGGTGGTGTAGAAGTATTCCACCATGTGCTTGCAACAATCGTCAGCGTCACTATTCTTACATATTGGAGTCACTGATGTGCTCAGATTAAAGCATAGTACGAAAGTGTTTGCCCGCATTCCATTACAGTATAAATATCTGATGGCTACTGATTGGAGCATAAAGCACTAATATGCACATTTTCAGTAGTGGCATTTTGGGTGTGCGTCGTTATTGATTAGGGTTAGGCTGTGTGTGTGAGAATGGACTGAATTTACAATGGCGTCACAATTAATACCACCTCCTCCATAATTTTTGCACGATCTAGGAACACCAAGCATGGTTTGGGAGGACTGGAAAGAAGCATTTGAGATTTATATGGAGGCTATCTGCAGGGGTGTGCATTCCTTAAAGAGAAAATTAGTGATTCTCAAACAAAATCTTGACATAGAAATGAGGAAGGTATTAAAAACCCTGCCCATGTCAGAAAAAAGTGACAGTGGAGGGGATGTGGGATCTGACTCTGATTAGGAGGATGTCTATGATAGAGTGGTCACAGATTTAGAGGTAAATTTGGGAAAGAGAATTGGTATTGTTGTTGAAAGGCATACATTATTTTCCCGAGGGCAAAAGCAAAGCGAAATCATAGACCAATATGCTTCTGTTTTGACACATCTGGTGGTTTCATGCAAGTTGAGGGATCTCAGAGGCGAGATAATTGGAGACAAATTAATCAATAGAATATAAAGTATCAAAATTCATAAGAGATTACTTGGTCTAAAAGATCACACTTCAGACAAAGCTATTGATGTAACCAAGCTCATGGAAAACACCTCCCACTACGTTAAAGAGTTGGGAGATGCTGGAACCAAGGAGAAGGAATCCGAGTCTGTGATCAAGGTAAATATTGTTCAGAAAATTTGGGAGAAAGTAGCAGATCATGATAAGGGTGAGATAAGTGAATGTTAAAAAATGTTAATAAAGGAGCATGTTTCAGAAGTGGAAGTACCAGACACACTGCAGAAGCATGTAAATGCATGTCTTCCAAGAGCAGATGTTACATATACAATAAAGTGGGTCCTTTTTTCAAGAGTTTGCAGGATGTCCAGTGTGGGAAGATTTAAAAATGTTGTGAATTTGGTTGATAGGCATGAAGGTGTTGGTTTTGAAGGGGAGTTAAGTGAGAGTGAAGAGGATGATATAGAAGTCCTAGTGGTGAGTGGGGAAGGGTCACAGTTGGATAAGCTGGTGTGTGCATAATCTTTAGAAAAAGAAAATGTTTGTAGTCCACCTTAAAGTACGATTGAATTGAATGGGAAAAATGTGAATGCGTAGGCAGACTTGTGTTTACCAATTACCTTGATTGACAAGCAGACTTGGGAAGATCTTAAAATGGGTTAATTAGGTCCCACTGATGTGGAACCAGAAGGCTACTGTGGGAGCAGGTAGTATTTGGTGGTAGAAGTATATGCAAGTTTGGTGTGAAGGAATTGGAATATTTAGGGCACACTTTGAATCATGAAGGAGTTAGACCCAAACTTAATTTAATGGAAGCAATAGAGAAGGCTCCCCCACCAAAGAACAAAGACCAATTAAGGTCATTTTCTGGACTCTCACATTATTATGCTAAGCGTGTTAATCTTTTTGAGGACAAATTGCATGTATTTCATGGATTGATGAAGAAAGGAGTGAAATTTCAGTGTCAAGAGGTCCAGTGTGAAAGGGACTACGTTAAAGCTGTTTGATCCAGATGACAGAACGATTTGTGTGACTGATGCGAGTAATTATAGTCTTGGAGCAGCTTTACTGCAGGTGTATGATGGCAAAGAAAGGGTAGAAGCATTTACATGACACACTCATAAAAGGAGCAGAGATTACCTATTCCACAGTGGAAAAGGAGGCATTGGCATACTGGTGGGGGGTGCAGCATTTCCACATATTTGTATGGGGCATGAAGTTTGAGCTGCATACCAATCACAAACCATTGTTGGAATTGTTTTCTACAGCAGGGTCTGCTGGTAAAGCAACACCTAGTCACAGTGAAATACATACCTGGTGTATAAAATACCAATGCTTACTGTATGTCAAGATTACTATTAGATAATGTCTGAGGGATAGATGAAGAAGATTATTGGATGGTGGCAGACGTTTTGGAGATATGTGAATTGATTAAGAAGGATGAGTGGAAGGAAGCGGTGTTGTCTGATCCTTTATTGGTGAAGCTGACAGAGGTCTTAACATACGCTAGAAAATGGAAAATGGTCGGAAATGTGGATGTTTTCAAAAGTGTATGGGAAGAAATGTATGTTGAAGATGACATTGTGAGAAGAGGTGAAAGTCTAGTGGTACCGATGAGTTTGAGGGACAAGTTGCTTAGGTTACTGCATGAAAGTCATGGAAGAATGTCGGCAATTAAGATGAAGGCACAAGTCATTTTTTTGTGGTCACGAATGGATAGACAAATTGAGAGATTTGTCAGAGAATGTGTTCACTGTACATGTGGTGACAAATCATGTATGCTCCAGCAATTGGCCTTATCTCCCATAGCCTTATCAGAGCATGCTTGGGAGAATGTGGCTAACGATATTTGGCCCTTTTGAATGTTTAGGTATGGGTTGTCAGGTTTTTATTGTCATGATGGATTACTTTTCAAAGTGGCCGGAGGTTGCATCTATGAAAGAGGTGAAGACGAGCAATATAATTGCTTAGTTTGGGGGCATTTTCCGGAGGGAAGGATATCCTGTGGAAATTGTGAGTGACAATGGAGCCCAATTTGTTTCTGAAGAGTTTGGAAACTACCAAAGAAGTGGGAAATCAAACATTGTAGAACACCAATGCATCACCCCAGGGGAAATGGATTTATTGAATGTTTAATAGTGTGTTAGGAGAAAGCATGCAATTAGCCTTTTCAAGTGGTGCAGGTTGGAGGAATCAAGTCAGGGACATGTTATGGGGCTACTGGACCACTCCGCACTCAGCATCGGCCATATTGAGCAATAATGCCTATCTTCGGGGTGGCTGATAGATATTAATAAAAAAGATTTAGACCTGTCAAAATTGTGATGGTGGCAGGTCAGAAAAACAGATAAAAGTGCACATATGGGTGTCGATTCCGACCCTGTATTTTTTTTTCCCGTACGACTCGTATCCGTAATTTTTTCCGTACGAATCATACAAGTCCTGTCCCTCCCGTGAAGTACGATTTGTATGGGAAAAATACATATGGATCGTCGCGATCCATACGAATTCGATGGGGTAAAGTTGTACGAGATGGACCCGGACACTTTTTCGTACGAATCAAAAAAATACAGTCCGACCGTACAAGTACGATCCAGACCGGCTTTCCGATTTAGGATTCGTATGGAAAACGTCCCGTACACGGGGAATGACTTTACCCGCTACAAAGCAAACTTTGTACGACTCGTATTCCAGGAAAACCAGTTCCCGGGGTGCGAGTCGTACAGGCCCCCCCATGCATATGTACGCACCTCACAACAACATCGCGTATGCACACACCTCACAACAACATCGCGTATGTACACACCTTACAACCACATCATCTCGTATGTACGGTGCATACCCCAACATCGCGTATGTACGCACCTCACAACCACATCATCGCGTATGTACGGTGCGAACCCCAACATCGCGTATGTACGCACCTCACAACCACATCATCGCATATGTACGGTGCGTACCCCAACATCGCGTATGTACGCACCCCACAGCAACATCATCGCGTATGTACGGTGCGTACCCCAACATCGCGTATGTACGCACCTCACAACAACATCATCGCGTATGTATGGTGCGTACCCCAACATCACGTATGTACGCAGCCCACAACAACATCATCGCATATGTACGGTGCGTACCCCAACATCGTGTATGTACGCACCTCACAACAACATCATCGCATATGTACGGTGCGTACCCCAACATCGCGTATGTATGCACCCCACAACAACATCATCGCGTATGTACACACCTAACAACAACATCATCGCGTATGTACGGTGCGTACCCCAACATCGCGTATGTACACACCGTACATAGGCAATGTAAAACAGCACAAGGAGGGTCTATTCAACTCGCACAACACCACAAAACACATCTACAGTGCACAAAACATGGAAATGACTGACCTGGCCACATCCAAACAGGCAAACAGAGGGGCAAACTCACAACCACCCCTTATAACACACCCACCAAAAATTCAAACTGAGACCCACCCACAAATGGACCAATAAAAAGGGACCAATAAAAAGGGCCCACACACACAAACCATGAGCTTTTGCAACAGACTCACTGCAGCTAGAGAGCACACACCAACAGCTTCACCCATCCACCTTAACATATACACCTTCACACAACCTCCTTCACACATACCCCCTCTTCACATTCCGACCCACACCTTCACATTCAGACCCACACACCCACAACCATCCACACCCTCACCCCACACCATGCCCACAGACAAGAATCCAAAGTTCACAAGGGAGGAGCTGGAGATCCTTGTCAATGAAGTCATCAGAGTCAAGACACAGCTGTTTGGAACATTGGTCAGACAGACCAGCATAGCCGAAAAATCATGCCTGTGGCAGAGGATCATCGATAGGGTGAATGCTGTTGAACCCATCAGAAGGACCAGGACTGAATGCCAAGCCAGGTGGTACGATCTGCGGAGGGCAGTCAAGCGAAAAATGAATGACGACTACGCCCAGAGCAACATCACTGGAGGCGGTGGGCCCTGCAGACCAGTACATTTCCATCCCTGGGAGGAGAAGGTGATGGCCCTGCTTCCGCTGGTGGGAGTACATGGACTTCAAGGACTCCCAGAGCCTGGTGAGTACACAAAAAACTTACGTAACATGGGGGTAATGGCATACACACCCCAACTACACAAAATGCACGCAACTACCCCCAAGCCCTCACCGACCAGAACCACAGTCAAAAACAACGCTAATGCCAATAACATGTGTATGCCCCATTGAGAAAGCAAGGCCATGCTATGTCCCATGCTACCTGAAGCACCAACCCAAGAATGGATGTCCGGTATGCTGGGAGGGTGGGTGTCACAAAACACATTTTTTAACTCCAAATCAGACACAATTGCCCTCATCCCATATGGCCCAGGTACATACCCATGCACCATGCGCAATGCACAGGGACAAGATAGCTGACACTTGGCCCGGGCGTAAGCAGCACAAGGCCCTCCTGTGACCAGTGCAAACACAAACACCAAGACAACAAGGTCAGATATCTAGGACAGGAACTCACACTCACTGTCATGGCAGCATGCTCCATGGGGGGACAGCTACATTACCTGGGCGCCCCAGTGCGAAATCATACTACACCCACCAGCAGGACCTGTCACACACACCTCTTATACAAGCAGACACCCCCAGGACAGGCAATGGATTTACCCACTGTCACAATGGACATGTAACACAACACCAATACATAGCCGAAGAAGCATCCAAGCCAAAAATCTACATGTCAAAGACTCAGGAGAACATATCAGTCTGTCCCCCGCAACATACCCATCCACAAGTGAACATTGAGGAGAATGCTAGGCACATACAACTACCTGGAGGAACAGTGCCAACTTGAATGTGTATGAAACATGGATGTTGCATGAAACAACAGCATTAACATTGTCTGTCTCTCACACACAGGGCAACGTGATGAATCTCCCCCCAACAATGGGGGTGAAGAATCACAGTCCCAGGCTTGGGAGGAACCTGATCCTACCGGCAGCTACGCCTCTCAACACTCCGCGAATGACCCCGACCGACCTGGACCCTCTGCTGTCCAAGCCCCTGCAGCACCTGGTTCAGGAACATCTGTGCCAAACACCACCCCAGACACCGAGGAGTCCTGCCCGCCGTGAACAACTGAGCTAGTTTGACCAGGAGGGACAAGGTGTGCCGGGCACCCAGGAGTAGGCAGACAACACCGCCACTGCCATCCCTCAGGGGTCCCGTAGACCCGATGTGCCCACAACGGCAGCCCAGGCTTGTGTGGGCAGGGGTGGTGGGAGTGGAGGCAGGCGGAGGCGAGTACCTGACCAGCCAGCTGAAGGGACTGGTATGTCACACATAGACAACATCATGGACGCATACCGGAGTGACACCAGTGAGTTCAGCCAGGTAGTGGTAACCCTCACAGAGATGAAGAACCAGCAGGCCGAGCAACACGCCAGTCAACAAGAACACCAAGGACGGATGGAGGCAAGACTGGTTGAGCTCCTGGTGGTGCAAAGGGACATAAGCCATTCACTCCGTCGGATCGCCGACAACATGGGCAACCCTTCCTGTGCCACCAGGCAAAGACCACCACCAGCCACAGGGAGGGAGGAGGAGGAGGAGGATTCGTCCGACGGAGCGTCCCAAGCATCATCAAGGCCTGCATCTGAGGGTCCCCGGAGGAAGGTGGGTCGTCCACAGAAAAGACCGTGAGAAGCAGCGGACCATCCACATCTCCCAGGTCACCTGGCGTGGCACCTGGCCTCCATGTGCGACAGCATCACCTCATTGACTGACATCATCTGCCACATGGACTTGCTGGTCACAGTCTGACCAATGATGCCAAACACTGTGGCCTGGACTCTGATGACTTCAAATGCCAAGGATCCCATCTCCCCCTGTGAACTTTGGATTCTATGGTCCCTGTATTGCACCTTATTCTGTGCACAAATCACACCCCAGACCTATAATAGAAAATGTATAATTGTAATTTTATGTTGCAGTCATTTAGCATGAGTCCACAACATACGTGTGGGGATATGTCAAAGTATGCCTGAGTGTGGAACTAACTCCAGCCTTCCATACACTTGGATCTGAGTCCGGTCGAGGACACACATGGGTCACAATGTATCACCAAATACAGGCATGGAGCCCAATGCTCACCCGTGATGGCCTCAAGCTGCTGAGGGGGGGCTTGCAATACTGCTCAGACAGACCAATATGGCAGAGAATCATGAAGGTGTAGAGGTCATGGGTCATGTGGAGGTGCCCGGGGAGGGAGTCCCAGGTCTGTTTGGCGAGGTGGGAGAACTATCTCCTGCATGCAGTTTTTCTGTGGATGTGATGAATGGTGGCCAGGGCAAGGTGGGCTGCATGGAGTTGGGCCAACGAGGTGTTGGATGACAGACGTCCAAGGTTGGTTTTGGGTCTGGGGTTGTGGACTGCCTCCTGAGTGTGGTTGAGGAGTCTGAATGTGATCCTGCAGCAGACAGTGAGCCATTGTAGCTATCTCAGGTGGACGGGGATGTGGCTGGGGCGGGGGATGTTGAAGATGAGGTGTGCGGATGCACCCTGGATGTGGACACCTTCTCCTGCAGTTTTGCTGTTGTTCCTCCATAGAGGGCGGTGCTGTAGTTGACCTGGCTGGTGTTGTGGACCTGGGGGACGGTCTGTCTTGCTTTGGAGTGGATCTATCTGTGGATCATTTGCAGCATGCGGAGGGTGTTGCAGCATGAGGTACAGATGGTGTTGAGTTGCATGATAATTGTGAGCGATGAGTCCATGATGAACACCAGCTTGCGTGCGTGGCCACTGGGTGCTGGTGCGGTGCCCAGGCCGGTGGGACACAAGGAGTTGACCCAGCCGTAAGGGGACAATCCTCAGATGATGACCTCAGTCCTGTCCAAGTCCAGCCTCAGGTGGCTGATGTTCAGCCATTCGTCAACGGATCTCATGCCTTCTTGAAGGTTGGATCTGGCAATGGCTGGGTCTTTGGTGAGGTTGAGGAGCAGCTGGGTGTCAATGGCATACGAGATGATGATGAGGTCGTGTGCGCATGTGATGGTGAAGAGGGGGGTTCATGGAGACATTGAAGATCGTCACGCTGAGAGTTTAGCCCTGGGGCATGGGCCACATGACTTCAGTGTACTACATGCTGCAGGGTGGAGGCCGAATCCCTGGGCCTTGCTGGTGAGCTAATTGTTAATTTAATCCTGGGCCCTCCTCTGGATACCAGTGTTGGAGATGTGTGAGCTGACAGTGTGGTAGCACATGGTGTAGAATGCCGTTGAGAGGTCAAGAGGGGTGGTCTCACCATTGTTGAGCAGGGCAAAATTGTCGTTGGTGATGGCAATGATGACGGTTGCAGTGGTGTGATTACTGTGGAAGATGTTCTGGTGCCGGTTGCCTGGAGCTGTTTGCGGGGAGGAGGTTTGTCAGTTGCTCGTTGAGTGTCTTCCTGATGACATTTGCTGGGTAGGGAAGCAGGGTGATGTTCCAGGAGATCCTGCGGTACTGCCGTCCATTGTTGAAGAAGGGCCTTGGGTCTCTGCATGCCTCCAGCTCCCATGGAATGTGGCAAACTCAAAGGAGACATTCAGGACGTGGGCTTCAAGGATGGGGAATGATGTGGTTGAGATGTTGTGTGGGAAGGGGCCTGATGGAGCGCCAGAGTGGATGGTGCACATGAGCCAGGTGGTGTATTTGCTGCTGACGGGAGTCCAGAAACTGAGGGGGGTTTGTCCCGCGGATAATAGTGCTGTCTGCCTCTGTGTGCCAAGGCTGTCGTGTATGGCCATGAGCTTGCAGTGGTAGAAAGTTGCAAGGGATGTGATCTGCCTTGCAAGGGTGGGGTGTCTTTTGGATGGAGATCTGCTGTCAGTTCACTCACAATGCTGATGAGCTCCTTGATGTCGTGTGTTTTGGTGCCTCGGCCCTATCTGAAGGATCTCCACTTGTTCTTGCTGATGATATGGTGATGGCTGTGTGTGGCGTTTTCCAGGGCTGTAAGGTAAATGAAGGTTCTTTGTGTTGCAAGGTTTGCACAAGAGTCCGGCTAGATCTGTATGAGTCCAGTAGGTCTGCCTTGTCCCAGGTGGCTTAACTGTTGTTGTGCTTCACAGGAAAGTCCGTCAATGTGGCAAGATTGTTGGATCAGTAGCTGATCCAGTGTGTGAGGTTGCAGGGTGTGGCGGTGGTGTTGGTTTGAGCGTCCCACACAGCTTGTCTGTGGTGACTTACATCAAGCATCTTTGGGGGATCAGTAGCAGGGTGTGGGGCAGTGTGTTGCTTGTCGGAGACATGGATGCAAATGTTGATGGGCCAATTATGGATGGTGGTGTGGTTCTCCTACAGCAAGAAGTTACTGACCCCCAGCCACATGTAGCCTGTGGAGGTGAGGGCGTGCGTGCAGATGTACGTGTTGATGGCTTTGCGGAATTGTGGATGTAGGCCTGGAGATCTATAGATGAGTGTTACTCTGAGGGTTGCCAGGGGGTTGGAGCAAAACCGGATTTGTGACTCTGAGGGTGGACTTGGGAATAAATTGCAATTCATCCTCCGGGATTGTTGGTGCCGTCCCTGCGGGTGATCTTGTATCTGTCTGAGATGGCAATGAAGAAGTTGTGTGCTGAGGATGCTTTTGTCCAGGTTACAGTCATGAAGGTGATGTGTGGGGCTGTTGTGTTGAGGAGGTAACAGAGTCCAATGGCGTGCTTGTGGACGGAGCGGGTGTAGAGTAGGAGGCACATGACTTGGTTGTTCTGACAGGGTCTGGTAGGAGGGGCAGCGCTGTGTAGGCAGTTGGAGTTGCACACTCAGCATGCGAAGGTGTCATGTGTGTGCTTAGGGGTTGCCTGATAGCAGGCGGTTGATTGTCTGGAGGACATTGCTTGGAGGGTGGCTGCAGCATGAGCCTGTTGTGTGACGTGTGTCATGCAAAGACCAGGGGGTCGTGCACTGTGCACGTTGCAGGCGCAGACGGTCCTGCCTTTGGCACGGTGTTGGCGCAACAGTGGCATAGACAAGCTGCTGGCTGCATTTAGAATGGGTGGAGGGGGAAGGGTGGAGCATTTTGGAGGCATGTGGGTTGCAGAATCAGGGCACTCGGTGGGTCAGTGCCGCAGGTGAGGCAGCAGCAGGCGGAAGGGGTGAGAAACTAGGCAAAAATTAGCACACAAAGACAAGGAGGTCAGAAAGGCACAGTGCAACAGGTGTATGTAAAGGAAGGAGTGTCAGGTTACTCATGGGTCACTCCAAGAAAATGTATGAAGAATCAACAAAAATTACGGCCACAGGATCAGGCAACAAAATGCGGAGCTGCACACAGGAGACACACCGTCAGCAGGCGTTGACGTCCCGTTGTGGGGAGCAACTTGCACAAATACATACACAACCAGGTACTTCATGCACAATAGAGATTATTAGCCATGAAGAACTGCATGCATGTTGCTGAAGTACACATACACTCATATGCTCAATCTTTGACAATTATGCCATAGATGACACATGCAAACTGGCAAGAGATCTGCAGTGACAGAGATGAGGCACTTTGGATTGTGCTGAACACCTTTATTGCACAAACTCACACAAAGGGAAATGCATCCATACGAACAGACTCACAGGTCAGTTGACAGAACTTGTGGGACATATGCTGGACCCCCCCTTCACAACACGGATGTTGTAAATCCCAATGAACTGGCACACAAGTTAAGAGGATGAGCCAAACACATCCTGCTGCACACGGAGAGGCTACAATTCACCATAGAGCCTGTTGTTGTGATGTACCACACTATGTCCACCCGTAGCATCCGCAATGTTTCAGAGGCAAGGTTTATGCACATTGATGCCTTCATCAGACTCCACACACCACTACAGATGACTGTCAAGAAGGGTGACTATCATGTCATGGCAGTGATGCTACATGTTATATGCTCCATGGTGAGAAGACATGTATGCATAGTACCACAACATGCACAGAAGCAGTCCCCACACATTCCCAACCCGTACCACTACCAAAAAGCCTTGCTGAAATCCTTACCCAAACTGACATTTCCACATGTCCGTGCATGGAACGGATTCAGCACACGTTGCAATCCTCATGAGAAATAGCAGGAGGACAAAGATGACACGAGCAAAAGATGACACGAGCAGACAACAGGCGCAAAAACCTGGGAATGACAGACACACAAGAAGTCACCTAAAACAAATCTCGCGGCACACATGGTCAGTTACAAAACATGAACAATGTTGGACACAGCAAATTTAAAAGAAAGTCTCTCCGCAAAACTGTGTGGCATGACATCATCACTCGAGTGACACATCAGTACACACATCAAAGTCACTTTGCATTCAGTCAGCTGGACACACAAATTGCAACACATGCCACTCAATGCTACAAGCTTGCACACTCATACCCAGTGACTCACCATTATGAGAAGAAGTTGCGCATGAGCTGACTCCGGATATCATCCTCCTCGTCCTCATCACTTGCCTCGTGACCAAGCCCTGGATCCTCCACGGGTGGATGTTGCTGCTCATCAGGATCAAGGATGAGTGGCACTGCCTTCTCAACGGCCATGTTGTGCAGCATGCAGCACACAATGAAGATTTTGCACACCTTCTCCGGTGCATATGGGAGGGACTCGCCTGTCTTGTCAAGGCACCGGAATCGGCTCTTCAGGAGGCCAAATGTCCTCTCAATCACTCGCCTGGTTTGCCCATGTGCATTGTTGTACCGGTGATCTGCAGCTGTTCTTGGGTTGCGGAGAGGTGTCATTAGCCATGACATGTTGGGATATCCAGAGTCCCCTACAAGGAAACATCATGTAAACAAGTGGGTCAGGAGATGCTGTAAGAGCCAAAGATACCGCAACACACAGGACCAACGGAGTATACCCACCAACAAGACATGCTCGTTCATTGTGCAGCCGCAGCATCATTTTGTGGCACCCTGCTACGCCTCATGGGGTAGGCATCGTGTGCTGATCCTGGAAAACGTGCACAGACATGGGAAATCAGCATGTTAGCAAGACACACCACAATGGCATTTATTGAGTGGTAATGTTTACGGTTGCGATAGGCTTGCTCCTGTGCCTGTGGTGGTACCAAAGCCACATGTGTCCCATCAATGGACCCAATGACATGGGGCATCCATCCCAGGGCATAGAAATCACCCTTGACATGTGTCAACTCCTCAGGAGTAGGAAATTTGATGAATTCATCAAGGTGCTCCAACATGGCTGCCAAAACATCACGCAGGACACAGCTGAACATTGTCTGTGACATCCCACCAACATCAGCTATGGTCAATTGAAATGTACCTGTGGCAAAAAAATGTAGGGCTGCCATCACCTTCATCTTTGGGGTCAGCGCAGTAGGATACCTGTGTCGCGGTTGGAGGTGTGGTGCCAGCTTGTCGGTCAAGTCCTCAATCAACTGTTGAGTGAATCTGTAACGTCGGATGCAGGCACGTTCCCTCATGGCAGCCAAGTCTGGCATTGGTCTTGGGACAGGCGGTGCCCTACAAGACATTGTTAGAATTAATGAAGATTGAGAGTCTGCCAACATCAATGTCAATGAACATAGCACATGCTAAACTGCTACTAAACATCAGGTAACTATGGAGTCTGGTGTGTGCAATACATCCAGGAGACATATGCCAGCTTGCGGGCACTCCTACGGAAAGCCAGATACACCTGTTGATTGTCAAGTCTACATGACATGCCCTAAAATGAGCTGGGGCAAGTCTGAGTGAACAGCCAGCGATATCACCGGAGTAACACACATCCACATAGCTGCATTGGAAGGATGTCATCTCATCCAGACAGTTGACTGCAAGGCACACGCACAGGTCACATGAAATGTCAAATGTTCATATGAAACACATTGCGATGAAGGGGTACACGTGACAACAAATAAACACAGCCATTGAGACGACGCAGACATGTATGGCTGGGAAAATATGATGTCCGATGCACACAGACCCTACAGCCGTGGGAATCCACATGTGGCATGGTGTGCGTAGATGAGTGCCATGCCCATCTACACACAGACCCATGTTGGATGCACCAACAGCAGATGCAGTTTGACGGAACACTAACAGCAAGCTCATGGGAACACATGACATACACCTGACATAGTCACATAGGGGCACGCTGATCGTGACATGTCAGTTGATAGAGTGTCCATGTCCCTGGCATCAGGAGACAGGTGCGGGTGGTGATGACTGTGCCATCCTACTGCTGCTGTGCATGACACAGTTGGACTAGAGACACACATGTGGCAAGTGTCAAGGTGATGTGTGCCACATAGTGCCCCATCACACATGACATCTGTCCACAGGTCATCACACATCAATTGGGCAACTAGATGAGATGACCTGTGCAATATCACTGGCTGACACACCTAGGGCCTGCACATGAAAGTATGCAATGACAAGTACTTGATGGACATCCTTGTGCGACTCGTAGCCCTCCATTCCTGGCATGTGTACGCCTGTATTAACATTGTAAGCGTGTGAAACGCACCGTACACCTGCAATCATCGCGTGTGTACGCTTTGTTTCACTATTGTACTTGTGCCGTAGGGGTACGTGTGAAATGCACCGAACACCCGCAATCTTCGCGTGTGTACGCTTCATTTCACTATGGTACTTGTGCCGTAGGGGTAAGTATGAAACACACCGTACACCCGCAATCATCGCGTGTGTACGCTTTGTTTCACTATTGTACTTGTGCCGTAGGGGTACGTTTGAAACGCACCGTACACCCGCAATCATCGCGTGTGTACGCTTTGTTTCACTATTGTACTTGTGCCGTAGGGGTACGTGTGAAACGCACCGAACACCCGCAATCTTCGCGTGTGTACGCTTCATTTCACTATTGTACTTGTGCCGTAGGGGTACGTATGAAACACACCGTACACCCGCAATCATCGCGTGTGTACGCTTTGTTTCACTATTGTACTTGTGCCGTAGGGGTACGTGTGAAACGCACCGTACACCCGCAAACATCGCGTGTGTACGCTTCGTTTCACTATTTTACTTGTGCCGTAGGGGTACGTGTGAAGCGCACCATACCTGTGTGTGGATTTCAAAATTACATAGGGGACACATAAGGGGCAAGTATTAGGCCCTAAATGCATGCTGGTTGTCATGGATACAGAGTTTTCAGTTGAAATGTGTCCATCAGGTGTCCTGGAACAGTCAGTTGGCCACAAAATACAATGTTGCAAAGTGGTTGTTGACTTGACATGATGCTCAAAATTTGAACGATGTAAATGCGTGTCATTGGTGTATGTTTAAAGTCATTGGTGTATGTTTAAAGGGATTGGAGTAAACGTATGATGCGAATGAGTCTGACCAATCACTATGTACTCCTCTAAATGAATGCCCCTCAGCAAGACAGATATAAGACAGCCAGAACCCATGAGAGGGCACTTGCCTGCACAACTTTCCAGTCGACCACACTGCTGCTGTCTCTGCTTCCTCTGGACCATGTCACGTACTGTGGAGAGGGCCCAGCCATTCACCCTGGAGGAGAATGAGGCGTTGCTGGACTGCCTCCTCCCACAGTACACCAAGCTGTATGGAAGACCAGGGAGCAGGTGAGTGCTGACTCCACTACCTTTGCCTATGCACCTGTTGTGTGACTGTCAATATTGTGTCCAGGTGGGACAGACATGCAATGTTGTTTAGAGTGGGTCCCGGGGGGGGGACATACTGATGTCTCTCATGCAGAGCATGATGTCGTTCCTTTGTGCACTCCTTACTTGCATTGTGCTTACTGTGACTTTCACTGCATAGTGCATGACACATTCAGCCTGGCAAATCCTTGGTGGCTTTTTATCCTATTGTCCTGAGGTGATTCAGTGGTCCCCCCGGAGTGACAGGTGACTGTACCCACAGATGTGTATGAGTTGAGTGGACCTGTGGTGAGAGTGTCCAAATGATGTGTACGACCTCATGGACATTGATGTTTGTGAATGTTCCTTGTCATGTGGGTGAGTGTCTATGTGAAGTGTTGCACCACAGCTGCATGGAGGAGGCAACAGATCTACCCATCTGATGTGACAAGTAAGCCGTGCTGTGTGTCTGACTTGCAGAGCTAGCACAACACCTGTGAAACCCCACTGGCAAGTGGCGCATGTGC
This sequence comes from Triturus cristatus, assembly GCF_964204655.1. Lineage (NCBI taxonomy): Eukaryota > Metazoa > Chordata > Amphibia > Caudata > Salamandridae > Triturus > Triturus cristatus. Next base: position 333,488,205 of record NC_140594.1, on the reverse strand, counting down.
AGAGTGAGGGTTGTATCCGCTGTTGTCAATGACAGGCGAGTGATCTGTGCCTGGGTGTGTCTGTCTAGTCTGCTGAGGGTGCGTCAGTGGAGTGGGACATGTGACTGCTTGACACGTGCTGGCCATCAGCCTGCTGTTGCATGTGCTGCACAGTGTGTGCCATGATCAGTGAGTGTGTCGCATCCATCATGCCACCTGTTGACTTTCAATGCCATGTTGTGCATTGGGGCTTGCACATAGGCCAATTTCTTATTGTGAATGATGCAATTCCTGTCAGCATCCTATGCCCTGTTCAACATTTCAAAGATGTCCAAATGTGTGTCTCTGGGACATGGAGCAGGTGTATTGATGTTGTGTCACTTTGTCATCCTGACAGGTAACTGCCTACGAGAAGGGGGAGATCTGGCGGGACATCATCAGGGCCGTGAGATCTGAGGGGGATCGGAGTCGGAGGCTGCCAAAGGTCCGCAAAAGGTGGCAGGACATCCGGTGCTGGACCCGGCAGATCGCCCGGGTCCAGCTGGGGATCGACCCTCATTGCCCCCATGGCAGGCGCCGACGCCTGACCCCCCACATGAGCCTTGTCCTGGCGGTGGTGTTCCCTGACCTCGATAGGCAGTTACGGGAGAGACTGCAGCAACGAGGGGGTAGGTACATGGCTGTTTGTTGTGTTATGTGTCACTAGCTTTTGGAAGTGCTCTGTAGCCTGGATACACTCCCATAGTTTATATGTGCAGTGCATTTTCTGTTCCCCAATGTCACCTGGTGCTCTTTTTCATCCCTTCCCCTCCGTGACATGTGTCCCCTGGTCTGTGTGTAATCACATTTGCACATGGTCATCTAGGGTTCCAGTAAATCTAAGTGCACATTGCTTTCTGCATCATGTGGGAGGGTGGTCTGTGACATGTGTTGGTACCTTGCCTGTGCCATGACCTGTTCACTATGTTGGGGTCCATATTTGTTGGCACTGATGATGATTCTCAACATAGGAGTGTGAGGTTTCAACTGAACACCCTTGCACCATGCATGACCAATGTTGTGGCCTCAGACATGATGTGCATGAGTGGGAGATATGCATAGTGCCATGACGGTTGATCATGGTACAGTCAGCTCATTCCAGGAACACGGAGCAGTGTGTCCACTACAGTCCCCTGAGACACCCTGGCCTCCTAACCATGAGTGTCATCCAACACTGTGCACATTCTCTGTGGGTTCAGCATAGGTCTGCCTCTGTGGCATTGTTCCCTGGCCTAGTTTGTATTTTTCAAATGTGTGCTACATGTATCCACTGGACTGGGATACACACTGGGCAGTGCATGTGTGGCTATTCACAACAATCTGTTGATGGTTGTTTGTCACAAATATGTGTTGCCAGGCCCAGGAGGTGAGGTTGTGTAAATCTAGCAATTTTTGCAGCACAGTTTTTGTAACCCTGAATAAGAGGTGTCATTTCTTGATCTGTATCACTCACATTGACTCAGGTATGGGTGGTTGTGCGGGAGAGGCCTACATGGGCAACCCTGACTTTTCCTTGCCAGGTCTGACCTGTGTGTGAGAATTGGCTGTACAAAGAATCACCGTGCAGTGCCCCTGTGATGCTGGCCAGTGCTTAATGTTCGTGCTTTGCAGCCTGTTTCATTTTTTTCAAAACATGATTCCTGCTCATACATTTTTGGCACCTGTGTGTTGTTCATATGCAACGCAGTTTGGACTTTGTGTGCTGACATCTGTGTGGACATTCTGGCTTGCCATGAGGGTGTCTCCACAGTACAGATATGCTTTTTTACAACCCAATTGCAGGCCCAGTAGATTATGCATTGTCCTGGGTGTGGACATTGGTGCCACTCCATATGATGGTACCTTGGCACTCACAGCACTTGTCAACAGTTCTTCATGTTTTAAATGTGGTAATTTGGTGATTTGTGTTAAGAACACTGATGTGCCTGCATGAAAGATGTCTCCCAAGGAAGTGCACACCAAACGACATTTCCACTTTCATGGAAAACGCTGGCACCTTTACAAAGAAGCCACTGTTAGAATTAAATGGTGTTGCAGATTCTCCATACACATGTTCCCACAGTGGTCTTGATTTTGTGAGACTCCTTTGTTGTTGGTGATACAAACTAACAAGTCTCAAGACATCAAGACCTCCGTGGGCCCATGTATATGTACTTTCTGCGACACCATTCATTTCTAACAGTGGCTTCTTAGAATATGTGCCAGCTTTTTCAATAACAGTGTAAATGTAGTTTTGTGTGCACTGCCATGAGAGACATATTTCATGCAGGCACATGAGTGTTCTTTTCACGAAATGGCGAATTGGCACATTCAAAAAATGTCGATTGTGTAAAGTATTGTGAGTACCAAGGTACCAACATTTTTTTGTTTTGGGTTCCAAAGTACTTACAGGTCTCTGAGTGTGGTGACACCTTGAGTTTTGAGGTGTGTTAGTTTACGTTGGGTGCACCACTACTGTTTCTTTCAGGGTAAACAAAAGGTGGCATGACTTCATTGTATTGCTGTGCTCACCGGTTCACAGACACTAGCTTCTCAGTGTATTTCTCATTCAAGTTGTGGCCTGGTGTGTTCTTTTTTTCCTTGTGTCCAAGTGGCATAGTGGGTCTACCAACTGGGCAGTACAGGGCTTACATATGTGCGGAGTAATCTAGCTGTTACTCATGATGCATTGCCTGATATGCACTGTGACCAATTGTTTTTGTGCTCATGTGTCAGATGTATACAGGTGACTGATGCATTTCTGTTTCTTCTCCTTGCCCACAGCATCATCATCCGCAACAGAGGGAGACACCTGCATGGACCTGGAGGAGGGACCCAGCACCAGTGCCACCAGTGCTGTAGAGTCAGGAGGAGCCAGTGGCACGGAGGGCGAGGGGAGTCAGTCAGAGGACCTGTCTGGACACGATACCAGCTATGACGCCGACTGGTCCGACGCTGACCTCCTCGAGGAGGCAGAGGCTGCAACACCACCTGGCAGCATCCCCACATCTGTCCCCGCCTCCTACGTTACCACCTCCACCCTCCCAATTGCTCCCGTCCCTTCTGTCCGTGCAGAGGCCCAACATGTCTCCTTCGGACCAGGCACCGCACCCCCTGCCCCTGTCACCCCTGCTGCCCTCAGTGAAGAGTCTGTGGACATACTGCGGCAGTTGCAGGTTGGGCAGGCATCAGTGCTGAATGTCCTCCATGGACACACTAAACTGCTCACACAGATGGTGTTGTTCATGGAGGGCATGTCAGCAACGATGTCTGACCAACGCATGATTCTGCGGTCCATGGACTCTTCCCTGACGGCAGCAGTTACTCTCCTGCAGCACTCCGTCCCCCCCTACCCCAGACCCATCCACACTTCCCTCTCCCATGCCTGTCCAACGCACACCCAGACAGTCACGGGTACGCACCCCACCAGACACAGCCAGCACACCCCCAAGTAAGGCAAAGTGCACACCTCCTGGCACGCACACTCAGAGTGATGTAGGCACACCCACAGGGTCTGGGGACAGACGACATATATGCAGCCACAGTCGCAGTCCGCAGTCCTCACAACCCTGTCCCTCCAAAACCACTCCCCTTGGCTCCCCTGCCAAACGCTCACCCAAGGAGATCTTAATGGGTGAGCTGGACCTTGCCCCCACTGAGCGACTACCCCACAAGCGGGCGAGGAAGTCCCCGGGCATGGGAGATAAGTCCCCTACCATGTCAACCCCCTCCCCCAAGAGCTCTGCACCCCATCCCTCACCCACCACACCCTCTGTTGACCCTGGGGAATCCTCTGGCGCCACGCTCGCCTCCATCTTCTGCGCTGCCCACCCCCTGTGGTGGAGACATTCACCCCTGCACCCGCCACACCTACCCTTCCCCCTCCTGTCCCTGCGGTGCCTGGTCCTGCCACAGATGATGTCCCCCCCCGCCGGTCGACAAACTTTGAGGTTCCTTTGTGCAGGCAAGCTAGGGGTAGACGCGGTCCCCTACGTCCCCCCTTGGACTTGAAATATGGACTGGCCATTGGCCTCTGTACATAGTCTATTTTTTTTAGTTTTTTTTGGTGCTGAATAAAGCCTTTTGTTTTACTTTCAATACTATTGCTTTTCAGGTACTTGATGTTGGTGCTGAGGCTCCTGGAGTTGGTGTTCTGGTAATGTGTTAGGGTTCTGGGAAATGTTTTTGTATGATGGTCATGAGGTGGACCATGGTATCTGTTTGCCATCACAATGTCTCTGCAAAGAATCATTGGTAGTGTGTGTTCATTTTGTTTTGAGACATTGTCCCAAGGAGTGTTCCTTCCTCTGTGTCACCTGACATCTTCCCTGCAAACAGTTGCACAATTGTTGTGCTGACCTGTATCAACATTTCCTTTGTTGGTGACGGATCCCTTCAACAATGGCCATGCCTGCTCACCGATGTCTCCTGCTGAATCGTCTGTGCCATCCTTGCTAGTCACTGTACTTGTGTTTTGAGTATGTAGGAATGCCTGCAGGGACAAATTCCCCCTTTTCAGCACTATGCATGTGTGTAATCACGGCCTACCACACAAATGGTACTTGTTATGCAGGGTATTTGGGCACCTGACTGACAAATGTGGGCATTGTATCTAGGGGAATTCCACCCTATTCCTTCCATGAGAGACAACATCTTGGAGGCTGGACCAGCACCTGGACATTCCTATCAGTCCTGGGATGTGCGTGACAGTGTGTGTTCCCTTTGGCTATCTTAGTTTTGTAGGCAGTTACATGACTATACAGTCTTGTGGCATGATATCAGGGTGTGTATTGTGCTGCATCTGTCATGGGTGGGTATGCATGTGTTATATGTCCTCACACCCACATGTGGTGTTTCATGCAGTGTGTGAAATACATCCATCCTCCTGGGAGTGGGACACTGCTGTCAGTGATGTGTTGTTATAGCACTATCATCATAGTCCAAAGTTAGGGATGCGTCCATACCACCATGTAGGTGTGGTCATCTGATAATGATGTACACCCCCATATCTCTGTACACTGCTGGGAGTCCTGTGCACCCACCCCCATGTCTCTGTCCACTGCTGGGAGTCCTCTGCACCCACCCCCATGTCTCTGTCCACTGCTGGGAGTCCTGTGCACCCACCCCGATGTCTCTGTCCACTGCTGGGAGTCCTGTGCACCCACCCCCATGTCTCTGTCCACTGCTGGGAGTCCTCTGCACCCACCCCCATATGTCTGGACACTGCTGGGAGTCCTCTGCACCCACCCCCATATGTCTGGACACTGCTGGGAGTCCTCTGCACCCATCCCCATGTCTCTGTCCACTGCTGGGAGTCCTGTGCAACCACCCCCATATGTCTGGACACTGCAGGTATTCATCTACAGCAACCCCTATATGGCTGACCACTGCTGGGAGTCCTCTACAGCCACCCCTACATGTCTGGACACTGCTGGTATTGATCTGCAGCCACCCCCATATGGCTGGCCACTGCTTGGAATCCTCTGCAACCACCCACCCACCCCCTTGGAGCAGTACACTGCTGGCCTGGACCTACACACATACCAATATGAAGGTAACATGCAGGGCCAGTCCATAAGCCCACATTCCTGGCGTGTGTACGCCTCGTAACCCAAATGTACTGGACCGTAGGAGTACATGTGCAACGCACCGTACCCACGCATTCATTGCATGTGCACGGTCTGTATCACTGTTCTACTGGTGCTGTAGGAGTACGTGTGCAACGCACCGTACCCACGCATTCATTGCGTGTGTACGGTCTGTAGCACTGTTCTACTGGTGCCGTAGGAGTACGTGTGCAACGCACCGTACCCACGCATTCATTGCGTGTGTACGGTCCATATCACTGTTCTACTGGTGCCATAGGAGTACGTGTGCAACGCACCGTACCTACTCATTCATTGCATGTGTACGGTCCATATCACTGTTCTACTGGTGCCGTAGGAGTACGTGTGCAACGCACCGTACCCACGCATTCATTGCGTGTGTACGGTCCATATCACTGTTCTACTGGTGCCGTAGGAGTACGTGTGCAACGCACCGTACCCACGCATTCATTGCGTGTGTACGGTCCGTATCACTGTTCTACTTGTGCCGTAGGGGTACATGTGCAACGCACCATCCACGTCCACTTCCGTTGTTGAGGTACACATGAGTTGCTGGCCCACCCCCCCAGTGACCAGACCCTGGTGGTAATGTATGGGCTCCATATTATAGGGTTTGGCTTTGGGTATGGGGTATGTTACCTGCCTCTCACCCCCCCAGCCGATGGGTGTTGTTCTCACCTTCTGCGGCATGTGCGTCGGGTCCGGTGCACCAGGTCGTAGGCTAGGAGGACCGGGATGACACGTACAATGGGGTTCATGGCGTGTACATCGCGTACCGGGGCTCCATTGCATGTCGGTTCGCGTAGGACTCTGCTTTTCCGGCTGTGTTTGGCTCCCGTAAAAAAAGAGCCGTACGGAGTGACGTAGGGACGAATCTTACTTGCTGGGCCGGAAACCGCTGCTTGAATGCGTCCGGACGTCGCATACAAGCTTTTCCGGATCATAATCGTTGTTTTTTTTGACTCGTATGGTCTTTTGTACGAAACGTATGGAAATAGGCTTTCTGTACGAATCGTACTTCCTAGGTTGTACGGAAAGTTTACCGGGTACGAGTCGTACGGAGAAAACGCTCCGTACAACGATTCGTACAGCCTTTTTCCAGGATTGGAATCGGCCCCACAGTGTCACTATCTCGAAGAAAATGTTGACAAATATTCTCAGTCCCAATGCAGAATGGGACTTTGTCACATTTTAAGAAGAAAAATCCTCCCCTAAGTCACTGCTGAAAGTGTAGCCACCATTTTAGAATTAAAGCAGATTGGTTAAACTGGTGTTCTGAAGCTTTGGTGATCTCATGCTGAAATGTTGTAAGTCCAGATGTGGAAAGGGACTTAGTCCTCTTTATGGAGGTATAAGCATCTCTGAGTGGGACTAAGCTGATATCCTCTCTGATGTCTTAAAACTGCTAGTTGGATACTTTTTCTGGGGTGGCCAAAGAAGCCCTGGGGTAAACGTTTTCAAAAGCACCAAACTTTCTTCCTGTTCTCAAACAGCAACAGGCATACACGTCTAAGGCCTTCAGGACCTTTGGGGAAGGTACTTAGAGACTCTCAGGGTGTTAGGCAGAGGCCAACAGCAGGGTACAGTCCAGGTCCAGTTGCTATTAGTCACCTAGGCACTTCAGGAAAAAGCAAAGGTCTCTTGCAGCTTGTAGTGTCCCTGGAGCCACACATGAGATCAGCCAAATTACTTCTTTGTCCTGAGAACAAGTGGGAGCAGGTCCAATCCTTCAGGTCCTCTAACATGTCTCAAATAGCAGCTGTAGTCCTTCTTCTGTTCTTCTACAGGTCACAAGAGTGTTCTGAAGATGGTGCCTGGGGGTGCCACATTAATTCCTGCCACCAACTACTGGATGGGGGTGACTCCTGGCTCTTCCCTAACTGAGGGGGAAAAAGTCTCAGGGGAAACCGTACCCACTTTTGCAACAGTTCCCGTCTGCTCTATTGCAAACAATCCCATAGTGTACCTTATTCTGAAAATCCAAGATACCCACCCAGAGAAGTGGCTAGGGTAATGAGCAGTCCCTCCTCTGTGAGCACTCAAACCCGAATCTAGAGGTACCTTTCCTCTCACCTAGTTGGGTTCTATCATGACTATGAAGCAAGGGTTGGGCCTTTATAGGTGTCACTTGCCATTTATTTGTGACAGGGCATTCCCCTTTGAAGTTACTAAAGTTGCTGGGCCTACGGCAATTGGTCTTATTGCCAGGGGAATAAACATCTATTCCAATCCACTGTGCCTCGCCTGGGAGCAGTTTTCACACCACATTAAGATCAAGTGCAAGGCTGACAGCTGATGAAGAGCTAATGTAAATCAGCCTCCGGGACCATCTGGCAGAGAGATGGTAACTTTCTAGAAGGTAATTTTCACTAAATATTTATTAAAAATCCAACTTTAGTTTTGAATGGGGCTTTTAATAAATATTAAAATAGAGCGTTTAATTATTTTTTGACCCTAAACCCAATATATAGAATTGATATTTTAATCTGTACTCTAGTATTATCATAAAACAGCCAAGGCTTTCCACCATGAAAATAGGTTTTGGAGGCGTGTCAATGCAGGGATGGGGTGACATTTCTTTGTGGGCCATTTTTAAATACTAGGCATGCTACCTTGTAGACTGCAAGGTCTATAAAAAGGTGATATTAATATTTAAAAGGAATATTTTTTTTTCCTCTCAAAAGGGTTATTTTGACAGGTCAGGCTGCAGGTTTAAATGTAGCAGTCAGGCTAAACTAATACTCTTGAAGCCACACTTTCCTTGTTATCCTAGTTGATGTAAGTGCTGCAGTCCAAAGAGGACATTTACCATTCTATGCCATTGCTGTACTTTTCTACACCATGCGCCATGGACTTATACGAAGTTAAATATGCCAATCAAGGATTAGACAATTCCTACATGTTTTAGGAGTCAGAACACATAGACTGGGCACTGGACAACACTGTCTCAGGAGGCAGGATCTAAAAATAAAATTCAGCAAAAATATGGAGAAGACCATGTAAAAAGGAGCATTTTCATTCAATAGGAGTTTGGTGGATATGATCTCGGTGCATCAATGCATTGATGCAGCTGCCGTTGTGGGGCCAAGTGGTGAAGATTGTGGTGGCACCAAGTTATAATTACGTGTTTGGCATGCAACCTTTTCCAATACATACTTCCATTATCTGACTAATGAACAAAAACATGAAAAATCTCATATGAGCTGAAAGGAAGCCCAGAATAAAGTCAGCCACACTAAATGCATCTCCCACTTCTGGAAATGTCCTCCTTCCAAGCATGGATGCTTATCTTCTGGCTCACCAGCTGTTGCAGCTGAATAAGGTTCACTGGTCAGAACTTCCAATATGGTACACCATAGAACATTCATATCTAAAAATCCCATCTGGTCTTGGTATACTAAGGTAGAGGTCTACAGGGGGGTTGGGTCTAGTACCAACAAATTCATGCCGGGGCATACGCCCAGAAACCCCTGAATGTTTGGAGATTTGTCATTGCTGGAGAACCATTGTGGAAGCAATGCAGGTCTCTTAATTGAAAGTGCTTCTTTTAGGCTGGTCACTCTGTGCCTCTCAGGATTTGTTAAGGCTAAGAGACCTATTCGGTGATGGCCACATGAAATTGTCTGTAGTCCTGTGAGATTTCCCAATCCTGGAGATATGGACATCTAACTCATTGTATAAGAGACACTACCTGATTCTCAAATCAATATCTAAATAGAGAATTGTTGCAAATATACTAGGGTCATATCTGATATCTACAATATTCTGACTGTGGGGCTTTACTTCACAAGGAATGAAACAATACACTACCACACTTGCAGGCCCAATTGCCTGGCATCAAACTATATGGACGAAGATCAGTCTCTGCTGTACAGCACACATGACGAGGAAAAAGGAGAAGCACAACTGAAGTTCACATACTTTAAAATTATATTTGACTGCTAATGTTTTCAATGCAAGCTTCAAAGGGCAAATACTTATGGCTCTCAATTTATGCTGGAGTTTCAATGTCCCTCAAAGTAATCTGATGCGATTATTATGATCACTTTCTCATACACTAGGATACAGGACAAGGTAGTCAAATAATATCAAGCTTTCATTCTAGGCTAAACCTAAACTAGCTATACTTCGTGGTAGGACTGATAAAAACTCTGCCCATTCATCTGGAAGTGTTCTGTGGCAACTTTAATGTCAATTTGTAAAATATGTATAATACTGGAGGGAATCCACAGTCCCGAACCAAAAACAATGGGTTTTGGATGTAGTTCAATGAGAGGCTCAAATACATATAATCTGCAAATGCTATGATCAAATCACAGTTTTTTTATTATACCCCTGGACCTTTATTTAAATGGAATACTAGACGTGATTCCTGATATAGTCCAGCAGTATGTGTGTCCTATAATAAACCTGGTCTATTATCTACACATTTTCATAGTTTCTTTGCTGCCCTTAAATGGATCGTGTCTTCTTGCTGATACTTGTTGAAATACATTAGAACAGTACTACATATTTAATGATTTGCATCACACAATACTCACCATACCCGACTATCTTTTTTTGGCATGGCCCACAAGTCCCAATGTGCCATTCAAATGTAATGGTACACCATTGGGTTTGATGCTTCCACCGCCTTCTGTACAAGAACATCCCTTGAGATTATGTAACCCTGTATTTCCCATTTGTTGCATTGCAGCAACATTAATACTGCACTTATCTGGTCCTCCATACTTTCTGCTTTATAATGGGATTGTTTCACACACTAGTTTCTGAATTCATATAAAGCATGATGACTCTCACTGCAGTACTGCCTTTCTAGATGAGTGTTTGTGTTATCTGATAATTTGTATTGGTTGGAAAGGTAGGCGAAGAACCTGTGAAAGCCATTGCCATGGAATTCCGTTTGAGGATCTAGTGTCCGTATGAAGGTGGGATGGTTGACTGAGTCAATGACAACGGAGAGGCCCAGCAATATCAGGGGGCAGGGGTCAAAGCAATGTCTTCAATGCGTCATATAGTGGTTCCCATGCTGCACTGTGATCTGAAGCCAGAATGGCAGTGGTGCATTAATGTGATCTTGGAGTTGAACATGGACTGCATTTTAAATGATATTGCCTATAAATGAAATGCCAGTCCAGTAATTGGCAAGGTCATAAGTGTTTAGTGTAGGTTTCAAGATGCCTTGAGTGAATGAGGCATTGACTATGGTGAGTCGGGATGAGAGAGAACGCTCCTAGAGAGAGAAAGATGAGGGATATATATCATCTTCATAAGAAATGACTTTGAGGAAGTTGAATATGTCTGCAAGAACTGCTAAAGAGATGGCTCTGTAGGCTGACCACTGTGGGATTTTACAGGAAGGGGTTGGTTTAAGAGGAGAAGCAGGCTTGGTGTTGTCGATGTGCTGCCAGATTTCTGTATTTTTTCACTGCAGAGTCTGATGGTTTTTCACTCCTCTGCAGTGAGTAACAGGTGGTCTGCCGGGGGTCGATATAGTGCTTGATTATCTGCAGTGTGCAGTTATGTTTTTCTTGATGTGGGAGGCCTACTTGCAAGTCAGTCGAGCAGCAAGGTCTGCTATTCACTGTAGACTGTTTAGGATGTTCATGTGAGAAGGGGCAAAGCAGTAGTGTTCATGTGTTGCATGAGTTGGATGTGTTCCTCTAGCTCATTTTGCGCAGATGCTGTTGATCTTTGCTTTGGGGGTTAATGCGGTGTTTGTGTTCTGTGCATTTGTAGATCTATATGGACAAATTAAAAAGGAAGTAAAGGTACTTGTGGAGGCTGTCTGATAATACTTGTGAGGCCTTCCTTTTTAACTCATATGAACATAATGTTGTGAGGTCACTAGTAATGTCATATTCCACTAATCCATTCATTCATTGCCATGTTTTTTCGTTTGGTGTTGTATAAGGGGAACCCCACCTGGACTTTAGCGGAGTCTTTGCTTTTCATTTATTTCAATTTGTTTTCTAAATTTTTGAAAGCTTAGTTGTCTTATGTCCAGTTTTCAATGTATTCCCTATATAAAATCGCACCTGAAGAAAGAATCATAAATCAAGTCTATCGGTCTGAAAAACGCCCAGTTTTCAGTGTATAGTTTATATAAACCCGCACAGGAAGGAAGAATTGCAAATCAAGTGTGCGGGAAGGAGGAAAAGAAATATGATCCTAGCTGGCAACTTTACAAAGCACAGTAGGTGTTGACATCCAGAGATTGAGGTCGGATGGTATGAGAATCCTCGCCTTTAAAGCTAGGCTCTGCATGCTCACCGCACTTCCTTGTCAACTTTGTTTTCAGGTGCCATTTTCCCTTGTCACATTATTTCCGAGCCATAGGGTGCTTTTGCACCTCCTTCACGACACGAATAAGTGAAAATATGTTTCTTGAGAGTGTAAAGCAATCTCTGTCAGTGCATTCCCCTGCGTCGGGACACTTGTTCACCACTAATTCGTTATGGCCTTACTTTTTATCTTATATATTTTATTAAACGTGATAACTAAGGAATGAGAGAGCTGAGTTTTTTCTCATTCTTTGCATTTCTTAGGGTACAATGAGCCATGTGAGCTGAAACACTTTCCCATAAATACATATGGCCATAGAGTCGAGAATGGTTTTTGAGGCGATAACATAAACTAGCTGAGTGGTACTAATGCAAGACCAAAGTGCAATTCAGCAATATATTATATATCGTCATTCTTTTCCGTCATACTTGCGATGCAAATTGTTGTTTCTCGGGTTCGTCTTGTAATCCTGTTTGATGGTATCCTTAAGAAGCCACCCTCTGACTTCCCTTTAAAGTCATCCGTGTATACCATTACAAGCAAAGCTGGGCGAAAAGCAGGAACGCCACGCCAAATGGCTACAAAGGATGCCAATAAAGGCCCGTTTGCTAAAGGAAAGAGATTCCCTGAAAGCAAAACATAATTGTGTTTGTCTCTAACGAAATCCTTGCAACAGAACTGAAGGGAAGATATCTATTTTACAGCATCAAGCTGGAAGGGAAGTTCACAAATGAAACCATAAGTCAGTGGCGGCTCGACCGCTATGACAGAGGAGTGTCACCCCACTGCTTTTAAGCAGTGGCAATTAGAAACATAAAATGATAATAACTTAGAGTTATTATCATTTTATGCTGCTTCCTGGTGCTTTGCGGGTGATCTGGAGCAGGACAGGGGAGGAGTGGTTTGCCCACACCTAAGTGCGCATTGACTGTTTGGTCTGCCCTCTCGGGACGCCCAAACCAGTAATGCTCGCTTTCCCTGTTCTCCATGCAGGCTGCTATACAGCCTGCATGGAGAACATGCCCAACCCTCCAGCGCCCAGACCAATTACAATGCTTTGCAGCATTGTGATTTTCTTAGGGAGGGAGCCTGGCTGCCTGCTTCCTGTTCCTGTTGGAGGCAGGAGAGCGGGAGAGCAGGAGCAGAGAAGACACGAGACCCGGCCTCGAGGTAAGTTTTTAAAATGTATTTCCGATCCCCCTCCCTGCTGCAAGACACCCGGGACCCCCACATCCCACCACCCGCAAGCCATGATGGCTGCATCTGGCAGAAGAATCGACAATTTAAAAATGTGATTAAATTAAATTAATTCAGCTATGGAGAAATATATCAACATTCAACCCAAGTACAGAGATCTGGTCCTAAATCCATCGGTTTTTTGCTCCCCATGTCATTTCAGTTTGAACCCAGCCATATGCAAATCAGTCTTGATCCTGTACCCAATGGGAACAGTCCAGCCCGAACTGCCATGCCTGGACTTCCCTGGACTGAAAACAAGCATCCTAGGACCGGTTTCGGGGTTTCATCCCTCAGCAGCCAGTATAGCTTGACTCCAGTGGCTTGAAGAGCATGGGACCCACATCTGGGCATACACGTCCTTCTCAGGGTGACAAATGCAAAAAGAACAATTGATGGACAGAATTCAGAACAATGTCATACATTCACCCCAGTAGAGAGATCTGGGTCTAAATCCATTGTTTTTTTGCTCCCCATGCCATTTCAGTTTGGATCCAGCCATATGCAAATCAGTCTTGACCCTGTACCCAATGGGAACAGTCCAGCCCGAACAGCCAGGCCAGGTCCTCCCTGGAATGGAAACAAGCATCCTAGGAACGGTTTTGGGGTTTCACCCCTCTTCAGCCAAGATAGCTTGACTCCAGTGGTGTGGAGAGCACAGGACTCATTTTTTTTTTTTCATTTAAAAATCTTTATTCGGCATCTAAAAAACACCATAAAAGCACATAACAATAAAAAGATAAAAAATGTCATTAAAATCCATGCTGATATACATCAAATACAATACTAATTTTTGATTCAACAAACCCCTCTTGTTTTCCTTATTGTTAAGGCCATCTTCAAGAAATTCACCACACAAAACAGAGTCCGAGAGTCGTTTACCATTTGTAGGTGTAGCAAGGCGACCCTGGCCTGCTTGAATTTAGCCTGTTTTAAAATACCAACTAAAAATCGACGTCTCTGCACTGAATAGAATGGGCATAACAGTACAAAATGAAGGGTGTCCTGAGGAGATCGTAGATCGCAACCACAGAGACCCTTCTGCTCAACCAAAACAGTAAAAAAATGAGTCACAGATAACAAATGATGTAAAAGATTGAGCCTAAAACAGGTGATTAAAAATAGGCCTGGGCAAAAATTTCGTTCCGTTCGCGGAAATTGCGATAATTTGACATTTTTGCGTTCCGCGGAGAGCGCGAAAATGTCAAAAATTCCGGTTTCCGCAGCTTGGCGATAATTTGTTTCTTGCTCGCGCTGTAAAATGATACATTCTCGCGCGCGCGCGATCGCCTTACCTGAATCCCTGCGTTCGCCGACAAGTTTTCTTGATCCGGTCGCGTTCTCCATGAGATGTTGTATTGTTTTTAGCCATTTGCGCTGTCTCGCGACAGTTCGCGCCCGCAGTGACGTCATGCGTCGCGCGATCACGTCTTTCTTCTCGCGATCATGCACCGCGAGAACAACTCAAAACAAGATGGCCGCGCCCGCAAGCAACCACATGGGTAAGTTGGCGACCCGCAACCATGCAGAAAATCTCGCGAACATGCCGGAAAAAAACTTCCGCATCTTTGCGATATTTCTGCTTGTTTGCGATAATTTTAAACATTCTCGCGATAATTTGCGAAGGTTAATTCCGCAAATTCCGCCCACCCCTAATTAAAAACCTATCCTGAGCATTACACATAAGAGTCAAATACGGTTCCATCCTCACCACCGTTTTCAACATATTGTAAGCTATAACAGAGTTCTTACCCCCTTCTTTTGTTTCTCTCTGCAATTGGACATAGTTAAAATATCTTTTCATAACCAATTTCCTGTCCAAACGAGTAATTACCATGGGGGTACTAAAAAGGTTTGTACATCCAATAGACTCAAGAGAGGACTTTACATGTCTCAGCCAAGGAATGGAAAACCCTTTATCCCTACTGATGCTGTCCATAATTATTTGCCTGTTTAGATCAGCCTCTGGGTTCGCCCAAATCCTAATCCAGGCCATAATCGGCTTCAAATGAACCACATCCTCTATATAAGCCAATCCTAGTTCCTCATGAGTAACATAAGACGAGGTACTTTGGGGAATGTTAAGTAGGGATCTCAGGTATTTATTCTCCTCTATCTGAATCTGATGGGCTTCTCTACAGCCCTAAAGTTCAGCTCCATATAACACCTTTGCGCAGCAAATTGAGGTGTACAATCTTGCTATCTGCTCCGGGGACCACCGTCCCAGCCTACGTCCATAATTCATAATAGAGCCTGTGGTCGAGACTAGCTTTGTGCATCGCTCCTCCAGTAAAATTTAAACATTTAATCGCCCATCAAATAAAATGCCTAAATATGAAAAATCTTGTACTTTCCCTATGCTATTTTCACCCATTTTATAACTGAATTTCTTAATGGGTTTGCGTCCGACCTCCATGACATAGGATTTAGAGAGATTGCCCGACAGATCCAGCGTGTCCATGAAATTAACAAAACCGTCTATCAGACGCTGCAAGCCCCTGGGTGTGCGCGCTAGAAGTACCGCGTCATCTGCATAAAGCAGAACCGGAATTGGCCTACATCCTACCCTGGGGGAGTCCACCTTAAGATCAAGTAATGCTTGCTCCAGTCCATTGATATATAGGGAGAACAAAAAGGGGGCCAAAATGCACCCTTGTCTAACCCCACTAGTGCAAGAGAACGATGCTGATAAGTTCCCCTCACGGTTATATCGGACTCTAGCAGATGTATTACAGTGTAGGTCCCTAAGTATATTTATAAGTCCCCCATCCACCCCCAACCTAATTAAATGGGCCCATAATTTCTCCCTGTTTACATGGTCAAATGCGGCCGTTAGGTCCATAAAGCCTAAACAAACCGTCCCCTCACTTGCTAATGTATATTTAGCCACTAGTAAATATATATTTATACACTGGTCGGATGTAGATTTCCCCGGTCTAAAACCATATTGAACATCAGTAATGACCCGATTTTCCTCCGACCAATCCATCAATCGTGCTAAAATCACACGTCCCATAACTTTCGCTGTGACATCGATCAAAGAGATCGGGCGATAACATTGAGGAGAGTCCCTATTCCCTTTTTTGAATATAGGGACAATTATCCACGAACTGGGACAACCAAACGTTACCGCAGCATTGATCACTCTTGTCAGTATGGGCGCTCACAACTCAATACTACTTAGAAAGAGATCTGGGGGAATGCCATCCGGTCCTGGCGCTTTATTAGGGGATAGACCCTGTATTCCCCCAATGATCTCCTCCAACGTAAACATAATTGCAGGTACCTCCCCTGCCTCCACCTCAGAGGGAATTGTGCTTTTCGCTACATAATTATAAAGGCCTTTGAAATGAGCTACCCAATCTTCCGGCAAGATATTGGTGCCGAGTGCGGGAACACTGGCATCCTGGAACATGGATTATTAATTGTTTTCCAGAAAGCGAATGTGTCCCTCCTTAAGGCAGCCTCCCTTAGGTCTTCCCAGGCCTGTGTTTGAATGGCTCTTTTCCTGCATTTAACGGCCTGATTGTATATCAGCCTTAACTATTGTACTTTCAACTTTTCCCTTGGTAAGATTTTTAAACAACTTTTAAAGTTTTTGAGGGCTGAGGTGCAGGATTTGTCAAACCATCTTGGATTTTCCATTACAGGACCATGGTGGGTGGAGCACAACAACTTGTCCACTAAATGGGCAACTGCCTCAAAGCATTTAACTACTTCTGGTCCCTCAACCACGGGGTCCAGGCACCTCTCTATTTCTCTCTTGCCTTCTCTTATGAGGTTTTTATAAAATGTACATCCATCCACTTTGGCCCATTTTAATCCTCTCCCCTGGTCTGTTATTTTCTCTGTGCTACCACCCCTTCGCTGCCTCTTAGATTTTTTGGTGACCACACCTTCAACCACCAATGTTAGAGGGTTGTGGTCACTAAAAGCACTTAGGTCAATATCAGCCCCACTTACCCGGTCTTTTAAAAATTTAGAGACTACTATAAAGTCAATAAAAGAGGAGCACACCGGTCTTTTAAAAATTTAGAGACTACTATAAAGTCAATAAAAGAGGAGCACACCCTCCCCTTAAAAGTGGGATTAATCTCTCTCTCCCTCTCTTTGGTTATCAAATCCACAGTATGCTCAAGGGCGTGTTTGCTTAACACCCTTCCCAACTCATTGCCCTCAATTGAGTGCTCAAAGTGTGGTCCGTTCCTAACCGGGCACGAAGACCAATTTCCTTGGGCCGGTCTCAGGTCAGGGCAAAGATGACAATTAAAATCACCCACAACGGCTACCAACGGGGCCACCGCCCACTTGTGAGCCCAATTCCCTGCAGTGAGCCTAGCATCTAACTCTTCCACACCAGACCCTGTCTTGTTTTGTGATGTTGGGTTATAAAAATTAATCAAGAGAATACGATCCCCATAATTAGAAAGCCTAAGGGCCTGCATACAAGCAGAGGACCAATTTAGATCGGTCCAGGTGCCCCCCAATTGTAGGTCCACAAAAATACACAATCCCCCCATGGCTCTCCCTGAGCAGGACTTTCGGGCCGGGACAGCAAAGCGCTTGTACCCTACTAAGTGAATATTGCTACAATCTATTATCCAGGTTTCCTGTAAACATATAATCTGGAAACCCTGAAAATATAGCAGCCAATCAGAGTCCTCTATTTTGGACGCAAGCCCTGCAACATTCCAACATGTTATTTTTATTATGTCAGAATTTTTAACCTTGTGTACTTCCAACTGTGACGAGTTTACGGGGTCCTGTACTACTCTTTCTAGTGTAATGCTCTCTTCCAGTGCTACCAAATTGGCATTCTTCCCTGCCATCCCTACATTTACTGTTAACAGGTCCATGTTATCCCTGCTCCCCGCATCAACACCCTGTAAGACCCTACCTGGTTCCTTTGTTTGGTCTAACTGCTGTGCCCTTCTATTTTTCGCCCACCGTCAATCCACCTCACTTAAAACTCTCCCTCTAAGCAGTGGGTCGAACCTGTTGTGTAAAGGGATATCTCTCACTCCCCCTGCTCCATGTGCACATTCTGATAATCCCTCTCTATAGTTACTAACCTCAAATGCTGATCTTACTGGCTTTCTATAAAAAAATTCCAAGGGCAACAATCCTATCGCCAATCGTTCCTCCCACGCTCGGTCTCTGAAGCAGCGAAGTGCTTTGTCCACCAAGTTAGGGTGCCTGAGGGTTACTACAACACAATCCCCTGGGTATACTTTTTTGGACTTTCCTACCCATGCTACTCGCCTCGCAATTAAAATATGCCTAAGGTCTGTACCATTAAACCTCGCATTCTGACTTAGCCAGTGTGCCGACTTGTTTATTAATATTTCTGTCGTTTCCCGGGTGTTCCCTTTGGGTGCTGGCATGCCCACGAGAACCAATGTGTATGGGCTGCATGCAGGAGGGAGATCTAGATATATCAATCCCTTTGATCCCTGCACACAGCCTTCACCCTCCGAGTCCCTACTATTTTCCTTACTCAAGATCCCCCCAGTAGCCTGATCCAGAGGAGGTCCCCGCCTCTCTATCTCGCCCTCATTTATCACTTGTCCTTGGTCCTGGTTTTTTCTAACACTGGGCACTTGTTTAACCCTCTGTGCTCCTTGTTCATTCTTCCCATCAGAAGGCCTTGTCTCTGCCGCCACATGATCACTAACGGTCCTCCCTATAATATCCACACCTTCCCCACCTATCAGACTCTCCTGGTGCAACTCGGGACCCTTTCTCCAATTTCCCAGCTCCATCAAGTGAGTCTCAATCCGGTCTAATGTAGATAATAAGGGTTTTAAGGCAAGGGTAAGGAGATGCTCAATTTTAGCCCAAAGTACGCTATTCCTAACCAATTCTAAATCAATCTCCTCGTGCACCACATTGGGACATGAAGCTACTTTGTTTGAATCATCTGCCTCCTCCTCCCTCGCCCCAGCTGCGCCAGTCGAGTGCTTACTTATATTTCTTGGGGGGCCCCCTTTGTTTTTTTGCCTGGGCTGTTTGGTTATTTTCGAATTTATTCCACCCCCCCCCTTTCACCACCGGTTCACAAACTGCTGAACTCACTTTTTTCTGGGACCGTGTCGTAACTGACCTATTTCCCCTGGCTAAAATCGGGTCTGTGGCATTTTCATTAACACCCTCATTCATACTCTCCCCCATTTCCTCGTGGATCTCTACAATCACACTCTTGCCTGCCTCAACTGAATTCTGGGCCTCTTTACCCTCCTCCCACTTTGACCCTTGATTACGGCTAATACTAGTACCATCCTTGGCCCCCCCTGAACACTGTGGCGGTCTTAAAGGGCGTGACTGTGATTCTGTAATACAACACGGATCCCCCTCTGGAATCACAGACTGGCTCAACCTACTCATGGTTGGTGATTTTGACAGGGCAATATGCCCGTGCGATGAGCAACTCTGTGCCTGTGCCAGTTCAGTCGACACCCTTCTTTCCGTCAGCTGAATTTGATGTGACACCAGGGATTCTGCTCTTATGATGAAAGCGTCCAGAGTCCCTACAATGCTGCATCCTCCCCCCCGTCCCGAGGTTCTATGTTTACTCATAGTTCTCCACTCACGCTGATGGTCTCCAAGAGGTAATTACCGGCTTTTGTGATAAGTCCTTAAGGGTGTGGCCCAGCCCTGCCTCTACCGGCCCACAAACGGCCCGCCCTTTGCCCGCGCGCGTCCTGCGGTGCGGAAAGAGAGGTTGGTTTAATCCCCCCGCTCACTTGGGGGAGTGTCAGCGCCTCCTCCAATGTGCCTGCTGCTCCCTGGGGCTTGCTGTCCGCTCTGCCCCGCTGCCTCAGTCGCCACAAGAGGAGCGTCTCCCGCGCAGCAGGAGGCGCAAGAAGTTTTAGAAGTCCCCACTCGCTGGGGGGGAGTGTCAGCGCCTCCTCCAATGCACCCGCTGCTCCCTGGGGCTTGTTGTCCGCTCTGCCCCGCTGCCTCAGTCGCCACAAGCGAAGCGTCTCCCACGCAGCGGGAGGCGCGAGAAGTTTTAGAAGTCCCCACTCGCTGGGGGGGAGTGTCAGCGCCTCCTCCAATGCGCCCGCTGCTCCCTGGGGCTTCTTGTCCACTCTGCCCCGCTGCCTCAGTCGCCACAAGTGAAGCTTCTCCCGCGCAGCGAGAGGCGTGAGAAGTTTTAGATGTCCCCACTCGCTGGGGGGGAGTGTCAGCGCCTCCTCCAATGCGCCCGCTGCTCCCTGGGGCTTGTTGTCCGCTCTACCCTGCTGCCTCAATCGCCACAAGCGAAGCGTCTCCCATGCAACGGGAGGCGCGAGAAGTTTTAGAAGTCCCCACTCGCTGGGGGGGAGTGTCAGCACCTCCTACAATGCGCCCACTGCTCCCTGGGGCTTGTTGTCCACTCTGCCCCGCTGCCTCAGTCGCCACAAGCAAAGCGTCTCCCGCACAGCGGGAGGCGCGAGAAGTTTTAGAAGTCCCCACTCGCTGGGGGGAGTGTCAGCGCCTCCTTCAATGCGCCCGCTGCTCCCTGGGGCTTGTTGTCCGCTCTGTCCCGCTGCCTCAGTCGCCACAAGTGAAGCATCTCCCACGCAGCGGGAGGCGCGAGAAGTTTTAGAAGTCCCCACTCGCTGGGGGGGAGTGTCAGCGCCTCCTCCAATGCGCCCGCTGCTCCCTGGGGCTTGTTGTCCGCTCTGTCCCGCTGCCTCAGTCGCCACAAGCGAAGTGTCTTCCACGCAGCGGGAGGCGCGAGAAGTTTTAGAAGTCCCCACTCGCTGGGGGGGAGTGTCAGCGCCTCCTCCAATGCGCCCGCTGCTCCCTGGGTCTTGTTGTCCGCTCTGCCCCGCTGCCTCAGTCGCCACAAGCGAAGCGTCTCCCGCACAGTGGGAGGCGCAAGAAGTTTTAGAAGTCCCCACTCGCTGGGGGGGAGTGTCAGCGCCTCCTCCAATGCGCCCGCTGCTCCCTGGGGCTTGTTGTCCGCTCTGCCCCGCTGCCTCAGTCGCCACAAGCGAAGCGTCTCCCGCCTAGGACAGGACTCATGTCTGGGCATATCCGTCCTACTTGGGGTGACAAATGCAAAAAGAACAATTGATGGTCAGAATGCAGAACAACGTCATACATTCACCCCAGTACAGAGATCTGGGCCTAAATCCATTGCTTCTTTTTTTTTGCTCCCCATGCCATTCCAGTTTGAAACCAGCCATATGCATATCAGTCATGACCCTGTACCCAATGGGAACTCTCCAGCCCAAACTGCCAGGCCAGGTCCTCCCTGGACTGGAAACAAGCATCCTAGGACTGGATTAGGGGTTTCACCCCTCAGCAGCCAGGATAGCTTGACTCCAGTGGCATGGATAGCATGGGACCCCCATATGGGCAATCCCTTCCAACTTGGGGTGACAAATGCAAAAAGAACAACTGATGGACAGAATGCAGGACAATCTCATACATTTGCCCCAGTACAGAGATCTGAGCCTAAATATATCGTTTTTTTGCTCCCCATGCCATTCCAGGTTCAACCTAGTCACATGCAAATCAGTCTTGACCCTGTACCCAATGGCAACAGTCCAGCCTGAAAAGGAGAAAAATATCAGCAGGAAGGGAAGGGCTACTCAGTGTCATAAATGGGTGCACTGCAGCCAAACAGAAATGCATTAATATGATTGTATTCACAATGCTGATCGGTCAATTTTCAATCACTCAGAATAGGCTTTTATTTCAAGGTGAATTTGGTTTAAAAACTGAGGCCATTTTGAAGTTCAGGAAGACAGTCGGGGTGTTGGGTGGACACATGTTTACCCTCACATGGGAACCCTAATCCGGTTCTGAGTCCTGCCAGAGATTCTGTCCATCATTTTCACGACATGGGTGAATATTCGTATACCAGAAACGGTGCATAGGTATGACGATTGGTATCAGTGATTTTGTACATGAAACTACAAAGCGCTTGTGCTCTCTCCTGCAGACATGGCAAAATTGGACCACTTGATTCAAACCCTATTTTTCCACCCACTAAAGTAGCCTTTAAAAACATGGTTCAGGCCTGCCACTGCAGCCTGTAGTACAGTTGTAAACTCCCATATCGACCTAGCAATACATTTTTTTGCTTGGCCTAAACCTTCCCTTTTAATCCTTATAAGTCAACCTTAAGGTAGACACTAAAAACTCATATGGCAGGGCGCATGGTATTTGAAAAGTAGAACATGTTTTTTTAAGTTTTACATGTCCTGACAGTGAAAATCTCCTAAAAGTGTTTTTCAATGTTGCAAGGCCTGTCTCTCCCTTAAGCTAACACTGTGTTACCTTATTGAATTTATTAAGTGTTAACTTCAGATTGGTAGCAGTTTAAGATCAGGGTTGGGAGGAAATGCAAGATCTCCATGCATAATCGGAGGAATTTAGTAATTCCGCTTCACTTTTGTATCATGGAATTACTAATAAAGTTCACTGCTACACTCCACTGGTGGAATTAATCAGAGCTACTGGGTTCTCACTCTGGCTCTGTCAAGCATCGCTGGCCTCCCATATGTGTGTGCTCTGCACTGTTGCAAGTTTCTGTCTTCTGAGGTTGCTTTAGCGCCTCTGCACTTTGTTGGTTACTGGCCATGGAATGTTTGAAGAGATCTTCTAAGCCTATTGCATTGTGTGTGGGCCAACCCCGGGCAACTGTACCTCACAGGACTCAGACTCGGTCCCTGATAACTAATTAACAGACTCAGCAACTCAGTTCCTTGTACACTACCACTGCACACTGCATTACTAATTCCAAGATATACTCCAGGGTAGAGAGAGTGAGAGGAGGAAGAAAATGCTGCCGGGCAGAGGAGCAGCGCAGATTCCTCCCTCCCATCCTCTTCCACAAGACCTCACAGTACCTCCAGAACTAGGAACTCTCCTAAGTCCTCCCCCCAGACACTATCACTCACCACTGCTGCTATGCTGAGCACCCCGCTCCTTCTGCTCCTCAGCCTGTCAACCTTGCACGCACTGGGGGACCCCAGGCCCCTGGAGGACGTGGTCATAGAGCGCTACAACGTGCCCTAGGTCTGCCCATAGGATGTGAAGTTTGGCACCTTCAAGGACGGCAAGAAGTTTGACTCCAGGTGGGAGAGCAGGAGAGTAGTTAATGTGTGGCTGCAAAGCACCTTTGAGGCATATAGGGTTGTGAGTTGGTGAGCAAAGCACTTTTTAAAAGGCAAACACTGCATGGCCTCCAAGCATCCAAACTTCTTGCGAAACAGATGAAAATGGTTCATTAAAAAACAGCTTTTAGAAAATACCAAGCAATGTGACTTCTTAAAAGTAAAAGAAGGCTTGATTCAGGAAAAATATGGGGCTATAGAAAGGCAAACGCAGTTTGTAGGAGAACATATTTAGCGTTTATAAATGATCAGACCTGCATGATAGATAAAGCAGTTTATAAAAGTGCAGACTTGGTGCCAAAGCGATATATGGAAGAGCATCATGTTAAGGGCATGACTGCCAATGCGGTTTGTAAAAAAACAAAAAAAAACACAGAGACACTGTAAGTGGAAGCTAAATCAAGCTAATCTGGCACCTTAGTGCATGACAGGTGAAGTTGTTGATAAATGTGCACTCCCCTTGTCTAGTCTAGGGTGGGGAGCAGTGTTATTGTAGTAGTAGGGTTTTGCTGAATTCTTTTTGTTGGCCTAAAACTCTGTGCACTTTACCACTGCTAACCAGTTTTAAAGTGTGTGAGCTCACTCCACTAAACATGGTCTGATTGACTTATCCACAATTTTATTTACCTATATGTCCCTTGTATATTGCACTACCTTTCCCAGGGGCCTGTAAATTAAATGCTACTAGTGGGCCTGGAGCATTGATTGTGTTACCCACTCAAGTAGCCCTTTACACTTGTCTCAGGCCTGCCACTGCTGAGCCTGTGTGTGCTGTTTACACTGACATATCAACTTGGCATTGAAAACCCCTTGCCAACCCTTAAACTCAGTTTTTTATTACATATAAGTTACCCCTAAGGTAGGCCCTAGGGAGCCCATAGGGCCATTTTTATTACATATAAGTCACCCCTAAGGTAGGCCCTAGGGAGCCCATAGGGCAGGGTGCTGTGTAATTTAAAGGTTGGACATGTACTTTTAAGTTTCACATTTCCTGGTAGTGAAAAACACCCAAATAATTTCTGTCTCAAACCTGTGAGGCCTATGCAGAGCATAGGATTACATTAGGGATTCCTTATTACATTTAATAAGATGTTATTCCAGATTGAGAGGGAGTAGATCTGTCATGTTTAATACCTTTGGAATGGTGATGATAAATTGTCTTTACTGGTAAAGTTGGATTTATCACCTCTATTTTAGAAATGGCACTTTTAGAAAGATGTTTTTTTCTGCTCTTAGCCCTGTGTGCCTTCAGATTGTCTTCAATACACATCTGAGGTGGGTAACAGCTGGATTGTGTGCATTCCCTCTAGACAGCCACAAACAAAGGGGAACTTTCGTGTGACTTGATGGATCTTCCTGGGAGGATGGGAAGGAGGAACTGGGCAAAGCCTCATATCTAAATAGACTGCGTCTTGTCTCCACAGTAAGGACCTTAACCCCCTGTAGTCAGTCTGGAGTCAGGGCAGGAAAGGAGGACCTCTGTGCACTTTATTTTAAGACTCCCCCACTTCAAAGGCACCACTGGGTAAAAGATCTAGACTTCTAACCCTACCACTTCGGTACACTTCTGGACCTTTGGATACTCTGCCAGGAATTAATGTGGTGCTGTTGACGTACTGCAGCTCTTCTGGACTGCTGTTCTGGAAAAACTACTTTCTTCCTATGCTGACTTGCTGCTTGCTGCCCTCCTTGCCTGGGTCAGAAAGACAAGTCCCAGATCGCTGGAACCCAGAACCAGAGTGACTCCAAAGGCCTACTGGCTTGCCTCCTGATTGAAGTCAACTCCCAACCATCCTGCTACAGCATCCATGAATCTTTCCCGGCCATGTGATGCCAATCCAGTCTTGGGCCCTTGGAAGTGGGCATAAAGTACTTTCCTAGCAGAAATCCATGCATCAATGCCATTGCGCAACTCAAAAATGGCGCATTTCCCTCGACGATGATGCAATACTGCTGCTGTGAGGATTGAGTGCATCACATAGCTTACTGCATTTGCATTGCCTCTATCTCCGATGCATCTCTAACTTTGCGCTCCTCGGAGTAGACACATCTCTTCCATTTTAAGGTTCGACAACAAAAAATCACCTCCCTTGCTTCTCACATCTCCCTCATTGTTGATGCAAACAAGGTACTTTGCAGCAGAACAAGGCTAGTCCCTGTAACCGACCCGCACTCCATTGTGGTCTCCCTGAACATTTGGATTTGAACCGGCCTAGTGCGACCAGATAGCTCATGTTGGCGTTTTATTCGTTTAAGCACAACATTTCAGTTTTTTTCGTAAAACATTCATAACTCTAGTTCTACTTATTCGATTTCGCTCATTTTGGTCTTGATTTACTCAACAAAACATACCCTATCTAACCTGATGTGAAGTGTTTTCATGGTGTTTTCACTGTGTTACTTTTTGAAGTGTTGCACAAATACTTTACAACAAACAAAAATAAGGAGTATACCCAATAGACAGAGCCCTGTCTTAATGGTATTTGGAAAATGGAGCACAGGAAAGGAAATTTCTTCCTTACAAAGACCCCTCACTCACCAACCTGATTGGTGACATGCATCATCATTGGGGTCCCACCCGGCTAGCCGAGTGCCATCCAGGTGTGCTGCGACACCTGATTACAGTGGAGCTGGTTATTTTGATTGTGAGGGTGAGTGAAAAAAGTGTTGATTAAAAATTGGCCAAATTTAACCCAATCAAAATGTATTCATTCTAGGGCAATTGGACAATGTTAAAAGCATGTTACGATACCGTACTAGGTTAGATTGACCTACAGTATCTTTAAATGAATAAACAGTGTAAAAAGGTGAAAAAAGGCGGTCTACATGTTTCAACCATCAGTTGTTACTACCAGGTTTTCGTCAGGACCAGTGAACGTGACCCGGGTGGTATACACTCGCTAAGGTTTATCCTACCCTTGGTCACTGTAGCCTAACCATCTACTCACGGTTAGGTGTCTTTTCGTCCCATTCGTCGAAAGGAAAAAATCTGTGGAGATAAACACAAAATCACAGACACATACTTCCAGTAACTGCAATGATTGTTCATTGTGGGATAAGTGCTCCTGTAATTTCCAAATTATGTGTGAAGCGTGAGATATTAACACAACTCACAGTGTGCCTCCTTGAATAAGAGGCAGTGGACTCTCATAATCACGCACACATGACAGTGACGGTAATGAGCCACTCAAACATAAAACTTACCCACTCATCATACTCAAAGGTGTCAGCGTACTCCATGGTGGGTGAGGAGTACGATTGCACCAGTGCAAACACAGGACCTATGGAAAAATATCCCAAGGTCCATGGTTAAATCCAACCCACATACATCCATACTGAGTGGTGGGTGATTGAACGCTCTCACTCAAATATGTGAGCGCGCCGCTAGTCAATATTCAAAATTCGAGATCGCTAGCGTTTTGTATGCAGTAAGAATCGCAAAAGTGTAAAAACACAAAGGTCAGGTTCAGGAGGGAGGAAAAGAGGAGCTTACTAAAAACACGATGTTAGCGTGCCACATGAGAGTCAGGGTCACGATGATTCGCTCTTTACACGATCTAGATAGAGGTAAGTAAAGGAGAGTGAAAATAACCCCATGGGCGTGGCCATAAACGAGGTAAAGTAAAGGGGGGGCTCCCGCAATTAGCCTGGATTCTCACTGTGTAGAACTGATCACCCTGAGTTGTACCTATCAACAGGACCAGCCGCATCTCCCTGTAGGATCCGTTTACCGGAGCCGCAGCGTCTCGGATATGCAGCCGCTTCCGCATCACGTGGGCAAGGGGCGTTGTTACACGGTCATGTGACTCGTGTAAGCACATCCTGGGGAGTGTGTGCTATTGGTGCTCTAACTCAGAACAATAAAGTTGTTAAATGTACACACTACTGACAGCGCACAAAAAGGGGAGCTATATGTGCGCTGTTGATGTTCAGATTACGAACACACAAGGGTTAGAATAGCTAAATGTATACACTACTGACAGCGCAAAAAAGGACGTTGTGTGCGCTGTTGATGTTCAGGTTCAGAACACACAAGGGTTCAAATTAAAATCGAGGTTGATAACACCAGAGCAATAAGGAATGGAGAAGGAGGTGGCGACATTGATGTGTAACCAAATTGGGCAGACTAATTACTGATCACATAATTAAATTACTAGATATCATATTCAAGAAGGTGAATTCAGACAAACAGAGAAGGCAAGATGTCTAAGATTGCATATACCACAGATCAAGCAGTGGCTATGTAAATAATCTGGAAACAGGCAATTCCCTCACCTTAAACAGACATTCCATAATCCTCACACTACTCATGTGTAAACATTTGTCAAAGATGTCATATTGGCAGGATGTGTAAACCAGCGGGGTCCCACTGGGGGTCATGTTCAAAAGGAAAGGAGACAAAACCATACCTTTGACTGGTGGATCATACATCACTCCTAGACTGTGTATATTTGTGCAGCTGGATTAGAATATTTTAGGAGGTGAGGTATTATTTGGGTAATATAGAATTCCATGGTATATTCTCGATCAGGCCCTCTATATGGGTGGATAGCCTGTAAATCTACCGTTGTTCTTTTTCAAAGAGCCTTTGTTGAACATTGGAACCCAATTTGATTTGTTCAATTATGGTCCATCGCATGTCATTAGTGGTATGGTTCTTCTCTAGAAAGTGTTCAGTGAGCTTTGTTGTGGTCCTTTTGCACCTGATAGTACTGCGGGGCTCGCTTATTCTTTGTTTGATCTTCCTACTGGTCATCCCACATATTGGAGGTTACAAGGGCACTTGATCAAGTAAACCACGTTGGTGCTGTTGCAGTTTGTGTGGGTTCTTTGCGTCCATGTTTTACCTTGTTCCAGTGATAGTGTCTTTGTATTACAAGTCAAGTGTCAAACGCTACAGTTACCATATTGATAATGCCCTACAATACTTGGTAGTCCCCACGCGTTTAGTACAGTTGGAGGAGTTTCCAGCCTAGTTTCCTTAGGGCATGTATTCACCAGGGAGTCTTTAAGGCTTCTCACTTTTTTAAAAGAGAACAAAGGTTTTTCCCAATGTAGGTTGCCTGAATTGATGATTGACCAGTGTTTATTGATGGATTTTGTCATAAGGTTGGACGCTGTGTAGTATGTAGTCACACAAGTGAAAGGAATTTCCCCTTCAGTCTGGATTTTGTCCTCCAGGAGGGCCTCCCTAGGTTGATTGGGTGCTCTCTTTTGACACTTGTAGAGGATTTTTTCAGGGTAGCCTCTGTCCGATAATTTTCTCGTCAGATCTCTTGCTTGACTGCGATAGTCCGTGACCTTGCTACAATTTCTACGCAGTCTCAAATATTGGCCATATGATAAGTTCTTCCTGAGAGGTCTGAGATGAAAGCTCTCAAATCTGAGTAGGTTGTTTTTTGCGCTGGGTTTATGGTGAGTTCTGGTTTCTAGCTGGCCATTCTCCTTGGTGATTACTGCATCAAAGAAAATCATTGTTTGAGGATCCATGGTGTGGGTGAACCTAAGGTTATTGTCACAAGTGGTGATCCATACGATGAATTCCCTCAAGATTTCAACTGGTCCTTGCCAGATAGCAAGGACATCGTCGATATATCTCTTCCAGAAAACGATGTTAGAGCGAAAGGGATTCCGATTGTTCAGTATGAATTTCATTTCGAAGTCAAAGACATAGAGCTCTGCTACACTTGGAGCAAAGGTGCTCCCCATCGAAGTACCCCCTGTCTGAAGGAACAGGGTTCCCTCAAACTCAAAATAGTTTTTCTTTAAGGCCAGTCTGGCACATTCCAAAACGAATGCTTTGGATGTCCTGTAAGTCCATGACGTTGCATCTAGGGCATTTTTCAGAACTTCCAGTGTATCGTCTTGTGGGATGCTGGTATATAGACTTTCAATGTATAAACTTACCAGACTCGTATTCTCATCCACCGTCAGATCTTGAAGTAATTTGAGAAGGCTCTTTGTATCCTGAAGATAGGTAAAGGTGTCCTGTACCAGTTTTTTGAAGAAGAAGTCACAAAATCGTGACAAGGGTTCGAGAAGGGACCCGATTCCTGACACAATTGGTCTGCCTGGTGGGGGGATCTTGTCCTTGTGCATTTTTGGCAGGGTATAAAAGTATGGCTTCCTGTTTAGAGATGTGGCCCATTGTTTCTGCGTGTTCCACCAGAGCTCTGATTTCTTGTCTCAGGTTGTCAGTGCGATCCCGTAGTATTGGATGGTAATTCCTGTCATCAGACAGAAGTCTCAGGCACTCTGCACGGTAGGCCTCTTTATCTTGTATTACTACTCCCACACCTTTGTCCGCCTGCTTTATCACAATGGTGTCACATGATTTTAAGTTGTCTAGGGCGAAGTCCTCCTCTTTACTCATATTGGTAAAGGGTTGTTTTAAAGTCAGTTGTTCAATGTCTTGAACAAACCTTTACCAACATGAGTAAAGAGGAGGACTTTCTCTCCTTTTTATTTCCCACAAATACTTTACACATTGCCTCTTAAGTTAAGCCTGATTGCTCTGTGCCAAGCTACCAGAGGGTGAGCATAGGATAATTTAGGGGTTATGGGGATTTACTCTGGCTAGGATTGTGGTTCCTGCTCGGGCAGAGTGCATTTCCCTGCCAAACAGAAACCCCATTTCTAACAGTAGTATGCGGAAGGGACACTGGACCATTTCCAGGAAGATCAGGGTTTCAAGAGAGTTCTCAATAATTCATTGTGAGACCCAATATTTTTTAAACAACAGTAAGTATACATGCCCAGGAAACTGCTAACATGGGAAACGGATGGTGGTGCAGATGATGTAATGTCTTGCACGATGATCAAGTCAGGTGCCAGCCCTACTGCTCAAAATCATGGTCAAAGGTGTATATGCTGGATTTGAGGTTCTCACACTTCTGGTTAAAGGTGAGATCACATGTCTTGTAAATCTTTCTTCCAGCTGTTAGATGAGCGTGGTTGTATTCAATGGCTCACTCATCAACTAAGATGTCATCCCTGATAATGATCTCTCATGTTAGCCCTAAGAGGACTTCTTGGATTAAATTAAAGAATACTTCAGTACCGCCAGAGATGCTGACTTTCAACTTGATGCATTGTCGTAGCCACAGTGTTAAGAAGGAAGTGATAGGTCTCAATGATTGGTGAATGAGGAGTTCATGTTTCCCTGAACGGAAGTCCATTTTGGACAACCAGTATGCCCCATGAACTTTGGCAACTAGGTAGTCAATGACATTCATACTTGGAGGCTGTGTTTGGAAAGTGCCTGTCTGGCGAACTTTTTTGGTTTCTGAGCTACTACAATTCGAGGCTGAGCCTCCACCCTTTCAATGATGTCATCCTGGTTCCAACTTTTGCATTTATCTTTAACTTTCAGTCACATACGGAAAGCAGCATGCCTAGGTTGCATGGTCAAAATCTGTAACATTATGTTCAATCCAGGTATGAAAAAAGGGATTTATATCTCATGCACTTGTTAACTAAATTTAATTTTCATTCAGTTAGATGTGCATTTCGAGCTTCTCTTTTAAGGGTTATCTATATTATAATAAAGAGATTGTCATATCTCCTAAAAAAGGACCAGTAGTAACCTGAAATGCATTGAAGAAAGGAATTATTTACACAGTCTCGTGTTGAAAATGGTTAAAGTGTCTTGCCCTACTGTGAAACATTGTAGCAGTTCTACATGCACACGATACATGGATGTCCTACACTTCGACCACCTGATGAACGGATTAGCTCCGGATATGAAAATGACCAATGGAACACTCCTAAGAATATGAGAAGTACATTTACGCAATGAGCGCCAGGAGTCCAAAACTGTATTGTATTTTTTTGCAATTATTATCTAAAGTTCAGACATTAACAACTGAATGTATACGTTCATTATATGCAAAACCTTAATAAAGAGGAACTGCAAACATGGTTAAAGTGTTTACAAAATGGAAGAATGAACAAGCATTGGCACAGCCAATAGGTCTCGCTTTTGGGACCTTATAAGTGTTTAGCCATGCAACAGTTGCATAACTAAATACTTATAATGTCCCAAAAGCGAGACCTATTGGCTATGCCAATGCTTGTTCCTGTTTATTACTGCTCTGTAGTAATGGCGGCACCCGTGCTTTAGCTTAAACATCTTAAGTTAAAGTCGGGTGCCGAGATTGCTTCAAAAGTAAAGAATTGTCTATTTCTTTACTTTTGAAGCAATCTCAGCACCAGACTTTAGCCTAAGATGTTTAAGCTAAAGCACGGGTGCCACCATTACTACATAGAAGTAATAAACAGAAAAAAAGAACTGGCTCATGGAGAAAATCAAAGTGAAAGTGATCGCAATCGCGATCAAACATCAAAGCGGCCTTCAACCGCGAAAGTGAGGCGCACGCGCCCGCGCTCATGCACTGTAGCTCTAGGCTGGCCATGGTAGCACTTTTTTGAGCCCTCACAAAAAGTCTCGCCAGTCCAGCGCATGCGCTGGGTCAGGCGAGACCTAAAAACGGCAGGCAGAATATGTTGGAGGAATTCAAGATGAATAATTTTAAGTAAGAATGAATTATAAAAGACAAACTTGTGATTTACACATATTTCAGCATTTTGAAAGCTTCAAATATAAGGGCTGCCTGTGAATGGCTGTATTTAAAAAGAAAACTGAGTGTATGTTCAGAACATGTGCAGCAAACATCCTACCTTTGAAGCAACCAACAAATAAAAAAAAACAGAAGAGTACTTTATAATGTTACTTAGATGGCAGGTGCTGCCACTCAGTGCAAACTGTATTTGGCAAAGCTCATGGGTGGTGTGGCAAATGAATAGAGTCCCATATTCTGACAGTGACAAAAATCTTGATGTGCATAAAGTGACTCTGTGACTTTGCTTCACATTGATGCATGCTCCTGTTTGAAATGAGGGTCTCTAGTTTGACCCTTTCATAGTAGCGACCCATCCTTCTACTCAGGATAAGGGAGTTCCACTTCTAAAATAACCCCTGCTTATCTCAGAGGCAATGTTTAAGGGTTTTGCACATAACACACGGTAATACAGTGAAAATACTAAAAAAGGACACATCAGTTTTAGAAACATAGACAATATTTATCTGTGTAAAACAAGACCAAAACAATAAAAATCTAACATACAGTAATAAAGATATGAATATTGCAAGAATCAATTTAAAATACAGCTTTTGAAAGTCGATAGCTGCTTCCGATGCAATAACGGCATTGTGGACAACCAAACACAACAGTTCAGGCCAAATGCCAGGTTGCATGCCAGCTACGGTGTTGAGAAGACCTGCAAACAGTACTTTGGAAATGCAGAGCATCGTGGACCTTGCGATGAGCTCTGAAGATGCAGCATCGTCGGCAGGTGTTGGTTCTGGAGGTCGGGACAGGAGTCATCGGGCCCTTGAAGTCACACGCATTGCAGATTGAAGTCAGGAGCACTAGCGTTGAAGATGTCAGACTGTGATGCGCAGTGGGATGATTTGACGTGCGGTGCCCTCAGGTCATAGTGCAGGCAGTGGCTCAGTGATTGTGTCCAGCCTCGTCGGTGAGACCAGGGCTGTGGTTTAAATGGGTGCAATGTGACATGCAGTGTCCACAGGTCACGGTGCAGGCAGCATCACTGTCATTGCTGAAGCACTGTCATCAGTGAACCCAAGGTTGCAATGCAAAGCGGGCGGTGCTTTGTACAGTGCCCACAGGTCGTGCTGCGAGCAGAGGCCTTGGTTGATGATGGTGGAGCTGATGGTGCTGGCATCGGTGCAACAGGGCTGTGGTTTGGGACTGACTGATTCTTTGTGTACTTCATGAGCGGTGTCAACAGGCATGGTGCAGGCCGCAGCGTTGATGTCATCTTGAAGCGTCGTCGTCGGTGATACCAGGGTGGCGGTGTGAAGCGAGGTGTGGTGCCAAAAGATCATGGTGCAAGCAGTGGCACTGGTGATGGCATTGTGTGGTGGCATCAGTGAGACCAGGGTTGTGTTGTGAAGTATGGCGATGAATTTAGGCCATGGAGCAGCACCGGCTTCATTGACAGCGTTGTAGTTGTTTTTCTTCTGTGTAGCACAAAACACACAGTTGCCAGTGCTGTTGGCATAATAACTTGAAGTCTTTGATGTTCCTGAGACTTCCAACAGGAGGCAAGCTTTACTTCAAGCCCTTGGAGAAACTCAGAAAATAGGTTGCAGAAAGTTCAATCCAGTCCTTTCATTGCCCACGACAGAATCAGCCATTGCAGGCCAACACAGCAGAGCAGACAGCAAAGTGGTAGTTCTCCTGACATTTTCTCCAGCTCTTCTTCTTGGCAGGCTCCTTAGTCCAAAAGAGTTGCAAAGTTGTAGGGTCAGAACCCAAATACTTACACCAGTTTTAGTCTTTTGAAGATGGCAAACTTCGAAGAAGAAGAAAAGTCTTTCTTGCCTTACTAGAACCATTTCCATCCTCCATTGTCCATTCACACTACAGGGGATGGAGACAGCATTGTGAAAGGCAGGCACAGCCCAATTCAGGTGTCATTTACAACTCCTCCCACCACTCTATCTTCAGGATATGCAGGGGACATTTCAGATCCCTTTGTGTGAGTGTCTGGAATGTATGCACATTATTAAAATAGGAGGAGAACAGGTGGGGGCAAGTACACAACCCTGCCGGACTCCCTTCCTAATCAGAATTGGATTCATAAGCAGCACCTATTCACCCCAATGAACACTGGCATGATGTCTTTGTGGAGTCGAATAATTATTGATAATATGTTAAGAGGCATTCCCATCTGCCATAATACCTGCCATTTTTTGCAGAGGGACCAGATTGAATGCAGACTTCAATTTACCAAAGGCCACATATAAGTGACCTTTGCCGATAAGCCCCATTTTCCAATACAGTAGAAGGAAATGGAATACCAGGTCTACTGTGCTAATTCTTTACCCTGAAGCTTGCTAGGAAGAGTATTGGCCCTTCTTCGACCCATAAACAATTTTTTTTCTAAAACAACCCGGCAGACAACCTTGTGTATCAAGTCAATCAGACTAATCAGTCTGTAGCTGGATCGCAAGTTACGATCCCATTTTTTGGAGATGGGTAGCACCTCAGTCATTTTCCGGACATAGGGACTGTTGCTCCTTTGCCTATAGCATTACTAAGAAGTAAAATGTACTCGCCCACTTCTCTGTATCAGGGAGATAGCTATCACCAGGGATGACATCTGATCCAGGGGATTTCCTCTGTGCTGTAGTTCCTATGGAAAGATCCACATCCTGTAAATCGAATGTCTGCATAAGATCTGTTGGATCTATGTTAATAAAGACCTGGCCATTTCTAGTCCTATCTGTCAGGCCATCCTAATATAAAAATTTTAAATACATGACCCATACTAGAAGCGGAGTGTGGTTTGATGGCCGGGCTACTGCATCAACACTTCCCTATGTAACTACTAACCAAAATTTGGTCATATCTGTCTCATGACAGGTAGATAGTAGATCACGCTACCTTTGTTCCTCTCAATCCCGCTTAGCTTGTGATTGAGCATCTTCATATGCCTTACGCAAAAAGAGAGTTTTATATTTTTTATTCTTTATAGCTACTGTGAGTTTAG
This sequence comes from Triturus cristatus, assembly GCF_964204655.1. Classification (NCBI taxonomy): domain Eukaryota; kingdom Metazoa; phylum Chordata; class Amphibia; order Caudata; family Salamandridae; genus Triturus; species Triturus cristatus. The sequence goes on along the minus strand of NC_140594.1, from coordinate 333,453,386 downwards.
ATCTTAATTTTGTTGCTCTCAGCCTTATACCAGGACACAATCTTCTGTTTCTTCTATTGTTGTGAGGCACAAGCAAGTGGGAAATTAGGTAGTTGAAAAAAACTTGAATGGATAGCTATAACATTCTACAGGTTGTCCCTGGGTAGCTTTAAACTTTGCTAAAATTCTAACAGTTTATTCTGGATAGAGGATAAAGCATCCTCTTGCACTGCCAGCTGTCATTTGATATTGACATTTATTATTAGCTAAGTGAACATCCTTGGTGACACAATGGTAAAGGATCTCAAAAGTGAGTTTCCCACAATAAGAAGTCTTAGAAAGACATAGGGGGTTTTGATCGTTTTCCATACTGCTCTTCATGACCATGTCATATAAACCTTACAACAACCTTAAATCAGTTAAAATATAATTGATGCGGTTCTCGTGGTAGTGTTTTTTACAGGTAGCGGTAACTTCAATACTGTATTCGACAACCTGCCTCCTTGGATCCCTCTCACATAAACATTATAAATTTCATTATTTGGGTTCTTGTCTGGACTTAAACGCAGCCCTATGATGCCAGTAGAATCTAGCACAATTCTATCTATTTTGAAATTAAGTGAGAGCCTCATCCAAGCTGTTAAGCTACCATTGGGATGCCCATGAGGATTGATAATAGCAGGTATAAAGAAATTTAGACACTCAACTCAAAATGCATCTGTGTTACATCACGTCTCCTGATGTAGGCAGATACCAAACCCATCAACTAAAGAGCACCAATCAGGTAAACTCATTTTGGAGATTAGGCCTGCCACATTCCATGAGACAATGGGGACCCAATCAAAACAACTTTTTTTTAGCTACAATATAGGCCACTTTGCAACTCGCAGAAGTGAAAATAGAGGTGTGTGAAGTAGCAATGTGGAGACAGGCCTAGTGAGTTAGAACTCAGATTATGTCTACTATCGATAGTCAATGGTTCCATAGGCTCCTGTACGACTGAAAGGGGGGATTCCTACAACATTCAATCTAAGGATCCCAAAGGAGAATTGGCTGCGGGATTGTCAATGGGGTACATGATTCAAATATGCAAGTATGGCACTTCCCCAATATTTGAATTGTATGGAGGAATCACTAGGGGGAACGTTTTTGTATCAAGGGCTACTAGTTTGTCAGCCAATATTCTATTTACTAGAGTAAGTTCTACTAGATCAAATTTGGATCCACGGACATGATTTATTTTGGCACAGACAATATCCTCCGGAGTAACATATATGCAATCTTTTACATGGCAAACCCAATGGATAACTTTATCTATCAAAGAATATTCAGACTCAAAGTTCAAAGCTGACTTAAGCTTGGGTACATTTATTGTAGAGAGAAGAGAAGAGGTTGTACGGTGCCTCTGAATATCAGTGACCTCAGAGGCCCCCCTTCCAGCCAATATGTCACTGTGCCCATTCCCCACAAACCTGGCTTAGTATATACTGGGACCCAATCTAGGTGGCTGCCCTACACCACTCATAACCCTATATCTGGTTTCAAAATTGAGGCCTTAGATGATGTTTGGACTGGTTCCACAACTTCCCTTATGGAGGCCATACTTGTTTTTGGTCTCTCACAATCAAACTCCTACATCCTTCCCATATTGCGACCACTAGTTTCCATAGATGCCCCACTAAAGCTGTTTCACCATACCAATAAATTGAAGAACCATAGTCTCTACCTGACCCAAAATGTTGACAAAGTGAGGAGGAATTTGATCACTGGATAACCCAGAATCTGATTTGATGTTGCTTTGCATGTTGCGGGAAGCTCCTTACCCATTTGTAAGATTACAAACCAGTTACTACATAAAACAGTAGACTCCAGTGGAATATCCTGTAGGTTGTCCACAGACAGTAATTCCTCTATGGGGGCTAGTGGACCTCTACCACTTACAGTAGAGATGAACAAGGGACACTACTATCCTCTTACATTTTGAACATGCTAGGAAATGTATGCACTACCCACTTTTAATTCCAATTTGTACCCTTTTTGATCTTGTCTTGAAGACTTGCTTTTCCATTAACTGATTCAACCTCCTCAATTAGTAGATGAATTTCATTTAAGGTGCAATTATCTGTTTTCTTCATTACCTTGCAATTCTTGTACATTCCATGAATGTGTTTTGAGGCCTTATGTTTCCCCATTGAATCTTTAAACTCTATCTGTACAATGTATTAGTATAGCACAGTAGTGTGATAGTAGGGTAGATGACTTTGGCTAGAGAAAATAATCACACACGGAGACACCCAGAACAATAAGATATTAAGCTCTGAATAAACAAATAGTTAAAAACAATTAGCGGGAAAAGAGGGCAACATAAACCATAAAAAGTCCTATGTCAATCAGTTCGAGCATTTACACTCAGTCTGCTCAAAATTCATAGACTTTTGGGCTGGAGAGGCTAGAGAGACGCCCTTGTGCCTGTAGTTCATACCAGTCTCACAAACTGTGAGCGAGTGGAGCGAAGAAAAAAAGCTGGGCTTCCGAGTCTCCTTACATTGTGCACTGAGCAGAGAACTGAAGATGGTCTTTAAAGCCTCCACATATATCAGCTGAATGCAAAGCTAATACTCGTCCCACTCCAGACTATCCAAAGGAGCAAAACCAAATTTGTGGGATGAATTACATGCCAATAGAAAATGCAACTAGTCTTAATGTAATATCAGCATAACTCGTGATGAGAATCCAAAGGGGGTGGCCCTGCCCTGGCTCTGTCTGGTGCTCACGGGTGCAGGACAAGCCATCCCTTGGCCCAGGCTTTGCCAGGGTGTGTCCCACAAGGCGGGACCTCCTGTGGTGCTATTTAGCAATGATGGTCGCAACAGGTGAGGGCAGTGGTGTGGGCTGCCTCCAAGGCCCCTCTGAATGTTGGGACGCATAGCTCCCAACAACGTTTCTCCCACACTGCGGGATGTCCTGTGGTCTTTTATACTGCTGATGGCCTCAACAGGTGAGGGCAGTACTGTGGGCCATGTCCAAGGACCCTCAAAATGCATGGAAGCAAACTCCCCAACAGTGTGCACCCCACACAGAGGAAACTTTGGTGGTGCTTTGTAGCGCTGATGGCTGCAACAGGTGAGGGCAATGGTGTGGGCCGCCTCCAAGGCCCCTCTGAATGCTGTGACACGTTATACCCAATGACGTCTCTTCCATATGGCGGCATCTCCTGTGGCGATTCATCGCGCTGATGGCTGTAACAGGTGAGCGCAATGGTGTGGGCCACCTCACTCACAGGCCCCTCTGAATGCGGGGACGCGTAGTCCCTAATGATGTCTCTCTTATACAGCGGTAACTCCTGTAGTGCCCTATAGCACTGGCGGCTGATCCAGTTGAGGGCAGTGGTGTGAGCTTCTTCCACGTCACTGAGCACGTCACTAGCAAGAGTAACAGCTCCTGACATTAGCTCAGTTGATTCTTGTAATAGGATAGTGGATTTCTTCGTGGAGAAGGTGGGTAACATCTATGCCACTTTCCCTGATTCAGCACAACATGGATGCTTTAGCAGTAAAGGGGTATCCAGGATTCCAGAGGCGGAATGCCTCTGTGACTTTGTAGTCCACAGCGGGGACATACTTAAAGAAGTAGCCCTCAGTATTAAGGCTGGTTCACTTAGAGATCCAGCCTCCCCAAGATCCTTAGTGGGAGTTTAGCTGTAATAGAGCCCTATATTAAACATCTTCTTGAGCTTTCGTTTTCATCAGGAGTTGTCCCTAAAAGATGGAAAGAGGCTATTGTCATTCCCCTAAAAAAGAAATCGAAAATTAGTATGAGTCAGCTGGATAATCTTCGCCCCATTTCACTCCTGCCTTACTTCGCGAAAGTAGAAGAGGAGGTGGTAAACATCCAATTGACTGAGCATATTAATCACCATAACCTTCTCCACCCTACACAATCTGGCTTCCGTGCCACTTATTCTACTGAATCGGCTCTGCTCTTATCTACTGAAACTATCCATAGACATGTAGATGCAGGACAGACGGTTGCTCTAGTCCTTTTAGATCTCAGTGCCGCATTCGACACTCTTGCCCATCACACGCTATTACAGCGCCTTAGAGAAGGAGGTATGGTTGATAGGGCGATGGAATGGTTAAGTCCCTTCTTACTTGACCGTAGTTTTCAGGTGTCACAGAAACCTTTCCTTTCTAAAAGCGTCAAGATGGACCAAGGGGTCCCACAAGGCTCCATACTTAGCCCAACTCTCTTTAATCTCTACATTACCCCCTGGCAGAGATTGTAGGGTAGTTTGGAGTCAGTGTGGTGTCATATGCTGACGACACACAGCTTGTGGTGACTCTTACTCAAGACTCTGAGGAGGCAGGATTAAACTTCTCAATGTGTCTTCAAGAGTTGGTGTCTTGGATGGCCTTTAATTGCCTTAAACTTAATGGCAATAAAACAGAGGTTCTAGTGATAGGTAAGGCCCCCTCGATCTGGTCCTCTGCTTGGTGGCCTCAAACCCTGGGCCCGACTCCATCTCCTAAGGACCAGGTAAAGAACCTGGGCATGTGGCTGGACACCAAACTGTCTTTTGAGTCTCATACCAAGCGAGTGACGGGAAACTGTGTCAAGGTCCTGCGCACTCTCCGGAAGACCTTTGATGTACTCCCGGTGTCAGCAAGAAAAACGATGGTCCACACCCTTGTGACATCTCGTTTGGACTACGGGAATGTTCTGTACCTAGGAGCTAACATTAAATGTGTTCAGAGACTCCAGCGCATCCAGAATGCGGCTGCACGTCTCGTCTTAATGCTCCCGAGGAGAGCCTCATCCAGCAAGGCCCTGGCTTCCCTGCATTGGCTCCCGGTGAGGGAACGTGTTCTGTTTAAAGCTATGTGTGTCGGTCATCGTATTATGCAGAAGAAGGGCCCCTCCTATCTGCATGACCTTCTTACCCGGTATGTTCCGACACGGGGTTTAAGATCTAGTGGGACGGGTCAGGTCAGCATCCCGATCATCAGAAGAGCCAGGATGGGCGGGCGCTCCTTTAGATTTTTAGCAGCTTCTCATTGGAATAAGCTTCCGATAGAGCTCCGGCTGGAATCATCGGAGATTATTCTCCGGAAAAAGCTCAAGACGTGGCTTTTTCTATCTGGTAACTCCACTGTCTGACATCTCTCTGCTCTATCGTCTGCCTAGAACGGGCTCTTGTCGCAGCGCGGGGATGCACTACCTAGTGCAGCCATGCGCTTTTTAAATTTGATTTGATTTGATTTGATTCCAAGGCCCCTTTGAATGCTGGGACATGTAGTCCACAATGATATCTCTCCCGTGCGGCAGGCCCTCCTGTGGCACTTTATAGCACTGAATGCCGCAACAGGTGAGAATGTGGTGTGGGCTGCCACCAAGGCCCCTCTGAATGCTGGGATGCACAATCCCCAACGATGTTGCACCCAAGTGGCGGAATCTCCTGTGGCACTTTATACTGCTGATGGCCGCAACAGGTGAGGGCAATGGTGTGGCCAACCTCCAATGTCCCTTTGAATTCTGGGATGCATAGTCCCCAACTATGCCATCTGCCTGAATGCCAAGCATAACCTCCTGTGGATGAAAGGGTGGTCTTTTTAGTGACTGCCTCTCTTTGTGTGGTGGCTCCTTTCAACATGGACACTATGGAGGAGGCCCTAGTGTCAGGAAGTGGTCTAATTTGTGAAAGTTCTGCATTGATATCCCTTGCTCTCTGAGGATCTTAACTTGGTAAATGCGCACCCCTGGATAATCTGAGCACAAATGTCTTCTTCCTCATCATGGAGCATGCATGTGCTTGCCAGATCAATTTAGAAAGTGAAAATTATCAATGGCCTCCTCTGATCCTTGGCTAGGGTGGTGCAGCAATAAACAGGTATTGGACCAAAATTGGTATTCAGGGCAATGCAGGGCAGTGCTGCATTGTAGGTGTTCAGTGGGCCATCCTCAGTCAAAGTGAATCATAGCTTCAATTTTGCCATCACAGTCAGTGAAGGAACCCAGCAATTACAACTTCACCATTGCTTTAACATTTATAACTGCAAAGTACTTTTTTAAATTAGATGAACATAGGCATCGTTGTTGGGCTTATGGTGATTTTTTAAATTTTTTTTAAATTTATTTAAGCAATTTATTGAGCGCGCAAATACCCTGAGGTGTCTCGGCCATGTGGACAGCTTGTTAAACAAAAACGAGAGAAGGGAGTTATTTACTGAAATAGCCATGTTTTTATTTTTTTGCGGAAGGACAACAAGGTAGGGGTATTTTTGATGTGTAGAGGGAGTATGTTCCAGAGTTTGGCCGTGGCTACAATAAATCTTCTGTCTCCCCAAGTGACTTTCTTGGTTCTGGGAACAATTAACAGATGACCTGAGGAGGACCGTAAGGTCCTGTTTGGTCTGTAGAGGAATAGGTTTTTAAAAAAAAAAATCGGGACCTGAATTGTGAATTGCTTTGTAGGCTATACACAATGCTTTGAGTTTTGTTCTGCTTTTAATGGGTAGCCAGTGTAATTGTCGAATGACTCCTGAGATAGATTTGAACTTGGGTGTGCCTGAGAGAATCCTAGCTGCGGCATTTTGTACCATCTGTAGTTTGTGTAAGACTCTTTCTTGTGCGTTGATGAGTAGGCCATTACAATAATCTATTTTAGACATAACGAGAGTGCTGATGAGAGTTTTGCCTGAACTAGAAGGAAGAAAGGGTAGAAGTTTCTTTATCATCCTGATCGTGTAAAAGGAAGATGAGATGACAGAGTTGACATGAGGAATGAATGTCATCCAGGTACTAATGGTAGACATTCCCTTCTTAAAATTGTTTGCGACTAATTTGCTGTTCTCATGTTTTTCTAGCACAATCTGGGTGTCATCGGCATAAGATGTGAGCCGCAGATCGTGAGTCTTGATGATTTTGGCAAGGTCTAAGACATATAGGTTGAACAAAGTGGGACTTAATGAGGATCCCTGAGGGACTCCACATGGTAGACAAAAAGAAGGGGAGTCGTAGCTACCAAGTTTAACATGTTGGGTACGGTTGGCCAGGAAAGATGTTAATAGGGCCTTGGCTTTGTCTTTGATACCTATGGCTGAGAGACGATCGATCAAGATGGAATGGTCGACTGTGTCAAACGCTGCTGAGAGATCCAGCAGCACCAAGACCGCGGTGCCTCCCTTGTCCATGGTTGTCCTTATTTCGTCAGCTGTTTTAATGAGAGCTGCCTCCGTCCCATGACCTTTTCTGAAACCAAATTGGGTGTCGTCTAAGAAGTTGTTGTTTTCAATATAGTCAGCCAGCTGAGTATTCATCACCTTTTCTATAATCTTTTCAGGGAGAGGAAGACCTCCAATGGGTCTATAGTTATTACAGTCTGTGGGATTGAGATTGTGTTTTTTGAGTAAAGGTTTGATCACTGTCTCTTTCCAGATGGAAGGATATATTCCTGTTGAAAACATAGAGTTGCAGATGTTGGCTAGTTCAGGACCTATGATTTCTGGTATAAGTTGTATTATGTTAGGAGGGCAGGGGTCATTAGGGGATCCGGATTTGGAAGTGGAGATGAGATCGATAATGTATTCTCTTGTGATCTTTTTAAATTCTGGAAAGGAGGAAGAGGGGGAGGGGTTGTGATTGGTGATATGTGATGTTGCGAGATTGCTTGATGAGGAGTCTATGCTGGTGGTAATAGATTGTATATTTGTGGTGTGATGGTGTGCTAACAACTTTGAATGGGCCAGTGGCAGACATGCTGAACATTTTTCATGGCTTGTAATTAGATGTGGTGATCAGCTTTCCAGATGGGATTTGAGATCCCCTTTCCATGGATTGTACTAGTTGGCGATAGTTTTAAGGTGAACAGTATATGTTTATCCTCAGCGAACACTTGATCTCAGATCTGTGTGATGTATTTGTGGTGCCGTTCTTCCTCCTCTAGAGTAAAAAGGAATGAAGCCCAACTGGAAAGCTCCAGGTGTTATCCAGAACTGCAGCAACACCTGTGAGGAGATGCCTATAAGCTCAGGTCTTCTTGGATCCAACAGAGGAGTCATTTTGAAGGCTGGTCAGACAGAGGTGAACCTGGCTGGAGCCATGGGACACCAGGAACTCCTAATGAGCCAGGTAACAAATAAGCCTTGGAGAATATAGAACAGGATACCAGTGAGTTTTGAACAGATTTATAACTCAATGCCAATGTGGTGTTTCAGACTGGAAGCATGTGTTGCAAAGCATGAGTGATTTATCAATGTTATGTTATCTCATGTTATGTTATTAATGATTTGTAAAGCGCTCGTACACCGGTTTGTTTCTTGGTGTTGAGAAGACTAGGGGGTCGCCGAGAAGACCAGGGGGTCCCCAACCCAAAAGCAGTTCTTTCGTATGCTTGTGTGAATAGCCAGGTTTTTAGAGATTTTCTAAAGTTTCGTAGGTTGGCACTTAACCTGATTTCCAAGTGGATGGAGTTCCACAAACGTGGGGCCAGAGTGGCAAACCTACATCCCCATTGGCGCTTGAGCTTGAAGGTAGGAACCGTCAGGAGTAGGAGATGAGCTGAGCGGAGGTTTCGAGAGGTAGTGTAGCGGGAGATGAGATCATCAATGAATTTAGAACTGCAGCAGTTTATGGATGTGAACACCAGGCAGCCAACTTTGAAGGCACAGCGCAGGGGGATGGGGAGCCAGTGCAGCTTCCTAAGAAGAGGAGAAGCATGTTGCCACCTGGGCTGTTTGTATATTAGTCGGGCCGCTTGGTTCTGTACCAACTGAAGTCGCTTAGTGAGGCCAAGTGGTAGTCCAAGGTATATTGCGTTACTGTAGTCTAGACAAGATAGGACCAGGGCTATCCCACCTTGTACCAGCGCATCCTGGGTCAGTAGCCTGCTTTTCTTTCTGATTTTTCGCAACTGAAGTAAGCAGGTGGAAATCACTGTGCCTACATGCGTTTTTAGGGATAGGTCGTCGCCTATTGTGACCCCTAGAATTTTTACTGAGGTGGAGGGGGCGGGGGGGAACCTAATGCGCTTGGCCAGTATTGTGGGCCCCACTGATTGTGGCCTCCACCCGTCAGTACCAGTTCGGTTTTGCCTGGGTTTAGTTTTAAATGGTTATGGTCCATCCATTGACGGATGAAAGTCATGGTGGATTGAAAGTCAGATATTGACTGAGGGGAGTTATTGATTGTGAACATAAGTTGGAGGTCGTCTACATAGTTGAAGGTGGTCACTCTTCTTTCCTTCAGGGATCTTATCAGTGGGAGAAGGTAGAGGTTGAACAGGTGCGGGGACAGCGAGGAACCCTGTGGGACCCCGCATGTTATTTTTAGTTTGGGGGCAGGGAAATGGCCGATACGGACTGCCTGGGTGCGGTCTTTTAGGAAGGATTTGATCCATCTTAGGGCTGGGCCCTGGATGCCTGCCTCGCTGACACGGTCTGCCAGTATGTTGCGGTCGACCGTGTCAAATGAGTCCGAAAGATCTAGCAGCACCAGGGCCTGGGGAGTACCTCGGTCCCCCTTTTCTCTTAAGGAGTCCACTACCGCCAGAATCACTGTTTCCGTGGCGTGAGCTGGCCGAAGCCCGGCTTGGCTAGGGTTGAGGAATTCAGTCTGTTTCAAGTAGTTGGACAGGCATTTTGCCACATAAGCTTCTAATAGCTTGGCCAAATAGGGGAGCAAAGATATGGGGCGGTAGTTTGCTAGCGTCTGTGGGTCTGCGCTTGGTTTCTTTAAGAGGGGGCCCAATAAAGCCTCCTTGAAAGCATTGGGGACACATCCCTGGGCCAGGGAGTTGTTTAGGAGGGCAAGAGCTGGGTCTGGGAAGGATGTGAAGGCCGCTTTCAAGACGTGAGGGGGGCAGTGGTCCAGAGGAGTGCCTGATCTAACTTTTGCTAGTAGGTTACTCAAGGTCTCTGTGTCAATGGGCGGGAAGGAGTCCAGAGAGTGGGGGGTTCCTGGACATGGTTGGGGTAGTTTCTAGCGATGTCCAAGCTGGCTTGATGGCAGTAATTTTGTTGATGAAGAATTTGTTCAGAGAGTCACAGAGGGCCTGTGATGGCTTGGGTTTGCTTAGAACTCTCTCTGGATTTGACAGTTTGTCAACTATAGCAAATATTTCTTTGGCTTGGTTGTTGGAGGTAAGAATTCTTGAGGAGAAGTAAGCTGCCTTAGCTGTGGAAATTGCCTTTTTTAATTCCTTCAAGGCAAGGACGTAGGTAGTTTTACCCTCCAGTGAGTAGTCCTGCCTCCACTTCCTTTCTATTTGGCGGAGGGAAAGTTTTGTGATTTTAGGTTGGGGAAAACCATCTCTGAGCCTCATGACGGCGGGTGAGTCTGATTTGTTTAAGTGGGGCATGTTTGTTACTGGCCGCTAAGAGCCAGGTCGAGAAAGATTCCTCATGGAGGTTGACGTCGGGAGTAGGATGGGGAGCTGTTTTGACCAGTGTGGCAATAAAGTCATTGTTGTCAATGGGTCAATCAATGAGTTATGTGATCTTTGTTTCAAGTGCCTGGAATATATGGAGGAGTGTGTTATTTAACAGTACACTTATGCGATACCCAGAACCACATTTTGAAACATTAAAGACCTGTTAACATAGTCGGTCCTCATGCCGTGCTCAGCACTTTGGGATCCTAATGAACTCAGATCATGATTTCTTATAACTCTTCACTGTGTATCACAATTTGATGATAGATGATGCCTACATTGTTTAGTTGAACTATGGCAACTGCATCTAACAGCATATTCCATTTGTTGTTTGAAATATATTTAGTCCTTGCCTGTCAAGTGTTCATTACCTTCACAGGTGATGGCATGTATAGATGAATTCCTTCTTATCATTCCAAGGATTGTCAAAATTTAACAAAATATAAGATATAGGCTTTGATTAAAGTTCCTCAGTATTGGGCACTTGATAAATGGTGATACCCCTTGTATTGTTATGCATTGGATGCAGTAAATATCTCCAATTACATGTTTCCTAGTTGACGGAGGGAATACAATGAAAACTGCAATGCTTTCTTCACCAAAATCCACATGTCCTGGTATTTACCAGGCATTTGGTACTTAAAGCCTTCCATCCTACACCAGTGTTGGGGGGGAGTTTTCAGGTAGCACAAAGCAGAAACACAGTCTTGGTCATGCCCTATTAGTTGCAGAAATGATTCTCATGATAGTCTTACCCCGTAGGAATTGTTTTTATTTAATGGAAAAATGACGGGGCTGTGGCTCTCCTTTGTTGTTACTCCATATTTTAACTAAAGTGTACTGATTAAATCTGCATTATGCAATAATCACTATAGAAAGATAACAAATGCAACTTAAGAAATCTTGGTAAATTGTATTACTTAGGTTTATCAACTGAATAAATGCCGGCTGGCAAATACTCTCCTACAGCCACAATGATCAGATGCCTACCAGACAATTCCTGCATGCAACTATAAAGCACAGTAAAGAATTTGTTAATGTAGCAGCCCCCAATCACTGAATTCCTAACAGGTCTTACCATACTGCACCTCAAAACAACACACCAAAAGGTTCTCTAAACTATTCCTGTATCTGGAAACCAAAGGTAGATAGACAAGTATTGAAATGCAAAATATCTTTGGAAGAAAAGGCCACTAATGCTAGGTTAATTGAAAGACAGAATAAAATATATAATAAGATCCATTTACATCAACAGTAAGAAGATCGAAAGCAACTATTGTCAAATTAAAATCTTTACATCCAATCGTTCTTTAATTGAGATTCTTTCCTCTCAGTGAAAAATCTGGCATACATTGACATAGTTTAAAGTGGTAAATGTACTGACACAGAAATGAGTGGCATGCAAGGTATTAGCATTACATATGGGGAAGGAAGTCCACTGCTCAGCAAATGTTCATCTATTACTCATGATTATGATCTTTCTCTGACTAACTTTGTACACAGCAATGGCAGTTTCTAATAGCCTGCCTTGCGTACTCTCCCATATAAACAGTTAGGACAGTTTCTCTTTTAATTCTACTGCATGTCTCTTGGACTCTTAAAATGGACACTTAGGAATACCTGAATTCTAATGTCAGTTTTTCCATTCTTGATGCCACACATGTCTATTTGCATGCAGAAGTAAACCAATAAACCCTTCCAGTTTGCCAAGGGGACAGAAAAATGCATTTTTAATATTGCCACTAGAACCTCTATAAGAAAATAATGGCCTGAATTTCTTAAGTGGCTATTTAATCAAAAAGGAGTTTTTAGAACCTTTTTGAAATCTTAGGAATGAACAAACATACTGACTGCATTAAATATAAATAACTATGTTCTATTATTAACTTGGCTTGAGTTAAGAATTGACAACATTTTTAGGAATGCAATACTTGCATGATATAAAAAGAGAAATCCAAGAAAAATAATTCCCTTCTATGCACATGATGTTACATGACGCTTTGATCCATTTGAAATTATAAAATTGAGAGTGAAACTGAAATATAATCTACAATATCTAATGTGGTTCTGATAGTCTTTAGGCTCTCATGCAAATGGAGTTAGTGAAGGTGCGGGGGAGTAGACGCTTGAGACACTATCTGTTATCACTCTATTCCCAGAAGGCTATATATCAGTGATAATGTAGGTCTCCTATTTCAAAAGCACCTGACACCAAAGTAAGTACTGAACATTTTCCAGGAGCATGAAGTAACTAATTCATCTGACTCAGCTTTAAAAAAAATTTTAATGCCAATAAGGTTATCATGCTCATTGGTAGTTGCGTTCTTTCATATTTTCATGTTACTTCCACTTTCAGAAAGAAACTAAGAAATTAGCTCAGCAAATCAATTCATTCAGAAATAGTGTCCTTTATTTACTCAAGCACATTGATCCATGGATAAAACATCTTTAAAAACAATTTAAAAAAAATCATTGTCTTGTCAAGAGTATGCCCACAAGATCCCTTAATGGATTAAGGGCACAATTTAGAGTTTGGCAGACAAGCTACTCCATCGCAAACATTATGGAGTGCCCTGCCTGACAAACCCTTAGTCTACCTGCCTCATTTAGAGATAGAAAAAACGCAAGAATTCTTTCGACCGAGCCCATGTTGGCACAGACAATAGAATACTTACCCCGACTGCGAGTGTTAGACTTGTCATTTTTGTCGTGGTTTTCCCTAACTTTTTGCCTCTACCTCCTGTATTTTTGATGCTGTGCTGGATTTCGTTTTTGCTGGCTTAGATGCTTTGGACACTTTGCCACCACTGTTCAGTGTCAAAGTGCACGTGCTCCCTTTGTAAATTGTTATTACAATTGGTACTCCCTGATTGGCATATTTGATTTACTCGCAAGTCCCTAGTAAAGTGCACTGAGTGTCCCAGGACCTGTAATTCAAATACTACAGTGGGCCTGCAGCACTAATTATGCCACCCAGATGGATATCCCTGAAAAGGCATCTCAGACCTCTCACTGCAGTGTCTGCATGCAGTTTTAAACTGACACTTCAACCTGGAAAGATCACCCACTTGCCAGGCCCAAACCTTCCCTTTTCTTTACATGTAAAGCACCCCTATGGTAGGCCCAATGTACTCTCATTGGCAGGGTGCAGTGTATGTGAAAGGTAGGACATGTACTGGTGTGTGTGGCATGTCCCAATAGTGAAATACAGTGTATTTAGTTTTTCACTATTAAAAGGCTATCTGCCTCATAGGATAACATGGGAGACACTTTGTAATATCTTATGAGTATAACTTCCCATTGGGACAAGATAGAGAAATAAAGTTTAGACTCTCTGAACTCAGAATATAATAACACATCTTTTAGCAAAGATGGTTTTTAAATTGTAAATTTGAAAATGAAACTGATCCCAGGATGCTTGTTTCCATTCCAGGGAGGACCTAGCTTGGCAGTTCAGGCTGGACTGTTCCCAAGTGGAACAGGGTCAAGACTGATTTGCATATGGATGGGTCCAAACTGGGGTGGTGTGGTGAGCAAAAGAACAATGGATTGAACCCAGATCTTTGTGACTCGGAGTGAATGTTTGCATTCATCATTCCATCCATCATATGTTTCTTTTGCATTTGTTGCCCTAGATGGAAAGGGTATGCCCAGACATGGGTCCCGTGCTCACTGCACCACTGGATTAAAGCTAGCCTGGCTGATGAGAGGCGATGCCCTGAAACCCGTCCCAGGATGATTGTTTCCGGTCCAGGGAGGGCCTGCTTGGACTGCTCCCATGTGAACAGGGCCAAGACTGATTTGCAGCTCACTGGGTCCAAACTGGGGTGGTGTGGTGAGCAAAAGAGCAATGGATTAACCCCAGATCTTTCTGACTTGGGTGAATGTTTGCATTGTTTAGCATTCTGTCCATCATTTGTTTCTTTTGCATTTGTTGCCCTTACTGGGAAGGGTATGCCCAGACGTGGGCCTCATGCTCACTGGGCCACTGGATTCAAGCTAGCCTGGCTGATGAGGGGTGATGCCCCGAAACCGGCTCCAGGATGCTTCTTCTAGTCCAGGGAGGACATGGTTTGGCAGTTGGGGCTGGAATGTTCCCATGTGGAACAATGTCAAGACTGATTTGCATATGGCTGGATCCAAACTGGGGTGGCGTGCTGAGCAAAAGAACTGTGTATTAAACCCAGATCTTTGTGACAGGGGGTTAATTTTTGCATTGTCCAGCATTCCGTTCATCATTTGTTTCTTTTGCATATGTCACCCTAAGTGGAAAGGGTATGCCCAGACGTAGGTCCCAAGCTCACTGGGCCACTGGATTCAAACTAGCCTGGCTGATCAGAAGTGATGCCCCGAAACCGGCCCCAGGATGCTTGTTTCTGGTCCAGGGAGGACCTGGCTAGGCAGTTTGAGCGGGACTGTTCCCATGTGGAACAGAGTCAAGACTGATTTGCATATGACTGGGTCCAAACTGGGGTGGCGTTGGGAGCAAAAGAACAATGGATTATACCCAGATCATTGTGACTGGGGGTGAGTTTTTGCATTGTTCAGCATTCCGTCCATCATTTGTTTCTTTTGCATATGTCACTCTAAGTGGGAAAGGTATGCCCAGACGTGGGTCCCATGCTCACTGTACCACTTCATTCAAGCTAGCCTGGTTGATGAGGGGTGATGCCCCGAAACCGGTCCCAGGATGCTTGTTTCCAGTCCAGGGAGGACATGGCTTGGCAGTTCAAGGTTTAACTGTTCCCGTGTGGAACAGGGGCAAGACTGCTTTGCATATGGCTAGGTCCAAACTTGGGTGGTGTGGTGAGCAAAATAATGATGGATTAAACCCAGATCTTTGTGACTGGGTGTGAATGTTTGCATTGTTCAGCATTCCGACCATCATTTGTTTCTTTTCCATTTGTCACCCTAAGTGGGAAAGGTATGCCCAGATGTGGGTCCCGTGCTCACTGTGCCACTGGATTCAAGCTAGCCTGTCTGATGAGGGGTGATGCACCGAAACTGGTCCAGGGATGTATTAGGACTTACTTCAGTCATGAAGAGAAGACCACTATCCACAGGAGCGAGGATGTGTTTCAACTCTCCAATAAGGTATAGTCAACCCTGGGAGAACAGTCAACTGGGTAATGTCTACTACCTCCTAGGAGAGAAGAGACCTTATGCGAGGACCACCAGGGGATGACCAGCAGCAGAACAAGAGGCACTTGTTTCCCTTTTTTAAGGAGGTCAGGTGCACCAAAAAAAAAAGAAAGAAATGTTCGCCATCCGTGGCTTGGTAGCAAACTCGCTACAATTGTTTCTGGATCCGAACTTAACAATAGCAAGCAGTTTGGGACACTGAGTGTTTCCCAGAGGCTTTTAGTCACGAACAATAGTCTTTTCCAGGCTGTGCACCTCGAAGGAGAAACAATGTATCAGGGAAGTGCCGTCCTCGAGCAGCTGCGCGAACCGGCGCTTGAAACAAAATTCAACTTGGGGGCGTGGAACAGCTGAGGGAGCAGCGAGGCAGCTAATTTCCTAGCTTCAGCACCTCCACATGGTGAGAAAGGCTGCCGGTGTTGAAGGGAGAAGTCCGCTGGAAAAACTGAGAGGCATGCCAACTCTTTCAGTAGCGCATGTGCGCGCTTGAACAACGAACGGTGAGATTTCCGCTTTTGATATGAAAGAATAATCAGGAAGCACAGCGTAAATCAAAAGACTATGACGAGCGCGTCAGTCGAGTCTTCAAAAGTCTCTCCAGAAATTCGTGCAAACGTTGAGAAGTGTGTTCACACAGAGCTCAGAACACACAGGAAGTGGTCAATGGAGGATCCGGGTCAAGGGGCGTGGTCCTATCCAAAGGAGGAGTAAACCAAGCAACATTTGTGGGTAGGAAACCCTCATTTATACAATGTTAGTCACTGACCCTGACCCTGTGATGCCTGGGTGTTTTCAGTAACAGTACACAACCAAGAACACTGGAAGACCAAAGAGGTGCATTATGGGAAGTGTAGTGGGATTGTTTTTAGTCATGCCATGGCGCAGGACGTCTGTCGTGTTACAGGATGCTTGTTTCCGGTCCAGGGAGGACCGGGCTTGGCAGTTCGAGCTGGACTGTTCCTCTGTGGAACAGGGTCAAGACTGATTTGCATATGGCTGGGTCCAAACTGGGGTGGCATGGTGAGCAGAAGAACGATGGATTAAACCCAGATCTTTGTGACAGGGGGTGAATCTTTGAATTGTTCAGCATTTCGATCATTATTTTTTTCTTTTACTTTTAGAAAGTAGCCATTTTCTTGTTTAACCATTATGTGAGTCTCTGCCTCTTTGTGGATTGACTGGTTTTGGAGTGACAGGGGCTGGGGGTGTGCATTCACTGTAGACAGCTACTGGGGGGGTTGAGGTGTGCCTGGCCATTCCTGAATGACTCAGAGGTGAGCTGATTAAAGATTGGCTGCATTTAGAGAATTGTGAGAGGAGCTTTTCTTGCACCTGAATAGGGCCTGTCTCCTTTGCACAATTCTGTGGTCATACTGCAGCAGTGAGGACATAAACTGGTTTAAACTGGGCTCAGAGACCCCTGCACAAAGAACAAAGATAAAATGGGGTATAAGTAGTGGACATTAAACCCTAGAACTTTATATCACTTCTGGACTCAAGAGGAACATTTGCCAAGGAGAAGAGCTGTAGAGCTGTGAGGAGGCGTACTGCCCCTTTGCTGTGTGCTGTGTGATGTTGGCCTGCAGTTGCTGCTTCTGCCAAGGAAAGGAAAAAGACTGGAACTTTGCTGTGAATCTGCTTCAATAAGAATCTTTAAGGGCCTGTGTGTGCTGGCCTCCTGATCTGAAGTCTCAGGGACACAAAGACTTCACCCCCAGCTCCCCTATTGCTGAGAGTTCTGACCTGTCAGTAGGTGCCTATTCCAGTTTTGGGCCTCTGGAGGTTCTCCCTGCTGTTGGGAGCTGGAAGCAACTTGAGATGCAGGGCTCGCATCGACTCCGTCATCGCCAGCACCTGCATCCTGTTATTGCGGTGTCGATAACTGTCGAGGATGACTCCACAACTTCACACCGTCATCTGACTCCTCACTGCCCATGCAACCCACTTCCCCTGTACGGGATTCAACACGTCGCCTCCTCTCAAACACGACGCATCTCCTCCCCCGTGGCAGCCAGGTAGCCGGGTTCGACCTCTGCACCAATGCCTCACCTCCACGACGCTGTGCATCGTCATAAACTTCATTATCCAAACTGTTTTTGGTCCATGTGACTCCATGTCCGATGCCTCAGACCTCGTGGTCGGTGCCGTACTTTGGAATTATTGCTGCCACAACGTCGTAATAACCCCAGGTAGAGCCATTTGTTTTCTACAAGGTTTATTTTGGAAGTAAATGTTTTAAAGTGCTATTTTACTACATTGGAGTTTTGTCGTTTTGTTCTTGTTGTGTTTAAATAAAGATACTTTATTTTTCTAAACTGGTGTGGTGTCCATTTGTGGTGCTATCACTGTATTACTGTATTACTGTGTGTTTTAAGTACAAATACTTAACACATTGCCTTTGGCATAAACCTGTCTGCTCATGCCAAGCTTCCAAGGGCATGAGCGGGGGTTATCTAAAGTATGTATCCCCCTTACCCTGACTAGAAGCAAGGGTCCCTATTTGGACAAATGTACCTACCTCTGCCAACTAGACACCCACATTTCTAACAGTGGGTAATTGAAGGAAGGGTATTATCCCATCTGCCATATTCAAGGCGGATGTGTAATAGCTTTCTTTACTGTTCACCCTGACTAGGAAAAACCTGGTGATGAGGGTCAGGAAGGAAACAAAAATAATCCCCATACTTTGAGAGAAAACCTCCAGAATTGGGGTCATTAGCTCTTTTGTGTTTCAAAAATACACTTTCACTTTGGGGGTTTGTTAAAAAAAAACACTTTCAAAAAGTTTGTGAACAGCTTACCATCTTGCCAGCACCTTCCAACAAATGTGTTCTACTTTGACAGGAACTGCCTTATGGCACTTCCTGTCAATGTAGAGAGATGCCTGTGGGGCTGGTGGACATATCTATGTTTAGTGGATAGAGAGGCCTCGGAATGGCGGAGGTAATGTATTCTGCCATCCTGACGGTGTCAACTCCACCTGACAAACTCTAAATCTGCTCCTCCTTTTCTATCATTCCTATTAGAGATGAAGATGCCACCAAGGAAAGCACAGTCGCTGTGGCCTGCAAGAAAACAAATTGATAAGGCACTTTCCACCTTTTACCTGAAGGCACACATGAGATATTACATACTGTCAGACCAAAGTACTGATCCTGATTCAGTTAAACCTGTGAATCACAATGAACAGGACTTGAACATCTCTGGAGGAAGAGGGAAGATCTTACTGCTAGACAAAGTAGGGCATCTTTGCAGAGATGTTTTAAGGCATGGGCACGGTCGACAGTTTCCCATTGCACCTACCTTCTAATGGGCTCCCTGATAAACTGATTGAGATAGTAGGAAGGCCTTCTCTCTTTCTCTCCACTCTCTTTGTCTGGATCTTTTACTCTCTGTCTAATCCAATTTCTACCTCTGACTCATTCTCTCTATACCTATACTTCCCAAAGCACTTCTGAAAAACTTTTTAAGCTGGTTTAAGGACATCTTGGCAAGGGGTGTTCTAGCGTCAAGATTTAAAGACACTACATCAAGTCCACACTCGCTATTGCTCTATTAAGGGCTCTACAATCTGTATATGTGGGTTGGGACATCTTCCTGAATTTTTGTGGCTTGCTAGAGGCACAGTACATAACACTTCTATGATGATGCTAATTTTCTGACCTATTTGAAGTCTACTCCTCAGAATACCACAGCAGACCTATAAAAAAGAAAGATGTAGATTTGCATAAGTGTTCATTCTGAAACATTTTGTGTTTCTTATGGCTTCTCCACCTTTTGAGTTCCTGTCGGGGGTTTTCAAATAAGCTTTGGTACAACTATTTGAAAGATATTTACTGGTTTTTACGGATTTGTTTTCTCCCTCGTTTGTTTCTGTCATTTTAAGCTTAATCATCATTTGTGTCTTTATTAGAGTCTATTCCCTACAATGTAAAAGTAGTCAGAACCGTTAAATAAGCTGATTTTGGGTTCTATTGCTCCACTCTGTCTACCTTTCTATCTTGTGGTATCGCATCCATGTACCACCCATGGAACACTCCATTTACTTAAGTACTGCAAAGTAGCTCACAGCACTACTTTGCGTTACTTTGTGTTAATTTTCTGTCACAGGAACGTAAATCCCAAATCTACACTTTGTAATGATTTGTGTCTCTTTTGTGATGCAGATATGCCCCAAAATGTTAGTAAATCTAGCCCTTACCATGGGGCGTGGCAGAGCCGAGCAGCAAGATGGCCGCACAGTGAGGAGGCTCTGCCGGCAGAGCACAACATCTGTCCATAATCCGTGCCCTGGCGCGCGATCACCATAAGAAAAGCGATCGGAACGAAACGCTTACCCCCCGAGTACAGACTGGTGCACTTTGGTGCCGTGGAAGCAACAGGATTCTGCGAACCCGGCGTGGGGGCGGTGCGGCCTGTCTCAGCCTGGCAGATGGGTGCGGAGAGCCGTGTCGGAGAGGCTGTGCGCCGAGCCTGGCTAGGAGATCTACCGACTACTGCCGCCCACCGCCGTGAGTTTGAGCGGACTGCGAAGGAGACTGCCGCTGCGGCTGCGGAAGGTCCAGAGAGGTGGGCGAACTAATAACGGACCTCAAGATGGCGGACTGAGGCCGCTCCTCCCGGACACTGCAGAGCTGCGTACCACAGCCACGGTGATTCCCCACTGCTCAGCGCGTCTCTCTCCCCCCCTGACTGTAGCAGTACATCAGTGGGGCGCTGATGGGGGGCCGGGTGCGGGAGAGCCGTGGGTGGCGGCGGCCTCCGAGAGGACACGGGAGTGCTGCCGGGAGGTCCAGTGGGCAGGGAGAGGTGGCCCGATTATCACGGACTGCCGTTGGGTGTGCCCGATCGATGTGAGATCCTGAGGGCGATTGTGAGTGGAGCCGTTAGAACAGAAGGCACGGGGGGCGGCGCTCCTCGAGGCTGCAGGTAAAAGTATTGCTTCTTTGACCATACCCCCTACCTGGCTCCGGAGTGGCGGCCTACGCTAACAAGATATCCCGACGGAGGAGCACTGCAGAAGCTGCAGGAGGTGCGCTGCTAAATAGCGGGGAACAGGCGATAGAAAACGTGGGCTGACACTCTTGCTGAGGGTGCAGGCGGGGAGACGGCCCCGCTCTGAGAGACCTGTTGGCTGCTCCGGCTCTGCGTACTTAGTGCAGGACAATAATCGTTCTTGGTGTCAGCGCCGTAGTTGGCTGAATCTCTGGGCCCCAGCCACTCTCTGGACTTCCAGCCTCGCAGAACACCTAGGACCCTACACCACATTAGTCATACCACGCTGACCCCTGACTGTGCCGCTCTCCCTCCCACACTGCGATCCTTTCACACATAGGTGCCGGACACTGGTGGGGGCATTGATGGTCTCCCCCATACTCTTTTACAACTTGCCTGCCACGATGGGGAAACCTGACAGTAAGCAGCCAAAGCTCCACTTTGAGAAGCGCTCTACTCGCCTCCAGGAGCCACTCTCGTTGCCCTTGACAGTGGTCCCCGAGACTCAAATGGACTCTGATCATGATGACGACATCTGAGTGGTGATGCGCGAGGTGAGGGGCAGCCTGAGAGCTATTGACACAAAACTAGACAACATGGTGGAAAGAATGGACCACATGTCGCAAAAGATCGACAAACATGAGGGTCGGTTGGACACTCTAGAACAGCGCGTCTCGGATGCCGAGGACCGGCAGGAAACAATGGGAGAGGCTGTACTTTGGATGGAGAAGGTATTAGAAGTGGTTAAGGCCCGCAATGAAGATTTGGAGGCTCGATCCAGGAGAAACAACCTCCGAATAACTGGAATTCCGGAATCTACCAATATCTCCAATATGGTACATTACGTGGAGGATCTGCTACGGGACCTCTGCGCTGATGCCCTTACATCCATGTTCCTGGTGGAGCAAGCGCACCGAATCCTGGGGCCTTGGCCTAACCCGGGAGCTCCTCCAAGACCCATCATAGCTCAATTGCTTAATTACAGAGATAGGGACATTGCACTGAGAGTGGCCAGAGAAAAAGGGGACACTCGGTATCAAGGCAACAAAATTGTGCTTTTCCCACATTTCACCCAGACTGTCCAGGCTGCAAGACGTGAATTCATACTGGCCAAAAAACTGCTTCAACAGTCTGGGGTACAGTACGCAATGATGTACCCGGCCAAATTGCGCGTCTCGGATGCCGAGGACCGGCAGGAAACAATGGGAGAGGCTGTACTTTGGATGGAGAAGGTATTAGAAGTGGTTAAGGCCCGCAATGAAGATTTGGAGGCTCGATCCAGGAGAAACAACCTCCGAATAACTGGAATTCCGGAATCTACCAATATCTCCAATATGGTACATTACGTGGAGGATCTGCTACGGGACCTCTGCGCTGATGCCCTTACATCCATGTTCCTGGTGGAGCAAGCGCACCGAACCCTGGGGCCTAGGCCTAACCCGGGAGCTCCTCCAAGACCCATCATAGCTCAATTGCTTAATTACAGAGATAGGGACATTGCACTGAGAGTGGCCAGAGAAAAAGGGGACACTCGGTATCAAGGCAACAAAATTGTGCTTTTCCCAGATTTCACCCAGACTGTCCAGGCTGCAAGACGTGAATTCATACTGGCCAAAAAACTGCTTCAACAGTCTGGAGTACAGTACGCAATGATGTACCCGGCCAAATTGCGGGTCCACACGTGGGGGAAGCCTGTGTTCTTCACCGACGCCAGCACGGCTATGAAATTTGCGAAGCAGCAGGCCAGGAAGCACCGACAGCATGAATCCGGAGCCTCACACGATCCTGCCAGTCAGATGAGTGACAAATGACTGATGATGTGCTATTGGGAGGGGGGAAGCCTTACATTGGTGGGTAGGGCACCATCAAGAAATATGCATGCCAGCTGCGCTCCTACACGCTCTGCCACCCTGTTTTAACATGACAAGGTAGTTCGCTGGCACCCCTGCGCCCCCTGCGGGATGACTCCCAGTTATACTGTGTTACCTGGGCTCCCTATTGCTGGGAGAGGTTTATCAAGGGCTGCATGACCTGTTTGGGGGGTTGGTGTGGGTGAGGGGTGGAGGGGGGGTGTTCAATGTTGTTGTTTATTGCAAGACAATACGGACAAGGTGTTTACTGATTTCTCTCATAGACAGTTAGATCTATTCAGAGAGCCACATGGACTAACATACAAACCATATTGCCCGTGCATTAGACGAGTGGGGCAGAGTTGGAGGGGTGATGCAGTGACAGACTTTCCCATCCTGGCAGTTTAAAAACTGATGCAGCAGCATGTCTAGTCTTACCTGCCTTACTTGGAATATACGCGGTCTCAATGACCATCGTAAAACCAGACTGGTGCAATCTTATTTAACTAGACAACGCATAGACATATGTCTCCTGCAGGAGACGCATCTCCTAGGGTTGTCACATAAGAGGTTGTCCACTGAGCGATGGGGCAAAATTCACAGTGCGGGCTACTCCAGCTATTCCCGGGGGGTGGCCACTCTCATAATTAAGGGTCTCCCCTGGCACACACTTCAATCAATTGTAGACCTGGAGGGGAACTTTCTCTCACTGCAGGGGACGTTATACCACAAGCAATTGATTATAGCCAATGTCTACGGGCCGAATGTAGATGATCCGGGTTTTTTCCAACACCTCTGGCACAAAATCCAATCTTTGAGGGACTCTGCAGTACTTTGGGGGGGAATTTCAATGTTGCGCTTTCCCCTCACATGGATAGGGAGGGCGCTGTGCGTGTACCCCACCCGCAGGCCGCAGCACTCTTGCAAGGTATTATCCAAGAATCTAACCTATCTGACCCTTGGCGGGATCTCAACCCGGTGGTGCGGGAGGGAACCTGCATTACGCACCATCGACAAGCCTGGTCACAAATAGATTTTTGGCTCTTGACAAACGCTTTGCAGACTAGAGTACAGGCCGCTAGTCACTATTTTAGAACACTGTCCTATCATGCTCCTGTGGCCCTCACATTACTGAT
Organism: Triturus cristatus; assembly: GCF_964204655.1. NCBI lineage: Eukaryota > Metazoa > Chordata > Amphibia > Caudata > Salamandridae > Triturus > Triturus cristatus. The sequence goes on along the minus strand of NC_140594.1, from coordinate 333,429,858 downwards.
CCCCCAGCCCTATCATCAGCCATTTTCCTGGCGCCTCCCGCCCAATGCTCTGTTAGATTCTGCATTTTGCGAAAGCATTAGAGTACACGTCCAAAATTACTTTGCCCTTAATACCGGCTCAGTGGCATCGATGGGCACTCTCTGGGAGGCGTTTAAGGTTGTAGTTCGTGGACATTGCATCGCAGAGCAATCTTGGGTTCTCCGCGACACTAGAAACACTCTGAGCCAACTTGAAGGGGAGCTGCACACACTAGACACACAATATTGCATGGCACCAACACCCTCGCTACTAGCCACAATGCGCAGCACTCTCATGTCCTTTCAGGAAGAAGCTGAGCGGGAAGTCAAATTCCTACACAAACGGGTCACAGCGCGCAGATACGGAGAGGGGGACAGACCGAGCAAAACATTGGCAAATCTGTTGTGTGGGCCCAGGGGTTCCTCCTTTGTCACGGAACTGACCATCGCGACCGGGGAGCTGGTCAGATCTCTGCCTGAGGAGCTGTCCACGATGCGCAGTTTCTATGCCTACTTGTATAAGTCTGAGTTAGCCCCGGCAGAAGACCTGTTGAAGGACTACTTCGATACCATAGCATTGGTCTGGTTCGAGAGAGCCCATAGAGAGTACATGGAGCTGCCTTTCACAGTGGAAGACATTAAACAGATTATAGGCAGTATGACGGCTGATAGGGCCCCGGGACCGGACGGTCTGTCGGCCAAATTCTATAAAGTATACGCGGATATATTGGCTCCCCGCCTCTTAGAGGTTTATGTTGAGGCCATGGAGGTGGGATATTTACTCCCTTCTATGAGGGAAGCTATTATAATTACGATCCTGAAGCCGGATAAAGGCCTGACCCAAAGCGAATCCTATCACCCAATTTCAATAATAAATATAGATGCAAAAATCTACGCTAAACTCCTGGCAACAAGATTGCAACCCCTGCTTACCCGAATAATTCCGGTCCGGTCCACATTCCACAATCTCCGGACGATATTTGCGTTAATGGATTATTTAGACCCCAGTGTCCAGGCCATCGCTGCTCTGCTTGATGCCACTAAGGCATTCGACTCATTGAAATGGAGCTTCCTCTTTCCACTGCTGCAACGCATTTGGCCTCAGCCCCCTTTTTATTCAGCAGATACGTCTATTATACACAATGCCCACAGCACGCGTACGTCTCAACGGGCTAGTTTCTGCGCCCTTCAACATCACCAGGGGAACGAGGCAGGGGTGTCCCCTTTCGCCTCTTCTTTTTACTATTGCAACAGAGCCAGTGACAGCGCGCATCAGGCAACATCGCAGTATAGGGTTTACTTCACGCGGATTATCCATCTCCTTATATGCAGATGATATTACCTTATACATGATTTACCCTAGCGACAACATGGGGTCACATGACGTGGGAACTGATCCGATATGGGGAATTATCCGGGGTGCACATAAACTGGGGCAAGTCGGTCATCTTCCCCCTGACCATTGGCACCAGACCTTTTGAGTCGGAGTACTCAATCACCTGGGTGACCAGCCCGACGCGGTATCTAGGGATCTGGTTGTGCAGGGACCTCCAAGAAGTTTGGTCCGAGAACTACGGCAGGGCCATTGACTGGATCAAAGTTAGAGTATCCCGATGGAAGACGCTGCCCCTCTCCATGATGGGCCACATTGCACTGACCAAAATGATCATCCTGCCGAAACTATTATATCTATTTGTCAATATCCCTCTCCCACTGACTATGCATTTTTTCAAAACACTTCGCTCCCTTATGATCGAACTTGTGTGGGCGGGAAAACAACACCAAGTAACATGGGAAACACTTACACTACCCTACTCTCAGGGAGGGCTGGCGGCACCGGATGTTGTACTATATGCATACAGCGCGCAGGCACACTTTCTATACTATTGGGTGCACCCCACGCCCTTTCAGCCGCATGTTGCTATAGAAAGAGACAGAGTAGCCCCCCTGCCACTTACAACAGCTATTTTCCAACCCTATCGACGACCCCGAAACAAGATTAATTCTGTGGTAGCTCTGCGTTGGGCCTGGTCAGGATTGCGTAGAAAAGCAAACCTAGATAGGCTATACGCCCCCTCAATGCAACTAGCGTCCTACCACGATTTGCCACCACTGTTAGATCGTAGAGCAAGCGAACAAGCGACCCAACTAAAACTCTGTCTGGGTACAGATCTTTTCCCTGCAGAAGCCTTCTTAAAAGTGCAGCAGATGTACGGACAGCGGCCCCCCACAGCAGCAGACCTGCTTTTATATTACCAGATACGTTCATCCTGTAGAAGTAGGTTTACCACTTTCCCGAATCCTCCCCAACACTGGCGGCCTTGGAAAATGTTTTAGCGATAGAACACGGCCGCAAGCTCATTAGCCGCATATACAATATCACGCAGAGCGAATCCCCACTCATAACTCCAGAGGCAAGGGCGGGATGGGAGAGGGAGCTGGATACAACCATCTCGGATGCCCAATGGCATTTGGTTTGTTGCCAACTGTAGCTGATGTTCTCCAATTATCGCCTGAGATTGATACATTTTAAGTTTATGCACCGCCTAGATCGCACTCCGGCACAACTGTACTGAATGGGTCTGCGCTCTCATGATGACTGCTGGCGGTGTGGAACTACACGAGCCAACTTCCTGCATGTGGCATGGCATTGTGGGCCAGTGGCAGCTTTCTGGCAAGTGGCAGTACAGCACATACAGACCATAATTGGACACACCCTACCCTGCACGTCGTTAGCGGCGTTGCTGGGGGACAACACTGTCATTCCACCAAAACGTAGACGGCTCACGGCCATGTTGTTAACACTGGCAAAGCGCCAAGTGGCTCTACACTGGAGGGCGACTCGACCACCGACCGTGAAAGAGTGGATCACCAGTGTAAAATACTGTAAATTGCAACTAGAGACATATTGGGAACAACTACCAGGGTAATCCCACCCTAGAGACTTTTGGGAGCCTTTTGTGATCTGGCTCAGTTCTGCGCAAAACGATGTTTTAAAAAAAACAAAAAAAATCAGAAACAAAGGTGTCTGCTAGGTATTAATACATTACCCCTGCCACTGCGCTTTAAGGTCTGTATAGGCAACTACCACATTATAGTCTGGAACCGGAAAAACACTAATTGATCATTGTGGTTTTACCGTACTGTATTATTGTGGTCTGATCATGCTTTCTGAGAGGTGGGATGCGAGAGGTCCATCAGCTTCAGAATCATCGGAGACATGCCTTGTACTGATTGTCTTGTTGTATGTATTGTTAATGTTTTTTCGTTCTTATAAAAACAACTAAAAAAAAAATCTAGCCCTTACCTTCAGTTGAATAGAGTTTACCGTAGAAAGGGGAATAATTGTAATTAGAGAAACCTCTGAAAACATAAAATGTAGGGATTATTTAAAGAAAATTTGTGTTAGTAACAACAGGCTATGCAAATTAAACACAAACATTAATATGTACAACACAAAGACTAGAAAGTCAGGAACAATGACATTTTTATGTACTTTTCCCTCTCACAAATTGTTATATGTACTTTCTAACAAATCCAATGCCAACAAATAGAAGTTTTGTACTTTCCCGCTTTGTGTACTCTCACTCACTCATACAACCTGTAACTATAATATACTATAATGATTTAGCATCTATTTGTCAGTATCTGTTTTCTTCGAACCGTAATCTCTTTGCTGATGAAAAGTTCCAAATGTTTCTCAATATATTTCTATTGAATGCGTTTTGTTCAATTATATTTTATTTGAATTCACTATACAGTTGAATTGATTCTTTGCAAACTCCTTTAGGGAATCTCGTTGTCTATTTGAGTCGTGTGACCAACCTTTCGATATTAAAAGGGACAGAAAATCATTTTCTAAGCCAATATCAATAATATAATGTGTTTAACTGTCTGTGCAATCTAAGGTAATTATAACCCACTCTATGAAGGTAGGCAACATTTGCATTTGTATATATTCTGTTTGTGTAGCACAGCTCTACTTGGTAATCTTCTGGTCCCTTAACTTTCTATTGTCTGTACAAATATGATCACAGTATTAGATCACTTATAGTCTAGTTGGTCAATGAAAAGTCTGACAAGAACCACAATGTATCATTTCTTTTCAGTTTCTTGTATAATGTTGGTATCTTTGATGCGTTTCTTGCATTTAATATTCAAGCAATCGACAAAATAAACAATCTTGGAGCCAAGAAGAGAGGCTTATAGAACAAATAACTGGTCACACCGTAAATATTACATAGCAGGCAAAGAAGGAATGCAGTTTCATAGAAAATGGCTTGACTATAGCTCAACAGTTCAACCTAAGCTGCAGTGTGCAGTGTAAAAATAAAGAAAATAATAAAAGGGTGAAATAAAATTAAACTGGCAGCATGCCCTCAGTATTTGTCCTGAGGCTCACATGATATTCTTAATAGAGGCAATATATTGCGTTTTAAAAATGAAATTCCTTAATTGGATTCTATTGGCTCTTAATGCATTAAGTGTGTTGGGAAATTGGTCCCTGATGAACAACATGAATTCACCTTTGTCAAATGGGAAAATTCCAAGATGTGATGTGATTTTAGTATATAATGCTGTCCCAGAGTGAGCTACAAATCCACTGCCCCACACGAATAACAAGTCTACCACACAATCTTTGTTGCCACCTCTTATGCATGGCAAAATGATCTCCTTCTGCTTGGATTCTGTCACTACCACCCGCGCAGGGGATGCATGTTTCAGAAGCGGCAAATGCAGCTGCTGGGATGCAGAATGCTCCAGTGGCTGGAGACTGTCACAAAAGGCTTCCTGCCATTGAAACAGCTCTCACAGTGCTGTGCTGGGCACCTCTGTAATTCTTTTTAGCACTTTCTCCAATAACATGATCAGGCCAAATGGGCTGCACACAGAACCAGATACTAAAATATCATGGATTGATTTGAACAAGTTCTTCCACTCTAAAGTAGAAGAGGTCTACAATACATTTAATAGCAACGTGCAAAACCTCACAGACTCTGCCACAATCTTAGACACCCCTTTTACCAACAGTCTGCTGGAGACCTTTGCTCCTTTGGACTAGGAAAAGGTACACAAACTAGTCCTGGCTACCAAATCAGGCTCACCTCTTGACACCCTGTCCACCTAAAATAATTCACTTCGCACCAGACATTGTCAGCGAATCATTGAGGGAAATCTTTAATGAAATCTTAAGAACAGGACACTTTCTGGTTAAGTGGAAAACAGTGTCAATTTTGACACTGATAAAGAAACCCATCTTGGATCCTCTGGAGCCCAGCAGCAACAGGCCCATCTCCAGGCTGCCATTTCCATTGAAAGTCTTGGTGAGTGATCTAAATGTGGACCTCACTTCATTCATTAATGTTAACAAACTTCTGAATCCCACACAATTTGGCTTTCGGTAAGCCCATAGTATGGAGACCGCTTTAATAGCAGCTACTGAAGATTTACCATCAATTCTAGACAAAGGAGGGAAGGCAACCCTGTTCCTATTGGATCTATAGGCAGCTTTCTATATTGTTGATCATCATATACTAACTAACCGACTCCCAGAGGTTAAAATTAAGGGTACTGCCCTTAAAGTTCTAAGATCTTTCCTATCAGACAGGGAACAACATGTGGCATTAGGCCAATTCACCTCAGCCAGCTTTAATCAACCTTGTGGGGTTCCGCAGGACTCATTAATGAGCCCCACCTTGTTCAATATTTACGTAGCCCCACTAGCACGCTCATCTGATCTTGTGGCTTTTCAGCCAAATCCTACGCCGATGACATTCACATTTTTATTTTAGGGGTATGTGCATCAAGCTAATTTACGGTCGCAAACGGGCCGATTCACAGAATCGGCTCCTTTGCAACCGGCAATTAGCCTTATGAGATGCATCAAGCCCTAAGCCATTCACAAAATGGGTAATCGCAAAATTGTGATTCTCTAAATGCAATGTAAGAAGCATACTCAGAATGCGACTTTGCATTAAAGAATCGCAAATTACCATCAACTTCAAGTTGATGCTAATTTGCAATTTCTTAGTAAAATGCACAAAATTGAATTTTTCTAAGTGCCATGTGGTGCACACACATGCCCTTGGTGGCATGTGTGTGTGCCACATGTGCACACATGCCAATTTTGCGGGTACTTCAGGGTGGCCTTTTGGCCCCCTAGCACTCTTGAAATTGCATGCACAATTTGCAATTACCTTTTTGGTAATCGCAAATTGCAAATGGTTTGGAAGGAATGAATGGGAAGGCATTCCCAATTAGCAAATCGTGATTCGCTAATTGGGGATGTGTAGGAATCACAATTTATTTTGCGATTCCTACATACATTAGGAATTGCGATTCCTAAACAGCGATTCCTTAATAATCGCTATTAAGTAATCGCAATTCCTTTGCTTGATGCATGTGCCACTTAGTGTCTAGGAATTTGGAGGAGACATCGGAATAATAACTGGATGCAGCTTAACTGCCTAAAGTTAAATTCATGTACGACAGAATTTCTTCTCTGGGAAACGATAACTCTTTTTGGTCACCCATGTGGTGGCCCAAGGACATGGGCACATTTCCCTCACCTGTAAATAAAGTATGTTACCTGGGAATTAAAGTTGGTGATAAGCTGACCTTTAAAGATCAGATCAATGCTCTGGTATCATCGGTTTTCTTTATTTTGAGGTTGATCAAAAGGATCTGTCCATTCATTCCATCTGATCTTCAGAAGACAGCGTTGACTGCCCAGCTTTATCCAAACTTTACCATGGAAATGCCATATTTCTTAATATTCAAAAAGAAAATTTAGCAGAAACTACAAATGCTATAAAATCTCTTGGCTCGCTTACTTCTGGGCATTCCTAAATATAAATCTGTTCCCCAGGGCCTGGTAAAAATGCACCGGCTTTAAGTTGATAAAAGGTTCATGTTCAAATCCCTGTGCATTGCTTTTAAAGCATTTCATAACATACGTCCAGATTATTAAAACATTGCTTTACTTGGTACACTCAATCAAGGAATCTACGATCAAGTATGGCCAAACTTCTAGTGATCCCCAGAACAAAAATAGCTTCCTGGGGTGGAAAACGTTTCATGGCAGGAACAGGTGAACTATCGAACTCGCTTCCTACCACATTAAAACATAGTCCTAACTTATGGTCCTTCAGTCAACTCAAATCAGCAATGTCTTCACTTGAGCTACCCACAAATGTTTTCTCTGGCATGTATAACTTTAAAGGCGAGTATCATGTGCTGCCTATTTATAATGTACAATGGTAACACACAAAAATGTACACATGCATGCGCTTGGTCACCTGACTTGTAGGTCTAATGTACCAAGTTTACCTACTTGAACAAATTGTGTGATCCTATGTAAGCCACTTAACTTCACTGTTCCTCATTTTAATTGCGAGCTAAATCCGAGACCACCCCTTAGAAAATTCATTTCTGTAATACAAAAAACATCGATTGCACATACATCATTATTGACCACTTATTCAATGCCCATGGCAAACTAATAGCTATTCATTCAGCCATAGCAGTGTTGTCAAGTTTTTATACGTGGAGAAAAGCTCATGTATAAAAAAATACATTACTTTTAACAGAAGCTACTGTGGTGATATAATCTAATGCACTGAAATGAAACAAGCATTCAAGATGTAACCGTGTTTTAGTCTCAAAGAGTCTTCATTGCATTTTACATGAGGAATGCTGTATAATTTACATAGATGTTTTGATGGCTTGGCTAGTGCTTTCGATCTTAGAGCCAAGCCAGACGCCTGCCTCAGCTTTGTGTCAGGTCTATCATTTTCCTGGCTTGACGATCTTTAATACATTCGTAGCATCCTATGCACGTTTAGATATCACACCCTGTATTTATTGAGATGGGCGAGCCACTGAATGTTGAAGCCAGGCTCAAGCCAGATGCCCGGTTTTGGCTCAGCTGTAGTTCCTTTTGGGATTATGTGGCCCAGTGGCTACAGCGCTGACCATTTAACATGGGGAGTAGTTGTCAGACCCTAGCTGGTGCTCTGCATCCTGTGAATCCTGGCAAATGTTCATATGCGGAAAAAAACATGCAATATAGCCTGTGTGTGTTGTGAAGCACTCGTGTACTTGATCAAGGTTTGTGCTATGTACGAATAAAAAGTGGATTCTGCCTGTGAGCGCTAACCTAATATCATATTCCAAGAAATATTTGTTCTTTGATATAAGAAAGAGATAGCCCATCTGTTGGTAGAATTGCACAGTGTGAAACCAGAAAACGTGGAATCAATCTCTGCTTGACAAATCTGTGTGATTCTAAGAAAAAATGAACTAATATCGTGATTGCATCACTATCATTCAATATGATCGAATAGTCCACATTGAGTCCATCGCATGGTTAAATGTCCATCTTTATTAGTAATTCGTGTTCTTCTTTTCTTTTTTTTAGAAAAATACACACAGCCAATGCGTTTTCGTTCTCCACAGAGAACTTCTTCAGGGCATTTTTAATTTCCACAAAAGAACAGATATAGTATTTGCGACTATGTCGTCCTGGTATAAGTTGACCTTTCCGCCCGATGGTTATAAATCAACTTGTAGGTTGAGACAGATGTTGTTACTATATTTCAATTTCTATTAGTATCTTCAAGTAGTGATATGATAGTCACCAGGCATTTCTTAGTCCATAAGTGTAGTGGAAACCTCACGACATTACCTGTCGTGAAAGTAGCATAGTGGTCATCGATCTCCCACCGCGCGAAGTTCCGCTATGGTCCACTGTCCAGTTTGTGTGATTCTAAGAAAATGCTTTATTTTACCAAATCTCCTTTTTGTTCATGATCACACATGAGATGATCTTCAAATACTTGTGTTCAGGACTTGTGCTTTACAAAATCCACTCTTGTGTGAGATGTAGCAGACTGTAGTGTTGTTCCATCTTTAATAAGACTCTAGGACACATATAAGGTACATGTGACAACTGGCTTGCCTCTTAGTTCACTAACAGCATTATCACAGATGCACAGGCCAGTAGCGGATTTGGCTGCCACTCTATTCTTTTAATCTTTTAAAATATTTGTATTTCTGAGATTTTATTTTCTATGCTGAATTTTAATGTATTAGTATAGGATAGAGCCCATTTACCTTTTGGCCACTTGCAAACGGCCTCTATGCCCTTTCCTCCTCAGCCGTTTGCATTTTGCTGCTAACGCTCACTGCCTTCGTGTCTCGCCCGCTCTCCGTTCCACCGTGGGATATCCATTTGAGTGGAGAGAGCGTGCGAGCACGAACAAATCCAAAATTTCCGGTGCGTGATAGGCTACAGATGTCAGCGGTCTAGCTGCTCCCTGGATCCTTTAAACATTGCATGGCACAGACATCGTGTAGTGGACGTTCAGGCCAGTAGCAGATTTGGCTCCCACTCTATTGTTTTAGTCTTTTAAATATTTTTATTTCTGAGCTTTTCTTTTCTTTTCTGAATTTTAATGTATTAGTAGTTGGATAGAACCCATTTATCTTTTAGGCCACTTGCATATGGCCTCTATGCCTTTTTCTCCTCAGCCTCTTGCATTTTGCAGCTAACCCTCACCGCCTTCATGTCTCGCCCCCTCTCGCATTCAAAGGATTGATAGGGAGGACCAAGTGGGTGGAGGCATTGCCATTATTTATAAGAATTCCGTGAACGTATCTATTATTGAACATTGCTCAGACGAGAATATAGAGATTTGTGAGTTCAGAATTGATCTCTCGCCCCACGACTGCTGGAAAGGTACCCTTGAGTATTGCCCACCTGGACCCCTTTGTGATTTTTCCCTAAAATTGATAGAACTGATTGCTACCCATACCATCTCCCCGAATCATTTTGTTTTATTTACGAGATTTTAATATACATGGCGAAATTACCTCTAACACAGAAACTGTTCAGCTCCTCTCCGACCTGGCCACTCTAGGTCTCAAATGATTGCTGAGGGTCCTACACATTTGGCAGGACACACGTTGGATCTCATTTTGACCAACTTGCTTCATATTCATACTGAGGCCCCCTGCACTTTAGTATGGTCCGATCATTACTTGATTGGCTTTCAAATTTTTGGGACTAAGCTGGCAATTTTCCTCTGTGCCTTCTCTAGTCTCAAGAGACAATGGTACAAAATTACCACTTTCATGATAGAATTTATGGCTCCTACGAATCAGGAACCGAGGTATATTAATGTTTGTTTAGATGACCCTCATAATACGTTAAAATAGGCTATTGACAGTATTGCCCCTTTGAAACGAGAATTCAATGTCACACAGAGACCATATGCAGTTTGGTACTCTCCTTAGTTGCGTAAGGCGAGGGCCCATTGCAAAAAATTGGAGGGACACTGGTGTCTCTCACACAATCTGAATGATAAAGAGACTTATAAGACTAAGTGGAGAGGTGTGGCTCACTGGTTAGAGGCGGCAGACCCGTAAGCAGAGATTCGGCCAGGGACCAGGGTTCAATTCCCGATGCGGCAGGGTCGTGGACCAGGGTCAAAAAACGGACTCGATAATTCTCGTCTCGGTACCTACTCTAACCAGGAACACACTCGGCAACTCTGGGCATTAAGCTTGCCTCATCTCTACAACGGCCCCCCACAGACGCCGGGGATGCCTGGTTTCACCTTGGAGATACCCAGAAAGGGACCATCTCACAGGGAAAACCAGGACGGGTTCCCCAGCGGTCTTCAGCGCCGGGACACCTCCTTGTGAGGTAGCTGTTCGCGCTCTACAAAATGCTGTATTATTATTATTATTAGCACTGTACCACAATAATATAAAACATTCTCTAGGAGCCCACATTGCCTCACAACTTAACCAGGCAGGGAATTCTCATAAAGAACCGTATAAAGTTCTTAAATCTTTCACTAACTTGAGTGGAGTGCCTGTATTAATGACTCCCCCCGTCTCAAGTACTTTGTGACGAGAGCTCAAATTACTTTGAACAAAAAAATAATTTGCTTATGATAAATTTCCTGGACCCAGTGATCATGGGGAAGCAATAATAAGTCCCATTATACTCACTCCAGACAACATCAACTTCCTGGACTGTTTCACCCCTCTCAAGGTGGACACAGTAGAGGCAGTGCTTCAAGCAGCCAAATTAGGGTGACCTCTGGATTTAATTCCAGCTGGGATTTCCACCCTGTTATGCAAACAACTTCCACCCTCTATTTGCTCGATACTTAATATATTAATGAGGGAAGGCCAACTTCCACTAGAGTGGAAAGCTGCACAGATAATTCCTATTCACAAAAAGGTGAATGCCCCGGCAGTGGATCTATCTAATTATCGCCCTATTTCCCTTCTGCCCCTGATGAGCAAACTTCTAGAAAAGCACATTAATAATCAACTTACCGAAATACACAGTCTATCGGGTGTCTGGATCATTCACAGTCTGGTTTCAGACCAATGTATAGAAAGGAGTCTGTATTCTGATAGCAGTTACAGACAGCATAGGATATTCTCTTGACAATAACCAGGCTCTTCTGTTGGTGCTGCTGGATTTATTGTCAACCTATCCCACTGTATACTATTTCAGAGACTTGAGGAGATTGGGATCTATGGGTGAGCACTATCATGTTTGTCTAGCTTTTCATTTCAACGCTCGCAGACCATCAATCTCGGACCTTTCTGCTCCAGAACCATGGAACTTATCAAGGGAGTGCCACAGGGGTCTTGTCTTAGCCCCACATTGTTCAATATCTATGTGGCACCTCCTGCAAAAGTAATCCGAGAGTTTGGTTTCACTCCTAAGCGCTGGTAAGACGGAGATCATGCTCTTTTGTAACGCCCAATCCCTCTGGCCCCCAGAGTGGTGACCCCTTGAGCTGGGTAGAGCTCCGATACCTAAGACTGTGGTTAAGAACCTGGGTGTCCAGTTAGATCAGAATCTCACTATGAGAGATCAGATAGTAGCCACGTATGGTTCCTGCGTTTATATGCTGAGACTTCTATGTAGAGTCTTTCCTCTTCTTCCACTCTCTGTGCGACAAACACTCATTCAGGCGCTGGCGATCAGTTGCTTGGATTATTGTAATGCTTGTCTGATAGCGGCAAGTGATTCCCCATCAAACAGGCTCCAGGGGGTTTAGAAATCAGCTGCCTGACTTGTTAAGAACTTGCCAGCCAGAATGGCCTCTCTCCCTCTTTTGCGACAATTCATTGGCTCCCTATACATAAGAAAGTCAAGTTTAAGATCTGCTGTATCATAGGTAAAGTTCTGAATGGTAGAAGACCCAGTTATTTAATTGAAAAACGCATTCCATACCAGCCAAGTAGAGACCTATGATCGGGAAAGAAATCCCTGCTTGTGATTTCCCGCATTAGGAAAGTTCGTACTGGCGGTAAAGCCTTTTTCTACCTCGCTCCCTACTTTTGGAATCAACTCCCTCTCCACCTTCGCAAATGCCCAGATTATCTTCCTTTTAGGAAACTCATAAAAAATGAGCTATTTTCAAACTAATCTTCTCTGATTGTGCCTGTCATGATCTTCCAGGGACCCTCTTCCAGGGACTCACTTGGCAAGAAACAAATCACAAAAGAAACAAATAATGTAAAGGTGGCTTGATACACTTTCAGCCATATATGCGATCAAGACATTTTTCTTTATTTTTAGTTTGCATTATAGTTTATTTTTCCTTATATTTCTCATCATATATGCCATTGTTTTTGCAAATGCTTGCTAGGATTTTGCAGACGCTTGCTTGAAACAGCCAAGAAACACTAAATACCTTGGTGCCGATTCCGATCTGTTAAAAAAAATTACCGTACGACTCGTATCCGTATTTTTTTACGTACGAATCGAACAAGTCCTGTTCAAACGGCGAAGTGAAAAATACATCCGAATCGCTTCGGGAAAAGCCTACGAGACGTCCCCGGACAGTTTTACATACAAATCGTAAAACTGAAGTCCGAGCGCGCAAGTACGATCCGTACCGCCCGTCCGAAAACACAAGCGCATGGAAAAGGCCCCTTACGGAGCGAACTTTGTACGACCCCTACCCCGAGTACACTTGTGCCCGGGGTACAAGTCGTATGGCCCCCCCTGCCTCCCCCCCTCCCACGTATGTCCGCACCGTACCCCCACCCCCCTATGTACAGACCGTACCCCCCACCCGCGTATGTCCGCACCGTACCCCAGGCGTACCCCAATCCTCGCGTATGTACGGTCCGTACATACGGGGGGTGGGGGTACGGTCCGTACATACGGGGGGTGGGGGGTACGGTGTGGACATGCGCACCGTACATACGCTCTGTTGGCCTATGTACAGTGCGTACCCCAACAGTGCGTATGTACGCACCGTACATTTGCAATGTTGGGGTACGCACTGTACATGATGACACGCACGATGTGGGTGATGGCGTGTAGGTCGCGTACCGGGCCCCCTTTTCGTCGTGCATCGCAAAGTACTTAGCTTTTCCGGCACTTTTTAGCTCCCGTAAAAATATAGCCGTGCGGAGTGCTGTAGGTACGAATCGTACTTGCTGGTCCGTAAAACGCTGCCTAACTCCGTGCGGACGTCGTGTACGCGCTGTCCAGTATCAGAATTGTATGTATTTTTTAGCCGTACGGTGTTTTTTACGATTCGTACGGAAATGGTATTTCTGTACGAATCGTACTTGCTGGTTTGTAAGGTGGAATTCCCGGGTATGAGTCGTACGTAGAAAACGCTCCGTACGACCATTTGTACCCGGGTTTTACAGGATCGGAATCGGCACCTTTGTGTCCCCTTGTAGCTCCGGTACTTTGCAAAGGGAGCCGCCATCTTGTATACTCACAAAGGTATAAATACCTGCCACACCCAGTTCTCAGTGCAGATTATTGCGCATTCTGAGTTTGGGATGCAGCTGTAGTACAGGTTGCCTCTGAATTGGTTTCTTCATCGTCGCTTGGCAGGTTGCTGCTTTTAAGATCCTCCTCTTCTTTCCCTGCTGCAGGTAGGATTGTCTATGTGTGGAGTGTTCCCGGTAGCTTAAAAAACAAAGCACCAACTTATTTCACGACAGCCTCGTATCTGTGTTTCTGCTCTGTGGGGAGCAGCCCCATAGGGCATTTGCTACATATCTCATACCTGCTCTGGGTGAGCGGCTCCTGGGCTTTTCCACAGAGTGCTAACCAAAGTCTTCATCTTGTTACAGTTTCCCTCCCTGCAATACCCTCCCTAAATTCCCTTCCCTCCGTCTAGCCACTTTGATACTCTGTGCAACTAAGCTTGAGTTGAAGCTGCTGGAAGGTGTGAAGTACTGGGTTTTTCAGAACCCAGCGGTGCCAGGGAACACACCCTAAGACTTCGAGTCCTTCCTGTTTCAGACTACAGAAACACAGAGTCTTTTTGGTGAAGTCAAAGATCGTATTTATTGGCTGCAGCCAGTAACAGGTATCCTAGAAGTACAACACGGTGTATATTCTGAGGAGACTGCTCCCCTTACAAAGCCAGCCTTCTCTTTTTATACAAAAAATATTATACTTTAGGCAAACATTCCTTATTTTACAGTTGACCATTCACATGTTTTCACTACAAAGAAAAATCAGAGTCACGATGACAAGCCCATATTTCAGTTTGTCCAGTCCTCAATCAATTACCCGGCAAGGCTCAGTACTTTCATCGGATATCGACGGACCCCCAATAAAAACGGGCACCTCCTCCTCGTAAAGCAAGTCATAAAGAAAGAAACAGGGACAGGTGTGTAGAAGATTAGGCATGGTTTGTGTGTGATGAAAAGGTTTCATGATATGTTGGGCCTTGATACTAATCTCATTCAGCCACTGGGAAAGGAACTGGCCGAACAGGTTTGGCCTCAGGCAGTGGAGTCAGCTTGCCAGGTCACAGAGGAGTCAGCAAAGGTGTACGTGTCCTTCAGACTCGTTTTTGGCCTTAGTCATTGGCCTATGTGAGGGCAATCATAAAATGGCTGTCGTTCAAATGGAACCCGAGGGTTCAGGATGGAAACTCTGATTTCAAGGTGATTTCGTCACCTGAATATGACGAAAATGCTTGTGCATAGTATTCTAATCATTCTCCGTCTGCTGATACCAAAATCGTCATGATACGACGATGTTTATAATACGCGTCCAGAATTTTCAGTACCACAGGTGGGCCTCTTGAGGGTACTGCTCCTAAGGAATCTATATATGGTGTTAGATCCATGACAGTGCTATTCTGCCATTCCTCCCTTAGCGTGGAGATACCCCTTCGGGGGGTGATTCAGGCACTTTATAAATCAAATAAATAAAGAACTAAAATAAATGAATCATCAGGGTGGATTTATAATGTTTCTCAGTTCATGTTTGAAAAATTCCACTTTTAATAAATGCTTTTCAATGCAGATATTTAGTATGACATACTAAGGTGAAATCGTTCCTTGTTTTAAAGAAATACACTTTTTGTAATTTTGAAAACACCTTAGAATATTTTAACATGATCTTTGTTGCATTATTTGCATGTCAAATATTTTCAAAGCCTGGCTCGTGCATGATCCTTGACTTGGCTCTTCACAGCACTCCCTGTTAATTTGTTGGCTCCCCAAGCTACCTGGGTGTGTTGCTGCACAAGCATGGTAAAAATGTTATGTTACACTTACCCTCCTTACTACACTAACCGTAATGGACATTCGCCAGCATTTCCATTTACCACAGAGAAAATGATCTTCTGATGAATCTTCCTCCGCCGATAGGAGGGTGGAAATTAGGGTGGCCAAAACACCAAGTTATCTGCCCAATGCATACCATTATTTACATCATTTGTGAAATAACACAGTTGAAATGGCAGATCCAACAAAACTCAATAATATACTCAAACAGGTATTAGATTAATTTGGTTATTATATTAAAGATCCTAAATTCATCGCCATAGCAGTTTTTTGAGCATGTCAGTTAAGAATATCACAGCTTGCATTATAGCACTAAACATTTAGGCACGGCTTTATTGGATGGTTATTATTAGAATCAGTTTCTAGAGTTACAAAGTCCCACTACCATTAAGGCAGAAGGATAGATCGTTATCTAACAGCTCAAATCCTACAATGAACGGTAAAGGGTTCAGATTTAAAGTCCATTAAGGGCGAGTCCATTGGCATAAAACATAGAAATAAAATAAATGAAAAAATTTAAATGGTTTGGCAAAGAATGTTTCAGTCCACCAGCTACTGAGTGTAGCATCAGGAAAGTGGTCCAAAACTAAGAGAAAAGTTCTTAGTAATCATCAAAAAATCGATCAGTATAGTGTCCTCTCGCAAGGGGAAAAGAAAAAGTATGGTATTGCATCTCCTTTGAGGTTTCTTCTTTTATAAATACTCTAGCAAATTCCAGTGATGCAGCATCAAGCCACCATTGAAAGACTTTCATATTCTCAAATTCAAATAATTTCACCTAGATCACTCCCAAGAGTGAGATGCTTTCCAATGCTGGTTATGAGAAACAAAGATCTGACATTTTACATAGGCCTAACAGAAAAATAAATGCAAAGTATCCATCTATAGCAACAGCTGAAATCCTGTTTCCACAGGAATAGTTCACTGTGTACAATGAAGAAGTACCAGGAGGAGCGTGCGAAGAAGTCAGGACACTATCTGCCTGCCCGAGCTGCTGCCGAGAGGACGTAGAAGCGTGCCTCTCCCCTGTGCAAATCTAAAACGCGGCAGAAGCTGCGAGTACTTCCAAACATGGCAGGAGCTGCAAGGGCATTTCTTTAAGGCGGCAGGAGCAGCGAGCGCATTATCTGAAGCAGCAGTAGCCACCAGTGTCTTTTTCACCTTCCATTGAGGTGCACGGCCGGAGCCGGCAGCCTCGGCTTGTGGTCATCATACCACGCCTCCAATCCTTCACCTGGAGTCCCTTAGTTCATCTTTGGTGCTTTGAGCTGGTTGAGCGTGGAACTGGAGAGACTCGGGCAGAAGTGGGAGATTACTGACAGATTACTGACATGACCCCCAGCTCATCTTTTGCAGTGGGCATTGCCCAGGTAGGAGATCGACAGTGCCAAGGGGTCCCGTAAAAAAAACAATAGACAATGGCCTGTATAGCCTGAATATGCAACAGGAGATGTTGCTGGAGGGAAGGCTGACTCCAGGTGTCATAGCAGCTTATACAGACTTTACAGAGGCCGTGTACCAGTTCTTTGACTTTGTACTCTCTTGCCAAGTGTCTTATAATGCTGCAAATATAAAGATACAGTTCACTCAATATTACCACAAACCCTGTTTCCAGATTCGGGCTTTAACGTGGCGACTTAATGCATTCTGGGTGCTGTAGTCTTGGTTGGTGTTCTCTGAGTTAGTCTTTCAAACCAAACACAGCTGATAAGCATTAACCAGGGGGTCTATAAGTCCTGAATAGAATCCTCGAGAGCTCCCAGACGCCAGTGTATAAAGATGAGGCTCAAAAAGATACGGCCAGGTATGGAGGTGGAGGTTGACCCCGCAGGTCCTGCACAAAGAGGGATAACAAGGAGTGTAACTACCCTACAAACTCAGGAACAAAACAACTGTAAAAACCTGCCCCGAGGGCTCATCACTTAATTCTTTCAGGCCTCCAGTGGTCCAACAGACTCGGACGAGGAGAAAGGGGAGACAGAGACCGTCTCCGAACCATCAGGAGCCCCAAAGATCAACAAGGGTGAAAGCGGGCACCATTCCTGTGAGCCTGCCACCACACAGAAAACAGGGAGTCCTAAGACCAGTCTTAAGCCTGCTGCTAGGGCGAAAAAGCCCAATATGGATTACAGCCGATATCCATCAGTGGCCCACAGAGGAGGAGGACGATGAGCATAAGGAGGTGGTCATGGCTAACCCCCCAATGAGCACATGTAAGAGAACTGCTCCAACAGCGACACCCTGGGTAAATCAGAAGACAACTTCCCCAGGAACGGACAACTTAACTACCTCCTTCCTGCAAAAACTAGAACAGACCATTGAAAGAACACTGGATACAACTCCAATAAATTGCAACACCACTAAATTCCAAACAGAGGGTTGGAGCCCGATGGGCCAAGCAGATCAGCAAGATGCAACGGAAGAGGATATTCTCAAAGACGTAAATCTGTTAGCAATAGGAGAAGTACAGGACACAATGGCTAGGGCATTGCTATGGCAGTCTACAAAGATGGAAGTACAAATTGGTTGACTGCAGTCAATGGCTCAGCACCTGGTGCGCCAAGATGAAAAGCTAGCAAAACTAGAGGCGTTACTTGAAGTCCATAAAGTCAATGCAGCACAAACTAGCTCCTGTGCCGCCATTATAAAAAAATGGTCAGGGCTACCAGAAGTACTAAAGGACATGCTGGCACTAGCTAAGGGACAGAGGGAGAGGTTCCCATTAGAACAAATAATCCCAAAGGCATCAGCTGTGAAGACGGCACCAACAGAAAATACCAACTATCGCCCAGCAGATAGCCGTGCATCCAAGGAGTCGCCGGCAGGGCCAAGCAATAAGAGCATCACAGAAGCACAAGGGAACGGGGACTATGAGGCCCGACCACTTGTCACAACTATCCATTTTTCACAGGGTGATGCACCGTCGGCGGAGAAGGTGGATGGAGCAGTGGCAGGGGCAGAAACCCCACCGTCTAGGAGGGCCAAGAAAAACCTGAACAAACAACTGAAGAAATCCAAAGCTAAAAGAAGACCAATATTACCAGCAATACCAATTTCTGGTGCTACAGAGAATAAAAACAACTCGAAGCCACTTTCCCCCATTTTCAACTTCAAACAGGCAACCAAGGCCAAGACGACAAGGGAAGAACATTCTGTGTCAGGGGAGGATCGAAGTCAACAGAATACTCCCTGGGAGGGCCCACAAATAGTTGGGAAAACATTAGCGAAGACCCAAGATGATGCAGTTTGGCAGTGCACATTACAGGAGGCCGCCAGCACACAATCTAGGGCCTCTAGCTCTCCAGGCCGGGAGCACCAACACAGGACGGCAAAATATTCTAAAAGCAACCAGGACGAGCAGCAAGAAGAACAAATAGAGGCAGGATCGCCAAACGGGGCGATAGGCAGACATCAGGCAGGAGACGTCCATAAAAAACCACTAAATCTGAATTTTCAGAGGTACACTGCCTGGGGAGACGGACCGACACTGTGCACCTCCAAGCATAATAATCAATTAGCAATCCATGAGGTGATGCTCATGCCCAGATATACAGCCAACGGCTCTTACGAGATTCTGAACAGGTCCAACATCGTCCGCCTCTTTGGCCATATTTAATCCTTGGCATAGATCACCTCAGATAACATAGAGTGGGTAAAGTTTAGAAGTCTGGAGAGGGACACCCATGGTGACTCCACTCTGGTCAGGTTCATACAACAGTAGGCCCAACATACCGTCCTCAGTGAAGCTTCACATCTTGCAGAATGGGGTATTGAAGTTACCGCCCTCAGTGTGCCAAAATATCCACACGTTGTTATGCCTAATTACAATCAGCAACAACCTACATCAATCCTCAAAGGTACAATGAATAAAAGCTTAGGTTGGAGAGAGAAATCAGGGAGACTAAGAACCCCGCTAAAAATCAATATCTTGCACAGAGATACGCAGCGTAGAGTGCGGCTGCTCCCGCAAGTGCTAGCCCGTACAGAGGACATCTGGCGACAGTGTCCCTATATATATAAATATACAGCAATGAAAACAGAGGATGTTCAACCTTAGTTAGTGGCCAAGACCGTAAGCTAACCTTTATCTCATGGAATATTGCTGGGTTAAGTAACATCTTTAGGATAAGGCCACACTAGACTATCTCGCAAAGGGGGACATTTTGTGCCCTCAGGAGACCTGGGCCAAGTCAACCACCCCAATTGGCGACTTCTATGAACATCACATACCAGAGACCAAAAGGACCATCTTTGGATGCCCGTCTGGGGGTTTATCCATTTTTTTAAGTCACACTTGCAAATTTAAAATCTAAGAAATAAAAGTAGAATCATCTGACCTCCAAGCCATTATAATTGAGGAGCTGAAAAAGGGACAACAGCTCCACCCCCTGCTACTAATTAATTGTTACATTAACCTAACAAAACTTCAAATGCAACAGGCCATGGAATCCTTCACCAGCATCCTGGAAGACACACTCATTGGATTTGAACATCATAATGTGATAATTGCGGGAGACTTCAACACGAGAGGACTGGATCAGATCCCTGTCGCACTCAGCAATGGGAAGAAGTCAGGCCCATTGATCTCACTCCTCACAAACTTTAACCCACATTCCACTCATGGAATAAAAATAAATCAGCCATCCCTCATGGATCCCTAAGTTGACTTTCAGGAACGTCTCCACCATAGGCTATATTTTCATCAATGAAGGGCAGGCACACAAACTATGTGACTTCACTTTGGACGACAGAGACGAAAGCGACCACAGGCCTCTCTGTGCCTCCTTTAATCTGGTCCGGGAACAGTAGGAAGCCCTGGAAACAATTGGCGCAACCACAGGCGATGAGCATCATCTAGCCCTCAAAAGAATAAAATTGACTGCCAATCTTAGCCATAGCCTGTTGGAGTATGTAGTCAAAAGGGAGGCGGGACTAAAGACACAAGACATAAAGAACATCATAAATTTTGGGGAAACACTGATAGCGGATTTACAGAAGAACTTGGGTAATACCAAACAACCGAGAAGAAGCCCACACTCAGATCAATCCTTGCCGGAACGAAGAAAACCGAGGTGCCTGACACAAAGTAAACAAGCTCTTAAAAAGGCAATTAAGGTAAAAAAGAAAGATATCTACTTGTCACAGATGACCTCCATCCCTGCCTTGCGAGCCACATATATGAAGAAAGTTTGGGAGTTGAAAAGACAGTGGACGGAAAAGAACTGGCTTAAAGTATTCTCACTAATTAAAGAAAAAGATAACAGTAAGCTATGGCGATATATTAATAGTCTGAGCTTTGGAAGCCAGCGCAAAGAAAATAGCATTGCCGTCAACGTGTGGGAACAGTACGTGAAGGGTCTGTACACTAGTGGATCAAACAAGATGGGCTTCCCCAGCTCAGATTGGTCGCAGGCGGCAGCTGTAACCATTAAAACTCAGAGCGCACAGAAAGAAATTAAAGTGCCTAGTCAGCCTGCAACTTGTACAGTGGAGGAGACTGTAAGGTTCATTAGGGCGATAAGAACAGATGGGGCCCCTGGCCCAAATGGCATTCCCACCCAAATCTTCAAAGCCGCTCCTGCTTTTTTTGCATCCATCCTTACCCCGCTATACAATTATTCATCCTTCACAGCAATTTTACCAAAATCCTGGAAAGGCTCGGTCTTATTTCCAATACACAAGAACGGAGACCATTCAAACCCTGCTAATTATAGGCTCAAAGCCCTGCTCGACATTGAAGCTAAGGTTTATGCCCGTCTATTATTAAGGGACCTAGAGGCTTGGGTGGACAAGAATTGTATCCTCCCGCCTTTTCAGACTGGCATCTGGTCAAATAATTTCACCATGGACAACATCCTAGCGCTCTCTTACCACTCGAAGCAAGCCGTATTGAGAATAAGCCACCCCTATTTTGCTGCTTCATAGACTAATCCACGGCCTTCGACAGAGTCAACCGAAGATGGTTATGGGTAAAACTCAAATCCTGGGGGATCCCGGAAACCCTGCTAAAAGCAGTAAAAGCCCTCTACGAGGGTGCATGGGTCCGGGTCAAACTAAGTCCAACAATCATAACTCCAAGAATCGAAACTAACACCGGGCTAAAGCAGGGATGTGTTTTGGCCCCCCTACTCTTTAACTTGTACATGGCAGACTTGGGGCCAGCCTTGAAAGACGCCAGCCTAGTACCACCGAGATTGTGGAATTTGGCCTTGGGAACCCTCCAGCATGAGGACGATACAGTGGTCATGGCCCACACTAGGGTGGGGCTCCAAAGAGCATTAAATAGTCTTGCAGTGTACAACAAGGAAAATAGCCTACAGATCAATGAGAGCAAGACCAAGATAGTAATCTTTGGTAAATACCCTCATAAAAAACAAGCAACATGGTCTTTTGGTGAGCACCGAATCAGGACAGCTACATCCTACAATTACTTGGGGGAATGGGTGACGGAGAGGGCCACAGAAGCCAAACACATAAAGGAGTTAACACCGACAATTAACAATCACCTAGTAAGTCCATCTATAGATCCCATGCTGACTGACTGTATGTAGGGCAAAATTAATCCCAGCAATCACTTACAGTCACTTAGCCTTCCCAGGAACATTTGAGAAAGTCATCAATGCACCCCAGATAAAAGCTTACAAGACCGTGCTACAAGCTCCCAGACAAGCAAGGAACACCAGGCTAAGGCTGGAAATAGGAATGAACAGACCGGACCTGGCACTACAGGGGGACCTAATAAAATATTACGTCAGAGTACTGAAAGACCCTGAAAACTATCTTAAATATTTTCTAAAACGAATTTTCAGGGCAGAGGGTTCCCCATGACACTCCAAGTTGGATCAAGCAATAGAACAACTGAAAATCGAGGCAAAGAGCATGCCCCTTCACGAAATTCCTTACTCTGCATGGGCCGAAGCTGTGAAGCGCCAAGTCCAGATCATCTCGTTTGAACTGGATCGAACTTCACTCCGGTACAATTCTCTCACACTGGCTCTGGAAAAGTCATATACTCCTGGGAAAGTTCAACCATATTTGCCAGACTCACTCTCAGCCCAAGCAAGAAAGAAAATTCTGTACTTGCACCTCACGGCCCTTAAGATTTCAGATTTCAACCCAAAATGGGCACGTACAACATCATCTCCTGCCGGTTATGCAATTACCACAGAGAATCCTGGCTACATCTCTTATGCTCCTGCCCAAAGCTGGCCACTTTATTACCAGCACAATTTCATCAGTTAACGTTAATTAACACCATATTCATAAGAAACTCTTATTAATGCAACTTATTTATAAGTATTAGAATTGCTTTATATGTATTTTTCTTATTGCATTTTAAAGCATGCTTTTACGATGCTTCTAGTACACTTGTCTCAGTTTCATGTTTCACTGTGTCTATCATGTGCAAAGCACACTTTCAGATTTTTGTGTCTTCAATCAGTAAATGTGTTGTGTATTATGATTTTTTAAATCGTGCTTCATCAGATGCACTACAACTATGTGAAAGAGACTGAAAACATGCCTGGAATTAATAGTCGTAGAATCTGCTATTAATATGTCAAGAAATGCTTTATTCAAATTGAACCACTGCTCTAACCTCCGTACATCATTTGTTTGCTGTAACACTTTTCGCCCTAAGTGGGATGGGTATGCCTAGACGTGGGTCCCTTGCTCACTGTGCACTGGATTCAAGCTAGCCTGGCTGAAGAAGGGTGACATACACTGAAACCGGTCCCAGGATGCTTGTTTCTGGTCCAGGGAGGACCTGACTTGGCAGTTTGGTCTGGACTGCTCCCATGAGGCACAGGGTCAAGACTGATTTGCATATGACTGGGTCCAAACTGAGGTGGCCTAGTGGGAAAAAGAACAATGGATTTAAACAAGATCTTTTGACTGGGGGAGAATGTTTGCATTGTCAGCATTCTGTCCATCATGTGTTTGCTGTAACACTTTTCGCCCTAAGTGGGATGGGTATGCCCAGACATGGATCTGTTGCTCACTGTGCCACTGGATTCAAACTAGCCTGGCTGAAGAAGGGTGACATACCCTGAAACCGGTCTCAGGATGCTTGTTTCCGCTCCAGGGAGGACCTGGCCCAGGAGTTCGGTCTGGACTGTTCACATGAGGTACAGGGTCAAGACTGATTTGCATATGGCTGGGCCCAAACTGGGGAGGCGTAGTGGGCAAAAGAACAATGGATTAAACCCAGATATTTTGACTCGGGGGAGAATGTTTGCATTTTCAACATTCCGTTCATCATTTGTTTGCTGTAAAACTGCTCTAACCTGGCCACTGCATGCTTTCAATCTCATTTAAATTTCCCTTCATTTACTTTGTCTTCTGCATCCTACAGCATACAAATATTGCCATCCTGGTCAGTGCTAATTGGGTACCACTCCAGGGGTTCAAGCCTTTTTCCTGTTATGCTTCCAGAAAGGGATATCTTAAGGATTTTGGGGGCCCTGGGCCAAATTTATTTTGGGGGCCCCTGTTAAGAACAGCTGTGAATTTATGATCCATTTGAGCTCTTTTATGCCCACCTTGGACAGGCCACTGACTGCACAGACACACATCCAAATTCTAAATGTGTTTACATCTAATATTCAGGGATAGTGAGAGTGTGCTTAAAATATTGTAACAGCAGCAACTCACTAATATTACTGAATGTAAGCGCCACCCATTTCCCATACGTGAGGTCCTGTATTGCTCTAAAAGAACTTTTTTTTTTTATAGATGATGAATGAAACACATTTCTCAGCAAAATGTATGTAACAAATAGACTCTCTCTCATCACCCACATTAAATATAAAATTAAAGGTAAAGGTATTTTGTCAGACGGTGGTTCTGACTGTCTGAACCGCCCGGATTTATCGCTTTTTGAACACCTGATTTTTGAGCTTTTACTGTGAGAGAGCCTCATAAACAGGGACTCACCCACAGTGAACTCATGATTAAATAGACTGCATGTGGATTCCACCGGTGTCCACCTTGTGAGAGAAGGCTGCTTTGCTGCAGTCAGGGTAAGGGGCACCGGACTGGTTACAGGTAGACAAGGGGGCACACAAGTGTGAACCCGTGTAAAGGCTGCGCTGGGGGGATTCCTGTTGTGCGCAGCCCAGGAGGAGGTACAGATAGAATGGTGTGGCAGGAATTATGCAGAGTTGGGTGGTGACATGGAATAGGGTTTATAATGTGGGGAGACACATGCATGGGAAAGTCAGTGTGCTTTACTGTTACACTGTAGGAACACTCCATTACTCTCCTATGAAGACAGGGACCACATGGGGTAGTTTCACTTTCCTAGTGCCTACAAATTCCAGACATGCACCAAAGTACAATGTAAGTTGTGTAAAAAAAAGTATTCTGCTGAGTCCAAAGCCATAACTGTGCTTCTTATGGGTCTTCCAGAAATGTCATATTCCTCTGACTCAGAGCCTGGCCGGGTGTGACCCTGCCAAGCTGGATTTATTGCCTTCCTCCCTAAGCTGTAGCATCAGAGGCCTAGCCATTCATTGCAAGCATTCCAAGGGCGAAGGTATTCTCTCCAGGAGGGAGAGATGAGGGTGAATCTGCAGGTTATCCATCAGCAGCTGTCACCCGGTGCCAGGCACCTGTCCTGGGCCCAGGCCATGAAGTCGTCAATGGGGGAAGGGGGCTTTTTAGAGACCATGTGGCATAAGACCCCTAGATGATGCCATCTTGAAGTATCCCAGAGTTCTGTGCAGGAAGGAGGGAGCAGGGGCAGAGAGGAGATGTGTCGCTGCAGGATAGGGCAGAAGTGCCTTCCTGCAAGCCCCCTCTAATTTCTTATTTTTTTTTTTCTCTTTTTTTGTCCTCCTCTCACCATATAGCACCTGCAATACAGAGCAGTAAGCCAACTATGGACCTGAACTCCCCCTGGCGTCTGCATTTTGCATTAGCTATAGACCTACCCAGGTCAGCTTCTTTTTTTGAAGCTAGGTGTAATCATAGGACCTGGGGGTACTAGATCAATCTCAAATCTCTACCCCAACTTAAGAGTGGTGACCAAATGCTAATTTCCAGACCATCCAATTATCTAATCGGGCTGCACTAAAGGAAGCCCACAACCATTTTTCGTACAGTGGGGGTGATGGATCTTTCCACAGCCTGCATATCTCCCTTCTAGCTATAAGGATTAAATACATAATCAGACCTTTCTGTTTTGTAGACATCCAGTTCATCGAGTCCTTATCAATTCCAAAAATTACTAACGGGAGACTCAAGTTGATCTTAGCTTTGAGAATGGCATGGAAAGCATATTCTACTTGCAGCCAGAAAGGCCTTAATTTCACACACTCAAAAAAAATATGTAAATCATCAGCCGGGGAGAATTCACATCTTGGGCATTTTGCAGATACTAGGGGAGCAAACTTGGCTATTTTCTTGGGGGTGTAATATAACCTGTTTATAACATAAAAATGTTTCTTTTTTAACGAAGCAGGTTTGATAGATTTATATAATATAGCCAGTGAAAGTTCATATAGCTCTTCTGCAACATTGTCCAGGGCTGACTGGTTCCAAACCATCTGTTGTGGGGAAGACTCAATTGTAGCGTTTTCCAAAAGACTTTTGTACCAAAGGCCTGCCTCTTTTTTGATGAGATTTGTATTTTGCAAAAGAGACTCAATTTCCCAATTTCCACCTATATGCTCTCTCTCTGCGGCAAACCAGGAAACCAGTTGGAGATATTTAAACTTTGAAAAAGAGCAACCAATTCGGGACTTTAACACCTCCCAAGGATGGACACCTTCTGAAGAAATGAGGTCAGCCCAGGTCATAAGACCTGCATCCTTTATGGGTTTCGCAAGGCTGTCTTTCAGGCAGGCGGGGATACTGGGGGAATCCCAGATTGGAGCAAACTCTGAATAATAACAGATTCCCCACATTTTCCTGATTTTATACCACCCATTTAGGGCTGTTTTTAATATCTTCAAGCGTACCTTTTTGAAAAACCTCGGGGCTCCAAACTTGTATAGAAAACCCATTCCTCCACCTTCGAAAGTAGCCATTTCTTTCAGGATCATCCCCCAGTTTGAATCCCCCGGAGAGATAAGTAGCGCCCGAATATTTTTAAATTGGAATGAATAGGAGTACAAAGACAGATCAGGAAGAGCGAGGCCTCCCTTCAGAAGTTTTTGCCTTAGCTTCTTCCAGGAGAGCCTCGTGGTTTTATTGGACCAGATGAAGCTGCCAATCTTGCCTTGAATTTTACTAATATCTTTGTTAGAGAAACTAAGAGGGATGGTACTAAATAGATAAGTCAATTTTGGCAAGATTACCATTTTTATCAGGTTAACCCTTCCGTATAGGGTTAGGGGTAAGTTCTTCCATCTTAAGAATAGATGATCAATCTCATTTGACACTTTTTTCAGATTAATCCTCGGGATATCATCTAAATTACTCACTATAGTTACCCCAAGATATCTAAATTCCTTACTGATACGGCCAGCCCAGTTCTCGATGTTCCAGCACATCACCTCCGTTTTAGATGAGGTGGAAAGATAACCTGAAAAGACTCCAAACTCATCCATAATTAACTCTACTCTAGGGAGTGCCTCACTTGGGTTATTAGTATATATGAGTAGGTCATCTGCATATAGGGCTACCTTGCTACTGCATGAATTAACACTAAAAGGGGTAATTGACTCATCTAGTCCTATGGCTTGAGCCAAGGGCTCTATGTACAGGTCAAATAACAGGGGCGAGATAGGGCAACCCTGCCTTGTCCCTCTAGTTATGGCAAAGCTTGATGTTAGCAGGCCATTTAGTAAAATTGTGGCAGAGGCCCCCTGATAACAATTGGTCAAAGTCTGAATAACAGTTAGACCCAAGCCCATTGATTTCAAAAGTTCCCATAAAAAGATCCAACAAACGCGATCAAAGGCTTTAGCCGCATCAAATGCAGCAACAGCCAGGGGCTCCGTCCTTGCTATCGCTAGGTCAATACTGCCAATTAACTGGAGAGTCTGATCCTGAATAAATCTGCCAGGGATGAAGCCCTTTTGGTCCCCATTTATCAGAAAGGGGATTACTTTGACCAATCTCCCTGCGAGTATGCTCATAAAGATCTTATAATCAGCATTTAGCAGGGAGATTGGTCTATATGAATCTGCTTTAAGGGGATCTTTCCCTGGTTTTAGTACGAGAACAATAGTAGCTTATTTCCAAGAATTTGGAACTCTACCACTTGGACTATATATTGAGTTAAACAATTCACACATCCCAAGGATTAACTCATTCTGTAGTATTTTATATACTTCGCCTGGAAGGGCATCCGTCCCTGCAGCTTTATTGCTCTTAACCTTGCTAATATATAGTTTTACTTCTAAATCTGTTATAGGGGCATCTATAGTGAGTCGACTGCTTTCAGTTAACATAGGTAGTTCTTTGGATTGCAACCACTTCTGAATACTGTCTGAATTTGGTAAAGACTCCTCTCTATATAGATCTGAAAACAGGGACACAAGGCATCTCTGCATGTCCTCCCATTTTCCAGAGCTCTCCCCACTCTTATCTACGATTAGTTCACTTATGTTATTTTTAGCGCGGTCTGCTCTTGCTTTCCAAGCTAAAATAGCCCCCGCTTTTTCGCCATATTCAAAATGTTGCATGTTTTGAACAGACCACTGTGCCTTAATTTTAGTCTCTAATTTACCTCTATAGACCTGCCGTAGCTGTTCAAGATCTTTATTAATTTGTGTCATTTTTTCATTTGAGTACTGGGGATTATTTGTCCTTTCGTCCTCCAACTTACTTATATTATTTTCCAAGTTTTTAAAGGTTAATATTTCTTCTCGATTTTTGGAGCAAATCAAACTATGTAACTGACCTCTTAGGTTTGCTTTGAAGGCATCCCAAACGAATTCTAAGGAAGTGGAACCCAGATTAAGTTGAAAATAATCTACTGTGGAGGCTTTGAGAGTATTAATAATATCGATGTTAGAAAGCATTGACCGTTTTAATGTCCATCTAGGTCCGGGGGTTCTCCTTCCCTCTGAACATGAAAATGTAAAAAATATAGGTGCATGATCCGAGAGGATGGTAGGTAGAATCGAGATATCAAGAACATTCTCCAAGACAGACCTATCAGCTAATATGTAATCAATTCTTGAAGAATGGCCATGTTTCTTACTGAAGAAAGTAAAACCTGTCTTGTCTCCTTGCTTTACCCTCCAGACGTCAGCCAGCCCGAGCTCATGCATCATATTAATCATCCCACGGCGGATATTAGGATTTCCAACATAGTGACTATTATTGGATCTATCTCGAATGGGGTTAAGAAGAACATTAAAATCGCCTCCTATAATAATTGGGGACACGGTTTCTGTTAGCTTAGCCTGGAGTTTATACATATATGCTGGATCATCGAGATTTGGTCCGTAGAATGATGCTATAGATAACTCCCTCCCTTCAATTTCAATCTGTGCGATGATCCATCTACCTGTCTGATCTGAGGAGACTGATTTAATACTCACTCCAGTACCCGTTCTAATTAAAATTACTACCCCTTTAGTATGACCTACTTGCTCAGATGAATAATACAACTCAACCCAGCGAAATTTACTAAAAGAAGCCCTACTTTCCGAAAAACTCAAATGTGACTCTTGAAGGAGGAAGACCTGAGCTGTGGTTTGTTCGAGAAATTTCATTACCAATCAAAGCCTCCGTGAGCATCTAAGTCCATTAACATTCCATGAAATAAAATGTATACATCTATTCATTGTGGCTACCCCTTTAACCGAGTTTTATTCGGAATTTCCATATGTTGCTTACTGAATACCATATTTACCAAGTTTCTATGAAAATGAGGATATTTTTTTAAATTTTTTCCCCTTGCAACCCCACCTGTGCTCCCTACCCCCCCTCTACCTCCCCTAACACCCGTGCTCCTATCCTGCCCCATTACCCCTACCTTACTGCCCTGGGAAACCCTCCCTTCTCTTCTGAGCATAAGCTCATAGGGCAAGATCCCCCTGAAAATATGTGTACAAAAAAGAAAAAAGAAAAAAATATATATTGATTTCCCAGATCCCTCTGCGAAGCACTCAGCAAAGACTATCAGGAAAATAAGGAGCGAAAAAGAGGGAGAAGCTTCATTGTAAGAATTGTCAACAATCATTTCTCTCACCCTCTAATTTCTTTTAAAAGGTCTTGCACAGGAAGAGGAGCTCTCCCTGGGATGTGATCTTGCTGAGGAAGACTGGTCCTGGAGCCTGGCGCCATGGGCAGTTGGACGGAGGAACCCCTTGACTGTCCCAGGACTCTGGACAGCACCTTTAAGGGAGTACAGGGCCAGTGAGAAGCCTGGGCCTCTGCACGAGGGGAAGAGAGGCCCAAAAGGAGAGCCAAGTGAAAGGCAGCCAATCTTGGATGTGCCCCCGGGGTGGGTCAGGACCCGGAGCCTGCCCCCAGAAGAAAGTAGTAGTAAGTATCTTTATTCGATTTTTCATTAAAACCATAAAAGCACATCATATACAGTTCAAAAAAGAGAAGAAAAAAACATTTTAAAAAGGTCGATTGAGGGAAATGAGACAGCCTGTCTTTGAGATCTTAGTTAAGTTGCTGAAATACATGTGGTGGCTAGCAGCTTGGTCCTGAACCTAAATCATGGAGGGCATCCCCAAGCAGCCATGTTTTAAGATAAACCGGGACTATATCATTTCAGTCCAATGACAACCATATATATATAAAAGTTTGATAAACTGCATAATGCTGGTGCCATTTAGAATCAGAGATAAACATTTATACAAAAATTGATATATTTAAAAGTATAAAAACAAGGTAATTTGTTACATGTTGCAATGACAATTTTTCCCATACATGACGTACACCTGTAGGCGGTTTATGTTACACCTCTAGTGTGTTTAGTCAAGTTAGCATGCGCATTTGTGAGGAAGAAGTTGCCGATGAAGCAGGAAGAGGTGCCCCAGGACGCCACAGCTCAGGTAAGACATTCTCCTTACTTTTAAACACTTTAAGTTATTTTAAAATGAGGGCGGGCGGGAGGCGGCTGGTGGGCAACTCTGCTCCGGCATGGCTTGTGAGTAGCCTGCCTGCCACGCCTACTTCGTGGACCACAAAGTAGGCAGCACTACGCACACTCCGCGGGTGGAGCAGAGAACTACGCCCACCCTTACTATGTTCTTCTTTACTCCTGGTACATGGGACAGAAGAATAAAAAATGTGTTTCTGACTCGAGTGCTGGTTCACACACAGGGCAACAGGGTGAAATATCAACCCCGTTCCAGTTGCTGCCAAAGCTATTAATTGGTAGAATGCCGTACCTAAATTTTAGGTATAATATTTAGGCAAGGAGCGGCTCTATTTGATTTAAGAATTCCTCTTGTAGCATGGTTTCTTTATTATTGAGGAACCTACATGTAAATTCCCCTTTAGAACTCTTATTGAGCCAGCTGTCCATAACATAATTCCAGTAATTCTTTTTGAGGTGGTTTACCGAGCTTTTTTGAATTTTATTGGGGGTTTGCCAGAGGTCAGACATGCTGAGTTTGTTCAGCCATGTCTTAATATGATTAAACCACTCAATACTCCCTTTAGTGTCTAACAATAGTATGTCTTGAATTGACTCTTTCAAAGGTGGTGGTGAGTCATTCGCCCATATGCGCATCAAGTATACTAATGGTCGGAGAGCAATTGCATGGGCGACGCTCTTCATTCCTACGTCTAGGCGCATGGGTGTGAGTGGTGCATTTCGGATAGGATCCTTTATTGATCTAATGGAATTATTTTCAACCTTCTCAATGGCTGCTTCATTTACGTGCCCCCATGGGTCTGCGCTGTACAGCGCTGCCCCTAGTCCCTTTGCCTGGTACACTTGGGTAACTGGGATCAGTGGTCTGAAGCTTGACTTCTTTAACTTTTTACATAAGGCCGATACCACATGTTGTAGTGAGAATTGGCTTTTTTGTATTTGGGGTGACCACAATAGTGTATTAAAAAACCTCACCCCTAGATAGTCGAATTGTTTAACTTCCTCCATTGTAGCTGAGCCCAATTTTATGCTTTGGTTAAAATACTTATGACGATTAAAAACATTGAATTTTGTTTTTAGGTGATTAATTGCCTGCCCCTGTTCTTCACAACCCCTCCCAAATTGGTCCACTAAGTTTCAGAGCCCCATTGGTGATCTCGAAATAAGCAGGGTGTTCGTCTGCAAAGAGTAGTGCAGGCACCTCACACCCTGCAAGCTTGGGGGATCGCACGTGCAATCCCTTAACTGATCGATCAAGCCATTTATATAAAGTGTAAATAGTGTTGGTGCCAAAACACAACCCTGCCTTACTCCGCGACTCACCCCTATCTGGTTAGTTAAGCCTCCGTCATTACCCCATCTTATTTGGGCATAGTTGTTTGTGTGGAGTCTAATAAGGATCTGCAAAAGGTTTGGTGGCATCCCAAGATTTGTCAAAGCTGTCCAAAGTTTTCCACGTGGTACTAAATCAAACACGGCCCTGAGATCAACAAACACCACGTATAGAGAGCCTTTACTTATTTTTGCATATTTCCACAGGATCAAGAGGAAGCAAAGCAACTGGTCTACAGTGCTTGTCTTCTCTCAAAATCCTGCCTGCGGGGATGTTAATAAATCCCCCTCGCTGATCCATTCATTAACTCTCTTCAGCAGTTGCTGACAGAATTCTGTGCCCAGCCATGTTCTGGTATCTCTGCTCCTCCTAGTATGGCATTTAAAGTATAGTTTAGAATCACACTCCATATTTGGGATTCAGAGAGATAGAGGTCGCCCGGTTTAAGATCTAGGCCTGGAGCTTTCCTCCACATCATGGTTATGATTGACTCATGGGTTTCATCTACTGAGAATGAAAGACAAGCAGTGTCAGCTCCCTGGTAGGAAGATTCCCTAGGTGATACCTCACTTTCCTCTGGTCCTGCATATAGTCTCAAAAAGTGGTCCTCCAAAACCTGTGGGAGGATGTGAAAGCTATCTTGCACAACTAAGCTTTTTGTCCTTTTTGCAACTAAGTGCTAGACATCTGAATAATTTTTAGTTTGAGCCGCAACAAGTAGGTCTTCCCACTGCCCTTTGTGCCAATTCCTTTGTGACTTGTGTTGGGCCTTTTTGTAGGCTCTTCTATAAGTGATAATGGGTTCTCTTTGGCCAGACTTAATTGCACCCATCAAGGACTGGCACGTTAATTTACAATTTCCATTAAACCACGCATTTGATTTGGACCTTGTAGTTTTATTCTTACTAGAGGTTTTATAAAAAAATATATTGATGTTATTTAATAAAATACATTCGCTTGCAACTCCATGTTATTGGACCCTAAGGACACCAAGAAGTTGGCAACAATGGTGTAAATTTTTGACAGGGTCTCAGCATTGTTCTTTATTTTTGGCCATTTAATCCTTTTTTTGTTGTTGCTAGTAACAATATAATTCGAGGGATTTGGCTCTCCAGATGGACAATGGGAGCCAAATACCTCTTTTAATTCTAGGGAGAGGGCATTATGATCACTATCTTCCCTCTCTAAAACCCGCATATCAGCAAGGCTTGGCCATAATTGTATTTCAATCATAAAATAATCTATTCGTGTTTTGGAATTCACCCGCTTATAGTTAGGCCTGGGGGGTAAATTCTGTTACTCTCGTGGAATTTGCGGAATGTGGGTAATTTCACGTTCGGCGGAAAACCCAAATTGCCCAAAATTCTGTGTTCCGCGTCTTCGCGGAATTTTTTGCTTGTTCACGTTCTCAAAATGCGTGTTGGCGAGATATTTCCCCTCGAGCACGCAAACAGCGTTTGCCAACAGTAAAAAAGCATCGCGAACAAGCAATCCCATGTGTTTGTGGAATTTCTGCGAGCTCGCAGAGATTTTTTAACGTTTCGTGGAATTTTGCGTAGCGCGACAACGGAAATTCCGCCTAACCCTACTTATAGGTGTGGTGTAGTACAAGGTCTGAGATCGAGCGGCCATTCACAGCTTGTA
This sequence comes from Triturus cristatus, assembly GCF_964204655.1. NCBI lineage: Eukaryota > Metazoa > Chordata > Amphibia > Caudata > Salamandridae > Triturus > Triturus cristatus. The sequence goes on along the minus strand of NC_140594.1, from coordinate 333,396,262 downwards.
ACCGATGTTTGTAGGTAAGGGAAGCGACTTGGAGAGCCACTTTAATGTTCTTGGTAACTTCTCTTAGCCCAGGGATGGGATGCCCAATTCCATGTTTTCTTAATCAGTAATGTTTTTGGTGACTTCTAAGGGCTGGAATGTTACATTGAAGTCCCCTGCTATGACTATATGATGGAGTGCCCTTTCCTTCACAAATATTTTATCTAAGTACGCAATAGTTGGAGAATCGTGATGTTGTGAGGCGAACCTATTGTAGATATTCACCAATAAAAAGGACCTCTTTGAGCAGGTGTCTTTAAAGGTCAGGGTCATTAAGTTAGAATTATCAAAATCGAGCTTGTTGATATGAATCCCCAAGTTTATTTTAATCCAAATTATTAGTCTACCTGCTAGACGACATTTATTTGATGGAATGGCTTCTATACTGTGATTGGTGAATCCCATGTCTCCTGGAAGAGGCAGATATAGTAGCTGTCTATCAGCCTCCCCCAGTTGTCGGAGGTAATCTTCGACCTTAGTCCTGCTAGGTTCCAAGACAACAACCTGATCTCCCCACCATTCTCTTTGATTGATTGTTGGACCCTTACCTCGTTAAATGCCAGTTGATTTGTTAAATGGGGTTTTTTAGTTACTTTATTCAGGGATTGTCTCCCATCAAAGCTAGCCGTATTAACCCCCGATGGTTCGTTCGGGATAGAGTGGAGATTACTTTCATATCGTCTAATTGAGATAATGCTGTGAGGAAACAATCCCTCAGCCTTTCAGCTAGGCCTGTTCACATGGGCTACGTTGGTGATAGCTTGGGCATTACTATTAGTGATGTTGGTTAATGAGTGCATCTCACTTTGGCCAATGCCGGGGACATTTTTTGGGAATGAGAACCTGATCTGGATTTGCGATTTAGTTACAGGCAGGGAGCGTTGCTCCAGATTAACCAATCCCATGACCGGGTCGTTAGAGACCAGGTCCAATTCTATGTTGTCAAAATCTTGGTTTGTGGGATAGTGCTCGGCATTCTGAATATCGGATCTTATGATAGAGCGGCAGTGCCCCACCTGCCTAAACCAGTGAGTGGCTTTGTTCAACTAGGCATCCCTTGATTCTCTTTGGTCATTTGTCAATTTTGGTACATTCGTCAGGTACACTCTACTGCTAGCCCCCTTAGTGGGACTTTCAAGAGATCCACCTCCTGTGACCCATCCCTCAACTTCTCTGTGTAAATAGTTAGGGACAGGATCCCTTAGCCCGATGTTAACAAATAGAGAAGCTCTTGAGTTGATCAATTCTCCAGAAGTGCCTACCATAGGACCCACATTGCCTCTGGTCCCTCCCAGTCCATAGTGGCAACCCACATTGGTTGAGTTGTAACACATTTTGGTTTAATCTAAGATATTTCCCTGGGTAGGCAACAAGGGCGTAGGTGGTTGTTGGTATGTTTGGAGGTTGGGATTGTTAGCCATATACTGCTGACAGTTCGGGGCTCTGAGATGCATAATGTGGACCCTACTCCTGCTCCTGCTTCTAGCACGACGAATCTCTCCATTATTACTATGATTAAACATGAAACTGAACTCAACTCCCTCACCTACCTCTTGGGTTGTACTGGGGGGGATCGTGGTAGGAGAAATAATACTGGGGTGCACGCTATTAAGGTGATCTATCAGGCCCCTTTTGATTCCCCTAAGTACAGACACTTCAGATGTTAGGTCCTTGACATTAATCTTAAGATCATGTATTTCGGAACGGAGGACTTCAATGCCTCTATTCAACGTGACTTTCACTCCAGATCTCAGTGTCATGGAAGGAGGGGGGAGTGCCCCTATGGCTAGTGGAAGGAGGGAGGAGTGCAGTCACACTCCCCCGAGGCCCCGCCCAACCAGCAGAAGCCTTCGTGTCTGCCCGCAGGACCAGGCAGACCAGAATGGAAGCGCCGGCTCCCACGGCAGCACGCGAGGCTGCTGGTCATTCGGGGATAGGCTGCAGGAACTGCTCTCCCACTCACCTGTGAATAAGGGGTCTGGTGGGACCGGGCCCCCAACAAGGGCAGAGGCAGCATGAGGCCACCAGCAATCGCAGCGAGTCTCTCTCCGGAGCAGCGAGAGAGATGCTGCTCTAATATTGACACAATGTGCGCGAAGCACCCCATAATGCTTTGCAAGGCATGGGAAAGCTGTTTGTTTTGGTGCATAGTGGCCCCCTGAGGAGGGGGTCACCCCCATTTGTTGGGGTAGGTGCAGGGGGAGTCTGCGTTGCGAAAATGGGAAGTCCCTACCCTCAGTCTCCATGGGACTTAAAGGATTATTCATGTTTTCTGAATCCTACTTCATGCTGGAACTTTTGATCTACAGCCAGGCGCTGAAGCTTAGGGCTGCAGAGAAGTGTGCAGGGTTAAACATGGATTGTCACTGAGGTGATACCCCCTGAGGTGGAAAGGTGTAATTGCACAGGTGGTGCATTTACAAATGGTGTTCCTTTTGGGGACTGGAAGTCACATGTGATTTGTGAAATGATAAGTGAAGTGGGGTTATGTTGCCATGCATTCCTGCTAGGGTGCCTGTTTGTAAATGCTTTATCCTGTGATAGTAACTGTGATGCCTTTGAGGAGCTTTACCTGCATTGCATTATAACTGCCATCAGATATGATAAGTACCTGGCATTCTAAGGGCTGCTTAGACATGTATTCTTGCTACTGCGCTAGTTCAACAGCAACCCAGACTGTCCGCCACAGTGATTCAAGGATGTATACTGTATGGTCAGTATGAGATGCTCAGTCAGGGTTATGTGTCACTATGGCAGGGGTTCCCATTCTAAATGCTTGGTGAGATAATGGGGTTGGCTGCCACTGGGATGGTGCCAGTAGGAAGGGTCCCTTCTCCAGATTGTGGTCAACCCACTGCATTTGGGGGAAATATGATATGTATACATGGGAGTGGTGGTACAAGACCCCCCCCCTCCAGCGGGAGGGGTGGGAATGTTATGCAAAGTCATGAAGTGATTCCAACAGCTTATGTATATTTGTAAATCTATGCATAGTATTGAGTAGTGTGTGTGTGTGTGTAATAAATATACTCTTCCTTTTTATAAAGAAAAGTATAGACTGGACAATCAATTATTTAATGTTATTTCTGCATATTTGTAAATGGCGATTACTAGCCCACACCACCTCCCTTGAGTAAGCCTTAGACTGCTCTGCAACGCTACCCTCAGAGAGTCAAGTGCTACAATGGCGTGTTTGGTTCCCTGTGAAAGACAAACATAAACATATTGTTTGTGCAGGCCTCACAAATAATGCCTAATTTTCCAACATATTTATATCAATCTGTTTAAGAATTATTGAAGGGCATCAAGGCATGATTCTCTGCAGAACAGAGATAGCTCTATCAGGGACCCCCTGAAAGGCTGGGGCCCTGGGCCCGAGCCCACTTTTCGTATGCCTTAAAACATCTTTGCTTTCAGATTCCTTTAAATTGTCTACAGGAACTGAAGATTAAAAAACACACACCAACTTTTCTCTTGGAAGCAGTGGTGGCTGGTGAACTTGAAAAGTGGTGAGGTGTAAATTGTTTCTTCAAAATGGAACAAGTAAGTTAGGGGGGTGAGTCAGCCTGAAGTCTTTCTACAATGTTTGGAGGTGGACGTAGTTCTGCTCTGATAATATTTGAAAAGAAACATGGAAAAATGGGATATTGACAACACAATTTACACTTACATTTGGTACAAAAACTCAGTGGTTCTCAAACGGTCGAGTTCTGCCAAGTAAGCTTTACCGGTATTTCCCCAACAAAAACTTCATAAAATGGAGGCAAAACCATGAACTTTAAAAGTAGGTTAGTAAGGAAAAACAGGGTATGCACACCCACCCTGGCCTAGCTCTAGCCAGTCCCTTCAAAGCAGGTTTTTGGTCATACATTATGGTTGAGATTATACATGCAAGGGGGTAGGGTGACCAAGGCAAAGGTTATTCAGATCTCGTAATGAAACTCCATAGGTAAAACAGCTACACAAAGAAGTGCTACCGCTCTGTTACAGAGAAATTCCATGATCAGAGAGCAAACAAATTACATCACTCTCACATGCTCATGGCTCAGACAGTGCTGCTGAAAACATAATAAAACCTTTATCAATAAAGATAGTAAAATGCCTCTACCCAAAACTGTCACGAAAAGGCCACAAATGTGAGGCCACTTACCAGTGATCAAATACGTTCATACATACATAAAAATGCCACAAATAGGCTACAAAGCTGAGGCCACTTACCAGTGATCAAATACATACAAACATACATACAAGTGCACATACAGTAACACCCAGACCTTTGCAAACAGAGATTGACATCCACTTGAGTTTGAGCGGAATTATGGAAAAAAAGTGGCTAAACAACTAAATACCTGAGTCCTAGACCACTCAGAGGTTGCTATTATTCTACTCAGTGGTAGGCAGACACATCAGAAAAATTAAATGGTTGGGTATAGTCTGATGGCATTCCAAGTTATACCCTGCACATAGTTCTACACAGCAAACACACTATTCCACCGAACTACCTTATTGTTGCTAGGTCCATAGACTAATGTCACTGCCAACTGATTTCTTTTACTTTGGCTGCACGTTAAAATGGAACTGTTATAGGTTAAAATATCAACAACAAATTGTTTATCAAGCAGCTAGCCATAAAATAAACTCTTATTCAGAAGGAACCTTAAATCTGCCAGAGGTCTTTCAGGCAGGGATACAAATCTGAGGTCTGCAATTTATCTGTTAAAAATGCGGTTGTAACCTCAAAATAAATTATTGAACAAGTGCTATGTGCTTCCAAACTTTGCACTCTGACACTTTAACATTTTTCCATGAAGCACACACATTATGAAGAGTTGGGAATGTATAAATATTAGAACAGTGACATGATTTTGAAAAGGTTGAGAGGAATTCTAAGACTGTCTTTTCACAACACAGTGTGCCAGTGCCTGAATTGGAACATTAACCGGCGCCCCCTATAGCTAGAGGTTGGGCGCCATTGTCGCGCCATGGACCAGAGCCCTGCAGATAATCAATAGGGATACACAAGAATTGAGATTCTGAGACTGGACTGACCACACAATGGTGTATGATTTGTGAGTATGCCAGGCAGGCGGCAGGGTGGACTGACCTGCCGGTTGTCGTGGACTCTCCTTCTCTAACCCGCGATGTCTGGACTGAAACTATGAGGAGGCTGCCTGTGTTCAGGTACCCCGGTGGGCAGGTGTGCTATACGGTGCTCTAGATTGCAAGTTGTGGGTAGGAGGCAATGTGGCCAGTGGTATCAATGATCTTCCGGGCAAGGCCAGGATGGCTGTGGTGCGTTGGGAACACCTTCCTGCACAAAAACCATCATTAAAGGTGTTCCTTCGTGCACTAAAACAATGGTGCAAGGGTGCCTGCATTGGCTGTAAGGAGCCTATTGTGCACCAGTGCAGAGTAAAGCACAGGAATGTGTTGTATTGTAAATACAAAGTATCCCTGTACTTTCCTAATGACGCAGCTGAGCACAACAAGATTGCTTGTAGCGCCACATTGAGTCATTATCTTGTAAATTTACCCCTTAGCCTGATAAACATCAGTTCTGCATTATATGGATGATGCTGTCTTTCTGCACTAAACACCAAACCAGTTTATTCCTGCATCACAAATTAACAGTTCTTAATATCTATTGTCAGTCATAAAATATCTGTATAATTATGGAAAAGGGGAATGAAGTAATATTTGATGCAGAAGAAAACAAAAGAGAACTGGATTGTTGGAAGGCAAGAATGCGATGAAGACTGACTCTTGTAAATACTTATGAGTATGGATGCTTGAGGGTCACACATATCGTCAGACTAAGATGGAACTAAGGGGCATATTATCAAGACAGGTGATAAAATTATTGCCGCTTTAGCGGCAGAAAACTGCCGCTAAAGCGGCGATAATGGGCTTGATAATATGCACTATGGAATTCCAATTGAAGCCCATGTTAGAGGTCCTTCACATCTAACATGGGCTTCAATTGGAATTCCATAGAGCATATTATCAAGCCTATTATCGCCACTTTAGTGGCATTTTTCTGCCGCTAAAGCGGCGATAATTTTCTCGCCTGTCTTGATAATATGCCCCTTTGGGGCATATTATCAAGGGGCGACGATAATATTATTGACGCTTTAGAGCCCGTTTTGGGGCGCAAAGCGGCGATAATATTATCGCATTATCATCAAGGGCACGCTAGCACGTGATTCCTTGATGTATCGCCCCTTTTTCACACGCCTCGCCTCGCATCGATAATAAGATGCAAAAGAGGCGTGGCTGTGAAAAGCAACATGGGATAATATCGCGAAGGAAGCTTCGCGATATTATCAAGGAGGGTTAGCGATAAATAAAATTGCGTTAAGTATGCCTTAACTCAGGAATTTCACGTCTGTTAAATTCCTGACTAAGGCATACCTAACATGGGGGGGTGGATTATGTGGCTAAGACCACAGGCCCTATTATCTAGGATATCGCCGTTTTCCACCATGGAAAACGGCGATATCCCACCTATCTCTGGAATTTTATCGCCTCGGCGATGCGCGTTGTTGATAACACGCTAACCGGGCGATAAATTCCAGAGAAAGCCGGCGATAAATATGCAAGCGCTAAGTGCGCTTGCGATATTTATCGCCTGCCCTTGTTAATATGCCCCTTTGTTCTTTCAATTTGCTTTATTCAAAAAAGTGTAAGCTTGTCATGCCCGTTGCCTGGCCCCTACCTAAATGTCGCCATGTCATTTTTTTTTTTCCTGCATTAACGTACAGCTGCAAATCTTTTTCCGGAAAGTTTGCAAGCTGGCTTGACCATAAACAATATAACTCATTTAGATTTCCAATGCATTTACCCAAGCCCAAGTCCACAAGATCAGATAAAGTTCGAGGTTTGCCTTTTTGGCAAACTCTATAAATGGAGGCCACCTTCCTTTGAGTCACATATCACATATAAATGGCTGAAAAAGGTCTGCTAAAGTGCACGCTTTGGGGAGCTCTACATGATTTTATTTACTCTAGTAGCACAGCCTAGTGCAGCTATCTGGCATCCGTCATCATTAAATTTTCCCTCTCTGAGGTCTGAGAAAAAAATAGCTGATTCCATCTTGAAACGTTTACTGGGAAAACAAATGTTCTATCTAGAAAGCCTGATCTAACTTGATTTTCTTCGCAAAGACATCCAAAAGTGTATAGCATCTCACAATCAGAGATCAAGCCCAAAACTATCTGGTTGAACCCACCAGTTTATCCAGTAAAGTATGCTATCTCAGATTACTAATGGGACTATGATGAGGGATGTGCAATAACCCTGGAGATATACTGCACTGCTACAGGTTTTGCCTTTGCTATTGGTCACTTTCTATCATAGAGCATAGATTTTATTTAAAGCCTTCATTCCTAAAACTAAGATTTGCAAAATTGTGCCATATGCAACTGCAAAAAAAGCTCTTTGCTATGAACAAACCGTAAATTGTGATTCAACAACACGTTACAACATCACTATTTGGGTTTGAGACCAGTGTCCAAATCAGTATTCTTATGGAACGTGTTTAGGGCTTCCCTTCCAAATACTGATTTGCAGTGGCATGTATTAATGTTTTGCAACTGAATTCCACTTGCAAAACATTAATCTTTTACTGTCTTCTGAAAGGTAGCAGTGAGACATTCACAAATGGAAAGGGGTCTTTTGTTAGAAAGTGTAAAACGTAATTTTTTAAAATAGGCAGTGGACCTGTGGACTGTGTTTTCTTAAAAAGTGTTACACTTTTTTAATGCATTTCCTTTTCCCTTGAGGAAAGTGGTTGCATTTAAAAAAAATGTATTTAAAAGCAAAAACAGACATTGTGGTCTGCTGACCTAAGCAGACCTCCACCCTTGAGATGACTGTGATTTCTAGTAAGTTGCAAGTTGCGATTTATTTAATTAATATTCATGAGGTAGGCCGAATTGCAACCACTAGGAATCAACATTTTATGAACTGACCTATTGGTATGTAGGCAGGTTTGCAAAAACAGAATCTGGTAAAAGTCAGTGCACAATTTGTAACCACTTTTACTGGATCCAGTCTTCATACATCTCTCTATATGATTAACTAAATTATTGTGGACAAGAGATATGTACTGCTGGAAAGGGCAGCTGCCCCATTCAGCACTGAGAGCATTGGTTTGTCCGGAGGATCCATTTTATAATATTGTATTTTTAATACTTATGATAAGTGTCAGTGGCCTTACAGTCATGCTTGTTGTGAAATGCATTAGTGATGATTGATGTCACTAACCTATCAACACTGTGACTAACATTGCTTTTAATTTTTAAGTCAAGTCTGCAGGAAGTGTGCATGCACTGACCTTACTGTATCTTAAAAAACATACTTCCAAAAAGGGGACTTTTAGCTTGCTCATTACTTGCCATTTGTTGTCAGCATTATTACTCTTCTTTACTGCCTTCTAATTTGGCTGTGCCTGTAACGCATCACTTCCAGTGCAACTTCCTTGTCATTGTGTAGAGCATATGGACCAAGTACAGAGTGGTGTAATTTAATTAGTTTTCAGCCACTGCTCTGGATGTGATTGAAATACTATTTCTTCTTATTTTTTCATTTTTAAATAGCGCAAACCTCGCCCAACTGTAAAGTTTGAAGCGCTTTACATAACCACCAGTTACATTACACATGGACACATTCGTTAGGGTCGAGCCTGCAAGAGCATGCGCTAGTGCATGTTTCTTGCTTTTGAGACACTCTTGTATCCAAAAGGTCTTGGAGCCTGCCCATTGCTTACCATTTCTTGGCTTATGTGGCACTCTTTTTACAGCCTCATTCTTTGTCAAAGCAGGCCTAGCATCATTTCCATTCCTCTCTGTGGAGTAGAGACCAAGCACTGATTGAGTCAACTTATCAGTGCCCATCCACTGCTCCCGACGTGATTGAGGTACTATTTTGTACTGTTTAACTTTTAGTGTCCTGCAAACAGAAGGCACTGACTGGCAAAAACAGGCCCAGAAGCACAAACAAAAACTGCAAAGATTTATTTTCTATAGTTAACTTTATTTTATTTTGCCAAGTCTTCTTTTCTCACTTTGCACTCATGCTTTGTTTTGTTTTTGCTCGTGGGCGCAGTTCTCAAAAGATAAGGATTATGTTATTGCAAAGCGACATTTCTTTCTTATGTGTAATTTCTGAAAATATGCTTTTAACACATAATCGTGAAGTACATCCCAAAACACCCCTCTCCAATCTGCCTCACTCCAATCCACACCAATCCACCCCACCTCAGCCCACACCAATGCACCATATGCAATCCAATTCAACCCAGACCAATTCACCCAAACCCACCCCACACCAATCCAAACCACTGATCCCAGTCGAATCCAACCAACCCCAATCCTCCCAACCCACCCACTCCAGTCTACCCCACTCCATTCCAAAATAATCTGTCCCACTCCAATCCCAAAAATGTGCCCCACTACAATCTTCTGCACTCCAATCTTCTCCACTCCAATCCAAAACAATCTGCCACACTCCAAAATAATCTACCCCACTCCAATCTGTCCCACTCCAGTCCAAAACAATCTGCCCCACTCCAATCCAAACTAATCTGAAACACTCCAATCTGCCCCACTCCAAGGAAAAACAATCTGCCACAATTCAATCTGCCCCACTCCAATCTGCCCGACTCTAATCCAAAATAGTTTTACTAACTACAATCTGCCCCACTACAATCCTATTCTTCCACTCCAATCTGCCCTACTCTAATCCAAAACAATCTGCCCACTCCAATTCAAACAATCTGTCCCACTCCAATCTGCCTCTCTCCATTTCACCCGACTCCAATCCAGTCCATCTCACCCCAATCTACCCACTCCATCCCAATTCACCCCACTCAAGTCCACCCACTCCAATCCAATCCCTCAAATCCAGCCAAATCCAATCCACCCCATTCCAATCCAATGCAGTCCACTCCACACTAATCCAATCCAGCCCAATCAATTCCACCCCTCTCTAATACAAAGCAATCTCCCTCACACCAATCCAAAAGAATCTGCCCTAATCAATCCAAGACAGTCTGCCTCACTTCAATCCAAAACAATCTGCCCCACTCCAATTCAAAACGATCCGCCCGACTCCAATCCAAATCAATCTGCTCCAATACATTCTGCCTCACTCCAATCCAAAACATTCTGCCCCACTACAATACAAAACAATCTACTCCACTCCAATCTGCCCCACTTCAATCAGCCCCCTCTCATCCAAAACAATCTGCCCCATTCCAATCCAAAACAATCCCTTAACTCCATTCCGTATCACTCCAATCCACCCCACGCCAATACAGTACACTTCAACTCAATCCACCTCACCCCAATCCACCGAACTTCAGTCAATCCACCCCACTCCAATCCACTCTACCCCATCCCACCCCACTTTTAATCAGCCCCACCCCACCTGAATCCAATCCACCTCAATCAAATCCATCCAAGTCCAATCTATCTTACTCAATCCAATCCACCTCACTCCAATCCAATCCACCACACTGCAATCCAATCAACTCTCTCCAATCCACCCAACCCCAAGCCAATCCAATTCACATCACTCCAATTCACCCCACTTCATTCCACCCCACTCCATTCACACCACTCCATTCCATCTTACTCGATTCCACTCCCTTCCACCCCACCCCACCCCATTCCAGTCTACCCCACTCCAGTCCACCCCACTCCAATCCAATCCACCCCACTCCAATGCCACTCATTACCATCCACCCCAATCCAATCCAATCCAACCCACCCCACACCATCTCAATCCACCTCCCCCATTTCAGTCCAGACTATTCCAATCTACCATACTCCACTGCAGTCCAATCCACCCCACTGTACTTCACTCCACCCACTGTAACCCCAATCCATCCCAACACGGTTCAATCCACCCCACTCAATCCAATCCATCCAGCCCACTACACTCCAGTCCACCCTACTCCAACCCAATCCTATCCACCCACCCAATCCAATCAACCCACCCCAAACCAATACAAACCAGCCAACTTCAATCCACCCAATCCAATCCACCTCACCCCATTTCAAGTCAACCCAATTCCAATCCAATCCACCCCATGGACTCCAATCCATCCCACTCCACTCAATCTAACCAACTCTAACTAAATTCAATCGACCCCAATATACTTCATTTGATCTAATCCATCCCTATCTACTCCAATCCAATCCAACCACTCCACCCTATTATACACCACTCCACTCTACTCCATTCAATTCTATGTCACTCCACTCTACAACACTGGACTATATGTCACTGCACTCTATGACTCTCTCTGCCACTGAACTCTACTCCCCTCAACTCTACAACACTATACTCCTACACTACACTCTACAACACTCTACTTCAACAAATCCAGCCTATGACACTCGTCTAACTTTTAGCCATTCTCAACAGCAGCCACCCTGATATTCAATATGGCAAAAAACACATTGCCAAAGAAATAGCTCTTGTACTTGCGATGCAAGTCGATGCTTGTTTTTTTGTTAGCATGGGGAGATTACCTTATTGGTTGAGATGATGGTAAGTATCGAACCAAGTTCCAAAGTCGAGGTCTCTGCAATTTGCAGTTAAAACAGCATAAAATAGTTTTACCCATCACCACTTTGTGATGATGAGAGGGACACAACATATTCATCCCTAAGTAGAGAACACTTGGTGATTAATTGTGCCTTCCACCTTGTTACTTATGAGTTCCCAGCTATTGTTTGTTTAGTAGAAGGGAAGCGAGGGGTACAAGTAGGAAGCGAAAAAAGCATGAAAATGCAAAACTGTGCAATGTGTTTTGTCACATGAGCTATGCTACAGTTCCCACGTGACACGCGAGCTGGAGTAGTGGAAAATTGTGAGTTGTCAGCAGCAGAATAAACTCCTGTAATGGCTAATTAATGATCAGCACCTGTGATAGGTGCAGAACGAGGACTTTAATTTTCATGTGATTAACAGTCACTGGATGAATAAATATAACATTTTGGTGACTTTTGGAGAAGACCAAATTTGCTTGTTTTCCCCATTTTACACACATTGGCGTTGTTGAGATATTCCTTCCGATCATCATAGGGACCTCTCTGCTACGGTGAGATATGATCAAAGGGGTAATCAAACACAGCATATCCATTTTATAAGTGGAGTCAGACAGGGATGTATTCTAGCTCCCCTTTTTTGATATTATACATTAATAACTTAGACTCCATATTGTGCACAGCCCGCAGAGATATCCCTCGTGTGGGGTACCGGTTAATTCCTGCGCTCCTATATGCGGTCGACACAGTTTTATTAGCACGAACAGTAGTTGGGCTTCAATGTCTCCTAGATTCCTTTGCTGATTTTATGAGTTCACTGGATTTAAGCGTTAACTTCTCCAAATGGCATACAATGATTATGGGCCAGAGACCAAAAAGACTAAAACACAATATTGTGAAGGTAATGAAATATCCAGTGTGACCACTTCTTCGTATTTAGGAGTACTGTTTGATGAAGGGTGCTAATGGGTATCGCTAAAGAAAGCAAAAAGAAATACCACGGTGAGAGTGACAGTAGTGGTTCTTGATTTCGCCCGGGGAGCAATCCTATTCAAGCAATGGTAAACATATACAGGGACAAATGTATCGCCGTCGCCAAATATGGATCTGAAATCTGGGGTCATAAGGAGGTTGAAGAACTCCAAATAGTGGAGAATACATTTTTTAGAAGTCTACTTACAGTGACAAAATCTACTCCCTCTTCTATCATCCACCGGGAACTGGGTGTTGATTTTGTAACAGATCTGATCGGTATGGCTCCGCTTCTGCAGTGGATTACGATTTGGACCAATCCATATTTGCAGTTGAATCTTAAGATTGCTCAGGACTGCTTATCCCAAGACAGAGCAAGTAGTATTCCCTGGCTAGGTTACATCAAGAGCCTGATTGAGAAACTAGGGGAGCCCACCTTTTTTGATTCCCCCAATAAGTTGGTAAAGGAGGTCCTATTATGGGTTAAAAAACATTTTGTTTGTATGATGCAATCAGAAGGAGAGGCCATAGAGCTTTCGATATCGAAGGTTCGCGCCCATCTTGAAAACAGCCCCTGCATTGGTACCGTACCTAAATGAAATCACAAATCGTTGCCACAGCTTTCTTTTAACTAGATTTAGGTTTAACCTTGGGCACTTTGTTTTGGCATCCCCTCAGGGGTGGAGTATAATGAAAGATCTGGGCCCCATCTCCTGTGATAATTTTTCTATCCAAGATACTTTACATTTTATAATGTTTTGCTCCACATTCTCAAATGCTTTTTACTGCCCATACTGAAAGCTAAAGGTTTTACGCAGATAAGGCCTGCTTTTGTATGGGAAACATCACAGTGTTATTACAACGCGGTCGTTACAACGACCGCATTGTTAGTACGCGATACCTTTACATCGCAAGTCATTAGACTGACTTGCTGTAGGGGGTGCTAAGGTATTGGAAATTAATTCCACCACCTTCCCTACTGTTGCGTACAACTGGAGTAGGAATAGCAAATAATGCTATTCCTAAATCCAGCGCGCTCCCTACAGCAAGTTGATGTAATGACTTGCGATGTAGAGGTATCGCGACATAACAATGCAGTCGTTGTAACGAATGCGTTGTAAAAGCACGCGATGTAATAGCATGCGTTGGGGCATGCTATATCCCTTTCATATACTCACAGATGCTGAATAACCCTTGGGAATGCTAACACTGCTAGTTTTTTAGTGGTGGTGGTTAGGGAAAGAAAAAACGGCTTCTGTGATGGGATATATATTTACTTTTTTTATGGTTATGTTTTAAGTGTTTTTAGCGTGATGTTTTTCGTTCACTAAACCATGTTTTTAATGAAATTTGTATCTCATTGATCTCTTCACACTGCAACAGGAATATTTTTTTTTAAATGGTTTATCTAATGTTGTACATATTTGTCTATTAATACAGTTATGAAGTGACAGTTTTTAATATGATATTTTTCGGGCTCAAGATCAAGTCATAAATGAAATCTGTTCCTGTTTGATCTTTTTATAGTGTTATGGTGGAAATGAGTCTATCTTGATGTTTATGTTGCAGAAGATCATGTCCTAAAAGTATTGTGTATATGTTTTGAATGTTTTTATCAGATTTTTTGTAGTGTAATTTTATGGTTCTAATTAACCGAATAAAGGGATTTTAACTGACTGATATCTGGAGCATATGTGTACACTTCATCACACCAAACCATTTGGCAGACTGTATCTAATGTGAAGTGCTTGTTTGTCTATTGTTATCTGTGCAAACTGTTAACAAAGTGAATGGCCTGCAAAACCCGTTGAAAAGCCCATGAAAAGCAATAACCTGCAACTCACAAATTTTTTGCTTCTCCACTCATTACCTCGAAGCACGCAATATAACATAGATTGTAATTGGATGCTAAAAGATTGGTACATGATTTTTCATTTGAATATTGATGTGTTAGAGGCGAGTATACCATGTGTTACAGGGAAATCTTCAATTCACATATTTCTAGTCGGTGGTGTAAAGTAAAATGATGGGGTCCCCTGCAGAATGTGAAGAGTAGGCCATGAGTCTCCTGTATCTCACAGACATTCATTGGCCTTGGCCAGAGTAGAGTGCATCTAAATAGTTTGGTGGCTCCTTAAGAGTTGTGCCCCGCCCACCGGCCCCACCTCTGCTGCAGCTGCAGCTGCAGAGGCAAGTGTTACCCCCTGACACCGCTTGCCCATAGGACAAACTATAATTATTCACTGCTCGGTCATTTGGTTTAACCAATTAACAATCTTAGAGCATGTCATGTTGCTTGTGAGACATTTTGGTAGTTTACTGTGGGCTCAGATTCCTCCCATTGCTTACCATTGGTTGTCTTTATCTTCACTCTCACTTGCTTTCTTCTGGTTTATCAGCTTATACAGACGTCAATTCCCGTTCTTCTGTATGGCCCTTCCCTTGGGCATAGCCCAAGTGTTCTTCCACAGCTGATGTTTTTGGAGCTACTTTTTAAAATTTTTGCTAAAGCACTCCAAAAGACAATTACCCTACCTCTGTCTCTTACCCATGTGATTTTGTCCCCCACCCGAATACTCACCAGTGAGCTTGTGCCGCACAGTGTCAGCTCACCACTGCCTTTAGAATTTCTATAGAATAAAATATTTTAAAGCATACCACCTCAAAATTCCCACATGTCTCTGGTCTGTGAGAATGAGACACCAATTTCCCACTCTGTCTTTGCTACGTGAGAATGAGATGCTTGGGATCCCTTTGCATGTCTCTCCTCCGACATAATGTGGCCTCAGGTTCTCCGTTTAGGCCTCTGCCTGTGAGAAAAGTACCGTGGCTACTTGTCCCTGCTTTGTGAGGCTACGGCAATCTGCTTCAGAGGTAGTATGTCTCTGCTCTGTGACAAATGATTTCTCAATACATTTTATAAAAGCGATTTATATATTCTTAAGTCTATTTCATTTAATGGGGGTACTCTAGGTTGAAACCGACTGCCTCTTCATTTTCCTAAGTCATTTGTGCCCCTATTAAGTCTCATGTAAAAAGACACA
The DNA here is from genome assembly GCF_964204655.1 of Triturus cristatus. Taxonomy (NCBI): domain Eukaryota; kingdom Metazoa; phylum Chordata; class Amphibia; order Caudata; family Salamandridae; genus Triturus; species Triturus cristatus. Next base: position 333,380,652 of record NC_140594.1, on the reverse strand, counting down.
CCATATTATTGATCTTTTCAAATGTAATTCAGTGGTGTTGGTGTGAAAAGTTTATCATCAGTCATATTGATAGTTTTTGCTTTTTCTATGGTTGAAGTTTGCGGGTTTATTTTTGACTGATCCTATTTTTCTTTCTTTGAGATAGTAAGATACTTTTCTATTTAGTCACAACAAGCAAACTTGAAAATTGATCCTGAATACTTCTCTCCAAGTTTACTTGTAGATTTTTTTCTATGCACAATGGTATTATACAGGAACATAACAGTGGCTGTTTTCTGAAAACTTAGTCTAATGCAAAGTAATTTTGTTGTTGTTAAATAAGGATATGTCACTTTGGGCCTCATGTAGGTAGCATACCAGTTACCACTTCTAAAATACCGAACGTTACCGAATCGGTATTTTAGAAGTGGTAACTCGTATGTAGGTAATGAGTCGGTATTTTTTACCGATTCGTTACAATTCGGTAATTACCGAATCGGTATTTACCGATTCGGTAATGAGGCATACCTTCCCATTGATGGGAAGGTATGCCTCATTACCGAATCGGTAAATACCGATTCGGTAATGGTGGAGAAAATGCAAGGGTGGCAGGGTGTCACATTGACACCCTGTTGCACCCCTGATTCGGCCATGTGTGCACATGTGGCACACATACATGCCCTAAGGGCATGTATGTATGCCACATTGCACACTGCTACGCGCTTCAAAATGCATACACACATACATTAACTATTTACCACCAACTATAAGTTGGTGGTAAATACCGACTCCTAAACACACCCACACACTCCCCCTACATATCATTTCTGGAATCGGAATTTACCGATTCGGTAAAATTACCGAATCGGTAAAATTACCACATCGGTAACGTTACCAATTCGGTAATTTTACCGATTCGGTAGTTTTACCGAATCGGTAAATTCTGATTCCAGAAATTGACCCCCTACATACCAATAGCCAAAATACCGGTCGGTAACGGTATAATTACCGAAAATCGGCCGTTACCGACCGGTATTTGGCTACCTACATGAGGCCCTTTATAGTTTATATTTAAAAAACTTTGTAACCCTCTGCCCCCTCCCGGTTGGGTGTGGGGCTGGGGCCCGCAGTTCAGGCTCAGGAAAACCAGGCACTTTAAACTGCAACAGCACTTTAGAGAATACTATGGGTTTTGGGGAACATATTTGACCCCTATCCTAAATATTTGCACTTTTACATGAAATGTAGATTGTTTTATAGCTAGGTAGCAGAAGTCACTCTATAAATTATGTATAAAAGGTTTCTTTCCCATGTCATTGGGGGTTTTCGTGGTGCATTTTATTACAAAGATTAGAATGTGGTGTTTATGGGTTTATATTTATTTTTATTTTTCGGGACTGGAAGTCTAAATGATTTGCCGTGGTCTTAATATAAAATTAATTTCTTTTTCTCTGATGTATAGTAACTATCTGAATTGATGCGACTACATGTATTTTAAGATACTCAAACTTCATGCACAGCATGGCAATAATTAAAAAATAAAAATAAATCAAAAGATATGTGTGACATTCATTGCAGGAAAGCTCAAATGGCAAACCAAAAAACATCAACTCGTTCTAGAAGATTTCCGTAGAATTTTGTGAGTATTGAAAAAAAAAACTCTGGGCCCGATTCACAGAACTAACTTAAGACAAAATCCTAAACTTACTACCATTTTCGTATTCACAGAAGGCACTTACTCATTTTGGTATTCACAGAAGACACTTACTCACTTCGGTATTCACAGAAGTTAGGAGTCCTAACTTTAGGACTCCTAAATGCCTTCTGTGAATACCGAAAGTCTTAAAGTAAGGATTTTTCTCAGTTTAGGATTAGTAAAGTTAGGACTCCTAACTTTAGGACTCCTAAATGCCTTCTGTGAATACCGAAAGTCTTAAAGTTAGGATTTTTCTCAGTTTAGGAGTCCTAAAGTTAGGACTCCTAACTTTACTACTACTAAATTGAGAAAAATCCTAATTTTAAGACTTTCAGGATTCACAGAAGGCATTTAGGAGTCCTAAAGTAAGGAGTCCTAACTTTACTACTACTAAACTGAGAAAAATCCTAATTTTAAGACTTTCGGTATTCACAGAAGGCATTTAGGAGTCCTAAAGTTAGGACTCCCAACTTCTGTGAATACCGAAATGAGTAAGTGCCTTCTGTGAATACCAAAATGAGTAAGTGCCTTCTGTGAATACCAAAATGGTAGTAAGTTTAGGATTTTGTCTTAAGTTAGTTCTGTGAATCGGGCCCTGAATAACGGTGCATACATATGGACGCGCTATTTTGATAACGAGTTTTGCATTATTTAAATGGATTTAATTAATGAATCCCTTCCTTTTTCTGGATTTAATTCATGAATCCCTTCCTTTCTCTTCCACCACATTCAAGAGGAATGAATAAGTTTCCTATTTCAATCAACAAGGATGGTGACACGCAGGGAAAGCAGAATTGATCTGCATAAGTAGGTCGCAATTTCAGGAAATTAAACTATACGAAACCTATTGTTGAATTAAAAAATAAATTCAAAGTCTTATGCACGGCCCATTAGGGCTACTAGAGCAGAGGACAAGACTTGATCTTTTGCTAGACTCCCATTAGAAAGTTTAATCAGACACCTCGAACCTGATACAGCAAAGCAGATTTAATTGGTTGATACCTGGAGGGAGAAGCGTCAGTGTTAAAGGACGGACACTCTCGAATAATCTGAGCCCTCTCCTCAGGGTTGAACCCAATCACCTGTACTTAGGAAAATTACTGAAAATAAAAGTTTTAAGATTAGCTTTTGACTAAGGAAAATTCTCCTGTGAAGCGCAAAGAAAATTATTTTGAGGTCAGTGGGTCGGCTGTCATGCAATGGGCACTGCCCCCTTTGACTCCAAGTTAGCTAAGTCACCATATTTAGACTTCACTACTGCCCAGGCAGAGACTTTTTTTCTGAAACAGAGTGAGATCTTTTGATCAAAATGTATCACTGGACGAAGCTCCATGCCATATCAGGCTGGTTGGCAATTTTATGGTTCACATAAAATATCAACCAGGGAGTTTGTTTTTGCAAAACAAAAAGAAACAGTGTCCTTCACAAGCTGGAGGTTCCCACAGTGTCTTTTTCCAGTTTGCAAAAGCCATGCTTTTCGTGACAGGTAAATACAGGAAAAATCAGTGTTGCTGATTAAATTAAATCAGGCCTTCCTTTACAAGTCCAGAAGTCCTGTTGGAGGTGGAAGCTGAATAACATCCGTGTCTGGCCTGGACTAAGAGCACCAACTAGCATTTTCCAGGTTTCCATCCTGCCAAAGCTGAAAATCAAATAGCCCATTTCTATGCCTAGCAGGAAGTACTGATCACAAAGCAGATCATGGCAGCCAGTCCACTACACCCTTAAGCAGTGGAAAGTGCAGCTATTCAAAAATCACAAGGCGCCGTTCTCCACAAGACTAACCTTTAAATTACTCCAGACAAATGTCTAGCAACAAAATTCCTCTCACAACCACCTATGACATATGACTCACATCAACCTCTATCGGGCAGCAGTGCAAACTATCAGTGCTCTACAGGTTCCTCTTCCAACATTCATCCAGTGTCTTTCACCACCTGGACACCCAGAAACAATGGTGGACAAGGACAATGGTATTGCCTATTGCATGGTGGGCTAAAATCCATGATCCTCTGATTCAGGACCCTGCTACCCTCCTCACACTGAGAGAGAAAACCAATAAAACCTCTTCCGCATAATACTTACTAGCACATACATACCATAACGCTGCAACTCATGGTAATCAGTGTTCATTCTTCAATTATCCATGCACCTGCTATTACTGACATCATCATGCTAGACACAATCCTCATCATGGAGTATGGCAAATATACACTTTAACACACATGGTAAGCATCCTTACTGTTACAGGTTACATCATCAAGCGCTTTGAAATCATGCACAAGACAAGAGGATGACTGGCCATCATTCAAATGTCTGCCTTCCCCGGCAAATAAAGTAAACCATTAACATTCAAGCTACTCACCTGCCTCTCCCGACTGTGAGCATTAAGATGAATTTCCTTCAATCTGATAGAAAGAGTCCATTGAATGAAAAATAGGACTTTACCAAAACAATCTCCATTGCTTCCAGCCCAGCTGATTTTTCCTGGAAAATTGAACTGCCCATGTTGCTCAAGTACGAAGACAATGACCAGAATGTCTGACTTATGAAGAACACCCACAACTAGCTTTTACAACACATTTCTTAAATCAGATCATTAAGTCTGGCCTCGCTCCTTGCATTTCAGTGAATCAATTAAATTAGATTTCAGCATGCAGCTGTGTTAGACTTGTCATCATTAGGGTGGTTTCCCCCATGACTTTTGCATGCTAACCTCATTCATTTTGTTGACCTTAGGACTTTGAGCACTTTCCCACTGCTGACAAATGCTAAAGTGCATGTGCTTTTCCCCTAAAACATGGTAACATTGGTGTATACACAAATGACACATTTAATTTAATTGTAATTTCCTTGTAACCGTGTACCCAAACACTCATATTGGTTTTTCAATACTATGACCCTGTTACCAGGCAGGTCGCTCCCCTCGCCGCATAGCACCACCTGTGTGACACTGCCCATAGCCCGCTGCTGCCGCTCGTGTAAGTTTGTGCCTTGTATAACCTTCTGTTTTTCTGCTTTTCCCTGTTGTTTTTATTGTATCTTTTCCCCTGTTGCATTTTATTGTATCTTTGTTCCTGCTGTATTTTACTGTATCTGTTGTATTGTACTGTATCTCGCTTATTCTGCTGTGACTGTTTATTCCCCGTTTTGTGCCCTTCTTGCCTTCTGTACCCCCTGCCCGCTTCCCCCTTCACTCTTCCCACTGCTGCGTCCCCTGCGGCCCGCCCCCCTGCTCTCCCATTCGCCACCCTGCTCCTGCCTCCCAGCTGCTCCTACCTCCCACCTCCCCTCATATGGTGGCCGCTGCACGGTGAAGAGAGCGACCCTTAACCCTGTTACCAGGCAGATCGCTCCCCTCGCCGCACAGCACCACCTGTGTGACGGTGCCCTGAGCCCTCTGCTGCCGCTCGTGTTAGTTCGTGCCTTGTATAGCCTTCTTGGTTTTCTGCTTTTCCCTGTTGCTTTTATTGTATCTTTTCCCCTGTTGCATTTTATCGTATCTTTGTCCCTGCTGTATTTTACTGTATCTGTTGTATTGTACTGTATCTCGCTTATTCCGCTGTGACTGTTTTTTCCCAGTTTTGTGCCCTTCTTGCCTTCTGTACCCCCGCCTGCTTCCCTCTTTGCTCCTCCCGCCGCTGTGTCCCCTGCGTCCCGGCCCCCTGCTCTCCCATTCGCCGCCCCACTCCCGCATTCCAGCTGCTCCTCCCTCCCACCTCCCCTCATATGGAGGCTGTTGCATGGCTGGCACGCAGCGCGGCCGGCGCGAAGTGGGCGCGCTGCTGGCGCGCCTTAGCAAGCCCGTCTGCGCCCGTCTGCGCCCGTCCGTGCCTGTACAGCGCCCAGCGCCAGAACAACTTGCCCCCGCAAACGCCACAACACCCAACGCCGCTACGATGCCAGCACACTCCACGCACTCAACATCGGACGATCACACACCTGCTTCCTGGTCGCCACGAAACGCACGCAAGGACCCTTCAACTGCCAGAACTGCAGCTTCACCAGCATCCGATCCGCAAATCCACCCACCTTTAAAGATCCTAACCACCTCAGATGCGTACTTCTCAACACCCGCTCCGCCCGCAAATACGTAGTTGAACTATGGGACCTACTCGACTCAACCTCCCCAGACGTCGGCTTCCAGACGGAGACCTGGCTGAACGTCTCCTTGGCACCCAACATCGCCATAGCCATCCCGGAAGGCTACAAGATCACCCGCAGAGACCGCAGCAACGGAGTAGGAGGAGGAATCGCCATCGTCCACAGGAACACTCTCAGAGTCTCGACCAACACCGACGACACCCTCAGCACCGCCGAACACCTGCACTTCCAGAACCACACCGACCCCAACACCACCCTCAGAGGAACCCTCGTCTACAGACCCCCCTGGACCCCGACCACAGTTCAGCAACTCCATCGCCAACTTCATCAGTACACACGCCCTCGCCTCCTCAGACTACACAGACTACATCCTCCTCGGGGACCTGAACTTCCACCTCGAGAACAACAACAACCACAGCTCCACCACTCTGATCGACAACCTCGCCAACCTCGGACTCCGACAGCTCATCACAATGCCCACCCACTCCGCTGGTCACACGCTGGACCCCATCTTCTCCGCAAGCTCTCACATCTCCTTCAACCACACCACCGAACTCTACTGGACCGACCATCACTGCATTCACTTCACCTTCCAGAAACCTACCACGCACCACCACACCCAACAGATCCCCCGCTGCTGCTGGAGCAAAGTCACCGAAGACCAGCTAACCCCCAACCTCACCCAGAGCCCACCCGCCGACCCCACCTACCCAGACACAGCCGTCTGCAACCTCAGACAATGGATCGACAACTGTGCCAACACCATCGCCCCGCTCAAGAAACCGTCCATCAGACACACCAGCAAGAAAGCCAGCTGGTTCACTGAAGATCTCCAGGCCTCCAAGCAATCCTGCCGCAAGCTAGAAAAGAAATGGCTCCGTGATCAGACACCAGACAGCTTCGCAGCCCACAAGAATGCCACCCGCAGGCACCACCACCTCATCAAATCCTCCAAGAGGGCCTCCTTCGAAGACTGCCCAGACAACAACGCACACAACACCAAAGAGCTCTTCAACATCGTGAAGGAACTCTCCAACCCCAGCTCCAACACCAACGACATCCCACCGTCGCAAGACCTGTGCGACTCCCTCGCCACCTTCTTCCATCGCAAGATCGCTGACATCCACGACAACTTCAACATCATGACCGCCCCGACAACCAACTAGACCCTCATCCCCACGGCCACCATCAGCACTGACCCCCTGCTCACCTGGACCAATATTAACGACGACGACACCATCAAAGTCATGAACACCATCCACTCCGGCTCTCCGTCAGACCCATGCCCACACCACATCTTCAACAAAGCCAGCACCTCCATCGCACCCCATCTCCGGAAAGCCATCAACATCTCCTTCGAGACAGCGACCTTCCCCGAGAGCTGGAAGCATGCCAAGATCAACGCCTTACTCAAGAAACCCAAGGCAGACCCCAAGGACCTCAAGAACTTCCGGCCCATCTCCATGCTCCTGTTTCTGGTGAAAGTCATCGAGAAGACCGTCAACAGACAACTGACTCGAGGAGAACAGCATCCTGGACCCATCCAAGTCCGGGTTCCGCAGCAATCACAGCACCAAAACTGCCCTCATCGCCACCACCGATGACATCAGGGCCCTGATGGACAACAGAGAAACCGCGGCCCTCATCCTCCTGCACCTGTCAGCCGCTTTCTACACCGTCTGCCAATGCACATGCCTCCACGATGCTGGGATCCAAGACAAGGCTCTGGACTGGACGACCTCCTTCCTCTCCGGCAGAACCCAGAGCGTCTGCCTCCCGCTTTCTACTCCGAAGCCACCGAGATCATCTGCGGTGTACCCCAGGGCTCATCTCTCAGCCCAACTCTGTTCAACATCTACATGGCACCGCTCGCCCACGTCGCCCGACTGGATGACCTCAACATCATCTCCTACACTGACGACACCCGGCTGATCCTCTCCCTCACCAAGGACCCCCTCACAGCCAAAACCAACCTCCACAAAGGAATGAAAGCCGTCGCTGAGTGGATGAAGAACAGCCGACTGAAGCTAAACTCGGACAAGATGGAAGTCCTCATCCTCGGCTCCACCCCCTCGGCCTGGGACGACTCCTGGTCGCCGACTGTACTGGGAACAGCTCCAACACCCACCAACCACACGCGCAACCTAGTGTTCATCCTCGACTCTACTCTCTCCATGACAAAGCAGGTCAACGCCATCTCATCCTCCTGCTTCAACACCCTCCGCATGCTCCACAAGATCTACAAGTGGATCCCCACTGAAACAAGAAGAACAGTCACCCAGGCCCTCGTCAACAGCAGGTTGGACATCGGAAACGCCCTCTACGCAATAGCCTCGGCCAAACAACTGAAACAACTCCAGCGCATTCAAAACGCCTCTGCTCGCTTGATCCTCGACATCCCTCGCCGCAGCCACTCCACACCCCACCTGAGAGGCCTGCACTGGCTCCCCGTTAACAAGAAGATCACCTTCAAGCTCCTCACCCACGGACACAAGGCACTACATGACACCGGACCAGCATACCTCAACAGACGACTCAGTTTCTACACCCCCAACAGCCAGCTCTGCTCCGCCGACCTCGCCACAGTCCCCCGCATCTGAAGAGCGACCTCCGGCGGCAGATCGATCTCCCACCTCGCCGCAAAAACCTTGAACACCCTACCCATCCTCCTACGGCAGACCCAGGACCTACTAACCTTCAGAAGACTCCTCAAGACCTGGCTTTTCGAATGGTAGCAGCACCCACCCCAGCGCCTTGAGACCCTCATGGGTAAGTAGTGCGCTTTACAAATGTCCGGATTTATTGATTGATTGATTGATTGATGAGGCCTACTTCTCTCATAGGTTAACTTTTGGAAATCCTTAATATACTTTTAATCTGCAATTCCGGTTTAGAAGGGAGATGCTGCATAATGTTTTATATCTTTGGAATGGTATTGATAAATCCTCTTTACTGATACAGTTGTATTTAACATTACTGTTTTAGAAATGCCACTTTTAGAAAGTGATGTTGCAGGGATTCTGCTTTTGCACAGAACTATGCGCAGGAGACCAGGACCTCAGAGAATTGTGGTGTACCAGAAAACTCCCCTCAGAACCCAGAACCCCTTATCCGACTAGCTTAGTATCCCATTCGTTAACCTAGATCTAGCTAGGTGGTCCCAATGTATAGACAAACCAGAACAAGCGACTTAGATATTTCTCAGGAGTGGTGGGAATCTGAAATACCTGTTCGTACTTATTTATTAGTCCACAACGGAATAATACAGACACGTTAAAGTTTAAAGAGTTTATTTTATAAACCTCGCGTCCTAAGATGCAGTACTTTGGCTAACACTAGCAGACTAACAATACAGATCAGAATCATGAGCATTATTACAATACCATATAGAATGAAAGGAGCAATCATACTATTAATGACAGTGGTATACGGCCACACTCCTTTCACTATAATCTAATACATTATTATTATTAGACTATTAGAAGGTCTCTTAGGCTAACAGGGGGGACCCCATACCGTATAGATCAGCTTAGTCGAATCACATCAAAGGATCAGCTCTCACAGCATGCATCAGCTCTTCTTGTTCGAATGAATGTAAAACCAAACTGTTCTGCAATATTAAAGACGCTTGTCCTTCAAACATTGGCAGCTGTATGCATGATATGTCTAACAAGTTTCTACGATCAATCTAAACACAACACTCTGTACCTTCTAGTGACCCAGACGCATTCTTTGCATGATGTACAGACCAAGGGCACATTTCACGGTTAAGAATGTATAACAACCGTTTGTTATTCTGTATTGCAAAGTCGAGACAGCATTTTACAAAATGAATAACAGAAACAACAGTGTCGTGTGCAGCGCAGCAAAAACAACAAGCTAGCTTGTTAACTATGATCTCGGTTATGCTAACTTAGTGTTGTAAATAGGGCGTGGCTTAATCCATCTCACACCCCCCCATGATCGGAGCACTAACCAATAGGGATACATTTATCAAGAACGCAGAGTTCAAGTGATTTAGAACGGACTCAAGGGCATATAAGATAAGTGTAAAGTCCGAGAATAAAAAAATGTTCGTTTAAAAAATGAAAAAATGATATGATAAAAGGTAAGCAAAATTTTCGTAGAAATTTAACAACTCCGGATGCAAGCTGCATTGACAATGTCAATCAGTCAATCCATGAAGGTATATGCACCGTAAGTTGCGACTGCTTCCAAGAGGAAATCATTGGAGCGTCCCGCAAAAGTATCAGCCATCCAGTTGAGCAAGTGAAAGGAACATACATGTTTGTCAATTATCGGAGCATCCAGCACCATGATAGGACAACTGTCAGTCTCCTCAATATAACTCCTTTCAAGGAAATCAATAGCTGCCTCTCCGATATCCCAGTTTCCACGGACTCCGTGTGCCGCACCCAAAGCCATAAACGCGACACCAGAACAGTCGAATTCATGAGCCACTAAGGGACACATTAGTTCATCAAAATCCGGGTCAGGCGACGCCAAGTTTGACAGGCACAAGTCCAGAGCCCATTGGAAGGGACAATCTAGGCAATGAAAAACAGGTTGCACACACGTAAAAAGGGAAACCGGAAAGACAATCCATACTTGATGCTTAATATCGCCAGTGGTAAGGTGCCGTAGAAATCAAGCATCCGGCTACGAAGATGGAGCAAGCGCAACATTCTGTCTTGCAGCTCCCGGTGTGCAGCCATAGCGAAGAGCGCAAATCAACAAAAGGATCCCAGCCACCAAAGCGAGGAGCACGGGGAACCCTCCGAAGACACTCGAAAAAATAGAATGTAAAAATGCGGGGATCACACCAAAAACAGTCTGGAAAGATGTCACGAGGCCGGAGCCCACAATTAAAAAAAAATGAACAAGGCCAGTGGTAGACGAAGCATTAAAGATAGTTTGAATCAAAGTTCCAAAATGGAGGGGGAGGTCAGTATTTAAAAGCGCTTCTACCTCAGTGCGTGTGTTTGCAACATTAAGAAGAAATGTTTCACGGGATGAAGTTAACACAAAAGAGACAAAAGAGCCCTTATTCTGCTCATCCTATTGAACTCTGCGTTCAAGGTTGGAATCGCTGGCCAGATGGATATATCGAGTCGGCCTTGCGTGGGTGGGAAAAGGACGTTATTACAGCAAACTACTTTTTGTGAAACAGTCACTATGTAAGGAATACCCACTAGCATCCCACAGCAAGCTTCACTATTTAAAAGCAAATAACTACCGTTGGCAAGCAGCGTAAATGAAGACGTTATAACTGGCATTGGAATCCCCTTTAGGACACAAGCTAAATTAGGAGCGTGTATATTGCAAGCGCCATGTAATTGTATATGTCTGCAAACCACAGAGTGATCAGGAGCGGAACTGCATTCTTCACCTTTTAAGTAAACTTCCTTGCCATCCCTCACGCATCTGTAAGTGAACGGAAGTGACCAAACTTCATGCAGAAACGCATCACCAAGTTGTTCGTATCTGCCAATAGCATAATGTTTCATGCACGAACTAAACTTGAACAAACTGAACGGTAAAGTTACTAATCCGTGTACTAACCACACGGCTGAATTTAACTCAGCTACAGAAAAAGGTAAAGGTTCTAATTTTTCAATGTGCAGCAAAGCATAAGTAGCATCTTTCATTGACATGAACTGCTGTTTGTCAGTCAAATTAAACGGAAGGAACAACGATGAAATATTCATGTAATCCCAAGGGACTTTCCCTGCCTTTAACGTTTGCAATGTCCATGCAAACTGCATAATTGAACGCAATTGATTTTGACCATGATACAACACAGATACATCATCTTGCACAATGTCTATGACAGAAGAAACGATATTATCTAATGTATAAATTTTTGAAGACAACGTGTTAATACTATTATCTATCACAGCCAATACTTTTTCCATATTGGCCTAGTCAATAGCACGTAGTCTAGAAGCAGCCTCAATTTGCGATAACTTCCAAACTTCATTGTAAATAGCATAAGCCCATCGTTTAGACCTACCATTAACAGGACCCTTAATGAAATCATTCAAATCTATTTTTTCATTTAAACGTGACAAATGAAGTTTAACTGAAGTTAATGTGGAATGTTGCAGCCATGACTGACATAACTTACCTACAGAGTAGGTAGTCACCGTGTGTGAAGATGTGAAACGAGGGTCAACCCTAAGTTGTGTATACCCCGGGGTCAAATCTAGAAATCGACGTTGACAGGAATCTGAGCTTGTTTGCCATACCAGCCAACCCTCAGGATTCAATGTAGAAATATTGAAGGTGTCATTGGAAACAAGCGACTGAAACCCAGTAAGGGACAGATCTGAGTGATTTTCCCAACCAGGATAATCACCCAGATCAGGGATCGAGGGGGAAATTAATTTTTTAGATATAGCCAATCCAAAACAGGTTGTCTGAAAAATTGATGAATTTAAAAATAAAATATGGTTAGGGATAAGACAGGCACGATGCAAAGCTTCTGTTCCTTGTACCTGCCACGGTTTAGTTCCCCAAACCGATTTAAGATCGATAGTAGCTTTCCATACGTCATAACCTCCAATAGCCAATTCCTCCATAAAGGCTTTGGAATATAATAATTTTGTGTGTGTCAGTCTGACTTTAGAAGAGGGTTCTTCCGTTACCTTAAAGTAAAAAGATTCAGGGGTTGACACACTAAAATCCGAAAAGTATGTGAATTTTTTCAATAAAGTGGCAGAGCTGCCAGGCATAGGGACAGGACAATGTTCCCATTGTGTGAAATTAACAAAATTTCTGAAAGTATTTGCTCTGTGTAGGAAATGTGTGCCACAATGTTGAAAACAAAACTGCTCCTCATAGTTTGCAGTATTTAAATACAGATCCTCAGCATCAAATGCAGCATAATATTTTAAATCAGAAAACAGCGCTTCTATTGCTTGTACATCCCAATCATCTGAGCGGATGTTTTGTTTAACTACATCACCCATAGAAACACGAAAAACAGTTGGCACATTAATAACTTCGGTGGGACCATGAATTTGAAAGTTCACTGCATCCCAAGCAATCCCATCACGTACAGGCCAGGCGGTGATGTTCACAAACGTCTGGTCTCTTTTCATGATGTGTGATGAGGAATGGGGGGCCAAAGTTCCATCAATTAATTGAATTGTAGAACGCTCACTCAGGTAATGTCCATTGATAAGTCTAAAAAACACTACCACAAAGCCAATTGTCATGAATAAAAAAATACAAATCAGCACCAACCAGATGTAAGTCCAAGGTGCAACCAAAAAATGTCTCTTGAACCAGGCAAAAAATATAGAGATTTTGGAAGGGACAGTGGAAGTCAATGATTCAGTTTCAAAGGAAGACTGGGACTGGGCAAGTGTTGTTGTATTTAAAAGGGGCAAAGCAACTTCTGTAGGATAAGCATACTCAGGATCAGCGGGCAAACCACCAGCAGTAGGTGGCGGATCATTAACTGTGATCATCTCAATGGATACTTCAGGCACGATGACAGAGGGTGGCACCACAACAGAGTTTCTCAGCATTGAAGGGCAGGAAACCGAAGGTGTCATACTATGGAGAATCGGCCACCCTGTGTAGCTTGACATTTTCAATTGAAATGTACCTTTTTTCTTTGCGACCAGGAAGTGGTGGTAAAACAACTGTACGTGTACCCAAGACTCCAAGCACTGGGACTGGTGCACGATAAGAGGGGCCAAACTCCTTCTTGTTCTCCACCTTCTCACGGACCAGATCACCAACTCGAGGCAGCCAGCCGACCACCGGAATCAGGAGCGCTTCTTCTGATGCAGAGGGCACGTGTTCTTTTGCCAGAGTGTCTCTTGCTTCTTGTAGATTCTGCAATACAGCACAGTGGTCATCGAGGTCAAAAGGGGCGGCAGCCGCCGCCATGTCTAGACCATCAAGGTCCGGAACGAACATTCTCACTCCAAAGAGCATCATGTAAGGGGTCCTCCCACCCAGAGACCTTCTAGGGAGATTATTAAGTGCACGTTGGACGTCATACAAGTGGGCAAGCCAGTTCCGGCCTGTACCTAACACCTTGGCTGTCAACGATTGCTTTAGGTCACGGTTCATCCGTTCCACAACACTATTGCCCTCAGGCCGGTATGGAGACGAACATTTTACTTGGACCCCCAAACTTCTCATAGCCTCTTTGTAAGCCTTAGAGGCGAACGCCGGGCCCTGATCAGAGTGAAGGGTACCACACGCAAAACTCCCTATAAAGACACGCAATGCTTTGATGACAGTCCTGGCATCAGCACTCCTTTGTGGCCACACCCACAGAAAACGTGTGCACGAATCCACTGCAACCAAGATGTACTTGTACGCAGTATCAGAGGTAAAAGGACCGCAGTGATCTAAATAAACACACGCTAGTGGTTGATTAGATATATGCAGCTGCGTTGGAGGTGGACGCGCAACAGAAGAAGGTTTGATCTGCTGGCAAATGTCACAATTAAGTACATAAGCCCGCGCTTGTTTATACAAACCGTACCACCAATAGCGTTGCTGCAAAAGAGAGACAGTTGCTGACACTCCAGCATGCGCAGACGCAACACCTTCGTGGGCAGCTGTTATCAGATTTGGTCTGCAGTCCGCGTTGGGAATCAATCTATCACCAACGTCGTTAATCCGCACTAACGGAACGTTATCAGGACTTAAGTGATAATGGTATCGAGAAGGGAAACCTCTAGGGAAGTTTTTCCCTGTCTCTGATGCCGCAATAGCTGCTAAGATGTCTGCATCTATCTTTGATTTTGATCTTGTAACTGCTGCTACTAAATAAGTTGCCACTGCTGTTTTAGCTGCCTCGTCAGCCAAACTGTTACCGACAGCATGGACACCAACTCGTTGGTGACCAAGAGTGTGAATTACATCCACAAGTGGCAAACTTCCTTTGAGTTCTGACACTCGAGCCCAAATTGTCTTATGCTTTACTGAGCAACCTTTGTAGTCACGAATACCATTCATAATCCAAAAAAGTATATTGTCGTTGTAAGATTGAACACAGTAGTAAGAGTCACTCACTATAAGAGTAGTGACTCTGTGATCAGCAAACTCAAATGCAAGCACCAGAGCACGGAGCTCCGCCAGTTGCGCGGTACAATCACCCAATGACTGCGTATGCACCGCATCAGATTTGAACTCGCCATTCACGAAAGTACCGACTACAATTGCGCAAGCCGCTGAATAAGCGTGCCTTGATCCAGTTGCGGGTTGCGCCGACCCGTCAGTGTATATGACACAATGGTATTCCTCGATGGGGCGCAATGACTGTGGAGCTGGATGAACGAATTCATACTCCAAACTCTCTTGAGTCTGCAACGCAGCGTCAAAGATGTATTCGACGTCGGGCGAAGCTAAGGAGGTCGCCCATTGTATCCACCTCAGATGCAAAGTCTTAGAATTTGGTACATTAGCTTTAGTGACTGCTTCAAGAGTAGGAAATGGTGTTACCACCAGCATGCGCTTTCCTTGTGATAGCGCTCGTTCTTTCAGGATCGCCATCTGAACTGCTGTCAAAACTTTTTCAACAGTGGAAAATCGCAGCTCAGCCGAAGTGTACAGATGAGATTTGTAATCAATGGAAACTGTGTCACCCTCATTGAACGTTAAGTGCGTGAAACCTTCCGCGCCTGGAACAATTCTAATGACCAGGTTTGTATGGTTGTCACGAGTTTTTAGATATTTAGCTGTAAGAAGATCAGTTTGCAAAGTATACAATGCCAACGAGTGCTCTGGCAGCCAGCAAGATCTGGTATAAGTTGGTTGTATCAAGGCATAAAGTGTCTTGATACGCTGGGCATAATCAGGAATGTAGGATCGACCGAAATTCAGAAAACCCAGCAAGGATTGTAATTTTTTCAGTGTCGTAGGGATACGAAGGTTTGTGCATTTCTCAAGGACCTGCGGTGCCAAGCCTCGGCCTTCATTATTGAGTTCGTACCCCAAGAACAACACTGTAAATTCAGCAATGTGCGACTTCTTAAAGTTAAACTTGTAACCGAAGTCTGCAAACATAGTCACTATGTTATCCACACGAGCAAGGTGTGGAAGCAACTCGTCGTCTGTCAGATAGATATCGTCGACATACGAGTACGCTTCCGGGTCTACCATCTCTAAGAGAGAGACCACGCGAGCGGCAAAAACTCCAGGGCTGTTCTTATAGCCCATCGGGAGCCTCTTGAACAATTTTTGTTTACCACCCGAGGTAAATGCTGTCCACTCATAACTAAGAGGGGCCAGATTATGGCAATAAAAGCCATTGGATAAGTCGAGCGTAGTTTTGAAACGTTTTCTCACAAGACTATCTACGAGAGCCGAACTATGAGTATTCTGTACCGCACACGTCCGGCAATGTGAGTTTAAATGCCGGTAATCCAAAACTAGGCGGTACGATCCGTCAGGCTTCGTTACAGTGAATAAAGGATTATTCATGGGTGACACACATGTCTTAATTACTCCTTGATATTCCAATTGCTCAAGGATTGACGCGACGTGAGGTCTAGCCTCGCGACGCATGGGATATTGGGGTTGAGGCTGGGGATCGGATCACAATGGAATCTCATGATTGGGAGAACAGTTGTCCCAGCCAACCTGATTACGATATAACGCAGGCGCAAGCACCTGCGCCCACTCCCCGGCCAACCTAGTAGTCTCCTCCGTGGGCACTGCGTGCCCAAATGAAGGAAGTATAACTTCCTCTTCCCTAGGGGCGTCTAAAATGAAAGCCGGAGGCCAATCTTTCTCCACCAAAAGAATATCATATGTGGTGGTAAGATTATCCCAAAAAAACTGCTTTAATTTTGCGTTGTATGTCACCCTCAATATTAAGGACTATTTCAAATAATCTTTCTGGGGGGGCTACGCGAGTATCAGCAGTTTCGACTGTCACATAAATGTCTGTTGCTGTCGCCTCCAGAAATGGACGCAATGCTTCCCGCACTACTGTAACTTCCGCCGCGCTGTCTAGCAGCGTTAGTGCCCATGTCAGGTTCCGAAGCTGTGTCCTGACCATCTGAGGCATATCTCGCTGAGATAGCAGCAACTTTCTTTTTCTGAAACGGTGGACGCGGTCTGGCAGCGTCTTCCTGCTTGCCTTTACCGTCAGTCTGGCGGGGCTGGTCTCGACCTTGAGTGCCCCGTCCTCTTCCACGCTCTCCACCACCAGAGTGCGAAGTCGATGTTTCCTGTGAAGAACGAGGAGAGCGTTGTTCAGAAACCTGAAACCTATCAGGTGACTTAATACGAGTACGATCGCGCAAATCATAAGTGCGTTCACTATACGGCTGAACTGGTGAGGCAGGACGAGAAACCTGTTTCTGTTGCTGCTTCTCTTGTTTTTTTTGCTTGCCAACTTTGTTTAGGAAAGTTGGGCTTTTCGTCTTTTGTAGACGAACTCACCTTAGTTTGTTGTACTACATCTGGAATTTTGATGGTGGGTTTTACACCTAAGGCACTACGTCCAACCATCCTGTAGGCTTTCGCAATAATTTTTGCGAATTGCCGAGGCTTGTCTTCATCAGCCAGAAGCTCCAGCATATTGCCAACTTGGAACTGCATGGCATCTCCTTTGAGGTTGCCCATTACCATGGAACAAACCACATCGAAACTGTCGACAAGCCTCATTCCCAACTCAATAGCTGCCTCCGCACCATGACTTTCTTGAACTTTCTTGATGACGGAGGGTAGTACAGCCATAGACGGAGTGCCGTAGCACTTCGAATATGTCGCCGCAAAGATCTTGCCCCAATTGTCACAATCAACAAGCTCAGGGACCAGGTCCTTGGGCAAAGTAATGGTGAGTATCCTGTGTTTATCCACAGGTGTAGTGTTTGGAAACACGGCTTCTAATTGATCAAATTTTTCTGCAAGCCAGTAAGGAAATTCATCCTTACTGAGGGGGCGCTTGCCGACAACCGCGTTAACCATAACAGGGCTTATCACCACCGCGTGATGGTGATCCGCCCTGTGTCCAGCAACCGCAGGTGTTCCCACCTGAACTGTGCGTGACACATACTGCACTAAAGCCCTATGGACCGTAATCAGGGCAGTGTGTAGTGTTCGTAAATCACCCACTCCCACCGTCAGGTAGCGTGGCTGTGGAGTATATCCGGCCAGTACCGGCCATGTAGCTCCCGCAATTGATAACGGGCCCATTCTCGCCGGTACGGCCTCATGGGGGAGGGTGCCATTAAACCAAATTGTATGCTGCCAGGCAGTAATAGGAATTTCCAGAGTCCGATATGGGGCATAAGCCGCAGGTACAGCCGAGGCTGAATATTCGTGGAACAAATTATCGTCTGCATCCACCTCCGCAAAGGTCACCCATGAGTAAAACAACTCATACGGGTAGGTGGTATCAGCACTGACCACAAAAACTACGGACATCCCGTCATCAGGTACCCCATACGCCCTCAGATGAGCGTGCAGGGGAACCCTACTATGAGCGGGAATATTAACCGCCATAAGGACTCCTAAAAGAATAACAACGATTTACTCAGTAGCACTTGGGCTCAAAAATTATAACCTTTTTAATTTTCAAGCTTGATAGAACCTTTAGTCTAAACCTAGGTAGGTTAAACCGTCACCCAAGTTTTCCGGAAACGAGAGCGAGGGTTGTTGTGGACTAAAATCAGCACTACTAAAGCGTCTCAGACGTTAAGACCAAACGTTAGGTGCGCCATGTTGCAGGGATTCTGCTTTTGCACAGAACTATGTGCAGGAGACCAGGACCTCAGAGAATTGTGGTGTACCAGAAAACTCCCCTCAGAACCCAGAACCCCTTATCCGACTAGCTTAGTATCCCATTCGTTAACCTAGATCTAGCTAGGTGGTCCCAATGTATAGACAAACCAGAACAAGCGACTTAGATATTTCTCAGGAGTGGTGGGAATCTGAAATACCTGTTCGTACTTATTTATTAGTCCACAACGGAATAATACAGACACGGTAAAGTTTAAAGAGTTTATTTTATAAACCTCGCGTCCTAAGATGCAGTACTTTGGCTAACACTAGCAGACTAACAATACAGATCAGAATCATGAGCATTATTACAATACCATATAGAATGAAAGGAGCAATCATACTATTAATGACAGTGGTATACGGCCACACTCCTTTCACTATAATCTAATACATTATTATTATTAGACTATTAGAAGGTCTCTTAGGCTAACAGGGGGGACCCCATACCGTATAGATCAGCTTAGTCGAATCACATCAAAGGATCAGCTCTCACAGCATGCATCAGCTCTTCTTGTTCGAATGAATGTAAAACCAAACTGTTCTGCAATATTAAAGACGCTTGTCCTTCAAACATTGGCAGCTGTATGCATGATATGTCTAACAAGTGTCTACGATCAATCTAAACACAACACTCTGTACCTTCTAGTGACCCAGACGCGTTCTTTGCATGATGTACAGACCAAGGGCACATTTCACGGTTAAGAATGTATAACTACCGTTTGTTATTCTGTAAGGCAAAGTCGAGTCAGCATTTTACAAAATAAATAACACATAACAACAGTGTCGTGTGCAGCGCAGCAGAAACAACAAGCTAGCTTGTTAACTATGATCTCGGTTATGCTAACTTAGTGTTGTAAATAGGGCGTGGCTTAGTCCATCTCACAGTGAAAGACAAACAATTGACGGACAGAATGCAGAACAGATCAAAACATTCAGCCCCAGTCAAGAGATCTGGATTAAATCCATCATTCTTTTGCTCACCATGCCATCCCAGTTTGGACCTGGCCATATGCAAATCAGTCTTGACCCTGTGCTTCATGGGAATAGTCCAGCCCGAACTGCCAAGCTAGGTCCTCCCTGGACCAGATACAAGCATCCTAGGACATGTTTCAGGGTTTCACCCCTCATCAGCCAGGATAGCTTGATTCCAGTGGCACAGTGAGCCAGGACCCACGTCTGGAAATACCTGGGGCACTTAGGGCGAGAAAGCAAAAGACACCCAATTGATGGACGGAATGCAGAACAGATCAAAACATTCACCCCCAGTCCAAAAATCAGGGTTAAATCCATCATTCTTTTACTCACCATGCCACCCCAGTTTGGACCTGGCCATATGCAAATCAGTCTTGACCCTGTGCCTCATGAGAACAGTCCAGCTCGAACTGCCAAGCCAGGTCCTCCCGGGACAGGAAACAAGCATTCTAGGACCGGTTTCGGGGTTTCACTGCTCATCAGCCAAGATAGCTTCATTCCAGTGGCACAGTGAGCCCAGGACCCACGTCTGGGCATACCTGGCACACTTAGGGCGAGAAAGCAAAAGACAGACAATTGATGGACGGAATTCAGAACAGATTAAGACATTTAACCCCAGTCAAGAGATCTGGGTTAAATCCATCATTCTTTTGCTCACCATACCACCCAGTTTGGACCTGGCCATATGCAAATCAGTATTGACCCTGTGCCTCATAGTAACTGTCCAGCCCGAACTGCCAAGCCAGGTCCTCCCTGGACCGGAAACAAGCATCCTAGGACCGGTTTCGGGGTTTCCCCCCTCATCAGCCAGGATAGCTAGATTTCAGTGGCACAGTGAGCCCAGGATCCACATCTGGGCAGACCTGGTGCCGCACTTAGGGCGAGAACTCAAAAGACACACAATTGATGGACGGAATGCAGAACAGATCAAAACATTAACCCCCAGTCAAGAGATCTGGGTTAAATCCATCATTCTTTTGCTCACCATGCCACCCCAGTTTGGACCTGGCCATATGCAAATCAGTCTTGACCCTGTGCCTCATGGGAACAGTCCAGCCTGAACTGCCAAGCCAGGTACCCCTGGACCAGAAACAAGCATCCTAGGACCGGTTTCAGGGTTTCACCCCTCATCATCCAGGATCAAGACTGATTTGCATATGGCTGGGTCCAAACTGGCATGGTGAGCAAAGAAACGATGGATTTAGGCCCAGATCTCTGTACTGGGATGAATGTATGACATTGTTCTGCATTCTGTCCATCAATAGTTCTTTTTGCATTCATCACCCTGAGTGGTTCAGGTATGCCCAGACGTGGGTCTTGTGCTCTCCATGCCACTGGAGTCAAGATATCCTGGCTGAAACCGGTCCTAGGATGCTGTTTTCCAGTCCAGGGAGGACCTGGCTTGGCAGTTCGGGCTGGACTGTTCCCATTGGGCGCAGGGTCAAGACTGATTTGCATATGGCTGGGTCCAAACTTGAATGGCATGGTGAGCAAAAAACGATGGATTTAGGCCCAGATGTCTGTACTGGACGGGAATGCCGAGACGTGGGTCCTGTGCTCCCCGTACCACTGGAGTCAAGCTGTCCTGACTGATGAGGGCTGAAAGCCTGAAACTAGTCCTAGGATGCTTGTTTCCAGTCCAGGTAGGTCCTGGCTTGGCAGTTCGGGCTGGACTGTTCCCAGTGGGCGCAGGGTCAAGACTGATTTGCATATAGCTGAGTCCAATGGCTGAGTCCAAACTGGAATGGCATGGTGAGCAAAAAATCAATGGATTTAGGGCCAGATCTCTTTACTGGGGTGGATGTATAACATTGTTCTGCATTCTGTCCATCAATTGTTCTTTTTACTTTTCGAAAGTGGGCATTTATCTGCTCTTACTGCTCTGTGTGCATGCAGCCTTTCTCCAATTCACATCTGGGGTGAATGAGAGCTACACTTTGTGCTTTCCCTCTAAACAGCCACAAACGCAGGAAGGTTAGGTATGTCTGCATACTAATCTGCCTTCTGATGGCTTTTCCTGAGCAGGAAGGGAGTTGAAGCTGACACTTACACCTTGATAAGCAGTGTCCTGTTTTCCACACAAAGGGTTGATTACTCCTTACTGGTAGCCTGGAGCCAGGGCTGGGATAAAATGACATGTGTGCAATTCAAATACTCATCTTTGAAGTCTCCCCCCACTTCAACGGCACTACTGGGTATAAGTACTGATACTCTGACCCTACCAAGACAGTACACTACTGGACCTGTTAAGAACGCTGCCAGGAAGAAGGACTGCTGTGCTGCTATAATGACTGCCACTCTGCAGGACTGATGTGCTGCCTATTGTCAGCTGCTTGCTACCTCTCGCCCTGCTAAAGAAAATGACTAGACCCATCTCACTTGAACCCAGAGTGACTCCCAGGGCTTGCTGGTTTGACCCCTGTTCTGAAGTCTCAGGGCCATCCAAGACTTCTTACAACCCTGCAACAACACCTGGACTCTGTCATCTGTGAGTCTTGCCTCGCCAAGCGGTGCCAATCTAGTCCTGGGCCCTTGGAAGTAGTTGTTTCTGTTCTGACCCAGTAGAATCCACGCATCAACGACTTTGTGCCGATCAGAACCGGCGCATTCCTCTTTGACACCCGACGAAGCTTCTGCACAACGACATTGCTTCAACAGACTGTGCAGCTTAAAGACGACAGACTGCGGCCCCATGACAATGCATCACCTGCATCACAAAGGGATTCGCCGACAAGGTTTCACTAACTGTGCGGGTCAGAACTGACACATCGCCTTTATCCACCGCATTGATGATGACGCATTGACTCGTATGCTCCTTGCATCGGGTCCTCAACATTGACGCTGAGTTCTATTGTGTTTCCCAACTTGGAGCACGCCTGCCTTGTTTTAATAGCTAGAATGCTGCTAAAATTGCTATATTAGTATTGCAAATATGAGTGAGTTGTAATAGATTATTTTAAGTGATGAAAATATGCACATGTTTTTAAGCTATTTTACTATTCTCAGTTTACAGTGGTACTCTATAATACCTTTAAAAAGTGTTTTTATGGCTTGCAATCCAAAATAAACAATATTGATGATATTGATGATGATGACATTCTTCTGTAATGTCCACAGGTCCAGGAATGTATTGAAAAGTTGCTCTGAGAGTCTAATATTTATACATAATGTCAGCCACTGAAGTGAGGGGATTCCATATACTACTCCCACATTTGGTTCTAGAAAGTTCTACCCCTCTCCTGTCTATGCGTCAAGATGTTTGGGGTGACAAAAGACTAGTGTCAGGTTCCTTTGGGTATGCAGGAGACAAAGTGTTTTGAAATATAAATGGAGCTGGGTATAGCTTGGCCCACTAACCATCTTGGGAGGATAGCATGTTCTTTTCACCCCTAATCCCCTTTCGTGCCTCTGTCTGGGAGAAATTTACAAGCCCCAACCAGAGAGCCATTCAGAGTCAAGCGACCTAAGATACTGGTAGAAGGCACAAACGACTAGGACAAGAAAATCCCAACTTACAAAAAATTTGACATTTTCAGAATGGTGACTTACAAGTCAACTTTACCATTGAAGAGATTTTAAAATTGTTATTAATTTGAGTGTAAACACCATATTTATCTCTGCTCCCAACTAAACATTATTCCTTATTAAATGTAATAACATAACCCTATGTTAGTAAATGGAGTAGATAGAACTTACAGAAGTGAAAAAGGACTTTAAGAGTTTTTTACTACCAGGACATATTGTGTCACAGGTACGGATGTCCTACTTTTTAAATACAATGCACTCAGCCCCATGAATCTGTAGAGCCTATCTTAGGGAAGACATATATATTGAAAAAGAAAGTTTAGACCTGGTAAAAGGTTTATTTTAGCAACACAATGAAGCACCCCTTGGTCTGAAGTGAGGTGGTAGGGAGTGTGGGGGAATCCCTCTTAAAGGACGGTATCCCTCACCTACCCATGAGTGGCATGCTTCATCATTGGGTACCTCCTCGCACTGCAAAGCTAGTCACAGTGTGGGCTATAACCCCCTCTCTGAGAGGGAGGAGCTGAGGGATGTTTTTGTAGTATGGTAAAGAGGTATACTAAAACCTTCAGATTAGCTGGGCGTGGTGAGAGTGTGAAAGGAAAGTGAAAGAGCGATAAAACTAACTCCCTGGTACGTCAGGACAAGCTTTAATGGGACATCCTGGGGTCAGGATTAAAAATATGTACACTATGGTAGGAGGATTCAACCTGTCATTGTTTGTAACTGGTCGACATGTTTCAGCCGTAGTGCCCTCCATAGAGGTGATGTGGCTTTCTTCAGGACCAAATGAACGTGCAATAGTGAAGTGAGTTACCACGCATAGCAAATTTAGTTGGTGGTTAGCAAAAGGATGTATGATACGAAGGTAATGGGATGCACACCATGCTCAGTCCTGATTCCAATATTTATCCAGAAATCCTCAAAGAGTGCGTGCGTTACTGGTATAGTGCCTTGCCCTGGTGGCACTTGTTATACAATGAAATAAATGAGGCGTCATTACGCCCCAGAACCAGTCGCACAGCTGCATGCACAAGTACCACAATGCTTCAGATTAATCCTTGTTATTATCAAATATTCGTTCATTCTCTTCTCTGACTCAACTCCACTTTATCCACACTTGGAGAGCCTAACAATTTTCCAGGTTTCCTATGTTTCTGATGAGACCATCCGGACTTCTATCACAAACAAGATAAACGCATGATTCATCCCAGGCATGTTCTTTATTAAAACCCAATGCATTTCGGACTGCACGAGTCCTTCGTCAGGGGTAACTACAAGTAAAACATGTTGTAATTAATGATAAACATGTACATATGACATGATGCATGTATTCAACAAAATACTAGGCCTGGGCCAAAATTCCGTTCCGTTTGCGGAAATTGCGATATTTTGGCATTTTTGCGTTCCGCGGAAAGCGCGAGAATGTCAAAATTTCTGCATTCCGCAGCTTAGTGATAATTTGTTTCTTGCTCGCGCTGTAAAATAATACATTCTCGCGCGCGCGCGATCGCCTTACCTGAATCCCTGCGTTCTCCGACAAGTTTGCCTGGCCTTGTCTGGCAACAGGCCTGCTTTCATCCACTAGGGCCAGAGCAGGTAGCCACAGCTTTTTTAATCTACTGTTTTCTGTGTGCTCTGTTGAATTTCGACTTCATTTAGGGCTTAGATGGCATTGGATTGAGTTGGGGAAGTGTGCTTTTTGGGGGTGGCCTTGCTGATGTTGTTGGGCCTGGCCATGTGGCTGGTGGCCATTTTGAGGCCTAGGCCTGCAAGATTGCCTGGCCTTGTCTGCCAAAAGGCCTGCTTTCATCCACTAGGACCAGAGCAGGTAGCCACAGCTTTATTAATCTACTGTTTTCTGTGTGCTCTGTTGAATTTCGACTTCATTTAGGGCTTGGATGGCATTGGATTGAGTTGGGGAAGTGGGCTTTTTGGGGGTGGCCTTGCTGATGTTGTTCGGCCTGGCCATGTGGCTGGTTGCCATTTTGAGGCCGAGGCCTGCAAGCTTGCCTGGCCTTGTCTGCCAACAGGCCTGCTTTTTCATCCACTAGGATCAGAGCAGGTAGCCACAGCTTTATTGATCAATTGTTTTCTATGTGATCTGTTGAATTTAGACATCTTTTAGGGCATGGATGGCATTGGATTGAGTTGGGGAAGTGTGTTTTTTGGTGTGGCCTTTGTGATGTTGTTGGGCCTGGCCATGTGGCTGGTGGCCATTTTGAGGCCTAGGCCTGCAAGCTTGCCTGGCCTTGTCTGCCAACAGGCCTGCTTTCATCCACTAGGACCAGAGCAGGTAGCCACAGCTTTATTAATCTACTGTTTTCTGTGTGCTCTGTTGAAATTCGACTTCATTTAGGGCTTGGATGGCATTGGATTGAGTTGGGGAAGTGTGCTTTTTTGGGGTGGCCTTTGTGATGTTGTTGGGCCTGGCCATGTGGCTGGTGGCCATTTTGAGGCCTAGGCCTGCAAGCTTGCCTGGCCTTGTCTGCCAACAGGCCTGCTTTCATCCACTAGGACCAGAGCAGGTAGCCACAGCTTTATTAATCTACTGTTTTCTGTGTGCTCTGTTGAATTTCGACTTCATTTAGGGCTTGGATGGCATTGGATAGAGTTGGGGAAGTGTGCTTTTTGGGGGTGGCCTTGCTGATGTTGTTGGGCCTGGCCATGTGGCTGGTGGCCATTTTGAGGCCTAGGCCTGCAAGCTAGCCTGGCCTTGTCTGCCAACAGGCCTGCTTTTTCATCCACTAGGATCAAAGCAGGTAGCCACAGCTTTATTGATCAAGTGTTTTCTATGTGATCTGTTGAATTTAGACATCATTTAGGGCATGGATGGCATTGGATTGAGTTAGGGAAGTTTGTTTTTTGGGGTGGCCTTTGTGATGTTGTTGGGCCTGGCCATGTGGCTGGTGGCCATTTTGAGGCCTAGGCCTGCAAGCTTGCTTGGCCTTGTCTGCCAACAGGCCTGCTTTCATCCACTAGGACCAGAGCAGGTAGCCACAGCTTTATTAATCTACTGTTTTCTGTGTGCTCTGTTGAATTTCGACTTCATTTAGGGCTTGGATGGCATTGGATTGAGTTGGGGAAGTGTGTTTTTTGGGGTGGCCTTTGTGATGTTGTTGGGCCTGGCCATGTGGCTGGTGGCCATTTTGAGGCCTAGGCCTGCAAGCTTGCCTGGCCTTGTCTGCCAACAGGCCTGCTTTCATCCACTAGGACCAGAGCAGGTAGCCACAGCTTTATTAATCTACTGTTTTCTGTGTGCTCTGTTGAATTTCGACTTCATTTAGGGCTTGGATGGCATTGGATTGAGTTGGGGAAGTGTGCTTTTTGGGGGTGGCCTTGCTGATGTTGTTGGGCCTGGCCATGTGGCTGGTGGCCATTTTGAGGCCTAGGCCTGCAAGCTTGCCTGGCCTTGTCTGCCAAAAGGCCTGCTTTCATCCACTAGGACCAGAGCAGGTAGCCACAGCTTTATTAATCTACTGTTTTCTGTGTGCTCTGTTGAATTTCGACTTCATTTAGGGCTTGGATGGCATTGGATTGAGTTGGGGAAGTGTGCTTTTTGGGGGTGGCCTTGCTGATGTTGTTGGGCCTGGCCATGTGGCTGGTGGCCATTTTGAGGCCTAGGCCTGCAAGCTTGCCTGGCCTTTTCTGCCAACAGGCCTGCTTTTTCATCCACTAGGATCAGAGCAGGTAGCCACAGCTTTATTGATCAAGTGTTTTCTATGTGATCTGTTGAATTTAGACATCATTTAGGGCATGGATGGCATTGGATTGAGTTGGGGAAGTGTGTTTTTTGGGGTGGCCTTTGTGATGTTGTTGGGCTTGGCCATGTGGCTGGTGGCCATTTTGAGGCCTAGGCCTGCAAGCTTGCTTGGACTTGTCTGCCAACAGGCCTGCTTTCATCCACTAGGACCAGAGCAGGTAGCCACAGCTTTATTAATCTACTGTTTTCTGTGTGCTCTGTTGAATTTCGACTTCATTTAGGGCTTGGATGGCATTGGATTGAGTTGGGGAAGTGTGTTTTTTGGGGTGGCCTTTGTGATGTTGTTGGGCCTGGCCATGTGGCTGGTGGCCATTTTGAGGCCTAGGCCTGCAAGCTTGCCTGGCCTTGTCTGCTAACAGGCCTGCTTTCATCCACGAGGACCAGAGCAGGTAGCCACAGCTTTATTAATCTACTGTTTTCTGTGTGCTCTGTTGATTTTCGACTTCCTTTAGGGCTTGGATGGCATTGGATTGAGTTGGGGAAGTGTGCTTTTTGGGGGTGGCCTTGCTGATGTTGTTGGGCCTGGCCATGTGGCTGGTGGCCATTTTGAGGCCTAGGCCTGCAAGCTTGCCTGGCCTTGTCTGCCAACAGGCCTGCTTTCATCCACTAGGACCAGAGCAGGTAGCCACAGCTTTATTAATCTACTGTTTTCTGTGTGCTCTGTTGAATTTCGACTTCATTTAGGGCTTGGATGGCATTGGATTGAGTTGGGGAAGTGTGCTTTTTGGGGGTGGCCTTGCTGATGTTGTTGGGCCTGGCCATGTGGCTGGTGGCCATTTTGAGGCCTAGGCCTGCAAGCTTGCCTGGCCTTGTCTGCCAAAAGGCCTGCTTTTATCCACTAGGACCAGAGCAGGTAGCCACAGCTTTATTAATCTACTGTTTTCTGTGTGCTCTGTTGAATTTCGACTTCATTTAGGGCTTGGATGGCATTGGATTGAGTTGGGGAAGTGTGCTTTTTGGGGGTGGCCTTGCTGATGTTGTTGGGCCTGGCCATGTGGCTGGTTGCCATTTTGAGGCCTAGGCCTGCAAGCTTGCCTGGCCTTGTCTGCCAACAGGCCTGCTTTTTCATCCACTAGGATCAGAGCAGGGAGCCACAGCTTTATTGATCAAGTGTTTTCTATGTGATCTGTTGAATTTAGACATCATTTAGGGCATGGATGGCATTGGATTGAGTTGGGGAAGTGTGTTTTTGGGGTGGCCTTTGTGATGTTGTTGGGCCTGGCCATGTGGCTGGTGGCCATTTTGAGGCCTAGGCCTGCAAGCTTGCATGGCCTTGTCTGCCAACAGGCCTGCTTTCATCCACTAGGACCAGAGCAGGTAGCCACAGCTTTATTAATCTACTGTTTTCTGTATGCTCTGTTGAATTTCGACTTCATTTAGGGCTTGGATGGCATTGGATTGAGTTGGGGAAGTGTGTTTTTTGGGGTGGCCTTTGTGATGTTGTTGGGCCTGGCCATGTGGCTGGTGGCCATTTTGAGGCCTAGGCCTGCAAGCTTGCCTGGCCTTGTTTGCCAACAGGCCTGCTTTCATCCACTAGGACCAGAGCAGGTAGCCACAGCTTTATTAATCTACTGTTTTCTGTATGCTCTGTTGAATTTTGACTTCATTTAGGGGATGGATGGCATTGGATTGAGTTGGAGAAGTGTGTTTTTTGGGGTGGCCTTTGTGATGTTGTTGGGCCTGGCCATGTGGCTGGTGGCCATTTTGAGGCCTAGGCCTGCAAGCTTGCTTGGACTTGTCTGCCAACAGGCCTGCTTTCATCCACTAGGACCAGAGCAGGTAGCCACAGCTTTATTAATCTACTGTTTTCTGTGTGCTCTGTTGAATTTCGACTTCATTTAGGGCTTGGATGGCATTGGATTGAGTTGGGGAAGTGTGTTTTTTGGGGTGGCCTTTGTGATGTTGTTGGGCCTGGCCATGTGGCTGGTGGCCATTTTGAGGCCTAGGCCTGCAAGCTTGCCTGGCCTTGTCTGCTAACAGGCCTGCTTTCATCCACGAGGACCAGAGCAGGTAGCCACAGCTTTATTAATCTACTGTTTTCTGTGTGCTCTGTTGATTTTCGACTTCCTTTAGGGCTTGGATGGCATTGGATTGAGTTGGGGAAGTGTGCTTTTTGGGGGTGGCCTTGCTGATGTTGTTGGGCCTGGCCATGTGGCTGGTGGCCATTTTGAGGCCTAGGCCTGCAAGCTTGCCTGGCCTTGTCTGCCAACAGGCCTGCTTTCATCCACTAGGACCAGAGCAGGTAGCCACAGCTTTATTCATCTACTGTTTTCTGTGTGCTCTGTTGAATTTCGACTTCATTTAGGGCTTGGATGGCATTGGATTGAGTTGGGGAAGTGTGCTTTTTGGGGGTGGCCTTGCTGATGTTGTTGGGCCTGGCCATGTGGCTGGTGGCAATTTTGAGGCCTAGGCCTGCAAGCTTGCCTGGCCTTGTCTGCCAAAAGGCCTGCTTTCATCCACTAGGACCAGAGCAGGTAGCCACAGCTTTATTAATCTACTGTTTTCTGTGTGCTCTGTTGAATTTCGACTTCATTTAGGGCTTGGATGGCATTGGATTGAGTTGGGGAAGTGTGCTTTTTGGGGGTGGCCTTGCTGATGTTGTTGGGCCTGGCCATGTGGCTGGTTGCCATTTTGAGGCCTAGGCCTGCAAGCTTGCCTGGCCTTGTCTGCCAACAGGCCTGCTTTTTCATCCACTAGGATCAGAGCAGGTAGCCACAGCTTTATTGATCAAGTGTTTTCTATGTGATCTGTTGAATTTAGACATCATTTAGGGCATGGATGGCATTGGATTGAGTTGGGGAAGTGTGTTTTTTGGGGTGGCCTTTGTGATGTTGTTGGGCCTGGCCATGTGGCTGGTGGCCATTTTGAGGCCTAGGCCTGCAAGCTTGCATGGCCTTGTCTGCCAACAGGCCTGCTTTCATTCACTAGGACCAGAGCAGGTAGCCACAGCTTTATTAATCTACTGTTTTCTGTATGCTCTGTTGAATTTCGACTTCATTTAGGGCTTGGATGGCATTGGATTGAGTTGGGGAAGTGTGTTTTTTGGGGTGGCCTTTGTGATGTTGTTGGGCCTGGCCATGTGGCTGGTGGCCATTTTGAGGCCTAGGCCTGCAAGCTTGCCTGGCCTTGTTTGCCAACAGGCCTGCTTTCATCCACTAGGACCAGAGCAGGTAGCCACAACTTTATTAATCTACTGTTTTCTGTGGGCTCTGTTGAATTTCGACTTCATTTAGGGCTTGGATGGCATTGGATTGAGTTGGGGAAGTGTGCTTTTTGGGGGTGGCCTTGCTGATGTTGTTGGGCCTGGTCATGTGGCTGGTGGCCATTTTGAGGCCTAGGCCTGCAAGCTTGCCTGGCCTTGTCTGCCAACAGGCCTGCTTTCATCCACTAGGACCAGAGCAGGTAGCCACAGCTTTATTAATCTACTGTTTTCTGTGTGCTCTGTTGAATTTCGACTTCATTTAGGGCTTGGATGGCATTGGATTGAGTTGGGGAAGTGTGCTTTTTGGGGGTGGCCTTGCTGATGTTGTTGGGCCTGGCCATGTGGCTGGTGGCCATTTTGAGGCCTAGGCCTGCAAGCTTGCCTGGCCTTGTCTGCCAACAGGCCTGCTTTTTCATCCACTAGGATCAGAGCAGGTAGCCACAGCTTTATTGATCAAGTGTTTTCTATGTGATCTGTTGAATTTAGACATCATTTAGGGCATGGATGGCATTGGATTGAGTTGGGGAAGTGTGTTTTTTGGGGTGGCCTTTGTGATGTTGTTGGGCCTGGCCATGTGGCTGGTGGCCATTTTGAGGCCTAGGCCTGCAAGCTTGCTTGGCCTTGTCTGCAAACAGGCCTGCTTTCATCCACTAGGACCAGAGCAGGTAGCCACAGCTTTATTAATCTACTGTTTTCTGTGTGCTCTGTTGAATTTCGACTTCATTTAGGGCTTGGATGGCATTGGATTGAGTTGGGGAAGTGTGTTTTTTGGGGTGGCCTTTGTGATGTTGTTGGGCCTGGCCATGTGGCTGGTGGCCATTTTGAGGCCTAGGCCTGCAAGCTTGCCTGGCCTTGTCTGCCAACAGGCCTGGTTTCATACACTAGGACCAGAGCAGGTAGCCACAGCTTTATTAATCTACTGTTTTCTGTGTGCTCTGTTGAATTTCGACTTCATTTAGGGCTTGGATGGCATTGGATTGAGTTGGGGAAGTGTGCTTTTTGGGGGTGGCCTTGCTGATGTTGTTGGGCCTGGCCATGTGGCTGGTGGCCATTTTGAGGCCTAGGCCTGCAAGCTTGCCTGGCCTTGTCTGCCAACAGGCCTGCTTTCATCCACTAGGACCAGAGCAGGTAGCCACAACTTTATTAATCTACTGTTTCCTGTTTCTGGTGAAAGTCATCGAGAAGACCGTCAACAGACAACTGACTCGAGGAGAACAGCATCCTGGACCCATCCAAGTCCGGGTTCCCGCAGCAATCACAGCACCGAAACTGCCCTCATCGCCACCACCGATGACATCAGGGCCCTGCTGGACAACAGAGAAACCGCGGCCCCTATCCTCCTGCACCTGTCAGCCGCTTTCTACATTGTCTGCCAACGCACATGCCTCCACGATGCTGGGATCCAAGACAAGGCTCTGGACTGGACGATCTCCTTCCTCTCCGGCAGAACCCAGAGCGTCTGCCTCCCGCTTTCTGCTCCGAAGCCACCGAGATCATCTGCGGTGTACCCCAGGGCTCATCTCTCAGCCCAACTCTGTTCAACATCTACATGGCACCGCTCGCCCATGTCGCCCAACTGCATGACCTCAACATCATCTCCTACACTGACGACACCCGGCTGATCCTCTCCCTCACCAAGGACCCCCTCACAGCCAAAACCAACCTCCACAAAGGAATGAAAGCCGTCGCTGAGTGGATGAAGAACAGCCGACTGAAGCTAAACTCGGACAAGATGGAAGTCCTCATTCTCGGCTCCACCCCCTCGGCCTGGGATGACTCCTGGTGGCCGACTGTACTGGGAACAGCTCCAACACCCACCAACCACACGCGCAACCTAGTGTTCATCCTCGACTCTACTCTCTCCATGAAAAAGCAGGTCAACGCCATCTCATCCTTCTGCTTCAACTCCCTCCGCATGCTCCACAAGATCAACAAGTGGATCCTCACTGAAACAAAAAGAACAGTCGCCCAGGCCCTCGTCAACAGCAGGTTGGACATCGGAAACGCCCTCTACGCAAGAGCCTCGGCCAAACAACTGAAACAACTCCAGCGCAT
The DNA here is from genome assembly GCF_964204655.1 of Triturus cristatus. Classification (NCBI taxonomy): domain Eukaryota; kingdom Metazoa; phylum Chordata; class Amphibia; order Caudata; family Salamandridae; genus Triturus; species Triturus cristatus. The sequence continues at coordinate 333,348,594 of NC_140594.1, read as the reverse complement.
TCAAAACGCCTCTGCTCGCTTGATCCTCGACATCCCTCGCCGCAGCCACACCACACCCCACCTGAGAGGCCTGCACTGGCTCCCCGTTAACAAGAAGATCACCTTCAAGCTCCTCACCCACGGACACAAGGCACTACATGACACCGGACCAGCATACCTCAACAGACGACTCAGTTTCTACACCCCCAACTGCCAGCTCTGCTCCGCCGACCTCGCCACAGTCCCCCGCATCTGAAGAGCGACCTCCGGCGGCAGATCGATCTCCCAGCTCGCCGCAAAAACCTTGAACACCCTACCCATCCTCCTACGGCAGACCCAGGACCTACTAACCTTCAGAAGACTCCTCAAGACCTGGCTTTTCGAATGGTAGCAGCACCCACCCCAGCGCCTTGTGACCCCCATGGGTAAGTAGTGCACTTTACAAATGTAAGGATTTATTGATTGATTGATTGATTGATGAGGCCTACTTCTCTCATAGGTTAACTTTTGGAAATCCTTAATATACTTTTAAGCTGCAATTCCTATTTAGAAGGGAGATGCTGCATAATGTTTTATATCTTTGGAATGGTATTGATAAATCCTCTTTACTGATACAGTTGTATTTAACATTACTGTTTTAGAAATGCCACTTTTAGAAAGTGAAAGTCAAACAATTGACGGACAGAATGCAGAACAGATCAAAACATTCAGCCCCAGTCAAGAGATCTGGGTTAAATCCATTATTCTTTTGCTCACCATGCCATCCCAGTTTGGACCTGGCCATATGCAAATCAGTCTTGACCCTGTGCTTCATGGGAATAGTCCAGCTCGAACTGACAAGTTAGGTCCTCCCTGGACCAGATACAAGCATCCTAGGACATGTTTCAGTGTTTCACCCCTCATCAGCCAGGATAGCTTGATTCCAGTGGCACAGTGAGCCAGGACCCACGTCTGGAAATACCTGGGGCACTTAGGGCGAGAAAGCAAAAGACACCCAATTGATGGACGGAATGCAGAACAGATCAAAACATTCACCCCCAGTCCAAAAATCAGGGTTAAATCCATCATTCTTTTACTCACCATGCCTACCCCAGTTTGGACCTGGCCATATGCAAATCAGTCTTGACCCTGTGCCTCATGAGAACAGTCCAGCTCGAACTGCCAAGCCAGGTCCTCCCGGGACAGGAAACAAGCATTCTAGGACCGGTTTCGGGGTTTCACTGCTCATCAGCCAAGATAGCTTCATTCCAGTGGCACAGTGAGCCCAGGACCCACGTCTGGGCATACCTGGCACACTTAGGGCGAGAAAGCAAAAGACAGACAATTGATGGACGGAATTCAGAACAGATTAAGACATTTAACCCCAGTCAAGAGATCTGGGTTAAATCCATCATTCTTTTGCTCACAATACCACCCAGTTTGGACCTGGCCATATGCAAATCAGTATTGACCCTGTGCCTCATAGTAACTGTCCAGCCCGAACTGCCAAGCCAGGTCCTCCCTGGACCGGAAACAAGCATCCTAGGACCGGTTTTGGGGTTTCCCCCCTCATCAGCCAGGATAGCTTGATTTCAGTGGCACAGTGAGCCCAGGATCCACATCTGGGCAGACCTGGTGCCGCACTTAGGGCGAGAAATCAAAAGAAACACAATTGATGGATGGAATGCAGAACAGATCAAAACATTAACCCCCAGTCAAGAGATCTGGGTTAAATCCATCATTCTTTTGCTCACCATGCCACTCCAGTTTGGACCTGGCCATATGCAAATCAGTCTTGTCCCTGTGCCTCATGGGAACAGTCCAGCCGAACTGCCAAGCCAGGTCCCCCCTGGACCAGAAACAAGCATCCTAGGACCGGTTTCGGGGTTTCACCCCTCATCATCCAGGATCAAGACTGATTTGCATATGGCTGGGTCCAAACTGGCATGGTGAGCAAAAAAACGATGGATTTAGGCCCAGATCTCTGTACTGGGGTGAATGTATGACATTGTTCTGCATTCTGTCCATCAATTGTTCTTTTTGCATTCATCACCCTGAGTGGTTCAGGTATGCCCAGACGTGGGTCTCGTGCTCTCCATGCCACTGGAGTCAAGCTATCCTGGCTGAAACCGGTCCTAGGATGCTGTTTTCCAGTCCAGGGAGGACCTGGCTTGGCAGTTCGGGCTGGACTGTTCCCATTGGGCGCAGGGTCAAGACTGATTTGCATATGGCTGGGTCCAAACTTGAATGGCATGGTGAGCAAAAAATGATGGATTTAGGCCCAGATGTCTGTACTGGACGGGAATGCCGAGACGTGGGTCCTGTGCTCCCCGTACCACTGGAGTCAAGCTGTCCTGACTGATGAGGGCTGAAAGCCTGAAACTAGTCCTAGGATGCTTGTTTCCAGTCCAGGTAGGTCCTGGCTTGGCAGTTTGGGCTGGACTGTTCCCAGTGGGCGCAGGGTCAAGACTGATTTGCATATGGCTGAGTCCAATGGCTGAGTCCAAACTGGAATGGCATGGTGAGCAAAAAATCAATGGATTTAGGGCCAGATCTCTTTACTGGGGTGGATGTATAACATTGTTCTGCATTCTGTCCATCAATTGTTCTTTTTACTTTTCGAAAGTGGGCATTTATCTGCTCTTACTGCTCTGTGTGCATGCAGCCTTTCTCCAATTCACATCTGGGGCGAATGAGAGCTACACTTTGTGCTTTCCCTCTAAACAGCCACAAACGCAGGAAGGTTAGGTATGTCTGCATACTAATCTGCCTTCTGATGGCTTTTCCTGAGCAGGAAGGGAGTTGAAGCTGACACTTACACCTTGATAAGCAGTGTCCTGTTTTCCACACAAAGGGTTGATTACTCCTTACTGGTAGCCTGGAGCCAGGGCTGGGATAAAATGACATGTGTGCACTTCAAATACTCATCTTTGAAGTCTCCCCCCACTTCAACTGCACTACTGGGTATAAGTACTGATACTCTGACCCTACCAAGACAGTACACTATTGGACCTGTTAAGAACGCTGCCAGGAAGAAGGACTGCTGTGCTGCTATAATGACTGCCACTCTGCAGGACTGATGTGCTGCCTATTGTCAGCTGCTTGCTACCCCTCGCCCTGCTAAAGAAAATGACTAGACCCATCTCACTTGAACCCAGAGTGACTCCCAGGGCTTGCTGGTTTGACCCCTGTTCTGAAGTCTCAGGGCCATCCAAGACTTCTTACAACCCTGCAACAACACCTGGACTCTTTCATCTGTGAGTCTTGCCTCGCCAAGCGGTGCCAATCTAGTCCTGGGCCCTTGGAAGTCGTAGTTTCTGTTCTGACCCAGTAGAATCCACGTATCAACGACTTTGTGCCGATCAGAACCGGTGCATTCCTCTTTGACACCCGACGAAGCTTCTGCACAACGACATTGCTTCAACAGACTGTGCAGCTTAAAGACGACAGACTGCGGCTCAATGACAATGCATCACCTGCATCACAAAGGGATTCGCCGACAAGGTTTCACTAACAGTGTGGGTCAAAACTGACACATCGCCTTTATCCACCGCATTGATGATGACGCATTGACTCGTATGCTCCTTGCATCGGGTCCTCAACATTGACGCTGAGTTCTATTGTGTTTCCCAACTTGGAGTGCGCCTGCCTTGTTTTAATAGCTAGAATGCTGCTAAAATTGCTATATTAGTATTGCAAATATGAGTGAGTTGTAATAGATTATTTTAAGTGATGAAAATATGCACATGTTTTTAAGCTGTTTTACTATTCTCAGTTTACAGTGGTACTCTATAATACCTTTAAAAAGTGTTTTTATGGCTTGCAATCCAAAATAAACAATATTGATGATATTGATGATGATGACATTCTTCTGTAATGTCCACAGGTCCAGGAATGTATTGAAGAGTTGCTCTGAGAGTCCAATATTTATACATAATGTCAGCCACTGAAGTGAGGGGATTCCCTATACTACTCCCACATTTGGTTCTAGAAAGTTCTACCCCTCTCCTGTCTGTGTGTCAAGATGTTTGGGGTGACAAAAGACTAGTGTCAGGTTCCTTTGGGTATGCAGGAGACAAAGTGCTTTGAAATATAAATGGGGCTGGGTGTAGCTCCGCCCACTAACCATCTTGGGAGGATAGCATGTTCTTTTCACCCCTAATCCCCTTTCGTGCCTCTGTCTGGGAGAAATTTACAAGCCCCAACCACAGAGCCATTCAGAGTCAAGTGACCTAAGATACTGGTACAAGGCACAAACGACTAGGACAAGAAAATCCCAACTTACAAAAAATTTGACATTTTCAGAATGGTGACTTACAAGTCAACTTTACCATTGAAGAGATTTTAAAATTGTTATTAATTTGAGTGTAAACACCATATTTATCTCTGCTCCCAACTAAACATTATCCCTTATTAAATGTAATAACGTAACCCCATGTTAGTAAATGGAGTAGATAGAACTTACAGAAGTGAAAAAAGACTTTAAGAGTTTTTTACTACCAGGACATATTGTGTCACAGGTACGGATGTCCTACTTTTTAAATACAATGCACTCAGCCCCATGAATCTGTAGAGCCTATCTTAGGGAAGACATATATATTTAAAAAGAAAGTTTAGACCTGGTAAAAGGTTTATTTTAGCAACACAATGAAGCACCCCTTGGTCTGAAGTGAGGTGGTAGGGAGTGTGGGAGAATCCCTCTTAAAGGACGGTATCCCTCACCTACCCATGGGTGGCATGCTTCATCATTGGGTACCTCCTCGCACTGCAAAGCTAGTCGCAGTGTGGGCTATAACCCCCTCTCTGAGAGGGAGGAGCTGAGGGATGTTTTTGTAGTATGGTAAAGAGGTATACTAAAACCTTCAGATTAGCTGGGCGTGGTGAGAGTGTGAAAGGAAAGTGAAAGAGCGATAAAACTAACTCCCTGGTACGTCAGGACAAGCTTTAATGGGACATCCTGGGGTCAGGATTAAAAATATGTACACTATGGTATGAGGATTCAACCTGTCATTGTTTGTAACTGGTCGACATGTTTCAGCCGTAGTGCCCTCCATAGAGGTGATGTGGCTTTCTTCAGAACCAAATGAACGTGCAATAGTGAAGTGAGTTACCACGCATAGCAAATTTAGTTGGTGGTTAGCAAAAGGATGTATGATACGAAGGTAATGGGATGCACACCATATGCTCAGTCCCGATTCCAATATTTATCCAGAAATCCTCAAAGAGTGCGTGCGTTACTGGTATAGTGCCTTGCCCTGGTGGCACTTGTTATACAATGAAATAAATGGGGCGTCATTACGCCCCAGAACCAGTCGCACAGCTGCATGCACAAGTACCACAATGCTTCAGATTAATCCTTGTTATTATCAAATATTCGTTCATTTTCTTCTCTGACTCAACTCCACTTTATCCACACTTGGAGAGCCTAACTATTTTCCAGGTTTCCTATGTTTCTGATGAGACCATCCGGACTTCTATCACAAACACGATAAACGCATGATTCATCCCAGGCATGTTCTTTATTAAAACCCAATGCATTTCGGACTGCACGAGTCCTTCGTCAGGGGTAACTACAAGTAAAACATGTTGTAATTAATGATAAACATGTACATATAACATGATGCATCTATTCAACAAAATACTAGGCTTGGGCCAAAATTCCGTTCCGTTTGCGGAAATTGCGATATTTTGGCATTTTCGCGTTCCGCGGAAAGCGCGAAAATGTCAAAATTTCCGCATTCCGCAGCTTAGCGATAATTTGTTTCTTGCTCGTGCTGTAAAATAATACATTCTCGCGCGCGCGCGATCGCCTTACCTGAATCCCTGCGTTCTCCGACAAGTTTTCTTGACCCGGTCGCGTTCTCCGCGAGATGTTGGATTTTGGTAGCCATTTTGCGCTGTCTCGCGGCCGCATTAACGTCATTTGTCACGCGATCACGTCATTTGTCGCGCGATCACGTCTTTCTTCTTGCGATCATGCACCGCGCGAGTATGAGAAGATTCAGATCTCGAACATGTCATTCTACATCGTGAGCCAGAGGATGAGGACGCGGGCACGTGTAATCGAACGCAAACAGGAGAAAGAGACTGCGAACACGTCATAACCAACGCGACACGGACAAAGAAGAGAACGCGATAATGTCGTTTTCGTCATGCCGGCGGAAGTAATGTGAAGCTCGAGAACTCAACAACGTAAAATTTTCAATTTGGAGAGGAATATCGGCTCTAGCAGCATGAAACCATCTGCAAATGCTGATTTTGGATGAAAAGAACTCCTTACATTGACATTTGGCTTTCCTTTTTTGTGCAAGGAGTCATTTTTTTAAAAGGTGGAGAGAGGGAGGAAGTGACACAGAATCTCCAACTTCCTGTTCCTGTCCAGCAGGCTCCTCCCAGTGCTTTGTCCATCTCCTGCTCATTCTGCCTTTGGATTTGGAGCTGGAAAGATCACTCTTTTTGTCTGCTGCATCATTGCAATTGGATTTCAGGATTTTTGGAATATATTTTACAAGTAAGTGGTTGTTGTGTTTGATTGTGGGCACTGCAGTTGTTGTAACTACAATTTATTTTTGATAATTAATTAATTATCATCATTCCTTTTTTTATTTTTTTTATTTTGTGGGTTGTAGTAGTAGGCCCGAGCTAGCCATGGGCATGGCCTCATGGGTGTGTGTGCATGATGAAGCAACTGTTCCTTTTGTTTTTGGAATGTATTTCATTTTCAAGCACATTTAGGGCATGGATGGCATTGGATTGAGTTGGGGAAGTGTGTTTTTTGGGGTGGCCTTTGTGATGTTGTTGGGACTGGCCATGTGGCTGGTGGCCATTTTGAGGCGTAGGCAAGCAAACTTGCCTGGCCTTGTCTGCCAGCAGGCCTGCTTTTTCATCCACTAGGATCAGAGCAGGTAGCCACAGCTTTATTGATCAAGTGTTTTCTATGCGATCTGTTGAATTTAGACTTCATTTAGGGCATGGATGGCATTGGATTGAGTTGGGGAAGTGTGCTTTTTGGGGGTGGCCTTGCTGATGTTGTTGGGCCTGGCCATGTGGCTGGTGGCCATTTTGAGGCCTAGGCCTGCAAGCTTGCCTGGCCTTGTCAGCCAACAGGCCTGCTTTCATCCACTAGGACCAGAGCAGGTAGCCACATCTTTATTAATCTACTGTTTTCTGTGTGCTCTGTTGAATTTCGACTTCATTTAGGGCTTGGATGGCATTGGATTGAGTTGGGGAAGTGTGTTTTTTGGGGTGGCCTTGCTGATGTTGTTGGGCCTGGCCATGTGGCTGGTGGCCATTTTGAGGCCTAGGCCTGCAGGCTTGCCTGGTCTTGTCTGCCAACAGGCATGCTTTCATCCACTAGGACCACAGCAGGTAGCCTCAGCTTTATTAATCTACTGTTTTCTGTGTGCTCTGTTGAATTTCGACTTCATTTAGGGCTTGGATGGCATTGGATTGAGTTGGGGAAGTGTGTTTTTTGGGGTGGCCTTGCTGATGTTGTTGGGCCTGGCCATGTGGCTGGTGGCCATTTTGAGGCCTAGGCCTGCAAGCTTGCCTGGTCTTGTCTGCCAACAGGCATGCTTTCATCCACTAGGACCACAGCAGGTAGCCTCAGCTTTATTAATCTACTGTTTTCTGTGTGCTCTGTTGAATTTCGACTTCATTTAGGGCTTGGATGGCATTGGATTGAGTTGGGGAAGTGTGTTTTTTGGGGTGGCCTTGCTGATGTTGTTGGGCCTGGCCATGTGGCTGGTGGCCATTTTGAGGCCTAGGCCTGCAAGCTTGCCTGGTCTTGTCTGCCAACAGGCATGCTTTCATCCACTAGGACCACAGCAGGTAGCCTCAGCTTTATTTATCTACTGTTTTCTGTGTGCTCTGTTGAATTTCGACTTCATTTAGGGCTTGGATGGCATTGGATTGAGTTGGGGAAGTGTGTTTTTTGGGGTGGCCTTGCTGATGTTGTTGGGCCTGGCCATGTGGCTGGTGGCCATTTTGAGGCCTAGGCCTGCAAGCTTGCCTGGCCTTGTCTGCCAACAGGCCTGCTTTCATCCACTAGGACCAGAGCAGGTAGCCACAGCTTTATTAATCTACTGTTTTCTGTGTGCTCTGTTGAATTTCGACTTCATTTAGGGCTTGGATGGCATTGGATTGAGTTGGGGAAGTGTGCTTTTTGGGGGTGGCCTTGCTGATGTTGTTGGGCCTGGCCATGTGGCTGGTGGCCATTTTGAGGCCTAGGCCTGCAAGCTTGCCTGGCCTTGTCTGCCAACAGGCCTGCTTTCATCCACTAGGACCAGAGCAGGTAGCCACAGCTTTATTAATCTACTGTTTTCTGTGTGCTCTGTTGAATTTCGACTTCATTTAGGGCTTGGATGGCATTGGATTGAGTTGGGGAAGTGTGCTTTTTGGGGGTGGCCTTGCTGATGTTGTTGGGCCTGGCCATGTGGCTGGTGGTCATTTTGAGGCCTAGGCCTGCAAGCTTGCCTGGCCTTGTCTGCCAACAGGCCTGCTTTCATCCACTAGGACTAGAGCAGGTAGCCACAGCTTTAATAATCTACTGTTTTCTGTGTGCTCTGTTGAATTTCGACTTCATTTAGGGCTTGGATGGCATTGGATTGAGTTGGGAAAGTGTGCTTTTTGGGGGTGGCCTTGCTGATGTTGTTGGGCCTGGCCATGTGGCTGGTGGCCATTTTGAGGCCTAGGCCTGCAAGCTTGCCTGGCCTTGTCTGCCAAAAGGCCTGCTGTCATCCACTAGGACCAGAGCAGGTAGCCACAGCTTTATTAATCTACTGTTTTCTGTGTACTCTGTTGAATTTCGACTTCATTTAGGGCTTGGATGGCATTGGATTGAGTTGGGGAAGTGTGCTTTTTGGGGGTGGCCTTGCTGATGTTGTTGGGCCTGGCCATGTGGCTGGTTGCCATTTTGAGGCCTAGGCCTGCAAGCTTGCCTGGCCTTGTCTGTTAACAGGCCTGCTTTTTCACCCACTAGGATCAGAGCAGGTAGCCACAGCTTTATTGATCAAGTGTTTTCTATGTGATCTGTTGAATTTAGACATCATTTAGGGCATGGATGGCATTGGATTGAGTTGGGGAAGTGTGTTTTTTGGGGTGGCCTTTGTGATGTTGTTGGGCCTGGCCATGTGGCTGTTGGCCATTTTGAGGCCTAGGCCTGCAAGCTTGCCTGGCCTTGTCTGCCAACAGGCCTGCTTTCATCCACTAGGACCAGAGCAGGTAGCCACAGCTTTATTAATCTACTGTTTTCTGTGTGCTCTGTTGAATTTCGACTTCATTTAGGGCTTGGATGGCATTGGATTGAGTTGGGGAAGTGTGCTTTTTGGGGGTGGCCTTGCTGATGTTGTTGGGCCTGGCCATGTGGCTGGTGGCCATTTTGAGGCCTAGGCCTGCAAGCTTGCCTGGCCTTGTTTGCCAACAGGCCTGCTTTCATCTACTAGGACCAGAGCAGGTAGCCACAGCTTTATTAATCTACTGTTTTCTGTGTGCTCTGTTGAATTTCGACTTCATTTAGGGCTTGGATGGCATTGGATTGAGTTGGGGAAGTGTGCTTTTTGGGGGTGGCCTTACTGATGTTGTTGGGCCTGGCCATGTGGCTGGTGGCCATTTTGAGGCCTAGGCCTGCAAGCTTGCCTGGCCTTGTCTGCCAACAGGCCTGCTTTCATCCACTAGGACCAGAGCAGGTAGCCACAGCTTTATTGATCTACTGTTTTCTGTGTGCTCTGTTGAATTTCGACTTCATTTAGGGCTTGGATGGCATTGGATTGAGTTGCGGAAGTGTGCTTTTGGGGGGTGGCCTTGCTGATGTTGTTGGGCCTGGCCATGTGGCTGGTGGCCATTTTGAGGCCTAGGCCTGCAAGCTTGCCTGGCCTTGTCTGCCAACAGGCCTGCTTTCATCCACTAGGACCAGAGCAGGTAGCCACAGCTTTATTAATCTACTGTTTTCTGTGTGCTCTGTTGAATTTCGACTTCATTTAGGGCTTGGATGGCATTGGATTGAGTTGGGGAAGTGTGCTTTTTGGGGGTGGCCTTGCTGATGTTGTTGGGCCTGGCCATGTGGCTGGTGGCCATTTTGAGGCCTAGGCCTGCAAGCTTGCCTGGCCTTGTCTGCCAACGGGCCTGCTTTTTCATCCACTAGGATCAGAGCAGGTAGCCACAGCTTTATTGATCAAGTGTTTTCTATGTGATCTGTTGAATGTAGACATTATTTAGGGCATGGATGGCATTGGATTGAGTTGGGGAAGTGTGTTTTTTGGGGTGGCCTTTGTGATGTTGTTGGGCCTGGCCATGTGGCTGGTGGCCATTTTGAGGCCTAGGCCTGCAAGCTTGCCTGGCCTTGTCTGCCAACAGGCCTGCTTTCATCCACTAGGACCAGAGCAGGTAGCCACAGCTTTATTAATCTACTGTTTTCTGTGTGCTCTGTTGAATTTCGACTTCATTTAGGGCTTGGATGGCATTGGATTGAGTTGCGGAAGTGTGCTTTTGGGTGGTGGCCTTGCTGATGTTGTTGGGCCTGGCCATGTGGCTGGTGGCCATTTTGAGGCCTAGGCCTGCAAGCTTGCCTGGCCTTGTCTGCCAACAGGCCTGCTTTCATCCACTAGGACCAGAGCAGGTAGCCACAGCTTTATTAATCTACTGTTTTCTGTGTGCTCTGTTGAATTTCGACTTCATTTAGGGCTTGGATGGCATTGGATTGAGTTGGGGAAGTGTGCTTTTTGGGGGTGGCCTTGCTGATGTTGTTGGGCCTGGCCATGTGGCTGGTGGCCATTTTGAGGCCTAGGCCTGCAAGCTTGCCTGGCCTTGTCTGCCAACAGGCCTGCTTTTTCATCCACTAGGATCAGAGCAGGTAGCCACAGCTTTATTGATCAAGTGTTTTCTATGTGATCTGTTGAATTTAGACATTATTTAGGGCATGGATGGCATTGGATTGAGTTGGGGAAGTGTGTTTTTTGGGGTGGCCTTTGTGATGTTGTTGGGCCTGGCCATGTGGCTGGTGGCCATTTTGAGGCCTAGGCCTGCAAGCTTGCCTGGCCTTGTCTGCCAACAGGCCTGCTTTCATCCACTAGGACCAGAGCAGGTAGCCACAGCTTTATTAATCTACTGTTTTCTGTGTGCTCTGTTGAATTTCGACTTCATTTAGGGCTTGGATGGCATTGGATTGAGTTGGGGAAGTGTGTTTTTTGTGGTGGCCTTTGTGATGTTGTTGGGCCTGGCCATGTGGCTGGTGGCCATTTTGAGGCCTAGGCCTGCAAGCTTGCCTGGTCTTGTCTGCCAACAGGCCTGCTTTTTCATCCACTAGGATCAGAGCAGGTAGCCACAGCTTTATTGATCAAGTGTTTTCTATGTGATCTGTTGAATTTAGACATCATTTAGGTCATGGATGGCATTGGATTGAGTTGGGGAAGTGTGTTTTTTGGGGTGGCCTTTGTGATGTTGTTGGGCCTGGCCATGTGGCTGGTGGCCATTTTGAGGCCTAGGCCTGCAAGCTTGCCTTGCCTTGTCTGCCAACAGGCCTGCTTTTTCATCCACTAGGATCAGAGCAGGTAGCCACAGCTTTATTGATCAAGTGTTTTCTATGTGATCTGTTGAATTTAGACATCATTTAGGGCATGGATGGCATTGGATTGAGTTGGGGAAGTGTGTTTTTGGGGGTGGCCTTGCTGATGTTGTTGGGCCTGGCCATGTGGCTGGTGGCCATTTTGAGGCCTAGGCCTGCAAGCTTGCCTGGTCTTGTCTGCCAACAGGCCTGCTTTTTCATCCACTAGGATCAGAGCAGGTAGCCACAGCTTTATTGATCAAGTGTTTTCTATGTGATCTGTTGAATTTAGACATCATTTAGGGCATGGATGGCATTGGATTGAGTTGGGGAAGTGTGTTTTTGGGGGTGGCCTTGCTGATGTTGTTGGGCCTGGCCATGTGGCTGGTGGCCATTTTGAGGCCTAGGCCTGCAAACTTGCTTGGCCTGCCAACAGGCCTGCTTTTTCATCCACTAGGATCAGAGCAGGTAGCCACAGCTTTATTGATCAAGTGTTTTCTATGCGATCTGTTGAATTTAGACTTCATTTAGGGCATGGATGGCATTGGATTGAGTTGGGGAAGTGTGCTTTTTGGGGGTGGCCTTGCTAATGTTGGTTGTCTTAAAGACAATCCATGCTTTTTTTATGTGTCTGGTCACTGGTGTGTTGGTGTGCAATGCATGCACCCTGCAGAGCTTTTTGGGGCCTGTGAATGTTCCTACATTTTGTTGCATTAAAAAGTCAGAGCAGTGTGCTTTAGCAGGCATCCTTTACCTAGCTTTTATAGGCCTTTTGTCAGCTCCTGGTGTTTCCCAGGCCCCCGGCTTCTTTGTGATTTGTGTGTGTCCATGTGGGTGGTGGCCTTTTTGGGTGTTTGGTCTGTGAGTATTAGTGTCCTGCTTTTGCCATAGGCCTGCATGGTTTTCCTATTGTCTCTTTGGCTTACTGCTTCCATCCATCCACCCCCTTTGCCAGCAGCAGCTCCATGGATGCTGAGATGCTCAAATAATGCAATGGTCCACCCCACTTCCATTAGAGTTTTATTTTGTTGTTTATTATTAACTTTCCTATCCTTCCTGAGAGTGTAGTGTGTGGCTGTACACAGTACTAGTAGTATAACATAGCTCTAGTTAAAAAAAATAGTCATAAATGGCTAGACTATCTTTTGTTTGCACTAGTACAGTACTAAGTAACTGAACCACAACAACAAATGCAACATTTCACTGATGCTCTTCTCCTGTCTTCTTTGCTTTTAGGTGCACAAAAGACAGAGTAGGAGGTGTCATCGGCATCACCTGGCTACCCGTTGTACTGCCAGCCAGACAGAAGTCCTGCTGCGCATCACGCCCACGTGTGACCAGAACTTGTTGTGCATCTGCCTCCTGCCTGACATCTGAAGAAGATGGCCCCAAAGAAAGGTACCAGGTCCAGTACCAAGAAAGTTGCCGGTGAGAAGAAGGAACAGAAAAAGGAAGTGCCATTAACCACGACTGGTGGTGTGCCGGCCAATGTTTTTTTTGGCACCAAAGCATTGTCCGGGAACCAAGCTGGGAGCAGCACAGCGGTCCAAACCCACCAACCTAGGCCCAAGGGCTTTAGTGTCGCAGAGGTAGCCAGTCTACTAACGAGCAGTGATGTTCAAGAAATGTCATTACCGCAAAGTAGTACACAATCAAGTTCAACGCAGGCGCAAACTCAGCAGATCAGTGTCAAGCCGCCGCAACCAGAACAGCAGCAGCCGCCGCAACCAGAACAGCAGCAGCCGCCGCAACCAGAACAGCAGCAGCCGCCGCAACAGCCCACCATAGTAGTTGTTGCTCCTGACGTAGGGGCATTTCAGGAAATCGAGCTTCCGGCAGACAAAGTGGAGCGAAGTCAAACCACTGTTTCCGAAGATCAATTGTCTTCCAGACCACCAGCAAGGAAAAGGAGGCTTAGTCCATCATCTTCTTCTTCAAGCCCTGCTTCTGATGATCGTGATGACACTTGGGTCCCACCAGCTCGGTCTGAGAGTGATGTACGCCACAAGACATTGCTTCTGAAAAGGAAGGTCCCAGAAAAACTTAGAGTTATGGAGGTAGATGTAGAAGAGGGGGGTGATGATGTTGATGAAGACGAGCCTGTCATCACGCACATTACTCCCGCCCCAAAGGGATTGGAGACCGACATTCTCACCCTATCCAGAAAGGCTGCTACTGAGCAGGATGTAGCACGGATCTCACCAACACAGGTTACACCAAAACTACCTCCAGCTGCCATATTTTCCAAGGCCCGGCAGGGACCTACATCCAGCTCAACCATCTCAGTAGGTAGTGGTAGTAAAAGTCACAGTGTAGGTGGACAGGGTCACATATTTTCAAGCACCCCCTCAAGTTCATCTGGTGTTGAAAGTAGCACATCCAGCAGTGCCAGAAAGTTCTCCTCCCCAGTTTGGGACTTCTTTTCTGTTAGCGCCAAGGAGGAGAACGTTGCTATATGCTCAATTTGTCGGCAAGGTGTTCGGTGTGGTAAGCTTGGTACAAACTATGGTACCGGAGGACAAGCAAGTCATCTAAAAATACATCACACTATCGTGTGGGAGGATCACCTACTTAAGTTAAAAGAAAGTAGAAAAACTCAACCCATTGAAGTTGGTCAGGAATCAGGGAGCGATATTATTGTGGTGGCAGGTGAAGAACAGGGAGGCATTTCTAGCCCTGTCCCCAGTACTGCATTGGTAACGCCCACATCCTCCTCAGTAACATCAGAGTGGCACCGCAGTAAAAGCCATACTCAGAGTCAGGCTGAGACACCAAGGCGACCGGCGACTACCTCAATGAGACAATCTGTGTCGTTGAGCCTTAGTGGGTTAATGAAAACAGCACCACTAAGGAAAGTAAGCCAGCCTAGCATTGACAGCATGTTTAGGTTGGAGGGGCAGTTCCAATGCAACCACCCAACGGCACGATTGTACAATGCGAAGCTGGCTAAAAAATTAGCGCTGGACCTTCTTCCATTTTCATTTGTGGAAGGGGTGGGTTTCCTTGAATTTGTGTCTGCCATCTGCCCTAAATGGAAGGTTCCCAGACGGTCCTATTTTGCATGAATTGTTGTTCCGGCACTACATCATGATGTGCTGAAATTGGTTGGTCAAGGTTTGCAGCAGAGTGCTGTGCACAATATCCACCTGACAACAGACATGTGGAGCAGTTGCCAAGCCACAGATTACATGTGCATCACTGCACACTGGATCTCTTTTGTGGGGGTTAGAGATCAACTATCTGCACGAGGTGTTGTTGACACAGCTGCGATTTTTGAAGGTACTCGGAAACATGCAACTGTAGCCATGTTCGCCATGGAGAAATCTCATACGGCTGAAAACATTTTAGAAGAGTTTCGCACCAAGGTTTTGGAATGGCTGCGGCCCAGAGGGCTTGGTATTGGTTTTGTTGCCACAGACAATGGCAGTAATGTACTTAAGGCCATGGAACTTGGTTCCTATTTCAGGGTTCCATGTTTGGCACACTGCATAAACATTATAGTGCAAGACTTTCTGAAAAAGAACCCATAGTCAGCAATTTACTGGCCATCTGCCGAAGAATATGCACACATTTCAGCCATTCTTTTAAAGCTCGGAAGCAGCTGAGGATCATCCAACGTGAATTTAGGATGCCAGTCAAGGCACTCATCCAGGAGGTGGCAACACGTTGGAACTCAACGTATTACATGCTTGATCGTCTGTACGAACAGCACAGGTCACTCCATGAATATGTCTGGTACAGAAGCAGTGATGCTAGTGTTAAAGGCATGACCCTTCAGAGGGAGCAATGGACCCTAATTAAATGCCTGACTGAGATGCTGTCTCCTTTTGAGGTCTTCACACGTGAAGTCAGCAAGGAGGACTGTACAATGGGCCAAGCTATCCCATTGTTGCAAATGCTAGAGCATGAGCTGCATAATGTGTCTGAATCCTACAAAGGTTTAGAGGACAGAAGGCAAGCCCATGACTTGGTGGAGAGCTTATCCAGGCACTTAACTGAAAATGTAAGGATACAAAATAAAATGTTGTCACAAAAACATTACATTTGTGCCACAATTCTGGATCCACGTGCAAAATTAGGACTAGTGAAGACATTCCTTGCTTTTTCCGACAATGATGTTGCCCGCTACAAAAGTTGTATAGCTGAAGCAGCCATTAAGTTTGAAAAGGAAGGGCTGCTAATTAAAAGCCCGCCACATCATCCCACAAAAAGTACTGATACTGAAGCAGGCCATGCAGAATCAAGTGCAACTTCGTCAGCTGAGGGCAGTGCGGTTGGCTCACAATCACAACACTCACCATCACCATCGACTACAGAAACAATAACTGGATCATTAGGCCGAGTACAATCATTATCAGATTGGTATGTAAATATGGGCTAATGTAAGCACAGTGCTGATGCACAGAAAAAACAGCACAAAAGCTTACCAGCAGCAACCCTGAACATTGAGCGGATGGTCCAGGCCTATCTGGACGACCCAACAGAGGTGTACGTTGATCAAAACCCAGTGCAGTATTGGTATAGGAAAAGGTCTGAATGGCCACAGCTCAGCAGGCTGGCGATAAGCTATCTGGCTTGCCCTGTCGCAAGTGTCTCTTCCGAACGTGTTTTCAGTGCTGCTGGTTCCATTGTAACCTTGAGAAGGACCAGTCTATCTCCAAAAAACGTGGAGAGGTTAACAATGATCAAAATGAATCAGCACTTCATACCACCGAATTACACAATGCATGAATCAACAGAGGAAGATGAGGACAGCGGCTCAGGTGATGGAAGTATTGTGTCAGATGATTACCTACTACTGGAAGAACCCCCAGAGTTTGAGGACGAGCTATACTTCCCTGACAATTAGGCTCGCACTTACTGTCTTCCTCCCTTTTTTCCCCCTTTGTTTATGTGTCTGTCGTTCCGGTTATAAACTTGTGAATCGCAACAAATCCATTATCACCGTCTTCTACTCTTCTAATTTAAGATACAAGTTTCAGGTGTCTGCCATTTGACACTACAGTCCTCAGAATCCAGCTCCTCCGCTCGATCATACTGAATCTCCTGCTCAATTCCATTTCCTTCATGAATGATGATTGGATGATGGTAACAACAAATTCAAACTTTCCTCGTCCTTCCAAAACAAGTGGACCATGAATCAGATGACTACTATAGCTATCCTCCTTTCAGAGCCGAGAGAGACTGGCCATTAACTGAAAATAAGATGCAACAGGTAATGATTGATGCCATGCATTGGCCGCAGAATCGCAGACTGAATGATGTAGATTTTCTTATGTGTGTTGCGCATGAATTGATGTAGTTGTGCACTGCCACTAATCAACTTTCTACAGAACACACTAATTGTACCCTTCTTGCAAACAAGAAATGTGTACTTCTCCTGCATCTTGGTGATACATTGCTTTTAATTCAATACAGGAAGGGGACTCACTCAATCTGCGCAATGCAAATGACTGTGACTTAACAGCACCGTCCATCATGATGATGGCGAAAGAGACGGCCTGCAGCGTTAACAAGATGAGATGGAACAGGTAATGATTGATGCCATGCATTGGCCGCAGAATCGCAGACTGAATGATGTAGATTTTGTTGTGTGTGTTGCGCATGAATTGATGTAATTGTGCACTGCCACTAATCAACTTTCTACAGAACACACTAATTTTCCCCTTCTTGCAAACAAGAAATGTGTACTTCTCCTGCATCTTGTTGATACATTGCTTTTAATTCAATACAGGAAGGGGACTCACTCAATCTGCGCAATGCAAATGACTGTGACTTAACAGCACCGTCCATCATGATGATGGCGAAAGAGATGGCCCGTTAACTTAAGATGAGAAGGAACAGGTAATGAATGATGACAATTAATGGCATGCATTGGACACCTGACTCTGAGCTATTGGTCTTTGTGTTTTTTTGTTGTTTGTTTGTTGTGCACAAAGTGATGTCAAAGTGTACTAGTAGTAATCTATCTTTCTGTACACAATAAAGAATGACTCAAGTCAGTAATATTTATATTTCTACTCTTGTTGTGTCATAAAAATTATACTTATACTGCAGGCCGATCTTCAGTCAGTAAAAGTATCAGAGATGATGATGAAGTCAGGAGGAGGATGTTTCAGGAGTGGCATAAAACGGAAAAGCCTAAAGGTAAACACGTCAACAACAACCACAGCAGACCCAAATGTCTGTGTAGAAGTTGAATAGAGTGTAGCGGTGGGATGACTGCAGTGCATTGATTTTACTAACTTAAACTGTAAAATGCTATGTTTGGAATGGATAATGTGCTTTGTGTTTGTCCAACTCTTTGAGAGGAAAAAAAAGGACTCTAAAGTGTTAACGTAGGATGTGCTAATGGTAAGCACTGTGGGCCTGATCTCTCCTGTTACTGTTGAAGGTCAATGCTGGAAACAGACTAGAGTAGAGATGATGCATATGCATACATGCCACCTCGGAAAGTGTTCTTGTTGCACTACACCATCACTTGTGCATTTGTTTTCACTTTCTTTCTCAATATCCCCTTTGGTTTTCAATCTAAAATTACAGGCCGGGCCTTGGCCAAAACTTTGTAAAACATTACAATGCATATTAATTACCTTACCAATCAATCACCTTTTTTTCCAGCCGGGCAGTGGCGAGTGGCGAGGCGACACACCCAAGATTGATGGACGAGAGGAGCAAGAGGAATGCCGAGATGCAAAAATCCAGTCCACATTTTTTACCAGGATAAGACAGTAACAGTATCCACTTTTAACTTCTTTTAAATAATTTGATTACTATCTTGTATACAATCTTTACAACAGTGTGTTCTTGGAGTTGTTATTATCAATCATCATTAGGTTTGCTCTGTGTTTACGATTCTTCACTACCAATATTTAAAATTTCTATTTGCTATCTGTTAAAGTATTAAGGCCGGAACAGAACAAGAAATAGAAGTGTATGTAATCCGGGTCTCTCATCATCATGCATGCATTGCCTTTTTCTCCCTTAACATATGGATATGATAGTCTTCAATGATTGTCGTTTGTTTGTCTATGTATGCATACTGTTTTTCTATGTCAAACCTTTCCCAAAATCCCCCTTCCCATCCATTCAACAAACCCTAACCCTCTTCCCCCGGGCTGTGTGACTTATTGTCGAGGTGTAACTAAATTAAATGTACACCAATACTTAATCACACACTTGCTGGGGCGGATGTGGTGAAAGCAACACTACTTCAATTTCAATGCAGAGCGACGATCTTCTTCTGCTTGCCCACCCATGAGTAGGATATTTCAGAGGTTATTTTATTTAACAAAGGAACATATACCTCATCATGAATTGCCGGCATTGATTGGATTTGTTTGTTGTCATTCCTCATATACAGCACTAACTGTTAGACTGTAGGCATAGTCAAGTGACTCGAGTCGACACAACTATAGTTTGTAACTCTGTCTAGTAGGCTATCCTCATAACCACCATTCAGTTTTTTTGTCAAATATTTGAGCATATAATTGTTGCTCGGTAAGTTCTGTAATGTACTTCATTCAACTACTCCTCTAACAGTCTCTCAAAGGCGATTGACTGTCTCCTTTTCTTTTTTTGGAAATGCTGCCACCCTGCCAGTGTCTACTACTACTACTATACTACCACCACCACCACCCCAATCATGGCATGTATGAAAAAGGAAACCATCTTCACCATGCAGCCAGTGCTGTGCCACAGTTGGACATAAACATCAAGCACCGGTAAGAGAGAAGCTTGGGGAAGGCAGAATTAATAATGGACATGTTGTCAATGATTTCATTTTCACACACCACTCCAAAGAATGCATAGACTAGAGGACAGACTGAAAGTACTAGAAGGACCAGTCAATGAGTGAGGTGTGTCGCATCTATCTGTTTGTGTCTTATACAGTCAGCAAATTATTGAAATCAAACACAGGCTATGGGCGGCATTGCACCAGCAAGGAAACAGTGTGATGTAAAACAGTTACCCCACCTACAAAACATTAACAACATTGCATGTAACATAGAAAAATATATTTAATTTACCCTAACAAAAATAAACTAAACCCACAAAAGCTGACCCACCCCCCTCCCTAACCCCAACCACTGTCCACAGTAGAAAAAAGTCTAACGGCAAACGAGTAAAGAACAAGAACAGGAATTAAAAAAGGGGCAGTGACAGGGTCTAACTGGTGGGGCGGGACTGGAGGAGGACACGCATCTGGCGCATCTCGTCCTCTAAATGGGTGACGCGGCGTCTAAGGCCGCGGCAGTTGCAGCCACAGTGGGGGGGGGCACCGGAGATGGCACGGTGGCGGCGGGCAGCCGCCAGACGGTGGCGCCGTACTGCTGGAGGGCGGTGGCTGGGGCCCGGGGCACTGGAGGAGGCTTGAATTGCTGCTGCAGTCTCCTCCTCCTCCTCGGCTAGGACCACCAGCCGCCGGTATTCCTGCTGGATTGCCTCCAGCTTCCGGCGCCGTGCCTTGGCGGCCAACTCCTTCCAGTTGAGTTTCGGAGTAGCTGTGTATCAAAAAGAAAAAAACAAGACAATTGTAAAATATAGTCTTAATAAAACAGTAGGACAAGGTAATTATTTATACACATAGTGGCATGGTAGAGTAGCACTATAAAATAAAGCACAGTAGTACATAACATTTTAAATGTCGCCCGTCCTTCTTCCTTCCACCTGTCTTACACTTTTTAGTTGAACAGTGCACCAGGTGCTCTTCTCCATAAAACTTTCAAAGTGGAGTTGAAATCCGATAGATGAGGCCATTGGTTACTCAATACTCCGGCTCCTAGTCCTATACCAATTAAAGGGAATTCTAGTCTTCTAGTTCACTCTTCAAACGTCCCCAACAACTCATACTTACTTACGACATCGGATAGCGGGCAGACTTTGTCCGCCTGCCATCCGACTGCTAAAAAGGGTGGGGGTCCCGTGGGGACAATTAATTAGGATGATGCGCCCGGCACAGTGGCGGGCGCACCCTGTTTTTTTTAATTTAAATTCTGGTTGGCTTTGCTGAAAGCAATGCTAAAATGTTGTGCTGCTTTTCCAAGCACAACATGACGGGCCCTGCACGGAGCCTGTCACGTTTTGCTTTGAAAGTCGGGGCGGTACCATAGCATAGGTAGGTACCCTCCATGGGGGCCCCCAAGCATGCTCTGCAATGTGTGCATGCCTTTCTGTGGCGGACGGCAATGCCGCCACGCAAAGGCATTCCAAAATGCAGATTATATGGCTGGCGGTGTGGTGAGAGAGACACCACCACCATATTGAACCCTTTTCCGCCTGGACATGTCTGAATATTTTCTACAGGGATGGCGGGAGGTTTGCCCCTGCGGTGACGGCAGTGAATTCCAGCCGGCCCGGCGGGGGCAATACGCCCACCATCCTAATGGGGCCCTAAGTCACAACTGTACAGTATACATATACATACAGTACACCCTTGCAGTGAGTGTGCTGTCAAGTTCAACAATAGTTAAGGATTATGAATCTAACTTACCACCGCCTGCCACTGGTGCTGCCACTTCCCCTACCGCTCCGTTGCTATCTGCAACTGCCGCATCCTCGACCTCCGCGTCGCCTTCGCTGGCCCCGGCAATGGTGGTCGGTAGTGCGCCTAGAAAACATTACACATTTATTAGGCGTCATATACACCTCCCCCCTATTGATCAGTAGCAAGGTTGAAAAATGAGTTAATACTAACATACATCACTAGTACAAATCAGGTAGGTGTAGAGTAGACACTAATAGTTATATGATCATTGTAGCCTTTGCTTGATTAGCCCTAGCCATGCACATGTGACGTTACCTTTACCTTGCAGCTTCTTAAGACACCTTTGAGCCCACATGACCTGCCTCACACTGCTACTGTCTAGTCTACGCGCTGCGTACAAGCGGTCAACAAACATTAACAAGCCACTTTTTTAGGAAGAACTGGTGTACTACTGTTACTGTTAGTCCATATTGCTTATCCATAGATGCTACACTTTTTGGCACGGCTGAGAAATGCTTGCAAGTTGCAATATACTAACGCACACCATTTCTTTTTTCGCATTACAGACGCAAGATTCCCTTCTACGAACCAGAGCTTCTGAACGATGCACCAACTACCAGTACTAGGTTCTTCTGAGGTGAGGGGTCCCTTCACTCACATCTTCATTTATAAATTTATATAAACTAAATAGCTATGGGATGGTGGTGCTGCCTTCCACCACTGTTCAGTTATCATGATTTAATTCCCAACTGTATGAGTGTAACAATGTATATTGTTTTAATGTTATTGATTTGCCGGTTGGTGCTGCTAAGAAAACAGTGTACAGACCTTCTCAAATTGAAATAAACATTTTAAACTTACATAGACTTGGTGGTATTTGGTGTGGACTAACTTACACGAGTGAGCAAATTAAAGTAAGGGTGTGCATGTGAATTGCTTCCACGACAGAGGTTGGGTGTGTTATGTTCTGGGTTGTGTACTTGTTGGGTATCTTGGGGGGAGGGTTCCGAGACCTAATAGGTATGACAAGACAGTACTATAGTCAAGCAGTGGAATTGTGGTGGGTGCGGAATTTCTGATTGAGGTGAGCAAGGAAGGTCCAACCTATCATCACCAACATCCTATTTTCTGGTGCAAATGTATGTGCAAGATCCCTACAACAGTGGTATGTCCTATAGGGTATCATATCAAAATATTAAGAAATCTGGTAGGGCTGTTGTTGCTGTGAATTTTCAAAGCCTCAACATCAATAAGAGTAAAAGTAGTACAAGACAACGACCCAACGGATTGTACGAGCTACTGGTGAATATGAGTTTTATATTACAACCTTTCACAAAGAGTGGCACTGGCCAACTGGGCAAGACTAGCTACTACAGTACAGACAGACTGATAGTATGTAGTAGTAGTAGTAGTACTCAGAGTCATCATAGCGGAGGCAGGGATAAGATTTTTGAAACCGTACAGATCAAAGGATAATTGGTGGTAAAAAAATAGCATTTGGAAACACACTATAGTTCGGGAAAAATGGGGCAGTAAAAGTTATGGAATAAGAAATATTATTAAAAACAAGAAGACTTACTGGGGCCAGCAGAGGAGCCCTCAGCGGTGTCCTCCTGGTGGTGTTCCTGTCCCGCCGACTGCCCAGTCCCTGTCGGTCTGCCCCTGGGTGCTGATGAACAGGAAAGATATAAGAAAGAGACAAACATTGATGGATGTTGTCAAACAAATACAATATTTTTCAACAACGGTCAAAAAACACTTATGTAAACAACAATTGCAATAACTACATTGACCGATCTCATCTGGTCAACATGTAATATCGGGGGATTCGCAGTTCGACTACTTAAGTTACTATTTATCAACAGTAATCCAATCTTCCATTCTGATTCCAGAAAACTAAGTTACAACTAAGCCTAAGTAGTAGTACAACGTACCACCCAACCTAGCCCACCTATTCCAGGCATGCCAATTGTACATTAAGTATGCATTTCCACTGTATTCCTCAACAATGCGTATGGTCCAATCATGGAGGACACATGAACATGACTACATTTTTTGTATACACCAAATTTTGGTTTGATTGATGCTGATCTGCTACTGCTAAGTAACTGCTAAGCCTACCTCCACTCATTGAACAAACTAGAAAAGGTTCTAAAGACTGCCGTACTAGCAGCACGTCACGTAACTGAGTGAGTGGGGGCATCACGCATACCACTAACCAATTAGAAGCTCATACAAAGTTCCTAAACCTAAGTATCAATCCGCCCCTATCTATTAGTGACAGGACAAAGTAAGGAGTGGACGTGAGTCACTGTAGCATTAAGTAACTTAATTTCTCTAAAATAAACTCGTAAAGAATCACGCTAAGCAAGCGCAAACGCAAAGCTGCAAACAAGTAAGATTAGTAGTAGCGCAGAAGAGCACCTGTGTCATAATCACAGAAGACTTTTAAACGTTATTAACCTGGAATGTATTGTAAGCAGCAACATTCTAGCTGGTTGGAAGGAAAAAAAGATATTCGCAATATATAACATAGAGCAGAAGAACAGACACAAAGTTGTAATAATTAAATAGGTACTCACCAAGCCCCGGGACCTCCACTCCTAGCAGGTCCAGCAGGTCCTGCTCACGGTCCAGGATGTCGGACCACCGGTGCATCAGCTGTGCCTGGGTGCGCCGGACCCCAGAGATGCGCGACACTGCCCGGCGCACCTTCCCCCACCGCTGCCGACGCTCCCGGAGGCCGTACCCGGACCCAGGCCTGCCACCTGCTGCCAGGGTTGAGGGGAGGTGGCGCTGCACAAAGAAAATTAGTGCAGCCAACTCCACCTCCCCAAATAAGGCCCGTGCCTGCACCCCTTGTGGGCGCCGCCTTCCGCAAGGAAGGCGGTCGCGGCTCTGGCTGCGCCGACGAACAGCCCTACCCTTGGACATGGTTCTGGGGACGGGGCGGGAAAGAAAAGGTAAAATAAATAAAGGAGTAAAGGAAATAAATAGCAGGCAATAGAAAGAGAAAAAGTAGCTAAAAAACAAAAAAAAAGTAGACAAAAACCAAAAATATAGAAGCAGGAAAATAGTTAGAGAAATAATAAGTAATAAAGATCCAGAAAAAGTGGCTATAAACAAAGGATTGAAAAGATTTAGGGAGGATTGAAAATCAGGCCCCAGAACCATGCAATAGAGTGAAAAACAAGATGGCCGCGCCCATTGCGACCACGTGCGCAAGTTCGTGCAATATTTTCTCCCCGAGCAAGCAAAAAGAAACGCGATCAAGTAAAAGCGGTCGCGAACAGGAAATATCGACCGCGAACAGGCGCGAACATGCATTGCGCGACCCGGAACAGGAAGCAAGCATCGCGAGAGGGCGGGTCAAGTGAAAACAAGATGGCCACGCCCGTGAGCAACCGCATGGGTAAGTTGGCGACCCGCGATCACGCAAAAAATACCGCGAACAGGCGGCAAAAAAACTTCTGCGTCTTCGCGATATTTCCGGCGTGTTTGCGGAGATTTTCTGCATTTCGCGATAATTTGCGAAAGTTAATTTCGCAAATTCCGCCCACCCCTACAAAATACTGCGAACAGCGATAATCTACTGTACTCTAAAAATTATTGTGCGTAAATGTGAAAACTGAAAATGAAATGTACAAGCATCCCCATCGCTATCATAACCCCATAAACACCCCCTTCTGCGCTGTGACGCGATGCTTCTTAGCTAACTACCAACATATCCTATGTGTTTGTAGTGGAAACCCTCTTCATGACCGGCCACTCGCGTTAAACGCATATAAACAGCCCCTCTCTATATAACACACTCTTTCTAAACCTTCAGTAATTTACTTTTTTAATGATTTCTCCACTCCTCCATAAAGCATTACGCCCGTAGAGTCCCAACTATACTACGTCTTTCAAAAGAGCATGCCTTATTATGTTCAGCGTGTTGCGCACATACCTGCCCAGGGATATTACAAATTCACAATCCTCATCTCGAAAACGAAATGTTAACCCGCCTGTAGAAACGCTCGGTTTTTAAACCTCGCGTGTAGATTAAAGTCCGTCCCTGATGCGCGCGTGTGCTAATTAATCACCTGATCTGGCCGTTGCCGCTTCACAGTTAGCAAAAACTACAGTCCCCAAAGTGCTTTGCTTTTCATGATCTCAATTACAATACCAACATAAATGTGCTTTAAAAATGCGTTCCCAAATAAAACCATCCTCAATTAATAAACGTGCATGAAAAAGTGCTATTTACAAATGCTACTTTCTCTATTTGTTGAAGAAACTGCTTAACACTTATCCCCCAGTTCAAAAAGAACACGATGTATTTGTCATTGTGTGGATCAAGCTTCCAAATCCATTTAGTCTTTTCACCTGCTTCCAATGCTAAGTGCAAACCATAAGTCAGGCAATGATTCATGATTAATGATACGAAGGTAATGGGATGCACACCATATGCTCAGTCCTGATTCCAATATTTATCCAGAAATCCTCAAAGAGTGCGAGAAAAAGGATGTAACCAGCTAGGAGGTTTATGAACCAATCAAAAGTTCTGCTGGTCAGCGTTGTCCCTGCATAGTCATGTGAGCTAGTGGCGTCCTACTCTCGGTGCATGCACTTTAGGTGGTGTCCAAACCCTTAACAGAGGATTCCTCGTTGCCGGTTCGTGCGTCTGGAAAAGGGTTTATTTTGCCAGGTCGAAATGGCAGTTCAAAACTGCACCACAGGCTGCAGTGGCAGGCAAAATGTTTTAAAAGGCTACTTCAGTGGGTGTCACAATAAGCGCAGCAGGGCCACTAGCAGCATTTAATATACAGGCCCTATGTCCACATAGCACCATTTACTAGTGACTTACAAGTAAATAAATGTTCCAATTAGGTGTAAGAGAATGTTGCCTTGTTTGAAGGAGAGTTTCACTTTAGCACTGGTTAGCAGTGCTAAAGAGTGCAGAGCCCTAAAGCTAACAAAAATGAATTCAGTAAAACAGGAGTGTTGGAAGAATGCCAAGGATGTCAGATCTAACAGTAAGTTTATTCATATCAATAAGTGTTGAAAATAATATTACATTATTATTATTATTATTATTATAGTGACTACCTGAACCTGCACATACTACTTCAAATGTACACTCAAAGGTGCAACACTGTATTGCAATATGGAAGAGCTCCAATTTAATGCAAACTGGCATCATACTGACCGCATTATACTTTATTATAAAAACAATGATATTGCACCATTTCAATGTTTTACAAGTAGAGACTTTTCCCAAACACAATACAATTTCCATCCAAACCACTTTGATCGTATCTCCATTTCGCACAACGCAACATCTAACTTTAACATTTGTATTCAAATAAAGTGCATCCCCTATTTATTCTCGGAAAGAGCAGCTCACATGCCATTTTCTCCTGTGCATGATTCACAAATGCTTACCATGCTGACATCATCAACTATATTAAGTCACTTAAACTAGACATCATCTCCATCACTGAATCCTGGCTCAGTGCCAACTCCTAATTGAATATGGACTTGTATGTTTCCCATGTCATGGTCTTCTTAGAGAAGGTATTAAATCAAACATGGGGTGCCATTACAATTATATTTAGTAAATTACTAAAATGCAATATACTTCCAACAACCTCTTTGGCCACATTTCAATGTGTAAAAGTAGCAATCTACTGTTTCCCTTTGAGAACCAGTCACATCCAAATAATCTACCCAACCAGATTAAGTCAAGTTTCATTGAGATCAGACACAGTAAGGAGTTGCTTGCTTCCAAGTTTTTATGACTTCTCGTAGGACTTCGTACATTTTTTAAAGCATTCACAGGCTGGCTGCTTTCGTTTCCCCTCATGACCACTGATTTTAAACTACTAGTATAAACTTCTTTACTCTAATTAGGGGCATCATGTATTTTCAGCAAAAATGGTAACTCACCCTACAACCCCTCTTGAATTTCTGGTTCGCCACAGGTTCGTTCTGTTTGCACGATGAAAGCCAACAGCGGGCATTCCACTT
This sequence comes from Triturus cristatus, assembly GCF_964204655.1. Taxonomy (NCBI): domain Eukaryota; kingdom Metazoa; phylum Chordata; class Amphibia; order Caudata; family Salamandridae; genus Triturus; species Triturus cristatus. Next base: position 333,321,598 of record NC_140594.1, on the reverse strand, counting down.
CTGCTCCTTTGCTGGCCACCACCTTAGAGGTTGCGGTCCAGTTTACTGCACTCAGGGGATAAATACAGATTAAGGACCGGACAGGCAGCGGAGACCAGACACTGTAAGGAGTTGCTTGCTTCCACATTTGTATGACTTCTCGCAGGACTTCCTACCTTTTTTAAAGTATTCACAGGCTGGCTGCTTTAGTTGTTTCCTCCTGCATGGCCACTGTTTTTAAACTACTAGTATTAACTTCTTTACTCTGATTAGGGGCAACACGTAATTGCACGCTTTATAAAATAATCTTAGTTACTTACTTACTGATCAAACCAAAAAAAGGTCCTGTATTGGGCCAAATGCTTTCCTTAAGCAACATAACATTGATTGGGGCAACTCAGATATCACTCTTCACAATGTATTTCAAAACCTCAACTGACACCAGGTCCCTACATGGCCATTTCACAACAAATGCTCAATCTGAGATCGCAACATCACTATCTGACAACGGGTGTTCCACCTAAGTAAATCTCAATAATGTTGCCCGGCCATAATATTGTTGTCAAAATTATGAAGAGTAAGCACATAGTTTTATTAAGTGATTTATTATTACATTCAACTTTAAAATATTGTTTAGTATATTATGTCTTGGTTTATTGGGAGATTGGGTAAGTATCATTATGTACTATTTTATTATAATTAATTTGTTAATTATGTTTTATCTTTTTTTTGTTACCTATTTGTTAACATATATAATTATTTTAAGGGTAAAATATATTATTTGGGTGTAGTAAATGTGACCTGCCACATATATGCATTTTCCTCCAATTATTATTAGATTGGAGTTACAACTGTAATTCTGACACACACCATTGCATGCACGTTCTCCAATTTTTCTTATATTCAATTAAAAAAAGTAATAGGACCCCCCTTGTGTATGCATTTTCCCAACATTTGCAAGACTAGACTGGAATTAAGATAGTAAATAATCAGATACCCAATCAGACTCCCTCAGACAACAGTCTCCGCATGAAAATATGCTTGCATCGCATAATCAATCATCATTTTATCTAATTTTAAAGACCTCATCCCATCTGGTCATAGCTAGGGTGGGTGTAAATCACAAGAAGCGTAACTATGCAAAATTAGAACAAAATTATGCAAGAATATGCATAATTATACGAGGAGCATAACCCACTATTCAATGCTATTTTGTTAGACAGAATGCATCCTCGTGGCCAAAATCTACTGTGGATGCATTTTGTGAAAAATGGTGCTAAATGCAACAAAACAGGAACAGCAGCAGCCAGCAGCTGCTCATACTCTATTCCTGAGCACTTGTGGTAGGCTTTTTGCCCCTAATTACTCTGACGCTTGTGACCAGGCATACTTGCATAATTTGTGTGATTTCATGTCATGAGAGTAATGAAAAATTATCAAATTACACCAATTTGTCCGGCGCAATTAACAAATTGGCCAGGTTTAGTATTAGCTTGATTCTTCTAAAGATGTCAGAATCTCATCTCATCAAAATGCCATCACTGAGGACATTGCTGACACTGTCACAAACAACCAGCTACAAACTGTTCTTTAAACATACAACACAGTGGGTCCATGAAGCACTGGCAAAAATACATTATGGAATTCAGAACACTAAGAAATCCTGGCTACATTCAAAATCTGCGGTGCTCCACACAAAGCTATTTGAGTTAAGGTTTGCAGACAAACAAGATACAATTTCCGCAAAATGCCAATTGCCTAAAGACCTAAATTGCCAGCTCCCTTAATTCTGCCCACCCCCTGTTCAACTACATCTCTACGAACTCTGCTCTTGCTCAAAATTCACTATCCATGACCACAGCATCAAAATGCAACAAATTCCTCTCAGGCTTCACCAATAAAATGATCTGCAACAGAGACATCATGTTACCCAACCTGGGGCCAGATTTATCAAGGTTTTACATCACACTTGCGCCTCGCAAAGGAGTGCAAGGTTGATGCAGTACCGAAGTGAGATTTATCAAGCCACGCAAGTCCACCTTGTATGGCACTGCGTGGCTTGATAAATCTGTGGTAATGCAGGGACGCGCAAATTGCTGCCTTGTGCTACTTGGCCGCAGGGAGGTGTTCCATGGATGGAGTGTGGGTGTCCCTCCAGACATCCATCCATTTCGGAGCATGCAAATTAACAGCAGAATCCCAGCAGGTAGGGCAAGTAATAGTGGCAAGCCACCGAAGACACTGGAAAAAATAGAATGGATAAATGCAGGTATCACACCAAATATAGTTTGAAAAGAGGTTACAAGGCCAGAACCCACAGCTTTAAGTAAATGAGCAATGCCTGTAGTGTTAGAAGCATTGAAGATAGTGTTAATCAACGCACCAAAATGTAGTGGGAGATTGGTATTAAGAAGCGCATGCACCTCTGTATGGGTGTTAGCCACGTGAAGGATGAAGGTCTCACGGGCAGATGTGAGAGCAACTTCTTTTGGGACAATAATGCTCTTATTCTGCTCAATTTGTTGAACTCTGCCTTCAAGGTCAGAATGGAAGGCCAAATCGAGATGTCAAGCCTCCCACACGCGTTATTTATTTAGTTATTTATTATTGATCTTATAAGGTGCATAGCTACCAAAAGGTTTCCCAGCGCCGCAGTACAGGAAGAAGTACAAGTAATCATACTGTCATAAACCTATTGATTGAACAACCAAGCCTTTAGGTGTCTACGAAAGTTTCTGAAAACAGTTTCTTTCCTAAGGAATAAAGGAAGGGAATTCCAAAGAAGAGGACCTAGATAAGCAAAGGATCGACCACCCAGACGAGAACGTTTGATCCTAGGTACTACAAACTTTGTCTGGGTAGCCGAACGGAGGGACCGCGAAGGAAGATACGAATGAACAATGGCCTTTAGATATTGAGGGGCACTACCAGACTTCACCTTGAACACATAGCTGAGGGTTTTGAACTTTATACGGCTCTCGACCCTGAGCCAATGGAGTTCACGAAGAGAGCTGGAAACAGGTGTCATTTGCGGAATCTGACATAGCAGCCTAGCCGCTGCATTCTGTACCAATTGCAGTCTGCGATTCACCTCCTTATTGGCTCCCAAATATAGGATGTTGCCATAGTCCAATCTAGATATTATAAGTGCTTGAATTACCGTTGTCTGTGTGGGGCTGGGCAACATTACCTTTTTCTGCGTGGGGCTGGGCAACATCCAAAGGATCTTCCTGAGCTTTGAGACTGTTACAATGTAAGGGATGCCAGCAAGCATGCCCCAGCAATCTTCATTATTTATTTATTTATTTGTAATTTATTTTATTGATTTTAAAACCAAGGTGGACAAACAAAAATGAAAGTCATTACATACAATCGGATCTTTTCTTCAAAGACGCAACTCCCCGCCTTCCCAAATCTCCCCCACCCCCAGGCAGACCAATAGCAAAATTACAGTACATGTCGGACCACTAGATATCAATCTATGCAAAGTGATACCAAGATCAAGTTCAATAAAAGCTTTCATTCCCCCCAAGTAGTCCAGAGGCAAGCACAATGACCAACTCCAGGCCCAGCTAGAATCCATAGGCGACCGCTGAGTAGTCGAACCCCTCCCTACATCCCATGAGCTATAAAAGTACAGAAGCCTATAGAGGCCCCAGTTCAAAACACTCATAGCAGGTCTGGGTGGGACACCAGAGCAATCTTCATTATTTAAAAGCAAATAGCTACCATTTTCTAGCAGGGTAAATGTAGGTGTGATAGCTGGTACTGGATGACCCTTCAAAACGCACACCAAATTTGGTGCTGTTAAGTTACATGAGCCATGCAATTGTATATTCTTACGCACAAGAGAATAGACAGGCGAGGAATCACATGATTTTCCAGTGAGGTACACCTCTTTGTCATCCTATAAGCATCTGTATGTGAATGGTAAAGACCAAACCTCATGAAGAAATGCACTACCTAAAGGTTCATAGCGGCCAAAGGGATAATGTTTCATACATGAACTAAATTTAAACAAGTAAAATGGCAGAATGATTACCCCATGGATGAGCCACACTGCTGAACTAGTTTCAGCAACAGAAAATGGCAAAGGTTCTAATTTTTCAGTATGTAACAGAGTGTATGTGGAATCCTTCATGGACATAAACTGTTGTTTATCTGAAAAGATAAATGGTGAAATAATGATGACGTGTTCATGTCATCCCATGGAACTTTCCCCATTTTCAAAGTTTACAATGTCCATGCAAACTGCATAATAGAACATAATTGATTTTGACCATGATACAAAACAGATACCTCATCATGAACAATATCCACAACAGATGAAACAATATTGTCTAATGTGGAAAAACGGGAAGAAAGAGTGTTAATACTATTATCAACAACAGCAAGCACTTTTTCTAAATTAGCTTGGTCTATTGCCCTTTGACGCGAAGCAGCTTCAATTTGGAACAGCTTCCAGATTTAATTGTAAGTGGCATAAATAAATCTTTTTGATCTAAGACCAGCAGGCCCTTTTATAAAATCTGTCAAGTCAACGTCACTTGACAACGACAAATGACGTGTAACTGACGTGAGGGTCTAGTGTTGCAACCAATTTTGACATAATTTACCTACTGAATAGGTAGTAACCGAATGGGAGTCAGAAAAACGTGGATCAGGTCTATCCTGAATGTATCCTGGGGCCTTGCCTAGAAAACGGCGTTGGCAAGAATCTGAACTTGTTTTCCAAACCAACCAACCCTGCGGGTCCAGGCTAGAGATATTAAAAGAATTATGGTCAAGCAACAATTGCAAATCCTCAATGGCTAAATCAGTATGATTATTCCAGTTTTCATAATGAGCTAGTGCAGGTATTTTAGGTGCATTCATTTGTTTTGCAGTGGCTAAACCTAAACAGGTTGTTTGATAAATCGAACTATTCAAGAATAGAATTTGTATTGCGATAAGGCACGCACGATGCAAAGCTTCAGAGCCTTGTGCCTACCATAATTTAGAACCCCAAACAGATTTAAGATTAACTGCTTCCTTCCACAGCTCATAGCCACCCACTGCCAGTTGATCAATAAAGAATTTGGAATACACTAACTTAGTGTGGGTGAGCATCACTTTAGAATTGGACGTGGTATTCATTTTAAAATAAAATGAATCCGGATTGGATTTATTAAAATCAGTGAAATATACACATTTTTTCAAAAGATTTTTCGAACTGCCTTTAATGGGAGCCAGGCAATGTTCCCATTGTGTGTAATTAAAAACATTTCTCAATGTATTAGCTTTATGCAGGTAATGATGGCCATAATGCTGGTAACAAAATACGTCAGCATAATTTGCAGTATTTAAGTACAAATCCTCAGCATCAAATGCAGCATAATACTTTAATTCAGAAAATAAAGATTGAACGGCTTGTACGTCCCAATCATCAGAGCATATGTTATGTTTCACTACATCCCCCATAGAAACACAATGTACATTTGGAACATTAACCTCCTCGGTGGGGCCATGAATTTGGAAGTTTACTGCATCCCACACTAGTCTATCTGCAACTGGCCAGGCCGAGATGTTGACAACAGTCTGGTCCATTTTCATGATGTGAGATGAGGAGTGTGGTGCCAAAGTTCTATCAATTACTTTTACTGCAGAGCGTTCAGTGAGGCAGTGACCATTTATTAAAAGGAAGAAAAATGTCACAAATCCAATGGACATGAACAAAAAATGGCAATGAGCACTAACCAAATGTATGTCCAAGGAGAAACCAAATATTTTCTTTTAAACCAGGTGACAAAAACAGAACATTTCGACGGGGGACTCGATGATGTGAAGTTAGAGTCAAAAGAAAAACGTGACTGGTTAAGTGTGTTGTCTTGTAAACCAGGCAATCACTCTGTAGTGGGATACACACATTCAATTTCTTCATGAAGACTGCAAGACGGAGGGTTTAGCAAAGGATCAGTAACAGCGGTCATCTCTATGGCAGTGTCAGGCCTGATGTTGTTGGAACTGGCCAAGACTGTATTCCTGGATATTGTTGGACAGGAAGCTGCAGGTGTCATACTATGTAGAATCAGCCAGGCGTTGTAGTTTGACATTGTCCACTGAGATGTATCTGTTATCTTTGCGACCAGGAAGTGGTGGTAAAATGACTGTACGAGTACACTTCACGCCAAGCACTGGGACAGGTGCACGATAAGAGGGGCCAAACTCCTTCTTGTTCTCCACCATCTCACGGACCAGGTCTCCGATCTTGGGTAGCCAGCCGCCTACCGGAATCTGCAGCGCCGCTTCAGTGACGGAGGGTAAACGTTCCTTTGCAAGACTGTCTCGAGTCTCTTGTAGTTTCTGTAACACATCAGAATGATTATCTACGTCAAAGGATGTGGCGAGAAATGCGCATGCGTGGGTGTCCGCGCATGCGCATTTGTGAAAAGAAGTTGCCGTCAACGAGGAAGAGGGAGCCCCGGGACGCCGCGCTGCAGGTAAGGCATTTTATCCTATTTTTTTATCATAGTTTACCTTATTTTAAAAGGAGGGCGGGCTGGATGCGGCCAGCGGGCGGCAGGCAACTCTGCTTCACCCTGGCGTGTGCGTAGCGCTGCCTGCTACGCCTACTTCATAAACAGCGAAGCAGGCAGCGCTATGTACACTCCGTGGGCGAAGCAGAGTACTACGCCCGGGGTTAGTTTTATCCCAGCCCACCTGAGTACGGTACAGAGCCATCGCTTGCTCCTTGGCTACGTTGTGTGAAAAACTAGGGAGGATCACCTCCTTCCCCCGTGGAGCCGCTAAAACAAAAGGCGGGGCCAGTCTGCCTCAGCTAACAAGATGTCATACGAAGAAGTCAGATTTTCCAAAAAAATCCCTTTAATAACACGTTGTATATCACCTTCAATTGAAAATACAATTTCATACAATCTATCGGGTGGAGCCACTAGGGTGACAGCAGTTTATACTGTGATGAAAGTGTCAGTTGCTGTCGCCTCCAGAAATGGACGCAGTGCTTTCCGCACTATTGTAACATCCGCTGCGCTGTCTAGCAGCGTTACTGCCCAAGTTAGATTCCGAAGGCGGGTTCTCACCATCTGTGGCATATCTTGCTGTTAAAGCAGCAACTTTCTTTTTCTGAAATGGAGGGCACTGATGGGGAAAATCGTCCTGCTTTCCTTGACCGTCAGTCTGACGAGGTTGCTCACGTCCCTGTGGGGCACCTCAACCTCTGCCGTGTTCCTGGCATCTCCTCCACTGGCTTGTGAGCCTGATGTTTCCTGTGAAAAATGAGGAGAACGCTGGTCAGTTACCTGAAACCTGTCAGGAGACCTATTTCTCGAGCGGTGTTGCAAATCATAGGTGCGCTCAGAAGGCTTGGTGCTGGTGATGCTGTACGTGACCATTGTTTCTGTTGTTGTTTCCCCTGTTTTTTATTTTTCCAAGTCTTTTTAGGAAAAATAGGATGGTCGTCTTTATTAGACTGCGCCATCTGAGTTTGCTGTTGTGCCGGTATTTTAGCTAAAGGCTTAAAACCCAAACTATTGCGTTCAATGGTCTTATAGGTATCTGCAATAATTTTTGGCAACACTCGGGGTTTCTCTTCCTCGGGAACAAGACGCAAAGGATTAGACACCTGAAAGTGAACCGCATCCCCCTTGACGTTCGCAAGTATGAGATCAGCAACTACGCAAACCCCCGACAAGCCTCATCCCCAACTCCACCGCCGTTTCCGGGCCGTGCTCATCCTGAACACGCTTAATCATAGGGGGCAGCACAGTCATAGCAGATGTGCCAAAACACTTTGCTTACACTGCTGCGAACACTTTACCCCAATTCTCACAATCGGTTACCTCTGGTATTAAGTCTTTCTGCAAACTTATTGTCAAGATCCTGTGTTTCTCCACAGGAGAGGTATTAGGAAATACCACTTCCAGCTGGTCAAATTTCTCAGCAAGCCAGTAAGGTAAATCATCCATATTCTGTGGCCGCTTGCCTATAACAGAATTAACCATGACGGGACTAATAGACATCCCAGCAGGGCAAGCTGGTTACGCCACAACACCAGGTTCACCCATATGGAGATTGCGGGAAGCGTATTGTACAAGAGCTCTATGCATCTCATTCAAGAAGGTGTGCAATGCACGTAATTCGTCTATAGTAGCTGCTAGATAACGCGGATGTGGTGTGTACCCGGCCAAAACTGGCCAGGTGGCCCCTGGAATCGACAAAGGGCCTAACGGACCGGAGTCACTGTGTGGGGGAGGGCGCCATTAAACCAAATACGGTGTTGCCATGCTGAAATTGGAACCTCGAGAGTCGTATATGGCCGATACGCTACAGGTATTGGAGTGGGAGTGTATGTATGGAACAGATTATTGTCACCGTTCACTGCCGGAAGCTTTACCCAAGAGCAAAATACCTTAAAGTGGAAAGCCGGATTGGCTCCAACCACAAAAATAAGTGCGATGCCAGCGTCTGGCACTCCATGTGCGGCCAAATGATGATGGACTGGCATGTGGCTATGTGCCGCAATATCAACTTCAGCCATAAGGACTAAGAAAAGGAATACAACTTAAAAGCGTGGCAGCGCAACAGGATCGTAATTTATATGAATGAGAAAAACATTTTATAATATCAAGCTTGAAAAGACATATAAAGTATCAATACAGGTAGGTTATGCTGTAACCACTGTTTACCAGAAAACAGGAGTGAGGGTATTTTTTTTTTCAAATGATCTTTATTCGGAATGAGTACATCCATAAAAGTGCATACAGATTAAAAAACATAAAAACATATATAAAAATTTAAGAACAAGAATTCCAGTTGGGTTTGAGCAGCATATATAACATAAAGTGCAAAGTTCATAATAAGGGTATACATATTCTTTTTAAGGACAAGATTTTCAATTGGGTTTGAGTAGCATGTATAACATAAAGTGCTTAGTACATAATAAGGAATACATGGTCTATTAAAATATGTAGTTTGTGGATTCCACTTTATCCACTTCCATAATAATCATACAGATCCAAACACACATATAATTGATTCTATATTCAATTTATATTAGAATGGTAAGGTGCAATATACATTCAGTGACCATTATGTGTGTTCCATACTTGCCCTAGATCTTACACAGGCTTTTATAAAACAATTTACAGTATGTATAACCTCGTCTGTTGACAACATTTGTAGAAATCTCAATGCCAGATTGAAGTCCCTTAGGTTATATTTACGGAGAGTCGGCATTAAATATTGACGGGTATACAACTTGTAATGGCCACAGAAGAAGAAATAGTGCAGCAAGCTTTGTTTTCCACCCTCTGCACAAAGGCAATCCAGCTTTTCTAAACTTTTATTATAGCCAAGAGGGAAGCTTAGTAGATTAACAATGCTTCCATCCCGGAACCTAAATAAAAGGCTCCGGTTCCATCTTCCAATTGGGATTGACAAGTATCTACAGGGCTTGTTTAGGTTATCATTGTCTGGATCAGTTAATTGCAGATATTTAATCACGACAGGTTTTACCAGTTCGGATCTCCTTCTTTCCTCCTTATATAAATCAAACAGTGCCCGTTTTACACCGTTCTTGTGAGCGGGGGCAATGGTGTTAGGGGAGCTGAACAACAAGCCTTGTCCCACACTCAACAGGCTATTGTTGACTGCGTTTAACCAGGGTATAAGGTGAGATCTTTCGTGTAATAAACAATCGGATATTATACTGCGTGTTAAGGATGCAGCTGGATTGGACCATATTTTTATCCAGAAAAGCGCGGGCCTTGATCTAATAAAGTCGGCAATATATGGCAGCCTAAGTTCATTATGACAAATAAATGTTGGCGCACAGGGAACTCCTCCCAGTACCCTTCTACAAAATCTATTTTCCTCCAACTGGAGGGACGTGCTGTTGCAATAACCCCACACTTCTGCTTCATATGTCCCAGTTGGTTGACATTGGGTACGATAAATGTTGAGCAGGGGGGAAATGACATCAGCCAGTTTGGGTTGTCGGAGAGATAAAATTGAATTGATCGATTTACCAATTTTATTTCTCGCATAGGTAGCATGTGGCTGCCATGATCCTGTATTAGAGAATAGTAACCCTAGATAAGGGAAGGTGCTGGTGCATTTTAATATATTGTCCCCTGATTTAATCGAAGTAATGTTGTACTTTTTGGGTCCACAGTTCATAATGAAAGATTTTTTTAAATTGGTACTTAAGCCCAAATCGGACATAAAAGCAACAAACCCATTGATTAAAGTGCGTAAAGCATTCGGGGTACGCCCCATTAATACAGCGTCATCCGCATAAAGTAGGGTAGAAATGGGGGAACCATTTATAATTGGTACATCCTTAGTATTCTTGCTCAGGGAGCAGCTCAACCCATTAATATATAAAATAAAAAGCAGTGGGGCGAGTACACAGCCCTGTCTAACTCCTCTGCTAATAAAAATATCATCAGATAATTCACCATCGTTATTAATACGTACTCTGCCTTTTAGATCCCTATGTAAATAAGAAAGAAAATATACCAGTGAGTCATCCAAACCATAATCAAGCAAAAGTGACCACAACCTAGAACGATTAACAAAATCAAATGCGGAACTCAGATCCATAAAACCTAAATAAAGCGGGGACTTTTTAACAATAGTATATTTGGCCATAATCAAATTCAAATTAAGGCATTGTTCAACAGTACCCACATGGCTTCTGAATCCCAATTGACTGCAGTGTAAAACATTATTATCCTCAGCCCAGTTTCTTATCCTTTTAAAAATTACCCTTCCCAGAACTTTTAGCGTATTATCGATCAGTGAAATCGGGCGGTAGCAGGCAGGATCCGACCTGTCACCTTTTTTAAATATCGGTACGATGACACTGTTCGACCAAGAAGCGGGAATTGAGCTGTCAGCCAAATTATTAAATAAGTTACATAATAAGGGGGCCCAAAAATTGATTTCAGATTTAATCTGGTCGATAGAGAGACCATCCGGGCCTGGGGCTTTATTGCTGGCACTCTCAAATATAGCATCCTCGACCTCGGATATTGAAAAATTCAATCGATCAACGGTGTTGGATAGGGGGATAGTGTCTGAGGAAGTGGGTAATATAGCATAAATTTTAGAAAAATGTTCTACCCACACCTCACCGGTTATATTGCAATTGATTGGTTTGATGTTAGAACCAAAAGATCTGAGGGACTTGACTTCTCTCCAGAAACCTGTCGTGTCTTTTAAGGAGGCGGAACGCGTGAGAGATTCCCAGTGATTAATCACTAGGGCCTCAGATCTAATACGTAACACAGATTTGTATTTTGATCTTAATTCTCTCACAAGTTGAGTGTCCCTAGGATTGATTTTTAGGGCCGCCCTCAGGTCCCTGTTGGCCTTAGAGCAGGAGGAGTCGAACCAGCGAGGGCCCTGATCTATATTAGGCCTAGTTGGTTTAGAGGATTCTCTTTTAATCGCCCCACAAAGATTGCCAAAAGCAATGACCACATCATCGCCTGAGCTAATGTGCGACAGACAGGTCTCTACAACCGTAGGGTATTTTTTGATTACTCTAGCTAGAATGTCTTTATTGTCCACCCCTTTCCATATTAATCTTAGTCTGTTGGTAGATAGAGCCAAATTTTGTGCCCCCAACTCTGCTCTCGGTGCAACCTTCGTGGTCTGTGGATTATCTAAGTATATTCTAAGCCGGTAGTGATCACTGTATGCGGAACAGATGACTTCTGCTTTTAAAATTATATCACACAAAGTGGGACAGATAAATATATAATCTATCGTAGAAGCACAGCCCTGGCCTATATATGTAGGTGTTAGTATGTTGTTTGCACTAGAACCAGCAATTTCCATTGCGTTTACTAAATCACGGGAGGCTAGATGGTTTTTCAACTCTTCACCGTTTCTACATGGACTATTGCGGTACATATGAGCATTAAAATCCCCTCCGATGCAAATGCCATCAAAGAGCCCATACTTCTGCCCCTCCATGATTTCATCAATAAAATTAAACAATGACAAAAAGTTGTCATTAGGACGAGTAACAAAATCATTATTATAAAAATTAATTATGCATAATTTCATTCTGTTGATGTACTTCATAGCCATAAAACATTTACCCGGAGTAGGGATCAATTTGGTTTGTACCCCGGATTTTATTTTAGTCCAGATAGATAAACCCCCACTGGGACGACCCATAGGTGAAGTAGAGGCCTTCAAATTATAACAGCAAAAACCCTCCATTGTAGGTGTAGTTATACACCAGGTCTCTTGTAGCATCAGTATGTCACAGTTATTTTTAACCCATTCTAACCATTCTTTAATTTTCATTTTAGTATTAAGTCCCGCTATGTTCCAACTTACAAAAGATAATTCGGAATCCTTGGGCACTAGTCTTTGGTTCATGGGTTTTTCTCTCTCTACAGTCCAAGGCAATGGTTGTGGGACTTCCAGGGTTTCAGTGATTGATGCCAAGGATAATTCGACTAAATTAGTCGATAAGGGTCAGTCTAACATGTCCAAATTTGACAAAGGTGCGAATCTTTTAAACATATTGAATGGAAATGGAGCTGACTGGAATTGCAAAGGGGGTGACTGGAAATGCATTGATGGTGGTTGAAATTGCATTAAGGGTGGCCGTGTTTGCATTGTAGGTTGTCTGTAAAAGTAACTCAAAGGTAACATAGTTACAACCGTGGAAGTGGCAGAGCAGTTACCATTCCTGTTGAGTAGAAATCTTACAGTACCAGGGTTTTTAAAATTGAGGACGATACAGTCACCTTCCTTATCTTTAATTAAGGGGCCGACCCAAGACACCCTACGAGCCGATAAAATCTCTCTTGAGATGTCGAATCCGACACCTTTCTGCTTAGTTAGCCAGTCTATACATTTGTTTTGCAGTTGCACCCATGATTCCCCCTGATCCTCCCTCAACGGTGGTACTCCTGCAAGGACTAGAACAAAGGGACAGGCATCCGGTGGCAGATGTAAGGCAGGCCCTTGATGTTTAAAAGGCTTGCTTGTTCCTGGTTGCCCAGTACCTTTATTGTTAACAGCAGTTGGTCTTGTAGCCGTTATAGGTTGGATGGAACCGTTTTTGTGGTTACTGGCATTTTTATTACTACTAACGGAAGGGGCAGTTTGTCTGGGTGCAGGCGTTGGGGTAGGTTTGGGAGGTAGATTGGGTTTTATCATGTTCTTCCCTCCATTAGCAGATCGGGGTTGAATTATAGGTAGTACAGTTCAGTGGGATAATATTCCAGGGTTGCTCGTGCCACCGCCCAGTAAAGTTGGAACTTCCTGTTTCTTTACTGACAGAGTGTTGCTTACAGATTCAAGTTGTTTTACAAGACGGTCAGCTCTGATACGATCCAAGTTGGCAGACCCCTTTCTTTTTGCTTCTTCGTTTTTAACCAGGTTATCTAATCTATCAAGTCTTTTAAAAACATTATTAAATTGATTGATCATTTGCTTCTCCAGACGATTAAAAATAGTATCCACTATAGTTTCTATAAGGTTCCCATTCTGTTTCGAGAGATGATAATTATCTCCCATTAGTGTTGTTTGGGTCCATATAGTGTTAGTGGTCCCACTTGAGTCAGTAGTGGTTGCGGTAGGAATATCATCATCCGCAACCACAGGGTCTTTATCCACAGCATAAGTAGTTTGTACCCCAGTAAATTTTTGTTTATTCCACAGGCTCTGGGGCGTGGGCTGATTCTTGCTAGGTGGGAGTTGTTTCCTTTTATTGGCACTGGGTTTAGTAATGCCCCTTTTACGTTTTTCCCCTCCCTGTTTATTACTGATGTCCGTAGAACCCAAGGTAATAACGTCATCCTGGGAGGCAATTGTAATAGAGGGAGCAATTTCAGACAGCAAGGATACGGGTGGTGTTAGTACCAATACCGGTTTTGTAATTACAACGGCCGGCGATAGTGGAATCCCAGGGCTATTTGACAATGGTGTCGGCTGAATACTGTTGTTAATGCAGCTCATAGACATTCTTCTTTCAGTGTCAGCTATTTCACTTGATACCAAGTTCAGTGCATTTTCCAGTAGGGACTCAAATGTAGCAGGGGGGAACGATAAATCCTCCTGTGTGATACCATCATTGACAAACTCCATGATAGGAGACAATTCCAACTCACCACAGACAGGATGTAAATGTTAGAGGGGTGGCCCGCCCGACCACTGATGGCCACAGACGGTCCCGCCCATGTCCCGGGCTTCTCCCGGCGCCGCCCGCGCGCGTCCCGCGATGCGGGAGGAGCGTCGCTCTTTTATGTGCCTTCCGGCGTGTGTGGAGCGCAAGGCACTCTGGGGGTTGTGGTCTCCGGTCTCCGGCCGCGAGAGGTGTCGGTGGCGGCGGGGAGACACAACAAGGAATTTCCCAGCGGCAGCAACGCCAGCTCCGAAGCGCTAGGAAGAGTTCCCCCACAGGTAGGCGGCAAATGTTGTTCCGATGTCAGATGTCCGAAGTTCCCGCTCTGCAGCAAGAGCGTCGCTCTTTTATGTGCCTTCCGGCGCGTGTGGAGCGCAAGGCACTCTGGGGGTTGTGGTCTCCGGTCTCCGGCTGCGAGAGGTGTCGGTGGCGGCGGGGAGACACAACAAGGAATTTCCCAGCGGCAGCAACGCCAGCTCCGAAGCGCTAGGAAGAGTTCCCCCACAGGTAGGCGGCAAATGTTGTTCCGATGTCAGATGTCCGAAGTGAGGGTATTGTGGACAAGTAGAAGCACTACTAAAGCATCTCGTAAATAAGTACCAGACCAAACGTTAAGGGCACCATGTTGTAGGGATTCTGCTCATGCACAGAACTATGCGCAGGAAACCAAGACCTCGGTGTATTGTTGTGTACCAAAAAGCCACCTCAGTGCCCAGAACCCCAATCCGACTAGCAATAGTGTCTCATTCGTTCTCCATACTACAGCGAAGCTACCAATGATTAGACAACCTAGAACATGCGACTTAGTAAACTCTCAGGAATAGTGGGAAACAAGAACACTCTTTCGTTCACACTCATACTTGTCCACAACGTGAGTAATCAAAGACACTGTATAGTTTAAAATGTTTATTTTTAACTAACGTGCTCTAAGGTGCAGTACTCTAGCCAATATGAGTAGCATAATGCATAAGAACAATATAATCAGCATTGTTACAATTCCATAAAGCACAAAAGGGGAAACCATATTATAATGACAGTGGAAACAGGACTATAGCACCTTCTACTACCCTCCCCATGCTCATGAGCTAGTTTAGAATAATTATAGAAGACCTCTGGGCTTTGTCAGCGGGACCCCATACCTACGAGTTCAGATTCAATGAATTACATCCCAGGATCAGCACAGCTCTCCTATGTTGGAAAGGTTTTCTCCAAGTGCCTTCTCATGCATGTAATGCCATATTAAAAAGCACTCGAATTTCAGTTGGGCTGCTGTGCTTCATGTTATGTCTATGTGCGTGGGACTGACCAAAGTGAATCAACAGCATACATTGTTATTCGACCTTGAACACGCTGTGCAGACAGAGAGCGTGGTGCCCAGCTGGATATGTGAAAGGTAGACAGTTCTCATGTGAAGCAGCGCCAGCAAAGTATTTCACGAGAACAGAGCCATGTAGTGTTGTGTGCAAAAGCGGCAAAATGGCAGCCAAGCATATACTACTTATGCTAACTTAGTAATGTCTGCAGTTAATCCCATTTCCTCACTACAGTTGAGCAGCTGAAGTTGTGATTGGACACAGAGCAGTCCAAGATCTCAGAATAAGATAAGAGATGACAAAATAAATTAATAGAAAAATGTGATATTATTTGTCTGCTGAGGGCTTGTGGTGTCAGTTTGTTCCTTGAACATGAAATAGCTTTAAAAAACAAGAGACAAGAGGCCTTTGTCAAAATACGAACAATTTGTTTACTTATACAGTGTGGCCGGGAGAACAGTTACAGGCATAAAGTCTGAGGACTGTCTCAACTTACAACCAATCTGAAATGGGTTTTTATTTATTTCATTGAATGCCATGAACAGTTCCGGCGATCCTTTTTTGGTAAGGAATGTTAACCGCTGTCTTTGGGGTTGTAAATTAATGTATTTGATAGAGAATCCAAGGAGGACCTCGACCTTGCGTGGACACATTGCGGCCATTGGGTAAGGTATCCAACTGTCTGGCATGGGGAGCGGATGATCACTGCGTGTACTGTGTGTGCTATGTCCTGATTGCCTATATGTTCCTAACTTTATGTGGTATCTGGATTTATGGTGTTTTGGGAGTGTGCCTACTCCTCCGGCCATGTGTGCTTAATTGGGGACTATCTCCCTGGACCATTGTCTTGTTGTTGTGCCCATCTGTGGGATTGAACTGCTATTTCTTGTTTGTGGATTTGTCTGCCGCTACATGCCACCCCACTTGTGACCTATCAATAAAAGACCTCACGCCTGGGTCTCAGAGCCTGCCTAACAGTGTATTTCTGAGACGGTTTGATATGGAGTTCATAACATGTGAATTCATTACTAAAGATGTGATTTCGTTTTTATACATGAATACATTGTTATTCACATTGACATCGTCTTTCTCAATATTAACATTCCCTCCTCTAGTTGAATTTTAAACTCCACTATCTAACCCATCCCATACTTCATGACGGTTACTTTATTGGGGGCCTGTTGTTCTTTAAGCTCGCTTTTGACAATTACTAGTTACTTGCATTCTACCCAATTTGAGGACTGTATTTCTATAGCAGAAAATCCACACAAAAACAAGAACATAATGAGAACCCGCAGCAATGATGTGCACTGATCTGAGATCCACTGGTGGAGCCGTGAGAATCAATTCGAGAACCACTCCTGGTTAGGGCACCTTCCTCCTCACGCATGTCTTTTTGTAAACAGGGCAGTGCTTGGATGGAAAAGGTATTTGTCCCTTTATCCATGTCATTCCCTGGGATAAATGTGCAGCAGGATGAAATAATCTTGGCACACAACCCTCCCTCCATCACAGTCATCAGGGGGCATATGTATCAAAGGATTTTGTATTCGCAAATGCTGCGAATCGCAAAAAAACAGCATTTGCGAATACAAAATCGCAAAAGGAGATGTATGAGGCTTTTCAGCCTCGCAATCTTAAGGAATCGCTAAATTAGCGATTTCTTAAGTTTGCGTAAGCATTTAAGAAATCGCAAATTGCGATTTCTTAAATGCAATGTAACACGCACCCAAGTTGTGCGATTTCTCCTTAAGAAATCGCAAATTACCACCAACTTCAAGTTGGTGTTAAGTTGCGATTTCTTTGAAATATGCACTTTTATGCATATTTCAAAGTGCCATGTCGTGCACATACATGCCCTTAGGGCATGTATGTGCGCCATATGTGCACACATGCTGATTTCAGGGGTGCATCAGGGTGTCATCATGACACCCTTGCACCTTTGAAAATATTCTCAATTTGCGATTAGCAAATAGCGATTCGCAAATTGAGAAGGACTTCCCATTCATTGCTATGGGCCTCCTGGCCCATAGGAATGAATGGGAAGGTATTCCTTAATGGCGATTTCGCAATTTGCTAATCGCAATTAAGGAACTTTAAGAAATCGCAAAATGTGTGCGATTTTTTAAATACATCCTGTTTTGCAATTCTCAAATAGCGATTCTCAAAAAATCGCTATTTGAGAATCGCAAATGGAGGTGATGATACATATGCCCCCAGGTCTAGCACATACTGATACTGCATTACCATGAGGTAGATTGCTTTCAGTTCTTCCTTCCTTGAACTAAGGAAGAGCTCAGTGTTGTTCATTATTTTAAGCATTCCTCACCTGGTTATTTTGAGCCAGTAGGCACTAACTTTTGTTTGCAGGGTAAAGAAGGGCATAGACCCTCCCATTGATACTTGTCTGTCTGAGATCAGTCTGAATTCTTCTGTAATGCCCTTGTACTGAGCCCAGACACAATAATCTACAGATCTTTTTTCACAAGCCTGATGCAGCAAGGTTGTCTTCATTCTTAGCGGGTGCTGGTACAAATCCGACTGTTCTTCTGGAATGACCAGGAAAGGGGTGTGTATGGTGACCAGAGAATAGAGTCCGCCTGTTAGAAATGGGGGTTTTTAGTTGGCAGAGGTAGGCACCTTTGTCCAAGTAGGGACCCTTATTCCTAGTCAGGATAAGGGATTTAAACTCCTAATATAACCCCTGCTCTCCCCCTTGGTAGCTTAGCACGAGCACTCTGGCTTATCTCAGAGGCAGTGTGTAAAGCATTTGCACATAACCAACAGTAATACAGTGAAGACACCACACCAGTTTAGAAAAATATCCAATATTTTTATATATCCAAATCAAGACCAAAACAATAGGAATCCAACATACAGTACTTACAAATATATACTTTGCAAGATATCCTTAAAATTGCAGAAATATCTCAAAAACACACAGTTCATATGAGTCAGTAGCTCTGTCCGGGGCTACTGCGATATTGAAAACAACAGAGTCTAACAGTTTCAGCTGACAGCGTTGGTATGGGTCAGCAAAAGCGTGGACAGACTTGTGAACAGTACCTTTCTCATTGTGGCGGGCACTTTGGTGCGAGCCGGTCATGGCAACCATTGTGGTTGCATTGCAAAATGGAAGCTGTGCAGGGGGTGGTGCCCTCACGATGTGGTGCAGGCAGCGGCTCAATGATTATTGTCCAGATGGAGTTGGTAAGACCAAGGCTTAAGGTGCAGGGTGAAGCGATGCTCGATGCAGTGCTGGCAACCTGCAGTGCAAGCGACAGAGATTGTTAGCGGAATCTGGCGCCGGTTGGCCTAGACTGCATCGTGACACTTACAAGCAGTGCCCCAGCCACGATGCAGTCACAGGTGTCTAAATCAGCAGCAGCAGAGGCATCAGGGAGACCAGGCTGATGAACTGAAGCAAGGTGGTGCGGAGTGCAGTGCCCACAGGTCACGGTGCAAGCAGCAGCTCTGTGGCGGCAGCAGCAGCGGGGGTCGTCGTCACCGTTGAGACCAGGGTTTCGGTGCAAGATTCGGACTATGTCTTCTGCAGTGCCATCAGGACACAGAGCCAAGGACGGATTCGGTGATTGAGTTGGTTGCTTCCCTTCTCTGTGGCAACTAAAACAGCGGTTTCAGAAGTGGTACCCAGAGGTTGTTGAAGTCTTTGCAATCCCTGAGACTTCAGAACAAGAGGCAAGCTCTACTTCAAGCCCTTGGAGATACTCAGCACAAGTAAAGAAAGTTCAGTCCAGTCCTTTCACTGCCCAAGGCAGAAGCAGCAACTGCAGCCAACCCAACAAAGCAACAACACAGCAAAGGGGCAGTACTCCTCCATGCAGCTCTTCCAGCTCTTCTTCTTGGCAGGTACCTTGATTCCAGTGAGTTCTGGAGTTCTGGGCCCCAATATTTATACTCAAAATTCCTTTGTTCTCACAGGCAGAGAGTGTCTGTGCTTAGTCCAAACCAGTTCTGTCCTCTCTTGCCCAGCTTCCCTGCAGGAGGTGGAGACAGCATTGTTCAAGGCAGACCAGGCCCATTCAGGAACAAGGAAATCTCCTCCCACTACTCTAAATGCAGCCCCTGTCAATCCAGAGCCAGACAGTCAATCCACAAACCGCAGCAGAGGCACACAGAATGGCTAAGCAAGAAAATACCTACTTTCTAAAAGTGGTATTTTTAAACACAAAACATAAAAATCATCTTTACTAAAAGATGCATTTTTACATTCTGAGTCCAGGCATACTAAACTCTATTTTCCTATCTTGTCCCAATGGGAGGTTTATAAGATGTTATAAATAAACTCCCATGGTGAGCAGTCTAAATATCGAGTTTTAAATGTCGACCTACAAGTATATCGAGTTGTAAATATCGTAGGTAAAGAATATCGAAGTCAAGAATATCGATGGACAGAATATCGACCCCAAGGTAAGTATTATCGAAGTTAATAATATCGAAGTCATTAATATAGATGTAAGTAATATCGTAATCAAAAATTTCGATGTCAAGAATATCGATATTTTATTAGTGTAATGTATTTTAATATGTATTTTATTTGTATGTGAAAGATTATTGTAATGTATTTTAATTCATTTAAAAATAAATGTTTAGAGATTAATAATTATTTAAAATATAATTTAGCGTTTTAGTATCAGAGCGGGTTGTGGGTTTATAGGGGAATAGGGTGGGAAGTAATTTAATTATAATTAATTAATTAATATGTATTGTTTAATTGGTATTTATGATTAATTAATTGTTAATTAATTACTAATTGTTAATTAAATATATTAATTGATTAATTAATTGTTAATTAATTATTAATTGTAAATTAATTGTATTAATTGGTAAATTATATAAGTTATAATTAGTTTAATATTAATATTTCTTTATTGGTATTGTTAATTAATTAATTGGTAATTACTAATTAATTGGTGATTTAATTTTATTAAGTGATTAATTGATGCTTAAATTAATTATGTGAATTTTTATGTGTAGTGGGTTGTGGGTTTATAGGGGAATAGGGTGGGATGTAATTAAATTCAAATAATTACTGATAACTTTTAATTATTTGTAATTCATAATAATTATTTGTTAATTAATTATTAATTGGTACTTAATTGTTATTAGTACGTTAAATATAGTAAATATAAATAATTTATTATTTCATGTTCTTTGTTGTTATTGCTAATTAATGTATTGTTAAATAATAATTAATTTGTGAATAATTGTAATTTGGTAGTTAATATGTATAAATTTGTAAATAATAAGTATATTAATTATAAAGAATGTATTATTAATTGTAAATAATAGATAAACTGATATTTAAATGTATTGTGTATTTTGTATGTGTAGTGTGTTGTTTGTTAAAGGGGGAATAGTGTTGGATGTAATTTAAAGTTATTTATATAAATATTTATTTTAAATATTTGGTATTTAATAATACATATTTTGTAAATTAATTATTAATATGCTATTTTTTTATAACTAATTATTTAATTGGTTATTATGTTTATAGAATCCCTATGCTATCCAGTGCTTTCCCAACTGTTTTACTATCTGGAGTTGGAATAGTAATTTTTAACCCTACGCTATCCAGCGCTTTCCCTAGTGTTTCACTTACTGGAGTGGGAATAGTAATTTGTACCCCTACGCTATCCAGCGTTTTCACTACTGTTGCACTCTCTGGAGTGGGAATAGTAATTTTTACTCCTACGCTATCCAACGCTTTCCCTTGTGTTGGACTCACTGGAGTGGGAATAGTAATTTTTACCCCTACGCTATCCAACGCTTTCCCTACTGTTGCACTCTTTGGAGTTGGAATAGTAATTTTGACCCCTACGCTATCCAGCGCTTTCCCTACTGTTTCACTTACTGGAGTGGGAATAGTAATTTGTACCCCTATGCTATCCAATGCTTTCCCTACTGTTGCACTCTCTGGAGTTGGAATAGTAATTTTTACCCCTACGCTATCCAGCGCTTTTCCTACTGTTCCACTCTCTGGAGTTGGAATAGTAATTTTTAACCCTACGCTATCCAGCGCTTTCCCTAGTGTTTCAGTTACTGGAGTGGGAATAGTAATTTGTACCCCTACGCTATCCAGCGTTTTCACTACTGTTGCACTCTCTGGAGTGGGAATAGTAATTTTTACTCCTACGCTATCCAACGCTTTCCCTTCTGTTGGACTCACTGGAGTGGGAATAGTAATTTTTACCCTTACGCTATCCAACGCTTTCCCTACTATTGCACTCTCTGGAGCTGGAATAGTAATTTTTACCCCTACGCTATCCAACGCTTTCCCTACTGTTGCACTCTTTGGAGTTGGAATGGTAATTGTTACCCCTACGCTATCCAGCGCTTTCCCTACTGTTTCACTTACTGGAGTGGGAATAGTAATTTGTACACCTATGCTATCCAATGCTTTCCCTACTGTTGCACTCTCTGGAGTTGGAATAGTAATTTTTACCCCTACGCTATCCAGCGCTTTTCCTACTGTTCCACTCTCTGGAGTTGGAATAGTAATTTTTACCCCTACGCTATCCAGCGCTTTCCCTACTGTTTCACTTACTGGAGTGGGAATAGTAATTTTTACCCCTACGCTATCCTGCGCTTTTCCTACTGTTTCACTTACTGGAGTGGGAATGGTAATTTGTACCCCTACGTTATCCAGCGTTTTCACTACTGTTGCACTCTCTGGAGTGGGAATAGTAAATTTTACCCCTACGCTATCCAACGCTTTCCCTACTGTTGGAATCACTGGAGTGGTAATAGTAATTTTTACTCCTACGCTATCCAACGTTTTCTCTACTATTGCACTCTCTGGAGTTGGAATAGTAATTCTTTTCCCTACGCTATCCAACACTTTCCCTACTGTTGCACTCTCTGGAGTGGGAATAGTAATATTTACCCTTACGTTATCCAACGCTTTCCCTACTATTGCACTCTCTGGAGTTGTAATAGTAATTTTTACCCCTACGCTATCCAACGCTTTCCCTACTGTTGCACTCTTTGGAGTTGGAATAGTAATTTTTACCCCTACGCTATCCAGCACTTTCCCTACTGTTTCACTTACTGGAGTGGGAATAGTAATTTGTACCCCTACGCTATCCAACGCTTTCCCTACTGTTGCACTCTCTGGAGTTGGAATAGTAATTTTTACCCCTACGCTATCCAGCGCTTTCCCTACTGTTGCACTCTTTGGAGTTGGAGTAGTAATTTTTACCCCTATGCTATCCAACATTTTCCCTACTGTTGCACACTCTGGAGTGGGAATAGTAATTTTTACCTTTACGCTATCCAACGCTTTCCCTACTATTGCACTCTCTGGAGTTGGAATAGTAATTTTAACCCTACGCTATCCAACGCTTTCCCTACTGTTGCACTCTTTGGAGTTGGAATAGTAATTTTTACCCCTACGCTATCCAGCGCTTTCCCTACTGTTTCACTTACTGGAGTGGGAATAGTAATTTGTACCCCTACGCTATCCAACGCTTTCCCTACTGTTGCACTCTCTGGAGTTGGAATAGTAATTTTTACCCCTACGCTATCCAGCGCTTTCCCTACTGTTGCACTCTTTGGAGTTGGAATAGTAATTTTTACCCCTACGCTATCCAACGTTTTCCCTACTGTTGCACTCTCTGGAGTGGGAATAGTAATTTTTACCTTTACGCTATCCAACGCATTCCCTACTATTTCACTCTCTGGAGTTGGAATAGTAATTTTAACCCTACGCTATCCAACGCTTTCCCTACTGTTGCACTCTTTGGAGTTGGAATAGTAATTTTTACCCCTACGGTATCCAACATTTTCCTTATTGTTGTTTTTGTTGGAGTTGGACTAGTAGTTTTATTGTGTCTGATATTTCATATGTTTTTTATTTTTTTTGCTATTGTAATATATCATTAATAATAAAAATTAATCACATTAAAAATATTGATTATTATTTGCTATATGTAATTATTAAATATTTATTAATGTTATTATTTTATGTGTATAGATGTATTGGTAATTTTTAAAAACATTTAATAATTTATACGTTACAGAAATTATTAGTAAAATTAATTATTCAGTAAGTATATATATTATATATTATATGTACATGTTTAATTAAAGTTTTATTAAATTATATATATTAATTATACATTTTATTTATCATACAATATATTTAATTATGTTTATTTAATTTCTAAGTATAATTTGGTTTATTTTACATATATTTTTAAAGTAAAAGAAAAACGATATTTTTAATAACGATATTTTTGACATCGATATTTATTTTTCAATATTTTTGTACTTACCATGTTGTAGATAGGATGTCGATATTCTTGTCATCGATATTTTTGTTGCGATATATTTGTAGGTCGATATTCTGTCTGTCGAAATTATGTCATACAACCAACTCCCATTCTACCCTATGGGTAAGATAGCCTTTCCATAGTGAAAAGCGAAATGCACTCTAATTTACTACCAGGACTGTCACACATACAAGAACATGCCCTGCTTTTAACATACACAGCACCCTGCCCACAGGGGTATCTTGGGGCTACCTTAGGGGTGACATATGTAAGAAAATGGAAGATAAGGGCCTGGCAAGTGGGTGAACTTGCCAAGTTTACATGGCAGTTACAAACTGTGCACAGACTCTGCAGTGGCAGGTCTGAGTTACCTTTACAGGGCTACTTCTGTGGGTGGCACCATCAGTGCTGCAGACCCACTAGTAGCATTTGATTTATAAGCCCTGGCACTGTCAGTGCACTTTACTAGGGGTTTACCAGTAAATCAAAAATGCCAATCATGGAAAACACCAATCCACAATACAATTTACAACAGGAGCACTTGCACTTTCATACTGAAAAGCAGTGAGAAAGTGCGCAGAGACACTAAACCAGCAAACACAGAGTCAAAACCGTGAGGTCAGAAAGCAAAAAGAGGTGGAAACATGCCATAAGATTCCAAGTCTAAAACTGCGTATGCAAACTCACTGAACTGCCAGCAAATATCCATCAGCATGGAGGTGCCCAATTGCATATTTCGAATGTGGAAGATTGTGCTGCAATTCTCATTCATGCCCAGTGAAAGTGTTCATTTACCTGTGAAACATAAGGAATACAGTGTTAGTTTCCATACAATTAGGGGTTAACTCATCCCTTCTAGCCAAGTGTATCCACACACCTAGGTATCCCAGATTTCCTGACATGGGGTGGTCATGCTTTTGTTCAATCCTCATTTCCCTTGGTATTGTCGAGCTAAATGGCCCTAAATAAGAACTCCATGTCTGGGGCCCACTTGTTGTTAAAGAAGACTGCCCCAGATACTCTAAGGCCAATTCTTGCACTACAAATGGAGGTAGAAATGGATGTGTGTTGTGCATTGAGTTGGGGGTTTCGTTACCTCCAAGTATCTCTTCTCTGGGAAGTCTCAGGGCCAAACTGTATCCTCCCCTATCGTGCCATTTCTGCGCATCCTGTCTAGCTCAGTTTGGATAAGGCTAGGCTCAGTGAAAAGTTATAGAGCCGTTAGGTTGGTCTTGTATCGGGTCAGATCCACTACTACTCTGCGGGGTTTTAATTTTAGCCCTAACTCTTTATAGGTATAAGTAGAGAAGGTATTTTGCTTTTTCAGGGCTACCTCCTGGGACAAGTAAAGTCTGTCTGCTCCTTCTGCATGCAGTATCAGTGAACAGATGTGACATACCCTGGCTGATGTCTGGGAGCCCACAGCAGTCATGTGCTGATACCATGTGTTGTACAGGAGGGTGCTATGTAGTGCATGTGGGATGCTAGTATTTGGGCTGGTGGAATTGTAAGTGACATGCGAGAGATCCCTGCGCAAGCGCATTTGACATACTCCACTTGGCCATGCATTTCTTTAGCAGTGCACCCGAAATAGACAGAGGGAACATGGAAGTGCGATAATACATGTTATTGAACATTACAGGTATTGGTATGGATTCTGGGGAGGTGTCTGTTCTCCTTTTTTATTGAGGTTACACGTTCAAATAAAAGGTTCACGGTTCAGTTCATGGGGGAGGTTTGTTGTGGAAGGTTTCAGGTGTATATCAGAAAGATGTCCCCACTAATGTTTACCCTCCACCTTGAGGGCTCTTGGTGTTGCTAAAACCACGGGGTAAGGCCCCTCAAACCTGGCGTGTTTCCTCTTCATAACAAAATAACAAATGTAGATCTCTTGTCCGGGTTGGGGTGTTTGATATGGTAGCTTGGCAGCGGTGCACTTGGTGGTCTACTGGTTGACCTGTTTGGATAGAAACTTAGTGGTTTTGATTAGTTCTGAGAGATATCCCCATCAATCTACTAGTCCTGATCTGGTGTGGTGTGAGATGGTGGTTGGTGCTCAATGTGTTTGTCAGTGCGAATAAGGCTAGGGGCAGAGAGTGGAGCCACTTTTTTATAAATGCCGGTGCAAATTTTGCTCTTTTTGGGGTTTTTTTAACAGCCCATTGAGTCTCTCAATTATGCCATTTGCTTTTGGGGTGGTAGGCGGAGGCTAATTGTGATCGAAAAGGGTGTTGATGAAATTATTCTCATTGTCAGACAGGATGACGTCTGATAACCCCCACCAGGTTATTACTTCCCTGACCAAGAACGTTGCCGCTGCCTTGGCGTCACTGTGCGTGCAAGGACCGGCTTCGATCCAGCTAGAGTACGGGCAGAACACTACAATCAAGCATCAGTAGTTAGCATATCAATCAATCATGTTGAGGAAGTTGATGTGTAACACCCTGAAAGGCCCGGTTGGTCTTGGGACTGCTGATGATATGGCCTTGAGTGTAGGTTTAGGTGAATATAATTGGCAAATGGTGCATTTGTTTAGATAAATTGATATGGTCTTTGTAAGGTTGGGGATGAAGTCCAGCTATCATGTTTTATTTAACTGTGTGTGCTGGTAGGTGTAATCGGGGCAATGCTATGTTGACTAGGCTCTGAGGCATGACTGCCTTTCCCATGGGTGTGTGTCGGTATATGGTTTTGTGTGTGGTCTGAATGCAGCCCCTGGCTTCCCATTACTCTTTCTCATCAGGTTACTCTGTTTCCTGCAACTCCCTCAGATACAGCTCTGCTGTTTCTGTGTAAGGTTTGTCCTGAGGGGGGTTTCATCGCTAATGGCTGTTTCAGGGGAAGCACATGTGTTTCTCCAGTCACTCCGTAAGCTGCCCTCTCTGCATGCTGGTTGGCTTGTTCATTCCGGGGTGATACAAAGTCCTTGCCCCCAGTATGAGCGGCACATTTCACCACAGCAACGTGTTCAGGCAGGATCAATGAGCCTATTAATATCTTCAGGAGGTCCCTGTGTATGACGGGTGTACTGTCTGATTTTAGGATGCCTCAACCTTTCCACCTCTCTATTCTAGAATGCACTGTGGTGGTGAAATAGGCTGAGTCTGAGTAAATGCTACCATTTTTCCTGTGGTTTGGGTGAGGACTTAGATCAGTGCTGTCAACTCTGCCACATGTGCGCTGAGAGGTAAGGAAGAAGAGTTAACTGTGCAGTGACTTGCAGGGTTTCTGAGGGCACGTTGCTACCATCCATAACTACCTCCGCCCCTGTGTGTCTCCTGGTTCTATAACGGAGGACAAGTTGATGAACAGTGCCTCACTGTCTAGGGTGGGATCTTCTGCCTGGCTGATTCCATAGGGGGCTGTTCGTCACACAATCATGGATCTTCTCCCCATCCTGAACTTCATGGGATAGGAAGGTGACCGGATTCACTAGATGACACTGTCCTATTTTTAATGATGGTCTGGAGAGCATCAGCTCATACCCGAGACCCTTTGCATAGTCAGCATGTTCAAAATCTTTTGTGTGACCGCAAACACTGAATGCATGGCATAGAGTGTCAGCAGCCCCCCACCCCCATTACAATTGGGGTACTTTAGTCACAGGCAAAAGCAGCCGCCGCCAGAGCCTGTTCGCATGGAAAGTGACCCTGTATGACTGAGTCTAAGCATCCGTTCTAGTACACAAGAGGGTTTTGCCCCAGGGGATACTTTTTTGTCAAAACTGCTGACATGGCTCGCCATCACTGTGGCTGAATAGGAAGAATTCCTTCTTATAGTCAGGTGTGCCTAACACAAGGGAGTGTATTATCTCTGTTTTGAATTTACGGAAGGTATCGCAAATCCTTTGCATCTATGTCAGTTTCTCATTGCCAGCTTATGCCTTTTTCATGGCCTCAAGTAGAGGGGTGGTGAGTGTGCTGTAATCAAAGACCCATTGCCGGATGTAATTACACAATCCTGAAGACTTTAGCATGAGTTTTTTCATTTGCGGTGGTGGCATAATCTTAATGGAGTCTGTGCACTCCGGTGTGATCCGCCAACTTGTGACTGTGATCAGCTGGCCCAGATAGTTAACCTTCTACTGCATATGCTGCAATTTTCGCTCTCTCTACTTTGTATCCCCTCTCTGCAAGTGCAATGAGGAGAGTTATCATGTCCTAATGACACAGGTTTTCAGAGGGGCTGCATATCAAATAGTCACCCACATACTGTATCAGGGTGTTGCTTGACTGGAAGTTAGCAAGATTATGCCTCAGTATTCTGTTGGAGATACAAGAGGACTCACAATACATTTGTGGTAGTATCCAGTATAGCAGCTGAACCCCTCAAAATGGGAACACTGTCAGTTACTGATTGTCGGGATGTGGAAAGATGTTAAAGAAAGCGTTCTTGATGTCTATCACAGAAAAATGGCTGGTGTCTGGGGTATATTAGTTAGGATGATTACGGAGTCAGGCATTACAGGGAATTCTGGGACCACAATGTCATTGAGGGGGTGTAGGTCCTGTACAAGATGCCAGGTCACCCACTTACTCCTTTTGACCGTGAAGATTGGTGTATTGCAGGAAGATACTCCCACATAGAGGACCCCCTGATTGATTAGTGTCTGGATTGTGGGCACTATACCCTTGTCAGCTTTGAGCAGGTACTGGCGCACACAGGGTAGGATGGCCCCTTCCTGCAATGTTATCCTTAGAGGTACTGGCGCACACAGGGTAGGATGGCCCCTTCCTGCAATGTTATCCTTACGGGTTCAGCAGTATTGATGAGACCCACGTCATACGGCTGCTATAGCCATAATTGCGGCGGCACTGCTGAAAACGTTTTCTCTTGCCATGTTGTTTGTACCGCCATAGGCCATGGGGTCCCATTCCGCGGCCCTACCCTAACCTTAATTGCATTGGTGAAAACAATCACTGAGGCCCTCGGGCATTTGTTAAACAGCTGATCATCTGTTACATCCTGTACACTGAGGCTAAGTGTAACGAAAATGATGCACGCCCACATCACGTTCGTTTGGTCGGTGGCCACAATACCCCATAGTCAGGCCATATTTCAATGGCCTCCTCGCAGAACAGTGCATCCTCTTGCGGTTCCAAGTCATGATGTCCCTCCCGGAGGAACACTAATTCATTGGGCAGTTGTAATTTCTGTCGGAGCAATTCCAGTGTGTTAGTGATAATTGTGAGTAAAGCGTTAGTGAAGGCAGTCATGTCTGTGGACGACACCCTCATCGGCTAAACTGTCTGATGGTGGTTTAAGGACATGAGTTGTAATGGGGAAAACACAGGGGTCAATCAGGTTATTGTCAAATCTTCCAAGAAATGAATGATCATGTTTAGTTTAGCCATGAAGACTCTTCCTAGGAGATTATTCGTGATGAAGGATTAGATAGAAATTGTCCCTTTACGCGGCTGCCTCCAATGTCCAACTTTAGGGGTTTTCTGAAGGGTACCCATAAAATCATACCCAAGAACTGCTGCGTGCCCATAGTGTCTTTGGATATGGGATGTCCTTATTTTAGACATGACTCTGGTGCCCCTGCTCAATTAGGAACCAGTTGGGCAGGGTATTTCATAGCACTGTTAAGGTGGGTTCATCCTCGGACTGATGAGTAACTGACAGCAAGGGACAGTGAAGATGGGGGTGTGTGTTATTCATTGGACACAGCACCGACCCCTGTTGACCCTGTTGCTTATCAACTTCTGGGAAAGGAGGCAGGATTGCTACAAGGTCCCGCCTTTGGGTTTTCTCCGCACTACTTCCTCGGATTTTACTACTCAGTGGCACCTAGTGACATTTGAAAGTGGTGGGGCGTAAATGTTGGGCATGATTTTTATATAGCAAGCGATGTGAACAAGTTCTATGGACAAACCTGGGGTCTAGGGGAGTCCCTCTCCTGAGAAAGAAATTAAAAAAAGATTGGCAAATGGTGCATTTTAAAGCAAATTAATCTAGTGATAAAGCTTATTAAGCAGTGGGAACGTATAGTCTTGAAATAATAAACACATTAAAAACTGCCCCATATCTTCTTGTATTAATTTGTTTAACAGTTACTGTAATGTGTAAATTGTTCTGCATGACAACTTTAGACCTTTAAAATGTATGCTTGCCCAATGTCTTGCACTATGGTCTAACCAGACTTCGAGAAGCACCCACAGATGCTTGCTTTAACCATTCATATAGAACTATTTGCAGACGGGTCTTTAAGTGAGATAAAAAAAAGTGGGTGCTCTCTATAAAGGAACATGCCAAATAAATTTCTGTGATTCCCATAGTGTGCCATCAGACCGGAATTATGTTTCTCTCTGAGATATAATTTTATCTGGATAAATGGCACAGCAACTCACATACGCCTAAAGCTTGTCAGTATGATTGGCTTTGTCACTGGGTGTTAGCTGTTTAACATAAACGAGTAACAACAATGATTTCCTATAAATAATTAACATTGGAAATGTTTAAATTCTGAAATAGTGAGTCTGTGAATTACATAGTATCGAGGCCTGTAGAAGGAGTTTTGGCCTTCAATTATGTGTGCTTTATGTTAGATATGTATCTTCTTTTACTCCGTATATATTGTCCATCTGCACATCTTCAACCACCTCTCTTTCCTCTTCAGCATCCGCTTTTCACTCTTCCCTGAATGCCCTTCCTCGCATCTCTGTCACTTTACTGCTCCCAACATGCACTGCACTCTCTCAAATTTAAGCACTTTAATTTCTCTTACTTTTGGCTTGCAAATACTTTGACATCAGTGTACCCGCTTCACACACATATCCACAGAATTTCAGTTGTGAATGGAATACACAAACATAGTTCTGTGTGCTCTGCAGAGAGGCCAACCCACTGACAGGCACTTTGTTTGGCTTTAGCATTGGCAACTGAGAGCTCAATCAAAGCTCCTCATAAACATCTGGTGTGACTCAAGCTTTAAAGTATGCACCGAAAAAAAAGTGCAGATAAATAACAACATTATAAAATAGAAAACTCGTGGGGAATGCAAGATTAAGTAAAGCATGTAAAATAAGAGAGGAACTAAATCACTGAAATCCATTCCCTTGACATTTTTATCATTCATTGTTTGCAAGTCAATCCATGTTTTTAGCTTCAGTGTTAACTTAGGGGCATATACACAGCGCCAGTTTTAATGCCATACATCAGAGAACTGGCCACTGCACATGTTACGCAGTAAGCACATATCTCTCTCTTTGTGCCTGACTCAGATATTTGGATCCATTTCGCAAGGGAACAAGAAGAACCCTGCTCCTTATTTGGATCCATTTCACAAGGGAGCAAATACCGCAGCTTCTCTTCTAAATGAGCTAGCAATGTGCAGTGTGGGCCTGGGGTGTCACAGTGGGGGAGGTTAGAGTGATGAGGGGTCTCGGCGCAATATACAGAACACAGCATTAGCTTGCAAACACTTACCCTTACCAAGAACAAGGCACCGGATCAGAATTGCTTGCATCCACTCTCTCGTATAACAAAAAGGTGGGATCTACGTCTTTGAATGGAGGACGTCTGAAGTCACGCAGGGAGGAAGTCTCCTATGCCCGAAACCATGACACTTATTACGTCACTGGCCTACAGTGTGCACACAACCAGAGACCCCAATGGCAATGAAGGGCTTTAAAACAGAAAGCCCTGCGTCCTGCTTCATGATAAGAAAGTTGATTTACTGCCTGTCTTCCGTCTCCTGCTTCAGAGTGAAGCGGGGCAGCAGCCTGAAACAGACAACCCAGACTTAAATACATCAATTTATTTAGAGATACGATCGTATCTCTAAATAAATCGATCTATTTTAAAAAAATGTATGTAAATGTGTAGGAATTGTCAGGGGGTGCAGCCCCACAGCCCTAATGGAGAAACGGACCCCGCTACTACTACTTGTTTTATATCTTCTGAATCTATGTGGTGGTACCCCCATCAGTACCTGCGCCTTCTGTGCCATTAAAGCTACAGCTGTTCTAACCAGGGCCCCGCACTCCCAGTTAAGGGACTTTGTGGTAATGTCCTGGTTCTGTCCCAATGTCATTCTGTACACTCTCTCTTTCCTTCTTTGGCTTGTCTTTTTTTCCAGTACACAAGGCATTGCTGCATGTAGGTGAAGGTCCAGTTAAAATCTCCCTTTCCATATCTGATGCAGTCCTCTGCTATAGCAATGTCCTCTGGCTCAAGTGTCCCTGCCTTAGGCCTGGTACGGTCAAATCGGTTTCTCTCCACCTTCCAGTCTGCTAGCAAGTCACAGAAAGGGCGTGCATGGATTTCCCCTTCCGCCCTCACTAGGATCTTCCTCGGGGTCAACCTATAACTGTCATGTGCTTGTGTGCGGAGTTGTAACCACGGGACATTGAATGACTGCCACTGTGATCTGTCATTACATTGTCAGGTTCAACAACAAGGAAAGAGACATCACAATCCATGATAAGTAGACATATTTATGTTCCAAATATACTCATCAAACGCCTCCTCACCATGAGGTGACCCTGTGACACTGGTGACTGGTGACAGATTTCTGTAAATATTTATTTTAATTGTCCAGATATCAATGTGGTAAGTTATATATCATGGTAATCTTGTTTCACACACATTTGTTGAATGTATACCCAGGGTTTGTTGATACCACTGATGGTCATAACAAGGGTGTGCATTGTGTATGGGAAACCCTACAGTAAGACAAGTGAGAAATCTCACAACATAGATATATCTAACATGCATTGTGTTTGACAGTGTGCTAGGGAGCAACATTGATGTGTATGAATTGGTCATAATGTAGAAATGCATACATGAAGTTAATTTATTTGTAAAAGTTGAAGGAGACTTACCAGGCTTTGTGATCTGTCAAGTCTGTGCAGTCCGGCTTATGGCAGTGAAGGTGACTGCATGTGACTGAAAGTGTGGTAACACACGTCTTGCAATAATGACAGAGTCAGATTAGATGTGATTTTCTGAAGTGGTGTTTCTGTGTTTGGTTTCTCGTAGCAGGAGAGCAAAAGGCAAAATTGGGTCGCCAAGAGACCTTGTAGTGATATTGTAGCTATCATGCGACACTTATCTCTAATGTGTGGGTGGAACTGACATTGTTGTGAATGCACACCAAGCTGGGAGGGATGGATTTTCTGTAGTGACAGTCCTGGTTGTGCCTTTGACTCATAAGCTCATCACCAGCATCCCCTGTTCGCATTCATATGGTGTAGGAAGGGTAAAGTAGATGACTGTCAACATGTGCATTTGCTGCTTCTGTGAGAAGATGCATTTTAACAGTAATGTCTTGTGCAACTAGGGGTATGCAACTTTCATTGCATGAGTTTGCATCTTGCATGAACTTGTCTAGTGAGATACAGCCAAGAGAATGTGATTTGAGTGAAACATATCTCATTAAGAGACATTTTTAAGCATGAACGACTATTGTGGGCAAAATTGTGAAGTTTGAAAACGAGTGAACATTAGAAACTTGTGTAATGCAACTTTTTGGAAATTTCACAAATTCTACATAACAGGACCTTCAGGAATTACATGGGTTCGCACATTAGGGTAAGATGTTGCACAGGTCTAGCTGCAAATCTTGTGAGAATGAGGGTGCGTTGTGTTGTGGTGTATGTGTCAACATTGGCGTACATGGTGTTTGTGAGTATGGTGAGATAAGCAGAGATTGTCGCTACCACTGTTTTTGTGTCCACCTTACATAGTGTAACAACAGTAGTTGATGTTGATGATGGTGGGGATTTGGTGCTCCATGTGGTAAGTTAAAGGCATGGCTCACCATGAACTTCAGCTGCAACCTCTATCGTGTAAAACATGCCCTTGAGCCACTTCCTTTACTCTTGTCTTTTCTGTTTTTAGGTCTTGCTTATTGTACATCTCCATCTCTAGTGTATTCACCCTATCAGTGAAGTAGCCTGCTTCTATAAACTGCTAAGAGTACTCAGAAGCAGAACATACAGTTCCTGTAATGGTAAAATACAAAGTTGATACTCCTCAATGATGTTACTCTTCCTTTTTGATGGGATTATATGCATCCTGACGTTTGTAGTAACATTGTTTAACTAGAGAAGGGAGGGCAAGGCCCTGCGTGTTGTTTGTATGTATTTAGTTCAGCCTGTTGTTGCAGCCTAATGTGCTCATGGGTGACTTAATTGCTAGTTTCCCAATTTGGAATGTTGTACAATTTAGGTGTAATATTCGGCTTATAAGGATTGCAAGCACAATATAGAAACAAAATATTACGTTTGTATTTATGTAAATACATTATCCACCGTGATGCGAGCAGAATGGCATGATAAAGCTTTTTAGGCAAAGCAGACCTCCCTTCCA
This sequence comes from Triturus cristatus, assembly GCF_964204655.1. NCBI lineage: Eukaryota > Metazoa > Chordata > Amphibia > Caudata > Salamandridae > Triturus > Triturus cristatus. The sequence goes on along the minus strand of NC_140594.1, from coordinate 333,287,543 downwards.
ACACCCTCTGCAGGACTCCACACGGATGTTACTTTCCCTCCCACCACCAAAAATGGGGATACTCTCAATTCCTGGCAACCTGGGTAGTTAATAGTTTAAGAAAATAATGATTCCCTTGGATGAAGCCTCATTCCTGAGCTTCTTTGGTGTAACCAACAGCATTCACACATTTATGTTCGTTCCTGGGAAATGGTGCAGCGAAAGTGACATATGTAAATTGTTGTGCTCTAAAAATGTAAAGAAACAAAAGAACTATGTAGACAGATTAGCAATATTACATTCAATTTTGTCTCAAACTCAGAGTACAATGCAGGCCGAAAAATCACAGTTTACCTCAGCAGTGTATGCTAAAAATGTACAGATAGTTTGCATGCTGCACTAACCAAACATCATGTGGGGGACTGAGGTTTATAGACTTGGACATCATCTGTTAAGGCCACCAGGAAAGTATGTTACAAAAAAGTAATATAGCTATGGAAAAATAAATAATCAATTATTGGTTTCAAAGTAATTGTGCATAGTTTGCAAGCAGCTGTCTTCTGGGATCATAAAATGGCCATCTTTGACCATTCCAAAGGAGTGTAATTTAGACATATTAAAGTATATCTCTTGGTCATCGCATATTATTGTGGAATTAGACAGGTGTACTGAAGTGAACAGTTGTCATGTTCTGTACTGAACAGTGCCAGGCAAGACAAAAGGGGGGGAAAGGGAGGGTAACCCACTGAGTAGTGGTCAGTGGCACCTGCAACAATAGTGCGATACAAAACTTGAATCAATTAAATATCTGATAAGCACCCATTTAAGTCATATTGGAGTGAACACAGAGAAGCAGAAAAAAACATACTGCCACTAAAGCACCAAATAAGGATAAGAACTACAACTCAAGCAGCAAAAGGCAGATGAATATTACCTGCATACAATTGCAAAGGTGTCAACGGGGGGGTGTAGTGTACCATGTGCGATCTGGGTATGTGGTGGCCTGTGCGGCTCACTTGGGGGCTCATCGTCTCCCGCATGTTGCAAAAATTCATTGGGGAGATGTAGGTCGATTCTGCGAACCTTTTCGTAACCGAGGCCCTCCTCCTCTGCCCTCCCCCATTTTCGCATCACTCACTGCCAAGCACCTACTGGAGGCAGATTTTCACTGGGGTGTGAGCATGGGTTTGGCAAGGAGAAGCTCCGGGGCTGCAAAGGGGGTGTGCACTTTATGCAGTTTTTTACGGTTAAAGATGCTTAAAGCACCTGTTTACCATGTATGAATATCCGGAAATTCTGTGACCTCCCGTAGTGTGCTATGTATTGATTGCCACTATCTCTGCGGGGCAGGGCAGGACCATAACATATGGCCAAAGTCTGCATCTGGTGTATGGCAGCATATACAGCTAAGCCTCACTTCAGGGAAATAATGATTTAACTGTGCAGCGGTCAGGTAAACCCAGTGGAGCATAAGGAATTATATATTTGTGAAGCAAGCATTTAGAGAAATAAGCTGGGAGCTCACAGACAGTATAATATAGCCAAGTGATCAGGTGGTGTCCCTCACCCATGGTAAGTATGGACTGCAGCACTGGGTGTGTGGTGGGTTCTGCCTCCAGCGTGCCCCAGAGGGTTTGACAGGTAGTAAGAAGCTGTTTGTGGATGAGGAATTGCCCTGGCGAGTGACCTTGATCTATGGCAAGTTGTTCAAGGGGGAGGTGATGTTCATTACGGAACAGGTCCCCCACACTGATTAACGATTGTTCCATCCAGACCTTTAGTTCTCTGGATGATTAAGAGCCTGGAAAACATACAAGACCTCTCAGGCGGAGCACCAGAGCATATGTGGGCGTATTACATGTGGGGCAATGCAATCGGACCATGCAGGTACGGGCTACTGTCAGTGGCCAGGGGGATGGGGGTAAAACCTTGGGGGGAAGGAAGTCCTGTATCATGGATGCAGCAGGAGACACCGGTCATTACATGTCTCTTCTAGATAATGCCTAGCTGTCCAGCTGGACAACCACTGTAGTTGCACTGCCATAGAGTACACCTCAAAGGAGAGGGCACTCAGTCCAGCTTGTCATACTGACAGTGATTCGCCGATGTTTGTTACCCCAGATGAGAACATACAGCTCACTGAAGAATGCTTTTGGCAGGATTTTGGAAAGGTTCGCGAAATAGTATAGGAGGCCAGGGAGGATGACTATCTTTTCCAGCACTTTCTTACTGATAGGGGCTGGAGGAAGATTCTTCTAAAAGTGCACTTGTGATTTGATACCAGCCTGAGCTGCTTGAAGATTCCCCTCTTAGAGCTCCACCAGGGCATAATAAACGCAGATCCCCAGGAAGCGAATCATTTCCCTGCACTAGTTAAGCTATGCCTTGCCGAGGCGTATTTCTCATAGTAGTTGGTTGGGGCAGAGCCAATAGACTCATGATTTTACCCAGTTCTCCCGGAGCCCTGTGGCCCTAGCAAATGTGATTAAGGACTCATGCAGTAGGGATGTCAGTCGTAATGTCCTGCAGAAAGAAGAGTAAGTCATCCCCATACAAGGATGTCCTGTCTGCTAAGGATATGTCCCATGATCGACCCTCTACCCACAGCCAGATGGCTAGTGGCTCCATTGCCATCACAAAGAGCAGGGGGAAGAGTGGACACCCTGTCTGGTTCCCTGACCCACTGGAAAGGGTGAGGAAATAAGACTGCCCAAGCATATCCAGAAGGATAGACTACCTCAGGGTCACGTTCAGCTGCCTTTCCTAGTCTGGTTAGAAGTTGTCCAGCCTCAGCTATCTCCCTGTCTAGGGTCCTGCAGACATGCACAATTTCCTGCATGAAGATTCCCCTCTCTCTACTTTGAAGGGGTCCCATTCAAGCATTCTAGTGGAGGCGGCATTATTAATTTTGGTGAAGCATAGCCTGAAGTGGGTCCCTGTGCCTTGCGGAAGATGGGGTCCTCAATCCTGTGGACGTCACTCAATTGGCGTGGGAGGATGAGGACTGAACCATTGCAAGTACATGATGTGGGCATCATGATCTGAAAGGAAGCAACAAAGGTAGTCAGAGTGGCAAATGAGGGATACTAAGTGAGCGGGGCAGTTTAAGCAATCCAAGCACATGCAGAGTTTGTGTGGCAAGGAGTGAAAGGAGTAGGGATTAGCACTGGGATGTATGGCTCGCCACACATCTGACAGCACCCAGTGTTGTAACTAGCTTCAAAAGTGTTTGGCTTGGATGTGAAGGGAAAATTGCTGTAAAGGGGGGTGGAACCTATCTGATATGGGGTCAAGCACACTATTATAGTCTTTCCCAAGCACACAAGGCATCCCCGTCTTATGTGCCAGCACTGTAAAGAGAGTGGCCCAAAGGGCTCCCTGATCTGTGTTTGGAGCATCTCTATGGCAGTTTCCACCACTTGTAAAGGGACGCCAGATCTGATCCAAACCATGGCGCCCATGTGTATGCTAAATAGATGGTGGCAGGAATGGTACAGCTCTAATGCATACTCAGGTGCCCCAGTTCCTCAACCTGTAGTGTGGGACTCCTGTAGAAATATTATGTGTCCCTGCTGGCCGAAACAGGGGACACTGCAGTGTACTACTCTTTGTGTAGGACCCAGCACCTCCTGGGTGGCTTCCAGTCTCTTCAGCTGCCCCCCATGGCTGTCACATCTGTCCTCTGCCCCCGCAGACCTTGAGCCAAGCAGCAAAGTGAGAGGTAGAAGAGAAATCCCCTCGGCTATTCAAGTGCGGCAACACAGTCCTCACATCTCGCCATTAGAGGCCTGTCACCTCGCACACCCCCAGGCCTCAAGGTGCAGGCCTCACAATGAATCCGGGGAGAATCACAGCAGTCTGCTGCTTGGGTAACCCCATCACCGACGTGTCCTCTAGGGGATGCCAGGCAAATCGCTAGGTGAGGCAGTAATGCTGAGCCCAGGCCTGCAGACTTGTCAGTGGCTCCCAAAGCATGCCTGATGCCCTACGTGTGCCCCAAATCGAACATCAAAGGTGAGGGCAGCAACCAGGGTCCCAGAGATTTACAGGAGTGTCGGGTCAGGCCCCATTCCTCACCACCAGGAGCCAGTCACCACGTGCTCACCTAGGCCCCAAGACATGGGTCCTCCGGCATCCTTAAGGCAGTTCACTGTGCTCACCCGCCCAGGTGGTCCTCTCACTGCAGGCTTGGGCTTTGGGTTGGTAACAGCCAGACCTGCGGTGAAGCTAACACCAAGTCCAGGTCCACCACGGCATCAGGCGGAGGGCTGTCCCACGGTGCAGGCACTGCAGCCATATGGCCGGCAGCCCTTCTCTCAGGAGCCCGGAACCCAGAGGCAGATGGACTCGGCCTGGCCCAGGGCCCACGGCCCACATTGCAGCAACAGTCGAGAGATCATCAGGCACTGGAGCTTAGGGGCCCCCAGGTGTCACATGCATGCCCGACATGGATGTTAAGAGATATGATGGTTGAAGGTCAAAATACTAGGAAATTTCATCAGCCATCTTGGCTGAGCAAGCCACGCCCCATCAGGCCTCATTTTTATAAAAAATATGGTGTCCTTTTATTTCCATTTAAACTGAACCATATAATCCAGCATGTTCCACATATCATACTGAGGTAGGGTTTCAAGATTGTCATAATTCATATTCATTCTCGGAGTCTGGTGCCAATTCTATCTCATTTATTTCTCTAGCTTTGTGGCAATGTCACAGTTTTTTCAGGCTGTTTCTGAAGTGACCAGTTCTCTGGTCCTAATAGTGTATTATGTTGTATTCCATTCCAACGCGTAGTACACAGGCCCATCTATGAAGTGTGCAGAAGGTAGAGTGTGACCGGCCGTTTGACAAAATATTGACTACAGATACATGGAACCAAAATATCGAGAAGGAAAGTGTACATAGATAAGTATTCATTTACTATTTTTAACTCCACATCTCTGTACCTTGAAGACATATATATCATCAAGGCACGTATATGTGGAGTTAAGTAAAGTAAACATTTTTATATATACTTACCTTTACAATATTTTAGTCCTTGGTATTTAAACCACATTATTCTAGTAGCATATTCTGGAGTCAATATTAAGTTAGGATGCTGTATGACGATGACCCGGTTGTCTGGGGCTATTACTTCACTGTAATACCTGTTTTTACTACCAAACCAGAGATGGAAGGTCCATTTCATTCTGGTATCAGGACTCATAAAACCCTTGCTATGTCATTGGTTTACTGTGTTTCTTTCCGCTCTGTCAAATTGCTCTAATTATCCCCCTTGAGCCTTCATTCTGGCACTGAATGTCTAAATAAAGCAGGTGCTATATCCAAGTATACAGAAAGGCCCGGTGTGACCTGGAATCTTCAGTTGGACGAGTGAGGGGAAGACCAGGTGTGTGTTGAGTTTACCTGGTCTGATGCAGATAAGCCTCTGATTGACTGATAGGCTTGGAGAGAATAACAACAGTCCTTGCTGTTGCAGTCTGGAGATCAGTTACCATTATAACATTACTACATTACCCCTTTAACGTTGAGAGGACCCTTGAATATTACATAATAAATGACAGTAACATTCATTTTTGGATAGAATATGTTGCAACTTTATTATCACACAGTTAGGTTAGATGACGGATGATCCAGCTGTCGACAGTGAGTTTTTTAAACACCCATCCTGAGAAAGCTAAAGCTGTCCTGAAGGAAGTGACCAGCTTGGGGGCCACCCGGGTCTTCTCGGACCACCTCTCAGTCTTCCCTACCAAATGAAGAGTCAGTAGAACAGTGGAGAATATACCAATATTTGTTTTATTCAGATGCACTCAGAGTGTAGCCCCATCTGCACAGTCTCGAAGAGTGGTTGTTGGACTTGGCCCTTTTTTCCAGGGCCATACCTGAACTTTTTGCCTTCCTCCTGTATTTTTTCTGACCTGTTGTTGGTGGTTTTATGACTCTGGGCACTTTACCATTGCTGATCAGTGATAAAGTGCATATGCTCTCTATTGTAAATTGTTGTAATGGATTAGTGACTCCATGATTGGCTGATTTGATTTACTTGTCAGACCCTAGTACAGTGCACCATGTGTGCCTAGGGCCTGTAAATCAAATACTGCTGGTGGGCTTGCAGCACTGGTTGTGCCACCCACAGAAGCAGCTTGTAAAGTGTGTCTCAGGCCTGCCATTGCAGAGCCTGTGTGCAGTCCAGTACTGCCATGCTGACTTGGTAAGTGCACCCACTTTTCTACATGTTATCCACCCCTAAAGTAGGCCCAAGGGCAGGGTGCATTGTATGTAAAAGGACATGCCCTGATGTGTGTGGAATGTCCTGACAGTGAATTACAGCCATTTTCGTTTTTCACTATTGCAAGGCTACCTGTCCCCACAGGCCACAATGGGCAGTTTGATTATAACATCTTATAGTCCTAACAGACTCAGTGAACATGGTAGAAAAACGAATTTTAGGATGCCTGAACTGAGAATGATAAAATACATATTTTAGTAAAGTTGGGTTTAACATTCTGTGTTTGAAAGTACCACTTTTAGAAAGTAGGTATTTACTTACCTAACCATCCAGCCTGCCTCGGCTAGGTTGTGTATTGCATGTCTGGTTTGTGAGTGACAGGGGCTGGGGTGGCTCAAGGAGACAGGGTGAGTCAGCACTAGGATGAATAGACCTATCTGGATTGGGAGTGGGGGAAGGAGTAGCACCTAGGCCTGAATAGGGCTGTGCCTGCCTTCCACAATGCTTGCTCCACCTCCTGTGGTGCGTCTGATGACCCTGGCCCACACTGACAAAGGAAGAAGTTGTGCACTGGTTGAATGCACCCAGAACTGGTTTGAACTAGGTACAGACACTCTCCGCCTTCAGAGACAAAGGATTTGTGTGTATAAAAAGGGGGAACCAGACCCGAGAACTTTAGATCACTTCTGGGAAATCAAGAGGAACCTTTGCCAAGGAGAAGAAACCGGAGAAGCTGAAGGAGGATTACTGCCCCTGTGCTGTTTGCTGTCTGGGGTTGGCCTGCAGTGGTTACTTGTTGCCAAGGAAAGGAGAAAAGGACTTTGCAGTTTGCTTTGTCATCTTGAGGAAGATCTCCAAGGGCTTGAACTTAGTTTGCCTCCTGTCCGAAGAATCAGGGAAACAAAGACTTCACCACCAGCTCCCCCTGAATTTTCTTGCTGGGAATTCTAACCTACAGAGAGGTCCCTGCAGCTGTTCAGGACCTCTAGAGACTGTTTGTCGCTGGGAGCTGGAAGCGCGACGCAACGAGAAGAAGAGTGTCGCTGCCGCAGCAGTTGCCGTCGCATCGGCAAAGAAGCGTGCCGCGGCGGCAGCTGTTCGCCGTTGCATCGCAGACGAAGCATGTCGCATCACCGGAGAAGCATGGCACAGCCGCAGAGGTCGCTATAGCATCACCAAAGAAGCGTGTCGCAGGGCCTGTCGCGGCTCCAAAGATCATCGATTTCGCCGCATGGCCGTTGGGCATGCATGCATCGCATTCACGTTGGCGCATCGCATCCAAGACGGCATTTTGTCACATCGCACCGGATCGTCGCATCGCATTGAGGCGCCATCTTGTCTCATCGCACGGATCACAGTAAGAAACAGATGCATCACCTCCTCTCCGATAAGGAACCGACGCATCACCTCCCCTGCGCTGCAGTAAGGAACCGACGCATCACCTCCCCCGAAGCAAGGAACCAACGCATCACCTTCCCTGCGACCCTTTTGTTTGTTTTGGGTGACGCATCCAAGGTACTTTGAGAGTAAAGTGTCGCAATTACCATCTACATTGAACTAAGTTATTTCTACCATTTTAAAGTCTATTTTTGATTACAGTATTGTGGATTTTTGTCGTTTGGTCTTGTGTTAAGTCTAGTAAAGATTACTTATTTTTCTAAACTGGTGTGGTGTCCATTTGTAGTGTTTTCACTGTATTACTGTATGTGTTCACAAATGCTTTACACACTGCCTCTGAGATAAGCCTACCTGCTCGTGCCAAGCTACCAAGGGGGTTAGAAGTGTAGCCCCTTACCCTGAATAGAAGCAAGAGTCTCTATTTGGTCAAAGGTACCTACCTCTGTCAACTAGACATCCCCAGTTCTAACAGTGGTACAGAGGGAACTGAAATCAACAAGCATAAAGATACATTATGTACATTTCATAGCCGGGTAAAAACACACCCACAGTGGACTTTTTCAAGCAGGTGCAGTTAGACAGCAAACTACAGAAAAAAGGTTTAGGCGCTCATAACTTACACAAACTAACATAGTCCAAGGTCATTCTATCCTGAGCCCGCCACCAGACAAGTGGAAGAGGGCTACGATCTAGTGAGAAAGATATGTGCTGACATGAACAGTGTACTCATTACTGAAACAAAACCTAACGTTTAAGAAACGAAACTCGGGAGGGGGCATTTCTCAGAATTGAACAAGATCAGTTCCGAACAGCCTAAAATGGCACCTGAAAAGAAAATGGTGCAGCGAATGCTAACTTACATAGAGCACTGCGCAAACACAAATGGGTCTATTCTAATAGTCCTGCTGTCTTTTTTCAGCACTAACCCACGTAGTTTCTTTACATTCACTTAGAGAGGGTTTAAACCCTAATCTCTTTAATTTTGTGACATGCTCCTGACAGGTAAGAGCGAGACTCCGGGCAGTCTCTACAGCTGATCAGGAATTCAACTGTCCCTTGAGGGATTAAGAAGCACCATTGTACCATTCCAAGCCCCGCTGTAATAACTTCCAGTGACCAGAGCAATTGCCTTTTGGCTCCAAGATACACTATTTGGAGGTATTTTTTAGTTTAAAGTTGCAGGATCGCCCTGCCTTGTGATGATGACTGACACATCTGCAAAGGATATTTTTTGCTTTTTGTGTGAAAGTAGCTGGGGGACTGTTGGTAATTAACGATGCCCACTAAAGAGCCCTGGCCTTCTAGATGACCCTTTATAAGACCCATTGACCTTACTCCTCCCCCCTATGCCCAGGGTGCATGACAGACCTCTCCACCTACAATGGTTTCATGTGTTCAGCTATCATTCTAGCAGGGTGACAGCACTAGGATTCTTTCTAAGTTGCCCTGCGTGTAACATCGCCAGCATGAACATAGTCACCCTATGCCTAACCTGTGCAGTCTCTGAGTAAATATAAGTGGAGCTTCCACCCTTTCAAATGGCTTTCCAAAGGCTGATTTTCCAACTTGAATTAGAATGGTTTAGGGCTACACAAGACACAGAACACACTGCCAATACGTGAAAAACCCACCTTCATACAGCTGCAGAGAGAGTTGGAGAAACTATGTGCAATAAAGAAGATTGGAATTTCAGGAGAGCTAGAGAAGTAGAAAGAAGAAGGAACGGACAAAGAAAGGTGTGAGAAGACTGATAGAGAAAGAAATGGTAGAAGGAAAGAGGAGAGAAGGGAAAAAGTATTTGGCTTTCTTTTGGTGGAATCTACCACAGACCACAAAGTAGGAAAATTATGCTCATCTGTGATTCCTGCAGATCAGAAAATGAGTTTCCATAACCTAGTGCGACTTAGTCTTGCACACGCAACCCCTGCCCCCCCCACACACACATAGGGGCAGATTTACAAGCCCCATGCAACACTTTTCCACCACCGTTGCATCTATTTTGTGACGCAGCGGCGTCATGAACAATGCGCCATGTTGCGACACATTTACAACGTGACGCATCTAGGGAGATGCGTCATGTTGTAAAGCCCTGCGCTACATTATACCCGCGTCAGTTATAATGTATGCATGGTGGACGTTTCCATGCAAGAAAGCCTCATAAAAGTGATGCAGTGAAATCAACGAGATTTCCCTGAGTCACTTTTACGAAGCCACTGAGTCAAATTCTCACGCCGGCTTCAAGCAGGCGTAAGGAGTGACGCAGCACAATAAGTATAGGCCGCCCCTATGCATTGCTGGAGTTGTGTTGCGCTTGAAACACGACTATTTAAATCCCACACTACTGTCCTTTGCATGATGAGTGTACATTTTGTATCAAGGAGGCTGATGTGGCAGGAGGAATAATACTGCAGCATGTGAGCATGCTTCAGACTGCATGCCTCCTCCGCAGTAGGGTCCCATGATGCAGAATACTGCTGCGGATTCTTTTACTCAAAGAGGGCAGGACAGCACGTCGACAAGCAAAGAATAAACCTTTATTTTATTGCAGCTGAGGGGACTTTCACATACTGCTATAGTGAATTTAAAATTCTGGTAATGCCTGCTGATCTGCATTTCAACCTTGAATCTGCCCCCTTCAAGGTTGTAGCGGGGTCTCTGTGGTGGCTAAATGCCCTGATCCCTTACTTTTAGATTGACATTACTAAATAGTGTATTGTGAAGGTGCCCCCAGGGGTGGCGCTGCCTTTGCCAGTCGTGCTGAATTAAGAGCAGCAGAATCTTTCATACTTCATCCAGTCTTCTCTTTCAAATCATGCCAAACCACGGCTTGTTGGGGGTCAAACCACAAGCACTTCCTTTCAATCTTCATTCTAAATCCACATCACGGTGTCACAGAATAATAGCACTTTCATTGCCCCAATGGTTTGCACTCCATTGATGCCCAGACAGCATCCCTTCATGTCCCCACTGTGCAGCTCTAGGTAGCGTTCCAGCAGCATGCTGTTGGGAAGCTTTATAGTCTTTTACGACTTGTGTTGCTCTGATTCCTCAGCCCTCTCAGCTCGAGCAATGTCCCAGCATTTGACCAATTCCTTAATGTAGGTTCCTGTCATCAAACATGTTTTTCAATATGAGAGTCCTCTTATGACGATAAAATTGTCATTTAGAGTATGGGGAACAGGACATCTGCCAAAGGTAGTCAGATTTTCTGTTTCCCTTGATCATGTTGAAGGTCGCAGAAATATGGTTTTCCCAGCCACAGAGCTACTGTCCTCTCTGCAACCAAGAAAACTATTGTGTAGACCCAATGTCAATGAAAATGGCTTCACAGAATCTGCCCTAAATGGGACGAGCTTCCAACATGATTCTCACTTTTGTTTGTTCTGCCTGGGACCGCTTTTAAAAAAAATGAAAGCGGGCTTAATAAGTATGTTTGACATCTGATGCTATGTGCTGCTAATTTTTCAAATCCATTCAAATAAAAACTTTATTGTTCTCAGCATATGCCATAAAAACATATCTAAGGATAAAGTATCAGCGCCAAGCAATGTCCTTAACATAACCATTATGTAACGAAAATTGACTGAAAAAATAAAAAGTAGTTCTTTGAAATCGATGCATTCGCTCATTCACTAAAACAAATCCATAGGTTCTGCATCGTGTCCAGAGGTGTCTCGCAGTTTCAACCAAGAATCCCATTTATGAGGTCGTGATAGGGCCTACACAAGAAACAACTCTCAGCGTCAGCTCCTTCCCGTGGTGAGCCAGACAGTCCATAAGGAAGATGTAATAGTACAAAAAGTGCATGTGGTCTGTAGCAGATTGTGAGTGCATCAGTAAAGCTTTTGTTTAGAAAGCTTTATGGAATATCATAAGCCAAGTAAAACATCATTACAGAAAGAATCAAAGGCAGTGTAACAGAACAGAAGAATAAAGTTGAATTCTTACAATAATAATAAGTGCCAAAAGGGAAGTAGGGAATATACTTAGGGGAAAAGCTTTTAAAGATTTTTTTATTTATTGGGCAGGGAGGGGCAAGAGAAGGGAAAAGAACAAAGGAAGGGGAAAGAAGGGAGAAAGGCAATCAATATAGAAAGTAAATATCTTGTAATTAACGTGGACTAATAAATGTATATTTAAAGAAAAGCTGTATATTGGTCATGAATAAAAAAAGGATACAAAAACAAGATATTCAAGGGACAATTTGAGAGAGAAAGTTAGTTAAAGGCAACCATAGCAAGTCTTTTTTTGATCAGAAGAGGTACAGTGGTAGCAAAAGCACGATCAAGCCTATGGTGGTGGCATAATAAGTTCCACCATGCGTTGTATGAAATCTTTGAAGTGTCTTTCCAGTTGGTTGTAATTATCTGTAGAGGGATGACTACAGTGAACATTCCATATAGGTGCAGCACCACCCAGAAATATATGAACAATCTCAAATGGGTGGTCAGCACCCAATATTTCATTTAATTTAGACCAAATACGGGACCAAAGGCATTTAACTAACGGGCAGTGGAAGAACATATGAAAAAAATCACTATTGGCATAAGAGCACGACCAGCATTTTTTAGAGTCAATTAATTTAAAACTATATAAATCGGACGGGGTAAAAAAAAGTCTGTTGTAAAAGAAGTACAAAGTCTGTGTGGTGCTAGCAGAACGTGAAGCAGAGTGCAACTTAGACCACAAGGAATTCCAGACCTGAAGGGGAAACTCTTGGGCTAGATCCTTTTCCCAGGAAAGCTCAAGTTTAGATTTCATTCTTCAACAGCCGCTTTGAGAGGAATAGAGAAATCTGGCAATGGGGAAAGGGTTGTGTCAGTAGTGGGTAGAGAAGCACCTTGAGAAATAAATAGGGCTAAGGAGTTTTTAAGCAAGGGATACTGAGAGGAGTATGCATTGGAAAGATGAAGGGAGGCACGAATGTCAGAGAAGTCACGCAAGGTATTATTGCTAAGTAAGTGATCGTAAGTAATAATGCCCTTATCAATCCATTCTTTCCAGAAAAGTGCTCTATGATTAATCTTTAAGGATTTGTTATACCAAATTGGAATTGAGGAGTGAAACTCCAATTGCGAGAGGGAAGAGCGAAACACTGAGAGAGCAAGCGCTTTAGAATGCTTGAAGGTAGGGGTAAGAAAACGCTGCGGGGGCTGTGATAAGCGAGTAGCTGTAAGAAATGAGAAGGGTGAAAGTTGCGCAAGTTCTGTAGAGCTCCAAGCTGTTAGGGGAGGGTCAGACGAATCAGATAGAAAAGGCCAGATTTGTTTTAAAGTAAAAGCTGAGTGAAATCGAGTGAGGTTGGGGAAGTTAACTCCACCCAAATCTTTAGGTTGTTGAAGACGGGAGAGAGAGATCCTCGCTTTACGTTTATTCCATAAAAATGTTGTAAAAATACGGTTTATTGTTTTAAAAAAGTAGAGTGGAAGGGAAATTGGAAGCATTGAAAGATAAAAATTTACAATAGGAAGAAGCATCATTTTAATAGTTGCCAGCCTCCCCCACCAAGATAAGAAAAGGGGAGAGCTTTTTAACAATATCTTTCTGATTAAGCTTAACAGTTTCTCTAATGGTGTTAGCGTAATGAATACCTAAGCATTTAATATTACCAGAATTCCATTCAAAGCCAGAGCCCTGAAACATATGAGGAAGGCAAAATGTATTAAGTGGTAGAACCTCAGATTTATCAATGTTAAGTTTATATCCAGAAACCACAGAATACTCTTGTAGCAAGGAAAAGAGTGAAGGTAAAGAAGTGGACGGATTAGAAATATAAAGTAAAATATCATCTGCATAAGCCGTAAACTTAATATCGATGTTCTGAAATATGAAGCTAGTATATGATGGTGAACGTCGGATTTTTTCTAAAAAGGGTTCTAACGCAAGAATAAGGGGATTGAGAACCATTAACCCAGATAGAAGTAGAGGGAGCAGAGTATAATAGTTGAATATATTGAATAATGGTAGGGCTAAAGCCATGCCTCCTCAACGCACCAATCATAAAGTCCCAGCACACTCTATCGAATGCTTTCTCAGAATCTAATGTAATAGCAGCGACTGGGGAATCCATCTGGGAGGCCAAGTGAATAATGTTGAGGAAAGTTCTCGAATTATCAGTAATGGACCTGCCTTTAACAAACCCAGATTGATAAATGTTGGTGAGGTCAGGAACAATTTTATTAATACGTGAGGCCAAAACTTTAGCATAAATTTTACAGTCAGTGTTGATTAAGGATATGGGTCGATAATTTTTACAGAGGGAGGGATCTTTATCCTTTTTAGGGATTAAACACAACATTGCCTGTGTGAAAGAACCTTTGGACTCTCCTTGTGCAACAAAATAAGTTAACAAGGAAAATAAATGTGATAACAGGATATCCTTAAAGTGAAGATAGAAACGAATCGTAAAGCCATCTGGGCCAGGAGTTTTATCTTTGGGAAGAAGAGTAATAGCATTAAGTATTTCTTTTTCTGAGAGGGGAGCGTCCAGGGAAGAAAGATCCGTAAAACTATCCGAGGACCTGGGAATAGACTGAAAAAAGGAGTCAATTTGAGTGGGAGAGGGAACGGATTCTGGAGTATAAAGTGAAGAGTAATATTGAACAAAACAATCGAGAATTTTATCGTCAGTGTATTGATGATTCCCATGTGAATCAACAATGGTTATTATTTTGGATTTTTGTTTTTTAATTTTAAGGTAAGTAGCAAGAGATTTGCCAGCCTTGTTGCGTCCCCCGTACATTTTGGCATGGAAATTGAGAAGATTATTACACGCAGAGTCCCAAGAGTGTTTGTTGTATTGCATTTTTTCTTTAATGAGAGGAGAGAGTATTTCTGAGGAATTATTGGTAAAGTAAAGATGCTCTAGGTCTTTGATTTGCTTAAGAATTTGAGATGACTTTGATAAGGCTATTCTCTTTTTTCGGGACACAAAATCAATAATAAAACCTCTAGCAGCAGCCTTGAAGGCATCCCAAATAAAATGAAAATGAGAAGTAGAATGAAGATTGTTTATAAAGAAATCCTCTGCAAAGAGTGTAAATTGTTCAGTAAAGTGTGGGTCTAGGAGGAGTGAGTTATTGAAGCGCCAGCGCCTAGAGGTTGGAGTAAGTGAGGGGAAATCCATGTCAATTAGGACAGGGGCATGGTCAGATATAAGAATAGAGCCTATCTCTGAGTTAGTCATAAATTGAAGGGCATGTTGGGTGAGAAAAATATAATCAATACGGGAGTGTGATGAGTGCACTGGAGAAAAAAAAGAAAATTCTAAGGTGTCGGGATGAGAAAGTCTCCATGAGTCTATAAGACCTCTAGAAGAGATGGCCTTAAAAAAGGACTTTTGCATCTTATTAGGGACATATCTGGTGAGTGATTTACGATCTAGAAAGGGATCCATGAGTTGATTACAGTCACCGCCCACAATCAAATCATCACCAGCATGAGAAGAAAGAAGCGTAGAAAAGTCGCTCCAGAAGGATAAATCTACACCATTAGGACCATAAACATTACAGAAGGAAAATTGTGTATTATTAACAGTAACATCTAAAAATAACCATCTACCACAAGTATCATGGAGCTCATTATGCAACTGAATAGACAATGACTTATGAAACAAAATATTAACACCATTTTTACTGTTTACTGCCAGAGAACAAAATGCTTCCCCAACCCATTGTCTACGTAGTGCAGACAAATCTTGTGAATTAAGGTGAGTTTCTTGCAACAGTGCAACATGACATTTCAATCTTGCTAAATGAGATAAAACACGTTGTTTTTTAACAGGGTTTCGAATACCTTTAACATTCCAGGAAATAACACGAAGACCGTTCATTTCTGGCGGTACAGTAAGGATAAGCATTTAAAACAGAGTAGAGAATGAGAAGAAAAGTGAAAATAGATGTTGAATGAACGTGACACATACGGGTTAGCCGAAAACAAAGAAGCTAAAGCAAGTGACCACCACGGATAAGGTGACAGAAATATAGAAAGAAAACAATGGAGTACCATAAGCAGAAATAGGAAAGGGTAAAATGTGGAGTGGGTTAAATAGCGGAAAAGTTGCCAAAAAAATAAAGATGATAGGGATAAAAAGGAATGGAGAAGGGAGCAAAAGGTAGGGGAAAGGGGAAGAAAGGGAGAAGGAAGAGGAAAGAATAAAGAGGAGGATAAGGGGGGGCTGAGACCCTCAGAAAGCATCCAAAGGAGGATGGCAAAAAGCCAATGAGCTTTAGCCACAAGGAACAGTTGAACAAAAAACATTAATGTGGGAGGGGGGCGACGAAGAACAAGACAGCCGCACTAAGAAGAGACACCTATGAGAACAAATTGCCACAAAAAAGAATAATAAAGAACTATAAAGTACAAGACTAGGACTTATGGCAATCAAGTAAAACAAATGAAGGAATTTACCAAACATCTAGGAAAAGACAACAGCAACGGAATGGGATAAACACTGTATACAGCAGGACGGAACAAAGGGTGACCTTGACAATAAAACCACATGGGGGAATCCTGTAAGACAAAAAAAAGAGGTGAGCAAAAGAAGCATAAGAACTATACTACATATACTAGAATAAATTTAAAACAAGACTCAATAGTCAGACACTAAAAAAACAGTTAGGATTTGCTTAATTCCATGAGTTCTCCTTTGTGAATATGAATGAACTTCCGCAGATCAGCAGGATCTTCAAAACTAAAAGTTCTGTCCTTATAGGTCACTTTGAAAAAACAAGGATGAATTAAACCGTAGAGTGCATTCATGGATCTCAATGCAGGTCTAAGATCCAAAAATTCCTTTCGACAAGAAGCAGTAGGCTTAGATACATCTTGAGTAAAAAAGATCTTGTGCCCAGACCAAATCATTTGTTTATGTTTCTTAGCTGCTTGGAGAATCGTCATAAGATCTGAGTATAGAAGGAAATACGCAATGATTCCTCGAGGTTTAGACGTAGAAGATGTATTCTTTGGCCCCAAACGATGATCACGTTCAATGTTAAAGTCTGAAGATTTTGGGAGGCCAACAATTTGAAGAACTTGAGATTTCAAGAATTGGATCATGTCCGACCCTTCGGAACCTTCCGGAATACCATAAATGCGCAGGTTGTTGCGCCTATTACGATTTTCTAAATCTTCTGCGACCCTCTTGAGCTGGCTAACTTCTTTGGTAAGAGTGTCAACTTTAGCAACCACATCCTGAGCGTCACTGATCTTCTGTTCCACATCAGAAAGTCTTGTATCCAAACTAGACCACTTGTCATCTAACCTCTGTAGAGTGGTAACAGTGTCTGTCATGAAAGGACGGATAAGACATAGCTCTTCCATGATGTTCTCAAGAGTAAGAGGCAGCGGAGACTTATTTGGGGAAGGCGGGTCTTTTTTAGTACGTTTGACAGAGAAGATATTTGTATCCTTTCTTCCTCCTGAGGAGCCACCATGAGATTTATTTGAATGTGCGACATCCATCTTGAAAGTGTCACAGCTAGTAATGACAAATGATGATAAATGGAGGAATGCAGGCAGAACAGCAATAATGTTAATGAAGCAGTAGCAAGAGAAAGTGTAGCACAAAAAGAGGAACAGAAAATGACAATTCCCAAGTACAAGACAGCGATGGATGATGTTGAAAAATGGGGTGCTGGATACTCGCCTCAGGAGAAGAGCAAATTGTCAATGATAGTAGAAAAAAGGAACCAGCAACTCCAGCAGCACCAGAGTGACCCTATAATAGGGAATTAGATCATATTGTTGATGCAAACTGGGGATGTCACTTGAGGAATGCACACAATAGTCTCCTTTCAAGAGTTGTTGGGAGATTTGGTGTTAGGATACCATCAAAGGATTAAAGGAGACCAACAACGAACAAAAACCATTGTAAAAAGAAGGCATTGGATGGAAAATAAACAGCCTCTACTTTAATGACCTTGGAATACACCAGGAAGCAGACGAAAGAGACTCAATTGCAGCAAAAAGAAAAAAAACGCTGCATAAAAAACAAAATGGCGGCCGCCATCTGAGGGGAGCATACTTTAGCAAATATAATGTCGAAAAATATCTAATTTCAGTCTAAAAACTTGCCAAATTGTTCTCGGCCATCTCCTATGTCCAAATCCATCCTATGGACAAAGCTCCGCCGCGTTAACAAGCTTCCTTCACGCTCGAATCGGCACGATCTGTCGGAGCGCTTCACCCAGCGGCCATCTTGAATCGCCGCGCCGCGTGCTCGGTAAAGCTTTTTACATCAAATGATTTATGTAGTGGTAAGTTGGTAACATCCATTTTCTGTGAGCAGCCATTGACTTGGCACAGAAAAGAGTAGAATGCAGGACACTATCCCTACCGCAAGATACAATCAGAGAGGCGAGTCTTTGGGGTGGACCTATCCCATTTTGACCTGTAAACTCAAGTGGAAAGGGTATCTAGCCTGAATTTTAAACATGTAGGGGGATATTCTCAAGAACGTGTGATAAGTCTTTCACGTGAAAACAACGCCGTGTCAACATAGCATTCTTAACCTGGTGGCACCATGTGATAGTCACACGATAATGCGTCAAATGACCGCGTCAAACACAACGCGATGCAGCAAAAATGCGAAACACCAACACAAAAAAGTAGCGATGTGGCCAACCACAATACAAAAATCAACAATAACCAGCGTCAGACATGCAATTCCCATGCGTCATGCAGCAAAATGCACCATAAAAGCATCTAAAAAAAAATGGGAGAAAAAAAGAATCTGCGTAGCTCCATGGATGCTTCCGGACCAAGTGCAGAGGCCAACGCGAACCCCACAAGCCCCACAGACCACCAAGCAAGGAACCACAGGGTCAGGGAAGGGCAAGGAGAAGAGGAAGAGGAAGACAGGATGCAATCCGCAGGAGAACCAGATCAGCGTCACAGAGGTGACAGAACACCACCATCCACTGAACGTCAACATGACAAACGTGAATGCAGTCGGAGTGTCGAGGAGGCCTATGGAGGAGGTCAAGAGGCGCTGGCACGATGTGAAAAGCCAAACCAAGTACAAACCCACTGCCAACAGGAAGGTAGCAAAGGCGACAGGAGGTGGGAGTGCTGTGCCACAGGAGGAGCCGGAGGAAATTGAGGCCACAGTCATCAGGGTGGAGACGACACAAGGAGTTGGGAGTCCGGATAGAGCTTGATAGGAACTGAAACAACATCCACTTGGTGAGTAACGACCAGGGACTGGGGGGACGGGGGAGATAGGCACAATGGCACACATGCACAAACATTTGCAGCACACTGCACAACCACAATGACCCTGGAACATGTCCCCGTGGCACACTGCAGCACACACACATAGCAATAACAGCACATCCGACGACAATGTGGTACAAAGTGCAACACCGACACTGCAGAACCGAGGACACAACTGAGTCCGCAAATGCGCAGAAACAGGCCAATCACATGTAACATAGCAGGAAACTGCGTGATGGAAACACACGTGTACAACCTCACCTATGTCATGTACTCCAAATGTCCACTGTCCCACATCAAATATACAGCACCTCCCAAGCAGTCACAATGTACATCGTCATACAATCTGCATGTAAACCAGAATAATGCGCCAACACACATGTCAACATGCATCTCCCCTTCACATTGCAGAGGGACAAACAACACCTCCAGCAGAGTAGACCAGACTACTCATCAGTGATGCTGGAGAGGACCACCACACCTTCGATACTGACGCCCTACAACAGCCCATGGAAATCTTAGGCGACCCACCCCCAGGAGCAGTGCAGCCAAGCCACATAGAGGAGACACCAACCCCTGCACAGACCACACAGCAGAAAGCACCCACCTCCACGTCTGGCTCACAAGGCTCCACCTCAGCACACATCGAATTCCAATGCCAGGTGTCAGAATGCCAAAAGGAGCTGGCCGAACAGGTGCTGGTGGGGTCAGAGAACATGGAACCCGAATGAGATCACACATGTAGGTGTTCAAGTCCCACCATGGACCACCTACACCCCACAAAGGAGACCCACACCTCAACAGAGACACATGCATACTTCCTGCAATGAACCACGCCCAGAGCCCAAGAATCATCATACACACCCCCAAGCTGCACCTCCATGCGACGGCTCAGTCCACTCCTTCCACGCATTGAGCGGGTGACAACGAAGCTGCATGTCCAAGGTCTTGCCCACTGTCAAAGGTAACATGGTTGCGCATGCGGTACACAGCACAATGTAATGTTGTAGGCCCAGGGACCCTCATTCATACATCATGACCACAAGGACACACTGAGATAGTTCGTGGAACTGGCCACGGGCACAAGCACCCGGCTCCTTTATTGACAAGGACACATGTACAGTGACGCCTGTGATGGATGTGTGTGGGTTGAGTGTAAGCCAGCCCGCACGGAGTTGCTGGTGCTGGCAACAACTTGAACAGTGAACACAATGGAAACAAAAACAGTAAACACCAGCATTACAGAGACTACTGCGGACCATCATGTTGGTAGCCGGAGAGAGTATAGATGTCAACCAGCATGCAAACAGATGTGTCCGTGAGTTGCAGTACACTGATGTTGGGGCACTAGAGCTGAGCTCGCACATGTGAAGAAAATGCCTAGGATTGTGTCCCTTGGGTAAATACCTGATGCAGCTGCAGTGGGGTATGTTACACCTGCATCATCTTCCTCATCAGCGTTCCAGGTCTCCCACACTGCCTGAGGTGACATTGCTGCACGAGCTCCCCACAGCACACAACCCAATCAGAAATGGTCCATGAGTCGTGGTGCTCTGAGTCAGTGGCACCTCGAGTGCTGACCAGGGTATCAGGCAGATGATGGCATCCATGACAGGTGAGACCAACTCTGATAGTCTGGCAGTAAGACACTTACGACTCTGGCTGTTGTCGTCTGGAGGTGGTCCTGGCGGTGGTGGCGTGTGCCTCCTGCGGTGATGAGACATCCGGGCCGGTCAGGACTCGAATTGATGTGTGAGCCCTGGTGGACCGCTGTTGAGGCCGTAGGCAGTGGACAGCGCAGGGCCAAAGACACATGGTGTTGAGGACCCAAGGCCACCGTCACCGAGGACATCCAATATCTCAGCAGACAGGGTCCCTGACTTGAGCTGCACAGAGTTAGTGGCCCCGGATGAACTGCGTCCGGCACAGGCACACCCGCAAGGGACGGTGACTTGTGGTGCACTGAGATCGGGCCATGCGAGCTGAGCGGGTCCTCATCGATGTCCAAGGTGAATGAGGCATAGGGTTGCGGGAGACAGTGGAAGGTGTCCTCCATGGCATGATGCAGAGGGTACAAGCCATCTGGAAGTGGCAAATGGAGGAGTGGAATGCTACTGCCTCGTTTTCACCACAAAGTCAGTATCACAGACATGATGATGATGACAATCCCAATGCCATAGATCCATTTGCCACCACAGTTCACAAAGGAAGTGTCCATGGATGTTGTGGAACAGACTTAGTGGCACCAGAGCTATGCGGGTGTTCAGTCAGCGACGATGCTGTGTCCTGCCTGCTACGGACTAGATTATATTGGTGTGAGGCCTGCTGGACCGCCGTGTAGGCCGGAGGCAGCGGTCTGCATGGGCCCAAAGCCACGTGTCGTTGGGATGACATGCAGAATTGCTGCCACCTGATCGAAGGGTGTACTGTGAACTAAGGCTGCCATGTATGTATGGCCTCGGACATCATGAAATCAAGACACAGTTCCATATGTGTGACCTACTGCACCGCAGTGTAGGCCCGAGGCAGCGGTCAGCAGGGGCACACAGACATGTGTTGTTGACACCCAATGCAAAGAGTTAGTGGCACCAGAACAGTTGTCAGCAGTGTTCGATCACCTCTGTAACGATGATCCTTTTCTCCTCTGGACTGAACCGCGTCTTCCTCTTACACCTCACCCTGCGTGCAATGATATGAACTCTGGCATACATGAATCAAGACTCAGTTCCAAGTGTATGGCCTACCCAGACTCAGTGTAGGCCGAAGGCAGAAGTCAGTAAGGGACCACAGAAAGCTGTTGTTTGAATGCTATGTACAGAGTTGGTGGCCCCACATAGAAGGGAGTACACAGATATGACTCATCCATGACGTGTGTACTCTGCCATTGCATAATCAAGACTGAGTTCCAAATGTGTGACCTACTTGACTGTAGTGTAGGCCGGAGGCAGCAGTAGAGTACATCAACTAGAAAGGAGTAAAGCGGGCCTGTGTCGTGGAGGCCGTGATGGTCTGAGGAGTCTGCCAAGGTCGCGGGCCTCGAGGCTTGGAGCTTGAGCCGGCACGTGGTGGGCCCTCTTTGACACACGCCAGTGTCAGCAGGTGAGCAGTGTGGTCTGACCGTGCAGGGGCAGGCCTGACGGGTTCGGGGTCCAGAGGCCCGGGGTACAGCATGCGCACAGGATCGCAGGTAACTCCGCTCACGGCAACGGCGTCGGCCTCATGGCGGGGTGAGAGGCGCCACCCTGGCACAGACATTGGGCATTCCAGAAAATAACCACACCTAGGGCTACGTGCTTTTTATTCACACCCCTACGCAGGCCTGGCCTACGCTGGGCCAGCCCACTCCGCACATGCTTACTGGAGGGACTTAACAGGGTACATTTCCACAAAGTCAGCCACTGGCTGGGGTGACATGGTTGCTTCCACTATCCACTACACTCCATACACCAGTGGTGTATGTCGCCATGGATATGGGTGTGTTCTGCATACTGCAATCTGTCCAGCACATCTCCGCCACACTTGGCATTGTGTACTTTCCCTTTCATGGGTCACTTGCCTCCTTCATACATGCCTGGTTCCCACCTCTCCCCACATTCCGCTATTGTGTGTCTGGGGTGCCATGACGTTGATGGCTCATGTTCACGGCTAGCCCAGGTTACCATGGTAAGTTGTGCTGTCGTGTCTGGTGGGTGTGCATGTTGTTTGGCATGTTGTATGTGAATTTGTGACATGTGCATTGCCAGAGTTGTGAGTTGCATGGTTGTGGAATTGAGGTGTGTGGGGTGTTCATTTGGTACTTGCCAACGGGCTGTGCATTTCCATTGGTGCCATCCTGGAAGCGCTGGTTGATCTAGGAATGTCAGAAGTTGTAGGTCTCATGCACACTGCCTGGTTAGTTGGCGATGACGTTGGTGGTGATCCAACGGTGTTCGGATGTTGCCTGCACATTGATGGGAGGCTTGTGCTTTCTGTTGCGGTACTTGTGTGCTGTGTCGGCAGGGGTCACAATTAGGACATGTGTGCTGTTGATTGCCCCTAACACGTGCATGCATCCAGCTATGGCGTATGGTCCTTGCTTTGTCTCCAGCTGTTCCTGCACATTGTGGTTAACATATAGGTACTGGGGTACCAGGCTGATGATGGCATCCAGGACAGGTGTGAGGGACTTGGATGTGGCTGTCTGTGAGACTCCTCCAACTCTGGCGGGTGTTGGTTGGGAGGTACCAATGGCCAACAGGTGCAGCACAGTCAGGAGCTTTGTGTGGTGGTGGAAAGTTGGTTGTCCGCTGTGTTAGTGCCGTCAGCCTGTTGGGCGATGATGGTCAGGATGCGTAGGATGGTTTTCCTTTTGAGCCTGTAGTGATCAATGTCATTGTCAGGTGTTGGGTCTGTGAGGCTGGTGCGTTAACTCGACGATAGCTCCTTGAGAAAATGCCCCAAAGTGCAGTGTGACTCAGAGGAATTGGGATTTTTGCAAATGTTTCAAATTAACTACCAGGCTAGTAACAACATAAAATTGTTCATTTTGCTTCTTTATACTCGGCCCAGTTTATTTACTAACCTGTGGCAGAGTGTCCAGCATTAAACAAAAAAGTAGATTAGAAGAGGAGTTATTTTAATTGTCATTTAAATTATGTATACTACCATGACTGCTCCGCGTGTTTTCTAAAGAAGGGAATGTAATTTTACTGAACAGCTAGCAAAGTGTGGCCATTGTTAAGTCAATTATACCCTAATGAATTCTGAATCATAAATCTTATAAATGGTCTCTTATGAAACTCATATATTTAATAAATGCAATAAGTGAGGGTCTCGTTTAGGGTCTGACCAGCTTTGGTGATTGGTTTTTTTTATGAACAAAAAAGGTTTCAGAACGGGTGCTTTAAACAAAGAGCATTCTTGTAAACCATCAGTGTTTGGATGGAAGCTGCAGTCTCACTAGCTCTAGTTTATAGCACAGGGTTCACAATTGGGCAGGTGAAGATCTCTCATTAAGGCAGATAGTCGCTTGCCAAGGGGCAGGAGATGGCTTCCGCCCCCATGACCTTCACCTCTTATTCAGGGACTGTCCACCAGAATCTAACTTACCCTGTAAATCTGGTTTGGTTAACCGAATAAACAATCTTATAATAGTGTGAGAACATATTTGGTGAAAGTCCCTGAAGGATAGTTGATTACTTATATTTCACGGCATTCTTACACAGTTAGCGCTATGCATCTGCAAATGTGAAAATTCTGCCCAAATTACTGTGCAGAAGATACAGTGTTTTTCAATAAATTTTTTCATTCCAGAATTGCTGATTACAGCAAAATTACTGATGTACACGCCAACTAAGGGCCTTGCACCTTCCCACACTTATTGCACCTGCTCTGATGAATAGATACATTTTATTTCTTTTTCAGGCATAAAAAGTAAATAAACGACTATACAGATATCATGTAAATACATGGACATTTTCCTCCTAAATCGTTCAAATAAATATCGGCAGGTGTTAGTATACGTTTTCTGCAATCAAACACAACATGCAGTCAGAGTGACTGGGGTAAATTAAAATGTGACATCCACAGATCCAAGATTCTCTCATGTTTGCCAGGACACACTCTATCACTGGAAACGGGGGACTTATCACCATGCTCCAGTCTATGCTGCAAGTGGCCAGTCCAATGTCAGAAGCTTTCTTCTCTTACCAGCTCTTTGCAATGTCTCTCTTGGCGACAAGCAGTCCCAGTGAGATGAAAAATGTAGTGTATCTCTAAAGTTCTGATTCCTCCAATAAACGCACCAAGACAATTTTCAGGGTCAAATGAGTCTCAACCCATCTACCTCAGACAAGAGTCTGGCCACTGCAACCCAGGAAGCCTTTACCAGAGTATATCCCTAAATAGTGTGAAACACCCTATCAGCCCGGCAGTGCAGTCACAAAAGGTGAGTTTTTTGGCTTCATGGCATTTACATGTTTTGGTGTCAAATAGCAAAGCTATTCCACAACCGAAATATGATAGACATGTTCAAGACACATAGAACAAATCTATCTCACAGACTCAGACCTAAATCACAAAGATGTAACAATTGCATGCCTCAGACAGGGCGTTAACTCAGATTACAGTCACCTTCAAGTGGCTTTGAGATGGAGCTCTATCTTTGAGCAGACACAGGGGCCACATGCTTTAGCTGCTAGGCAACACCCTCTGGGGCATATTATCAAGAACGGCGTTAAAATTATCGCCGCTTTAGCGGCAGAAAACTGCAGCTAAAGCGGCGATAATGAACTTGATAATATGCGGCAGAGAATTCCAATAGAAGCCCATGTTAACACCAGACCAGGAATTCTCCAGCGCATATTATCAAGCCCATTATCGCTGCTTTAGCGGCAGTTCTCTGCCGCCAAAGCGGCGATAATTTTAATGCTGTTTCTTGATAATATGCCCCTCTATCCTATATTCAAAGCAGAACTCAGAATTTTATAATTCATAATGCAGTGCTTCCTCTCTCCCTCCAAAATACTTAAAGGTACAACTCTTAGATTGCATTGATATTATGCATGTGACAGAAGTCAGAAGCTGAGTCTTTAGGCAGAAGAGCTGTCTCTCGAAAATACTCACATCAGCCCACCTGGCGCTGTAGGCAGCAGAGCTACTACAGACTACATCACTTCCATTATGGACTGACAATATACACATGGCCACAGGATGAATTGCCCAGGATCGTACAAAGATCAGGAAAAAGAGAGAACTTCATCATTTGGAACCCAGACCTTGTGTTGCTTGCTCATGTCCTTGCTCAATGACTGATAACTCCTATATCATGGAATTTTAGTATTCATGGTTGATTTTGTTTTTTGGATTCTTATTCGAGTTATGCAGGAAGTCTGGTTCAAGCATGGAGCATTAATGTAGGATATCATTTATACCAGTGCATTATTTCGTATTTGAAAGCTGGACAATGAGACAGGATCTTTCCGTGTAAATTGAAGATCCCAGGGAAGGATATTAACAGAGATACGCCAGA
Organism: Triturus cristatus; assembly: GCF_964204655.1. Lineage (NCBI taxonomy): Eukaryota > Metazoa > Chordata > Amphibia > Caudata > Salamandridae > Triturus > Triturus cristatus. Next base: position 333,261,711 of record NC_140594.1, on the reverse strand, counting down.
CACAGTGAGCAAAATAATGAAGTCTCTTTGCATATTTATACTCCAAATGAAGAAAGAATGAGCATCTCTCTACCACCAGAGCATTAATACATGAGGCGGGTAGAGAAACCACAGACAGGCTACTAAATATCATGAAATCCATCCCCAAGAGAAAATATTGGAGAATGAAATGTGAAAAGAGTGGTTAAAGAAAGAAATACGGTACCCATATGAGGGTTAAACCAGAAAAAGTGTAGAAGGAAGAAAAAAAGTTATTTCCCACCGAATAAATAGATACATATATGTTTTTATTATAATTGTTTGTCCTGAAGAAGGTGGAGAGAATAAATAAAACCAACAAAACGCTGCATCAACATCTTTGTGTTATAGTTTGGATGAAATTTGATATTGAATATTTGAGATTTTTAATTATTGGTTTTAACTATTTGTGAATTTCTAGTACTGTGCTTCAGAATTATCAGAAAAAGTGACTTAAAATTGAAATGTAGTGGTTGTACTTTGATAGCAAGACACTTATTTTTTATGTATGTAAAAAATCTTAATTTTTTAAATCAGCACAATTCAGTACTGTATATGCTATGTTGTAATTTTAAATATGAACAAATGTGAAATAGATTTGAATTTTTCTCATAATACAGGGGTCGGTGTTTAGTGATAATATATACATGCTATTAGGTGATAAAGGATTTACCTATTAGAAGTCATACTGAATGGAAGGTATGAATAAGTGAATGTGTGGCAAGGAAACACAGTCTTTCTATTAGTGAATTCACTTTGAGACCCTGTCCTTTTCTTACTAACAGGGTACCTCTTCAATTTTTGTGGATGAACATGTGCAACACACTGAGGTTCAAATTGCAATTGCAACCTCCACCAGATATTTGGTGTATATGTGCACTCTTTAATTGTATGTGCAAAATACTGTGGAACATATGTGAATTAAAACATATATTGGTTTTGCACTTGTTCAGTGGTCTTAATTACAGCTTGCTCAATGGTATGTATGAAAAATTAACACTAAATAAAGTGTGTGGCATATTCCTATTCTAACATAGAGTGGAGCTTCTAACAGGTGAAGTTATTAAATGGTTTTGATTTAGTAATTCTCCATTTTACATGTGCTTTCACGTGACTAATAGACCAGGTATCGCTCTCTGGAAAATCTCTAGGTGTGTCTCTCCTTTTTTAGGTCTAGAGTAGGAAGCACTTGTGCTGTCTCTTCGAGACATGCTGTAGTCAGGTATAGGCATAAAGCTCCGCCTACTTCCGCCCATCTTTCCAATTGGCTCCTGTCACTGTCCTTTACAAATGGTGGCTGTTCATTGGTCAATAGGCTTAGTCGTCTCTTCTTAGTACCACATTTTCTCTTCTTGTAACCCCACTGTTACATGTGTTGCTACTCTGTTCCTTTTCATTATGGCCTCTGAGCGCTATATTCTTAAAACCCTTTTTCCTGCCTGATGTTGCAGGTAGGACAGGCTCTCCCGGAATGTTTAAAAAAAAGAATTTAAACAGTGCAACACGACTCAATGGCGGCTGTGCCTTGCTTAGGAAAAGATCTCCTGCAACTTTTGTTGTCAGGCCTCTCTTTAGTTTCTTGTTAATTGCGATCACTGAAGCATCCGCATGCCTTTTTTTTCTGTTTATTTATTTTTGTTTACAATAGCGGCACCCACGCTTTAGCTTTAAGAATCTTAAACTATAGTGGGGGTGCCACATTTGCTTCAAAAGTAAAGTAATAGAAACAAAATGTGCATTTGTTTCCCTATTTCTTTACTTTTGAAACAATCGGGGAACCTGTGCTTTAGCTTAAAATGTTCAAAGCTAAAGCACGAGAACCACCATTGTAATAAACAAAAACACATTTTCGAAAAAGCGTGCTGCCAGCATTTATTTTTTCTATTTGTTTACTTTAGTTTAAATTGCGGCACCCACACTTTAGCTTTAAACATCTGAAGCTATAGCGCAAGTGCCGCGATTGCTTAAAAAGTAAAGAAATAGAAATAGAATAGAATAGAAATGCACATTTTCTATTGCTTGACATTTCAAAGCAATCGCAGGACCCGCGCTTTAGCTTCAGATGTTTAAAGCTAACACGCGGGTGCCATGATCCTTTAGGAATGCACTAGCTCTCGCATTTCACAAGGTTTGAGCTAATGGCGTTGCATTACTATCAGCAAGGCCAATAGTGCAAACTTTCAGTAATGAAAGGTTCACTGCATTGCAAATGCTTGTCTAAATAATGCTTTTCACCCAAACTTCCTGAGTACTGGACAACAGAATAAAGAAGGAACAAAAAGAGGAAAACTAAATAAAATGCCTACAAAATATGAAAGATCCAACCACTGAAAGAATAACTTGACAGTCACTGCAGTCATAAGTATAAAAAGCTCTCTACTACACCCATGAGACTGTCTGCCATAGAAACTAAGGGTCATCGTTGAAGACCATAATATGTGCTTTCATGTTTATATTGACATTCTAGCATAGAGACACTTTTAACCATTAAAAACAAAGTAACCCACTGGCGTTGCAAGAAGTAATGGGCTCTGGGTAAATCCAAGAGCGCAGTCACATCATGCCATGACTATATATTTCATGTAAATGCTTTGCCATGCTGAATAGGTAGCATTCTTTTAGGCACTGCTGTTAGTGCTCAGACTGAATTTAGCAGGCCAGGGTGCGTCTTCAATGCATGCTAATACCCACAAACCAGGCAGGAAACTGCCAAATACAAATGTTGCCACCTCACAGATACTAATACTGGTGCCTGTCCCTTATTTTTGACCCTAAACAACTACAACAAGCATTTGCAATGCAATATGTCTCGGGTTTGTTAAAGTTAGAGCTGTCGGCATTGAAAATTACAAGGTTGTTTTTATTTTCAGTGGAGTAATTATATTTGCATAGCGCTACTGCATTGGTATAACAAGCATTTACCATGCTATAGGTCTCGCATTCACGCGAGTTTGAGCTATTGGCATTGTAAATGACAATGCCCTTTATTTATGTTTTGGGTTTTAAAACATAACTAAAAGGCATTGTCATTTACAATACTAATAGCTTAAACTCTAGCAAATTTGAGACCTATAGCATAGCAATAAAGGGCCTTCTTGACTGCTTGTTATATTGTAAATATAAAAGCCTGTGATGTCTTCAAAGTAGTGATAAATAGTGCTGTGAAGAAGATGTGGATGTTTTCTAAATTTGCATGCACAACAATACATTTTTACCACCCTGCATTTGCATGCACAAGATGGCAGGCAACGCACAGTGCCTGTCATGTTGTGCATGCAAATGCATGACATGCATATATTGCTTTGTGGTGGGTGCTGCTTCCACCACCGCCCGCCACAATGCAAAGTATGCGGGAAGCCACCGCCACCTAATAGGCCCCAAAGTGTGAAGTGAGAGTTACATATGATCCGAGCTAGAATCTCTAAGAAAGTGTTCCAACACCTTTCGCTCTGAGATTACACTGTTGCAGCTCAGGAGGAAGAGCCGGGGGGGCTATCTCCTGCCCACTCCGCCATTTGAGTTTGCAGTGTGGCATTGCGTAATGTCATTGTATCTTTGGCCTAATAAAAAACACTCAAGCTGTAGAAGGGCCCTGGCTTCACCTCCTGGTGCAGGTCAGGCTCTGCTTTATGGCAGGCATGAAGGGAGGGATGGACTCGGCTGCAGCTCCGACCTCATACAGTGCCCCTGCTATTACTAGTGAGCGAGAGGTGTGCGGTGGTGGTATTAGTATTGATGGTGGTGGTATTGGTTGGTATTGGTGGTGGTGGTGGTATTGGTAGTGGTGGTATTGGTGGTGGTGGTATTGGCGGTGGTGGCATTGGTGGTATTGGTGATGGTGGCAAAGGTGGTGGTGGTATTGGTGGCGGTATTGGTGCTGGTTGTTGTGGTATTGGTATTGGTGATGGTATTGGTAATGGTGGTGGTGGTACTGATATTGGTGGTGGTATTTGTGGTGGTGGTATTGGTGGTGGTGGTATTGGAATTGGTGTTGGTGGTATTCGTGGTGGTATTAGTGACATTGGTCGTGGTTTTGGTTGTGGTATTGATGGTGGTGGTGGAATTGGTGGTGATGGTGGTGTTATTGGTATTGGTGGTTGTATTGGTGGTGGTGGTATTGGTGGTGGTGGTATTGGTGGTGGTGGTACGGGTGGTGATGCTGGTGGTGGTATTGATGGTGGTGGTATTGGTATTGGTGGTGGTGGTTATGGTGGTAGTAGTATTAATGGTGGTGGTATTGGTATTGGTGGTGGTATTTTTATTGGTGGTGGTATTGGTTGTAGTATTTGTATTGGTGGTGGTGGTATTGGTGGTGGTGGGGTTATTGGGTAATGGTGGTGGTGGTATTGGTGGTGATGGTATTGGTGGTGGTGATGGTACTGTTGATGGTGATATTTGTGGTGGTGGTATTTGTGGTGATGGTGGTGGTATTAAAGATATTAGTTGTGGTGGTATTGCTGGTTGTATTGGTGGTGGTGGTATTGGTGGTGATGGTAGTGGTGGAGTTGGTGGTGGTATTGGTGGTGGTGATATTGGCGGTGGTGGTGATATTGGTGGTGGTATTTGTGGCGGTGGTATTGGTGGCAGTATCAGTGGTGGTATTGGTGGTGATGGTGTCTTTGTGGTTTTGATATTGGTGGTGGGGGTGGTGGTATTGGTGGCGGTGGTATGGGTGGTGGTGTTATTGGTGGTGGTGGTGGTATTTGGGTGATGGTATTGATGGTGTTGGTGGTATTGGTGGTGGTGGTATTGGTGGTGTTGGTGGTATTGGTGGTAGTATTGGTGGTGGTGGAGGTGGTGGTGTTGTTGTTAATAAAACATGCTTTTGAAAACAACCCGTCAGGTGGCTTTAGTGCAGATTGCATGTAACACAGATGTGCTTTTGTCAGCTTCAGCCCGTTAGCACAGGATTATGTGCTACCTGGAATTCACATGACTTAATTCACCAATCATTTCTAAATCCATTTTACTTGGGAGGTTTTAACAGAAATGAGATAATGCCGGGTTAAAGTGATTGAAAGCATGTGCCTGTGTCTTTTGCTTCCTCACCCTGCTTTCTGGGGTTGCTGCATAGCTTAAAAAAACACAAGTGGTTTCAGCTGAAGCAGCGCATGTCCGGCCTGCAGTAAGAGAAACTCAGTAAAGTAAATAGTGCTTACAGACTAAATAACAGGTCCCGTGTAACAACCAAAGTAAAGGGGTCAGTAGCCATGGGCGGTTACAAATGAAGACAAGGCCGTACTAAGGAGGGACTAACAAGGCTATTAATGAACCTGAAGGCAACATTTACGAAAGACAATGACGCAATCCAATGAAAAACATGGGAGGAGTGTGGCCGGGGCTTCTCTCCCGTACTCTACTACAGCAGTCTCGCAGAGCAAGCAGTGAATGCACATTGCAGCTAGGCTTTACCTAAAAAAAGCTAAAGTAAAAAACATTGTCAGTTTCAATGCCAAAAGCTCTAACTTTTAACAAATGCGAGACCTATTGCATTGCAAGTTCTTGTTCTTACATCTGTCTCTTATCTTCTTATTTCGCTTAAAGAGCACTGTGAACTTGGTATGTATTGTCAGATGAATCTCAGAGATATTTAATGTCTGTAATTTATTATACCTGCCGTCTCCCTTTAAGGAGTCACCTTACGGGGCAATACCTATGAATATCGTTGATATGGAAACGTCAGACGTCCCTCACTACATTCTGCAGGGAAGCCTAATCATATTGCATTATGCCAGTGCTGGGTAATCTGTGAGAATCATTTAATTCCTTGAATTTCTCTCTGAGATTCGATAGGGATACAAACTAAAAAGAAATATCAAGACTACTCAAATGCCAAAGAGATTCGCTGATTGTGAACAGCTTTGTTGCATAACGCGCAGCAACTGAGGCCTGATGAAAGTCTACTTTGCAACATGAAAGGGACAGTACTGAAGGAGAACTCTGTGAGCAACTCTGTCACCACCCCCAAATTTAACTTGTTTCTCTCTACCTAAGAAGGACAAATACTATAAACCACATCTCTCGAGATACACAGCACTGACTGCACTAACAATTGTAAATACTAAATACTTTTCACTAAAGTTAGTGTTAGTTTGCACTTCATTTTCCGCAATGCATCTGGGTAAATTGTGTGCTGCTATGGTGGGAAATGTGCTCCATCCCCTTTTTGTGATTTGTTCCTTGTTGAGTTGTTGGGCTGACAGGCAATGATATGCACATGCGCTCTGGTAGTAGTACAGAAACAAGAGAAGACTTTGCACAGCATTGAGAACTTCCCCAAATGTTACTTGTTACTCTCTACTGAAGTAGCCTTAAACCTGCATCTAGAGATGTGCTGCATTGGCTGCACCAACAATAATGAAAACTAAATACTATCAACTAGAGTGAGTGCTTTCATGCACTGCATTTACCACAATGCAATTGGGTGAATATTGTGATGTGGTAACCATTCACTGTGCTTCCTCCCTGATTTGTGATTGGTGCCTTATTAATTTGTTTGGTTTATGAGTTCTGCAAAGCACCTGCACTCAGTGAGTTGAACAGTAACTTGAGAAGGAGGTGAGCAGCATTGCAACCACTTCCATTTTTTACTTGTTACTCCATATTAAGAGAAGAACAATTATCCAGAAACATATGTCTAGAGAATCACAGCACTGGCTGCACCAATAATAGTGAATACTAAAGAATTTCAACTAAAGTGAGTGTTATTATGCATTGTGTTTACCACTATGCATCTGGTAAAATTGTGTGGTGGTATGCCAGGCAGTGTGCTCCCACACTGTTTTGTGATAGGCTCCTTGTTGAGTTGTTGGGCTGACGAGCTGTGGATCAGGGGACAAATATCCAGAATCTGTGTCTAGAGAAACACAGCTTGACTGGTTGCACTAACAATGGTGAATAATAAAGACTTTTAACTAAAGTTAGTTTTATAATGCAATGAATTCACCAGAAAGCATCTGGGTGAACTGTGTGCTGGTATGCCCAGCAGTGTTCTCAGTCATTGTTTTGCGATTGGCTCCTTTTTGCGTTGTTTGGCTGACAAGCTCTGGGATGCACCTTAGCTCTGGGAGTAGTATATAAACTTGTGAGGACTACAAACAGCATTGCCAGTACCCCCATGTTAGAAATGGGGGTCTCTAGTTGACAGAGGTAGGTACCTTTGTCCATATAGGGACCCTTGCTTCTAGTAAGGGTAAGGGGAATACACTTCTAAAATGACCCCTGCTCACCCCCTTGGTAGCTTGGCACAAGCAGACAGGCTTATCTCAGACCAAAGTATTTCTGAACACATACAGAAAAACAGTGAAAATACTACAAATGGACACCACACCAGCTTAGAAAAAGAAGTAATCTCTATCTAAACCAAAACAAGACCAAACAACAAAAATCCACAATACAGTAATCAAAATATGACTTTCAAAAGGTAGAAACAATTCTGTCCATAGCAAACTATAGATGCAACACATGATGCTTTGGTTCCTTACGCCCAGGGGAGGTGATGTGTTGGTTCCTTACTTCAGGGGAGGTGATTTGTCGGTTCCTTACTTCAGGGGAGGTGATGCGTCGGTTTCTTACTGTGCGGGGAGGTGATGCGTCGGTTTCTTACTGTGGCCTTGGTGTTCTTGTAGGCTTGGCGCCCAAATGCGATGTGTTGTGCCACTTTGTGAGGCTCTCTCGTCGTCCGGCATCGGTGCTGGGGCATGCGCGGTGAGTCTTTGCGTCACCCAGCGAGACTCGGCACAACTTCACATCGTCCTGCGAAGGTTCTGAGAGGCTTTGCACAGTTTCATGATGCTTTACGTCAGTTCTTGCAGAGAGCAGCTGCATATCCCACTTCTGAGGCCTTTTGACTGCAAGAGGCACCTCAGGCAACGGTAGGACTCACATTTTTCATATTCCAGCAGCACCAGCAGAGTTGCAGGAAGTCTTTTGTGTCCCTGAGACTTCAGAACAGGGGTCAAGTTCAGTTTCAAGCCATTGGAAATCTTTTTGTCAAGCAGGTGACAAAGCAAACAGCAAAGTCCTTTTTCTCCTTTCCTTGGCAGCAAGCAGCCACTGCAGGCCAACCCCAGACAGCAAACAGTGCAGGGGCAGTATTCCTCCTCAGCTTATCCGGCTCTTCTCCTTGGCAAAGGTTCCTCTTGATTTCCCAGAAGTGATCTAAAAGTCTGGGGTCTGCACCCCACATTTTATACACAAAACTCTTTTGTTCTCTGAAGGCAGAGAGTGTCTGTACCCAGCCAAAACCAGTTCTGTGGGACACTTTGCAAGTGCACAACAACCTTTATTTTCAGTCTGAGCCCTGGCTCTAGACACACCACAGGGGGGCAGAGCCGTCATTGTGGAAGGCAGGCACAGCCCTATTCAGGTGAAGGTGCTACTACTCTCACCACTCTAAATGCAGACCAGGCCTATTCAGCCCAGCCCTGACTCACAGACTTCTGGAGTCGCTATCCCTCTCCAGCCCCTGTCATTCAAAAGCCAGACATGCAATACACAAACCTAGCAGAGGCAGGCTGGATGGTTAGGCAAGAAAATACCTACTTTCTAAAAGTGGTATTTTCAAACACAGAATGTAAAAATCACCCTCACTAAATGATGCATTTTAACAATTTGAGTTAAGGCATACTAAACTTTATTTTTCGACCTTGTTCCCGGGGCCAGTTATGTTTATAAGATGTTATAAACAAACTCCCCATTCTGTTCTATGAGAACAGGTAGACTTGCAATAGTGAAAAATGTAATTGACAGTAATTCACTATCAGGACGTTCCACACACATCAGGGCATGTCCTATCATTAACATACAATACACCCTGCCCACAGGGGTACCTTCGGCCTACCTTAGGGGTGACTAACCTGTAGAAAAGGGAAGGTTTAGGGACTGGCAAGTGTGTACACTTGCCAAGCCGACATGGCAATGCCAGACTGCACACAGGCTCTGCAATGGCAGGCCAGAGTTCCATTTTACAGGTTGCTTCTGTGGATGGCACAATCAGTGCTTCAGCCAATTAGCAGCATTTGATTTACAGGCCCTGGGCACACACAGTGCACTATACTAGGGTCTGACAAGTAAATCATATATGCCAATCATGGAATCACTATTCCATAATCACAATTTACACAGAGAGCATATGCACTTTAGCACTGATCAGCGGTGGTAAAGTGCCCAGAGTCATAAAACCAACAAAAACAGGTCAGAAACAATACAGGAGGAACACAAAAATGTGTGGGATGACCCTGCAAAAAAAAAAGTCCAACGCCCCAAATTTAAATTGTTACTCTCTATTGAAGACAGACAAATATCATTAAATGTGTTTGGAAATACAGATCACCGGCTGCATCAGCACTGGAGAATACTAAGGACTTTCAATAAAGTGAGTGTTATTATGTACTGCATTTACCACAATACATCTGGGTACATTGTGTGCTGATATGTCAGACAGTGTGTTCTCCCTGTTTTGTGATTGGGTATTTGTTGGACTGACAAGCTCTGAGATGCATCTACGCTCAGCCCAAATTGTAGAAACTCTGCCATCTGCACTGCATGTCAACATTACTTGCCCCAGGGTATCTTTTGGGAGGAAATACTGAGTGAGGAAATGTCAATGTGTGCCGGCAGCAGCCCTTTGTGCCCAGGTACAAGAGAGGAGAAAGTAGTGCAGACAATGTTTCAGAAACTCATTTGGATACGTTGTACTCCCTCACTGAGGAGTCACTATCAGATGAAACTGACTCAGACCACAGTGAGCTCAACAACAGCTTGTCTTCGTCAGACTCCAGCACTCTGGAAGCACCGGAGACAGCACTGAAGCAACAGAAATCTCGGACGAATCCTAAGGGGGCAAATACCACATTGAGATCAAGAAAAATAAAGGAAGGCGTTCAGGCGGCCCCAGTTTGAAGTGAGACTATTCACACACAAGGATAACAGGCCCAACGCCATCGACAACTGAACAGATGGGATCTCCCCCTGGTGCATCTCAGGCAAAGGGAATAACAGATATGAACTCTGGATTGAGTATGATATTGGATACTATAAAAGAGCATCGTGCTGAGACTCGGGCAGACTGAAAAAAGGAAAGGCAGGCTTCCAGAAAACTGGAGGGGGCAATGCGGAAAGTTGGAAAAAACTGTGCAGAGATCGGGGAGCAGATGAACTCTCTGGAAGAGAGAACAACGGTGGTTGAATAGGAGCTGTCTGATGTTAAAGAAGATACTAAAACCCATGATGCCCAGCTCACCGATGCTATATGGAAGTTGGAGGACATGGAGAACTGTATGAGGAGGAATAACCTCCTCTTCTTATGGATAAAAGAAGGCTTGGAAGGGGAGGATATTCGCTCCTTCATCGTAAATCTCCTTAAGGAATCCTTCCCTGAGCTTACAGGTTGGGAATGGGAAGTCCAGAGGGTCCACAGGTTCCCCTTCACTAGATATATAAATTCTGATAGAGACTCAAACCAACCAAGGGCCATTTTAGTCTTTTTTGGTTATTACATGCTCAGGCAAGCTATTTTTGAAAAAGCCCGACCCGAGGCCAGACGGCCATATAAAGAGTCCTCTTTTATTGCATGCCCAGATTTTTGTCATGTTACCGTAGAGCGTAGATGGTGACTTCGGCAACTGATTAAGCCCTTTCAGGATGCTGGGTTCAAGGCCTTTTTACTCTCCCCTGCTAGGTTGAAGACGATTGTAAGAGGAGCGGTCAAGTTTTTCACCTCAGAAATCCAGGCTAGAGAATATCTAGCTCAAATCCGGTCAGATAATAGAAATATCTGAGGTATTAATGTAATTGCGGGGTTAATTTAAAAAAGATTTTTTTTTTTACATAAATAAAAGGTCATATATGCATACAGACGGGTCTTTCTTACTATGTGTTCTTTTTTTCTCCCCTTTTCTTTCTTTCCTTTTTCTATATGATGCTTTTGGCCTGATAAAGAGCGGAGGGAGGCGAGGGGGGAGAGGCGCTGTGATATTCTCTCCTGTCTCCATCAGTCAGACCTTCCTTGGTCTGGCTGCTTCTAAGGGTAGGGGAGGGAGGGGGGGTTGGAGCAGGGTTGGCGGGGGGATGGGACAGGGGGGGCACAGAGGAAATGAGAAGTGTACATTGCAGCAGAAGCAAGAAGCTTATTGTGGGTATTATTTTATAAGGTTACTAATGGTTAGTGAGCAGGTTGGAAGGAAGACTGTACAAGACGGTGTGCATGATCAGTACAGTATCTGTACTAATTTAGATATGGTACCACAACTGGAAATAAACTTTTTGAGGAATTATGGCTAAAGTTCGTATTACGTCTATTAATATATGTGGGCACAACGATGTGGCTAAGAGGAGGAGGATTCAGGAAGACCACAAGGTATTAAAGGCACAAATTTATTGTCTGCAGGAGACCCACATTGCCAGGAACGATAGCAACCTACTTAATTCCCTGGGGCTAAATGTAGTGGCCCACACTACACAGGATGTGAAGAATAAGGGAGTTGCAGTACTTATAAAAGGCAGTGTTATCAACCCTGGTAGGAAAGTTGTTGATAGGAATGGTAGATGGGTATTATTGGAATGTAGGCACACAACCGTTTCTTTCACACTATGTACATTCTATGCCCTTTTTCTAGATGACCCAGGGCTACTTTGTTTTTTGGCCAATGAATTACCATCTTGGCCTGCTCCGTTTGTGGTGTGTGGGGACCTTAATCTTAATGGGTCCAGAGACACTTTGGGAACAGTAGGGACCTCCAGAAAAGGTCGGAAGCCACATTCGATGAGGGCGCTTAAAATTTTTGTATTTGATATCGATTTGGTAGATGTTTGGCATAAACTTAGAGCTCCTGAGCCCAGCTAAACTTTTTATTCAGCCCCACATGGCAAGTTTTCTAGATTGGATTACTTCTTAACATCACCATCTATACTCCAAGAGGCATTAATAGAGCTCTTCCCCAGAGTTATGTCCGACCATAACATGCTAGTCCTAAAGTTTTCAGTAAAAGGCATAAGAAAGGAATATTCTAGATGGACTTTTGAGAGGGCTCTGCTTTCAGATCAAACATTTATTGAATATATGAAGGACTGGATCAGGGAATTCTTTGATAATAATAGTGGTAGTGCCCCCCCAGGTATGGTCTGGGATGCTTTATTGCGGCAGCGAGAGGTGAGATCCTGTAATACATTTTGAGTGAGCGAAAAAAGAGGCAGAACAGATTAAACAGTTTTATCAAAAGCTTGCCCGATTGGAAACAGAACTTATCAGCACCGTGTCTCATAGTGAGGAGGTGGTTAGAATCCTGAGCCCTATCAACATTACTAAATCCTGCCTGAATGATTTTAATACTGAGAGACTCGTGGAAAAATACTTGGCTAAGAAGCGGGATTGCTATGAATATAGTGAGACAGGGGGCAGATTACTTGCAATCAGGGCCAGACAGCAGGCGGCAGCAGGATATATAGCCAGGATCAGAAATATGCAAGGTGAAGTCGTGACAGAGCCTGCTGAGATTAGAGAGGCTTTTAGAGAATTTTATGAAGACCAGTACTCAGCTTTATCTTGTGATGGTTATCTATCAAATTTTGAAGTACAGGAGTTTGAACCATCTGGAAGGGTCCCACAGGAGGAGGGTGCCCGGCTTGGGGCAGAGATTACACAGTAGGAGCTATGTAGTGCTCTACAAGCCCTCCCAGTGGGTAAGGCATCTGGAACTGATTGTATTCCTATAGAGTTCTACAAAGTCTTCGTTAGTGAGATATATCGTCCTATGCTTAGTTTATTTTAGGAGATCAAGGAAGGGGGGTCTCCGCCAGGTTCTTGGGGTTTCGTGAATATTGTCATCTTTTTAAAAATGGGTAAAGATCCAACGAATTTAGGCTCATATAGGCCTATAACGCTGCTAAACAGTGATGCTAAGCTTTATTCTAAGACCTTTGCCTCATGTCTGAAATCTGTGGTGCACCATCTTGTTTCAGTATGGCAGCACGGTTTTATACAAGGAAGAGGGACTGTAGATCATGTTAGGAGGTTAATCACCCTCTTTGATGCTACTGAGATTGCTGCTAAACCTATGGGGTAGCTTTATTAGACACAGAGAAGGTCTTCGACAGGGTGTCATGGAATTTTTTATGGCAGACCCTAAAGGCTTACGGCCTTGGGAATCCATTTGTGAAAGCAATACAGGTCTTATATGTCAACCCTGTAGCAAGATCACAAATTATGGGGGAAGAGACAGCTCCCTTTTCAATCAGCAGGGGAACATGACAAGGCTGCCCTGCTTCTCCCCTACTGTTCGCCCTGTACCTAGACCCCCTTCTTAGGCGTCTGGAGGCCTCCACAGAAATTATTCCGGTCAGTTTGCAAGGCAAGGACACCAAGCTACTGGCCTACGCTGATGACGTGGCTATAATTTCATCTGACACTGACCGTGCAATGTCAGCGGTTGAAAGTATTGCTGAAAGCTTTGGGACTCTATTGGGTTTTTTATTAAATAAAGCTAAAACGCAGATCGTGACAAACAGATTTGTTACAGATATGGGGAATAGAACTGTGGAAAAAGCGGTTTACTTAGGCATTACCTTCATGGCTAAGATGGATGATATAGTGGATCTAAATATTACCCCTATAATGGGGAAAATTAAAAACGATCTCCAACATTGGGATCATTTGAAACTGTCAATAGTAGGGAGATGTCATCTCAACAAAATGATGATCCTGCCAAAACTTTCGTATATTTTTCATGCGATTCCTTTGGAAATTCATAATTTTTGGTTTAGGCAAATAGAGAAGGAGGTAGCTAGGTTTATTTGGTGTTATCAGAGGACTAGGGAAGGGAATGTATTCCTCTCCCTTCCCAGGGATAGAGGAGGATGGGGGCTCCCGTATTTTAAGCTATATTATTTAGCTGCTTCATTCCAATACTACTGGCCTCTCTTTGGAGTTAAGGAAAAGGACAGGGGGGATCCTGGTCAAGTGCCAACAATATATGAACTATTGATCGGCGCTCAAGCTTATGGCTGTCTTCTGAAATTCTATGAAGCAAGTTATTTTAAGAAAATTCGCTTCAAGGTATTGATCGCTGCCTTTCGTAATTGGGAAGGTATAAGGAAGAAACTTGGGATAGGTAGGTTCAATCGTTATTCCCCTATAATGGGAATGACCAACTGCCCAGGGCATTACAAGATACATGTCTGGCAAGATGGGAAAAGAGAGGTATATACGGGATAGGGGATCTGTTAGCTGGGGACCACATAACATCATTTGAAGCAGTTAGAGAAAGGTTTGGTGTCGGCCCCCAGGATTTTTTAAAATTCTTACAGCTGAGAGATTTTTTCCTTAAAAAGGCTGGTGGTGCGGCAGGGTTTGGACAAGTGTTTCTGATGGAATTGCTAACTAGTAATGCCAGACCCTCAATTACACAAATATATAGATGTCTGCAGGAAGGAGTACCAGATGATTTAGATAAACATAGGCTGAAATGGAAGGATAGGTTGGGAGTCGAGGATTTTTGCTTTATGAGATCATTAGAATTGTGGGATACGGTACTGTGCTCTGCCAATCTGCGGGCTCAACATTTTAAGACGTTATTCGATCTATATATTACTCCTTCTAAAATTGTTAAATGGGGTGGTACTGAGGGAACTTCTTGTTTCAGATGCTCAACTTTTGGTGTTGATTTAGTGCATATGTTCGCCATTTGTCCCTGTAAAGAATCTATAGGTCGTAAAATCAAAGTTTTTTACAACAGATTCTTAATGCAGATGTCCCTCTGACACCTCAGGTGATGTTATTAGGGGTAAATGATTCACTTGACAATGAAGGGGAAGAACCTACCTTCATAGCAATGGCAGTTCTTAGGTTATGTGTTGCCTCAGCCTGGCTTGATTTTCAACCCCCAACCTTCCAGCAGCGAAAGGGACGATTATTTTTATATATAATCTAGAAAAGGCACTTTATGAAAGGAGAGGCAGAAAAGGTAGAATCAAAGGGATTCGGATCTGGGGCCCTCTTTCCTCCTGGATCACATCCTTTTTACGAACCGAAATCTCTTCCTTAAGTCCATCCTAAACATTCTGTGTTATATTAGGTTGCTCTATAACTTATGATTTACTGGTTATTGTGCACAATATATAAATTGATTGTTTTCTGTTGATCAAATGAAAATCTTGGCTTTACGTTTGGAATATATGTATATGTAATCAATGCTGCAATTAGACAGCTTTTTTATATGATAAAAAATAACAGTACCTCATTTGTGTTTCTTCCCCATATTTTTTCAACATCAGCTGGTGTTTTCACTGGTTTAGTGCTTTTAGAAAATGTTATGTTTAGCTAAACACATTTAAATAGTAGCCCTTTGCCATCATCTACTACATGCACGCTGTACTCCGACTACACTGCAACCTGCTTTCAAGGCCTATCCCATTACAAGGATTTCCTGCAAAAGACTAATTGTTTTTGCACGAAAAGAAAAATACACCCTTTGTTCGTGAAAAATATTAGAAATCCATTAATGTTTGTTTATTTTTATCGACCCGTGTACTCAGTTGCGCAAGGCCATATCTGAGTGTCGGTGTGCGTGCATTGATGCTATGTCTGTTTGCATGCATGGACATATGCCTTTATGCCTGTTGGACTTTGTGAGAACGGGTTTGTGGAGGTCTATTCTTCTGTATTCATGTGTGCATGCTTTATGTGTGCATATACGATCCTAACTGAGCACTTCTGTGTAAATATTCTAAACAAAAGCTGTGATTAGTCTAAAGTGCAAAACGAAATTGACATTATGCATTGTTTCCATTCCTGGGTACTGTACATTCAGTTGAAAGGTATTGTAAAATCTGTAGCTAATCTCACATGAATGTAGCAGATCAGGGTATAAAATGTCAAGATTTTGTTTAAAAAGCTTGTTTATCTACATTTATCTTCGGTTTTCCTCCTCAGCAATGCAATTTCCTTTCATTGTTTAAACTGCTACTGTAAAAGATTTTCTGTCAAAGGGGCTTATTTCAAAGTCAGGCGTAAAGTTGCAGAAATGGGACCAACTGAGCTCTGGTCGGTGGTCCCGACCACCTAATCACGATGCAACCGCAGCGCATACTCCCACTCCTCTATGGGACCTTGTGTTACGGCCGTAAACTGGGCACAACACAATCTCCCATACAGATATGGAAGTCTGTGTTCATCCCTGTACTCTGCAGCAGGCACTTCAAGGTGCTTGCCACAAGGTGCAGGGATCAGCCCCAACCGAAGGCCGAAAACAGAAGGGGGTCCTGCTAGGGGCCCTCAAACACGCTTTCTGACAGGTTTTCCATGTCGGAAAGGCAGGCATGGAAACCGTGCATCATAATCCAGAAGGTGCAAATGCCTTCCATTTGGATTACTGGCTAGTCTCCGACTGGCGGATGGGCTCCTGGAGCCCGTCAGAAGCCAGCTAGAATGACTGTCCGGTTTCAATTCCGACCAGCTGTATTGTAATCAGCCAGTCTAAATTGAAACCAATGACCTTAGGTTGGAGACCTTACGACCGAGAACGTAATCGAGCTTAACCCCTTGTATGCCCATGACGAGCTGGACTCGTCATGGAGCACAGTCGCGCTGTGCCCATGACGAGTCCAGCTCGTCATGAGGCATACCCTAGGGAATCCCTCTGGTGCGGGCACCAGAGGGATTCCCTTTCGTGCAAAATAGCCTCGGGAGCTGGGGAAGAGCTTCCCCAGCACCCGAGGCCCCCCCCCCCCCCCCTTTCACTGCAATGACGATCGGCGCGCACGTCGCGCCGCCGTCATTACAGTGAAAGTGAAACTGAAATGAGCCAAGAGGCTAATTTCAGGTTTCACTTTGTATGTGCTCAGGGGGCTATCTCAGCCCCCTGAGCACGTACAAAGACGGGAGAGGTATCGTTGGAAAGGGGAGAGTCTCCCCTTTCCAATAGTACCCCTCCCCAGTGGATCCCTGCTTGGGGATCACCACAGGAGGGCGATCCCCAAGCAGGGATCCACCCACTGGACACCAGGGAGGGGGGAGCGGCCCCTTGGGCAAGGGACTCTACTCCCCCCTGTGTATTTTTGGCCATTTTAGTCTTTTTGCCCCCCCCTGGGGGGCAGATGGGGGCATCAGCCCCCAATCTGCCCCCGGGGGGTAAAAAGCCCACTAGACACCAGGGAAGTTACGTAAATAAATAAATAGGGGTGGGGGCAGGCCCATGCCCCCACCCCCCCTAATTACTACAGTCTTTCTGCCCCCCCAGGGGGCAGATGGGGCATTGGCCAGGGATTAGTTTGTAGTTTTATTTTTAGGTTGGGGGCTGCCCGCAACGGGCAAGCCAATGCCCCCACCCACCACCATTACAGCCTTTCTGCCCCCCCTGGGGGGAAGATGGGGCATCGGCCCCCAATCTGCCCCCCCGGGGGGGCACAAAGCCCACTAGACACCAGGGAATTGTTAAAAAAAAGAAATAGGGGTGGGGGCTGCCCAAAACGGGAAGGCCCATACCCCCACCCCACCCCCCAATTATTACAGTCTTTCTGCCCCCCCCGGGGGGCAGATGGGGCATTGGCCCCTAATCTGCCCCTTCGGGGGGGCAGAAAGCCCACTAAACACCAGGGATTTTTTTGGCGCAATTGTTTTTAGGGTGTGGGCTGCCCAAAACGGGCACGACAATGCCCCCACTCTCCCCCCCACAAAAATGTCAGTCTTTCTGCCCTCCAGGAGGCAGATGGGAGCTGTAGCCCCCAATCTGGCCCCCCCTGGGGGCGCAGAATGCCGACTAGAAACCATGGATTTTTTTGTTTTATTAGTGTAGGGGTAGGGGCTCCCCAAAATGAGCATGACAATACCCCACCCCACCCCCAGAGAAGTTCCAGTCTTTTTGTCCCCCCGGGAGGGCAGATGGTGGCAGTGGCCCCTGATCTGCCCTCTGGGGGGGCAGAAAGCCCAGTAGGCGCCAGCGAGTATGCAGGCTTTTTTTATGTGTGGGGGTGGGGGCTACCCAAAATGGTCATACCAATGCCCCCACCCCCACAAAAAATAGCCACAGTCTTTCTGCCCCTTTAGGGGCATATCAGGATGAAACCCCCTTCCCCGATTCCCCCCCAGGGCGGCAGAAAGTGGGTAGGCATAGTGCCCGCGTCAGGCAAGGGCCCAAAACCTATTGAGGAGACATCAAAATTACCTATCACAAAACAACCTGGTTTTGTAAAGGGGGTCCTATGAGTTTTTGGCCCCCGACTTGCCAGTCGCGGGTACTTGGGCCTCCCACACGAGTGATGCACCATTTTTATCGGGAGACCCAGGGGAACGCTGGGTGGTAGGAAATTTGTGTCAGCCCAGTGATGCCTCAACTTTCCCACACAAAAATGTGTGAAAAATGTGATTTTTTCAGCTAAAATTGAGGTTTGCAGGGGATTCTGGGTAAGGAAACGTTGGGGGATCCACGCAAGCCATGCCTCCCTGGAAGCACACGGGTGTCTAGTTTTCAAAAATGTATAGGTTTGCTAGGTTTCCCAAGGTGCCCGCAGAGCTAGGGTTCAAAAACTACAGCTAGACATTTTGCCAAAAAAGGGTCATTTTTCACAGCGAAATTGAGGTGTGACCACGTTGCGTTTTGCACCGTTTCCTGTCGCGGGCACTAGGCCGACCCACACAAGTGAGGTACCGTTTTTCTCGTAAGACTTTGGGGAACGCGGGGTGGGTGGAAATTTGTGGATCCATGAAGATTCCGGAACTTTCCACCGCAGAAATGCGTGGAAAATGTGTTTTTTTTGTCAATGTTTTCAGGTTTGAAAGGGATTCTGGGTAACAGACCCTGGTGGGAGGCAGTCATGTCACCCCATCCTGGATTCCCCTGGGTGTCTAGTTTTCAAAAATGTATAGGTTGTCTAGGTTTCCTAAGGTGCCCGCAGAGCTAGGGTTCAAAAACTACAGCTAGATATTTTGCCAAAAAAGGGTCATTTTTCACTGCGAAATTGAGGTGTGACCACGTTGCGTTTTGCGCCGTTTCCTGTTGCGGGCACTAGGCCGACCCACACAAGTGAGGTACCGTTTTTCTCGTAAGACTTTGGGGAACGCGGGGTGGGTGGAAATTTGTGGATCCACACAGATTCCAGAACTTTCCACCACAGAAATGTGGGGAAAATGTGGTTTTTTTGTCAATTCTTTAGGTTTGCAAGGGATTCTGGGTAACAGACCCTGGTGGGAGGCCGTCAAGTCACCCCATCCTTGATTCCCCTGGGTGTCTAGTTTTCAAAAATGTATAGGTTTGCTAGGTTTCCCAAGGTGCCCGTAGAGCTAGGGTACAAAAACTAGAGCTAGGCACTTTGCCAAAAAAGGGTAAATTTTCACTGCGATATTGAGTTGTGACCACGTTGCGTTTTGCGCCGTTTCCTGTCGCGGGCACTAGGCCGACCCACACAAGTGAGGTACCGTTTTTCTCGTAAGACTTTGGGGAACGCAAGGTGGGTGGAAATTTGTGGATCCACGCAGATTCCGGAACTTTCCACCACAGAAATGTGTGGAAAATGTGTTTTTTTGGACAATGTTTTAGGTTTGCAAGGGATTCTGGGTAACAGACCCTGGTGGGAGGCTGTCAAGTCACCCCATCCTGGATTCCCCTGGGTGTCTAGTTTTCAAAAATGTATAGGTTTGCTAGGTTTCCCAAGGTGCCCGCAGAGCTAGGGTTCAAAAACTAGAGCTACTCACAAAAGGGTAAATTTTCACTGCGATATTGAGTTGTGACCACGTTGCGTTTTGCGCCGTTTCCTGGCGTGGGCACTATGCCTACCCACACAAGTGAGGCACCATTTGTATCGGGAGACTTAGGGTAATTCAGTTTTGTAAAGGAACTGTTATTATCTATTGACTTTCGATGCATTTCTGCCTTCCAAATGAAAGATATTGTGTAAAAAAGTCATTCTAAAAAATGACTGATAATTCTCATGCTAGTATGAGTATCCCCAATTTCAGAAATGTGCAAATATCAACTGTTTCTAAACTGTATATTTTGTTCCCATTTCAGAAATACATAGGTGTCTTTCATACCGATTTTTCCATGTACACATTTTTACAGAATAATTACTATATACCCGGTACATAATAAAAAACCATTGCAAGTTGCTGCTCAGTTTTTGGCTCTGGGTTCGTCGGGTTCTTGGTGAACCTACAAGTCCTATATATCCCCACAACCAGTAATGTCCAGCGGATGTAATGGTATATTGCCTTCAAAGAGCTGTCATAATTAGAAGAAGTTACAGGTGAAAACGTTGACACAAAAGGCTTTTTTTTTTCAACTAATTTTCAATTTATCCTATATTTAACTGTTAGTTTCTATAAAAAAGCCTTGATGGATCTACACAAATGACCCCTTGCTAAATTCAGAATTGTGTCTTCTTCTCGAAAATGTATAGCTTTCCAGGATCCATTATTGCTTTTGTACACGTTTCTGCCATTAACTGGAAGGAGGTCAAAAGCACAAAAAATAACAAAATTAGGCTATGTCCCAGAAAAATGCCAAAACTGTGTAAAAAATGTTGGGTTTCTGACAAAAGTCTGGTATCCCCGAAAAGCTGGGAAAATGGTGATTCCAACCCCACAAACCCTTTTTTGATAACATTTGCAGGGAAAAACCCAGATGCTTTCATTTGCAGCCCATTTTTCCAATTTTTCCGAAACCCCCCCAAATTTTGGCTAATTTCTGTGAACCCTCTGGGAGAATCCACAAACACTGAGTACCTTTAGAATCCCCATGATGTTGGAAGAAAAGGACGCAAATTTGGCGTGGATACCTTATGTGGTCAAAAAGTTACAGGGGTCTAAGCGCGCACTACCCCAAATAGCCAAAAAAGGGCGTGGCACAGGAGGGGAAAAGGCCTGGCAGCACAGGGGTTAAAGTGTATACACCAGAAGAGGGGTTGGGAACACACTGACTCACATACCAGCACAGTTTACCTCTTTGCTTTACGGTAAATGCATTACACAATTATCGCTTACTTCAATATTAACTGTAGTTCTTCACCAAAGTTGGAGCAGATAGTGCTGTACATCTTTAGACACATGTGTTTCTGGATGTCATCCTTCATCAGTAGGGAATAAAAAATGCAAAAGCTCATTCAATTGTCATATGAAAAATGGCTACACTCAAGGGTATGTCACTGCTGTTACCATGCATTACCTATACAACACGGCTATTAAGACACAGATAAGTACCAAATATGGAATTTACTAGCATTGAACAATGCAGAACTTTACCATACAGGTAGGTATTTTTTTTTATTAAACTAAGCCAGGGGATCAAGGGGTTTTATGGGTTCAGGAATTAAACCTTGACATCATATTCAACTCCTGCCTCACCATGACCCGACAGATCAACGCCGTTGCCTCCATCTGCTTCAACACCCTCCATATCCCTTGCAAGACCATCAAATGGATTTCCCCCGAATACAGAAGGACCATCACCCACGCACTCATAGCAAGCAGACTGGACCATGGAAACACCATCTATGTGGGAATCAACAAATCCCTGCTCTGCAAACTCCACACCACCCAGAACACCGCAACCAGACTTGTCCTCGGCATCCCACGACATGAACACATCACCCAACACCTACGAAGCCCCCACTGGCTTCCCGTCGAGAAAAGAATTACCTTCAAGCTACTCACCCACGCCTAGAAATCCCTCCACAACACCGGACCCCGATGCCTCAACGAAAGAGTCTCCTTCCACGTACTCAAGAGAAACCTCTGCTCCACGACCTTGCCCTCGCTGAAATCCCATGCATCTGTAGAGCCAGAACGGGTGGAAGAGCCTTCTGCTACATCGCGTCTAAGACCTGGAACTAGCTCCCAATCAACATCAGACGCTCTCCCACTCTGTACACCTTCAGGAAGAGCCTCAGGACCTGGCTCTTTGGCTCACTCAGAGCTGCACCCCCAGGGCCTTGAGACCCTCACGGCTAAGTAGCGCGCTCCACAATTCCGTGATTGATTGGCTGATTGATTGAATTGGTAAGGGTATGAGGTAGTAGCGTTTTTTAGTCTTCAGAGATAAGTAAGGGTGTGTATATATATCTATATTCACAGAAAAAAACATCATCAGAGAAGTCATTTGAGATGTCATCAGTGATGTCATCAGTGATGTCACTGACCATGTAATGAATGATGCAATATGTGACATCATCAGCAGTGCATTGCGGGCACGCGAGTTATAGTTAGCAGAACTAACTATAACGGAGGAATTTCTATGGTTTTGTACAAGTGATATGGCCAGCTAACTATAACACCCCTGAAACCTATTGTTTTTTCTGTGAATTTCTAAGGTTTTTTAAATGCTAATTTCTAACTATAACGTCTCTGAAACCTATGGTTTTTCAGTGAATTTCTAAGCTTTTTTAAATGCTAATTTTTAAGTGTGATAGCAGTTATACCTATTTTTTGTACTGATTTTCTACAGTTTTTTAACTGTTTATTTATAAATATTTTATTCATTACATAGCATTATATATTTTTCTGAAAATTGCAACAACATTTTTTTTTTAAATTAAAACTGAAATATTGATTCATTTTCTTGTTTTCATTTTGTATTTTAATATATTTATATGATTTTCTTTAAAAAAATAAATAATCCAATTTTTTTCGGATTCGCGCACTCAAAGCGTACACATCACGGTGGGTGCACGCATTCTAGCCGCCATTTTAGAAAAGTCATGAAGGATCCGAGCATGGTGTGCGATGGCTGCGTATTTTTCAGTTACATCATATACATTTAATATCACGTGATGTGCGCGATTAGTATGCGACCAGTCCGCGACTCCTGCTCCCACGCATTTGCGACACATGCGCATTATGGTAAGAGATGTTTGCGCGGTTGCGACTCCCGCAAAAAAATGTTATGTTCCAAAATGATATGTATGTGTCTTTAATATACACATTAGGGCAAGAGATTATGTAAGATATTCATAAAAATAATATACTTGTACTTATAATAAACTTATATTATTTTTAAATATATTTTCGTGAAGTCGGGTGCGTGCATTGTGAGTGCAGAAAACCAGGTCAGCAGAGCTGCTGTAGAGCCAGAGAACCAGGTCAGCAGAGCTGCTCTAGAGCCTAAGAACTAGGTCAGCAGAGCTGCTGTAGAGCCAGAGAACCAGGTCAGCAGAGCTGCTGTAGAGCCAGAGAAACCAGGTCAGCAGAGCTGCTTTAGAGGGAGAGAACCAGGTCAGCAGAGCTGCTTTAGAGCCAGAGAACCAGGCCAGCAGAGCTGCTTTAGAGCCAGAGAACCAGGTCAGCAGAGCTGCTTTAGAGCCAGAGAACCAAGTCAGCAGAGCTGCTCTAGAGCCAGAGAACCAGGTCAGCATAGCTGCTCTAGAGCCTAAGAACTAGGTCAGCAGAGCTGCTCTAGAGCCAGAGAAACCAGGTCAATAGAGCTGCTTTAGAGGGAGAACCAGGTCAGCAGAGCTGATCTAGAGGGAGAGAACCAGGTCGCCAGAGCTTCTCTAGAGCCAGAGAACCATGTCAGCAGAACAGCTTTAGAGCCATAGAACCAGGTCAACAGAGCTGTTGTAAAGCCAGAGAACCAGATCAGCAGAGCTGCTCTGTAGCCTAAGAACTAGGTCAGCAGAGCTGCTCTAGAGCCAGAGAACCAGGTCAGCAGACCTGCTGTAGAGCCAGAGAAACCAGGTCAGCAGAGCTGCTTTAGAGGGAGAGAACCAGGTCAGCAGAGCTGCTTTAGAGTCATAGAACCAGGTCAGCAGAGCTGCTTTAGAGCCAGAGAACCAGGTCAGCAGACCTGCTCTAGAGCCTAAGAACCAGGTCAGCAGAGCTGCTCTAGAGTCAGATAACCAGGTCAGTAGAGCTGCTGTGGAGACAGAGAAACCAGGTCAGTAGAGCTGCTTTAGAGGGAGAGAACCGGGTCAGCAGAGCTGCTCTAGAGGGAGAGAACCAGATCAGCAGAGCTGCTCTAGAGCCAGAGAACCATGTCAGCAGAACTGCTTTAGAGCCAGAGAACCAGGTCAGCAGAGCTGCTCTAGAGCCAGAGAACCAGGTCAGCAGAGCTGCTCTAGAGCCTAAGAACTAGGTCAGCAGAGCTGCTCTAGAGCCAGAGAAACCAGGTCAGTAGAGCTGCTTTAGAGGGAGAACCAGGTCAGCAGAGCTGATCTAGAGGGATAGAACCAGGTCAGCAGAGCTGCTTTAGAGCCAGAGAACCAGGTCAGCAGAGCTGTTGTGGAGCCAGAGAACCAGATAAGCAGAGCTGCTCTGTAGCCTAAGAACTAGGTCAGCAGAGCTGCTCTAGAGCCAGAGAACCAGGTCAGCAGACCTGTTGTAGAGCCAGAGAAACCAGGTCAGCAGAGCTGCTTTAGAGGGAGAGAACCAGGTCAGCAGAGCTGCTTTAGAGCCAGAGAACCAGGTCAGCAGAGCTGCTCTAGCTGACACTGACTGACTGATACTGACTGACTGGCACTGACTGACTGACACTGATTGACTGACACTGACTGACACTGATTGACTGACACTGACTGACTGACACTGACTGACCACTCTCTACTACTATACTACTCACTCTCTACTACTCACTCTCTACTACTCACTTGCTACTACTCTCTACTACTCACTCTCTACTACTCACTCTCTACTACTCTCTACTACTCACTCTCTACTACTCTCTACTACTCACTCTCTACTACTGCTCTCTCTACTACTCACTCTCTACTACTCTCTACTATTCCCTCTCTACTACTCACTCTCTACTATTCTCTGCTACTCACTCTACTACTCTCTACCACTCACTCTTTACTACTCTACTACTCACTCTCTACTACTCTATACTTCTCACTCTCTATTACCCACTCTCAACTACTCTCTACTACTCACTCTCTACTACTCACTCTCTACTACACTCTCCTTCTCACTCTCTACTACTCACTCGCTACTACTCTCTATTGGTCACTCTCTACTACTCTATCTACTACTCTCTCTCTACTACTCTCTCTCTACTACTCTCTACTACTACTACTCTACTATTCACTTTCTACTACTCACTCTCTACTACTCTTTACTACTCTCTACCACTCACTCTCTACTACTCACTCTCTACTACTCACTCTCTACTACTCTCTAATACTATCTCTCTCTACTACTCACTCTACTACTCTCTATTGCTCACTCTCTACTACTCACTCTCTACTACTCGCTCTCTACTACTCACTCTCCACTACTCACTCTCTACTACTCGCTCTCTACTACTCTCTACTACTCACTCTCTACTACTCACTCTCTACTACTCTACTTCTCACTCTCTACTATTCTCTACTACTCACTCTTCTACTCTCTCCTACTCTCTACCACTCACTCTCTACTACTCTACTAATCACTCTTTACTACTCTCTCTCTGCTTGTCACTCTGTACTACTCACTCTACTACTCTCTACTACTCACTCTCTACTACTCTCTACTACTCACTCTCTACTACTACTCTCTCTACTACTCACTCTCTACTACTCACTCGCTACTACTCTCTACTACTCACTCTCTACTACTCACTCTCTACAACTCACTCTCTTCTACTCTATACTACTCTCTACTACTCACTCTCTACTACTCACTCTCAACTACTCACTCTCTACTACTCTCTACTACTCACTCTCTACTACTACTCTCTCTACTACTCACTCTCTACTACTCTCTACTATTCTCTGCTACTCACTCTACTACTCTCTACCACTCACTCTCTACTACTCTACTACTCTACAACTCACTCTCTACTACTCTCTACTACTCTCTCTCTACTACTCACTCTCTACTACTCACTCGCTACTACTCTCTACTACTCACTCTCTACTACTCACTCTCTACTACTCTCTACTACTCTCTACTACTCACTCTCTACTACTCACTCTCTACTACTCTCTACTACTCTCTACTACTCACTCTCTACTACTCTCCACTATTCAATTTCTACTACTACTCTCTCTACTACTCACTCTCTACTAATCTCTACTATTCACTCTCTACTACTCACTCTCTACTATTCTCTGCTACTCACTCTACTACTCTCTACCACTCACTCTCTACTACTCTACTACTCACTCGCTACTATTCTCTACTACTCACTCTCTACTACTCACTCTCTACTACTCACTCTCTACTGCTCTCTACTACACTCTACTACTCATTCTCTACTACTCAATCTCTACTACTCAC
The DNA here is from genome assembly GCF_964204655.1 of Triturus cristatus. Lineage (NCBI taxonomy): Eukaryota > Metazoa > Chordata > Amphibia > Caudata > Salamandridae > Triturus > Triturus cristatus. Next base: position 333,235,514 of record NC_140594.1, on the reverse strand, counting down.
TCTCTACTACTCTCTACTACTCACTCTCTACTACTACTCTCTCTACTACTCACTATCTACTACTCTCTACTATTCACTCTCTACTACTCACTCTCTTCGATTCTCTGCTACTCACTCTGCTACTCTCTACCATTCACTCTCTACTACTCTACTACTCACTCTCTACTACTCTCTCTCTACTACTCACTCTCTACTACTCACTCGCTACTACTCTCTACTACTCACTCTCTACTACTCTCTCTACTAATCTCTCTCTATTACTCTCTCTCTACTACTCTCTACTACTACTTCTCTACTATTCACTCTCTACTACTCTCTCTCTACTACTCTCTACTACTATCTACCACTCACTCTCTACTACTCACTCTCTACTACTCACTCTACTACTCTCTATTACTCACTTTCTACTACTTACTCTCTATTACTCGCCCTCTACTACTCACTCTCCACTACTCACTCTATACTACTCGCTCTCTACTACTCTCTAGTACTCACTCTCTACTACTCTACTACTCTCTCCTACTCCCTCTCTACTACTCACTCTCTACTACTCTACTACTCACTCTCTACTATTCTCTAATACTCACTCTACTATGCTCTCCTACTCTCTACCACTCACTCTCTACTACTCTACTACTCACTCTCTACTACTCTCTCTCTACTACTCACTCTCTACTACACACTCTCTACTACTCACTCTACTACTCTCTACTACTCACTCTGTACTACTCACTCTCTACTACTCATGCTCTACTACTCTCTACTACTCACTCTTTGCTACTCTACTACTCTCTACTACTCACTCTATACTACTCACTCTCTACTACTCACTCTCTACAACTCACTCTCTACTACTCTCTACTACTCTCTACTACCCACTCTCTACTACTCACTCTCAACTACTCACTCTCTACTACTCTCTACTACTCACTCTCTACTACTACTCTCTCTACTACTCACTCTCTACTACTCACTCGCTACTACTCTCTACTACTCACCCTCTACTACTCACTCTCTACAACTCACTCTCTTCTACTCTCTAATACTCCCTACTACTCACTCTCTACTACTCACTCTCAACTACTCACTCTCTACTACTCTCTACTACTCACTCTCTACTACTACTCTCTCTACTACTCACTCTCTACTACTCTCTACTATTCTCTGCTACTCACTCTACTACTCTCTACCACTCACTCTCTACTACTCTACAACTCACTCTCTACTACTCTCTACTACTCTCTCTCTACTACTCACTCTCTACTACTCACTCGCTACTACTCTCTACTACTCACTCTCTACTACTCACTCTCTACTACTCTCTACTACTCTCTACTACTCACTCTCTACTACTCTCTACTACTCTCTACTACTCACTCTCTACTACTCTCCACTATTCAATTTCTACTACTACTCTCTCTACTACTCACTCTCTATTAATCTCTACTATTCACTCTCTACTACTCACTTTCTACTATTCTCTGCTACTCACTCTACTACTCTCTACCAGTCACTCTCTACTACTCTACTACTCACTCGCTACTATTCTCTACTACTCACTCTCTACTACTCACTCTCTACTACTCACTCTCTACTGCTCTCTACTACACTCTACTACTCATTCTCTACTACTCAATCTCTACTACTCACTCTCTACTACTCTCTACTACTCACTCTCTACTACTACTCTCTCTACTACTCACTATCTACTACTCTCTACTATTCACTCTCTACTACTCACTCTCTACGATTCCCTGCTACTCACTCTGCTACTCTCTACCATTCACTCTCTACTACTCTACTACTCACTCTCTACTACTCTCTCACTACTACTCACTCTCTACTACTCACTCTCTACTACTCACTCGCTACTACTCTCTACTACTCACTCTCTACTACTCTCTCTACTAATCTCTCTCTATTACTCTCTCTCTACTACTCTCTACTACTACTTCTCTACTATTCACTCTCTACTACTCTCTCTCTACTACTCTCTACTACTATCTACCACTCACTCTCTACTACTCACTCTCTACTACTCACTCTACTACTCTCTATAAATCACTTTCTACTACTTACTCTCTATTACTCACTCTCTACTACTCACTCTCCACTACTCACTCTATACTACTCGCTCTCTACTACTCTCTAGTACTCACTCTCTACTACTCTACTACTCTCTCTCCTACTCACTCTCTACTACTCACTCTCTACTACTCACTCTCTACTATTCTCTAATACTCACTCTACTATGCTCTCCTACTCTCTACCACTCACTCTCTACTACTCTACTTCTCACTCTCTACTACTCTCTCTCTACTACTCACTCTCTACTACACACTCTCTACTACTCACTCTACTACTCTCTACTACTCACTCTGTACTACTCACTCTCTACTACTCATGCTCTACTACTCTCTACTACTCACTCTTTGCTACTCTACTACTCTCTACTACTCACTCTCTACTACTCACTCTCTACTACTCACTCACTACTACTCTCTACTACTCACTCTCTACTACTCACTCTTTACTACTCACTCTCTACTACTCTCTACTACTCTGTACTACTCACTCTCTACTACTCACTCTCAACAACTCACTCTCTACTACTCTCTACTACTCACTCTCTACCACTACTCTCTCTACTACTCACTCTCTACTACTCTCTACTACTCACTCTCTACTATTCTCTACTACTCTCTCTCTACTACTCACTCTCTACCACTCACTCGCTACTACTCTCTACTACTCACTCTCTACTACTCACTCTCTACTACTCACTCTCTACTACTCTCTACTACTCACTCTCTACTACTACTCTCTCTACTACTCACTCTCTACTACTCTCTACTATTCACTCTCTACTATTCTCTGCTACTCACTATACTTCTCTCTACCACTCACTCTCTACTACTCTACTACTCACTCTCTACTACTCTCTACTACTCTCTCTCTACTACTCACTCTCTACTACTCACTCGCTACTACTCTTTACTACTCACTCTCTACTACTCACTCTCTACTACTCACTCTCTACTGCTCTCTACTACTCTCTACTACTCATTCTCTACTACTCACTCTCTACTACTCACTCTCTACTACTCTCTACTACTCACTCTCTACTACTACTATCTCTACTACTCACTCTCTACTACTCTCTACTATTCACTCTCTACTACTCACTCTCTACAATTCTCTGCTACTCACTCTACTACTCTCTACTATTCACTCTCTACTACTCTACTACTCACTCTCTACTACTCTCTACTACTCTCTCTCTACTACTACTAACTCTCTACTACTCACTCTCTACTACTCACTCTTAACTACTCACTTGCTACTGCTCTCTACTACTACTTCTCTACTATTCACTCTCTACTACTCACTCTCTACTACTCTCTACTACTCTATACCACTCACTCTCTACTACTCACTCTCTACTACTCACTCTCTACTACTCTCTACTACTCTCTCTCTCTCTACTACTCACTCTACTACTCTCTATTACTCACTTTCTACTACTCACTCTCTACTACTCGCTCTCTAGTACTCACTCTTCACTACTCACTCTCTAATACTCGCTCTCTACTACTCTCTAGTACTCACTCTCTACTACTCTACTACTCTCTACTACTCTCTCTCTCCTACTCATTCTCTACTACTCACTCTCTGCTACTCTACTACTCACTCTCTACTATTCTCTACTACTCACTCTATTATGCTCTCCTACTCTCTACCACTCACAATCTACTACTCTACTACTCACTCTCTACTACTCTCTCTCTACTACTCACTCTCTACTTCACACTCTCTACTACTCACTCTACTACTCACTCTGTATTACTCACTCTCTACTACTCACGCTCTACTACTCTCTACTGCTCACTCTCCACTACTCACTATCTACTCTATACCACTCACTCTCTACTACTCACTCTCTACTATTCACTCTCTACTACTCTCTAATACTCTCTCTCTCTACTACTCACTCTACTACTCTCAAAAACTCTCTCTCTCTACTACTCTCTATTACTCACTTTCTACTACTCACTCTCTACTACTCACTCTCTACTACTCACTCTCCACTATTCACTCTCTACTACTCGCTCTCTACTACTCTCTAGTACTCACTCTCTACTACTCTACTACTCTCTACTACTCTCTCTCTCCTACTCACTCTCTACTACTCACTCTCTACTACTCTACTACTCACTCTCTACTATTCTCTACTACTCACTCTACTACGCTCTCCTACTCTCTACCGCTCACTCTCTACTACTCTACTACTCACTCTCTACTTCTCTCTCTCTACTACTCACTCTCTACTACACACTCTCTACTACTCTCTACTACTCACTCTCTACTACTCTCTCTACTAATCTCTCTCTATTACTCTCTCTCTACTACTCTCTACTACTACTTCTCTACTATTCACTCTCTACTACTCTCTCTCTACTACTCTCTACTACTATCTACCACTCACTCTCTACTACTCACTCTCTACTACTCACTCTACTACTCTCTATAAATCACTTTCTACTACTTACTCTCTATTACTCACTCTCTACTACTCACTCTCCACTACTCACTCTATACTACTCGCTCTCTACTACTCTCTAGTACTCACTCTCTACTACTCTACTACTCTCTCTCCTACTCACTCTCTACTACTCACTCTCTACTACTCTACTACTCACTCTCTACTATTCTCTAATACTCACTCTACTATGCTCTCCTACTCTCTACCACTCACTCTCTACTACTCTACTTCTCACTCTCTACTACTCTCTCTCTACTACTCACTCTCTACTACACACTCTCTACTACTCACTCTACTACTCTCTACTACTCACTCTGTACTACTCACTCTCTACTACTCATGCTCTACTACTCTCTACTACTCACTCTTTGCTACTCTACTACTCTCTACTACTCACTCTCTACTACTCACTCTCTACTACTCACTCACTACTACTCTCTACTACTCACTCTCTACTACTCACTCTTTACTACTCACTCTCTACTACTCTCTACTACTCTGTACTACTCACTCTCTACTACTCACTCTCAACAACTCACTCTCTACTACTCTCTACTACTCACTCTCTACCACTACTCTCTCTACTACTCACTCTCTACTACTCTCTACTACTCACTCTCTACTATTCTCTACTACTCTCTCTCTACTACTCACTCTCTACCACTCACTCGCTACTACTCTCTACTACTCACTCTCTACTACTCACTCTCTACTACTCACTCTCTACTACTCTCTACTACTCACTCTCTACTACTACTCTCTCTACTACTCACTCTCTACTACTCTCTACTATTCACTCTCTACTACTCACTCTCTACTATTCTCTGCTACTCACTATACTTCTCTCTACCACTCACTCTCTACTACTCTACTACTCACTCTCTACTACTCTCTACTACTCTCTCTCTACTACTCACTCTCTACTACTCACTCGCTACTACTCTTTACTACTCACTCTCTACTACTCACTCTCTACTACTCACTCTCTACTGCTCTCTACTACTCTCTACTACTCATTCTCTACTACTCACTCTCTACTACTCACTCTCTACTACTCTCTACTACTCACTCTCTACTACTACTATCTCTACTACTCACTCTCTACTACTCTCTACTATTCACTCTCTACTACTCACTCTCTACAATTCTCTGCTACTCACTCTACTACTCTCTACTATTCACTCTCTACTACTCTACTACTCACTCTCTACTACTCTCTACTACTCTCTCTCTACTACTACTAACTCTCTACTACTCACTCTCTACTACTCACTCTTAACTACTCACTTGCTACTGCTCTCTACTACTACTTCTCTACTATTCACTCTCTACTACTCACTCTCTACTACTCTCTACTACTCTATACCACTCACTCTCTACTACTCACTCTCTACTACTCACTCTCTACTACTCTCTACTACTCTCTCTCTCTCTACTACTCACTCTACTACTCTCTATTACTCACTTTCTACTACTCACTCTCTACTACTCGCTCTCTAGTACTCACTCTTCACTACTCACTCTCTAATACTCGCTCTCTACTACTCTCTAGTACTCACTCTCTACTACTCTACTACTCTCTACTACTCTCTCTCTCCTACTCATTCTCTACTACTCACTCTCTGCTACTCTACTACTCACTCTCTACTATTCTCTACTACTCACTCTATTATGCTCTCCTACTCTCTACCACTCACAATCTACTACTCTACTACTCACTCTCTACTACTCTCTCTCTACTACTCACTCTCTACTTCACACTCTCTACTACTCACTCTACTACTCACTCTGTATTACTCACTCTCTACTACTCACGCTCTACTACTCTCTACTGCTCACTCTCCACTACTCACTATCTACTCTATACCACTCACTCTCTACTACTCACTCTCTACTATTCACTCTCTACTACTCTCTAATACTCTCTCTCTCTACTACTCACTCTACTACTCTCAAAAACTCTCTCTCTCTACTACTCTCTATTACTCACTTTCTACTACTCACTCTCTACTACTCACTCTCTACTACTCACTCTCCACTATTCACTCTCTACTACTCGCTCTCTACTACTCTCTAGTACTCACTCTCTACTACTCTACTACTCTCTACTACTCTCTCTCTCCTACTCACTCTCTACTACTCACTCTCTACTACTCTACTACTCACTCTCTACTATTCTCTACTACTCACTCTACTACGCTCTCCTACTCTCTACCGCTCACTCTCTACTACTCTACTACTCACTCTCTACTTCTCTCTCTCTACTACTCACTCTCTACTACACACTCTCTACTACTCACTCTACTACTCTCTACTACTCACTATGTACTACTCACTCTCTACTACTCACGCTCTACTACTCTCTACTGCTCACTCTCCACTACTCACTCTCTACTACTTGCTCTCAACTACTCTCTACTACTCACTATATGACTCACTCTCTACTACTCTACTACTCTCTCTTACTCTCTCTACTTCTCACTCTTCACTACTCTCTCTACTGTTCACTCTCTACTACTCTCTACTACTCACTCTCTACTACACACTCTCTACTACTTGTACTCTACTACTCGCTCTCTACTTCTCTAGTACTCACACTACTACTCACTCTCTACTACTCTCTACTACTCACTCTACTACTCACTCTCTACTACTCCACTACTCTCTACTATTCACTCTCTACTACTCACTCTCTATTACTCTCTACTACTCTCTCTCTACTACTCACTCTCTAATACTCACTTACTACTCTTGACTACTCTCTACTACTCACTCTCTACTACTCTCTCTCTACTACTCTCTACTACTCACTATCTACTACTTTGCTACTCACTCTGCTACTCACTCTCTACTACTCTCTCTCTACTACTTTCTACTACTCACTCTACTACTCACTCTCTACTACTCTCTAATTCTCTCTGCTACTCACTCTCTACTACTCTCAACTACTCTCTACTACTCACTCTCTACTACTCACTCTCTACTACTCTCTACTACTCACTCTACTACTCACTCTACTGCTCTCTACTACTCTCTACTACTCACTCTCTACTACTCACTCTACTACTCTCTACTACTCACTCTCTACTACTCTCTCTACTACTCTCGACTACTCTCTACTACTCACTCTCTACTCTCTATTACTCGCTCTCTACTCTCTACCTCTCTACCTTTCTCTACCTCTCTCTACCTCTACCTCTCTACCTCTACCTCTCTACCTCTGGTACACGCACACATATGCACATACATATATGCATTTATATATATGTATGTGTATATATATATATACATATATATATATAATCTGCATATCTATATAAATATAAATGCATGCATACATATACATATACATATATGCATACATATGCATGTTATGTACATGAAAGTTTGAAAAACACTAATACAAGCAAAGCTAAAAAGCCACCTAATTACAAACAGAATTGCTTTAACTTAAACGAGAACGAGACCTATGGCATTTTCAATGCTTGTTTACTTTGGTTCCATCAAGAAGGCATTCAGATGTGTCACACATTTGCCATAAATTCTGAATGTTAGCACTCTAGTTCCTCATGAGATCACTGTAGTAAAGCTACTGCTCACCAGGGAAATCTGCTGCTGGTATTCAAAGTGCATGTTTCAGTCTGCATGTCAGAATTTTTTAATGAAATAGAAGAGGATTTGGGAAGTCAAAATATGCCCTAAGTTTTCTTTCTGCAGCACTAATCATAATTTCTATGGCAAAATGAACCCCCTCATTTTGTTCCTTTGCAAATTAAATGTTTTAAGTGTTACCACTTTATTCCAATCAGGATGGCTTCAGGTGTGCCATACTTTTGCCATAAGTAAGACTGTTAGCGCTCTAGCTGTTCTTTTAAACACTCTGGGACATTCTGTCATTGGGCTATACTTGAGCTACACCTGGGTGATATTTGTGCTACATTTGGGCTATTTTGTCTCTGGTGGCCATCTTGGGAGACTTATTTGTTATGAAGTTTCCTAATTTCCTCATTTACTGCAGTCTCCTCAGTAGAAAATGCTTTCAGTTTTTTACTTTGATTCCATCAAGAAGGTATTCAGATGTGTCACACATTTGCCATAAATTCAGAATATTAGCACTCTAGTTGCTCATTAGATCACTGTAGTAAAGCTACTGCTCACCAGGGAACTCTGCTGCTGGTATTGAAAGTGCATGTTTCAGTCTGCATGTCAAAATCTTTAATGAAATAGAAGAGGATTTGAGAAGTCACTCAAAATGTGCCCTAATTTTTCTTTCGGCAGCACTAATCATACTCTCTATGGCAAAATGAACCCCCTCATTTTGTTCCTTTTTAAATTAAATGTTTAATAGTTACCACTTTATTCCAATCAAGATGGCTTCTGGTGTGCCATATGTTTATCATAAGTAGGACTGTTAGCGCTCTAGTTGTTCTTTGGAACACTCTGGGAAGCTGCAGTTGAACACAAAGGAATCAACTGACAGTCTCTGCCGTTGTTGGATGTCATGTTTTACTGAGAATGTCAGACTTCATTCTCACATGACTGAGAAAGATAATGTGAATTTACAGAAAATATGCTCTCAGTTTAGCTTATAGATCACCTTCCAAACCTCTGCGGGAAAAGCATGAGAAAATAGTTTTCTCTCGAACATGATATCCCAGCAGAAGGCTTTTTCACATGGTAAAATCACCTTAGAACATACCACAATTCCTAAAATGAGTATGGTACCTTCAGCAAATGATTTATAATGTAACTAAAGTCTGAAAACCTTCTATTAACTGCAATGCTTTTTAATGAGGTGCTATCATGTATATTGGTTCCAAGATGGCTGCCAACACTTCTTGGATGAAGTGCTGACAGCCAATCAGATCTCACGATGAGATGTGTGGTTAGGCTCTGCCCATATATATATGTGATTTTACTTTTGATTTTCTAAGGAAATACTAAACGGATTTACATCATTTAAGCCAAAGGCACGACTCTGAACCAAGGTCTACCTTTCTGTCAAATTTGGTGTAATTCCATTCAGCAGTTCGGGCTGTAGCTGCGGCTAAAGGTCCTATGGGACGAGTGAGGCACCGTTTTTATCGGGAGACCCGGGGCAACGAGGGTGGTAGAAAATTTGTGTCAGCCCGGTGATGCCACAACTTTCCCACACAAAAATGTGTGAAAAAGGTGATTTTTTCAGCTAAAATTGAGGTTTGCAGGGGATTCTGGGTAAGGAAACGTTGGGGGATCCATGCAAGCCATACCTCCCTGGAAGTCCCCGGGTGTCTAGTTTTCAGAAATGTATGGGTTTGGTAGGTTTCCCTAGATGGCTGCCGAGCACCGGGCCAAAAACCCAAGTGACCCCCCTTGCAAAACCAGGTCATTTGGAGATAGGCAATTTTCATGTAGCCTCACTACGTTTTGGGCCCTTGCCTGTCGCGGGTAAGGGCCTCCCACACGAGTGAGTCACCGTTTCTATCGGGAGACCCGGGGGAACGCTTGGTGGTAGGAAATTTGTGTCAGCCCAGTGATGCCACAACTTTCCCACACAAAAATGTGTGAAAAAGGTGATTCTTTCAGCTAAATTTGAGGTTTGCAGGGCATTCTGGGTAAGGAAACGTTGGGGGATCCACGCAAGCCATACCTCACTGGAATCCCCCGAGTGTCTAGTTTTCAGAAATGTGTGGGTTTGGTAGGTTTCCCTAGGTGGCCGCCGAGCACCGGGCCAAAAACCCAAGTGACCCCCCTTGCAAAACCAGGTCGTTTGGAGATAGGCAATTTTCATGTCGCCTCACTACGTTTTGGGCCCTTGCCTGTCGCGGGTACTTGGGCCTCCCACACGAGTGAGGCACCGTTTTTATCGGGAGACCCAGGGGAACGCTGGGTGGTAGGAAATTTGTGTCAGCCTGGTGATGCCACAACTTTCCCACACAAAAATGTGTGAAAAATGTGATTTTTTTCAGCTAAATTTGAGGTTTGCAGGGCATTCTGGGTAAGGAAACATTATGGGATCCACGCAAGCCATACCTCCCTGGAATCCCCTGGGTGTCTAGTTTTCAGAAATGTGTGGGTTTTGTAGGTTTCCCTAGGTGGCCGCCGAGCACCGGGCCAAAAACCCAAGTGACCCCCTTGCAAAACCAGGTTGTTTGGAGATAGGCAATTTTCATGTCGCCTCACTTTGTTTTGGGCCCTTGCCTGTCGCGGGTACTTGGGCCTCCCACATGAGTGAGGCATCTTTTTTATCGGGAGACCCGGGGGAACGCTGGGTGGTAGGAAATTTGTGTCAGCCCGGTGATGCCACAAATTTCCCACACAAAAATGTGTGAAAAATATGATTTTTTCAGCTAAATTTGAGGTTTGCAGGGCATTCTGGGTAAGGAAACGTTGGGGGATCCACGCAAGCCATACCTCCCTGGAATCCCCCGGGTGTCTAGTTTTCAGAAATGTGTGGGTTTGGTAGGTTTCCCTAGGTGGCCGCCGAGCACCGGGCCAAAAACCCAAGTGACCCCCCTTGCAAAACCAGGTCGTTTGGAGATAGGCAATGTTCATGTCGCCTCAATTGGTTTTGGGCTCTTGCCTGACGCGGACACTAGGCCTACCCACGCAAGTGAGGTACCATTTTTTCGTAAGACTTTGGGGAACGCGAGGTGGGTGTAAATTTGTTGATCCACGCAGATTCCGGAACTTTCCACCACAGAAATGTGGGGAAAATGTGGTTTTTTTGACAATTTTTGAAGTTTGCAAGGGATTCTGGGTAACAGACCCTGGTGCGAGGCAGTCAAGTCACCCCATCCTGGATTCCCCTGGGTGTCTAGTTTTCAAAAATGTATAGGTTTGCTAGGTTTCCCAAGGTGCCCGCAGAGCTAGGGTACAAAAACTACAGCTAGACATTTTGCCAAAAAAGGGTCATTTTTCACTGCGAAATTGAGGTGTGACCACATTGCGTTTTGCGCCGTTTCGTGTCGCGGGCACTAGGCCGACCCACACAAGTGAGGTACCATTTTTTTGTAAGACTTTGGGGAACGCGAGGTGGGTGTAAATTTGTTGATCCACGCAGATTCCGGAACTTTCCACCACAGAAATGTGGGGAAAATGTGGTTTTTTTGACAATTTTTTAGGTTTGCAAGGGATTCTGGGTAACAGACCCTGGTGGGTGGCAGTCAAGTCACCCCATCCTAGATTCCCCTGGTTGTCTAGTTTTCAAAAATGTATAGGTTTGCTAGGTTTCCCAAGGGGCCCGCAGAGCTAGGGTTCAAAAACTACAGCTAGACATTTTGCCAAAAAAGGGTCATTTTTCACGGCGAAGTTGAGGTGTGACCACGTTGCGTTTTGCGCCGTTTCCTGTCACGGGCACTAGGCCGACCCACACATGTGAGGTACCGTTTTTCTCGTAAGACTTTGGGGAACGCGGGGTGGGTGGAAATTTGTGGATCCACGCAGATTCCGGAACTTTCCACCACAGAAATGTGGGAAAAATGTGTTTTTTTGACAATTTTTTAGGTTTGTAAGGGATTCTGGGTAACAGACCCTGGTGGGAGGCAGTCAAGTCACCCCATCCTGGATTCCCCAGGGTATCTAGTTTTCAAAAATGTATAGGTTTGCTAGGTTTCCCAAGGTGCCCGCAGAGCTAGGGTTCAAAAACTAGAGCTAGGCACTTTGCCAAAAAAGGGTCAATTTTCACTTCGATATTGAGTTGTGACCACGTTGCGTTTTGCGCCGTTTTCTGTCGCGGGCACTATGCCTACCCACACAAGTGAGGTACCATTTTTATCGGGAGACTTAGGGTTATTCAGATTTGTAAAGGAACTGTTATTATCTATTGACTTTCGATGCATTTCTGCCTTCCAAATGAAAGATATTGTGTAAAAAAGAAGTCATTCTAAAAAATGACTGATAATTCTCATGCTAGTATGAGTATTCCCAATTTCAGAAATGTGCAAATATCTATTGTTTCTAAACTCTATATTTTGTTCCCATTTCAGAAATACATAGGTGTCTTTCATACCGATTTTTCCATGTACACATTTTTACAGAATAATTACTATATACCCGGTACATAATAAAAAACCATTGCAAGTTGCTGCTCAGTTTTTGGCTCTGGGTTCGTCGGGTTCTTGGTGAACCTACAAGTCCTATATATCCCCACAACCAGTAATGTCCAGCGGATGTAATGGTATATTGCTTTCAAAGAGCTGTCATAATTAGACGAAGTTACAGGTGAAAACGTTTACACAAAATGCTGTTTTTTTCAACTAATTTTCAATTTATCCTATATTTAACTGTTAGTTTCTATAAGAAAACCTTGATGGATCTACAGAAATGACCCCTTGCTGAATTCAGAATTTTGTCTTCCTTTTGAAAATGTATGGCTTTCCAGGATCCATTATTGCTTTTGTACCCATTTCTGCCATTAACTGGAAGGAGGTCAAAAGCACAAAAAATAGCAAAAATAGGCTATGTCCCAGAAAAATGCCAAAACTGTGTACAAAATGTTGGGTTTCTGACAAAAGTCTGGTATCCCCGAAAAGCTAGGAAAATGGTGATTACAACCCCACAAACCCTTTTTTGATAACATTTGCAGGGACAAACCCAGATGCTTTCATTTGCAGCCCGTTTTTCCCATTTTTCCCCCCCAAAAAAAACAGTTTGCTGTATTTTGGCTCATTTCTGTTACCCCTCTAGGAGAATCCACAAACCCTGAGTACCTTTAGAATCCCCATGATGTTGGAAGAAAAGGACACAAATTTGGCGTGGATACCTAATGTGGTCAAAAAGTTACAGGGGCCTAAGCGCACACTACCCCAAATAGCCAAAAAAAGGCTTGGCACAGGAGGGGTAAAAGGCCTGGTAGCGAAAGGGTTAATCTCTTAAATGAGTGATTCCCAGGGTATTGTTCCCACCACTTTTAAGGAGGCAATTGTTATTCTTCTTTTGAAGAAGGTAGGCATGGATCCGCTAATTTTAGCAAGCTATCGGCCTATTTCTCTTCTTCCTTACCTGGCCAAGGTCTTGGAAGCCTATGTCACAGGATGTCTCACTGGTTTCTTGGAGTAATCTGAATTTCTTGTCTCCCATCAAGCGGGGTTCCGCCCGGCTCAGTCTACTGAGGTGGTGATCTTCCCAGTGTTGGACACTCTCCGTAGCAAGGTCGATGGTGATTCTTCCCAGGCTCTCATCCTGCTTGATCTCTCCGCTGCCTTTGACATGGTCGACTATAACCTTTTGGTCGACCGGGCAAAGGACGCGGGAATCTTGGGATCTGCTCTGGACCGGATCATTTCCTTTTTTGAAAACCAATCCCAGGAGGTCTGTACTGCACAGTTTACTGCCCCCAGAACTAGAATCTCTTGTGGAGTTCCTCAGGGCTCCTCACTTTTGCCCCTGTTGTTCAATCTCTATTTTCTCCCTCTTGTCCGAGCCCTGAAAGAGAGTCAAGTTTGTACTTTTAATTATGCTGACGATTTCCAACTCATTTTTTCCATCAGCAATTCTCCGGAGTCAGTCCACGCCTTTCAGTCCACCATGCTGTTCAATAGTCAGTGGATGAAGAGTAACCATCTTAAGCTTAACCCGGACAAGACCGAGTTGATTCTAACAGGTGGTATTTCCAAAAATCCCTGGGGCCTCATTTCTGGCCTAGGGAGTTGGGTCTGCCCCCGTCTCCATCAAGCGCCTTGAGATAATATTCAGTCAAGACCTCACTATGAAGCCTCAGATTGGGTAATCTCTACCTGTTTTTTCCAACTCTGGAAAATAAAAAAAGATCTGCAGATTTCTTACCCATGAAGCCCGGATTCAGGTGATTTGCGCCATGGTCATGTCCCATGTCGACTATACCAACTCTCTTTATTTTGGCATTCCCCTCTACTTATCTAAACTTCTGCAGATGGTACAAAACCAGGCTGCTCGCCTGATTGTCCATCAACCTAGGCACTTTCATGTCACTCCTCTTCTTAAGAAACTTCATTGGCTTCAAGTGGTCCAGCGCTGTGCCTTCAAGGTTGGGTGCCTTATTTTTACGCCACTCAATGGAAGAAGCCATAAATTTGTGAATAATTTGATTAACAAATACGTTCCCACACGCAATCTTTGCTCAGCACACAACTTACTTTTGTCCACCCCCTCTTTTAAATTAAAGCGCACTGGTGGTGCCAGGTTTGCCATTTTGGCCCCCATGTTCTGCAACTCTCTCCCTTCTGAAATCCGCTCCTGTACCAATCTTCTCGCCTTCAGAAGCCTTCTTAAAACTTAGCTATTCCGGCAGGCTTTTTGAATGTTCTTCTGGACTTGGGCATCAAGTAAAATAGCGCCATGAAACCTTCCCTGTGTATGTGCGCTTAATAAATTCATCTTAACATAACATAACATAACTCCCATGCATGTTTCAAATTAGTCCCAGGGAGACCATAGGTCCATAGGGCTGTGGGGGACCTTGTGGCCCCCCGTATTTAACACTACTAGCCTTGGGAATGTGGCGGTCCCATGGGCTGTGTGGGACTAGCAGGAGCCCCCCATGCATTTATTTAAAAAATAAAGCCCCAGGGAGGTTGCGGTCCCTTGGCCTGTAGGGGCCCACGTAGACCTCCGCATGTATTTTGCTCATTGCCCCTGGGACCTGGCACCTAATTAAATGAAGCACGGGAGTCTGTCCTTTGTTTTTTTAAAAACATTTTCATCTGGATTCATGTATCCTGCTGAAATGTTTTTTAAAAATGCTTCATTTGCCCCTAGGGGTTCCCTGTGGGACCCCCTGGGAAGCCCTAAGGGGTCAGGGTGTTTGTACCCCGACCCCATTTCTTGATTTATAACCATTTTTGACCTTTTTCTTGAGACTTTGTTCACCCGAGTCACAAGATGGCTGCTAACACTTCCTGGTTTGAAGTGCTGGTAGCCAATCAGACCCCAGGCATGAGATCGGAGGGTTCGCGGATCCTACGCGGCCATATTTGTATACCTGAGAAATGTTTACATTTCTCAGGAACTACTGAATGGATTTATACCATTTAACAAAAAGAGTGCACTCTGGATCAAGAGCTACCTGTCAGCCAAATTTTGTGCAAATTCCATTCAGCAGTTCGGCCTGTAGCTGCGTCAACAGTTTCCTTTGGAAATTAACATGGTGACCTCCCCTTTTTCTTGGTCCCCACTTGACGGATCACCACAAAGTTTTCAAGACAGCAGCTAAATAGAGTGGGCCATTAGTTCTAAAAATGTTACAAGGATTCGTCAAATGGAGCCAAAGATATTGGCAAAAAATACTTTTTAAATAGAAACTTGGTCTTAACTATAACTACCTATTGGCGACTGCCAGTAGGTTATATATATATATTCGGCCGTCATAGTTAGTTGAGCTAACTATAACTCAGCTCCCGCAATGCACTGCTGATGAAGTCACATATTGCATCATTCATGACATGGTCAGTGACATCACTGATGACATCACTGATGACATCTCAAATGACATCATTGATGACGTCATCCAGTGACCGGGTGTTTCTGTAAAGTTTAAATATGTTTTACATATATATATGCCAAGGTGTATTGAAGAATGAGTGGGTGATTAAGTGTCTGAATGAATGATTTAGTAGATGTGTGACTGACTGTATAAGTGAGTGATTAAACATGTCTTACTGAATGCATGGAATAGTGACTAAACTGTGTGAATGTCTGTATCAGTCTGTCAGATGTTATGTAAGCGGCTACATGGGTTGGTGAGTAGCTACATGATTGTTTTTTGGGTTATTGATTGGCTGTCTGAGTATCTGTATGGGTGCCTGAGTGTCTGTGTAGGTAGGTGGTAGATGTGTGACTCTGTGCATAGATGTGTGAGTGGTCGAGCATTTAAATACAGTGTATAATGGCGAGGGGAGAGATGATGCGCCATATACTCAACACCACAGGGATACTGCCCTGGTACTTATGCCCCACTATACCGATCTCCAGTTCATGCTGGATGAAGTAAACCGGGCTATCTTTGCAAGCTTAGGTGGTAAGGGTCCTGGGCCGGATGGGGTCCCTGTAGATTTATACAAGTCAAATGTGACACTATGGGGACCGCTTATAACACTGGTAATCACTGCAAGTTGTATTTCATCTTTCTTAACAACTTGGGCAGAATCAACATTAGTGCCAATATTTAAAAAGAGGGATCGCCAGGACCCGGGCTGTTATAGGCCAATTTAACTGCTGGACTCTTTAATAAAACTTGTTGGTCGATTTATCCTAGAAAGTCTACAAGACTGGGCCGAGGACAACGAGGTTTTATCTGACATTCAATATGGTTTCCGGGTGGCCCTAGGGATGATCGAATAGAGCCTAAATGTAACCATTATTATAGGGAAGAACACATGGGTGAAGAAGGGTAGGCTGTTTTTAGCTTTTGTAGATCTCACTGCAGCTTTTGACTGTGTTAGGCAGGGCAAGCTCTGGGAGATCCTCGAGCGTATGGGAGTGTAAATGAAAATTATCCACTTTCTTAGATGGATATACAGTGATGCAAAGGCGGGAGTGCGGTATAGTATTAACAGTGAGTGCTCTGCCCCATTTCCAATAAGGAGGGGGGTTAGGCAAGGCTGTGTGCTAGCTCCCTTTTATTTAGGTCGAGTCTAGACAGCACTTCCACTGTCTGCAAGACATGTTGTATTGTATTCTATGTGTATTAAAAAATTACCTGCTTTCTGTTGGCTGTAGGCTGTGCCATTAAAAAATGTAGCCTTTGTATTGGTGTTGGGTTGTAAAAGTCCCTACCTTCTCTCCTTCTGGCGATTTCACTTCGTGAGTATTTAGTTTGGCCATCACACTGTGTAGTGTGTGATGGCCCCTGTTTACAGCGACGTGCATCTGTTAGCAATTATCCTTATCGTAAGTGCAGTTTGACTTCTATTCTGACCTAAAGAAGCTCTGTGGCTTTTTTTCTGTTTCAGCCTGCATCTGTTGGCAATTATCCTTATCTTAACTGCAGTTTCTCTCCAATTCCGACGTAAAAAAGCCCTGTGCCTTTTTTTATATTTTAACATGCATCTGTTATGAATTATCCTGGCGGTAACGGCAGTATGATTTTTATTTCAACAGTCAAACTTAAAAATGATATTAAAAAACCATGGAGCATTCTATATTACTAATATTAAACATTGCGTGTTATTAATTAAATAATATGGTAGAGTGTTTTTAGTTTCCTTTTCTGTTGAAGTTGTTGGGGTATGTTTTCCTTTTTGCCAGCGGAGATGGGCAGAGATGCTGGAGTCATGTAAGGTGTGGCTGGAAGTCAATCACAGTGCATATGCACTTGTTTTGGCACCAGCTTTTTAGAGCTAACGATGGTGAGCACCGGCAGGACCTGGGCCAATAAAAGCTGGTGTTATTAAAAAATACGTTAGAACATTTTTAGTCTCTTTTTCTGTTGACTTTGTCGAGGTTTCTTTTTCATTTTGCCAGCGGAAATGGGCAGAGATGCTGGACTCATGTAAGGTGTGGCTAGAAGTAAATCGCAGTGCATATTCACTTTTTAGAGCTAAATATGGTGAGCACCGGCAGGATGCGGGCCAATCAAAGCTGGTGTTATTAAAAAATACTTTCGAGCATTTTTAGTTTCCTTTTCTGTTGCAATTGTCGGGGTTTGTTTTCCGTTTTGCCAGCAGACATAAGCAGAGATGCTGGAGTACTGTAAGGTGCGGCTGGAAGTAAATCGCAGTGCATTTACACTTTTTAGAGCTAGCGATGGTGAGCACCGGCAGGACCCGGGCTAATTAAAGCTGGAGTTATTAAAAAATAAGTTAGAGCGTTTTTAGTTTCCTTTTCTGTTGATGTTGTAGGGATTTGGTTTCCATTTTGCCAGCGGACATGGGCAGAGATGCTGGAGTCATATAAGGTGTGCCTGGTAGTAAATTGCAGTGCATATGCACTTTTTAGAGCTAACGATGGTGAGGACCGGCTGGACCCGGGCCAATTAAAGCTGGTGTTATTAAAAAATACGGTAGAACATTTTTAGTTTCCTTTTCTGTTGACATTGTAGGTATTTGTTTTCCATTTTGCCAGCGGACATGGGCAGAGATGCTGGAGTCATGTAGGTGTGGCTGGAAGTAAATCACAGTGCATATGCACTTGTTTCGGCACCAGCTTTTTAGAGCTAACAATGGTGAGCACCAGCAGTTCCTGGGCCAATTAAAGCTCGTTCTCTTGGGCTCATTAGTACAACTGTATCAAATAGTCAAACTTAAAAATGATAGTAAAAAAACACAGGGTATTTTATTCTAGTAATATGAAGCATTGCTTGTTATAAAAAAATACTGTAGATGATTTTTTTTTCCTTTTATGTTCACGTTGTCGGGGTTTGTTTTCCGTTTTGCCAGCAGACATGGGCAGAGATGCTAGAGTCATGTAAGGTGTGGCTGGAAGTAAATCGCAGTTCATATGCAGTTGTTTCGGCACCAGCTTTTTAGAGTTAACAATGGTAAGCACTGGCAGGACCCAGCCCAATTAAAGCTGTGTCTGTTGGTATGATTAATACAACTATACCAAACAGTCAAACTTAAAAATAATATTAAACAAGCATTGGCCATGCCAATCGGTCTCGCCATATTAATGTATTTTGTGAATTTTTCGTTTTATTAATATATTATAGTAATAATACAGTATGTTAGACATAGTAATGTTTATTAAATGACTGACAGTGCTTTAATATTTTGAAGACTTTTTTATTTGAACTGAAAGCATTACTGTGTTTTCTTTGGTAAAGTATTTAAACATTAATGTAACCTAAAAAAAAAATTCTACAGATAAAGTATGCTAAATAGCTAAGGTTAGCTCTACTGGGTCACAAGCGGTGCCTTGTTTCTTTTAGCCTTTAGGTAATGGGATTTTAATGTAGTATATTGAAAGATACCCTTCCCCCCGAGATAGGCGTCTGCTAAAAAGATGCCATCAATTTAGAGCTGCTTCGCGCAAACTATGGGGCTGTTATTCTGAGACCTATTCGCTAGTCCAAGACGCCTTAAAAACATACTGTGTCAGCTTTCCAAATGCGCAGTTGCTGCAGAGCGAGTTTACTGTGTACACAGACCTGTAGCAGTTTGAGGAGGTGCCAAGTGTCACTGTTTCAAGGCCACTGGTGATGTGCGCCCATTTTCCAGGTACACTACAGCTGCCTGCCAGCAACACCAATAAATACACACGGTATGCAGAGTAAGGCAGAGACTAGCAATGAGGGGGGTACACACACACACAACAGCCAAAATATTCTAGTCAATTTTGAAGACATTGACATCTCACCGTATGTACACAACTTATTGACAGACACCCTGCTAAGAACCCTACTCAGCCAAGGCCCAGCACCAGAGCCCGTACCATTACTACGGACAGAAGAGCACACTGGACGCTCCCACCTGCACCCTAACAGACTGGTGCAAATGTACCAGCCTTCTCCACTACTCATTCAAAGCCTCTGGACTGAGAAAAATTAGCAGTCACAAAAGTGCACAATACACTCGCCTCCCCATCTGCCCTCCACCTGCTTGCTCCAGGAAGCATGAAGCAAGCATGCAAAATTATTAAAATTACTAAACTACCCACAGCTCCAACATGAGTACTCCCAGAAGGAGACACGAAGACAGGGGCAACAAATCGAAAGTTGTAAACTGACATGGGGTCGAAACATCACAGCTCAACGGGGCACATGTTCTGGGGTGGGCGGTGCCCCCAAACAGCACAATACCAAGTATGCTCCGACGCCAGTTAAACAGCTTGCATACACCCACAGAAATGGAACTGGCGCACTGGCTTCCAGCGGGTCCAGGCTGGTGGCCGATGAGCTTTCACCCAGGCAGTGGAGCCAGCGTGTTTACACCGCAGGCTGAAACCCTGAGGCCTACTACTCTATGGAAGCTCTCCCCCGCCCTCGCGTGGAGCACCAGGATTAAAAATAGGATTGGCAATAACGCAACGGGCCACCACCTCAGTGAACTGCATATTACAAAAAAACAAACACGAGAAAGGTGAGGAGAGGCCTTCACAGGTCACCAGGCAGGGCCCCGTCGGGGAGGGAGGGAAGTTGGGTCTGACCCTTGATGTAAAGCGCAAGGCAGCAGTGGCGGTGCAGCAGAGCCCCCTGCCTTGGGTCATTCCAGGACACAAAACAGTTTTTGTCTTGGCACCTGACATCCCAACCATATTTGTACATGTAACCTACTTTGTTTCAACTAAAAGTTCACTGTCCCAGTCCGTACACACTACGGCAACACAGCAGGTGACAAAACGCATGCACACATGACCATTAGCACGAAAAATGGAAGGGGCGCTCTCCAGACAAAATCTATATTCTCAAAACATCCTTTCATATCTGGAAGTGGAGCGCACAGAAGGGCGTTGTTTGGTTACATATGGGAGCTGATAATGTTAAATAGGGCCCCAGACCACAGCGTGGGGGCTCCGAGGACAGCCAGCGTGCCCCTTCCAAGTCACACACAGCCCTTCGCTCAAAGGAGGTCGCAGACAGCGCCTGGCACTCATGCTCACAACTGAGTAGCGTCTGCTAGTGCCTGTGCGCGCATACGAGAGAAACAAGCAGCACATGCGCTGCAATGAAAAACGAGTGCTAATTCACCCACCAATCACACAGCAAACAAGCATTTAAAATGCAATAGGACTTGTATTTACGCAAGACTTATTGCATTTTAAACAGAGGTACGTGCGTTAAAAAAGGCACGAACGGTAGGGGTTGGAGGGGTGGTGGTGGGCCAAGAAGTCACGGACTGCGGGAGGGAACAGGGGGAGGCAGGGGAACAAAACAGTTTTAAAAGTAAAGGGGCCGATAGCCGTGGAAGGACAACAATGATGATATGGCCGTCAGGAGGTGGGATTAAGTTGCCCAAAACCAATCAGATTGCAGCAGTTAGAATTTCTGCCAATGAAAAAGATAGGCGAAAAGTGGGCGGAGTTTCCCTACTATATTGTATATAGCACTTCTCGACAAGACAGCGCATGTGCTGCCTAGGTGAGATCTAAAAACCACAGAGCATTATATTTTACTAGTATTAAGTATTGCGTGTTATTAAAAAATACGGTAGATCATTTCTTTTTTCCTATTCTGTTGATGTTGTCGGGGTTTGTTTTCCGTATTGCTACCACTGCTCTTTAATACTTTCACTGCTCTTTAATACTTTTTATATACTAAACTCCAATATACAGCGAGACCTATTGGCACTGCCAATGCTTGTTATTCTTTACATTAACAGCATGGGCGAAGCACTGACTAAAGAATGTTAAGACCTCCCTCAAATAGCTGGACGCCCAATACCTGCTCTTCTATATGTGGATGACGCAGTTCTGATATCACACACTCAAGTAGGATTGCAAAAGGTTTTAAACAGCTTCCCAGCCTTCATGTGCCATCTTGGCCTTAGGGTGAACACCTCGAAAACCTTTATAATGAGTTGATGAGCAGAAGATAGCGTTCACAAAGAGATTTTCATATCTTGGTATACTTTTCGATCAGAATGACCGATGGGTCGAGCATTGCTAGCAAAAAAGTTGGCGTTTTTAAAGAACACAGGCGCCCTTGCTAATTTTTCATGAAAGTTGGGTAGGAGGATGCCAGTAGAGCTCATTTAGATCTATAAGGAAAAATGCATTTCCACAGCCATGTATGGGGCAGGGATCTGGGGTTTTGCTGATGTGTACCCCTTACAAATAGTGGAAAACACGTTTTTATGTTTTATCTTAGCAGTATTGAGTAGTACATCATTGTATGTCTGCCACTCTGAGTTGGGTTTACCAAACATTGCTGATCTCATAAAAATGGAGCCTATACTTTTATGGCCTAGGATCTGGACATCGACAAAAACAATACATAACCAAGACATTTTACTGGATAGTTTAAAACTGGAAGGGGCTTTAACTATCCCTTGGCGAAGGTATGTTCGAGACTTTATGTGTGACTGTTCTGCTCGATTTTCCCGGCCTTCTTGTGAGGAAAAGATGATTAAATGTGACTTCAGTCTCTTACCATTCAAGTCTAAGGGTTAGAGTAGTGAATGGAGCCTATTTACTAGGCACTTCGACATGATTCTGTGCTCTTCCCCATAGATCAGGGCTCGCACACATAGCCTAGGGGATAGATTCGTTAGTATTAGGGATAACCTGTCCTGTAGTGAGGGTATTTCATGGAGCTGTGCTGAATTCAGGCCTGGTAGGCCTCAAACGGGAGAGACTCCATCTTTCTTTCTGCTCCGGCAGCTTTGGATGCTTCTAGGTCAAATGTAATGTTTTAGTTATGAGGTGTTATTCGCTTGGAGAGAACCGGTTCAGGCCGGCCCTTATCGAAGGATTGTATTTTTCTTCATGCCGAAGACATTACATCAGGCCGGCCGGCTGGGAACGTGTCCTTGGTACGGGGAGGTACAAGAATTTGGTGGGCGGCAGGTTACGGGCCGGAATTTTCCATGAGGAAACGCACCTCTATATTAGTGAAAGTCTGAGGCAGTTACATGTTCAGTCCGTAGGCGGTATCTAGCCGTTAGCAGTAAAGCTACTACTTATTCCAGGGAAGACAGACGCCATCTTGAAGGCGGAGAAGAACCGAGAGAGATGCTTTCCTAGCAGAATAGCCAGAGAGGAGAGAGTAGCCGATAAGGAAGAGGTCCCAGTGACTCGGAGAAGGGTGATTCCAGGCGAGCCGAGGCACAGACGAGAAGGGAACCTAGATGACCACTGAGTGCAGGCTACATACTACTAAGGTGATGTCGACCCTTTCTTATTAGAGTGTACAACTTAATCTTTCACTTTTCTTTGCAGGTTATGTGTTATATCGTAATGTTATGTGATTGTGTATGTAATGAGTAATAAAGTATCCAGTTTGTAGTGAACCAACATGTGCTGCGTGTTCTTGTATCAGAGGGTAGCCTATTCTTCTAGTCAGCTGCGGCTACATGAACAGATGTTAACCCTGATCAGGTAAGTGGTAACTGAATAAGGGAAAGAGGAGCCCCTCGAACCTGAGAACAGGCTATGCCCGAACTGGCAATCCTTGTGTGATCTGATGAATAGTGAGACTGATTCCCTTTTTGTATGTTATGGTGATCATAGGATGAACTGTCGTATGAGACTGCCGTCTAGGTAGAGAGGTCTGGATTTGTATGGGATCGCGAGGCCGCCACTTGTGATACTGTCGTATGGGCAGAGAGGTCTGGATTCGTAGGGGATCGCGAGGCCGCCGATTGTGCTGAGACTGCCGTCTGGGCAGAGAGGTCTGGGTTTGTATGGGACCGCGAGGCCGCCACTTGTGATACTGTCATATGGGCAGAGAGGTCTGGATCCGGATGGGATCGCGAGGCCGCCACTTGTGATACTGTCGTATGGGCAGAGAGGTCTGGATCCGTATGGGATCGCGAGGCCGCCACTTGTGATACTGTCGTATGGGCAGAGAGGTCTGGATCCGGATGGGATCGCGAGGCCGCCACTTGTGATACTGTCGTATGGGCAGAGAGGTCTGGATCCGTATGGGATCGCGAGGCCGCCGATTGTGCTGAGACTGCCGTCTGGGTAGAGAGGTCTGGGTTCGTATGGGACCGCGAGGCCGCCACTTGTGATACTGTCGTATGGGCAGAGAGGTCTGGATCCGTATGGGATCGCGAGGCCGCCGATTGTGCTGAGACTGCCGTCTGGGTAGAGAGGTCTGGGTTCGTATGGGACCGCGAGGCCGCCACTTGTGATACTGTCGTATGGGCAGAGAGGTCTGGATCCGTATGGGATCGCGAGGCCGCCGATTGTAAGAGGTCTTGGTATGTATAGTAGGAATTCCCTGTCCTTAGGTGGTAAGATATATGTGGTTACCTATTGTAGATAGGCCCTAGGGAGAGGGAGGGGGGGTAACGTTCTGGCTGGGTTAGTGAGGCTCTGATGAGCGGGTTCTATCTGATCCGAAAACCCAAGCAGAACATTTGGCGTCACGAACCGTTTACGAAACCTGTGTGCGTTGTGGTTGTATCGTGTTTGCTTTCGGTGCGTGCGTGGTTTCGTTTGTATATTATTTCTATATAATTGTGAGTGTAGTTTTTTTTTCTTTTTCTTCTTTCTTCTTTCTCTTTTTCTCTTTTTCTTTCTTTTCCGAGATGTTTTCTAGAAAGTCGAAATCTACTTTTAAGTTGCCCGTTGATATTCCCGGCTGGGATTCAACGCCTTATGAAGCGTTAGCCCGTGAGTGGGCTGATTCTACTGGTTTGAGTGAGAATTGGAATTCTTTTTTGGAGCTGGCGGAGCCGGCTAGTGTGATTACTTGTTTACACAAGGCGCCGGTATCTAAGGGTGATGAGCTTCCCGTTTTGGGGCGCAGAGGTTGGATTGTTCTGTCTGCGTACAGAATTCTGCATGAGAGGTTGTTGAAGTTGCAGAACTTGCATAAGGATTTGGAAGCGAACTTTGTTGAGATTCAGAATGCTCATACTTTGTTGCGGTGTCAAAATAAGTTGCTTGCTGATAAACTTGAGACGTACCAAACTATTGCCGAGAGGGCGGCTGTGCGAATTGCTCGTTATAAATACAAGAATCGTCGTGGTCGGGTTTCGACGCGAAAGGTGCGTCTGGTCGTGGCGAAAGCCGGACTGGATTGGAATCCTGATGAATGGGATGGTAATATCTGGAACTCGAGTGATTCTCCTTCCTCGGGTGAGGAGTCTGCCAGGCGCGAGTCCTCTCGCTCCGGCCGTGATTGTAAGTCTGCTTCTTGCGCCTCTGATGGTGCACCCCGTGATTGCGCTCGTCCTTCGAGCGGGGTCGATGCTTCTTCCACTGATTGTTCCTCTACGTGTACTGGTCGAGCTCCTTGTGATTCTCGGTGCATCCAGTTTTTCAGCGGAAGGTGCAGCAGGCTCCCGGTGCTCCGAATGGTATTGCTTTAGACTCTTTGGAGGATTTTACTCAACAAGAAATTAGTGATATTTTGCAGCGATTTCGGCAGCGAGCTGGTGAGACCTTACTCACATGGATGGTGCGCCTTTATGAACTGGGCGCTGCTGGCATTATGTTGGATGCTGGCGATTGTTTGAAGTTTTGTTCCTTGAGTTCGGATTCTACTGTACAGGATCATTTTCGTAACTTTAATGCTGGTGGTCAAATTTCTTTGCTTCAATTGGCGACTGAGGGTTGTAATCAAAAATATCCTACTGAGTCTGACTGGCCTGTGAATGACAAACCGTGGTATACTTTGCGCGATGCTGCACAACGTCTCAAAGAGGAGGTGATGAAAACGGCAATTTTTCTGAATACTGCTGACAGGTTGCTTGATGGTTTCTTGACATCTTCTGTGCGGAATCGTATCATTCGTTCTTCCCCTGTTGCTTATAAGCAGGTCATGATGACTTTATTGATTAATCAGACTGGTAACATGTTATCTGTGGTGCTGGAATCGGTACGCCAACTCGGTGAGTTGGGTGAGTGGTTTAAACCTGAACGGCAGTCCCGGCCTGACACTCGTACTCCTGGTGACAATAAACTTACTAGACGTGATATGTTTTTTGGTCTTATGGCCGATGGTGTGCGGAAGGAGGACATTGATGGTGAGACTACTTCTCGTTTGTGGGAAATGTTTCGCAAACGTGGCTTGGATCGTAAGGAGGGTGCCCGGCGTGTTCGGACAACTGACGGTAGCGGTGATGACGACCGCCGTGGGCGCTCTGATCGTCGTGATGATCGACGTTATGTACGTGATTTGTCCCCCCGTCGTGTGAGAGACAGGGAGAGAGAGGGGGAAAGAGAGAGGGGGAGAGATGATTATGTTAACAGCAGACGTAGAGATGATAGGGATCAATCCCCTGAGTTGAGAAGGAGAGAGGATCGACACATATTGGCCGATCGAAACCCGCAGTACAATGCAGAGAACAGTAATCCATTTCGTAATGGAGATGGATATGAACAGGAGGTATCGATACCTGGGAAACGTGAGAGTCTTTATCCTGATTTATCCTGGTACACAGAACACAGTAAAAAGGACTAGGAAATAGGTCAAGCTCCAGTACACAGATGGGCTCACAGAGATAATAGACCCTATGTAGATATTGATATTTATTGGAGACATCGTAATATCCAAAGGGCCCGAGCATTGGTAGATACAGGAGCGGAGGCCACTCTTATTCATGGAAAATCAAAGAAGTTTAAAGGTCAGCCTTTTACAATTACCGGATTAGGTGGAAAGGAAACTCCCGCAGTTCAAACCTTACTTGAAATGAGAATAGGTAGAATTCCTAGAAAAGAATACTCTGTATTAGTGGTGCCACTCTTAGAATTCATAATTGGAATTGATATTTTGAAAGGAATGACTTTGCACTTAGATGATGGATGTTACCAATTTGGAACTAAACATTATATATCGTCCAGGCCTGTACGGGTTGGTCGTTTAAGAATGCCCCCCATAAAAGTTCCCCAGGCGACAAAAGTGGTTCGTCAGAAGCAGTATCGTATTCCAGGTGGTCATGAAGAGATTAGTACCACTATTCAGGAGTTGGTGGATGCAGGAGTTATAACCCCAGTTACTTCTGCTTGGAATAATCCTGTTTGGCCTGTACGTAAGAGTGATAATTCTTGGCGCATGACTGTTGATTATCGAGAATTGAATAGACACACACCCTCTTTGACTGTTGCAGTACCGGATGTTATTACCCTAATTGAAAGAATCCAAAAACATCCAGGTACATGGTATGCGTCCATTGATATTGCTAATGCTTTCTTTTCGATTCCGATTGCCCCTGAGTGCCAGGAACAATTCAGTTTTACGTGGAACGGGCGTCAAATGACGTTTAGAAGTCTTCCCCAGGGCTATGTGCATAGTCCTACGATATGTCACCGGCTGGTGGCAGAGCATTTGGCTGAGGTACCGGTTCATCCGCAAATTCAGATATGTCACTATATTGATGATATTTTGATCCAAGGCGAAACACAAGAGGAAGTTCAGACCCAATTGGATAGAGTCATTGAGTGCTTGCGTGAGAAAGGTTGGGAAATCAACCCGGATAAATTACAAGGTCCGTCCCAGGCTGTGAAATTTTTGGGCATTAATTGGCATGAGGGGCACCGAGAAGTGATCCCTCAGGTTAAACAGAAAATTCTTGATTTTGCAGTTCCGAGGAATAGGAAAGAAGCCCAAAGCTTCATTGGCTTGTTTGGTTTTTGGCGCCAGCATATTCCTCATTTAAGTCAAATATTGGCCCCTTTGTACCAGGTCACTCGTAAAAAGAATGCATTTGAATGGGGTAAACCACAGCAAGATGCGTTCAGTCTGGCAAAAGAAGCAATTCAGCATGCTCTGGATTTATGGCCTGTATGTGATGGTGATGTGGATTTGAATGTGTCTGTACAAGGCCTTTATGCTAATTGGAGTTTGTGGCAGAAACAAGGCAAGAGTAGAGTACCGTTAGGTTTCTGGACTAAAAAGTTACCTGATGCTGGTGAGCGTTATACACCTTTTGAGAAACAGTTACTTGCATGTTATTGGGCTCTGGTGGATACCGAGCAATTGACTTTGGGACATGATATAGTTTTGCGACCTGAGATTCCTATCATGCAGTGGGTTATGAGTTCGCCGAAAACTCACCGAATTGGACACGCTCAAGAGGCGAGTGTGATTAAATGGAAATGGTATGTACAAGACAGGGCACGTGTGGGACAAAAAGGAGTTGCATCTTTGCATGAGCAGGTGGCACGGGCGCCATCAACTGAGACTGAGAGTGAATGTTCCGTACCTTTAGTACAGGAGTCTCCTGTTAAGTGGGGTAAACCTTTTGATGATTTGTCCGCAGAGGACAGAAACCATGTCTGGTTTACGGATGGTTCAGCAAGGTTCATAGGGACGAAACGGCATTGGAAGGCAGTGTCCTATAATCCGATCACACAAAAATTGCTGAGTACAACTGGTGAGGGTAAGAGCAGTCAATTTGCTGAACTCTATGCTGTTTATCAAGTTCTGAAACAAGAGTTACCTGGCACATGTCATATTTTTACCGATTCTTGGTCTACTGCCAATGGACTGGCAGTTTGGTTACCGACTTGGCATTCCCATAGTTGGAAAATCCATTCAAAAGAACTGTGGGGAAAAGAATTATGGCAGGAGATTTGGGAAATGCTCCCACAGAGTACTGTTACAATCTTCCATGTGGATGCTCATACCCCGATAGACTCTCTTGACAAATTCTTTCATAATATTGCAGATGAGAAATCTAAAATTGCTGAGGCAGTGGTGGACACGCAAGATTCTGATATTGCGGGATTGGCGAAATGGGCCCACCAGAAAGCAGGACACTTTGGAGAGAAAGCCACTAGCAGGTGGGCTGCTGATCGAGGAATTTATATTCCCCTAGATTTAATCAAAAATGTTATTCTACATTGTCCCATTTGTCAGCATATCAGGCAGCGCAAAGTGCCCCAAATTGTTAAAGGTCATTTACATCGCGGGAAATTGCCCGCTCAAATTTGGCAGATTGATTACATTGGTCCACTTCCTATGAGTAGGAATTGTCAATATGTTTGCACCATTGTTGATACATACAGTGGCCTGTTGGTGGCCCTTCCCTGTAAGCAAGCTACCCAATTGAATACTATTAAAACATTGGAATTGATTATGATGTATTATGGTGTGCCATTCCAAATTCAATCTGATAATGCATCCCATTTTCGTGGAAGATTGGTACAGGAATTCTGTGTGGAAAACAATATTGAATGGGTGTTTCATATACCATATTATCCACAGGCCTCGGGTCTTGTGGAGAGGTTGAATGGCCTGCTGAAAGACCAATTGCGCAAATTAACAGATGACAAGTATAAGAATTGGCGAGACTTTTTGCCTCAAGCGCTATTGATTTTGAATAACCGTCCTTTTCTAAATGCTGAATCCCCACTTATGCGTTTGTTTCCTCCGAATGTTGATGCTAAGCCCAATGAAATCAGAGAGACCGTGATGTACTGGGAGATTACTCCCGGAGCTTTGGCTCCATGTAGAGCGACCCCAGGGTCGGCAGGTTTAGACCTGCATGCCATGGATGACACCGTTATAAAAAGTAAGGATCGAGTCATCATTGAAACCGGTGTTGGTGTTCATATACCAACTGGAAATTTCGGATTAATCGCCCCTAGATCGGGGCTGGCTGTAAAAGGCATTCAGGTGCTTGGAGGAATCATTGATAGTGATTATCAGGGAGAGATTAAGGTGCTCCTGCTGAATAGCAGTGAGGTTGACTTACTGATACATCAAACTGACTGAGTGGCTCAATTGCTAATAATGCCTGTCTTCAGTGGTGAGATGACAAAAGGCACTGCCCCAACGTTGCTAACTGTACGAGGCCAGAAAGGTTTTGGCTCCACAGATAATCCTGGGGCCAGAGTTTGGGTGCAGTCGCCTAAGAATCCCCCTGAACAAGCAGAAGTCATTGCAACCGGTCAAGACAACACCATTTTAGTTATGAGACCAGGGAAAGATAGCTGGGAAGCAGTCCCGGCTGACAAATGTTACTTACGAGAATGAATAATGCCTGTATTTGATTCTCTTTCAGATCATTCTTTGGACTGTTGCTGCAGGATGTGTCGGCGTTGGACTCCTTTTGGGCTGGTACGACGAGAGAGGAGGGATCCCATCAACCCGGGCTGAGTTGAGAACCCGAGTGTCGCGTTCCTTCGCTGCGTGGGATTCGTCGCCGAACTTTTGGATTACATTGGCCAAGCAAGTGACTAAAGCCCCTCATTTCTGCTTGACACCGATGAGATCGGTGACGGACATTCTGGCAACTTGTTTAGTTGCTGTCCCTGCTTCATTGGAGACTTTGACTCATATTTTTAATATATCAAATGCTCGCCCCAATGTTCTTCTGGGCGATTTCGCTGCCCATGAGTATTGCCCCTTGTGTACTGTACTGTCAGACCCGATACCGCCCATCCAGTCCCAAATAGTTACCTATAATATCACACAGGGTGATTTATGTTTTTTCCTTACTTGTGATCCTAGGGTGATTTCTGAATGTATGCGTTTAGGATTGAAAGGTGCCACTTCATTCACCGCTCATGAACGAACTTTGTGCCTTCAAAGGACACCGAAAACATGTACTTCTGTTCAGAATAACATGACTTGCAAGAGTATGGTAGTTACCCCCAGTCACTATCGCACGATGTTACTGCCTGCCGGATGGCTTTTCTCATGTGGTAATACTTCCTGGCCATATATACCCGCAAATATTTCTGGAGGCCCTTGTGCCATTACTAGACTGAGCTTGCTCATGTTTTCATCACATCCGAATGCCAACTCTCGTGTGATTCGAGATACAGTGAGGCTACAGGAGGATTGTGACTCATCTTTGCATTTATATTCCAAGTCTGAATACCTTAGCCTGGCTATTTCAATTGTTGGTGTTCCTGCTTTGGCAGTTTATAATGCCAAATCTATTGGGAAAATGGCCTGCTGGATGGTAAAATCCATCAATCATACTTCTACAGTCCTGTCTGACATGCTATTAGACGCCCAGGGTGAACGAAGGGCTATCTTGCAAAATCGAGCGGCCATTGATTATCTTTTGCTTAAACATGGACACGATTGTTCTGATTTTGAGGGTCTTTGTTGTTTTAACTTGTCGGATCATACAAAATCCATTCAAGCTCACATTGATAAATTACATGACTTGACAGAAGAAGTTAGAAAACACATTGACCAGGGCTGGTTTGACTGGCTCTTTAATTGGTTACCTGATTTACATTTGTTACGTCAAATATTAGGAGGTATTCTGATTACTATCGGCATTTTGATTTCTATCTGTTGCTTTATTCAGTGTATTCCTTCACTACTTCAATTCTGCACACCTGGTACTAGACATAGATCAGTTAGTCTTGTTTCATATTATTCTTCCACAGATATTAGTTCCGTTTAATGAATGTATAATAGACTGAAGTCAAGGGTGAAATGTTCTGCTCGATTTTACCGGCCTTCTTGTGAGGAAAAGATGATTAAATGTGACTTCAGTCTCTTACCATTCAAGTCTAAGGGTTAGAGTGGTGAATGGAGCCTATTTACTAGGCACTTCGACATGATTCTGTGCTCTTCCCCATAGATCAGGGCTCGCACACATAGCCTAGGGGATAGATTCGTTAGTATTAGGGATAACCTGTCCTGTAGTGAGGGTATTTCATGGAGCTGTGCTGAATTCAGGCCTGGTAGGCCTCAAACGGGAGAGACTCCATCTTTCTTTCTGCTCCGGCAGCTTGGGATGCTTCTAGGTCAAATGTAATGTTTTAGTTATGAGGTGTTATTCGCTTGGAGAGAACCGGTTCAGGCCGGCCCTTATCGAAGGATTGTATTTTTCTTCATGCCGAAGACACTACATCAGGCCGGCCGGCTGGGAACGTGTCCTTGGTACGGGGAGGTACAAGAATTTGGTGGGCGGCAGGTTACGGGCCGGAATTTTCCATGAGGAAACGCACCTCTATATTAGTGAAAGTCTGAGGCAGTTACATGTTCAGTCCGTAGGCGGCATCTAGCCGTTAGCAGTAAAGCTACTACTTATTCCAGGGAAGACAGACGCCATCTTGAAGGCAGAGAAGAACCGAGAGACAGATGCTTTCCTAGCAGAATAGCCAGAGAGGAGAGAGTAGCCGATAAGGAAGAGGTCCCAGTGACTCGGAGAAGGGTGATTCCAGGCGAGCCGAGGCACAGACGAGAAGGGAACCTAGATGACCACTGAGTGCAGGCTACATACTACTAAGGTGATGTCGACCCTTTCTTATTAGAGTGTACAACTTAATCTTTCACTTTTCTTTGCAGGTTATGTGTTATATCGTAATGTTATGTGATTGTGTATGTAATGAGTAATAAAGTATCCAGTTTGTAGTGAACCAACATGTGCTGCGTGTTCTTGTATAAGAGGGTAGCATATTCTTCTAGTCAGCTGCGGCTACATGAACAGATGTTAACCCTGATCAGGTAAGTGGTAACTGAATAAGGGAAAGAGGAGCCCCTCGAACCTGAGAACAGGCTATGCCCGAACTGGCAATCCTTGTGTGATCTGATGAATAGTGAGACTGATTCCCTTTTTGTATGTTATGGTGATCATAGGATGAACTGTCGTATGAGACTGCCGTCTAGGTAGAGAGGTCTGGACTCGTATAGGATTGCGAGGCCGCCACTTGTGATACTGTCGTATGGGCAGAGAGGTCTGGATTCGTAGGGGATCGCGAGGCCGCCGATTGTGCTGAGACTGCCGTCTGGGCAGAGAGGTCTGGGTTCGTATGGGACCGCGAGGCCGCCACTTGTGATACTGTCGTATGGGCAGAGAGGTCTGGATCCGGATGGGATCGCGAGGCCGCCACTTGTGATACTGTCGTATGGGCAGAGAGGTCTGGATCCGTATGGGATCGCGAGGCCGCCACTTGTGATACTGTCGTATGGGCAGAGAGGTCTGGATCCGGATGGGATCGCGAGGCCGCCACTTGTGATACTGTCGTATGGGCAGAGAGGTCTGGATCCGTATGGGATCGCGAGGCCGCCGATTGTGCTGAGACTGCCGTCTGGGTAGAGAGGTCTGGGTTCGTATGGGACCGCGAGGCCGCCACTTGTGATACTGTCGTATGGGCAGAGAGGTCTGGATCCGTATGGGATCGCGAGGCCGCCGATTGTGCTGAGACTGCCGTCTGGGTAGAGAGGTCTGGGTTCGTATGGGACCGCGAGGCCGCCACTTGTGATACTGTCGTATGGGCAGAGAGGTCTGGATCCGTATGGGATCGCGAGGCCGCCGATTGTAAGAGGTCTTGGTATGTATAGTAGGAATTCCCTGTCCTTAGGTGGTAAGATATATGTGGTTACCTATTGTAGATAGGCCCTAGGGAGAGGGAGGGGGGTAACGTTCTGGCTGGGTTAGTGAGGCTCTGATGAGCGGGTTCTATCTGATCCGAAAACCCAAGCAGAACAGTGACTTAGGCCATTTAGAATATTTTAGCGACCCTAGCACTGTGTCGATGATAACGAGAAAAGAGCTAAAATAAGAGTGCCTTTTACTACTAGATACACTCAGAATATCGGCAGAGACCATGAAGCCTACTGTGGGGTATAATCAAATGATTTTAACAACTGTTAGTATACAACCTTATTTGAAAATGGTACTTGGTGGCTATGACAGGTTTTTATTGACCAGATTCAGACTTGGGATCTTCCATAAACATGTAAGTTTGCCAAAAATGAATGAATGGGCACGAGACATGCAACTGTGTCCCTGCGATAATCACTCAGAACAATCCACCATACATGTTGTTGTATTTTGTAGATTTTATAATGAATTAAGGAAAACGTGGATTGTTACAATTTTAAAATCTTTGGGGTTCAGACAATGCCACCCTGCGTTTACCGTACTACAGTTTTTGGAAAATGAACATATAGTCTGGAGGGTAGCCATGTTTCTAAAGAAAGTACTTAGACATAGAAAATGCATTGTAATATAACCATGTAGTTTGCAATGAGTTAAGGGATACTGATTTAATGGAATTAATTTATCATTAATTGCACATTTGATAATTTTTAACTCTTGTTGTGTAATGAATCTGTGTGTTTTATGTGCATTAATTATTTTCTGAAATAGCAATCGAATAAAGTTTTACTTGACTTGACTCTGTGCATAGATGTGTGAGTGGGTGATTCACTGGGTTCAAGAGTGCATCTGTGAAGGGCTGTTTTGGTGGGTGAGTGTGTGTATGGGTGTGTTGGTGAGTGAATGGATGTCTTAGTGGAACATGTGTAAGTAACAACATATGTGAAAGGAAGTCTATGTGAGTGTTGGAGTATAAAAATGACTAGATGTGAGATTGAGTGATTGTGAGAGTGGCTGTGTGGATGAGTGGATGCTTGTATCAGTGATTGTAGAAGAGAATAAGTACGTTGTTAGTATCTGTATGAATAAGTGAGGTGGTGTGTGTATAACTGTATAGGAGAGTAAATGGGAGTGTGATTGATTCTTTGCATGACTGACTAGGTGTGTGAGTAATTCAGTGGATGAGTGGTGGTATGTGAGTGTCTGTATGGGTGTATGAGTGCATATGATAGTGCTGCATTGATGAGTGACTGCATGTATGAGTGACTGCATGGGTGAATTAGTGGATGTGTGTGTAGACCTAGGAATCAGTGAGGGGGGAACCGGGGTGCAGAAATAGGCAAGAGAGGTGCAGAAAGAGAAAAGAGGGGTGCAGAAAGAGAAAAGAAGGGTACAGAAAGAAGCAAGTGAGGTGCGGATAGAGGCAACAGAGGTGCAGAAAGACGCAAGAGAGGTGCAGAAGCAAGCAAGAGAAGTGCAGAAAGAGGCAAGAGAATTTGCTGAAAGAAGCAACAGAGAGATGGAAAGAAGCAAGAGAAGTGCAGAAAGAGGCAAGTGAGGTGCAAAGAGGCACGAGAAATACAGAAAGAGGCAAGAGGTTTGCAGAAATATGCAAGAGTAGCAGATAGAAGCAAAAGCAGTGACGAAAGAACCAACAGAGGTGCTGAAAGAGGCACAAGAGGTGCAGAAAGAGGCAAGAGAGGTGCAGAAACAGGCAAGATAATTACAGAAAGAGGCACAAGAATTACTGTAAGAAGAAACAGAGGTGTAGAAAGAGGCAAGGGAAGTGCAGAAAGAGGTAAGAGAGGAGCAGAAAGAGGGAAGATGAGTGCAGAAAGAGACAACAGGGGTGCAGAAAGAAGAATGACAGGTACAGAAAGAAGCATGGGAACTACAGAATGAAGCAACAAGGGTGAAGAAAGATGCAATAGAAGTACAGAAAGAAGCAAAACAGGTGTAGAAGGAGACAAGAAACCTGCAGAAAGAGGCAAGAGAGTTGCAGAAACAGGCAAGAGAGGTGCAGAAATGGGAACAGGGGTGCAGAAAGTGGCAAGAGAGGTACAGAAAGAGGGAAGAAGTGTGCAGAAAAAGGCAAGATGAGTGTATAAAGCAGCAACAGATGTGCATAAAGAAGCAAGGGATGTGCAGAAAGAAGCAACAGAGGTGCAGAAAGAGGCAAGGGAAGTGCAGAAAGAAGCAAGAGAAGTGCATAAAGAAGCAACAGAGATGCAGAAAGGGGGACGTGGGGTGGAGAAAGGGGGAAGAGGTGTGTGAAAGAGGCATGAGGGATACAGAAAGAAGCAAAAGGGATGCAGAAAGAAGCAAGAGCGGCGGATAAAGAAACAAAAGAAGTGCAGAAAGAAGACACAGAGGTGCAGAATGAGGAAAGAGGAGTGCAGAAAGAGGGAAGAGAAGTGCATAAAGAAGCAACAGGGATGCAGAAAGGGGGAAGTGGGATGGAGAAAGAGGGAAGAGGTGTGTGAAAGAGGCATGAGGGATGCAGAAAGAAGCAAAAGGGGTGCATAAAGAAGCAAGAGAAGTGCATAAAGAAGCAACAGAGATGCAGAAAGGGGGAAGTGGGGTGGAAAAAGAGGCAAGAGGGTTACAGAAAGAAACTAGAGAGGTGCAGAAAGAAACAAAAGAAGTGCAGAAAGAAGGAACAGAGGTGCAGAAAGATGCAAGAGGGATGCATAAAGAGGGAAGAGGTGTGTGAAAGAGGCATGAGGGGTGCAGAAAGAAGCAAGAGGGATGCAGAAAGAAGCAAGAGAGTTGGATAAAGAAACAAAGGAAGTGTGGAAAGAAGACACAGGTGCAGAAAGATGCAACAGGAGTGCAGAAAGAGGGAAGACGGGGTACAGAAAGAGGCACAAGGAGTGCAGAAAGAACCAAGAAAGGTGCAGAAAAAAACAAAAGAAGTGCAGAAAGACGCAACAGAGGTGCAGAAAGATACAAGTGGTGAGCAAAAAGATGGTAAAGGAGTGCAGAAAGAGGCACAAGGGTTGCAGAAAGGAGGGAAAGAAGTGCAGAAAGAGGCAAGAGATGTGCAGGAAGAAGCAACAGAGATGCAGAAAGGGGAGGCTGGTGGAGAAAGAGGTAAGATGGGTGCAGAAAGAAGCAAGAGTGATGCAGAAAGAAACAAAAGAAGTGCACAAAAGAAGAAACAGAGGTACAGAAAGAGGCAAGAGGAGTGCAGAAAGAGTGAAGAGGGATGCAGAAAGAGGCATGAGGGGTACAGAAAGAAACAAGAGAAGAGCAGAAAGAAGCAAGAGAAGTGCATAAAGAAGCAACAGAAATGCAGAAAGGGGGAAGTGGGGAGGAGACAGAGGCAAGGGGGATACAGAAAGAAGCAAGAGAGTTGCAGAAAGAAACAAAAGAAATGCAGAAAGAAGGAACAGAGGTGCAGAAAGAGGCAAGAGGGGAGCAGAAAGAGAGAAGAGGGGTGCAGAAAGAGGCACAAGGGTTGCAGAATGAAGGGACAGAGGTACATAAAGAAGCAAAAGAAGTACAGAAAGAAGCAACAGAGGTGCAAAAAGAGGGATGAGGGGTGGGAAAAGAGGCAAGCAAAGTGCAGAAAAAAGCAACGGAGATGCAAAAAGGGGGAACAGGGGTGGAGAAAGTGGCGAGAGGGGTGCAGAAAGAAAACAAAGAGTAGAAAGAAGGAACAGGGGTGAAGAAAGAGGCAAGAGAGGTGCAGAAAGAGGGAAGAGGGATGAAGAAAGAAGTACAAGTGGTGCAGAAAGAAGCAAGAGAGGTGAAGAAAGAAGCAGCAGAGGTGCAAAAAGAGGGAAGAGGGGTGGAGAAAGAGATAACAGAAGTGCAGAAAGAAGCAACAGAGGTGCAGAAAGAGGGAAGAGGGTGGAGAAAGATGCAAGAGAGGTGCAGAAAGTAACAAGAAGTGCAGAAAGAAGGAACAGAGGTGCAGAAAGAGGCAAGAGTTGTGCAGAAAGAAAAGAGGGGTGCAGAAGGCGGCACAAGGGGTGCAGAAGGAAGCAAGAGAGGTACAGTAAGACACAAGATAAGTGCAGAAAGAAGCAACAGACATTCAGAAAGGAGGAAGGGGTGGAGAAAGAGGCAAAAGGGGTGCAGAAGTAAGCGAGAGGTGCAGAAAGAAAGAAAAGAAGTGCAGAAAGAAGGAACAGAGCTGCAGGAAGAATCAGGAGGAGTGTAGAAAGAAGGAAGAGGGGTGCAAAAAGAGGTGAGAGGTGAAGAAAGAGGGAAGAAGGGTGCAGAAAGAGGTAAAAGGGTTGCAGAAAGTAGGGAGGGGGAGGGGGTGTGAAAGAGGCACAAGGGGTGCAGAAAGAAGCAAGAGAGGTGCAGAAAGAAACAAAAGAAGTGTAGAGAGAAGCAACAGAAATGCAGAAAGAGGCAAGAGAGGCGCAGAAAGAAGCAAGAGTTGCCTGCACACCATTAGTACTAATTTAAAACCCACATTTATAAATAAGTAACAGGTGAACATTCTAGGTTTACAAAGGACCTTCCACCATGCTGTAACACTTGTTGCTGCATTTTTGGTAACGTTTGAGCTGTTTGAGCTAGAAACAAGGCTTTTTATGTTCAAATCTGCAGATTAGGCAGCAGTTGATGAATTATGTGGCTAATGTGGAAAATGTATAAATGTGTGAAAGTTGGTGCAGCCAAACAGTCCCACAATTCCAGTGGCCCTGCTCATACCTCTGACTAGGTCCAGAAGTGCTTCTCAGTGATTCCTTCTTTTTTTTGTCTGATTGAGTTTATAGTTTAGCTTCTATGGAAACGAGGAAGACTAAACCTGAGGTTACCACTCCACAACACAGACTACCATACCACATAATTACTCTCCGTAACACATAATCCCACTCTACATAATTCCTATTCACTAAATACCACATCCTTTCTATCCACAAATTTCACTCCACAACATACCACATAATTCCCCTACACAGAACGTACAGCCACTCCACCCAAAGAAACATTAATAAAACACTTTTAGATTTACAACGCTAATAGCTCGAACTCTTGTAAATGTGAGACCTATTACATACAAATGCTTCTTTAACTGGTAGTCACATTTGCAGAGTGGTGAAGAAAGGGGGCTGGGCCTCCACCCAGCACTCGGGAATCCCACTGTGTAGGACTTACAGGAGGTACTAGGAGGGCTACTTGGCCACCAAAGTCCCTCAGGAGTAAAGTGGACTTCATCCCCCAACCAGTACTGTGCCAGGAGGCATGTTTACAGAGTGGTGGAGAAAGGGGGTGGCCTCTGAAGACCTCTTAGCAATCCCACTGTTCTGGACTTATTGGTGGTAACATGAGGGGTAGTTGGCCTCAATGCCCGGTGGTCTCAGCTGGCTCCCCGCCTCCTGCAGGAGCCGGCTTACTTTTGGGCAAGGGGAGCTGCTAACATGCAGCTCCCCTTGTCCAAAAGCAATTCTGCTTCGCTTCATGGAAGTGAGAGAAGGTTTTCTGGTCTCGCTTCTATAAAGCAGAATTTTCTATGGCAGGGCGGACATAATTACGAATGCCCCGGGAAAGTGGCAGCCCCTGGGTCAGTGTGGGGGGCAGGACCCCCCCACGCATTTTTTAACAAAAAACCCGGGGGAGGTGGCTGTCCCTGGGGCTGTGGAGGCCCCCACGGGCCCCCACACCATAATTAATAATTGCTCCCAGGACCTGGGCAACCCGGGGGCTTGAAACAAACAAAGCACACAGCATGAATTTGGCTGCAATTATTTTAAAAAAAAATCTTTTATTGGCCCTAGGGGTCCTTGTGGGACAGCCTGAGCAGGCCTAGGGGTCAGGGTGTTTCTACCCTGCCCCCTTTTCTTGTTTTTAAATGTTTTTTCTAAAGTTTTCTTGTGACTCAGTTACTGAGTCACAAGATGGCTGCCAACACATTCTGGTTTGGAGTGTTCGCAGCCAATCAGAAATAAGCTTGTGCTTGGGAAGATTTGTGAATCCTCCTTGGTGCTCAGATATCGCAATTTTTATTTGTTTAATTTCTCAGGAACTACTGAATGGATTTACACAATTTTTAAAAATGCACGCTTTCTGGACCTTTTTGTCAAAGCTGGTGTAACTCCCTTCAGTAGTTCAGGCTGTAGCTTTGTCTAAAATTTCCTATGGAAATTAACATGGGGAAAATGTGTTTTGGGACCCCATATTTTCTCAGCCCCTACTTGATGAATCACCACGAAACTTTCAAGACAGAAGCTTACCTGAGTGAACCATTAGTTTTGAAAATTTTGCGAAGACATGTCAAACTGATCTAAAGATATTGCCAAAAGAACAAAACGCTTTTTGAACAGAAACACGGTCCTAACTATAACTACCTACTGGCGACCGGTATATATTTTTATATATATATATATATATATATATATATATATATATATATATATATATATATATATATATATATATATATTCGGCAAAGTTTCAAATCGCAGCGCGCTCTCAGTTTGCAGTTTTCAGTCAACAGATCTTTATTCCAAAAGTATGCGTTTCGAGAGTAAACTCTCTCATAATAGTATCTCATAATGCAATTGGCCACCATGTTTAAATGTGTCACTAGTTATATTATAGCATATTCATATAACTAACCTATACATTACATAGTTTATACGTATAGTTTTGACACAAGAGAACATAGAAAAAAATAGAAAAAGAAATGGTTTCAATAGGTGTTATCGCATGTCCCTGTTTAATTTCGAGACTTTGAGCCCTAACACTAAACTTGCCAGATGTCTGACATATAGTTAGTATTGTCACGATCGCTCCTCATAACAAATACCTGCGCCAAGTGGCATATTACTCTATCGGCTGTTCCAATATCCAGTTGTCTGACACGATGTCGGTAGTGCCTAGAACGCTACTCGTGTTAGTCTTTTCAATACCTGCGCCAAGTGGCATATAATAATAGACAAGCAGAATGAGTGCCTCTTGCGTGCATCAAGTGGAAAGGACTCTCATGAATTGTGCATCACAGCTGAGTACTTGGCATGATTGAGTACAATGGTGAAATATAGTGAAATATAGTGAAACAAGTGAAAAGCTCTTAATGTATTTCTTCCTGGATGCTCTCCTTGTGGTGTTGAAGAAAAGGGTAGGTGGCCCGTGATGTGCTCGTGATTCTATAATGGGCCCCTTCCTTCCCTCCCACGAGAGAATAAGAGGTTCAGTTTAAAATTAGAGCACACTTGTACCCTATTCAAGATTGAAAACACAGATTATGCATTTGTAATACATTCTTTATGCACCATGAATGTCAGCACAGTTAGTAAGGAAGACACATCTATCTAACTAATCTTCTATCAGGTGTGTTGCCATCTCCTCATCCTGGTTATGTCCCTTAGGCTGCTTAGCTTCGAGATGTAGGATCCATTTAGATTCCTTTCTTCTGAGAGCCAGTTCCCTATTGCCTCCCCTGTGGCTCGCATATATCTGTTCTATGGCGAAATATCTCAACAAACTACTGTTGGAAAGATGAAATTCAGCAAAGTGGCGTGCCACAGGGTATTAGGGGTCTTTGTTGGTAATGGTTCTAAGATGTTCCAGGACCATGTTTTTTGCCATCAAGGTTGTGCTCCCCACATATCTCTTGTTGCAGGGGCACTCCAAGATGTAGATGACTTAAGATGTGCTACAGGTAAGAAACTGGGGTATTTTTCTTTTCTGCCTCTTGTATGTACTGAATTCTTGTACGATCCTACTGTTCCTACATGCCTTTGAATGGCCACACGGGTAAAACCCTTTCAGGTTATGCCGGCTACGCTCCGTATGTTCAGTTATGTCACCTTTCATGAGTATGTCTCTGAGGCTTCTACTCTTCCGATCGTGATTTTAGGTCTGTCACTGATCTGGGGACCTATGACTGAATCGCTTTTGAGAATCTTCCAATTGTCGTTAAGGATTTTGTGTATTTTCTGGGAGTCTTTATTGTAAGTAAGAACTACTCTGGTTTTGGGGCTCTCATTATTGTCCTGTCTGGTTTTGACTTCCAACGTGTTCTCTCTCGTTATTTCCTTCATTTTTGACACGTCCTATTGAGGACCCATTCTGGATAGCCCCTTTCTCTGAATCTTTGTATCATAGTTCTTTCTTCTTCCTGGTACCCACTGGTATCACTACATTTTCTTCTCGCTCTCAGCAGCTCCCCATATGTAATACTCCATTTGAGCGTGTCCGGGTGGCTGCTGAGAGCGTGAAGAAGACTGTTACCCGCTGTCTCTTTTCTGAAGAGTTTGGTCTGTAAGGTGTTGGCAGTAGCTTTTACCTTGACCTCAAGAAATTCTATTTCATCTTTACTCATGTTGTGGGTCAACACTATGTTGTAGTTGTTTTCATTTAAAAGTTTAACAAACTCTTCAGCTTCCTGTTTGCTGCTCTGCTATATTATAAAAAGGTCGTCTATGTAACGTAACTATTTGATTACCTTTCTAAAGTGGGCATCATACTTAGCATCTTTCTGTATTTCCTCCTCCCACAACCCCAGGAACAGGTTCGCGAAGCTCGGCACGAAGCTCGGCACGAAGCTTGTCCCCATAGAAGTACCTGTTGTTTCTTTATACAGGTCCCCGTTAAACATAAAGATATTGCTTTGGAGGCATATGTCCATCATCACTGTCAACATTTTTGTGTGTTCTAGGTCCATTATGTCTTTCCCTTCTAGGTAATGAGTGCAGGCCTTTAAACCTTGTTTGTGTTCTATGACAGTATAGAGTGAGCATACATCCAACGTTAGAAATATGTAACTTTCCTCCCATACAATGTTATCAATTTTGCATAGAAAGCCTTTGGTATCTCTTACATGGGACGGGAGTCCCAACACATATTCCTGCAAAAAGTGATCAATATATTTTGATATGTTTTCAAAGACACTTCCTATAGATGATACAATAGGCCTACCAGGCGGGGCCTGTGGTTTTTTATGTACTTTCGGGAGAAAGTATATTATTGGGAGTTTCGGATAATCTCTTTTGAGAAAAAGATATTCTTCCCATGAGAGAATTCCTTGTTGTTGCCACTCCGACAATTTACTGCAAGTAGTCACAATACTCTCATTATATGTCTTTGTATTACATTTACAATAGAATGACTCATCGTTGTGTTGTCTCATAGCTTCTTTAATGTACATCTCTTTGTCCTGTAACACAACATTCCCCCCTTTGTCAGCTGGACGAATTATTATGTTCTTATCATCTGCTAGGGACGATATTATGTTTTTCTGCTTCAAGGTAAGATTAAATCCCTTAGACTTTCCTTTAGCCTTTTAA
This sequence comes from Triturus cristatus, assembly GCF_964204655.1. Lineage (NCBI taxonomy): Eukaryota > Metazoa > Chordata > Amphibia > Caudata > Salamandridae > Triturus > Triturus cristatus. The sequence continues at coordinate 333,192,921 of NC_140594.1, read as the reverse complement.
TGTTTGCATTCTAGTAGAGAGTTTATAACCACCGCTTGAAACGTATCTAAGTTGTCGTGTGGAAGGGAAGGATAAAACACTGATTTGGGCCTGAACCTTGTGTTGGCAGCTCTGTCAGTAGTGATATCCCAGATTTCTGAGATCTCATATGTGCCTTCATTCTCAGTAGTTCCAGCGTTTATCGCTAAATCCTGCATGGTTCTCAGAATGTTTGCATCCCCCACAGTAAGGGTCGGCTGGCTGTAGATTTCGCTCATCTTGGTGTAATTTCCCTTGTTACTGTTTTTCAGTGTGTGCCATTTAGTTAACTTCAGTTTCCTAACAAATTTAAACAACTCAATACGAGTTTCTGAGTAGTTGAAAATTTCCGTAGGGCAAAACGATAACCCTAGACATAGGGTTTTCATTTCTAGGAATGGGAGCTGACGACTAGATAAATTAACAATAGTCTTATCTATCATTTCGGTTTCTTTCATTGTTGTTTTCGTTTCCTGTAGCCCCCACGTCTGGTTCCCATTGGCTCTATTTTTTTTTCTTTTCTTGTTTCTTTGTTTGCGTCTTTCTCATCTTTGTTTGCTGCGCCCCTCCCTCTTCCTCGGCCTCTTCCTTTTCCTCGATTTCCTCTTCTCCTCTGGGGAGGTGCCAGTGGGGGTGATATTCTTCCTGATTGCCGCTCCCTCTTCAGCAGCCAGAACTCGTCTAAAAAAGTGGCATGTTTCGTGATGACCTCCACTTCCGATGATGTACTTGTGGTTTTGACAGAGGTATCTGTATCCGAGTCGCTGTCTACTGTGGATGGTGTAGCCATTGCTTGCACGTTCTCTTTGTGTTGTGCTGTTGATTCTGGTATTTGGATATTGTACATGTGATCGTATTTTTGCTATAGGTCAGTATACGGCCAGTCTCGTTGTCAATGCAATCTCGGTGAAGCTTTCTTTGCTTCTTGAGTTTAATATCTTCTTCATGCTGTAGTAGTCTTGTTTTGACTCATCTTTATCTCCTTCATTATTGTCTCCCTGTCTTCACAGGCATATTTGACTAATATGCACAACATGGTTCTCGAGCTGTTTGATATTTCAGACTTTTTAAGTTTTTCCTATTTTCTGAGTTTCCCCATTAATGTTGTATCCATGTCTTGTCTTGCTGTGACTGGTTGCACTTTGCCTGGGGAACGTGCCAACAATGTTTGTGCTGCCATTCTTCGTTGTGATTCCTCATCCATGGTGCTCTGATAATAACCTCTGATCAAAAGCAGACAATCCTTTCATAGAAAAGTTATTTTCAGGCAGTTTGGAAAGGTTTGTGCACTTATGAAGTTCTGCACCTTTAATGTCACTCTCACGCGTATTTCTATCTATCTGAAAACTGTAACCCCTCCAAATGAAGTTTCCAGATGCCACATCCTTTCTCTTTTGGTGATGTACTCCTGTATAGCACCAGGGGACTTTGCGAGTTCTCCGGAGTGAGACCTAATTACTCTTAGCATCAGTGCGTAATGTATGGCAAATCCCAGTCTCGGTTCCAGCGGCGTTTTTACATACAGCTCCTGCCCACAGCCCTCCAGAGACGCCCCTCCCCGAAAATTGCACCCCGGTGGGTTGGCGCGTGTGTCCACGCCAGCCCCAGAATACACCCTCGGGTCCGGGCTTACCTCTGGTACACTGCTCTGGACTCATACATCATCCTTTTCCAGGTGCTATTCTTACTCCTCGTGGTATTCAACAGCGTGCGGTAGAGATCCCTCCATAAGCTTCTGATTCGGACACGGTTCCTCCTAGGAAATCCGCCCGTTGTCTGGTGGCGCACAAAAAGCCACAGCCGGCAATAAGTATTCGGCAAAGATTCCAATCACAGCGCACTCTCAGTTTGCAGTTTTCAGTCAACAGATCTATATTCCAACGTTACGTTATGTGTTTCGAGAGTAAACTCTCTTGATCACACATTGGGCGCTTGTGATGTGGTGCATTACATAGACGCCAGCACTCAGCATGTAAAGAGGACTTACATTCAAGTAGTATCACATAATGCAATTGGCCGTCATGTTTAAATGTGTCACTAGTTATATTACAGAATATTCATATAACTAAAGTATACATTACACAGTTTATACGTATAGTTTTGACACAAGAAACAATAGTAAAAGAAATGGTTTCAATAAGTGTTATCGCATGTCCCCGTTTAATTTCGAGACATATATATATCCTTATATATACATATATATATACACACATATATATCCTTATATATTCATATATATATATATATATATATATATATATATATATATATATATACTTGAGCCCTAAAAATCCCTTACTACCTCGTCACTCAAATTCTCAAACTCTAAAAAAGTGGGAACCAAGAACATAAATATATATAACAAAGCAGACAGATTGCCTTTTGAGTCAACAGCAGTCCACTGAGGAAACTTAAATTATCAACACAGAGAAAATCGCAGCACCCACTGAGGAATTTTTAATATCAGAACTGCAATGACCACAATGCACTGTTGCACACGGCCATGAGGGCGGAACATATAAATTAATCATAGGTGTGACATGAACTATTGCTGCCTCCTCTCCATGAAAACCAAGCCGGTGAACAAAAGCGCTCATGCCCGAAACGCATATGGAACTTGGTGTTTTTATGCTGTAACGAGCTAGATCGCGCTGATGTCATTTGAGATGTCATCAGTGATGTCATGAGTGATGTCACTGACCATGTCATGAGTGATGTAATATGTGACGTCATCAGTAGTGCATTGCGGGCGCGCGAGTTATAGTTAGCTGAACTAACTATAACGGGGGAATTTCAATGGTTTCTTACGAGTGAAATGTCCAGCTAACTATAACATGTGTGAAACCTTTGGTTTTTTCATTGAATTTCTAAGGTTTTTTAAATGCTAATTCCTAACTATAACGTGTGTGAAACCCATGGTTTTTTCAGTGAATTTCAAAGGTTTTTTAAATGCTAATTCCTAACTATAACGTGTGTGAAACCCATGGTTTTTTCAGTGAATTTGCAAGGTTTTTTAAATGCTAATTTTTTTTTTTTCTTCTTTTTTTTTTTACATATTTTTATTTTAATTTTCTATCCTTTTTTAAAGACTATGGTTAAATTTTTAAAATTATACAATATGATTTAATTTTACATTTTTTATAAAATAAACAGGTCAAATTTATTAGCAATACATTTTTTCCTTTTTTTTTTTATATTTTTTTAGTGCGCGTACGGTAAGCTTACGGTAAGCGTACGGTTTACGCAATGTCCGTAATTTATCTACGCTGTTTGCGTATAGTTACGCAATTTGCGTAGCCGCGCGTACTCCGCGTGGGGCGCGTACGCGTGTACGCTACACGCACACGTTACGCGGAAGTGTTGGGGAGTGACTGTTATGCGCATGCGCACGAGCGCGTGTCTTTTTTACGCGCATGCGTACTTTTGCCGTAAGCGCACCGTAAGCATACCGTAAGCGTACGGTGGGTCATGTGATCATGAAACACAACTTTTGATTGGTTGAAACTACTTTCAGTTCTAGAACTCTCCTACACCACACCCATTCCCCTCATTTCTGCTTGTGATCCCTTAGGAGAAGGAGCTGGGTTGTCTTTGTGATACGATGGCAGAACAGCAGAGCTCTTCTGAGAGTGAGGCTAGCAGCACTACCTTGAGGCAGAGAGCGAGGAAACAAAAGACCTCTTACGTATGGGAGTATTTTACTTTTCCAGAAGGCCAGCAAAAGGTAAATGCACCCTTAGTGACTTGTAAGCTGTGTAAGCGTGTACTTTCAAGAGGGAATCCTGACAGGAAGTATTCCTTTGGGAATCACACCATGATGAGACACCTTAAGGATGTACACAGAAGGACACATGCTCGACTTACTGAAGGTAACCCTTCAGTAAATCAACCAAGCACATCCACAGCAGCTCAGCCTGGACCATCATCTGCAGGGCCGAGTCCTTCTTCTGCAGGTCAGGTGAGCCCTTCATCTGTGGGGGGAGCATCTCCTTTTTCTGGTCCTCTGGAAATTAACCCTCGGTTTGCGAGGGTTGAAGTACGGTGCGCCACTTGTCATGATCTAATTACTTATAGGGAGACCAGTATTTCCCTAGTGAACAGTAAAATAGATCAGCACACTTGTCGTACCATCTAATATTCCCAATCTTTCTTTCCTCTGTCCCTGCATGAACACAACGGCTCTTTTAAGAGCCAACCTTACCTTTCATCTATTTTTTATATATGTTTTTAAAAACTTTTTTTTTACGGTACGCGTAATTTATTTTATTTTTTTTTAAAAACACTAAAAATCAATTATCACATTACAAGGTCCTTGAGAGACTACAATTAAAAACTGAAAATGTGATTGTAGAGAAGTGGAAAAAAGGGACCATGATATTATTGACTTACCATACCCACTCAAAAAAAGATTTATTCATTTAAATTTTTTTTTAATTGCTTTAAAAATGGTTCTAGTTTTCGAAAATTTTCTATCTCAATCTGAAAAAAAAGAAAAAAGTATTAATATTTAATAAAACATTTTATAATACAGTACACATATTTACATATTTTTCAAAAAATATTTTTGCCTTTTTTTTGCTGTTTTCAGAAAATATTGCATTTCACTATAAATTGTGAAAGCAATTGCATTCATCATTTAACAGCAGGCAAAAAAAAAATTAACAATCTCAAAGATTGTTTTAAAAAAGCCCACAATCTCTTTTTGCATAAACATAACTTTATAGAAATGCATAATATTCTTAAAAAATATCATCTAATATCAATACTTATTTCTTTAAAATACCGTCTGATATTTTTGTTTCAGAAGTATAATCACAATAATATATCTCAAATAACTCCACAATACATCGGGTTCCATTTCCTTTAGGCCAAATAGTAATTTTAAAATTCTTTTTTGGTTAAATTTCCAATGGTAATCCAATAAAAATCTAAAGTTTAAATTGTACAGATGTCACCGATTCTCTGTAACATTTTGGTTTCTGAAAGATTAATTAATAATTAAATAAGTCCACAATAGAATTGTTTACCTTTCCGCATGGCCAAATAGTAATTTTAAAAATCTTTTTTGAAAAAATTTCCAATGGCAATCCAATAACATTCCAAAATTTAAATTGTGCAGATGTTACCGATTTTTTCTAAATTTTTGGTTTTCCAAAGTTTCCTTAAAAAATTGAAAAATTCCACATTACAATTGGTTACCTTTCCATTAGGCCAAATGATAATTTGTTAAATCTTTTTATTTGTAAATTCCAAATGGTAATCCAATAAAATGGTAAAATTGTTTTGTCCAGATGTTGCCAAATCTCTCTAAAATTTAGGTTTCAGGAAGATTAGATAGGAATTTGCTAAATCAAAAGGCAAACGTTGCTTAAAAATCAATTGGGAATCATTACACAGTGTCCAGCCTTTTTCACATTTAAGATAAACTGTGTAATGTCCAGAAGTAACAGTAGGTCCTTCATGGAAAATTATTGCAACTGTTACAAAAGTTTTTCCTGAAATTGATAATTGCTGTCCTGTAAACTTCTTTATTAAAGTATCTAATTTTGAACCATCAGCTTTACAGCATTGCATCATTAAAATTACATACTGTCTGTGTTCCTTTAAAATTAATGTTGAAAACATGTCAGATTTACACTCACCGCATTGCATGCTATGATTAGCATCTTTAACTAATTTAGCAAAAGTGACTGTTTTACTCTCTGGCAATGTTAAATAAATAAACCTTTCAGAATCAACATTAGAGCCACATATATTATAACAGTTTTCACAACTATGTTCCCATTTATAAGAGAGACCAAATAAATTTTCAATGGGAACCCCTTCTTCTTCCAGTACCTGAAGAAAATAAATCAAGAATTCCTGTTCGTCTTGCTGTACATTTTGAGAAAACTGTGTTCGTCCTGAACATATATCTAAAAGTTTTCTAATTTCAGTAGCACTTTCTATTTGAGTTTTATCATTACTCAGCTTTTCAAAAAGGAGACTCAGCACAGAACAGAATCTTTTTCCCTGATTTACTATTATCTGCTCTTGCAAACTTTCCAGATAAAATGCAACATTCAGCACTACATTAGCGTAGCAGTTGACACCAGAGCTATTTTCAAAATAACATCCTACAACCTGTTCTTCATTTTCCTTATTCTTTTTGCTTGCAATTACATCACTCCTCTTTTTTTTCCTCCTCTCTACATCTTCATTACAGATATTCTCATTTCTCCTTTTACGAGAAACTACACGTTTCTCCAACACAGGATACTGACCTAAATGAGGAGCATAGCTTCTTCTTAATCTATTATACTCCTTTACACAATTTGTATCAGCACTAACTTTTGAATCATCAAAGTCTATCATGAATAAACCTGATAATGTTTTCACTCGTGACAAAGCAACATATGCCATACCTTCTTTGAACACAGTTGAACCAATGTTCACAAATGCACAATCTACAGTCAATCCTTGAGACTTGTGAATAGTTACAGCATATGCTAGCGAAAACGGAAACTGCTTCCTACGTACATATAAGTCTTTCACAAGCATGAAACGAACTGAACAACGACAAATGTCTTTAACTTCTTCTATCTGATCAAATTTTATTTTTAAACATTCAATTCCATCTTTTTTCTGATAATTAATAAAACCCACAACTCTTCCCATAGCTCCATTAACTAAACCTTTTTCAACATCCAAATTTCTCCTTAAAAATACTCTACAGTTCATGCAAACATATAGATTTTTTTCTAATCCAGCTGTTTTGGAAATGTTCTTCTCTAGTGAATCCAATTTATTTTTCAGTGTGCCTGTTAATGTGACAGTAATTCTTCCATCCTCAATTTTGTCCACTGCTTCCAATTTCCTGATATCTTCCTTTTCCAATTTCAAAAGCTCCTCATTGAATATTGAGCATTCACGTAGAGTTGGCATTAAGCAGATGACACTTTTGTTTTCTGCAATGTTCTTGTATATCTTCTCTGCAACTATTTCTTCCTTTGGAAATAAATTATGTAGCAGCCGACTCTATAATGCTTTTTTGCCAGCTTCAGTGAGTAGTCCAATTCTGATATCTTTCAGAATACTTCCATATTCTTCATCGTTTGCTTGCCTCATATTAGTAGTAAGTTCCTTGTACTCAAAGAAGGACCAAATATTTGTATTACCGATGCTTCCCAATGACTTCTTCGTGTCTTCATGTGTCACAGTATTAAACACTGGTCGTCCTTTAACTGGAGTAAGTTGCAAAAGATCTCCAAAAACTATGACGTGTTTTCCTCCAAATAACACGTCATAGTCTGTCTTCAGAATTTGCTGCATTCTTAAATGCACAAAGGCAAGCATTAAGTTTGATACCATGCTCACCTCATCAATAATGAGAACTTGCATCTTCTTCAATACTCTTGAAACTTCCAAGCATGCTTCTCCAGTTAGCTTGTTGTATTGTATTTTGTTCTCATGCTCCACTGGTAACATTAGCAAACGATGTAAAGTGATTCCTTTTATGTTATATGCTGCTAACCCAGTTGGAGCAGTAACCACACAAGACAAAGTAGAATCCGTTTTTTGCTGTAGGTAGCTTCTGATGACTTTTATTAGGAAACTTTTTCCAGTTCCAGCTTGTCCGCTTACATACATCCTGATTGGATGAAATGATGTGCATGAGCACTCTTTTTTTTCATGTAGAAATCCGTGATCAATTTTTTTTCTGATCTCTTCATAAATTTGTTGCTGCTCTTCGTTCAGTTGTCTTTCCAAATTTTGTAAGTCTATAAATTCTCCTTGAGCTTGATTCATAGCCGTTTCCACTTCATTCATGGCTATTGATGCTTCATTTTCAACGATTGGTTGTCCTAGGGGATCTTGACTGAGTGTTCCTGAACTTTGGCTGTCCTGTGAACTGTCTCTAGCTATTTCTGCTGCAATTGTAGTTTCCTGTTAAATTTCTTCATTTAACATTTGCAGATAAGTTGTGAATGTATTGCATTGTATGCTGTCTTTGCAAGCATTAAAAGAATCTTCATAGCTTTGAAATTCTCCCAGTAGTTCATCCTCTGTACGCCATGGTTTAAACAGCTGTAAAAGAGCCAAGTAGTAAAATTCCTTTTTGTCAGTAGTGTCGCAACTCAGCTTCCTGTGATTTATCAAACTTCCTTTTGTTTGCTTCACCAAACATCCTTCCTCACCAATGACTTTATATTTTCCATTGTTGATGTCTTCTGTGGCTTTCCGTGAATAAATGTAGTTCTGCAGCACTTCATAGAGACACATGTTCTCCAGATGATGACTTCTCTTGGGATAATATGTGTCCAACATGTTTGATTTCAAAATATCTGTACTTTCTGGGTCATTCTCGGCCAAATATTCAATTTCTCCAACAGATTTCAGTACCCGATTTCTCATTGCTGCAAGGCCTAAACTTGCCCAAATTATTCTTCTTGATTTCGAGTAGAGACTTGCAGAAGATAACCTATCTGAACATTCGTAGGATCCAATTTCTCGATGCGATAACATCTTCAAACTGAAACTGTACCGCTTCTTACTGACAGTTTTCTCGTGAGAAATCTCTTCCCACATTTCCTTCAATTCTGTTTTTTCTGATTTCGTAATGTAAGACGTTACATATCGAGCAACAGCAATGGAATTGTCAGCTACATACTGTATATCCATGTTAGCGTTCCACATGGATAAAATCACTGGGTTGTAGTCATTTATATTTTTGGATTCTTCTTTTCTTTTAAGGTTGTAGGTATTCTTAGGTGATTTTCTTGTGATAGTATGTCTCACAGATGACATAAAACTGTTAACTCTTCCATTTGAAAGAACAGGTCTAGGAAATCCAAATCGACATTTAGTGTAGTATTTATCTTTGCTCTTGTATTTCCGTCGACAGTATTTTCCACACCGATGACTTTGGAAACGTAAAACTTGCTCCTTTAACTTTTTCTCTTCTGTGCTTTTTGGTATAGCACATGTTGCATATTCTTCAATGTAAGATAACACTGCTTCATCAGTATCTGTTCCAAACTTTGGGGCATCCTTGATCCACAACAGCATATGAATATGAGGAGCACCTCTTGCCTGGTACTCTTTTCTCCAAAAGAAATCCACTACTTCTCCTAGAGGTGGATTTTTTTTATTGCAGATGAAGGACATCATAGCCTCAAATCTATGATTGAAATATCTGCAAACATTAACCGGATCCAATGAGCACAGTTCTCCTGCTGTCTTGTATTCGATGTTTTTAATGTTTGAATTTGCCTCTCGTAGAAAATCCAGTAAATCATCCCAAGCGTACTCCGCACAGCTTAGGGTAACGAACCATGTTGGTGTTCCTAAATTCCGTAACATGCATTTTAATTCACCATGGCGTCGGTACCAATATTCATTTGTCCCACGCTGACAAGCCATCAGATTGATCAGTTGTGTTTCCAAATGATCATCTCGGTGCTGCACTTTCTCCATAAAATCCTTAGCAGACACATTTTGCAAAAGTACTCCACTTTTTAAAATGTGATTTACTGCATAAGACAATGCAGACAAGTCGCTTTCAAATAAAAGATGGAACAAATAAGGAATACTTTGTCGAAATCTGGGATCTTCAGCATATAGTCTTGTAGTCCGATACTCAGAAGCTGGAATCTGTTCCGGACGTTCATCGTATCGTCCTCCTTTTCCTTTAGGAAACAGCTGGGGAAAACATCGAGCTTCCAAGCTCTCCTCCCATACACTCACGGGAGTTCCTTTTGCTTTCTTCATCTGAAATAGATCAATATTGTCTCCCATAACTTCTTTTGAATGAAGAGGATGTATGCTAAAATGTTCATAAATTTCTTCTTCCTTTGACTTGTCCACTTTTTCAATTTGTCCAGTTGGTGTTTCTGTGTCTTCTTGTAAATCTTCTTCTTCTTCTTCTTCTATATAAATTGATTCATACCATTTGTTATTCCTTTTCAAATACAAATTTGCTCTTTGTACTTTCCGTACATCTACCAGCTCCTGCCAAATCGTCTTATTCTTTGTAGGTACACCATTAACCAGAATAATTAATGGTTCAGTTTCCAAAGTATCCGCATCAATAGTTTCCATATTTTTTTTCAAATCCAAGGGCAAATACACCACTCTACCTTTTAAACCTCTCAGTAAATCTGAAGGAGGTAATTTACCAGTTTTGGGCTCCATACGTACTATGGTCTGGAACGGATGAACACATTGAATGAGTATAGACTCATATGTATTTAATTCAGAAAGTTCAGCAGGAATAGCATCCAATTCTAAATTATTATGTACAGCTCTGGTCGGCATTCTATTTTCCTCTAACTTGTTGTAACAGTATTTACAAATACGCTGAACTTCACCCAATTCAAAACAATTTTCAAGAAATATATATGTGGCAAAATCCTTCCACTTATAATTATCTTCATTTTCACTCTTTCTGTAGAGATCAACATACCTGGTTTGTTTTCTATAATGAGTTCTGCAGCAACAAATACAAGTAATATTTGGTCTTTCATTAGAGATTATTGCAAATTTTGTTATGTGATCATTAAATGTCTTACTTACAGAGGGTTCTACATTCTCTTCCACTTCTTCCTCATTTACTGTGTCCTTCTCTGCACTGTTTTGTTCAGGACCAAAGTAACAAAACTGAATTTCATCAACAACCTTCTCTACATCTGATACCGTTCCACGGAACAGAGCCCTATTCAATTCATCTAACTTTATTGCTGGACTTTTAGCAAAATACAACCGTCTCACAAACTTTCTCATTTCAGTATGATGAACAGCCAGCATCCTAAAATGATGGAAAACACTATTACACACTTTTCTAGATAGACAAGCCATTTTTCACTTCATAAGCACGACCTCTGGTGTCAACTGCATGCAGCAAACTATTACTTTGAAAATAACTCTCTTCATTAAAAAAAGGTTCACTACTTGAACTATGCATCCATTTTCCTAAAAACACTTTAGAAAAGTTTGTTCTGTTCACTACTCTTTTCCTTTTGCTATGTGATTTCAGTACATTAACCATTTTGTCTAATGTACGCATCCTATTCAAAATTAAAATGAATAGTTTCCTTTTTAATTCTAATGCCTTTGCTGCTATGGCTTCAATTTCTTTTTTTCTCTTATAAAACTTAGCCTTTTGCTTATATTTCTTCACATCCTTTATCAAATTGGACATAACTCTTCTCTGAAACATTTTTCTACGTATCTCTTTAACGCTGTTTTTCTGTTTAAGTTAATCTTTTTAGTTGCAGAAGGTATATTTGCATTAACTAAATTCTCAATTTTTTCCTGTCCTTTTCGATTGAAATCATTCTTTCCAGTACAGACATTTTGTACATTTTTCCTTTTTTTGAATATGTTCTTTAGAAAATTTTTTGTCTGCTTACCAGAAGATTTTTTCTTTTTCCCAACATGAGCATCTTCAACTAACTTAGGTCCTCCAGTTGTCTTCAAATATAGGTTTTTTTTGTGGTCTTTTTTTACTCTGGATTTTGTAGGCATCTTAAATTTTGTTCACTGCTCTTCAGCAATACCTGAAAAAAACTAAAAAAAAAAATCCTTTATTTTATTTAAATATATTACTACATTTGTTTTCACATTAGTCACAAAACGAAATTTCTTTGCCAATTTGAAAGCACACTTACTACTCTTTTTTTTGGCAAGTGATAATCACTTTTACAGACTGACACATTATGAATCCACTTTTCAGATTTTTTAAAAAGCACATGTCCAAACTGCTTTTTCAGACCAGCACCATTTGTAACCTGGGTGACTGCCTACACTCCAGCAAGGGCAACCAGCCTTAGTGATGCTGAATGTATTTGCATTACTGACTGAAACCTCAAACCCCACTCGCTTGTGAATACTGTGCATGATTCCACATGGTAAGCAGCTGGGTGTGTGCTAAGAGTCTGCTTCTGCACCAAAAAATGGCTCCACCTTTCCATCTAATGCAACTGTGAAATCACCAGAGCAATACGCAATAAATCTCTGCCTGTAATTCCTATTTGCACACAGAGTCATGTTTTCACATTAGTCACAAAACGAAATTTCTTTGCCAATTTGAAAGCACACTTACTGCTCTTTTTTTTGGCAAGTGATAAACACTTTTACAGACTGACACATTATGAATCCACTTTTCAGATTTTTTAAAAAGCACATGTCCAAACTGCTTTTTCAGACCAGCACCGTTTGTAACCTGGGTGACTGCCTACACTCCAGCAAGGGCAACCAGCCTTAGTGATGCTGAATGTATTTGCATTACTGACTGAAACCTCAAACCCCACTCGCTTGTGAATACTGTGCATGATTCCACATGGTAAGCAGCTGGGTGTGTGCTAAGAGTCTGCTTCTGCACCAAAAAATGGCTCCCCCTTTCCATCTAATGCAACTGTGAAATCACCATAGCAATACGCAATAAATCTCTGCCTGTAATTCCTATTTGCACACAGAGTCATGTTTTCACATTAGTCACAAAACGAAATTTCTTTGCCAATTTGAAAGCACACTTACTGCTCTTTTTTTTGGCAAGTGATAATCACTTTTACAGACTGACACATTATGAATCCACTTTTCAGATTTTTTAAAAAGCACATGTCCAAACTGCTTTTTCAGACCATCACCATTTGTAACCTGGGTGACTGCCTACACTCCAGCAAGGGCAACCAGCCTTAGTGATGCTGAATGTATTTGCATTACTGACTGAAACCTCAAACCCCACTCGCTTGTGAATACTGTGCATGATTCCACATGGTAAGCAGCTGGGTGTGTGCTAAGAGTCTGCTTCTGCACCAAAAAATGGCTCCCCCTTTCCTTCTAATGCAACTGTGAAATCACCAGAGCAATACGCAATAAATCTCTGCCTGTAATTCCTATTTGCACACAGAGTCATGTTTTCACATTAGTCACAAAACGAAATTTCTTTGCCAATTTGAAAGCACACTTACTGCTCTTTTTTTTGGCAAGTGATAATCACTTTTACAGACTGACACATTATGAATCCACTTTTCAGATTTTTTAAAAAGCACATGTCCAAACTGCTTTTTCAGACCATCACCATTTGTAACCTGGGTGACTGCCTACACTCCAGCAAGGGCAAACAGCCTTAGTGATGCTGAATGTATTTGCATTACTGACTGAAACCTCAAACCCCACTCGCTTGTGAATACTGTGCATGATTCCACATGGTAAGCAGCTGGCTGTGTGCTAAGAGTCTGCTTCTGCACCAAAAAATGGCTCCCCCTTTCCATCTAATGCAACTGTGAAATCACCAGAGCAATACGCAATAAATCTCTGCCTGTAATTCCTATTTGCACACAGAGTCATGTTTTCACATTAGGCCCTTAAACGAAATTTCTTTGCCAATTTGAAAGCACACTTACTGCTCTTTTTTTTGGCAAGTGATAAACACTTTTACAGACTGACACATTATGAATCCACTTTTCAGATTTTTTAAAAAGCACATGTCCAAACTGCTTTTTCAGACCAGCACCATTTGTAACCTGGGTGACTGCCTACACTCCAGCAAGGGCAACCAGCCTTAGTGATGCTGAATGTGTTTGCATTACTGACTGAAACCTCAAACCCCACTCGCTTGTAAATACTGTGCATGATTCCACATGGTAAGCAGCTGGGTGTGTGCTAAGAGTCTGCTTCTGCACCAAAAAATGGCTCCCCCTTTCCATCTAATGCAACTGTGAAATCACCAGAGCAATACGCAATAAATCTCTGCCTGTAATTCCTATTTGCACACAGAGTCATGTTTTCACATTAGTCACAAAACGAAATTTCTTTGCCAATTTGAAAGCACACTTACTGCTCTTTTTTTTGACAAGTGATAAACACTTTTACAGACTAACACATTATGAATCCACTTTTCAGATTTTTTAAACAGCACATGTCCAAACTGCTTTTTCAGACCAGCACCATTTGTAACCTGGGTGACTGCCTACACTCCAGCAAGGGCAACCAGCCTTAGTGATGCTGAATGTATTTGCATTACTGACTAAAACCTCAAACCCCACTCGCTTGTGAATACTGTGCATGATTCCACATGGTAAGCAGCTGGGTGTGTGCTAAGAGTTTGCTTCTGCACCAAAAAATGGCTCCCCCTTTCCATCTAATGCAACTGTGAAATCACCAGAGCAATACGCAATAAATCTCTGCCTGTAATTCCTATTTGCACACAGAGTCATGTTTTCACATTAGTCACAAAACGAAATTTCTTTGCCAATTTGAAAGCACACTTACTGCTCTTTTTTTTGGCAAGTGATAAACACTTTTACAGACTGACACATTATGAATCCACTTTTCAGATTTTTTAAAAAGCACATATCCAAACTGCTTTTTCAGACCAGCACCATTTGTAACCTGGGTGACTGCCTACACTCCAGCAAGGGCAACCAGCCTTAGTGATGCTGAATGTATTTGCATTACTGACTGAAACCTCAAACCCCACTCGCTTGTGAATACTGTGCATGATTCCACATGGTAAGCAGCTGGGTGTGTGCTAAGAGTCTGCTTCTGCACCAAAAAATGGCTCCCCCTTTCCATCTAATACAACTGTGAAATCACCAGAGCAATACGCAATAAATCTCTGCCTGTAATTCCTATTTGCACACAGAGTCATGTTTTCACATTAGTCACAAAACGAAATTTCTTTGCCAATTTGAAAGCACACTTACTGCTCTTTTTTTTGGCAAGTGATAAACATTTTTACAGACTGACACATTATGAATCCACTTTTCAGATTTTTTAAAAAGCACATGTCAAAACTGCTTTTTCAGACCAGCACCATTTGTAACCTGGGTGACTGCCTACACTCCAGCAAGGGCAACCAGCCTTAGTGATGCTAAATGTATTTGCATTACTGACTGAAACCTCAAACCCCACTCGCTTGTGAATACTGTGCATGATTCCACATGGTAAGCAGCTGGGTGTGTGCTAAGAGTCTGCTTCTGCACCAAAAAATGGCTCCCCCTTTCCATCTAATGCAACTGTGAAATCACCAGAGCAATACGCAATAAATCTCTGCCTGTAATTCCTATTTGCACACAGAGTCATGTTTTCACATTAGTCACAAAACAAAATTTCTTTGCCAATTTGAAAGCACACTTACTGCTCTTTTTTTTGGCAAGTGATAATCACTTTTACAGACTGACACATTATGAATCCACTTTTCAGATTTTTTAAAAAGCACATGTCCAAACTGCTTTTTCAGACCAGCACCATTTGTAACCTGGGTGACTGCCTACACTCCAGCAAGGGCAACCAGCCTTAGTGATGCTGAATGTATTTGCATTACTGACTGAAACCTCAAACCCCACTCGCTTGTGAATACTCTGCATGATTCCACATGGTAAGCAGCTGGCTGTGTGCTAAGAGTCTGCTTCTGCACCAAAAAATGGCTCCCCCTTTCCATCTAATGCAACTGTGAAATCACCAGAGCAATACGCAATAAATCTCTGCCTATAATTCCTCTTTGCACACAGAGTCATGTTTTCACATTAGTCACAAAACGAAATTTCTTTGCCAATTTGAAAGCACACTTACTGCTCTTTTTTTGGCAAGTGATAATCACTTTTACAGACTGACACATTATGAATCCACTTTTCAGATTTTTTAAAAAGCACATGTCCAAACTGCTTTTTCAGACCAGCACCATTTGTAACCTGGGTGACTGCCTACACTCCAGCAAGGGCAACCAGCCTTAGTGATGCTGAATGTATTTGCATTACTGAGTCCAACCTCAAACCCTTAAACTATTCTTTTTTTATACCAGTACACCTTAATTTATTGTGAAAACATAGTCCATATTATTTTACTTGTTCCTCGCATTTAAATTTCTCCCAAAACACAAAATAATAAACACAACTTCAACAAAAAGAATTGCATTTCTATTATTCATTTCTTAATTTACCATATACATCCCCTCTCAAACTCTAAACTCACCTTTAAAATTAGTTAGTTGTGAAAGAAATGTGGCACTCAAACAGCAGATTATCAGAGCCAGGATCTCTGTTCTTTACACCTCTCTCCTCTCAGCAGAACCAGATAATGGCAAACTTTCCCACTCTTTTTCCACAGATATACATGTAAGTTTCAAATCTCTGTGCTTCCCCCTTTTTTTCAAATGTAATCACACATTTCTATTGGTTGAAAACCAACCCTTTTCCAAAAGTACCCTTCCCCCAACTTGACTTCTGCCTAGTACCCTTCCCCCAACTTGACTTCTGCCTGCTACCATAGCAACAGCTCATGGAACACTGCTGTGTGGAGTTAGGTCAGAAGTTCGCCAAACAATGTTTCAATTCCACAGAGCAAGAGTGCTTGACTTTTCAAACCTAACAGCAAATCCCTAGTACTGTTCTTTGGTAACACATTTTTCTGTACCAATACAAAACATGCTTCTATTAATTTACACATACAGCCTAGTTTTTATTCTAGAATGGTATGAAACAGCCAATCAGTTCTTTTTTTTATGAAAAAAATATGTATGCCTCCATTTCCAAACTGTCTTTCATTTCTTTTTACCATTCTACTGAATTACACCTCCTGAGTGCATCCAGTTCTCCTTTGAAGATGTTCACAGTGTGGATTGTAGGGCACAGCTATGTCTTCTGGAGTGAAAAGTTTGCAGAGAAAACAGGTATGGTGAGAGACCTTGCTTTGCCAAATGTAGACATTAAATGGATTGGTCAGAGAGGGTTAAAGTGGCACCAATTGATGCCATTGGTGAAATCCTTCATGCAAAACCAACACCCTGACCTCATAATAGTGCACTGTGGTGGCAATGACCTAGGCACTTTGACTGGGGTAGGTCTGGAAATGCTTATGAAGGACACCTTTGCACAACTGTTTTCACTTTTCCCTAAAACTGCCTTTGTGTTTTCTAACATATGCCAAAGGCAAAAATGGAACTGGTCCAATCATTTCTGTCCGCAGATTGACAAAGCAAGAAAGCACGTCAACAAATCTGTTTCTGCTTTCCTCCGTGACTATGGTATGGGTTCCATTTACCACAACAACTTGCGTTACGACATGCAAGACATTTATAGAGGAGATGGTGTGCACTTCAATGATGAAGGGAACAGAGTCTTCCTCTTGAACCTTAGACTCTGCATCGGTACTTACTTGTAGGTACCACTTAAAAATCACTTCATAAACACAACGGCTCTTTTTAGAGCCCCCTAATATCTAAACACTTAAATCTGCATTTCATTTCTTTTTTTCTTTTTTTTTTTCTACCGTACGCGTACGGTGAGCTTACCGTACGCGTACCCCGTGATTTTTTTTAAAAACAATAAATGTTTTCTTTGTACTTTTCTGTCCTTCTTTGACCCCCTTACAAATGTTAGGGGGTCTGTAACTCTCCTCCTTGCCCCCTTTTCTTGTTATCACTCTTTTTTTTCTGAGTGAAACACACGAAATGGCGGCCGCCGCTTCCTGGTTTCGGCCGATTCAAATGTTTACTAAGATCTAAGAGCCAATCAGAATCGTGCTCGCGCACGCCACCGTACGCGTACGGTAAGCGTACGGTAAGCGTACCGTAAGCGCACCGTAAGCTGGCTCAGATATATATATTGATTTAAAGGCTATTTTCTCAGAATCTACTGAACAGATTTACACCAAACCTACAAAAGGCACTTCCTTGACCTGAGGACTACCTCTCTGCCAAATTTCTAGTAATTCTGTTCAGCCGTTCGGGCTGTAGCCCTGTCTAAAGGTCCTATGGAAAAATGCATGGAAAAAACGCGTTTTGGGACCCCCCTTTTATCTCAGCCCCAGCTTGACGAATCCCCCCGAGACTTTCAGGGAAGGAGCGGAGCGTAGCGCCCCACCTATTTTGAAAAATTCGCGAGGATTCGTCGACCGGCGCCAAAGTTATTCAAAATAGAATGTTGCGGATTTCCTATGGAAACGTGGTCCTAACTATAACTACCTACTGGCGACCGCCAGTAGGTAATATATATATATATATATATTACCTACTGGCGGTCGCCAGTAGGTAGTTATAGTTAGGACCTATTTTTCATAGGAAATCCGCAACATTCAATCCCCAATAACTTTGGCGCCGGTTGACGAATCTTCGTTCCACTCCTATCCTGAAAGTCTCGGGGTGATTCATCAAGCAGGGGCCGAGAAAAAAGGGGGGGCCCAAACGTGTTTTCCCCATGCAATTTTCCATAAGAACATTTAGCCTCAGCTACAGCCAGAACTGCTGAACGGAATTACACCAAATTTGTCAAAAAGGTAGCCCTTGGTTCAGAGTCGTGCCTTTTGGTTAAATGGTGTAAATCCGTTCAGTAGTTCCTGAGAAAATCAAAAGTAAAATCACATATATATCTGGGCGGAGCCTAACCACACATCTCATCGTGAGATCTGATTGGCTGTCAGCACTTCAGCCAAGAAGTGTTGGCAGCCATCTTCGGACCAATATACATGATAGCACCTCATTAAAAAGCATTGCAGTTAACGGAAGGTTGTAAGACTTTAGTTACATTATAAATCATTTGCTGATGGTACCATACTCATTTTATGAATTGTGGTGTGTTCTAAGGTGATTTTACCATGTGAAAAAGCCTTCTGCTGGGATATCATTAATCATGTTTGAGAGAAAACTATTTTCTCATGCTTTTCCCACAGAGGTTTGGAAGGTGATCTATGAGCTAAACTGAGATCATATTTTCTGTAAATTCACATTATCTCTCTCAGTCATGTGAGAATGAAGTCTGACATTCTCAGTAAAACATGTACATCCAACAAGGGCAGAAACTGTCAGTTGATTCCTTTGTGTTTTACTGCAGTTTCCCAGAGTGTTCTAAAGAACAACTAGAGCAGTAACAGTCCTACTTATGGCAAAAGTATTGCACACCTGAAGCCATCTTGATTGGAATAAAGTGGTAACTCTTAAAGCATTTCATTTAAAAAGGAACAAAATGAGGGGGTTCATTTTGCCATAGAAAGTATGATTAGTGCTGTAGAAAGAAAAAGTAGGGCACATTTTGAGTGA